>NC_064617.1:30416215-31763715 GCF_023898315.1 Schistocerca nitens
GCGCTAGTTCGCCCACAGACTCGACATGGGAGGTTTCTATGACGCTCAGCTGTTCTGCAATTAACGGCTCAGCGTTTGCTATGCACATGCATCTTGGAAGGATCTGGTTCTCGGAGACAGTTAACTATCCACAATTCACCGAATTCGATCTTAAACGAGGCGACAGAGGCTCGGATGACCAAGTTAATCTTCAGTGGTAAGCTTCTCTTACATTCCACTACAAGATCCATGGGTTGATGCATGGAATGACACATGACAGCTACCTTTCTAGCGCTGACTGCAGGAATGATCACTTCATCCAGCATACAGAGTCTCCATACACGTGGATGCTCATCTTCCTGTCCACAGTACCTCATCTCGTACAGCATAATATTCGTGCGACCACAACCTATAATTGCTCGAGAAGATTTCAAAAAGTCCCATCCGAGATTGACGTCATGACTACACTCTTGTAGAACGATGAATTCTAAGGGCTATGTATTGCCACTTATACCCACACGAATTACACATCTTCCAGTAGGTTTTACATATTTCCCATTAGCCACCTTCAGCAGAGATGTTTTGCTGCCGACGAATACGGTTTTCTGCAACTGGCGACAGTACTTCTCCGAAATGACTGAATATGATGCGCCAGAGTCCACAAGGGCTTGGGCTGGTCGTCCATCCATGAAGATATCGATATAGTTTCCTATCATTTTTGTAGTGATCGATGGCGGAGGATTTTTCTCTTGGTGGCCTCATCTCCAAGGAAGGTCGAACCATTTAGTTTTCCAGGTTTCAGCCGCTAGGTGATCGGATGGAGCTTCTAAACGGCTATGGAGCCCTTGATTGGCGTGTTGGGGAGCGTCCTCTCCAGTGGCTAGCTTGTGGCAATGGTGATCTACGTCATCCTGCACCCACATGTTCTTGTTCATCTTCGTCTTCCCGGGGCTGGCACCGGCTAAGATCGGTCTGCTGCCTTCTGGCGCGGGCGTCATCAAATATTCGCCGCCTTTCTCGACAATAGCGCACCACATGTCCCGGTCGTCCGCAGTGGAAACATACTCGTTGGTTATCCTGGGTCCTCCAGATATCAGTCTTCCTTGGTGCCCAAACAGGTTCCTCATGCGGCATTGTAAGAACGTAGCTTCGCCTGGGACACGACTTTTTCACCGTTTTAAAGGGAAATGAAGGACGAGAGATTGGGTTCAATGTCTTTTCCACTTTCTCCCTTACGACCTCTTGAGGCGCTTCGGTTTTCTGCTTGTCATGCAATCCAAGTGGCTTCTGAACTTCCTCTCTCACTATCTGACGAAAAACACTTGTGAAATGAGTTTCTTCCTCCATCACAGACATCGATACAACGTTTGTAAGTCGTTCGAACTTCTTGCGTGTAATTCTTTTTTCTTGCAGTGTCTCGATATACTGGGACCATTTTATGAAGTCGTCTGCTGTCGAAACCTCCTTCAGGAGTACATGTCCTCAGCAACACCCTTCATGAGATGTGCAACCTTATCTTCCTCCTTCATGCTAGGATCCACTATCTTACACAACTCCAAGACGTCTTGAATGTAGGATGCTGTAGTTTCTCCTGGACACTGTGCCCTGCACTTTAATTTATCTTCAGCTTTGCACTTCTGTCAGTGTGTGCCGCCGAAATACTTGGGCAGTTCCGCGTGGAATACTTCCCAGCTTGTGAACTTCTCCTCGCTTTTCTCATACCATTGCTTGGCAGTGTCATCCAAGTAGAAAAGTACGTTAGCCAAACGCACAGTGTCATCCCATTTGTTAAATTTGGCTATACGCTCATATACCTTCAGCCACTTGTTTGGATCTTGGTCATCGTCACCAGAGAACTCGGAAGGATGTCTCATGTGGTGGCACACAGTTGCTGTCATCGTGACGTCTTCTTCTTCTTCTGTCTCCGATAGATTGCGATATGTTGAATACTGCTCGAACTCGGGTTTCTCGCTACGTAAACGGCAGCTCTGTCGTGGCCTGAGGGGAGCCACTGTGTTGTCGATATTGTGCAGGATCAGAAGTTCCAATACCCAGCGTCTCCACCACTATAATGTAGAGGACGGTGTAAGTAGATGAATGACGAACACTAACTTCACTTAACGATGAGTTATTCAGCACTTGCACATAGAAGAACGCAGAGCGAACTGCCTCCGGCCAGAACACATACGGTATATATAACAGCGACAGAACATTCCAGGACAATGATTCTTGCCATTTGTGAATACTTCTAGAGTGTACTCGAACCCAATGAAGAAATTAAAATTTTTCATTTCTGGTTAATTTCGAACTCACTACATCTCCATGCAACCGTCTAGTATCATAACCAGTACACTACAGCTTCTGCGCTGTCGGCTTCTTCTGTGACAATGTTAGTTCCTGCCGATGTTGTTACACATGCTGTACGCAGAGGGTTGGGAGGACCCACTGTGCCACAGGACACCGAGGTGGAGGTGCAGGTTTCGGCCAGTTGCATTTTAGCAGGTTTTCTGGGGTCGTTAGATTCTGAAGGTTATATCAGCTATTGAAACCTACGAAGGTATTCTCCTAAGTCTTGGCACTTTTCCAAAAGAAAAATATTCTTCCCCTGAGTGATTAATTTTCTGGTCGCTTCCTCTCAGTATACTGAAGAAAGTACATGCGAAATTTCAGCCACGGCCGTAGTTTTCTTGCTCTAGGTCTAGTAATGGTGAATCTGCTTCTCTACTAGCTGATGCAAGCGAAAGGGGCCGGATACTCGATTACGTTGTTGAAGTAACAGTTATT
Source organism: Schistocerca nitens (assembly GCF_023898315.1). NCBI lineage: Eukaryota > Metazoa > Arthropoda > Insecta > Orthoptera > Acrididae > Schistocerca > Schistocerca nitens. Next base: position 30,418,979 of record NC_064617.1, read on the forward strand.
TTACATCGTGACGTGACTCTTCACACAGAGAACTTTTATGTCAACTGTTATAGATCACGAAAGTTCATGCTTTTATCACTTTCCAGATTGTCTGCCAAGGAAGTCAAAATTCCCAAGACAAGACCTACGCAGTTATTCTACTTTACAAGACAATCACAAAAATTATCATCAATAGCACAGAATACAACGTTGAATTTTAATTTAATTGACCCTCCCTCCCAGATTCGCTTCTGCCAGTACCGTACGTTATCTTGTATCTTCCTAACTTCTTTCCACTTCTACAGGTCACACCTAGTTAATTTACTACCTTTTCGCAATTTCTTCAGCTGTTCAGCTGTAATCTACAGTTAAGAACCAATAAATAGTGGTGAGAGTCCATATCTGCCCCTGGACATGACTTACAGTTTAAAATATGGTACCGAAATCGCTGTCTTAACATTACATAATTAATCTGAAACTTTTGGAGTTTTCACATCTCTCCGGGTACTCGTATACCTCATCCTTTGATGATTTTTCAACCAAATGATGATTAAATTATGCTCTGTGCAGAATTATTCCAGGTGGATTCCTTCCTCATTCTTTTCGCGTAGTCCATGTATCTCTTACCATTTTTTCTTCTCCTACTTTTCCTACTATCGAATGGCAGAATTTGGAGTCCCTCATTCCTCTTCATTAAATACCTGAATAATCTGCTTTATCTCATCATATATTCTTTCAGTATGTTCATCATCAGCGTTGCAAGCTGGCGTTCGAGCTTGTACTGCTGCGTTCGCACACTGGCTGCCTGTCACTCTCGGCTACGATAGTGTACTTAATATGTTTTCTTAGTAGCTTACCCGCATTTCCGTTTCATTATTCATTTTGAGATTTGTTGCAGGTTCTTTTTTATGACCCTGTACTCACCTCACCGTAAATCCTGTACTACCTGCCACCGAACTTCACTTACCTATCTTAAGGTGCATTAAATATTTTCCGGGTTAGTTTCATTTCATCTACTTTGCGTTAACTGGACAATCTGTAAAAAATTTGAAAGAAATGGTGTCCTCCGCATCCTTTTCTCAGTTACTGGTTATAATACACACCGAAGAGTCAAAGAAACTGGTACGCCTGCCTAATGTCGTGTAGGGCGCCACCGAGCACGCAGAAGTGCCGCAACACGACGTCGTATTAATTCGGCTATGTCTGAAGTTGTGCTGGAGGGAAGTGACACCAGGAATCCTGCAGGACTGTCCATAAATCCGTAAGAGTACGAGGAAGTGGAGATGTCTTGTGAACAGCAAGTTGCAAGGCATTCCAGATATGTTCAATAATGTTCATGTCTAGCGAGTTTGGTCGCCATCGGAAGTGTTTGAACTCAGAAGAGCCACTCTGCAGCAATTATGGACGCATTGTCCTGCTGGAATTGCTAAGTCCCTCGGAATGCATAATGGACATGAATGGATGTAGGTGATCAGATAGAATGCTTTCATATGCGTCACCTGTCAGAGTCGTATCTAGACGTATCAGTGGTCCCATATCACTCCAACTGCACACGCCCCACACAATTACAGAGCCTCCACCAGCTTGAGCAGTCCCTTGCTGATATGCAGGGTCCACGGATTCATGTAGTTGACTCCATAGCCGTACACGTCCATCCACTCGACACAGTTTTGAACTAGGCTCGTCCTATCAGGCAACATGTTTCCGGTCATCAGCAGTGCGATGTCGGTGTTGACGGTCCCAGGCGAGGCGTAAAGCTTTGCGTCGTGCAGTCATCGACGGTTCACGAGTGGGCCTTTGGCTCCGAAAGGCGATATAGAAGATGTTTCGTTGAGTAGTGCGCACGCTGACTCTTGTTGATGACCAAGCACTGAACTCTGCAGCAATTTGCTGAAGAGTTGCACTTCTGTCACATTGAATGGTTCTCTTCAATCGTCGTTGACCCATTCATGCAGGATTCTTTTCCGACCGCAGCGATGTCGGAGATATGATGTTTTACCGGATTGAATATATTCACGGTAAACTCGTGAAATGGTGGTACGAGAAAATTCCCACTTCATCACTGCCTCGAAGATGCTGTGCTCCATCGCTCGTGCAACGATTGTAACACCACGTTCAAACTCACTCAAATCTTGATAACCTTCTGTTGTGTTCTCCAACAGTTTATTGAACTTCTTCTACAATACAATAGCTGGCTGTACAATGTAGACGTCCGTCGATCTAGCCGTAGATGTGGTTCCTCTCGGTCGGCTGGTACTTCGATCGGCGGTTCAGTGCAGCGGCTTCGGTGATATCTGCCATTAGCAGCCTTTGACCGGCCGGGCCTATATAGTGAGCTGGAGCCAATAGAAACCCGGCGTAGGAATCCGTGGCCGGATATGTCGCGGCGACCTCTGCAAGGAAAGGTTCTTATTAATCGACTGGAATATTCAGCGGGTTTAGCTGATGTCTTCGCCTGTTTGGCTGTTGGTTTGTTTCCCTCATAGCGTGGCTGTTATGCGGTGCTCCCTGCCATTTAGGGGAACCCGATGGCAGACAGTACACCTTCCACTGTAGCAGCAGTAGGCGATTTAATAACTGCGTCAGGCACTTGTCTCACATAGGCGTTACCGACCGCAGCGCCGTATTCTGCCTATCTCTCTGTCTGAATAAGCATGTCTATACCACTTTCTTTGGCGCTTTAGTGTATAAATCCCATCCATTCTTAATTTTCTGCATTTTTCAGCGAACTGGGACTTGACAGTGCTTGATAAACAGTTCATTTAAAGTATGTTATTATGTGAATGCATATATATCAGGCCATTGTGGTTACCAGTATAATATTATTCTCAAGCACTGATTTGGGAAGTTCGATAGTGAAGGTTGCGCTCCATTGAACACTTTTAGGGCGAATTACAGCGTAGTTGTAATGTAAATCAATTCGGCAAATATCATAGCTGCAAATTTTCTTCTTGCCTCTGGAAGATAGAAATAAATTCCGCATCAGCTCTGTCAGAGTTTCGTGGGAATCGTTATTGCAGATTAAACATCATAACAGTAGATAGAACAGGTTTTACCCGCCCTCACATTTCTGGTTTTTTTGGTAAGGTTATTAATGAATGTGCAGTGAGTTTTGACAAAGCCTAGCAGCGGCATGAAGAGGAAATGATAACAGTTCTAGTGCGTGTATCACAAGTATGTGGTACTATGAAAGCAAATGACGCGATCGTGTATAAGTAGTAGGCATCTATTATTGTCAGTCACGGAATATGGTAAATGTTGTATGCGCCGTATTATCTTGCACGAAACATATCTGTGCCATGATAGTAACGTTACTGACATTTTCTCTATGGGCTATTATTGCCAGAGCCAGTAGAATCATAATTTTATCTTTAGGGTAGACACAGATGTCGCCTATAGGAAAATTAAAGAGAAAAGATAAGTTCATCTATGAAAATTGACAGCTCACATGGTAGGCCGTAGTGAGCAAAAAAGAGAAGGATGGAATGAATGCATGGATATTGTAAATAAGGGAAACAAACGTGAAGACAATGTTATAGAAAGAGAAGACGAAAGAGTTGAAGATGAGATGGCAGACATGTGAGAAGTATTTGACAGAACATTTAGACCGCAGTCCAGAGCATTGAGACACTGGAGCAGACAAGATTCCCTCAGAACTACTTAGCCTTGAGATATAAAAGTATTCCACCTGGTGTACAAGAAGAATAATTTAATACCACTTTCAGAAATGGGAGTTATTGATAAGTGTGAATTTAACAGAACTATAAGTTTTTTAAGTCATAGTTGCACGAATTATTTACAGAAGTGTTCGGGGAAAACCAATTCGGGTTCCAGAGAATGTAGCAACACATAACACAACGCTGCCTCTACCATTTATCTCAGAAAACAGGTTAAGGATGCGCTAAACGATAAACGTGGCATTTGGAAGTTTAGAGAAAGCCTCTAACAGTATTGACTGACGTACACTCTTTGAAATTCTGAAACAGTGGCAGCGGAATATTATTCAGAACTTTTACACAAATCACAACAGCTTCACAAGATGTGAAGGACATGGAAGGGAATTAGTGTCTGTGAAGCGAGTGACACAGATTTGTGGTTACTAATTGTTGTTAATCAATCTGTGTACTGCACGTGTTGTAAATACACTCCGTCCGCACAAGCCTTGGAAGACCCAATGACTGGCCGCCGTGTCATCCTCTCAGCCACTGAATGCGGATACGGAGGGGCGTGTGGTCAACACACCGCTCTCCCGGCCGTAGTTTTCATGACTGGAGCCGCTACTACTCAGTCGAGTAGCTCCTCAGTTTGCCTCACAAGGCCTGAGTGCAGCCCGCTTGCCAACAGCGCTCGGCTGACCGGACGGTCACCCATCAAAGTGCTAGCCCAGCCCGACTGCGCTTAACTTCGGCGATCTTACGGGAACCGGTGTTACCACTGTGGCAAGGCCGTCGGCATGTGGTAAATATAACCAAAGAGAAATTTGGAAAGCGAATCACAGTTTAGGGAGAAGATAAAAAAATGTTGAGGGTAGCTAATAACAGTATACCCCAGTTAGCGATGCAAAGTAACCTGGAAGATGAGTGAAACGGAAAGGTTAGTATCTTGAAGAGCACAGGAACGGAACTACAGCAACGGTAACAGATTACAGACGAATGTCGTACGATGCTGAGATCGTTGATTACGAAATGGGACATCAGAGTAGTGAGAGTATCTGGGCAGTAAAAAAACTGACAGTGCTGAGGTGGAGAGGATATAAAATGCAAACTGGCGCGAACAAAAAAGATAGTCTGACTGAGAGAAGTATGCTATGTGGATAGACATTTATGGTAGGAGCATATCCCTAGGAGGCAGAAAATCAAATTCTCGTACTCAACAAAATGAGGGACTGCCTCAAATGATCACTCAAAATAATTTAAAATGACCATACTGTCACTTAACGGGAAACACTAGGGAACCGCACCCCGCACATAGATACAATAAACGGAGGAGGGATATTCTAAGAATAAATGGAAGCAAATGGACACTGTAACAAACAGATTTATTGACTTACAACATGAAAGCTACCCACTGACAAAAAGTACCATGAATAATAGGGCAAGGGAATACAGTTCAAAGTATAACCTTGGCACGTGTAGATAGGGAGGATGAAACACAATTACATTAATAATTTGTGGACATGCAAAGCGATTGGCTAAGTTGTTAATTAGCTGTAGAAAGTACACAGGAAGACAGGAGAAACCACCACAAGATTTCCAAGAATCTCAGGCTGGATGAGTGACTTTACGACGCGTACTCAGCTGTTGTACAGAGCAAGTTAGATTCGATTCTAAATTGGTTGTGTGGTTACGATTATGTACCATCTTAGAAAACAGGCAGTGTACAAACAAACAGGCTGTCGGCTCTGAGCACTATGGGACTTAATATCTGAGGTCATCAGTCCCCTAGAACTTAGAACTACTTAAACCTAACCAACCTAAGGACATTACACACATCCATGCCCGAGGCAGGATTCGAACCTGCGACCGTAGCAGTCGCGCGGTTCCGGACTGAAGCGCCTAGAAGCGCTCGGCCACCGTGGCCGGCAGGCTGTCGGCAACAGCGGCTGGAAGATGTGATTTTAGCCCTCCCCTTGTACTTACAAGGAGAACACTGGAAGTGGCATAACTCGATTTCCCAGAAAACTATCTCAGTGGAAGAAGGGTCAAAATAAGTGCACGCATGTCTCTGCTTATACGTACATACTCAGCCGTTTCTGAGAAAACGAGCGTCAAAGTTTTCGAGGTATGTGACGTGCCTTTTAGCGAGTAAATATTCCAGTCAAAGCGGTGGCACGGTGGCTGGTGTCTCGGTTTCATATTTTTGGGCCCCGTGTTTGTAACTGCATTATTATTTTTAATTTTGCTTCTCATTTATCTGTCCATGTCCACAGAAGATTACTACACAAATGTTTTCCATTGTACAATAAAATAACATTGTCCTTATTCGTTTCCTGAATGTATGTCTGGCTACTGAATTAAAAGAAAACAATAAATGTATCAGAAAATCATCTGACATTGCAATTGTCAAGTTCCTGTAGTGTATCTTGAGCGTCAGTTTTCGAAAAAGGAAGCCGTTATTCGTCATTTGCCACTAAATCATTGCTAACGCCTGACATTTTCGGCAATATTACAGACATTACAGAGAAATGTCACTGTGTTCCGAATTTCTATGATTCGAATGGTTCTACGATTGGTAACATCCAAAGAAATACACAAAATCATCTTGAAGAAAAAACGTAAGAATCAAATATAAGAATTATAAGAAATGGTATAAGAATTAAACATACGAATATTAGAATTTAAAGAGATTGTAACCTCTGAAAATACCGTACACACATATATTATGTAATAAATGTATGACGTTGTGAAAGCCAGCTGTAATTTTACAATTAGTACAACGACCTTCTATCCCCCAGGTTGATAAGAAACATTTGTGTAGTAACCTTCTACGGACATGGGTAGATAAATGAAGTAATGAAATTTAATAAATGAAAACAATAATCGGGTTTTGAACACAGGTCGCAAAAGTGAGAAGCCACGGTGCGAGCGACCACTTCCGATGAGATTATCGCGCTCTAAAAGGCATCTAAACTGCGTCGAAAGCTGTGACATCGTTTTCTCAGAAAGGGTCGAACATCTGCGGTCAAGCCGAGACATGTTTCGCTTATTTTGACTCCTCTCCCACTGTGGAAGTTTGTGAGAGATCGGGTTACAGAACTAGCCATGTTCTGTTCCTTAGTGCTAAGTACAGGCATCCATCCAGCGGCAGCATAGCTCGTCTCATCAATTATCTCTCCTGTCCTAAACTGGTTTACTTCACCAAACATGTATGCCTATGACGAAGTGTTTTCTCTACAAGAACCTGACAAGAAGCATACTTTACACAAGCCTGAAGCCAAGTGTGCGCTCTAAGAGCCGTTTCCTTGAGTTTTGCTACTAGAACTGGAACTCACCCCAGTGAGCTCGGGGATTCTGAGTTCCGACCAACGAGAAACACGCAACCGCGTTAGACAGTCTGCTGCCCTGTTAGCTCGTCAGACTTCTGCCGACCGCTCAGAGGCGATCAGCCAGAACCAAGAGACTTCTCCCACGCCACGACATGATTCTAAAACTTGTGAATGAAAAGCCCTGCACGTAGGCACAGCAGGAAAACACGAGTTCTCCCGAAAAGTACAGAACGAGGCAATGAAAGGAAAATTCTGAAAGTCTAAGCTGGGCATTACTCTGAGGCATCGTAACGAACATTCACACGCCTTGAGAGAAGCCGCACCTGCCTAGAGATCTCTTATTTGTCTAAAAGGGCTTCTGTGAATAACTGCGTGTTCCGCAACGATCCTGCAGCGTGACGTCAAGGCCATCCGCGCTACCTGCGGACAGGCTCCTTTCCCAGAATACAACAGTTCTATAGCGGCAAATTCCTCTTAGGAGTATCCTTATCTCCCACAGCCAACCTTTGTGCCATCAGGCCTACGAAACCTGCACCATTTACACAAGAAAATCCAAAAAAGTCACTGGCAATGCTAATCCAAATCTACAATGACAGAGCAGTGTAATGAACGACTGCTTGATCTAGGGAATTCGCGTATAAACTTCTGAAATATGATTGTGGACGTTTTCAGAGAAATATAGACACGTCTTAGTTAATACAGAATATAAACTTCAGTGTTAGAAAACTTTTCGGAAGGTAGTGAAACCAGAAGATAAACATTTAAAACGAGACTGGAATAGATGGTTTTGCAATGTGGTAGAACAAAACAAAGGTTTAGATCATGTTTTTTGATGAGTAATGTATTGAAGAGATACAGAGTCGAATTTATAAAGGAGAAATTTACGGTTAGTTTCGTAACGAAGGCGGGTGTGTAAGTGGGGAGGTGGGTGGGGGGGAGGGGGCTAAAAGCTGTAGAAGTAGCCCTGGCAGTGAATACAGTAAACAGGTTAAAATGGATTTAAGTTGGGCTAGTTACGGAGACATGGAGACGCTCGCATAGTATAGATTAGCGTGATGACCTGCATGAGACCAGTCTTTGAGTTGAAGACGACACACCAAAAACAACATTAGTGACATGAAATTGTACTGATTTTTGATTGACTGAAAAACAGAATTGTAATTATACATTATTAAATCACATTTTACAAAATAACATATTGGTACAAGGCTTTTATTTACATATCCCGTTTCTCTCTGGTCTGGTGTGCATTTTTACGAACTTGCACTGCAATAATCTCGACAGACATTGTTCACTTTACGTTGTTAACGAAGCTCTGCTAAAAATGCTTAAGTGGTATACTGTATAACAAAACGATCTAGGCCACTAAGCGAAACAGTCGGATAACCCACAGAACTGCCAAGATCTGACAGCTACTTGTTTGACCAAAGTTTAGTGTTAATAATCTTGCCAATGTAGTGTTGCTTAGTCAATCCTGTGTGTCTTCCTTTCACCACCTGCGACTTCGGCCACGGCACAATAGATTTGTCTACCATATTACATGTTTAACAGACTGTTGTCTCAGTCGCCAACATAGTTTTCTAGGTACTATATATTAATGACACTGCACACAATACTGATAGTAACCGTCAACTCTTCGAAGATGATGCACTGGTCCATAACTAAGTACGGTTGTGTTACGTCTGCCACAGACGGCCCCTGCCCGGCAGACTACACTCAAGACACCCCTGTGTACCATATAACATACACAAGCATTGTCAGGCGCAACCAAGAGGAAAACAGTACTTGAAAACAAACAGAACTTGCTAGAGACTAATGCGAACCTTTTTCTGCAGAAGTCGCCTCACAGATAGAGCCAAAGTTGGAGTACTCCGCCGGCTTTATAAGGCCCGCGCAGCAGCAGTACAGCCAGTTCCTCGCCCAGCTAGGACCAGCTCCGAAGGACCTCACCGACCCTCTTGATGAATGATCGTCTAGGAGTTATTTGTTTTTGTGAGTATATAGTGATTGTTCGAGAAGTGTTGTTCAGTTTCAATAAACGACATTATACTGAGTGTACTACAATACTTAGTACTCTCTAGTCTGAAAGTACGTACTCAAATACTTGGTCAGACCTTGATAAGTTTTCAAAATGGTGCAAATATTGGCAGAGTGCTTTCCATGTTCGCAAATTCGATATTTGTACACTTCACGAAGCGAAAAATGCAGAATTCTGTAATTGTACTGTTAGTGAGCTGCAGCTGGGATCTGTCAACTCGTACGAATATCTAGGGGTAAACTTGGTATGGATTTGAAATGGAATGAGTACGTAGGGTCCGTCGTGGGTAAAGCGGATAACAGACGTCCGTTTGTTGACATTTAGGGAAGTGCAATCAGTTTACAAAGGTGATTGCTTACAAATCATTTGTGCTACCAATCCTAGAATATTGCTCAAGTGTGTGGGAACCATACGAAGTACGACTGATGGGCGATATTGACCTACACAGAGAAGGGCAGCACGAATGGTTCGTCCGTTTGTCTGACCTGTGGGATAGCGTCAGAGATACTGTATGTTGAATGAACTGGATTTGCAAACTATTTAATATAGACGTAAACTATGAAACGTCCCCTTAGAAAAATTTATGAATTACTGTGTTGATAAAGCTCTTACATTATTTGATTTTTAAACAGCTGAGCAGAACTGAACGTACTCAGGCATTTCTCTCTTTACTTATTCTGATCAACACTAAACTGACACACAATATTTTTAGCGCAACGCAATCTGACTTTCAATAATCCCTACAAAAGAATGACCCTGACTAACAATAACCTATACCTTTCAAGAATCACTTACCTCACAAAAGTCTTCGTTACTCGAACTACTGCAATACAGCGAGCGCCAATACTGCCTGCTAAATAAAAGATTCTAACTACTGAAGGCACTAACTACTGATAGCCATAGTTAGCAAATGAAAGATTTCGATAGAAACAAACAATGTATTTACCTTAATAGTGTTCAGAAGTCACTATATATATATATATATATATATATATATATATATATATATATATATATATATATATATATCAGTTCATGACATCCAGTCTTACAAATTTATTGTCTCTGATGGACACACGTCCAGATCATCCGCTCTCAAAACTCCGCCATCTCTCTCCCCACATCCACCACTGCTGACGGCTCACCTCCAACTGCGCAACGCTACGTGCTGTTAACAGCCAACTGTCCAACACTACAATAGCAAATTACAACGACGCAAACCAGCCAAAAGCTGCACACAGCACAGTCAGTGATTTTCATAAAGAGCGCTACGTGACGTTACCAACCAAAAAAAAAGAAATGGTTCAAATGGCTCTGAGGACTATGGACTCAACATCTGAGGTTATGAGTCACCTAGAACTTAGAACTACTTAAACCTAACTAACCTAAGGACATCACACACATCCATGCCCGAGGCAGGATTGGAACTTGCGACCGTAGCAGTCACGCGGCTCCTGACTGAAGAGCCTAGAACCGCACGGCCACCGCGGCCGGCCCAACATAAAAACCTAAACAGCCTACTTACAACTATCACGAGAAAGTCTTCTAACAAAGTGTGAAGAATCAGTTGTAAATGATGAGTCTATGAATATATTACGTCCCCTGTACATCACAAATATGTAAATACGGTCGTGATATGTGAGAACAGCCACCAGTGTTTGAGTGGGCGAAACCCGAAAGCGAATTCAGAAGCACGAACTGATACTGATAAATAAATAGTAGAGACGTAAACGATCTTTCTGTGGGTTCCATCGACTGGAATACTTCCCCTGTAACTGCCCGGCTGGTTCACCCGAAAACCACAACAACAACAATAACAGACGGCACAGAGTCCCTTGTGTGTGATTTGTTGGCGCCGCGAGTCACTTTGGCCGCACCCCGCGCCGGACCAGTGCTACTGACGCTGCGGCGGACAAATGACGCGACAAAGCGGGAATTCGCCGCGCTCTGTAACGAGATGCGGCGTCGCGTTACCGCCTCATTCCTCTCATTAATAAATCACCGCCGCTGGCTGAGAGCCGCCGCCACACACTGACATTCGATGCGGCTTTGACTCGGAATGTGGGCGCTGCGGTCCCTCTGCCAATGGCGGCGATTGATTTCTGATCTCGACCGGCGGAATGCTGCGCCGGTTTCGTGCCTCCAAAGAAAACCGCGACGGGGAGCTGACTAAATGTGCGGCGGGACTTAATTTCGTCCGGAACGCCGTTCCGGCACCTCACAGGGAATTTTATTTGAGCTCACTGGAGCGAGTGGGCATCTCTGTTTTAAAATAGCACACGTGCATTAAGTCACACCGTAGGTGTATTTTACATCCGTTACATATCGGTAACCTTCGTGTCGTCTGTCTTTTGTTCACGACTGCCAGCAACCCCAGAGATCTACAGCACAGCCAAGATAAACTGAGCTTCGTTCTGAAGTTGTGACTTTTCTTTTTTTTGGGGGGGGGGGGGGGCATAAAAAAATGGCTCTATGGAACTTAACTTCTGAGGTCATCAGTCTCCTAGAACTTAGAACTACTTAAACGTAACTAACCTACAGGGTGTTTCAAAAATGACCGGTATATTTGAAACGGCAATAAAAACTAAACGAGCAGCGATAGAAATACACCGTTTGTTGCAATATGCTTGGGACAACAGTACATTTTCAGGCAGACAAACTTTCGAAATTACAGTAGTTACAATTTTCAACAACAGATGGCGCTGCGGTCTGGGAAACTCTATAGTACAATATTTTCCACATATCCACCATGCGTAGCAATAATATGGCGTAGTCTCTGAATGAAATTACGCGAAACCTTTGACAACGTGTCTGGCGGAATGGCTTCACATGCAGATGAGATGTACTGCTTCAGCTGCTCAATTGTTTCTGGATTCTGGCGGTACACCTGGTCTTTCAAGTGTCCCCACAGAAAGAAGTCACAGGGGTTCATGTCTGGCGAATAGGGAGGCTAATCCACGCCGCCTCCTGTATGTTTCGGATAGCCCAAAGCAATCACACGATCATCGAAATATTCATTCAGGAAATTAAAGACGTCGGCCGTGCGATGTGGCCGGGCACCATCTTGCATAAACCACGAGGTGTTCGCAGTGTCGTCTAAGGCAGTTTGTACCGCCACACATTCACGAAGAATGTCCAGATAGCGTGATGCAGTAATCGTTTCGGATCTGAAAAATGGGCCAATGATTCCTTTGGAATACATGGCGGCCCAGACCAGTACTTTTTGAGGATGCAGGGACGATGGGACTGCAACATGGGGCTTTTCGGTTCCCCATATGCGCCAGTTCTGTTTATTGACGAAGCCGTCCAGGTAAAAATAAGCTTCGTCAGTAAACCAAATGCTGCCCACATGCATATCGCCGTCATCAATCCTGTGCACTATATCGTTAGCGAATGTCTCTCGTGCAGCAATGGTAGCGGCGCCGAGGGGTTGCCGCGTTTGAATTTTGTATGGATAGAGGTGTAAACTCTGGCGCATGAGACGATACGTGGATGTTGGCGTCATTTGGACCGCAGCTGCAACACGGCGAACGGAAACCCGAGGCCGCTGTTGGATCACTTGCTGCACTAGCTGCGCGTTGCCCTCTGTGGTTGCCGTACGCGGTCGCCCTACCTTTCCAGCACGTTCATCCGTCACGTTCCCAGTCCGTTGAAATTTTTCAAACAGATCCTTTATTGTATCGCTTTTCGGTCCTTTGGTTACATTAAACCTCCGTTGAAAACTTCGTCTTGTTGCAACAACACTGCGTTCTAGGCGGTGGAATTCCAACACCAGAAAAATCCTCTGTTCTATGGAATAAACCACGTTGTCTACAGCACACTTGCACGTTGTGAACAGCACACGCTTACAGCAGAAAGACGACGTACAGAATGGCGCACCCACAGACTGCGTTGTCTTCTATATCTTTCACATCACTTGCAGCGCCATCTGTTGTTGAAAATTGTAACTACTGTAATTTCGAAAGTTTGTCCGCCTGAAAATGTACTGTTGTCCCAAGCATATTGCAACAAACGGTGTATTTCTACCGCTGCTCGTTTAGTTTTTATTGCCGTTTCAAATATACCGGTCATTTTTGAAACACCCTGTACCTGCGACCGTAGCGGTTGCACGGTTCCAGACTAAAGCGCCTAGAACCGCTCGGTCACTGCGGCCGGCTTCACAACCGATACGGAAGAGTTACATGTTTGCACCTGTTATTGTCCGTCAAAGTAGTCACCAGCGTTGTGTAGAACCAGTTGCCAGCAATGTGGAAGGCGCAACCCATCCATCATTTTGCAAGACAATGCGCGGGCGCATGTAGCGCAAGCTGTGGCTGCCCTGTTCGGTCGATGGGACTGGAAAGTACTGTACCATCCACCATACTCCCCGGACTTAAGTCGTTGTGACTTTGATTTGATTCCGAAGATGAAGGAACCACTTCGTGGCGTTCGCTTCAGAACTGTTCCAGAGATTCGATAGGCAGTATACCGCTCCATTTGCAGCATCAACACAAAGGCTCTGCTAACGGTATACTACGCCTTCCACATCGCTGGCAGGCTCTACACAACGCTGGTGACTACTTTGAAGAATAGTAACAGGGGCAAACATGTAACTCTTTTGCATCGGTTGTGAATAATTAGTTGCCACTATTTGAGTTCCAACCCTCGTATTTCATAACGGCTGTAGCTGCCGCAGTGCCTGCTCCTTCAGACATGAAAGATGCATCTCAGAAGGAACTGTGCTTCGTATTTTGGAATAACACACGTACTTCCGTATAGCATTAATAACTCTCTTTAAACATTTGCCTCATCTTACAGCTCTGTAACGTTGACACTTATTTTGCAAAATTACAAACCTTAAGTATTATTCTGCAAAATTGTAAGTATGTTATTGCATATTTATTCAAACGTTCGTTGCTACATGTGAAAAACTGAAGTAATAATGCCTTCATCAATGAAAGAAGGGGTTGAGTGTATGAACTGAAAGTAGCACAAGCATTGCTTTTCCTTTATCACATACAATAAGAATGAAACTGTACCTAAAATGAAGTACAAAATGGCTTACTCTGAGAACTTCAAGCGTTAGAGAGACGGTCAAAATATTTTTGTGCTTCTGGCCCTCACATATTCTTCAAGACCTGAAGATCCTGATATTTTTCACGAGGGATGAGTAATAGATCTGAAAATATAAAGCAGATCGTTTTCGAATTTGGAATTATATGGCAGCAAAAAATAGGTAAGGTTTGGAAATTATCGTACTGGCACAAGAAAACTCAGCTGAATGAGTCGATTTTAAAGCAGCAGTTTCCTGTGATGCGTTATAAACCTGTCATGAATCTGACAAGTGTTGAATGAGTTCTGTCTATGGCTAGTTCTCTAGCTAGACTTGCAGGAAAGGGACACTTCTGCTTGTCGAAGGCTTCAGGAATTCTGTCCAATGGCATAGTTTCAGATGTAGCTTCAAGAAAGTTGAATGGAGAAAGTTTTGACCGAGCTGCTTGAACATCTTCATCTAATCTTTGGGAACTTTCTTTGGGAGCTTCTGTATGAGCTTTCTGGTTTATAAGTCCGATGTTTTTGTCATTGTTGTTGTTGTGGTCTTCACTCCAAACATTGGTTTGATGCAGCTCTCCAGTTTGCGTGGGCCTCTTCATCTCCTAATAACTACTGCTACCTACGTCCTTCTGAATGCGCTAACTGTATTCATCTCTTGGTCGCCCTTTACGATTTTTACTCCCACATTTCCCTCTGTTAGTAAATTACTAATCCCTTGATGTCTCAGAAAGAGGCCTGTCAAACGATCCATTCTTTTGATCAAGTTGTGCCACATACTTGTTGCCTCGTCAATTCTATTCAGTACCTTGTCATTAGTTATGAAGTCTACCCATCAGTAACAGAGTAAATACAGGACGACCGCAATTTCTTATTGCATGTTGCATATATTAAGGGATAAGCATACATTTATGTCCAAGTTATCCCCTCCCCTTAACTTATTGTTGTCCTAACTGATTAATGACTCCTGAGGATAATCTGTCCTTCTGTGAAATACTCCACCCCTCTCTCTCTCTCCTCCCCTGCATGCCTGTGGGAAAGGGACAACATTTTGTCACCGCTCCCCCATTCAGTCCAGAACCACTTTTCTCCCTCCTACCCCTCCCTACCCCATTCCCCACTCCTCAGTGCACCCCGAAAGAAATTCTTTTTTTTTTTGGGGGGGGGGGGGAAGGGATAAATCGCCTAGTCTCTGCAGAGTTGTTTCTGTGGAAGGTGCAAGTAATTACCCTGTCCAACAACTACACGTCCTGATCATGAAATCACACTGCTAAAGATTTCAGGTGTTGATGTGTTGGAAAATTTTCGTGTATGTACTCACTTTGATGTGCAGGGATCAGCTCAGCTAGTGCACAATGCCAACAACAGAGGACGTCCCAACCCCCGCCCCAATCTTCACTTACTCCTGCCCAGCCCTCCTAGGAAAAAATTGGCGGGAAAAATTGCTCAGCTTGTACTCAGCTGGTGGACTGGAAGGATCCCGCGACAGGAAATTCAACTACACCGCAGACGGCATGATAATATATTGTTCATTTAGAAAATGCAGTTTTCATGCCAATTCACAGGAATTGGATGTCTTTATTTGTGGCAAAAGCTCATTATTCTCTGCAGGTTATTTATTTTTGGATGATGCAGTTCTTGTAAAATACATCGAAAAGAAGTAATTAAGTACATTAAGAGATCAGTTTTTTCCAGTTGCACAAGGAATAGCGACATGAAATCAACGTCAACATAAAACACTCACTTCATGTAATTATACACTTACAGATCGCGCTGAACATATCAGGCAAGAAAACCTCTCGACAGCACCTTCACACGTAGCTCACTGCACCACATGCGCTGAACTGCCGGCTACCCTTTGGGTCAGAAGTGGTGGACTGGGAGGCGCTATTCACCTTTAGAGGAATACATGATACCCGATGCCAGCTTTCTTTGAAATTTCAAACCAGACCCAATTTCTGTTTGTTTCTAAACACGCACCTTTCTCACCAGTTCGGTGGAAACAGCTGCTCTATGTGCTTGCCCTGCTGTGCAGATACTGACCGAGCTAGTTCACAGTGCCACCAGCAGAGGACGCTAGATGAAGCAACCTCTCCTCCCCCCCTTCCCCCACTCCCAATCCCCTCCTCCGCTTCCCCATCCTCCCTACAGTTGCTGTTCATCAGACTAAGCATCAGGCGGTGGTAACTCTTTCATATTGATATCCGAGAAATTTTTGTCAAACCGTGAGTGAGCCAGATCGCTGTTCGATCATCAGCGATCTCTCTCTCTCTCTCAAGTGGTTAATTCATCATAGCGAGGATCTGTCACATAGCACCGGAAACCACACTAACCCCTGTTTTATCTTGAGCAGTGTAGCAGATACCTGGTAAATCCCGAGCCTTTCCAAAATGCTTGGCTGTGGGTGTCTCGGAAACAGTCCTTTTGCACAGTGCCCACTCAAAATGATTGACTAATTAAATCGATACCCTCTGTGTGGGACAGTTTTTCATTGCTTCCTATTGGTGGATACTAGGACTGGCATATTTGGTGGGAAATTCCAGAGGTATCTGGCATTTGATCACACAGCTGCCTGATTTCCAAACCCAGTTCTTTCCCATTCTCGATTTTCTTTCCCTCCTATACAAGGATACTGGTACAGTTAGGCCGTTTGGTGAGAAATCTATTACACTGGAGGTAGCTGAAAATGGTAGCGAGAATTTCGAAATTTCGAATTTCAGCTCAGTTGCGCTATGCCCTTAAACATTTTCCAGGAGATAGGTCAGGGTTTGACTGGAGTGTGCTTGCCATACCACTGTCAAATACAATAAACTGATAAATCAGGAATTTGATGTCTCGATTGGAAACAGTGCTGTGTAAAACGATAGTTGTAATTTCAAATTTTAATCGACTGAGAGGAGTTGTTATGGGGTAGGTTTTATATCCCGCATGGGTCTGCTCCTGAAAACTGAAGGGTAGACCGAATGTAGGAAGCTAGGAGGAGCAGGTGAGGTAGAACACTTGGTACTGCAACTAGAAATGGTTTTACTATATCACCAGACAATAACTGGAATACATCAATTGTACTTAACTTTGCCTGAGATGAGCACATAGGTGCGAAGCTGTACTGAACAGTGAATTTAACTTCAAAATCTTTTGTTAAAGAATTTACTTTATTTTCTAGCGATTCGTCAAGAACATTAACACATTTAATCACACTATGTGAGTGTGGAAGCAGTTGCCAGTGAGTAAGTAATGAAACAAATTTCTTTCAACGAATGGAAATTTTTATTCCTAAAAACCCTTTGCTTTTTTTAAAAAAAACAGATTAAAAAATTATAATCAGAAAGCACTACGGGAGACATCTTCAAGGGGGTCCCGCAGTCGGAGACGAAACGTTGGGAATCGACACAGAATTCATCAACCGACCACGGCATAACAGCCCGGATAATTATAATGGACATAATATTTCCGGCCGTAAAAGTCTACATTTTATTGCCGGAGGGACCAGAAATGACAAATAATGCGCGGTCAAACTGGCGAAGAATGTGCCCCTGCTCCCAGTGCTGCGTGCCGGAGAAAACGCGATAGAACACCAAATCATGCGGCGCCACGCCAGAACGAGGTGAAGCAGTGGGGCCGTGCGGCCGCGGGTGCAATAGCTGCAGGAGCGACCGATGGGCGCGGCCATGAAGCAGTTCCGCTGGGCAACGGGTGCCACGCGGCTGGGAGCGATAATGAAGCAAGGAAAAGTCCATAGCGCGCGCTCGCGAGAGTGCGTGGCTCCAACTTGCTCATCTGCGACTTAAATGTACGCTCACAACGTTCAGCCTCGCCGTTCGACTGCGGGTGGTCAGCGTTTCGACTGGCCTGTTCAGCTGTTGGGTGCTGTCACTGGTCAGTAGGGCGTCCTTCCGGAACACATCTGCATATGTGAGAGGGACAGACGTCGCCATAGGTGTTGCTACAGCTTCACCTGTCGGTGTTTGTACCATTCTTTGTTGGAGACACGCTGAGCGAACGTGGCCTTCTTGACCACACCTGAGCGAGTTTTCGACTGACCATCGTAAATGACTATCTCTCTGTAACCTCTATTTGTGAAATAGAACGGCACATGTTTTAATAGCTCGATCTGTATTTGTCAAACACCATTAAGTCCGGGATATTTGGTAAAGGTTGTCCATTTTTCTGCTACATGACCAAGTACCCGACTGTGGTGTGCGTACTGTAAGACCTTCGGTACCCACACCATCAGATTATTTGACTTGTCGCTCTAACGAAGTAGGCGAGTGTCAGCAATATGTCTCGTGGTCTTACCGTGGCGTGTTTATCTTCTGCCGTTAAGTCAGACGACAGAAATGCCACTTGCGCGCTTAGAGTAGCAGATTGACGGTGGCCAACTTTAAACAGAACGTGATTAATTTTCACACACATTCATTAAAATAATAACAAGCATAAACATTACGTAACTTGACTCTGGCTGCTATTTACAATTGACAATATGAAGTTCCTTTGGTCTTAGTACGTTAATCGTATTCTCACATATCTCTGATACTTGACAAAGTGTCTATACATTTATCTTCATGGCTATGTACAGGAATATGATAATCGTCTTAGGTGCAGACTGAAACTTGACTATAGACTGGTACACACTAATGCAGACTGGTACATACTGGAGCAGACTAATGCAGACTGACTAATCGGAGGTCTGTACACTCGTTATAATACCTCGCGCGTTCAGGTATCACTTCGCGAGTGTGATCCGCGAGGAGAAAAGGTTCTACATTAGCAGCAATATCATTGGCTGCGTTACATATTAATACACGGATCGGCGGAAGCAGAATTTGGTTCGTCTCTAAGGCAGCGCCATCTCGTAGTGCGGAGACAGACGAGCGCTGCGCCTGCGCTGTTGTGCTTAGCGGGGCGCGCTCTAGTTGGAAAGTTGTGTACGCGCTGACTACGCGGAACTATGTACACAAGACCGACCATACGGTTGTAGAGCGTTAACCACGATCTCAGCCGGAACCTCAAATAGTAGCTCAAATACTCTGACAATTCTTAACCCAAGCCCCGCACGATCACTACTGTTCTGACATGGCATCATAATGTTTAAGTCCATCTTTATGGTCGCGTACGATCTTCTTACACACTCTGTCGTTATCAGTTTGATGTAGACCACATTGCTTATTATTGAGAAGTGGATTACAAATTTTGATTTCTTGGCGAGGAAATTGTTCTACTTCAAATGCCTTCGTTTGTGCAAATTCATTATTAAAGCTGGTCTTGATGGTAGTTTGTCGGTACGGATGAGTTATTAATGTTCGAAAGTGCAAGCACTAGAGAAGGCTGATATGAAGTAAACAACCACGTGCGCGCGAAGCTCCGCGGCAAGGACGTAAACAGACGTCCGAGCTGCACGTCTGCGGAAAGCAGACTTGGACATGCATGTATATCCAAAGGAACTTTGCAATGCAATCGGAATAACACAGCCACTGCATTGTAAGACTTTCATGTCCAGGTGGGGAAGCACCGATGATATGCGGTTAATAAAAAGCTCTTGTATATGGAATCAGTGTGGTTCCCCCTTCCCTGTGCTTCAACACATACCACGTTGCTGTCTTCACGTGTACTATGATAACAGGGCTCCATGTGCCTTTCACTGTATCAGAACAAGACACTACAGTTCTAACAGCTCCACCAACCTGGCGTCTTGATGCGATGTCGCACTCCAAGCGAAAAGGAATCTCTATGTATTGATTCCGTTGCTTGTGGTGAAAGGATTTTATGTAATAAGAGTGACACAGGCTAAGGATTTTATATCATCTAAATAATGGAGGCAGTGCTTATAGGGACGCCACCATTTTTATTATAACTTAATTACGTCAGAGAATGTACCAGACTTAATTCCACAATTACTTTGTGTTTGAGAGGTGGCAGTGGTGGGGAGCGGAGTTGCCAACCCGCACACAACATGTCGCATAATCATGGTGCAGTCAGTCGCGCGCAGACCGTAAAAGAATCAACTCGTCTACTCACCGATTGTTGCCGACCACCGACGTCTGTCTAGGTGGGAGGGGGGGCTCCGATGCTGCAGGAACAGCGATGCATGTCGTATCACGTTATAAAGATTGTGAATCTGACAATCTTTCAATAGTTTAGTGCAGAAAGTTAAAGGTTTACCAAAGCACTACCTTCAGCAGTAGATAGAGTGTTGGCATCCTTGTGGGGTTTTATCGCCATTTTAATGCTCTTTTTCAATCGCCTGTTGAATATGCATAAAGCAGTAAGAAGCCCCTCGGTTTTTGTTGTTCTGTTTTGTCAGGTGTCGTCTGTTGGACTGAAAATAAAGCTGGGTATGGACTGGGAGAGAGAAAAGCAGGTCGGCAACACAATTCAGGTGATACTCCACTGACGTGACACGGCGACTTGACCTGCGCCTTCTCTTGTCTTGAGTAATTAATGCTCCACGCATCGATTCGGCCGAGACCGTAGCATCGCCATTGGTATTAGCTGTTGTGATGGTAGAGAACGTTCTGAATATGCTGAAAATAATTGTAAATGCAAATTTAGGAAATATTAATTCAATAAACATTCATTTATAGGGGAAGCAAGATCTGCATACCAGGCATATGGTTTATATGCGAGTAAGTCTTAAATATAATGTCCAAGAAAGCAATGCGTGCAGAAACTGCAACTCTGCGTCCTGCGAGCATGCGTGACCGGTACCTTATATTTACAGGATGAGACACACCCCTATAAAAGTGGAGCGGTATGAGGAATCCTAACGGCACCTGGTATGGGATGGCTACTTTCAGGATCAGTGACGACAGCGGCGGCCAGTTTTAAATTCGCTATATAGGATTTGGACTACTTTTTCAAATGGGATCGGGAGCATGTGGCAGATCATTTTGAACTGCCTCTCTCCCAGGAGTACACGTGGGATATCTTTATTTGTGTATGAGTTATGACCTTTACAGTGTAGGACACTTCTGGAACTGCACATTACACCATACGGTCAATACGCGCTGGACACACAATCGGAGTTGTGTATGAGATAAAAATCTATAACGCGGCCCATCTTCGCCGGCATTTTGAGTAGGCATGCGCCTCTGTTGACCGACAGGTCCTGTGACGTGTGCAACAGGACTGGAAAAATGGACTCCGATTGTGTGTCCAGTACAGTGGAGTTCGTATTGGGCATATGCTTCCTAAAATTTAAGAGGTCATAACTCTTACACAAAGAAAGATATCTTAAACAGATTTCCTATGTTTATTCCCGAGAAAGAGACAAAATGATGTGCCTCATGACCCCCTTCCCAACTGAAACCGGTAATCCAAATCAAATAGGGTGAATTTCAGGATGGCCGCCGTTGTCGCCATCGCTCCTACAAGTTGCACTCCCACCTAGACAACCCATACCACAGGCAATTATCATTCCTCACACCTTTCGATTTTTATGGGGATGTATCCAGACTTTTGCCTCACCCTGTATAAAAGATGAACAGTTATACAGCCGACAAACTGCAGAACCGTATTCCTCACTGGAAATGGAGGAAAAAGGCCCTATGAACATATGTCTGGAACCGGATGCTGTTCTTGCAACAGCAAAAAATTGTCTCAGAACACAGCACAGAGCTGCATCGCATCCACGTCGTAACAGATGTTGAAAGTGGCGTCCATGGGATGCAGTGCACGCATTCATACATCGCATCATGGACTGGCGCACGTTTTCGCACGTTCCGGCAAATAGTGTCGCAGGCACGGTGAGCTCGCTGTTGAAGGGTCTGCGCACCAGGAAACTGTTCAGCATACTCAATGATTCTCAGATGGCCCTCAGAAAAATCCAGGGCCATGCTACAGAGGCTCTGCGTCACATCCAGCACCTGGGGAGATGTTGTTGAGGTGTTGGCGAACTGTAGAATGTATGAATTCTCCGCCCTGCGAACTTTCCGCCGGACTAGAAATCTGCGAACTCTCCGCCTCGTACCTGCGTCCATTGTGTCCCGACCTACCTGCAGCCGGACCGTCCTAATCACGTTGCTCTGCCTGTTCCCTGGAATCGGCCGAACTTCGCCCGCACAGTCCTGTCTGCCTGTTAGTACCGCTCTGGTTTTCGTAGACTTCACATCGTGCCGCTTGGATATTACCATCTCAGTAGTTGTGATATGGAAGTTTCAACGACAATTCGTGGTAAGCCTAGTTGCCACTATGAAGGTTATCCTTACACAGTGAAGAAAAGTAAGGAAGATGAGACTGTGATTTGGCGCTATTCAAAACAGAGAGCGAAGCATTGCCGAGGAAAGCTTAAAACCAAGGATTCTACACGCTCTTTTCGCACGAGCATCAATGTGTACCTCCGGACGCCGCAAGGTTGCAAGTACAGAGGACTCTGAACCAGGCAAAGAAGAGGGCACGAGGGGAAAATACGTCTATTTCCAAAATCTATTCAGAGGAACTGGTAGCTTGCATAATCGACGGTACGACTTTGTGACAGAAATGCCTGAGCATCGAACAACGTACAGCACGTTATACAAACAAAGGGCAAAGTCACAGGGACGTGAGTGGGGTCCAGAGACAAGAGACGAGATTGAACTTAAGACAGAGCTATTAACTATGAATAATGGCAGCAGTTTCCCGTTATGCGACGATGAATCAGGAGACAGGATAAAAAGCTATTTAAATATTAAGTTATTGAATGACTTGGCGATATTTGCCGTGATCAATTTCGAGCTCACACAGAACTGTATTAATTTCTTATTTTTGCTACCTCCACGTCGAATATTTTGTTCTGCATCAGGCTGATGTTTACGCAGTGGTTAGCTATGTATTTTGGCACCCAGAGTGAACTTCTGTCATCCTTATTTAGCAATTCCGCTAGGACCATTCTTCTGTTTGAGGTGCTGTCTAGGTAAGGTATTTCTGTTTACAGTTAGACTTGTTCCTAAGGTTTTAAGGTTTAAAAATTCAACCACTCTTGAAAACTTTTAACAAATTCATATGCGTTGTTCAAACTCGTGCCTGTCGTAAAGAGACAATAACAAGAATAGTACAAACTGTGATTTTTAGTTGAATGTGCCATCCAAGTTCTAAAAACATTATCATGCCGTGGCTGATATAGAAGGAGTCAGACGTTAAAGGTTAGTTAACGCTTTTTCTATCTCATTGTCTGTTAAACAAAAACGAATGAGTAATGTTTGTTCTTAAATTTTTTGCCAGTTACTATTTTTATGATTCACTGTAAGATTTCCAAGACAGTCAAAGGTCACTGACAACGTCAGAAAAAAAAATATTACTACTACATTCACTGGATTTTTCTTCATTTGCTCTTTCTTCAATTAATACACTGTATTCTTTTGCATGACAGTTATGTCCATGATTTTCTACGTTTTCTTTAAGTCCTTTATCAAGAACCACCTCCTTAATAGGTTCTTAATTTTTGTTAGTCGCGACAATTTTTTGATCATCTACAAATGCACTCTTGAACTATAATATTTTTGCGCCTTTTTTCATGTCCTTTGGGTCAAGTGCTTCTCTGACGTAAGTTGAACAAATTTCAGCACTGAACCAGCCAACAAATGGCCCTTCGAAAACCTGAGCACGATTTACTTGTTTATGTATTTATTTACTTATTCTGTTCTTCACTTGGGCAACGTCGCTGTGTATGCGTTCTAAACCAAATTTCTGCATAAATTAATAGAATCATTTTTTTTTTTACTTTTAGTCAGTAAGAACTCTCTACGCAAAAACATATACATATCAGAACTAACAACACTGAAACTGTTACATGCAACATATAGAATGGTTAGTACGATACTGCTTGAGCATGCTAGCTCGCGTCCCCAGGGGATTAGTGGGCCCTTCCTCGACCTTTTCTGGGTGGAAAATTCACAGGGCAGAGAATACACGACACCGAACTGTAACGTGGAACTGGGGTGGTGCTCCGTCATACACGTATCCTGTCATATCGCCAAAGGCACACTCTCAAGTAGCCGAGGAAGAGTATTTTGCAGGAAGTCCTGGAATGTTCCTTCAACGAGGCGTTATGGAAAAATAACCGATCCAAGTATGTGATCGCCAAGAATCCCTGCGCATACATAGATGCTGAACCAAAGCTGATGAAACGCCTCAACCATCCAACCATTCCCTTAGGACTATCTGCAGCGCACAGATGACGGTTACGAAAAATGGTGGTGCCAGTTCTGGTAAAGACTGCTTCATCAGTAAACAGGACTGATGACAAACATCCCATAATTGTGATGGTCTACTGCAAAAACCATAGACAGAATCCTTCCTGTAGAGGGAAATCCACCACTTATTACTCTCGATTATCCTTGCACTCGTTTCAGGTGATAAGGATAGTAGCAGTTGTCATGCAGGATACACATAATCGCACTTTGGCTTATGGTTGGGATGTCCTCTGTTGTTGGTATTGTGCACTAGCTGAGCTGATGCCTGCACATCAAAGTGAGTACACACACGAAAATTTTCCTACACGTCAACACCTGAAATCTTTAGCAGGGCGTGTAGTTGTTAGACAGGGTAATTAATTACTTGCACCTTTCTGGGTTAACTGGGGGTGGGGAACGGGGGAGGGGAGGGGAGTGGTAGGAGGGGGGAAAAGTGGCTCTGGACTGAATGGGGGAGTGGTGACAAAAATGTGTCCCTTTCCCACAGGCATGCAGAATGAGGAGGGGGAGAGAGAGAGGGGTGGAGGATTTCACAGGAGGACAGATTATCCTCAGCAGTCATAAATCAGTTAGCATAACAATAAGTCAAGGTGAGGGGATAACTTGGACATAAATGTATGCTTATCCCTGAATATATGCAACATGCAATAAGAAATTGCGCTCGTCCTACATTTACCCTACTAGTGATGGATACTTGCCAGCATCTTGTGCTAGGACTTGACTCAATATCTTACAGAGACTGGTCTTTTAAATCTGGTGTGAGCGCAGTCCAGTGTCTCCCTGCACGATCCGTGATCACATAAACGTCCAAAAAGGGATTGAAATGTTGTGTGATGTTGTTGGTGTTTGTTACCACCCGCTTTGCCGTATATAAACATCATCTCGACTTGCTCCCGACAAGAATATGAGCATTCTGCTGCTTACAGTATGCTGTGTCAATTATATGGCCTGCAACACACAGTGAAGGCACGGTAAGTGGTCAAAGGAATTTCCGTTTTCATCTCCATTCATCGTGGCAACTATGCATTTCCGAACACATGTTCTTAGGACCTTTCTTCCTGTATTTACAGTGTCCTTCCCTGCAGTTTATCGGTTTTATTAATGTTCACCTATATATAGCTTATTACTTGTCTCACTTCAAGTTCATTATTTAGAATCAGTGAGTTCTTCTCAGTAACCCACAGAGAAAGTAAGTTGAAGATAGCGGTAAGGTAGAATCTGCGTTCCATATCGTAAAACACCACTGAGTTTTGGCTTTATGGACTGTACTAATAAATTATTTGGAAAGACTTTTTATGGCTCCAAATTTGCTGGGCACTTTTCTTGTCACAGATCGAAATGTGAAGCAATAGTCAGCAATGTCTTAGCCCCTGCATGTCTAGATCACTTACAAGTACAGATGAAAGTATTTAATTTTCTTTGTGTTGCTACTGATGGAAGCAACCATGGAAATATTAAACTCTACACTGTAGTTACTCAGTTAAAGAGGGATGTAGTCTAAAATTGGTGACGTTGTGATGTTGTTGCATTAATTTGTTCTGAAAGCGGTGCTGATGTTCAAGACAATAAAAGCGGGTTAAAAGCCGTCAGCTATCTGGGGAAGTTAACCTTGCATTACTGAGTATCTGTTTCACCAGGTATCCAGTCTAGCTTACCAAATTTCCAACCAGACTAACATTAATTATAATCTTTTACTAGTCATCTTCCGACAACCGGTGATATATATATATATATATATATATATATATATATATATATATATATATATATATATATATAAAGAGAATTTAAACAAAAAGAAATAAATCAGTTTACATTTGGACATTTATTTTAACATTGATCATTGTTTCGTTAAAATTTCAGCATATTACACTTGATTCAGAACTAAAGTGGTGCCTTATTTAGGATTGTGAAAATGTGAGTTTGTAATCTTACGGAACACATCAAATATGGAGCCAAGATTGGGAGACTGCATCAAACACTGCATTCATAAAATAACACACGAAGAACGTTGAAACATATGCAAGAGGAAATTAACCACAACCAACCGATTCAATTTTCACCCAAAGAAGTTACGTTCGTAGAGCAATCCTGTCCGTCATGTAATTACCACACACTGGTATACTAAATTCAAACTAACTCTCTGTGAAACCTTCCCGAAAAGAATAGCTAAGGGCTACTTTGATGATTACACCGCATACTTCACGTGGTCAACTTGGTTTCTACAAAGAGTGTAACTCCACAATAATTTTGATAATTAAAATAAATTCTATCGGAAAGCAATTTACAAAAGAAAAACCTGGAACTGGTTACTATCGTCTTACTATTAACTTGATGGGTCAAACAGTTGTATAAGCACGTGGTACTGGTGTCACAAAGTACACCCCACGTGGGTTGAAAAGTTGCTATATTGAAAAATATTATCAAGACGAGACGCTATAATCTCACGCAAATTCGCATTTAAGATTGATGATCTTAGTTAGAGTTACTGATCAACACGTGGTTCCACTTTACTCACAAAGTAGTGACAAAGCAACTACTGGAAGATATTTGGAACTTCACACTCGAAATACACTGCGTTCAATTTAAGATAACATTAGATATTTTAGAGCTAAACCTGAAATAAAGGTGATTAAATTTTCAGTTAGGCTGAACTTAAGAAATCCATTGTCCTACGGACTTAGCAGACACACGCTTAGCTGGAGATCTTACCACTTCAGACGCTCGCCACGGACAGACTGACCTGGGCTCCTACCAAGCGTGCTTAACAGATACCAACGGAAGTGACCAGAGAGGCAGCTTCCTATACCAACATGACAAGGGACGGACAGGACCATACTAAGAATAGAAACTTCTCTGCTTTTAGAAAGCGTAGCTACCTGTTCCGACGTTGGTCCTACTGTTCTCTAGCAGACAGGCTTGTCTGCTACCATCAAGCATGCAACTAGAAATACATTTGCTCATTCATTCTTTCACACAGAAGGGAAGGGGGATGACAGTATCTTATCATATACAGTATATAAAAGAAAGTGGATGTAGGTTCTGTATGAGTCTGTGTGACATTAAATACATATAAACTGTGTTTTAAAGTGTAGTAGTGTGACAGATCGTTCCTGTTTATGTATAAAAGTAACCCGTTTCACTGCTCAGTCTCCTCCCAGATAGAAACACCACAGCAAATTTAGAAGAGGAATGTATGCCATAAATGACAACAGATTTAAGAAATTAACATGAAAGGAATCCAACAGAGACATTTCAACGTGCAAAATCTTCCAAAACAAAATGTAAGACAATACAGTCAAGTATATACTGAAAGTGGTTCAGAAGAACAATCTGTCACAAAAGTGTGTTACATTTGACACTGATAGCACCAATGTTGACTTTGTGTGACTAGAATGATCTTGTTCCAAGGATGTGTTCAGTAAACTTAAAAAAGAATGAGGGGGAACATTTTAGGGAGCGACTGTTCATACCATTTTATACTGAATACTATGAACGTGGAAGCTTTCCTCCATGAAGTATTCTCTCATTTTTTGATTTATGCTGTGGAGCACAATCATTTTTGAATTGTGTAAATTTGTAGGAACTGAAAATAAGACAATATTTTTCATAGTAATACATGTTGGATATCACTTGCCGGCCGAGCGGTTCTAGGCGCTACAGTCTGGAACCGCGCGACTGCTACGGTCGCAGGTTCGAATCCTGCCTCGGACATGGATGTGTGTGATGTCCTAGTTCTAAGTTCTAGGGGACTGATGACCTCAGAAGTTAAGTCCCATAGTGCTCATAGCCATTTGAACCATTTGGTTATCACTTATTCAATATTTATAGTTAGAAATTCCGTGACCCATCTCCTTCACATAAATGTCCATGTTAGTAACTGACTATCCCAGGGCCCCAATAACTGTTTCGTATCTAGCGGATCCAGAGGCAACAAAAATTTCATTTTCATTACTTCGTTTTGTCAAGACTTCCTTGGCACGATGTGTGGTTAATTAGTTGGTACAGGAGCGAGGAACAGATGCTGTTCATGAACAAACAGTCCAGGTATTAATTTATCCTACATCTAACTTATTCTACATCTAACATTAAACACTAAAAAAAAAGAACAAATTATTTCATTGCTGTGACAGCAGTGTCAGTTGTTAACAGCAGATTTGAAAGTAGAAATACACTACTGGCCATTGAAATTTCTACACCAAGATGTAATGCAGATGATAAGCGGTTATTCATTGGACAAATATATTATACTAGAACAGACATGTGGTTACATTTTCACGCAATTTGGGTGCATAGATCCTGAGAAATCAGTACCCAGAACAACCACCTCTGGCCGTAACAACGGCCTTGATACGCCTGGGCATTGAGTCAAACATAGCTTGGATGGCGTGTACAGGTACAGCTGCCCATGCAACTTCAATACGATACCAAAGTTCATCAAGAGTAGTGACTGGCGTATTGTGACGAGCCAGTTGCTTGGCCACCATTGACCAGACGTTTTCAGAGATCTGGAGAATGTGCTGGCCAGGGCAGCAGTCGAACATTTTCTGTATCCAGAAAGGCCCGCACAGACCCTGCAACATGCGGTCGTGCATTATCGTGCTGAAATGAAGGGTAGACTCAGGGGTTGTAACACACTTGAAATGTAACGTCCACTGTTCAAACTGCCGTCAGTGCGAACAAGAGGTGACCGAGACGTGCAACCAATGGCACCCCGTACCATAACGCCGTGTGATACGTCAATATGACGATGTCGAATACACGCTTCCAATGTGCGTTCACCGCGATGTCGCCAAACAGGGATGCGACCATCATGATGCTGTAAACAGAACCTGGATTTATCCGAAAACGTGACGTTCTGCTATTCGTGCGCCCAGATTCGTCGTTAGGCACACCATCGCAGACGCTCCTGTATGTGGTGCAGCGTCAAGGGTAACCGCAGCCATGGTCTCCGAGCTGATAGTCATGCTGCTGCAAACGTCGTCGAACTGTTCGTGCAGATGGTTGTTGTCTTGCAAACGTCCCCATCTGTTGACTCAGGGATCGAGACGTGGCTGCAAGATCCGTTACAGCCATGCGGATAAGAAGCCTGTCATCTCGAGTGCTAGTGATACGAGGCCGTTGGGATCCAACACGGCGTTCCGTATTACCCTCCTGAACCCAGCGATTCCATATTCTGCTAACAGTCATTGGATCTCGACCAATGCCAGCAGCAATGAAGTCTGTAAATGTTATTCAATTGGTAAACACACAAAATGGGCACATTGTATGAGTGCTCGAACTTAAGTACATCTTCCGCTGGAGCTGCGGAGAGGGGACGCTTGCATCTCATTGGCAGCGCCATAAGCGTTCTTAGCATTGCCCTCGTGCCACGGTGGCGGCTGCAGGAAGCACGGCGGCATAACTGGCGGAGTGCGTATTTGAAAGTGCGGCAAACACAGAAGCTTACCAAGAATCACTCTTCTTATTTGTGAGCGGAAGAGGGAAGGGGGCATCACATGGCTATGATCAACATGGGAACATTTATATAGTCGAAGCAAACAAATAGTCAGAAGAAGTTTCTCAGGGGGGAGTACAGGCAGAAAACAAACTCGGATTAGGGTAGGATGGGGAAGGAAATCGGCCGCGCTCTTTCGATGATAGCGTCCACAATCGGAAGCTTGTTGTTTCATTTCAATCTGACACGTCAAATTAAGAGAGTACTTTTTACCCATAAGTACACTATTATGAAGCACTTCACAGACCATTTTATTAGAGGAAAAATGCACGGGCAAATAGAAATTCTTTTAGCTTTATCAGTTTCTTGATATGATTAGGTCTGGTGACTAGATTCGGTGACTGAAAGCCGTGTCGTAGGGCATAAAACATCATTCCTTCGTAACCTGGAAAGTATGGGATAAAAGTGTGGTCTGCTGTAGATTGTGAAACCAATAAAGTCATAAATGCACAAATGTATACAACAGAAGTGTATACAGGGAAATCTGCTGAAGGAAGGGAAATAAATTAAGGGAAACAAGCGGTACATGATTTAGTTGATCATATGAAGGGATGTGATAGGAACATTACCACTGATAATTTTTTTACAAGTGGACTGGAATAAAGTTTGCATCAACCTTTCAAAGGAACCATCGCGGCATTCGCATGTTGCGATTTAGGGAAATCATGAAAGTCCGTATGAGCCATACCAGCCTGCCCACCTGTTTCTTGCCCTCTAGTTGTCTCCGTCATTTGTTTTTCTTCAAATAAACTGTTCAGTTGCAATAAATTCTGTGGAACATGTATTTCTTGTGACGTAATTTCAATTTCTTCTTCTGGTTGAGGCAGTCAAATTTCAGTACTTTTCTACTAAAATTTGGCACTCCATCATTGCAGGATCTACGAAAGTTCATGGCATGGTGGAATACCTATACCTGCAGCTTTTGCATGTAGCAAAGGTTGGATTCAAAGGGCACAAAAACATTTATTTGCGAAATTCCACCATCGGAACCGCGGGACGGCTACGGTCGCAGGTTCGAATCCTGCCTCGGGCATGGATGTGTGTGATGTCCTTAGGTTAGTTAGGTTTAAGTAGTTCTGAGTTCTAGGGGACTGATGACCACAGATGTTAAGTCCCATAGTGCTCAGTGCTTCTTTATCTTCCATGAATTATTTTATCAGCACTCACTAGTCCTCCCTGGAAGAAACCTGTTATCAGCTAAATCGAAGTTGATGTAAAATCCGCTGGGGATGGCTATTGTTAACAAGGTCCAGATTCCAGGAACGTTACTGTCAGTGTTCTCCTAGACTCCATTGAAAAGCCTGTCTCCCAACTGAATTTCATAAATAAAGAGTATATCTTCTACAATGTAGTTGACATTGATTCCAATTTCATGTCATGAAATCCTTCCAGTCCAACACCTCAGCACAGACTGAGTGATTTTTCCCAGACTGAGTGATTTTCCCCCCCAATTTTTTCATGAGAGGAGGGGTGAGAGATGGTTAGGGCTGGGTATTTACCAGACTGGACGCAGGAGGGAGTCTCCGATAGGCTGGTGATTTCCCAGAGGGCGAGGTGCTAATTAACTGATAAATTAAATTAATCAGTCAATTAATGTGATATTAATATAATGATCTTGTACCACCATTACCCCACCATTTGCGTCCCACTAACTCAGCAGATGTTTTCACTTTTATCTTTCTAGATTGCCTTCTGAAAACCATTTCCTGAGTCTTATTTACATTTGTCTTCATACTGTATCATCCACAGCTGGAGTTCAGTTTGTTTAAACATTTTTGTTGTTATTTCGTTGTCGCTAAGTAATACAGGTCATCAACAGATCTTATACGTTTGGGCGTTCAAGGCCTGTTTGGTCGATATTTGTTTTTTGTTTTTGTTGACCTTCCTTCTACTGTCACACTAAACTTTAACTAAGTCATCCAAAATGTATTTAACAGAGTTGACAAGACAGAGCAGCCTTTAGTAACTTCTTTCCAAATTTCAATTCCATCTATCATCCGATCCTGTATTCTAACTTTTCTTCCTTGTATGATGCATAAATTGTTTACTAAGCACCTTTCCTTCCAGTTAACTCCAAACTTGTTCACAGAAGAACATAGAGGAAGACTTGTCTCAGAGGCGTAAGATGTATTCACAGGTGATCCGATTACTAACAAGTTAGCACGACATCAGCCCAAATTAGAGGACACGACTCTTGTGCGACGTTAATCATTTGGTTAGACTACTTGATTTTCTCTCTACTCGGACGGTCTTTTGGAGAGGACGCATAGATATATTCCCAGGGAATGAGAGAGAGAAGCAAACAGATATAGGGTGAACAAAGACAGCTGTTTGCATAGGACTAACGACAATTAAGTGAGAATATCGCCGAGAGCTGCTGGCATTTTGCTGAGAATTGCCAGGCGTCCGCTTTCCGAACGTTAATACTGTATGAAGCGTGGTTCCACCCGCGATGAAATGCGGCGGACAGTTAAGCAGGCTGTGCCAGGTGTGCGCTGGAAATGCGAGGCTTGTGCCAACTGGGAAAGGTAGAGGAGATAGAGAGAGAAGGAGAGAGAGAGAAACTCCAGGCAGTCTCCAGTCTGCAGCGAAGGAAATTTCGTTAGCCGCGCCGAGTCCGGAAACAAATTTAAAGCCGTGCAGCCACAATGCGACGGCTGACGGCCGTCAGAGACTGGAGGGAGGGTGTGGGTCCGGGGGAGTGAGGGGGCGCTGGCGTGGGAGGGGAGTGGAGTGGGGTGGTTGGCAGCCCTGGCTGTGGCGAGGCGCGCCAGTTAACTCGCTGAACGGAACCGCGCCAGGCTGCTGCTGCCTGGTCGCGCGGCTGCCGGTTCCAGGTGTCTGTCACGGTCGTCCGGGAATTAAGCAATAAACAACGCGCCCGTAATAAAAATGCCGACTTGGACAAAACCAGCTTTAACCGCGGTGCAAGAGGGAACTTTCCTGAGCCCTGAACTGATGAAATTGTACGATGTAACTCGTGGTCCACTTTTAAACTGTTACAAAAGTCGGTCGGCAGGTATAAGCTTCGGTCTGTACTGCAGCCCTTTTCACCTACCATCGTATCTCTCTCTCTCTCTCTCTCTCTCTCTCTCTTATCCTGGGTTGAGAACGGCCCTGAAACATAACGTCGGTTGTGTACTACCGCTGAGAGGATTAAACCTTTTGACTATCATGGTCGAAGCAATGTTGCAACTACTGGCCATATATCCTTTCCATGCAAGGTCATCCATTTTAATCAGAAGACGAATCAGCTGAAGCACACGTAAGTCACAGAATATCACCTGGTTGGAAGATGTGGAGTGTACTTCAGGCAGTTCTATGTGACGCGAAAAACTCAGAAAAATTTAAGGAAAAGTGTGAATAATTTCTTTTTAATTTATTGGCTTTTGGTATGTGTCCGTACACAATTAATAAAATGTTCTGGACTATTATGCTGTGGTCGAATGGATTTCACATTGAAACCCAACATTTTGTCCCTATCTGCGACGAACATATTCAAGAGGAATCGTAGCTTCTTTTAGTGCCTGATGCACACCGTGGCTCGTTATTGGCAGCAGCAAAATTTCCCTTATTCGTGCTTTCGCACAGTGGCGTGACATGTTTTGAATATCTGAGCACAACTGGCTGTTGTCGATTGCTGTTTTCCGCTGTTGTTATCACCCCAAGGTGGAAGACAGGTATATATCTTTTTCAGCAATGGAATCCAAATGTCGCCGGCCGAAGTGGCCGTGCGGTTAAATGCGCTGCAGTCTGGAACAGCAAGACCGCTACGGTCGCAGGTTCGAATCCTGCCTCGGGCATGGATGTTTGTGATGTCCTTAGGTTAGTTAGGTTTAACTAGTTCTAAGTTCTAGGGGACTAATGACCTCAGCAGTTGAGTCCCATAGTGCTCAGAGCCATTTGAACCATTTTGAATCCAAATGTCATTTAGTTTCTCTCCCCCTTCCTATTAAAATTCCTAGGGAGTTTTACAATTTCTGTGAGTTCAGTACCAGGGCAACACTGGCATCACCCCACCCTGCATGTTGTCAAATTTCTTCAAGATGGCGGATGTAACATGGTGGCCGGTGGCTATATCTGTAGCAACATCACACTGACATCATGGTGGGAAGTTCAAATTTTGGTGGAAAAATAGGTCAACTGGACTACCTCCACCAACCTCACTGCCCCAGTCTCCATGCCCACTGGAGGAGACCACGCACCAGGCTCACAGTTCCAGCATGAGGTAGCCGCAGAGTGGCCACTCTAAGCACTTCCTGCTGGTTTGGAAATACATGCAGCCTCTCACCTCAACACTGGCACACGGATAGCCTTTGTCATTGAACACGAACTACTTCAGGAGTTACTACATCTGGTATGTAAGCAATGTGCAGAATATTGTTACATACGTAACTGGAAGAGGTCGCAGGAACTAAATGCATCACTGCACAAAGAGAGTCTAAGAGAGAGAGAGAGTTTTGCAGATGACACAAGAATATCTAAACAACTTGTGATGTAATTACATGCTTCATTCTGAGGAATACCACTGTTGCACTTGAACACAGGCTCCAGAAAAAGATCGTGGCACACTTGTGAATCCATCCCTGAGACACTTTGTGTGCCTTCGTAGCAAGTACCACATCCATTTCTGGTCATTGAGCATAACCTGCTTCAGCCGTTACTAAATCCAGTTGAATATGTCTCTAAATACACTTTCAAAAATATTGCTGCACAGTAGTTTGCTTCAGTATCGCGATGTATACCACCACACTTGAACACAGACTCTAAAAATATCGCAGCACATTTGTGAAACCTCTACATCTTAATCCACTCCTCTCGAATATTTGCATTCATAAACAAATCAGGTAAAGTACTCAGCGCCTCGATACATTTGCAAATGTTGCTGTAAACATTTTATTTCAAATACACTTGAACACAAAACAATGTACCGTCTTCCCAGGTGCTCATGGAACGGAAATATATTACAGCAAATAGACCCGAAAATACATTCCATGGAGTACTGTTTATAAATTGAAACTAAAATAAATGAGCGCAAATACACTCCTGGAAATTGAAATAAGAACACCGTGAATTCATTGTCCCAGGAAGGGGAAACTTTATTGGCACATTCCTGGGGTCAGATACACTCCTGGAAATTGAAATAAGAACACCGTGAGTTCATTGTCCCAGGAAGGGGAAACTTTATTGACACATTCCTGGGGTCAGATACATCACATGATCACATTGACAGAACCACAGGCACATAGACACAGGCAACAGAGCATGCACAATATCGGCACTAGTACAGTGTATATCCACCTTTCGCAGCAATGCAGGCTGCTATTCTCCCATGGAGACGATCGTAGAGATGCTGGATGTAGTCCTGTGGAACGGCTTGCCATGCCATTTCCACCTGGCGCCTCAGTTGGACCAGCGTTCGTGCTGGACGTGCAGACCGCGTGAGACGACGCTTCATCCAGTCCCAAACATGCTCAATGGGGGACAGATCCGGAGATCTTGCTGGCCAGGGTAGTTGACTTACACCTTCTAGAGCACGTTGGGTGGCACGGGATACATGCGGACGTGCATTGTCCTGTTGGAACAGCAAGTTCCCTTGCCGGTCTAGGAATGGTAGTACGATGGGTTCGATGACGGTTTGGATGTACCGTGCACTATTCAGTGTCCCCTCGACGATCACCAGTGGTGTACGGCCAGTGTAGGAGATCGCTCCCCACACCATGATGCCGGGTGTTGGCCCTGTGTGCCTCGGTCGTATGCAGTCCTGATTGTGGCGCTCACCTGCACGGCGCCAAACACGCATACGACCATCATTGGCACCAAGGCAGAAGCGACTCTCATCGCTGAAGACGACACGTCTCCATTCGTCCCTCCATTCACGCCTGTCGCGACACCACTGGAGGCGGGCTGCACGATGTTGGGGCGTGAGCGGAAGACGGCCTAACGGTGTGCGGGACCGTAGCCCAGCTTCATGGAGACGGTTGCGAATGGTCCTCGCCGATACCCCAGGAGCAACAGTGACCCTAATTTGCTGGGAAGTGGCGGTGCGGTCCCCTACGGCACTGCGTAGGATCCTACGGTCTTGGCGTGCATCCGTGCGTCGCTGCGGTCCGGTCCCAGGTCGACGGGCACGTGCACCTTCCGCCGACCACTGGCGACAACATCGATGTACTGTGGAGACCTCACGCCCCACGTGTTGAGCAATTCGGCGATACGTCCACTCGGCCTCCCGCATGCCCACTATACGCCCTCGCTCAAAGTCCGTCAACTGCACATACGGTTCACGTCCACGCTGTCGCGGCATGCTACCAGTGTTAAAGACTGCGATGGAGCTCCGTATGCCACGGCAAACTGGCTGACACTGACGGCGGCGGTGCACAAATGCTGCGCAGCTAGCGCCATTCGACGGCCAACACCGCGGGTCCTGGTGTGTCCGCTGTGCCGTGCGTGTGATCATTGCTTGTACAGCCCTCTCGCAGTGTCCGGAGCAAGTATGGTGGGTCTGACACACCGGTGTCAATGTGTTCTTTTTTCCATTTCCAGGAGTGTACATCACATGATCACACTGACAGAACCACAGGCACATAGACACAGGCAACAGAGCATGCACAATGTCGGCACTAGTACAGTGTATATCCACCTTTCGCAGCAATGCAGGCTGATATTCTCCCATGGAGACGATCGTAGAGATGTTGGATGTAGTCCTGTGGAACGGCTTGCCATGCCATTTCCACCTGGCGCCTCAGTTGGACCAGCGTTCGTGCTGGACGTGCAGACCGCGTGAGACGACGCTTCATCCAGTCCCAAACATGCTCAATGGGGGACAGATCCGGAGATCTTGCTGGCCAGGGTAGTTGACTTACACCTTCTAGAGCACGTTGGGTGGCACGGGATACATGCGGACGTGCATTGTCCTGTTGGAACAGCAAGTTCCCTTGCCGGTCTAGGAATGGTAGAACGATGGGTTCGATGATTGTGTGATTGGATTGAGGAGTTCCTAGATAACAGAACGCAACATGTCATTCTCAATGGAGAGAAGTCTTCCGAAGTAAGAGTGATTTCAGGTGTAC
Organism: Schistocerca nitens; assembly: GCF_023898315.1. NCBI lineage: Eukaryota > Metazoa > Arthropoda > Insecta > Orthoptera > Acrididae > Schistocerca > Schistocerca nitens. The sequence goes on from NC_064617.1 coordinate 30,455,745, forward strand.
CGCAGGGGAGTGTCATAGGACAGTTGCTATTCACAATATACATAAATGAGCTGGTGGATGACATCGGAAGTTCACTGAGGCTTTTTGCAGATGATGCTGTGGTGTATCGAGAGGCTGTAACAATGGAAAATTGTACTGAAATGCAGGAGGATCTGCAGCGAATTGACGCATGGTGCAGGGAATGGCAATTGAATCTCAATGTAGACAAGTGTAATGTGCTGCGAATACATAGAAAAATAGATCCCTTATCATTTAGCTACAAAATAGCAGGTCAGAAACTGGAAGCAGTTAATTCCATAAATTATCTGGGAGTTCGCACTAGGAGTGATTTAAAATGGAATGATCATATAAAGTTGATCGTCGGTAAAGCAGATGCCAGACTGAGATTCATTGGAAGAATCCTAAGGAAATGCAATCCGAAAACAAAGGAAGTAGGTTACAGTACGCTTGTTCGCCCACTGCTTGAATACTGCTCACCAGTGTGGGATCCGTACCAGATAGGGTTGATAGAAGAGACAGAGAAGATCCAACGGAGAGCAGCGCGCTTCGTTACAGGAACATTTAGTAATCGCGAAAGCGTTACGGAGATGATAGATAAACTCCAGTGGAAGACTCTGCAGGAGAGACGCTCAGTATCTCGGTACGGGCTTTTGTTAAAGTTTCGAGAACATACCTTCACCGAAGAGTCAAGCAATATATTGCTCCCTCCTACGTATATCTCGCGAAGAGACCATGAAGATAAAATCAGAGAGATTAGAGCCCACACAGAAGCATACCGACAATCCTTCTTTCCACGAACAATACGAGACTGGAATAGAAGGGAGAACCGATAGAGGTACTCAGGGTACCCTCCGCCACACACCGTCAGGTGGCTTGCGGAGTATGGATGTAGATGTAGATGTAGATGCGAAAGTGTGCAAAATAGTGGCCGGCAGACGAGCACCAACTTGTATGATATGCTCAGACCAGCTTTCATCGGTAGGTGGGGTGCAGTGCTGCACTCCTATTGACTCCTGCAAACACTGTCCGGGACTTTCTATTAACCGCCTTTCCTGATTGATTCTTGCCAAATCAGTGTGTCTATATAAATCCTTCCCCCTCCCCTTCCGGTGTCATCCTGCCAGCATCAGTTCGCCAGTATTGTTGTTCTTTTAGTTTTATGTGCATCCATTTGTTGTTGAAAATGAAACTTTCAGCGACATCAAATACTATCAGAGTTAGCGGCAAACAATGTAGAATTGTAGAAGAATAAGAAAATGAACAGCCACGTAAGTAAATAATTTGTTTTTTGAAATATGTGGTTGTGGTGCTGAAATTGGGAGAAAATATTTAGTGTGCTAAAAAATTCTTATCGACAATTAAGTTTTTTTTTTGTTTCACAGTGGAACTCCGGGATTTTATTGTGCATTGCGAGGGTAGATGGGAGGAGGAGCAGGTGGAGGAAGCTGGACCACTGCAAACTCTCCCTGTGGAAAACCTGCAGCTAGAGCTGCCATGTGACTATTAAATATAACTCGTGGTAATAGTAGTGTAATTTGTTTTGGATCATTGGTTTATTTCTTATTTTATAGTTGTTGTTGTTATGCTCACATGGTGAATATGCAGCTCGAGCTGGAGGCAAGCCCAGCCACATGCTGTGGAAGAGCCTCCAGCAGGGAATACACAGTGCCAACAGTCATTTCAATACAAAAAGAAAAGAATAATTTAGTAGATCTGTAATAAAAAAAAATTATACTTTTGTCTTGTTACAGCAATAATTCTAGGGAGGCTAGACCTGGACAGGCAGCTGGAAGCTATTCACTAACTAAAGAAGCAGCCTCCACCATCTAATGAAACAGCAGAGCAATCCTATAAGTGAAAAAAAAAGAATTCTAATTTCGTTTGTTTCTTTGTGCCTGTAGTATGCAAGGTTTTTTTCTTCTCTAAGAAATCTGTACATAAATCTTTTTGTCGTACACGAGATGGACTGAAGTCATCATTTCGATTGTGGCGATTGTGGTGATGAAGAAATACCTGAATTGATCAGGTAAATGGTCGTAGATGAAGAGCTGCAAAGGCAGCGTGACTTGGCCGTTTTAGAGGATGAGTTTCCTCAAGGGGTGTTAGAGATACTGACAGTGCGGATGAAATGTTCCTGCCATGTATCCAGAGCGTGGAAGGTAATTACTTACCCTACTTACAAATAATCAGTGTTGTTTCCTTCCTTGAAACAGTCAATGTCTAGAATATTATACATAACTATGTTATTCTTTGTCTCTTCTACAGCGTCTGCATCTCCGCAACCTCAGCGCGCTGTGATGCGTTTACTGGTGACAGCAAAGCCTATAGCATCGAGCCACTGCCCTGTGCGGCACGCTTCTCCAGCAAGGAAGCCACTAGTCGCCGTGCGAGAGGCCGCAGCCACCTCTGAGAGCACTGGAGCCGCCCAGCACTAGGTCTCTGGGTCGAGCCAAGAGCAAAGAGCTACCACCCATCAGGCTAGTTGGTACAACAGCAGCAGCAGCAGGAGCAGCATGGGGAACAGTCGCCACATCCAACCTGTTCCCACTGGCCTGACCCACTGGCACCACCTCATCCTTCCTCTCAGCCTTCTCAGAATCATTGCCAGCAATGAAAGGTATTTGTGCCTTGGCACATACTCCTGTGTGTGTACATCGCCAGTTCAGTCATCAACAGGATGGACCTCATCACTCTCTAGTAGTACTATTATTAGTAATACAGATGATCCTGTGGCTCTCAGTAGTTCTCTCTCCTGTCCTTTTGGTGAAGAACATCAGGTCAGTGACACCATACTGCAGTTACAATACTTGCTGACCGCAGACTCCTTTCAGGAGCTAATCTCGTTCACTAGGATCAAGAACCTCTTTTACAAGGATCAAGAATGCAGCAGAAAGGTACCGCGACCCTGTCGGGTTTCTAACAGTGTGCCTTCCTGACGTGAAAATTGAGCTCCTCAAAGCAGTCGATGATCCCAGTGTCTCATCTAAAAGACAGTGTGGTGCATTGCCCCCCCCCCCCCCCCCCCAATGTTGCCTCTGGCACTGAAGAGAAAAGTCTTCATTATCTTTGGGAGGAAAATGGCGTGATAACATTGAGCACATCAATCGCCGTGTGGTTTCGTGAATCCATATTGAGTGCTATACTGGTCCGGTTGTTACAGGATCAACTAAAATTCTCAGCCGAATACTATACCTGGACATCCATAGACATGTCTATGGTCTCATACAGGGTCTCGCTATATCAAGCTCCATAACGATATAGCTAATAAGAGGGCATGTATTAATGTCGAAAACGGAAAGGATCAGGCTCGTTTTGCATAATCAATCCTGGCTTACAATTACAGAGATCATCTTGAGCATCCCAGTACATACCATCTAGGTGATAATATTCGTGGGTCTTGTAACTTTGATGGTATTGAGTTCCCCTTCGAGATCCAGGACATACCTAAATTTTACGCACAGAATACCGTAATGTCCGTTGATGGTTATGACCTGGAGAAGAAAAGCAAGTCAGATGAGCAGGACTAGTCGTTGGCCACCTCCACTATTTCTCAAAATCAACTGGTGAGCGTCAGATGCCTATATATCTATGCTACTCTTCTCTGAATATGAGAACTGACATTGTTTTTGGATCAAAGACATTTCCCACATCCTTTCTGTCAAACTGAGTAAGCATGCACATAAACAGCAAATCTGCTTAAGGTGCCTCAGTGCCTTTTCCTCAGACAAGTTATTAGCAAAACATCTAGTAGACTGTGCTTCCAATGTTCCGGTACATGTTATTATGCCTAACGAGGAAAACAAATTCATTAAGTTTAAAAATGCTCTTCAACAGGAGTGATGTCTATTTCCTTTGTACACTGAGTTTGAATGCCTCCCCACTCTTGTGACACATTGTTAAGGTGACTCCACGACCTAACATACCACCTTTAAAGAAAACCATGTATCACATGCGGCAGCATACCAGATTGCATCGCCTTACGGTTCGATCTTTAACTGCTACAGATCTTACGTCGAGCATAATCCTGCAGTTTGGCTGCTCACTAAGCTTGAAAAATTTTCATGGGAGGTTGACAAGCTTTACAGCGACAACATTTAAATGACCAAATCGAAGGAGAATAAAGATTTCTACAATAACATGGTTGACTATCATGTTTGTGGGCTGCCATTAGACAGACAAGAGGAAACTCCTGTTTGCGACCACTGTCATCTTACGAGGAGTTCCAGGTGTACTCACAATACGTTCAATTTGAAGTACCAGCTATCAAGGCACAAACTCCGTTTCTTCCATGACTGGGTATGACGCTCACTTTCTTGTTCAGTATTTGGTTGATTTCGGTTGGGAGAAAAATCAGGTCAATATCCTGGCTGTGAGCGTCGAGAAATACATTTCATTCTCCAAACGACTGCTGCTAAGACTTACATTATGCTTCCTTGACATGGTACGTTTTATGCAGGTGCCACTTCAGAAACTCGTCAAAACTCAGCATCGGACATGCAGCGAGCTGATGAGCGAAAGTTTCGACTTGTGAGTAGGAAGGGTGTTTTCTCGTACGAGTATGTGGATAGTATGGTAAAACTCAACGAAACCGGGCTACCCGACATAACTGCATTCTCCAGCAACCTTTGGGACGATGCCAAACCAGATGCAGAGATTGATAATACGACGAATGTCTGGCAGGAATTCAACATCTACACTTTAGGGAGTATGCACGGCTTTACATGGACACAGACATACGTTTGCTTGAGGACGTTTTCGAGAAATTCCGGAGTCTATGCATGACCGCATATTCTCTGGATCCCGCCTTTTATTACATGGTACCTGGTTTGTTTTGGGACACAATGTTATACAAACGAAGTGCAGATTCGAATTAATGACTGAAGCTGACATGCTTCTTTTCTTTGAGCAAGGGATGCGTGGGGACTTTGCCAGAGTGTCCATAGGTATGTGAAGGCAAGTAACCCTGGGATGGGTGATAGGTTAAGTGCACTCCTTGATTCGATTACATCATGTACCTGGATGTAAATAACTTATATGGGCATGCCATGCAACAATCACTGCCGATTGGTTAGTTTCGATGGGTGTCCAAATACAAATCCATGGGATTAGGTGGAAAAATCATGGGGGTGAGGTGGCTGATTCTAATGTAGGGTATGCGGTGGAGGCAGAACTCACATATCTGATTAGTTTGCATGATGCGCATGCCAATTTGCCGCTGTGTCCAGACTAATTAGTTTTGTGCGGAGGTTCCAACCAAAAACTGATTACAGTTCTGGAGGACAAGAAGAGATACACTATTCATTATAATAATCTCCAGCATGTGTCACCTTGTGGGTGGAATTGGTTAGAACCACCTCGGCTTTCTCCTTCAAGCAGTCCACCTGGTGGAAGGAGTATATTAATTTCAATATGAGTCAGAGAGGGTCTGTGATGTGTGACTTTCAGAAAGGTTTTATAAATTAATGAATGATTCATTTTTCGGCAAAAAGATGGAGAATTTGAGAGAAGGACGTGAAATTTTGATTAGAACTGAATGGGATTGGCGCTGTGGCGTCAAAAAATGCAATTTCAGACGAAATTTTAAGCGTGTCACCATATTCAGTAACTCTGTTGTTGTGGGGATGGGGCAGACCGCAGTAGAGTTTATGAAGACTATTTATATGGGGATTTGCATACTAGATCTAGCCAAAGTCCACATATACCGCTTTCATTATGAGTTTACGAAAGCTCATTTTGCAGATCCTAAATTACTTTACACAGATACAGATAGCTTCATCTACTGGGTGAAGAACTACAACCCAAATAAAGTAAAGAGGTACCACGGAAATTAATTCGACATGATCTCATATGTGGCCAGTAATTCTTGTAGTATTCTTTCATAGAACAAAAAGGTTATTGGCTTTATGAAAGACGAGGCGAATGGATTATCGATTGTGGAATCTGTAAATATGCAGTCTAAAATGTATGCATATCGCACATTGGAAGATGCCACCCAGAGCTGAGTTAAGGATGTGCATCGTTTGGCCTCGACAGCAGTGTCTAACCGAGACTGTTTGCAGTGGCTGTACACAGGTGTTCATGGTGCAGCACCACAGCCGCCGCATACGATATAGTAAACTAGTATTCGATCGAGAGGACACGGGACATACACTGTGCTGCAGCCTAAAATCAGCCTGCCGTCTCATGACGATAAAAATGTCATTTGTGGTTACATGACTTAAACTCTCCCATACTCACACTTCTCACCTGTAGCGAGAGAAGGGGTAAGTGATAGACTGAGAGGGAGTGAGTGTGTGAGAGAGTGAGAGTGAGTGAGAGAGAGAGAGAGAGAGAGAGAGTGTCTGCAGAGTAGTGGTATGACCCTTTATCATAGTGTAACAAATTGGGTGTGTGTGTGTTTGTTTGAGTGTGGTGTAAATATTTATTTATTTATGTGTTTTATGGACACATGTATAAACACACCATGTATGTGAAAAAATAAAGACAAAAGAAAAAACAAGAATATATATATATATTGTTTATGATTTTTAACTTAAAAACGTAAACAAAAACTATTTATATTTATTGAAAAGCATAAACAGAAAAAAACATTTGTGTATTTATTTAATCATATGCAACGTACATGAACCCAGTAAATATACAGGGTGGTCTATCTGAAGCTTCGGATGAAATTATCTCGAAAACTATACATCGGATAAAAATAATGGATAAGACAAGTTCGTAAACTCAAAGGGGGACATCAAATGATACTACACGTGACCCCCAGCCCACGCCCCCATGGGTGCGAAGGGGAGCAACTTTTAAATCTTAAATGGAAACCCCAATTTTTTATTACAGATTCGGATTCTCCATAAAAAAAGTAATCAAGTTTTGTCTGAAACATTTTTTTAAACCATTGACAGATGGCGCTGAAATCGAGAAACGTTAAAATTGGGAAAGAAATCCGATTTATTTAGAATGATCCGAGAAGGACGCATCAAATATATACAAAATGTGCACCAAATCTTTCATTACTCCAAATTAGGCTATTTTTTTACACAATGTATCCTACCCACCATAGTTTTTGATGGAGGGAGGCAGAATGGTATTAAAATCTCGTTATGGAACTCTTCACAGTTGCATTACTCACCCGACTGTGGCGCTACCGTGGCCAATCTGGGGACTATGGCTCAGTATAAAGATCGATGCAATGCGATCAGACGTCACTTCACTCTCAGATTGTGAACCGTAAGCCGGCCGGAGTGGTCGATCGGTTCTAGGCGCTTCAGTCTGGAACCGCGCGACCGCTACGGTCGCAGGTTCGAATCCTCCTCGGGCAGGGATGCCTGTGATGTCCTTAGGTTGATTAGGTTTAAGTAGTTCTAAGTTCTAGGGGACTGATGACCTCAGATGTTAAGTCCCATATTGCTCAGAGCCATTTGAACCATTTTTTGTGAACCGTAAACATCAACTGACGAAAGTAAATCATTCTTTAGAGAAACATGGCTCACTATTCCCCTACAGAGATTGTTGATATGATGTTAATTTTAGGCGAATGCCATAACAATTACGCTGCAGCTGCGCAATTGTATGCGGATCGTTTCCAAAACAGACGACCTCCAAGCGAAAACATTATTCGAAATTGCACTCAACGAGCTCGAAATGGATACATGTACCGTTCACCTCGTCATCGCGAATAGAATGAATATGACGCTCGTACCCTTACCCTTCTCGCCTGTGTTCAACTGGATCCCTAAATTAGTAGTCGTGGGATTCAGAGACAAATTGAAATACCGAAATCAACTGTTTTGAGGATTTTGAAGGCACATAAATATCACGCATGTCATATCACACTGACACAGGCATCAACGCCGAAAGATACGCAAATACGCGTGCATTTCTGCCAATGGGCCTTGGAGAGGTAAGCATGCAGCAAATCGTTTGTACTCTGCAGCTGTTCTATCCACCGGATCGTCTATAAACCATCCCGCATTTTCTAAACCATTCAGATTCGTGGTTGATGCAGAGGCGTATGTTTTAAGGGTTGATTTCACGCCGACATTGTGTGTACGGTCGATCTCAGACCCATTGAGTTCATAGCGTACCTCCCCAGAAAGGTACGCTAAAGCGTTAAGTGTAAGCTTGAATCCCACTGCCGCCGGTTTTCTCGAATATTCCCCCCAAATATATAGGAAACACTTGCATGGAACCGTCAGCGCATCTTGAAGCTGGATGACAATCCTAATTTCATCATTCTTCTTAAACTTAGATGAAGGAGAAGGTTTACGCGAGAAGTATTCCTGACGAATAATTCTCTCATAATACTCTACTGGACTGGTTATACTGAGTGAGGACGTCATTGCGAAATTTCAAGTCAACTGATTTTAAGAAACTCGTAGTTCGCACGGGTTATCACTCTGCAGTTCGGTAGCGAAGTAGCGTGCTATGGATTTCATGCATTTGCTTTATACCGTACGCCCATTCTGCCTTAGATGTAATCGTACAACGAGTTCCTCACCACGAAAGTCAACAAGTTGATTATTCTGGTCCACAATACGCAGCTCCAAATAGTCCAATGCCTGAGCTGTCACTGGAAGGTATATTGCATTGGCAGGAGTCTCAACAATCTTATATCCTGTTGCAACTGAGGGGAAGAATCCGTAAATAGTATGTATGAATCAGACTGTCATTGAGATAGGAGTTCGTTGCACGCAATGTTACACTCGGATTGTGCTGGCGGGCAGTATGCCTGCAGTCTGATCTGGTTTGTAAAATTTACTAGATTCCTTCTTCAAACCTGTCCTTTTGTGAAACCCAGTAGGCGCCCTGCTGAACCTTTCTGGTTAAAGTCAGTCGCTGCGTCCACAGTCCTTATTTCAGATTTAAGTGTACTGATGTTCGCACTGCAGCTCAGAACCTTTACCAGACTGTTTTAAGACGCCGTTTAAATCGTCGATATAGTATGCACCAAGTTTCATTTTCACAATGTCTTTTTCACCATTGATATCCAGATGCATTTTGTTGTTAGTCTCGGTGATATCTGGGATGATGTTGTACATCTGCAGTCCAATCAATGCGATACTGCTTCGTCAGTATGCTGCCGATGTGGCTGCACTATCGGTCGGAGCACGACATACACGTCTCGTACAGCCGCTACGACGCCTTTCATGACTACCAGCGGCCCCATGTAATGCCACCCCAAAACAGCAGGGAATCTCCACATTGCTGCACTCGCTGGACAGTATGTCTAAGGCGTTGAGCCTGACCGGGCTGCCTCCAAACACGTCTCCGACAATTGCTGGTTGAAGACATATGGGACACTCATCCGTGAAGAGTCCGCCCCTGGTAACTGAATGGCCAGCGCCACAGAATGTCAATCCTATGGGCCCGGGTTCGATCCTCGGCTGGGTCGGAGATTTTCTCCGCTCAGGGACTGGGTGTTGTCCTTATCATCATCATTTCATCCTCATCAACGCGCAAGTCGCCGAAGTGGCGTCAAATGGAAAGACTTGCACCCGGCGAACGGTCTACCCGATATTTATTTATCTGTGAAGAGAACGTCATGCCAGTCCTGAGTGGTCCATTCGGCATGTTGTTGGTCCCATCTCTACGGCGCTGCATGGTGTCGTGGTTGCAAAGATGGTTCTCGCCATGTACGTCGGGAGTGAAGTTGCGCTTCATGCAGCCTATTACGCACAGTTTGAGTCGTAACACGACGTCTTGTGGCTGCACGAGAAGCATTATTCAACATGGCCCCGAGCCATAATCCTTAGGTAGCGGTCATCGACTGCAGTTGTAGCCCTTGGGCGGCCTGAGAAAGGCATACCATTGACAGTTCTGTATCCCCTACATGTCCGAACAACATCGCTTTGGTTCACTCCGAGACACCTGGACACTTCCGTTGTTGAGAGCCCTTCCTGGCACAAAGTAACAATGCAGACGCGATCGAACCGCGGTATTGACCGTCTAGGCATGACAACTACAGACAACACGAGCCGTGTACTTCCTTCCTGGTGGAATAACTGGAACTGGTCGGCTATCGGACGCCCTCCGTCTAGTAAGTGCATGGTTGTTTTCATCTTAGGGCGGGTTTAGTGACATCTCTGAACAGTCAAAGGGACAGTGTCTATGACACAATACCCACAGTCAACGTCTGTCTTCAGGAGTTCTGGGAACCGGGGTGATGCAAAATTTTTTTGATGTGTGTAATAGAAGCCGGTGTTCGTAATGTGGACACGGTTACAGCAGAAGAAATCCCTATACAGGCTGTACGAGTACTGGTTCGAGCAAAGCCTCCAAAAAGTAATGTAACTGTGGGTGAGGAGAATGCCATAAAATGACTGAATGAGGACGATATTAGTATCATACTCCCCGCTAACAAGGGAAATACGACACTTGTTTCGAATGTGACCGACTATCGTAACAAGATTAACGACGTACTAGCTCCGCAGACATGTAGGAAGCTGGGTAAGAACCACAGTGACAAGTTCTTAGAACTGTTACGCGGATTGTGGGACTGCTACGGTCGCAGGTTCGAATCCTGCCTCGGGCATGGATGTGTGTGATGTCCTTAGGTTAGTTAGGTTTAAGTAGTTCTAAGTTCTAGGGGACTGATAACCACAGTAGTTGAGTCCCATAGTGCTCAGAGCCATTTGAACCAATTTTTGTTACGCGGATTATAAAAAATTCTTTTATTGAACAGACCTTTCTGAAAGTCCGTTCAGTCCAGTTTGGCTACCAAGAAGACATAACGGGTTGCCGTACATGCACAAGGAACATTTTCCTAAAAGACCTGTAGTGAGAGCTATTGGTTCTCCCTCCTATTCGTTTGTCAAGTTCTTGGCAAAATTGTTACTATCATACTTGGGCCGATCGGATTCATATGTCAAGAATTCGGAATTTTCCATCAGTAAATTAAATGGCATAGTGATCCAGCAGGAGAACATATTAATTAGTTTTGATGTATCGCTATTTACTATGGCTCAACTCCATGAGATGTTGCAACAGCTGAATCGGATTTTTCCTCCCGATATTGCGGAACCGTTTAATTATTGCCTCACAACCACGTATTTCAAATGGAACGTTGAGTTCTATGAACAAAGTGATGTTGTAACTATGATGTGCCAGTAATGGCGAATATTGTTACATAAATTTGAGGAGCATACATTGGAAACTGACAACAAGAAACTGGATATTTGGTTTCGGTTGATGGATGATAAGTTTGTTTCATGAAGGCATGGCCGCGAGTAGTTAGGGTGTTTTCACAAACTTCTGGACGGGATTCGTCCAAAGATTCACTTTATCGAGGAGGAGGAGGAGGCGGGTGGAAGACAAAATTTTCTTGATGTGTTAATTTTAAGAAAGATGGTGGCTTAGGTCACACAGTTTACCGAAAACCCAAGCACACAGACCGTTACCTACATCGGAATTCGAACCACCATCCACAACAAAAGCGATATATCATAAAAACGTCGCCGGAAAATCTGCGAAACAGAAGTGCTGTACGCGGAATTAAAGGCTCTCTCCAATGCGTTGCTCAAGAATGCTTATTCGTCCACTGAGGTATAAAAAGCATTAAGAGCACCGTGCAGAAATCATCGTGATGCACAAGTGCCTGTTAAAGAGAAATTTTTCCTGCCTTTCATTAAGGATGCATACGAAAAATCTTGAAAAAAACTGCATATCGAGGAATCTACAAACTGAACCGGAAGATATAAGATCACCTAAACTTGGCCAACGACGCTCGCATACATGTGGAAAAATCAGGAATTTATAGTATTCCGTGTTGTTGTGAGGAGTTACACGCGAGTAGTACAAAAAGAACGGTCAAAAAATGACTAGCACACGGGCAATTGCAGTAGGAGAGAGATTGACAGTTGAGCTGTTACGGAACACGCTTTGCACCCAGGTTACCACCGCATTCACTTTGATAGAACTCAAGTACTGGCAGTCACAAATGGGTGGCATGAAAGGCTACATAGAAAGGCCACAGAGATTGTAAAACACCCAAGGAATTTCAATAGGGGGGAGGACGGTGTGAAATTGGGTAACATTTTGATCCTATTACTGAAGGAGATATGTACCAGTCTTCAACTATTACGTGACAGAAACAGTGGACGTCAGCAATAGACAACGGTCGATTGTGGTCGGGTGACCGAAACATGTGGCGTCACACAACAGCGAGGAAGCACGAGTAAACTGAATTTTGTTGCAGTCAGTAGCGAGTCAGGGTGTGAATAGACAGTCAAAGAAGCTGTGATCCCCCTGCATCTGCAGATAGGGACGAAAAGTTGGATTTAAATGTGACGTCCATTCGACCACGGCACAATAGCTTGGAATATTTTATTTAATGGTGACGTTGCGAGCCGCGAAAGTGTACATTTCACAATCACATGTCCATACAGCCATCTCGACACTGGAAATACAATTCTACAGTTTGTTTTTACAATGCAAAGTATATGTTAGTTTCATTATATTACGTCCATTATTCTGTTGTGTATGAATGGGAATATTCACTGATGAACCAAAACATTAAGACCACTGCGAATCGCGACGTTGCATCCACTTGGTGGGATTGCGGGCACATGACGGGCTAACAAAAGTGTATAAGCGGAGCAGACCCGGACTGGGGATCACCCTAGCGGAGAAACGGGCTGCAAATCGGGAAATTCATTGAGACAAGCGACGCTGACAAAGGGCAAGCTATTATTGCGCAGGGGCTGTAAACGTGTATCTTGGAAATTGCGATGCTCGTAAAATGTTCACGTCCTACTCTCGTGAGCATCTACGCAAAGAGGCAGGACAGTAAAACTACCACTAGGCACTAAATGCTTGGACGAACACGACTCTTCACAGAACGTGGGGTTCGGAGGCTGGTCTGCTCTGTAAAGTAGGATAGATGGTGCTCTGTGACATCTCTGGCGAAGGAGCACAATGCTGGTGCACGCACAAGTGATTCGGAGCACACCGTTCGCTGTACATTGTTGCACATGCCGACCGTTGTTAGTCAAGCAGCGGTCGTGTACCAAATAGTTTTATCTTGTGACTTCGGTTTTACATATCTTATGTAAAAGAATGACCATGAGAGCAGTTATTTTTATTTTTTTTTTAATTTTTTGTGACAATGATTTTGTATCAGCTGGTCTGCCTCATGTATCGTTATATCCAAATGGTTTATGAATGTTAATGTAGTCAGATCCGATGATGGCCCCTTTAGTGTGTTGAAACCGGTTATCCAGTAAACAGCATTTAAGCGATCTTGGCCTATGAATTATTTTTATAACTTGCATTCAGGCCTTCAGCCGTTCTTGTGTTTAGTGTGGTTTTGGACCTTCAGTCCAGGGGGTATCGGAACTTTCCTTAGCTAGGACTTCAGCCGCATTGTTTTAGTTTGATCCTTTTAAGGCAATGTGTTATTAAATGGTTCTTAGGAAAATAAAGGTTTGTTTTTTCTGTCAACCTAACAGAAACTGATTACGGTCCCCTCCACAACCATAACCTGATCCGCCCTGTCCTGCGAAACCAGATTTCAACTGGTAGCAGAGTGTGGTTAGGATTGTGGTATTGCCATTCCAGTTACTGTTAGTTTGAATTTTATTTCTGTTAGTGTTGCGCCATTTTGTTTCAGTTGTTGATTGTTTCAGGTGACTTATTTTAATGGCGGTCAGGCAGTGCCCGGGGATCGGCCTGTTGAGGAATGGCCATCCTCTTTATGAGTTGTCGATAAGGCGCCACCCTGTTGAGGGCAGTGTTCCGGACTTAGAGCCCGCTTTCGTGATACCATTCTTCACCCGGTTGACGTCACTCTGGAGGTGGTGGGTGAGACAGATGCAACCATTGAGTTTTGTTCAAGGCTATTAGGGGCCTTGAGGACACCATTTGTGTTTTCGAAGGCACTCAACCTAGTAGCAGTCAGTTAGCTAGGGTGCAGGCACAATTAATGCATTAATTCCAAGACATCACCTTATTAACTTAAATTCTGGTAGCTCTTTTCGTTGTCAACTTCGAATAGCTCTTGCAGTTGGTCATCATGTGAGGCGTAGCTCGGAACCTTCTTCAGTGCAGGTATGTCAGGCTGCCTATCGGCATGTGTTTCCTTTGCCTGGTTGGCTTCGAACAGGTATCTCGCTTCTTTCCGTTGTTGAGCTAGCAATGGTACTTGAACTGGTCATCTTGCGCGAATTACGTCAGTTCCTTCCTGGTGCAGGGATGTTGTATGGCCACTGGGCAAGTGTTCCCTCTGCATGGATGGGCCCAAGCGAGTGTCTCGCTTGTGGCTTTCTCATAGCCATTGTCTTTTACTTTCTTTAAGGAGCTGCTGGTCAGATACATTTTGGCATGTCACCCGCGGGTTGATGTTTGAGTGGGGGAGGTTGAGCCCTGCGTGGCTCATATTCATGCCATTTATTGCTTCTCATCTTGTCTTTACGGTACTGTCGAATCGTTTCTTATTCGATTTACTGGCCTCACTAAGTTGATGGCTTGCCTGCCCGTGAGTGGCAGCAGCAGCGCTTATCGATAGGAGCACGTATTATCTCGGGGGTGACCGCCAGTATTTCTGGGTCGTCGCGTGTCAGGAGTTCAGTGGGGACAGAGCAGCAATGAGGTCAAGACAGCCATGACTCGCCCGACCACTGCCGGCACGCGTGAGTGCAGCGGGGAAGATCTTGGTTGGTCTTTCGGTCGGTTGTCTCATCGGACGACGTGTATTTGGTCGCCGACCACTTCCGGGTTCTCTGTGTGTGTTGACATGTGATTCCTCCTAGTTGTTCCACAGTGATTAGCTTTAGTATTGTTCGAGTTGTAAGTGCTTCACTGAACTGTGTGTAGCTTGTGTGGCTTTTAATGAGCAGTTATTTTAACGCTGTCAGCGTTCTGGATTGAGTCTGTTGGTTGGGACGGAGCAGTGAGGAAGTCTCCGCAACGTGAGGTCAGGCCGGGACCGCTGGTGGCATGCACGTGCGGTCACATTGTGAGGCTCTAGCTGCGAGAGCTACAAAGTTCGTTGCCCACCGAACCTGGACGCTGAAGTTATCAGTTAGCCTGTTCTGAAACCTCAACTGCTGTGACATCTCTTCATTCATTGCCGGTTGTTGCTTCCTGGGCCATTCCAGCTAGCAGCAAAGTATGGTGTGTCGGAGACAGCAAAATTTTGCATCCGTCTTCCTGTATGGTCTTTAACTATGAAATAGGTTGTTATTTATCAGTGAAGTGCACCAGCGCTACCCTATGCCTTGTGGCCGTTAACGACCCAGTTATCTGCCCTGGTCGTTAGCATAGTTTTCCGGCAGTGTGTTTTCCTCACTGTGTTGATGCTGTACAACATGGCGTGTAGTTCGACAGCCTTTTAGTTCTTTGTTCATATTTTTCTTTCTTAAGACTGGTTAATGTGCCTTGGCTGTTTTTAGATGCCAATTTTGAAGGCGTAGTGCGGCTAGTATCTTTGTCCTTAGCTGATATTTTCCTATGTCGTACCATTGGTCGAGCGGAAGGGAATTGATTAAGTTGTTGGCCGGTCCTTTAGTCGTCCCTGGGTCGGGTTGTCACCCGATTATTTAACTTTACTCTAGGCTGCCTGTCTCACCTCACCTTATGTTCCAGCTGCCTCCTCAGGCCAACCCCTGGAACACTTCTGAGCAGCACTGTTCTGTTGGTTTTAGATTGTGATTTTAATTTTAGTCTGATGTACTGTGTGAGGCCTTCAGACATCTATTAATTTAGTTTATTTAAGTTTTAAGATAAGGCCTTCAGCCATCTTAAATTAAAATTTTGAAAATTGATTTGTTTAAACTAATTTTTTTTTAAATTGCTCTATCTGAATTTCTTATTATCCAAGCCCTAAGTCCTGAGTTGTTCAATGTCTAGTGTGTGGCCTTCCGCCGAGCTTTTACGTGAAGTATTTTTAAGATAAGGCCTTCAGCTGTCTTAAATTAAAATTTTGAAAATTTATTTGCTTAAACATTTTTTTAAAGGTGGTCTATCTGAAATTCTTGTTATCCAGGCCCTAAACCCTGAGTTGTTCAACATCTTGTGTGTAACCTTCAGCCGAGTATTTACGTGAAATTTTTTTATAAGATGCCTTCAGCCGCTCGTATTCTTTAAAGGAATTTTTATAACTTGTGTTCAGGCCTTCAGACGTTCTTGTGTTTGGTGTGGTTTTGGGACTTCAGCCCAGGATGTATCGCAAGTTTTCTTAACTAGGCCTTCAGCCATGTTGTTTTAATTTGATACTTTTAAGGCAATATGTAATAAGGTTCAAAATGGTTCAAATGGCTCTGAGCACTATGGGACTCAACATCTTAGGTCATAAGTCCCCTAGAACTTAGAACTACTTAAACCTAACTAACCTAAGGACATCACACACACCCATGCCCGAGGCAGGATTCGAACCTGCGACCGTAGCAGTCCCGCGGTTCCGGACTGCAGCGCCAGAACCGCTAGACCACCGCGGCCGGCATGTAATAAGGGTTTGTGCGTTTTGTGCAACTAACAGTAACTCATTATGAGCCCCTCGACAACCATAACCTGATCCGATCTGTCCTGTAAAACCAGATTTCAGGTTATCAAGATTTAAGTGAATTTCAACGTTATGTTGGCGCACCAGCGATTGAACACGGCATTTCCGAGGTAGCGATGAGTTAGGGATTTTCCCGTACGGCCATTTACCGAGTGTACCGTGAATATCAGGAATCAGGTAAAACATCAAATCTCCGACATCCCTGCGGTCGGAAAAACAACCTGCAAGAACGGGACCAATGACGACTGAGTCGACCCTTCCGCAAATCACCGAATATTTCAGTGCTGGGTCATCAAGAAGAGTCAGCGCGCGAGCCATTCAAGGAAATATCATCGATATGGGCTTTTGGAGCCGAAGGACCACTCGTGTACACGTCATGGCTGCACGACAGAAAGTTTTATGCCTCGCCTGGGCCTTTCGACACCGACATTGGACTATTTATGACTGAAAACATGTTGCCTGGTCGGAAGAGGCCTGTTTCGAACTGTATCGAACGGATGGAAGTGTACTGGTATGGAGACAACCTCATGAATCCATGGATGCTCTATATCAGCAGGTGACTGTTCAGGCTGTTGAATACTCCGTAATGGTGTCGGCGTGTGCAATTGGAGTGATATGGGACCCCTGATACGCCTAGATACGACTCTGAGAGATGACACGTTCGGGAGTGTTCTGTCTGATCACCTGCATACATTCATGTCCATTGTGCACTCCGACGGACTGGGGCAATTCCAACAGGACAGCGCGACACCCCACACGTCCAGAATTGCTACAGAGTGGTTCCCCAACAATCTTGTGAGTTGAAACACTTCCTCTAGTCGCCGGCCGGGGTGGCCAAGCGGTTAAAGGCGCTACAGTGGAACCGCGCGACCGCTACGGTCGCAGGTTCGAATCCTGCCTCGGGCATGGATGTGTGTGTTGTCCTTAGGTTAGTTAGGTTTAACTAGTTCTAAGGTCTAGGGGACTGATGACCTTAGAAGTTAAGTCCCATAGTGCTCAGAGCCATTTGAACCACTTCCTCTAGTCACCAAACTCGCTAGACATGAACATTATTTAGCATATCTGGGATTTATGGACAAAAAAAATGGTTCAAATGGCTCTGAGCACTATCGGACTTAACATCGGAGGTCATCAGTCCCCTAGAACGTAGAACTACTTAAACCTAACTAACCTAAGGACGTCAGACGCATCCATGCCCGTGGCAGGATTCGAACCTGCGACCGTAGTGGTAGCGTGGTTACAGACTGAAGCGCCTAGAACCACTCGGCCACTCTGGCCGGTGGATTTATGGACAGCCCTGCAGGATTCATGGTGTCAATTCCCTCCAGCACTACTTCAGCCAATAGTCGAGTTAATGAAAAGTCGTGTTGCGGCACTTCTGCGAGCTCGCGGGGACCCTACGCGAAATTAGGCAGGTGTTCCAGTTTCTTCGGCTCTTTAGAGATATCGTTTGGATATTCTTGCTGCCGGCCGCGGTGGTCTAGCGGTTCTAGGAGCTCAGTCCGGAACCGCGCGACCGCTACGGTCGCAGGTTCGAATCCTGCCTGGGACATGGATGTGCGTGATGTCCTTAGGTTAGTTAGGTTTAAGTAGTTCTAAGTTATAGGGGACTGATGACCACAGATGTTAAGTCCCATAGTGCTCAGAGCCATTTCTTTGATATTCTTGCTCTCCGCGAACGCACAGAGCGATGGATCGTTTGTGGGTGCGGCCGCATTCAGGCAGGTGTCAATCAGCAGCGGGGCGTTCTCCGTCCAGCTGTCGTCATCAGTAGTCCTTTTGTGGGCCCCTACTGGACGGATAGGGACAGGTGCAGGTGCTGCCGCTGCCCTCTTCTAGCTGCCGACTGGCTACGGCACTGTCGTTCGAGATTCTCCTTTCCGTTCAGTTGGAAACTTTTGATGCAGGTTTGTCAATACCCTTGCGGGTCTGCGTGGGCAATTGTTTGGTTCAAATGGCTCTGAGCACTATGGGACTTAACTGCTGAGGTCATCAGTCAACTAGAACTTAGAACTACCTAAACCTAACTAACCTAAGGACATCACACACATCCGTGCCCAAGGCAGGATTCGAACCTGCGACCGTAGCGGTCGCAGGCAATTGTTTCTCATGTAGTCCTCTTCGTGGCACATCGAACGTGTCTGCGGCTGTCCACTATATGTCACAAAATTACGAACGACTGGACGTGCTTTCGTAAATCTAGTTATACACTTCGCACCCTTAGTCTACTTGAATTCTGCAGGCCGTACCTCATTTTTTCCTGGTTAGTCAAAAACATTCTCGCTCATTCTAAAACACTTTATGGTCTCGTCAGTCGCTTCGAACGGTAGATTGTACACTTTTACAATCGTGATGACATTAATCGTCACGTCACTAAATGGTCCGCCTCTATGTCGAAATTTTCATATACCGTCATTTGTTTGTGCTGATCTCCCAGTTTCTTCAGTGTTTTCTATCTTTATGGTCAATGAGTTAACCAAGAAATCCAGTTGAAGTCCGTTTATGTATTCTGCAGGAACTTTCAGATTATCTACTATCCAGTTACGAATTTGGAATGCAGTTGGTGTTTCAAACTTCCAGTCGAACGTGCATTGCACTGTGTTACATCGATTGTGTGAAGCCATGACTTTGGAAAACAAAAAAGAACAGAAGTGAAATAAAAAATAAATGACAGTATTCACCGCACACCGGCAGCTGGAGCGGCCAGGCGACAGTGGGTCGGCTGGGATGTCCTCCCTGACCTGCGATCCACAGCAAGACCGGCTGTAGCAGACGGTACCAGAGAGGCATTGTGCATCGCGGACAAGTTTACGACTGAAATTTCGAGAGATTACTCTCCACAAACAGTCGGACACCATGTTACCTCCTCCTACATACACCTAGCGAAATGACCGCGATGAAAAAATTCCAGAAATGGGAGTTGCTACACAGGCTTACCGACGATCATTCTTCCCAGGCAGCATTCGCGAGTGGAACAGGAAAGGAGGGATCAGTTAGCACTAGCGGAAGTATCCCCCGCTACACACCGTCAGGTACCTCACGAAATACTGACGTAGATATAGATACGAAATGTAGATTTGGAATAGCAAGAAAAATTTCTCTGAAGATGAGACATTTCTTATCATGTAATACACACTGAAACCCAAAGAGATTGGTACACCTGCTTAACATCATGAGGGCCCCTGCGAACACGCAGAAGTGTCGTAAAACGAGTTGCATAGGCTCGACTAATGTCTGATGTAGTGCTGGAGGGAACTGACACCATGAATCCTGCAGGGCTGTTAATAAATCCGTAGAAGTAGGAGCGGGTAGAGATCTCTTTTGGAGAGAACGCTGTGAGGCAACCCAGTAATGTCAATAATGTTCATGTCCGGAGAGTTTGGTGGCCAGCGGAACTGTTTAAATTCAGAAGAGTGTTCCTGGAGCCACCCTGTAGCAATTTAGTAAGTGTGGAGCGTCGCATTGTCTTGCTGTTATTGTCCCAGTCCGTCGGAATGGACAATGGACGTGAATGGATGCAGGTGATCAGACAGGATGGTTACGTACGTGTATGATGGCTCCAGTTGCACACGCCTCGCACCATAACAGAGCCTCCAGCATCTTGAAGAGTCCCCTGCTTACATGCAGTGTCCATTGATTCATGAGGTTGTCTCCATACCAGTACACGTCCATCCGCTCGATAAAATATGAAACGAGACTCGTCCGACCAGGCAACGTGTTTCCAGTCATCAACAGTCCAATGTCGCTGTTGACGAGCACAGTCCTGCAGTCATCAAGCGTACACGAGTGGGCCTTCGGCTCCGAAAGCCCATATCGATGATGTTTCTTTGAATGGTTCGCACGCTGGCACTTGATGATGGCCCAGCATTGAAATCTGCTACAATTTACGGAACGGTTGCACTTCTGCCACGTTGAAAGATTCTCTTTATTCGTCGTTGGTTCCGTCCTGCAGGATCTTTCTCCGGCCGCGGCGATGTCGGAGATTTGATGTTTTACCGGATTTCTGATATTCACGGTACACGCGTGAAATGGTCGTACGGGAAAATCGCCAATTCATCGCTACCTCCGAGACTCTGTGTCCGTTCGTTCGTCCGCCGGGTATAATACCGCGTTCAAGTTCACTTAAATCTTGATTACCTGCCATTGTAGCAGCAGTAACCAATCCAAAAACTGCACCAGACACTTGTCTTATATAGGCATCGCCGACCGCGGGGCCGCATTCTTCCTGTCTATTTATCTCTGAATTTGTATACGCGTGCCTAAACTATTTTCTTTGGTACTTTAGTGTAAATCTGAACGTCACGAATTTTTTTTTTTTTTAAGTGTGTGAGTGGAGCGTATCCTTGTACAGAATTAAAATATGGAGATAAGCAGTTGAAAACCTACGCAGGAGTAGAAACGTTCTTAATGTGGTGCTACAGACGGACGGTGAAGATTAGATTGGTAGATCAAGAACCTAGTGAAAATGTGGTGCAGCGAGTCCTACCTGGAGGATCGTGTATGTACTAACACGTGGCGTGTCCTAGTCGGTAGTAATTTTAAAATCACAAAAAGGAACGGCTACTGGATACCACTACACACAGTTTCCGACATATTCCACTATTTTTGTTGTTGTGGGCCATGATGCTTTGTTTTGTGCAGCATTCGTAAATGTTACAAATCCAACATATGTAAGTGATTTGTAATGTACTAAAGCTATTCTGAGTATATTATTGATCCTTCAGTCACAAAGTTTTATGGTCAGCAAAATTCAGTACGTGGACGGTTATGCATTTCTTCGTCAGTCGTGCAGCATCATGTACCTTGAAACGCTAGATCTCTTTACCACCACATTTGCAAATGAGTTGAGATACTGTAATGTCTTAGTAGTGTTCATTGTCTACAAAATGGAAATTTCTGTCAGCTTTCAACCTCTTCTGTTTCAAAATGTTTTTAACTTGTAACTATCAAACGCCCCCTTGGAAAAATTAAGAATGACAGTGCTGGTAAACCTCTTGCGTTATTTGATTTTCAAGCAGCTGAGCAAAACTGAACGTACTCAGACATTTCTCTCTTTACTTATTCTGATCAAAAATAAACTGACACACTATTTTTTTTATTTTTTTTTTAGCGCAACGCAATCTGACTTTCAATAATCCATAGAAAAGAATGGCCCCGACTATCAATAACCTATACCTTTCATGAATTACTTACGTCACAAAAATCCTCGTTACTGAAACTACTGCAACACAGCTTGCGCCAATGCTGCCAACTAAATAAAAGATTCTAACTACTGAAGGCACTAACTACTCATAGGAATAGTTAGTAAATGAAAGATTTTGATAGAGAACAAACAATGTATTTACCTTAACAATATTCAAAAGTGATCATATCAGTTCATGATATCCAGTATTACAAATTTACTCTTTCTGATGGACACACGTGCAGATCGTTTGCTCTCAAAATTGTGCCATCTCTCTTCCCACATCCACCACCGCTGGCGGCTCACCTCCAACTGCGCAACGCTACGCGCTGTTCATATCCAACTGCCCAACACTACAATAGCAAATTCCAACAATGCAAACGCCGGCCGCGGTGGTCTAGCGGTTCTGGCGCTGCAGTCCGGAACCGCGGGACTGCTACGGTCGCAGGTTCGAATCCTGCCTCGGGTATGGGTGTGTGTGATGTCCTTAGGTTAGTTAGGTTTAAGTAGTTCTAAGTTCTAGGGGACTTATGACCTAAGATGTTAAGTCCGGGCGCTGATAACCTCGCTGTTGTGCGCCCTAAAACACTAATCATCATCATCATCATGTTAAGTCCCATAGTGCTCAGAGCCATTTGAACCATTTGAACCAACAATGCAAACCAGCCACAGACTGCATACAGCACAGTCAGTGATTTTCATACAGAGCACTACGTGGCGTTACCAACATAAAAACCTAAAGAGCCTACTTACAACTAGGTTTTGATAATACTTCTTAATTATAGTTCAGTTGCTAGTTATTGATATGTAACAGAGTAATAATGTAACATTAAATACAGTATTGACAAAATTTTATTGGTGGCAATTCGTTTAGATTTGAATAGAATGTTAAAGTGTCCCTAGTTACAGAAGCAGCCACATTGTAACAGTTTTTCGCATTTGGGAAAACCTTACTTCTGCGGAATATTTTTTGCAATTTCAGAAAGAGACTGCACTACACATAACGTGAATGCTATAATTTCAAAACGAATTAGAAATTATACTAGAAATTAAATATCTGGAAACATGTGAAATTCTAAGAAATGTCGAGGGTGTTGTGCCATTTGGTTTCACCTCTGGCCCTTTTGAATTGGCGCCATAGCGACCTATCGGCTGGGTCCCCCGCCTCTTTCGCGTACCCTTCGCCAGCAGTGATCCGCGCGCTGCTATCGAGTGGCGCTTTCGGCCCCCGTTGTGGTCACGAGGCACGGGGGGCTCTCAGTAGCTGGCCATCGGTGATTACAACAACGTCGTCTAGGGGCTCTAAGATGGCGATGTCCAGTTTTGGCGTTCGTGTAGTTCTGGAACTCTGCTTGATTCCGCAGGACGTCGTCGTAATCCGGTAGCCTGGAGTTGGTAAAAGGTTTCATTGTTGTAGCTTAACCGACGCTGCTTGATACACTGACCAGCCAGATCATTATGACCGCAGACCTGCTACATACATAAACCCGTCCAGGCGACAGGAAGCGTCACCTGGTGAGGAATGACTACTAGTCAGACACACACGCGGTGCGTGTAGTATTATTTAGCGTGCTGTCCGTGTGTAGAATGAGGAAGGCGCGCGATCTCTCTGAGTCTGAGCAAGGGTACAATGCGATGTCCTAGAGGCTCAACACGAGCATTACGGAAACTTTAGGATAGGTGTTCGAGGAGTACTGTGGTGAGTGAGTTCAAAACGTGGCGAAACCGAGATGAAACCACGTCCAGACGTCGTAGGATTGGGCAGCCACCCCTCATTACAGATGTATGAATACACAGAGAGAACCAAACACTCCTAACGGTGTGTCTCCACATGCCAATGCATGTACGAATATTAACACCACGACATCTGCAGCTACGATTGAAATGGGCACGTGACGAATGGTACTGGACGTTGGTGCATTGGCAGAGCGGTGTACGGTCTGATGAATACCAATACCTTCTTCATTATGCCGATGGCAAAGAGCGAATCCGTCGTCTTCCAAGGGAACAGCTCCTTGACACCTGTGTTGCGGGTCACAGACAAGCTGGCGGCGGTTCCATTATGTTGTGGGGAACATTCGTGTGGGCATCCATGAATCCAGTGGAGCTTGTGCAAAGGGGCCAAGGGGTATTGTACACCGGTTGCAGGCTACCTGTACTCCTTCGTGACCGACGGCAGTGGCATTTTCCAACAAGATAATGCGCCATGTGTCACAAGTCCAGAAGTGTGATGGAGTGGTTGGAGGAACACAGTGATGTCCTGGCATTCCAACTCGCCAGATCTGAACCCGATCGAACACATCTGAAGTGGCGTCAGATGTCATCGCCACCCTCCCCGTTATTTACGGGAATTAGTTGACTTGCATGTGCAGATGTGGTGCCATCTCCCTCAGCGATCTACCAATCTACACGACGCGGCGCCGGTGTTATCCCTGCCAAATGTGGACAAACTGGGTATTAGGTATGTGGTCATAATGTTCTGGCTGATCAGTGTGTGTTCAGTTGCATGGCCACTATTCAGGTACATGGTAGTGTAATCCGTTGTTGAGGGGTGATTTTCGTTCCGATTGTCGTCTTGCGTGTTTGTAGATTGTTACACCATTGTCGGGGAATTTGTTAGTGGTGTCTTTAATTTACAGTCGCATCCATTTACACGATGATAAACACCGGATGACACTCTGGCTGAAGGATAAGCCTGTTTTAGGCTGCTGCTGTGTATTACAGTAAGGATTGACTGTTGACAACAGTGTTAGGTGGTGTGAATTTTGTTTCGCTCGCAATAGAGTGTTGATTTACGCTTATTTCACGTAGCTGAGCATTGGAGGCGAATGTTACTGTGGTTGTGAACGCTTACAAGCTGAAGCTGCTTAATGTTTTGACCTCTTCGCTCTCATCTTTTGCTCCAGTTCATTATATGGGTAAGTCTTGCGGAGCGTAATCACTTCATTTCGTTCTGATTGTAAGCCAGTGGACCTTGTAATCTGGAAGGTTTGCTGTGGTTCTAAATTATGTTGTTGGATGGTCAGACGATTCCGAGTGTGGAATAGTGTTATGAAATGACTTCGTTTCGATCGTGACTGAGTGCCATCCACACTATTGATTGATTTAAAATGATCTGATATTGTACAGCTGTTCCGTATTCTGTGGCGGTTATTCTGTGTGGTACCTCATCGAGATGTAGTTGCACCAATCCTTGGTTAGTCTAGTACTGGTGCACCACTGTTGTTAGCTATCTGATCTAAGTTATTGGTTCGGCCGTAATTACTTATCTGGTAATTACTTATCTGGCTACGGTCGTATTTAAGGGTCGTTCACTCATACCACGTCGTTGGTCTGATTAATCAACGCTACGCGCAGCGGCCGGGCGCCGAACACGTGAAAAGTTATGAGTTGTGCGACATGTTTAGTCAAACCATCGAGGGCACCTGTTGTCCTAACCAGCCGTGGGTCTGCTGTGTGGCCGCATTGCGCTGGCGGTGAATGGTGTCAGCTGAGTAATTCTGTGTGGCACAGTATTAACACGGTTGCCTTTCTCATCTTGATCTTTCGTCACATTTTAAACAGACACAGTGGTCGTATTTGAAGAGTGTTTTAGTACAGCAACTTATTTTATTGCCTTCTCGGCAGCTTTCCTCTGAACTTGATTACTACTTTGCCAAGGCTGCTTTGGTTATTTTAAGGTTGTCAAATAATTGTTTTTAAAATCTTGCTGATAAATTCATTATTTCTGTCTCTTTCTTGTTGACGTAATTCTAAAGTTAGGTCTGTAAAGAACCAGCGTGCTAAAAGCTAAGCACTATACTTGCACTTTTATTATAGACGGCAGATATTACATTTAGCTATGTGTGGTTCTTAATTATAAGAGACTCTCTTTATGGTTGTTTTTATTAAATTTAATGTGGAATAATCATGAGCCCCTTGATCTATAATTTTATGGCCTTTCTTGAATAGTACTCTCAAATATAGCGATTATTAGACGGAAGGCGGGCTGCACATTTCTCTCAATGAATACACAGTAACTGTTTTCATTGAAGGAAAGTTTTTGTTGAATATACTCAGCTTTCAATGAGAGGGTGTTAAAGGGCAAATTAAATAGCTATTAGTGGATTTTCTTTTAACTGTCGTATCGATCATCGCTAAGACAGTTGACATGACAGTTTCAGGCTTTCCCGGGGCAGTAGGTTGGAGATTCTGCCGTGTCCGATCCTCCGCTACCAGGATGGTGAACACGTCCTCCTGCATTCCGGGCGAGGAGTGGACATCACGTGCCAGTCAATGTAGAGAGTGTCAACTGTCCTGTTTGAACCTTTAATTAAAATATTAGAATCAAATTAATCTCATCAGAATTTTTATGACGAACCTTCTTGTGAATGCTCACAAATTATTGACTGTGTTCCACAGTATTTAGTATTGGGTTCTTTAATTCACCTTGTGGTGTGCGTACTGTAAGACCTTCGGTACACACACCATCAGATTATTTGACTTGTCACTCTAACGAAGTAGGCGAGTGTCAGCAATAGGTCTCGTGGTCTTATCGTGGCGTGTTTATCTTCTGCCGTTATATCAGACGATAGAAATGCCACTTGCACGCTTAGAGTACCAGATTGACAGAGACAAACTTTAAACAGAACTTGATTGCTTTTCACACACATTTATTAATTATTATTATTATTATGTGCGATTGGACCCATACGGATCACGCAAAGCTTTTCCGATTCAATTTTTTAATTCTCCAAACTTCTCTCATTCTTTCCCCATGAATTCTCTTTCTTTCCTCTGTCCATTTTGTCCCCTGTCTCTTGCAAACTTCATTCTCGGGTTGTACTTTCCAACTATTGATTTTTTGCCTGTATACATTTCTGTTTATAACTTCTGAAGAATTTATTTGTGCATTTGCTAGATCTGTTTTGGTTTCTTGTATCCAGGGTATGGTTTTCAATTTTTCAATGTATATTAAAATTTTGTGGGAGAGTCTGGGTGTTGGGAGTCTGTGGATATGACCGTAAAATTTTAGTCTTCTTTTCCGGATGTCTGCGGCGAGGTTAGATAATTTTTCTGTAGTTTTCCGAGACTGTAACCTGTATCCATCTTCAGTTCTTTTTGGGCCAAGAATCTTTCTGATAATTTTGCGTTCCTCTTTCAGGATGCCTTCCAGGTCGCCTTTTCTATGGAGTGTGAGTGTTTCACTGGCATATAGTGCTTCGGGCTTGATTACTGTATTGTAGTGTCGTATTTTTGAGTGAATGGAGAGACACTTTTTATTGTAGATATTGTGGGTTTTCCAGTATGCTCTTTTCAGTTTTTGCAGTCGAACTTTTTGTGCAGTTTTCTCTCCCCCTGTGGGTTCTAGGACCTCGCCTAAGTATTTAAAGAATGGAACTCTCTCAATTTGTCCATATTTTGTAGTCAGTTTTTGAGTTTCAAATTTTGAGCAGATGAATTTGGTTTTTTGGAAGGAAATTTGTAGCCCAACTTTTTCGGCGCATTCTTTGAGAATGTCTATCTGTTTAATTGCTGTGATCTCGTTTTCTGCTAGAATGGCCACGTCATCTGCAAATGCCAAGCATGAAATTTTAATACCATCTTTAGATCTTCCTAGTTGTATAGGCTTCCAGTAATTTTGATTCTTCAGTTCTTTTTCCCATTCTCGGATGACTTTGTCTAAGACAAGGTTGAAGAGGAGTGGAGACAAGCCGTCACCTTGTCTGACGCCGGTTTTGACCAGGAAGGGCTCTGATATTTCACCCAGGAATTTTGTCTTAGAAGTTGTGTTTGTGAGCGTTTCTTTGATAAAGTTTAGGGTTTTCGGATCGAGTCCTAGCTCCTCAAGGATAATAAAGAAAGATTGCCTATCGATTGAATCATAAGCCTTTGCGAAATCAACAAAGGAACAAATGATCGGACTGTTTCTGACTGCTTTGTATTTTAGTGTTGTCTTCAAATTGAAAATTTGTTCTGCACAGGATCGGTGAGGGCGAAAGCCAGCTTGGTATTCACCAATACTGTGTTCGAGTTGTTCTTGTGTTCGTTGAAGAAGACAAGCTGAGAGGATTTTATAAGTGACTTGGAGAAGGGAGATTCCTCGATAGTTGTTCATATCTGCCATGTCTCCCTTTTTATGCAGTGGATGAATTAGGGCGCATTTCCAGTCTTCTGGTAGTTTTTCTGTCTGCCAAATGCCTGTGATGATTTGAGTGAGTTCTTTGAGGGAATTTGGTCCAAGATTTTTAAGTAGTTCTGCAGTGATATTATCTTCTCCGGATGCCTTGTTGTTTTTCAGTCTATGAATATGTCTTTGGATCTCCTCTAGTGTAGGTGGTGGGGATTCTGGATTTGTGTAGACAGCAGTTTCTTGAGGGAATCTTGAAGAAGGTTCAGGGCAATTGAGGAGTCCGGAAAAGTATCTTGCCAGCTCCTCACAATTTTCCCGATTTGTGAGCGCTAGTTTTCCATCTGGTTTTCTGAAACATAGATTTCGTGAGCCGTATCCATTGATTCTCCCAGCAAAGGTCTTATAGAAGTCTCGTACATTATAGTTACGGCAATTTTCTTCAATAGACTCACACTGTTCCTTGAGGTACTTCCTCTTGACTTGTCTGATTGTTTTTGCCACTTGTCTTCTGGTGTTGTGGAAGTGATCTAGATTTTCTGGGGATTTTTTACTGTTATACTTCAGAAAGGCTTTCTTTCTTTCTTCCAGCGCTTTTTCACATCCAGAGTCCCACCAGCGGTGTTTTGTGTTCTTTTTCAATGGGATCAGTTCTTTTGCCTTCTTTGTAATTTTTGTTCGAAATTTTTCCCAAGAGTCAACTGGTTCCTTTTCCCACTCCTCCTTCAGATTGGTTACTTTGATTGTTCGTGTGTCAAATTTCATCGTGTGTGTTTTCTTCGGATATAATTTTTTTGGGGTGAATTTCACTTTAATGCGTGTTAAGTAGTGGTCTGAGTCAATGTTCGCCCCTCTGCGGACTTGGACATCATGGATCTCTTTCTGTACGAAATAGGAGATGGCAATGTGGTCAATCTGATATTCGCCGATCTCTTGTATGGGGGACCTCCAGGTCTTTTGTTTTCTAGGTTTTTTTCTCAAAGATGTAGACATTATTTTTAGATTATTTTGTTGGCATAGTACAATAAATCTCAGTCCGTTTCTGTTGGTGAATCTGTGTGCTGGATATTTTCCTACAGTTTTATTAAAATAATAATAAGCATAAAAATTACGTAACTTGATTCTGGATGCTATTTACAATTGACAATCTGAAGTTCCTTTGGTCTTGGTACGTTAATCTTATTCTCAAATATCTCTGATACTTGACAAAGGCCGGCCGCGGTGGTCTAGCGGTTCTAGGCGCTCAGTCCGGAACCGCGCTACCGCTACGGTCGCAGGTTCGAATCCCGCTTCGGACATGGATGTGTGTGATGTCCTTAGGTTAGTTAGGTTTAAGTAGTTCTAAGTTCTAGGGGACTGATGACCACAGATTTGAGTCCCATAGTGCTCAGAGCCATTTGAACCATTTGAACTTGACAAAGTGTCTATACATTTATCTTCATGACATGTACAGGAATATGATAATCTTCTTAGGTGCAGACTGAAACTTGACTATAGACTGGTTCAGACTAATGCAGACTGGTACAGATGCAGACAAATGCAGACTGACTAACCGGAGGTCTGTACACTCGTTATAATACCTCACGCGTTCAGGTATCTCTGCGCGAGTGTGATCCGTGAGGGGAAAAGGTTCTACGTTAGCAGAAATCTCATTGGCTGCGTTACATATTAATATGCGGATCAGCAGAAGCAGAATTTGGTCCGTCTCCAAGGCAGCGCCATCTTGTAGTGCGGAGACGGACGAGCGCTGTGCCTGCGCTGTTGTGCTTAGCGGGGCGCGCTCTAGTGGGAAAGTTTTGTACGCGTTGACTATGTGGAACTATTTACACAACACACCTGATAAAAGGACACAGACAGACAGAGGGAAGAGAAATTTTGTTTTTAAGAACAGAGAAAACTGCTGACGTAGCGTTCTTCCGAAGCTTAATTGTTCATACATCGGGATGAGTAACAGGGACTGCCACAGGAATCGAATACGAAAATCATAACAGAACTAAACCCCCCCATGAACCATGGACCTTGCCGTCGGTGGGGAGGCTTGCGTGCCTCAGCGATACAGATGGCCGTAACGTAGGTGCATCCACAACGGAGGGGTATCTGTTGAGAGGCCAGACAAACATGTGGTCCCTGAAGAGGGGCAGCAGCCTTTTCAGTAGTTGCAGGTGCAACAGTCTGGATGATTGACTGATCTGGCCTTGTAACATTAACCAAAACGGCCTTGCTGTTCTGGTACTGCGAACGGCTCAAAGCGAGGGGAAACTACAGCCGTAATTTTTCCCGAGGACATGCAGCTTTACTGTATGATTAAATGATGATGGCGTCCTCTTGGGTAAAATATTCCGGAGGTAAAATAGTCCCCCATTCGGATCTCCGGGCGGGGACTAACAAGAGGATGTCGTTATCAGGAGAAAGAAAACTGGCATTCTACGGATCGGAGCGTGGAATGTTAGATCACTTAATCGGGCAGGTAGGTCAG
This sequence comes from Schistocerca nitens, assembly GCF_023898315.1. Classification (NCBI taxonomy): domain Eukaryota; kingdom Metazoa; phylum Arthropoda; class Insecta; order Orthoptera; family Acrididae; genus Schistocerca; species Schistocerca nitens. The sequence goes on from NC_064617.1 coordinate 30,486,007, forward strand.
AAAATTTAAAAAGGGAAATGGATAGGTTAAAGTTAGATATAGTGGGAATTAGTGAAGTTCGATGGCAGGAGGAACAAGACTTTTGGTCAGGTGAATACAGGGTTATAAATACAAAATCAAATAGGGGTAATGCAGGAGTAGGTTTAATAATAAATAAAAAAATAGGAGTGCGGGTTACCTACTACAAGCAGCATAGTGAACGCATTATTGTGGCCAAGATAGACACAAAGCCCACACCTACTACAGTAGTACAAGTTTATATGCCAACTAGCTCTGCAGATGATGAAGAAATTGAAGAAATGTATGACGAGATAAAAGAAATTATTCAGGTGGTGAAGGGAGACGAAAATTTAATAGTCATGGGTGACTGGAATTCGTCAGTAGGAAAAGGGAGAGAAGGAAACATAGTAGGTGAATATGGATTGGGGCTAAGAAATGAAAGAGGAAGCCGCCTGGTAGAATTTTGTGCAGAGCATAACTTAATCATAGCTAACACTTGGTTCAAGAATCATAAAAGAAGGTTGTATACCTGGAAGAATCCTGGAGATACTAAAAGGTATCAGAAAGATTATATAATGGTAAGTCAGAGAATTACGAACCAGGTTTTAAATTGTAAGACATTTCCAGGGGCAGATGTGGATTCTGACCACAATCTATTGGTTATGAACTGCAGATTGAAACTGTAGAAACTGCAAAAACGTGGGAATTTAAGGAGATGGGACCTGGATAAACTGAAAGAACCAGAGGTTGTAGAGAGTTTCAGGGAGAGCATAAGGGAACAATTGACAGGAATGGGGGAAAGAAATACAGTAGAAGAAGAATGGGTAGCTCTGAGGGATGAAGTAGTGAAGACAGCAGACGATCAAGTAGGTAAAAAGGTGAGGGCTAATAGAAATCCTTGGGTAACAGAAGAAATATTGAATTTAATTGATGAAAGGAGAAAATATAAAAATGCAGTAAATGAAGCAGGCAAAAAGGAATACAAACGTTTCAAAAATGAGAACGACAGGAAGTGCAAAATGGCTAAGCAGGGATGGCTAGAGGACAAATGTAAGGATATAGAGGCTTGTCTCACTAGGGGTAAGATAGATACTGCCTACAGGAAAATTAAAGAGACCTTTGGAGAGAAGAGAACCACTTGTATGAATATCAAGAGTTCAGATGGCAACCCAGTTCTAAGCAAAGAAGGGAAGGCAGAAAGATGGAAGGAGTATATAGAGGGACTATACAAGGGTGATGTACTTGAGGACAATATTATGGAAATGGAAAAGGATGTAACGAAGACGAAATGGGAGATAAGATACTGCGTGAAGAGTTTGACAGAGCACTGAAAGGCCTGAGTCGAAACAAGGCCCCGGGAGTAGAAAACATTCCATAGAACTACTGATGGCCTCGGGAGAGCCAGTCCTGACAAAACTCTACCATCTGGTGAGCAAGATGTATGAGACAGGCGAAATACCCTCAGACTTCAAGAAGAATATAATAATTCCAATCCCAAAGAAAGCGGGTGTTGACAGATGTGAAAATTACCGAAATATCAGTTTAATAAATCACAGCTGCAAAATACTAACGCGAATTCTTTACAGACGAATGGAAAAATTCGTAGAAGCGGACCTCGGGGAAGATCAGTTTGGATTCCGTAGAAATGTTGGAACAAGTGAGGCAATACTAACCTTACGACTTATCTTAGAAGAAAGATTAAGAAAAGGCAAACCTACGTTTCTAGCATTTGTAGACTTAGAGAAAGCTTTTGACAATGTTAACTGGAATACTCTCTTTCAAATTCTGAAGGTGGCAGGGGTAAAATACAGGGAGAGAAAGGCTATTTACAATTTGTACAGAAACCAGATGGCAGTTATAAGAGTCGAGGGGCATGAAAGGGAAGCAGTGGTTGGGAAAGGAGTGAGACAGGGTTGTAGCCTCTCCCCGATGTTATTCAATCTGTATATTGAACAAGCAGTAAAGGAAACGAAAGAAAAATTCGGAGTAGGTATTAAAATTCATGGAGAAGAAGTAAAAACTTTGAGGTTTGCCGATGACATTGTAATTCTGTCAGAGACAGCAAAGGACTTGGAAGAGCAGTTGAACGGAATGGACAGTGTCTTGAAAGAAGGATATAAGATGAACATCAACAAAAGCAAAACGAGGATAATGGAATGTAGTCAAATTAAATCGGGTGATGCTGAGGGAATTAGATTAGGAAATGAGACACTTAAAATAGTAAAGGAGTTTTGCTATTTAGGGAGTGAAATAACTGATGATGGTCGAAGTAGAGAGGATATAAAATGTAGACTGGCAATGGCAAGGAAATCGTTTCTGAAGAAGAGAAATTTGTTAACATCGGGTATAGATTTAAGTGTCAGGAAGTCGTTTCTGAAAGTATTTGTATGGAGTGTAGCCATGTATGGAAGTGAAACATGTCGATAACTAGTTTGGGCAAGAAGAGAATAGAAGCTTTCGGAATGTGGTGCTACAGAAGAATGCTGAAGATTAGGTGGGTAGATCACGTAACTAATGAGGAGGTATTGAATAGGATTGGGGAGAAGAGAAGTTTGTGGCACAACTTGACTAGAAGAAGGGATCGGTTGGTAGGACATGTTTTGAGGCATCAAGGGATCACAAATTTAGCATTGGAGGGCAGTGTGGAGGGTAAAAATCGTAGAGGTAGACCAAGAGATGAATACACTAAGCAGATTTAGAAGGATGTAGGCTGCAGTAGGTACTGGGAGATGAAGAAGATTGCACAGGATAGAGTAGCATAGAGAGCTGCATCAAACCAGTCTCAGGACTGAAGACCACAACAACAACAACAACAACAGAACTAAGTTTATGAATTATACAGCGCAGAAATCAGTCGTCCTTTTTCTAGGTTTTATTTGGCAAATCCAGATTTCGGCTAGTGCCTAGCCATTATCAATGGACTATTTTCTAGTCTCGATACATGTCAGTTACCTGTTGTTCGGTCGTCAGTCACAGTTCTTTGAGTATTGCTGTGTCCCAGAAAATGACAAAAAATACTGTTGTTCCTGTAATGGGCAGGATATATCATCGCGGACAACAATGTAGCAATTTCGGACAGAAATATGTAAAATCTTAGGATCCAAATTTTTTGGTGTGCATGTGCAACAGATGTTCAATTGGAAATTTAATATTATGGGCCTTCTCAAACACTTCATTTGATTAATATTTGCTCCACATTTAATTACTGATTTTGGTAATTATATCATCAGAAAGTTGTCTTACATTCTGTACTTCCATTTATTGATGTCGTCTGGAACAACTGTTTGGGGCAGACACGAAGTATTAATCGAACGAAAACATGCTATAAGGATATTGTTCTGCAGTCATTCTACAACTTCTTGGAGGCAACTAACTATTCAGAGCACACATAACGAGAAGAAAAGTTTTGCATGCCAACATATTCACAGTGCATACGCTGTTGTAAAGTTTTTGTGAATGAACAGTCACAATCTGAAAATATATACGGGGTGTCTACGGTGTAGGTGCTGATATTGTGATAAGTGGCAGCTTAACATCTACCCACTTGAGTGTGTTAGTTGTTTTTTCCCTGCATCTAACAATCCCTCTACAAGAACATCACATAATTTACTACCTGATGTCTTATGTATGATCGTAACAATTCTGCAAAGTGGGCTACGCTTGTCAATATACACTGTCCGTATGGCATCCTTGCGGCCGCACCTCAATACCTGACCTGTTGCTCAGGGGTAAAAAAGACTTGTTTGCGCCACGCGTACCTGGACATACTAACATCATTATTATTAGTCTACGAATAAAGTAAGTACAACTGTAGTGTTGTTCAGTAGACTGTCCTCAGTCATGAGTAGAAATATCTGCAGTTGTATGCCTAACACCCTCCATATAACACTAGCAACAAAAACTGCCTCCACTATATACAAGTTATTCCTATTACACAGAAAGGAGCAATTCATGGGACATAGCCCGTATCTCGTGGTCGTGCGGTAGCGTTCTCGCTTCCCACGCCCGGGTTCCCGGGTTCGATTCCCGGCGGGGTCAGGGATTTTCTCTGCCTCGTGATGGCTGGGTGTTGTGTGATGTCCTTATGTTAGTTAGGTTTAAGTAGTTCTAAGTTCTAGGGGACTGATAACCGTAGATGTTAAGTCCCATAGTGCTCAGAGCCATTTGAACCATTTTCATGGGACATAACAATATTTTACAGCCTCATTCACGTATTAACTGGTGGGTACTATAAGTGTAATAAGCAATATAAAATCGGTCTTCTCCAAGGATGAATTTGTCAGTAGATAATGCCTGTAGTTGATTTAGGTACAGATAATAAATTAACTATAGTTGAAGATCATAGAATAAATCCATTTAAGTAGATATGTAGCTATGTTTTTAAAGAGAAAAATCCACTTTATTTTGGAAATGTAGAAACATGTAACGCCATTTGGTAGATGCTACAAATATGATCCAGGAAATATGAAAACAACTGGCTGTGCGGTGCAGAGTTGTTACGAGTCTGCGTGCCATGAAACGAAAGGGGGGCAGCGAAACGCTCTCCTCTCGACCGGCACGAAGTCGTTCGTCGAGCTCAATCACCGTGGCTTAACGCCGAAGCCTGATGGATGGATCACCACGAACAGTGTCAGACGCGCTAAACCAGTGAGATGTGGAGGGGGTTTGAGATTTGGCCCACCACGCTGGGGCGCCGCCTCCTGAACTCCAGCACCTCTTCTCACGTCACCTGCTGGATTCTGTCCCCCACCGCGAACATCTTCACCACCGCACTCGCGTCATCGCAATAGCGTGCCGCAGTCACCTCGTGAATCCGAACCACAAGAGGTAGTGCAGAAACGAGGCGACTTTCGTTAAATTTACGAACAGTTCTGATACTGCTGCCGCAGACACTCTCGGTTGTTCCTGCCGATCATTCTCGTAATTAGTTCCTGCATTTCAGGCAAGTATTTGACGTCAAGCGCTGGTACAATTTCCACCCCAAGCGTTTATTTCGTCGTCATTCTCTTCTTGAGTTGAATGGTACACTCTTTTGTGTGGTACGACCCTTGTTGTCGATCTGAATGTATTATTCCGACGTTTTGTCTTTTATCTCGTCTTAATGGAAATGGCTAATCGCTAAACGATAATTGCTAGCAGCACCGCGCTTTCTTCTTTTGTATTGCTCAATGGCCTTTCCTTCAATTCTAATGCTCCACTTTTCTCTTTCTTGTTGACTTAATTCTACAGTTAGGTCTGTAAAGAACCAGCGTGCTAAAAGCTAAGCACTATACTTGCACTTTTATTATAGTCGGCAGATATTACATTTAGCTATGTGTGGTTCTTAATTATAAGAGGCTCTCTTTATGGTTGTTTTTACACGGTATTTTACAAGAAACATCTACCAACCAGTAACTCGATAACATTATTTTGTGAAATATTTTATTGTTGCTATTATCAGTTTCGAACGTTTTGTTCATCATCAGAATGCTACATTGCATTCACGGGACGTCTTAAAAAATTTACATTTACATTTATTTTCGTTAAATGGAAAGCAAAATTGATGGAAAATTTGTACAATGAACAGTTACGCATGTTAGTGTAAACCAAACATGTAAATAGTCGTCACTTGATGGAGGTGTTGGCAGGAACCTAGTACAAAAGACACTCCATGATATATAGTGCACATCTCTACTACGAGAAGGTGGACCAAAGAGAACAGGCAGAATGAATAATATCAATAAACAAGTAGGTAAACGGATGGAGCACCACGATATCACCTAAGGAGGCAGAGTGGTTCTACCAATGCCACAACCGTGAAACCTTATTTCAAACTCTGGGCAGCTGAAAATTCAACTGAAAGCCTACGTGCCAGAGATGCGTGTATTACCGACACTACGGGGCAGGGCGGCGAGCTGATGACGGCTGCAACTAGTGGTCGGCTGCGCTGCACGGAGGTGGGCTCCGCCTTGGAGACCGATCGAAGCGCCCGGTAAAAGAAACAGTTCGTCCGGGTGGACGGACAAATGAAGCTGCGAATGAAATTACTCTGCAGCAAGGGCGGTAAAGTACGCGAGCGACTCCTGCGGCGGACAACACCTCAAATACTTTTCCACCCCGCGCCCAGAGAGCGATCACTGCGCTGTGCCAAAACTCGGCCAGTAGTCTCCAATAAACAAAGCTTCCGCCAGCTGTGGCCTTACAACAAATTCGTCTGGACACCCATCCCGCCAGTTCCAGACGGTGACAACGAACGTGTGCTGACGTAGCAGTCAAGCAGTCTAAGTCCTCCGACAGGACTTTACGCGGGAAGCCTTTTTGAAGGCGGACGCCAACGGAATGTGACACGACGCCGCTCTGTTGCACACGTCGTCGAGTTCGGCGACCGTTTCCCTCAAACTTTCCAAACAATAGCACAGCGGCGGTGCACGAGGGATACGGCTTTCGTGAGGATACTGCCCCCAGCCATTGTAAAAACGGCGGGCGTCCGTCGTTCTGGCCCCTGAGACCCAAAGTCAAAAGAGAAAGCCGCCATCCTGGGGCCGGGACTCTGTCCGGAATTCCCAGTGAGCGGATATCGCCCCATCCCCTACTACTGTGAACAGCTGGTCTCTTTACAGCCCCAAAGTTCCCGCTCGTCTTCTGCGTAAAATGAGTGTATTACGTACATGCTAGCACACACCATCCGATTATCTACCGGGTGATCAAAAACTCAGGATAAATTTGAAAACTGAATAAATCACGGAATAATGTAGATAGAGAGGTACAAATTGACACACATGCTTGGAATGACATGGGGTTTTATTAGAATTAAAAAAATACAAAAGTTCAAAAAATGTCCGACAGATGGCGCGTCATCTGATCAGAATAGCAATAATTTGCATAACAAAGTAAGACAAAGCGGAGATGATGTTCTTTACAGGAAATGCTCAATATGTCCACCATCATTCCTCAACAATACCTGTAGTCGACGAATAATGTTGTGAACAGCACTGTGAAGCATGTCCGGAGTTATGGTGAGGCAATGGCGTCGGATGTTGTCTCTCAGCATCCCTAGAGATGTCGGTCGATCACGATACACTTGCGACTTCAGGTAACCCCAAAGCCAATAATCGCACGGACTGAGGTCTGGGAGACCAAGCATGACGAAAGTGGCGGCTGAGCACACGATCATCACCAAACGATGCGCGCAAGAGATCTTTCACACGACTAGCAATATGGGGTGCTTCTAATAAAACCCCATGTCATTCCAAGCATGTGTGTCAATTTTTACCTCTATTTACATTATTCCGTGGTTTATTAAGTTTTCAAATTTATACTGACTTTTTGATCACCCGGTACTTTGAATGACAGTGTAATAAGGTAGTGAAACCTTTGTGTCGTTGTTGCCACTGTAGACTTTTCTACCCGGGGAAGACAGGGAGAGGTTGTTGTTTGGTGGCCGATATCCTCTTTCTATAACACAACTGCACACAGCTATTAACGGGGTTCTTTACTCATAAGAATAAGAAGCTACTTGCCTTTGCGCATGTTATTATGGTACAAGTTCTTCCATAATAGTCCACGTTATCCTCACTGCTGGCGAAGTGCAAGCCCACTATAAACACTACACTCTCGTAGCCGTTGATGTGAACTGACAGACACCATCTAGAATAGAGAGTGAGCTAGTAACTGTGGCCCTGTGACTGCGACTGTGGCGCAAGCGATGAAATGGAGCTGCGGTCTGAGCGGCGTTCGGTATGAACCGAACGTAGCATGCCATCTTGCCTAGTACTGGCTGCAGTTCAGACACACTGCGAGGAACAGGTAGTTCACGAATTTCAAGCAAATGAGGCTGGAGGGGATGCACACCCTGACTGTTTATCACATGACCTAACTACTGTAGCTCAATTAGAAAAAAGGCACACTTTTCGAGATGACACTTCAGTCCTGCTTCTGACAGAACTCCAAAAAGACTACGCAAATTGGCAATGTCTTCTTCTCGTGTACGACCTGAGACGACTATATCGTCAAGGTACTTTGAACAAAATGATACTTTTGCAGTCACCTCTTCCAACCAGCTGCACGGAGTGTCCGCGCGGTTTGAGGTGCCATGTCATGGATTGCGCAGCCTCTCCCGCCGGAGGTTCGAGTTCTCCCTCGGGCATGGGTGTCTCTTTTAATCTTAGCGGAAGTTAGTAAAAATTAGTTTAAGTAGTGTGTAAGTGTAGGGACCGATGACCTCAGCAGTTTCGTCCCTACCGAATTCACACACACTTGAACATTTTGATTTTTTTGTTCCAAATAACGTTCAAAAATGGCGGGTGTGGAAGCAGAGCCGAAGAGCAAACGCAAGTACTTGTACAGTTCTATGTACGTACTTACTCCAAACACTTTCTGTGATTCTTCATCCAACGGAATTTGCGAGTAGGCATCACAGAAACGTATATCAGAAAATGATCGTCCTGCACCAAGCCTGTCGACGACTTCCTTAGGACAAGGCAACGGATAAGTGTCAACTGCCGTCTCTGAGTTGACTGTACACTTGAAGTGAACACAAATGCGAATGTGACCAGAAGGCTGAAGCAACAAAACCAGAGGACTTACCCACTGACTAGCTTGAACTGGAGCAAGTACATCGTTATCTTGGAATTCTTTGAATTCACTGGCTGCTTTGTCTCTTAAAGCAATTGGAACGGGGCAGGCCCAAAAAACGTAGGCTGTGCATTGTCTTCTAATGTAACATGCACTAAAAAGTTATTAGCTTTTCCCATTCCTTGTGAAAATAGTTCAGGAAATTCTTTTAGCGAGCTAGCTGCACTGTCCTTTGGTGCTAAGTTCGTTGTTGTGGATGCTAAGTCCAAACAAATGAAAGACATCTAAACCGAAAATGTTTACACTGTCTCTGGTTTTCAACACAGTAAAACTCACAGTCCTAGTGTGAGATTTGTAAGTGGCAGGCGAACTACACTGTCCAAGCACTGGAATTTCCTGTCCGTTGTAAGCAGTGAGGTGCTGGCTAGATTTAGAAAGGCGTGGTGAGGCTAACTGTTCGTACGTGGTACGATGAAGCAAAGTTACTGAGGCACCTGTGCATAACTGAAAGTTCATATGACGGGCACGAATTCGTAATGAGAAAAAATGGTTCAAATGGCTCTGAGCACTATGGGACTTAATTTCTGAGGTCATCAGTCCCCTAGAACTACTTAAATGTAATTAACCTAAGGACATCACACATCCATGCCCGAGGCAGGATTCGAACCTGCGACCGTAGCGGTCGCGCGACTCCAGACTGTAGCGCCTAGAACCGGTCGGCCCCTAATGAGACAAATAGTTCGTTAGAACGTCGTTGCACAGCATAAGGGCTAGTAGGAGGTACAACCGTAATCTTACTTTTGTCAGCATGTGTGGTAGGTTTGGAAAACACAATGTTTACTGCATGTGCACGACCCTGTTTTCTCTGGTAGCGAGCAAAATTGCCGTTGTTGTGCCGTTGCAAACAAACTACTTTTCTTCCACACTTGTAACACGTTGTGTTACGTGATGTACAACCTGTCTTTTATGGCGAGCGAAAAGCCTAGGGCAAGGCTTCAATAAATTCGCATGCCTGTTTACACGTCTGATCAGACTTATCGGCCACTGTGGCACTCGAATCATACTGCTCTTACATTTGCCATACTTGGGGCAGCGATAGATCAGAGTACTTTAAGATCTGTTCCAGTATTCTACTATCTGGGACCTTGAATGTTATTGTACCCCTATTCATTAAATCACTGTAAAGGTTGCCACAACTACACTTAAATTTACACTTCATAGTCATACCTGTTAATTCTGTGTACCATTGACGGTACGTCTGTCCGGCTTCTTCTGCAAGCGAAAGAGCTGATATCTGGCTGCAGCTGCAGCTACTTGGACTTGCTGGACATAGTACTGAGTTAATGTAGCGATTACTTCGTCATAGCTGAGTTCATCGGGAGACGCAGTTGGGAAGAGTTTCTGTATTAACCTGAACACTCGGGACCCCGCAGTCGAAACAAAGTATTGGCCGTTTACGGTACCTTGAACTCGATGAACTTCACAATGTGCTTGGAAGTGAGTCAGGTATTCGAGCCATTCCCCATCTGTATTGCCGGAACGTTGGTGTACTAGTCGGCGGCACGTGTTGGGCAGATTTGTTCGTCTATTGTGCGGCCGACTCAGCTTGTGCAGCCAGTATTTGTTGTAGCGTCGTTAGTAGGGCAGCACTTCGTAGGTTCTGAAACAGAAAAACTTGTGTTAGATCCATCACATTGGCCGTCTGCGGCTGAGGGGCGGGGCAGGGCGTGAAAGGGGGGTAGCATGGTTTACACAAAAAAGCCAGCAAAGCCACTGCAAAGAAGAGAAATTTGACTAGTTCTGCGGCTCCCCTTCTGCAAGAACACAACAACAAATTAGCAGAATGATCACCCCTACAAGCTGAAACACTGGAGCAGCAAGCAGAAATCTTCTTCTGCACTGAATTATCCTCGTCACCACGTTTATGTCGATATTGCCACTGTAGAGTCTTGTACCAGGAGAGAACAGGGAGAGGATGTTGTCTGGTGGCCGGTATCCTCTTTCTATAACACAGCTACACACATGTATTAACAGGGTTCTTTATTCATAACAACAAGAAGCTACTTACCTTTAAGCAAGTTGTTGTGGTACAAGCTCTTCCGTAACAGTGAAGTATAAGTGCCGCTATAAACACTACACTCTCGTAGCCCGCGACGTGAACTGACAGACGCCAACTAGAGTAGTGACTGAGCTAGTAACTGTGACTCTGCGACTGCGACTCCAAGTGCGACTGAATAAGTGACTGTCTGACTGAATGGAACTGTGACTGGGTCCTCTGATCCACGGTGGCGATCTAATTACTGGCAGTCAAGAGGGCGTTGGCGGCATATTGCGAGTCTGGCCTCTCTCCTGACAGGCGATCTTCTTGCAACCTCTTTGCCGACCGGTGTCCTGGCGACAGCTTATGCCAGCACATTTCTACCCCCTAAAATGCCGCACCGTTGTCGTGTAGGAAGACTGCGAACGACAATTGGATGGGAGACAGGACGCTGGACATAGAGATAAGATGGGAGTCGTGACTGTGGAGGACGACGTACTTTCTACTGCACACCGCCATCTGGTGTGCGACGGAAGAGGAACATCCTCCGGAAAACTGCTGCCAGGGCACACATCCGGGCCTGGGGGTGTGTCCTGGGACGATGGCGGCGACGGCGACGGCGACGGCGATGGCGGGTCCAGGTCCGTGGGATCGCCGAGCGGGGACGGAGGGGCGAGGGTGAGTCGTCCATCCGCAGCTCCAGGGATGACCTGCTGGTACCAGCAGGCGGCTGCGAAGGCCGCGCGGACCCGTGAAGTCATGAATCTGTGGGAAGAAAAGCAGCCGAATCAAGGGACAAATGACTCACACGAATTTGGTTCTGGTAGCGGTGCTGCAAACCATCGGGACCTGCAACCAGATACGTAATAGAACCCAGACGTGCGAATGTAATTATCGAAATTTTGGGATCGATGTCTGCTTCCATGTCCTGTGCTATTTTTCGGTAGTGCAAGGGGAAAGATTCCAGCATCGATTTGGCAACAAGGTGCGACAGATGCATCAAAATCAGAACCGGGGCCATTTGGAAGGCAAAACAAGGCATCTACGATGCCATGGTTTACCGTACGTCCGTACACATATTCATATTGATACTGCGAAAGCAACAAAGCCCAACGTTTGATTTTTTGAGCAGCACGTTGGGAAAGCGGCTTTGACATATGACACAACGACTGCAGAGACTTGTGATCTGTCATTAAATACTACTTGCGACCATACAAATACTGATGGAACTTGCCTGCACCATACGCAATGTTGTTGTTGTGGTCGTCAGTCCTGAGACTGGTTTGATGCAGCTCTCCATGCTACTCTATCCTGTGAAAGCTCCTTCATCTCCCAGTACGTACTGCAGCCTACATCCTTCTGAATCTGCTTAGTGTATTCATCTCTTGGTCTCCCTCTATGATTTTTACCCTCCACGCTGCCATCCAATACTAAATTGGTGATCCCTGGATGCCTCAGAACGTGTCCTACCAACCGGTCTCTTCTTCTAGTCAACTTGTGCCACAAACTCCTCTTCTCACCAATCCTATTCAATACCTCCTCATTAGTTATGTGATCTACCCATCTAATCTTCAGCATTCTTCTGTAGCACCACATTTCGAAACTTTTCTTGTCCAAACTGTTAATCGTCCATGTTTCACTTCCATACATGGCTACACTCCATACAAATACTTTCAGAAACTACTTCCTGACACTTAAATCTATACTCGATGTTAACAAATTTCTCTTCTTCAGAAACGCTTCCCTTGCCACTACCAGTTTACATTTTATATCCTCTCTACTTCGACCATCATCAGTTATTTTGTTCCCCAAATAGCAAAACTCCTTTACTACTTTAAGTGTCTCATTTCCTAATCTAATTCCCTCAGCGTCACCCGTCTTAATTCGACTACATTCCATTATCCTCGTTTTGCTTTTGTGATGTTCATCTGATATCCTTCCTTCAAGACACTGACAGAATTACAATGTCATCGGCGAACCTTGAAGTTTTTATTTCTTCTCCATGGCGTTTAATACCCACTCCAAATTTTTCTTTTGTTTCCTTTATTGCTTGCTCAATATACAGATTGAATAACATCGGGGAGAGGCTACAACCCTGTCTCACTCCTTTCCCAACCACTGCTTCCGTTTCATCTCCCTCGATTCTTATAACTGCCATCTGGTTTCTGTACAAACTGTAAATAACCTTTCGCTCCCTGTATTTTACCCCTGCCCCTTCAGAATTTGAAAGAGTGTATTCGAGTAAAAAGCTTTCTCTAAGTCTTCAAATGCTAGAAATGTAGGTTTGCCTTTCCTTAATCTAGCTTCTAAAATAAATGGTAGAGTTAGTATTGCCTCACGTGTTCCCATATTTCTACGGAATCCAAACTGATCTTCCCCGAGGTCGGCTTCTACCAGTTTTTCCATTCGTCTGTAAAGAATTCGCGTTAGTATTTTGCAGCTGTGACTTATTAAACTGATAGTTCGGTTATTTTCACATCTGTCAACGCCTGCTTTCTTTGGAATTGGAATTACTATATTCTTCTTGAAGCCTGAAGGTATTTCGCCTGTCTCATACATCTTGCTCACCAAATGGTAGAGTTTTGTCAGGTCTCGCTCTCCCAACGCTGTCAGTAGTTCTAATGGAATGTTGTCTACTCCTGGGGCCTTGTTTCGACTCAGGTCTTTCAGTGCTATGTCAAACTCTTCACGCAGTATCATATCTCCCATTTCATCTTCATCTACATCCTCTTCCCTTTCTATAACATTGCCCTCAAGTATATCACCCTTGTATAGTCCCTCTATATACTCCTTCCACCTTTCTACTTTCCCTTCTTTGCTTAGAACTGGGTTTCCATCTGAGCTCTTGATATTCATACAAGTGGTTCTCCTTTCTCCAAAGGCCTCTTTAATTTTCCTGTAGGCAGTATCTATCTTACCCTAGTGAGATAAGCCTCTACATCCTTACATTTGTCCTCTAGCCATGCCTGCTTAGCCATTTTGCACTTCCTGTCGATCTCATTTTTGAGACGTTTGTATTCCTTTTTGCCTGCTTCATTTACCGCATTTTTATGTTTTCTCCTTTCATCAATTAAATTCAGTATTTCTTCTGTCACCCAAGGATTTCTACTAGCCCTTGTCTTTTTATCTACTTGATCCTGTGCTGCCTTGACTACTTCATTCCTCAAAGCTACCCATTCTTCCTCTACTGTATTTCTTTACCCCATTCCTGTCAATTGTTCCCTTATGCTCTCCCTGAAACTCTGTACAACCTATGGTTTAGTCATTTTATCCAGGTGCCATCTCCTGTGCTGTTTCTTCATTCTTAATCTACAGTTCATAACCAATAGATTGTGGTCAGTGTCCACATCAGCCCCTGGAAATGTCCTACAATTTAAAACACAAACACAATTTAAAACACAATACCAAGATGTTATTTTCCTACTTGAAAACAGTTGCAATGAGTTTGAGGCAAAAGCAATAGTTATGTCTTGTGCACCAATTCAGTGTGAAAGCACAGCGCCGATTTTGTAAGCAGAATCGTCGACTTGCAAAAGTACTGGTTTGGCAGGGTCCAAATGCACTAAACATGTGTCACTAAGCAAAGCATTTTTGAGTTTCTGAATACGTCTTGACAGTCTTTAGTCCACACATTAATTTTCATGTATACAAATTCCGATTTTGGAAACGCAAGATTGGCTGCTTTAGTGGCCCTTAATACGTGTATGAAGAGACCAGTTGGCCTGCCACCTTGCAGTATCCCACCGCTCACGCTAGATTTTTATGCAGCGAGTGTACCTCACTTCGTGAATGGGGATAGTGTGTCACAATACCAAGAAAAATTCACACCTAACTAACGTACCGGTACCTGAAGGAAGCAAAGAGTTCAATAAGGAAACAAAGGTTAAGAATTGCCAACTGTCTAACCATTCATCACAATTTAGACAGACGACAGAGGGACATCATCTGGGATATCACTGCTATTCACACGTATTTGGAGAATTCGATACCAGACTGCTCCCCAATACATTGGAAGTGATTGTGCCAGATTGGACGTAGGTCCTTCCAATTAATGTACACAAATAACAAATTACAAAAACCAAAAACGCCTGCTTTTGTCAGTAAGAAAACACCACAGATGTCCACAATGAGACAAGTGTAGACCAACATACAGTTCAGCTGTATTTCTGGCTAACGAAAGCACCACACACAAACATGTGTCCCAGATCAACAAATGATTGTGCATAATGAGTTAAAATTGATGTAATGTCCATGTATTCTAAAAACGTGTGTAGAACAAGAATCAGACCCCAGACATTCACATCACAAAAACAGAACAATGTAGCACAATAAAATACATGATTGTGGAACGCAACATAGCGCAAAGTGATGTACATAAACAATTAAATCATCACGAAAATAAATGTCTAGTGTGATAGAACTGACATATATAAGATCATACAATAATAACATAATAATATCAATAGTGATAATAATAATAATCATATCGATAAGAAACGTTGAATATCAGTTTATTTCATGGAGCATACGCACAAATAAATGATATTTAAACATTACATGAATGAAGCAATGCAGGGTTCATGACGCCAAATAGACTAAAATCCAATGTTCATTACATCATGTGCAAACTGTTGGCAATTGAGAACAATTTATTAGTAGGAATGAGCTAAAGATATACAGTGTAGAATTTTACTTACCTATCAACATAATCGAGGTGTTTATAAGCAAAAAGTAGTGAATCAAATGTACCCCTATCACATATATCTCATAAACATATTAATTACATACAGAAAAAGATAAAATGCACATGAAGAGTGTCTGGTTCCAATGAGAAAATGTTGAGTTAATTAGCTAAGACGTACTAGAAGGCATGGTACAATAAAAACTTTCCTCTACAGCTTCTACAAACGTGCATAAATACATATGAGTTCAAACGGAGTTGTATTTTATTCATTGCACCAATCAAATGCCTATCATAATGACTCTAATATAAAGAAAGTTCCACATGCATACGTCAATACAAAGCATTTCTCACACACAGTGTTTTGAGTGTAGCATGGTGGGTGGGGTCGTCTCGAGGGTGTGGTAAGAGGGGGAGAGGTGACTGGAGGCAGCGCACGATCACATGTTCCATGTACTGGAGGGCATTCTGGAGTGATGCAGCTGTCAACCACACACTCTTGTCAGGTGGCTGTAGGGCTGCTCTTTGATGGTGATACATTGTGGAGCATACGTCAACACAAAGCATTTCTCACACACAGTGTTTTGAGTGTAGCATGGTGGGTGGGGTCGTGTCGAGGGTGTGGTGAGAGGGGGAGAGGTGACTGGAGGCAGTGCACGATCACATGTTCCATGTACTGGAGGGCATTCTGGAGTGATGCAGCTGTCAACCACACACTCTTGTCAGGTGGCCGTAGGGCTGCTCTTTGATGGTGATACATTGTGGAGCAGATGGTCTACTCCGTGTTCATTAGTGTGTGCATTCATCGTATTGTGACTATTAGCTGTGCACGTAAATTGGGTAGGGAGGCATACCTTGGTTGGGCACTCTGGGTGAGCATTCATTGCATCAGGTCAACCCTCTTCTGTGAGCTGGACACCAGCAGGTGCATGAGTTGTGCCTCACAGCCTGCCCCAGGCCAGTGTCAATGGCAGGTGAGGTGCATTGGCTGGTACAGGTAGAGTACACCGAGGTTGTTGCATTGACCCTGCTTCTTCCCCCCCCCCCCCCTCGCTGCCTGGGGCTGGGGAGAAAAGTGTCCTGCAGTGATGGCATGTGCTAGTTTGCACACAGTGGGCTGAGACGCCATTGTGTCTGGTGTGACCCGTTTGTCTGAATGAGTCCTCCACCTGTCTGCTACGTCTAGTCAAAAATGAAATTTGTTGTTGCTAGGGATTACATAACCTTGACCGCTTGGGAATTTCTGTGGCCTTGTGTTACCCAAGAGTCAGACACACAGGAATTCTCTCCCTCCAGCTCACCCTCTGCTGACATCTGTTCTCAAGCTCTATTGTGGATCACTGTATAAGAATGATGCATTCTGTTTTTGGAGTCTTTCAGCGCGTATCTAGAATGTTTCTCCTGTAACAGAGATTTCATTCTAACCACATAGTTTCTGTAAGATTCCATGGAACGAAAAATCGGGAGATTAATGTTTCAGTATGGTCAACAAATCGATATGATATTGGTACAGATAGAGTGAGGAGTCTTTCTGCGCATATCTAGAATGTTTCTTCTGTAACAGAGATTTCATTCTAAACACTAGTTACTGTAAGATTCCATGGAACGAAAAAGTCGGAGATTCATGCTTCAGTATGGTCAACAAATCGATATGATTTTGATAAATATAGAGTGAGGATTCACTTTGTCCCTCAGTGTCTTATTCCAGAGTATGCCACACACAGTCGAGACAGGCCTTGGCCATATTGCGACCACTTACCATGAAGTATTGCATGTTGCTACTTTTCCTTCAGCCTACTCTTCCAGGAATGGATACCCTACTGGTAAGATTGGTCAGCGATCCTCTTATGCTAGGCATATTTTTTTGATTTAACTAATCATTCGATTGCGTTGCTCACGAAATATTGTTCCTGAAGTTGGACCATTATGGAATACGAGGAGTTCGCCTGGTACTTTATCAACAGGTCATTATTCACAATGTTGAGAATGGCTGTGATGTCAGGTCTGTGTGGGGTACAGGCAAATGGTGTGGGGGGGGGGGGGGGGGCGGTGCCTCAGGGATCAGTGTTGGGGCCACTCCTTTTCCTTATTTATACAAATGATATGCCCTCTAGTATTATGGGTAACTCTAAAATATTTCTGTTTGCTGATGATACTAGGTTGGTAGTAAAGGATGTTGTGTGCAACATTGGCTCAGTTTCGAACAGTGCAGTTCATGACATAAGTTTATGGCTTGTAGAAAACAAACTAACGCCAAATCACAGTAAGACTCAGTTCTTACAGTTTTTAGCACACATTTCAATAAAAGCCAACATGCGTAACGTAGAAGTAGACGTCCTTGGAATAGTAAGCAACTTAAATCACTTAACAAAAGCAAGTCTTCCGGTTCAGGCTGTATGCCACTAAGGTTCCTTTCAGAGTATGCTGATACAATAGCTCCATACTTAAAAATCACATACAACCGCTCTCTCGACGAAAGATCGGTACCCAAAGACCGAAAAGTTGTACAGGTCACACCAATATTCAAGAAAGGTAGTAGTAGTAATCCACTAAATTACAGGCCCACACTATTAACGTCGATATGCAGCAGGATTTGGAACATATATTGTGTTCGAACATTATGAATTACCTCGAATAAAACGGTCTATTGACGCAAAGTCAACATGGATTTAGAAAACATCGTCCTTGTGAAACAAAACTAGCTCTTTACTCACACGAAGGTTGGATGTTGTTGACTAGGGGTTTCAAATTAATTCGGTATTTCTAGATTTCCAGAAGGCTTCTTACACTCTAACAAGCTAGCGGCTTTTAGTGAAATTGCGTGCTTATGGACTATCGTCTCAGTTATGTGACTGGATTCGTGATTTCCTGGCAGGGAGGTCACAGTTCGTAGTAACTGACGGAAAGTCATCGAGTAAAACAGATGTGATTTCTTGCACTCCCCGAGGTAGTATTATAGGCACTATGCTATTCCTTATCTATATAAACGATATAGGAGACAATGTGAGCATCCGTCTTAGAATTTTTTCAGATAATGCTTTCGTTTATCGACTAGTCACCAAAGTCACCAAAAGATCAAAAAGAATAGAAAAACGATTTAGCAATGATACCTGTATGGTGCAAAATTGGCAATTGACCGTAAACAACGAAAAGTGTCAGGTCAGCCACAAGAGAGCTAAAAGAATCCATTAAACTTCTGTTATACGATAAATCAGTCAAATATAGAGGCCGTAAATTCAATTAAGTACCTACGAATTGCAATTACGTACAACTTAAATTGAAAGGAAAACATAGAAAATGTTGTGGGGAATGAAAATCAAAAACCGCGTTTTATTGGGGGGACACTTAGAAAATGTAACAGAGCTACTAAAAACACTGCCTACACTACACTTGTCCGTCATCTTTTAGAATAATGCCGCGCGGTTTGGGACCTTTACCAGATAGGATTGACGGAGTGCATCGATAAAGTTCAAAGAAGGGCAGCACGTTCAGTATTATCGCGAAATAGGGGAGAGAGTTTCACAGAAATGATACAGGATTTTCGGTGGACATCATTACAAGAAAGGCTTTTTTCGTTGCTGCCGAATCTTCTCACGAAATTTCAATCACCGACTTTCTCCTCTGAGTGCGAAAATGATTTGTTGACGACGACCTACATAGGGAGAAACGATCAACATAATAAAATAAGGGAAATCACAGCTGACACGGAAAGATATAGGCGTTCGTTTTTTCCGGGCACTGTACGAGATTGGAGTAATAGAGAATTATTGTGAAGGTGGTTAGCCGAACCCTCTGCTAGGCACTTAAACGTGATTTACAGAGTATCCATGTAGATGTAGATCCTTATAGATGTAGATACACACATGGCATGTGTCTCTATGAACTGTCTGCTGTTGAGTTAGTGATCAGCGAGTTCCACATATTTGTCCCTGACAGAACATGTTTAGGACCTGCTTGGCCATCAACTGTGTGCCACTGCAATTATCGGGGATATCATGGCTATCACAACAGCTGAGGACCTGCTTGCTGCAGAAAAGGATACAACAGCCCTATAACACCCTTCCCAACTGAATATTTCCACGCAGCCAGGACAGAGAGGGTACAAAGTCATACTGACAAGTGGACGACTCACGCTCACATATGCTTTAGAAGTTTGACTCGATTTTATTGTCACTGAAATAACATGACATGTCCTCTCAACCCGTGAAGTTTCGTATCGTTTTCTCCTCCCAGCGTGAATGCTACGCTTTTCTTGTCAAGCTTCGTTCTGTTGAGAACAGAACCGGCACCCTGGTCCAGCTGTGGACAAGGGGTATCTTGCCGACCACAGAGAAAAACTGAGTTTGACATTTTTCCCTTTACTGCACGGACATCAGAGGTCGAGAACCCAAGGGCCGATCGGGCAGCGTGAAATGACGGTTGCTTTCGCTGGAAAATTTAAGTTATCCAATCGAATTGTGCCACTGCGCTTGACACAAAGGCTCCAAGCAATCGATGAAACACAGCTCCAGACTGGTACCAACACCGTGTTAATTGTGAATCTTCAAGTTTTGGCGGCGTTGTACACGAGTATAAAGGGATGAAGCGAGAGCACTGGAGCGGCAGTCTTGCGGCTCACTCTGAAGATGGCTGAACGTTATACGGCCGAAATACTAGAAGAGGAAGGAGAATTATTGCTGCTGCACACCCGAAACTTAATAGAACACTGTGTTAATTGATGATTTTTATGCATTTTTCAAATTAGGGAGTGAAGGATTGTGAACTTATATTCTGGACATTCATCTCCAGCCTGTAGTTCAGAGGAAGTGATGTCCACCGATCATCTGGTGGTGAGTGACACAAGGTGGCTTATATGGAAAAATGTAAGTGCCGCAGATTGTGGTAACGTGATCTAGATTCTGAACAGCTCGTTACTTACTTATTTCGCGATATAACGTGTATTGCTTGATTTGGTTATAATTTTTGGTCTCTTATTGTATCATTAATTTTGATTGCGTGAGCATTCTACAAGGTCATTTATTGCCGTTTCTCCATAGAAAGTTCCAAACGTTTTGGTACCTGCGCACACTGTGAGCGTCATTTTGTAAATTGGTTTGAGTTTCCAGCTTTACATCGTTTCGTTCTTATGTGATTTATGTCAATCACTGGAGCAAATAAATAACTGTTGATCATAGTCTAGGTTTAGTTTTAAGGACCACTTACAGTCCTGCGACTTTTTCAAGGTTAGGCGGCCCTTTAATAAGAAATATACACCTGTTGTACACTTAATTTGTTGTTCTGATTGTAGCACTTACAATCCTCCAGTAAGACATTCAGATATGGAACACATCAGACACAAATTTTAATATGAATACATGTCTCGCTTGTACATACTTCACATTATTCTTCCAAAATGTAATGTATTTTAAATATTCCAATTTCTTACTGTTCCTAATTAAAGACGAAATTTGTTATTATATTAAAAAGGTATGAATCAGTAGCTGTTAATGATAAATGTAGAAAGCTACTAAAAGTAAAAACAAAGTAGATTCTATTGAGAATCGAACCAGCAAACTTGCCATTGTTAAACTAGTTCAAAAATGGTTCAAATGGCTCTGAGCACTATGGGACTCAACTTCTGTGGTCATCAGTCCCCTAGAACTTAGAACTTCTTAAACGTAATTAACCTAAGGACATCACACACAGCCATGCCCGAGGCAGGATTCGAGCCGGCGACCGTAGCGGTCGCGCGGTTCCAGACTGAAGCGCCTAGGTCCGCAGCTCGTGGTCGTACGGTAGCGTTCTCGATTCCCACGCCCGGGTTCCCGGGTTCGATTCCCGGCGGGGTCAGGGATTTTCTCTGCCTCGTGATGACTGGGTGTTGTGTGATGTCCTTAGGTCAGTTAGGTTTAAGTAGTTCTAAGTTCTAGGGGACTGATGACTATAGATGTTAAGTCCCATAGTGCTCAGAGCCATTTGAAGCGCCTAGAACCGCTCTGCCATCCGGGCAGTCGTTAAACTAGTAACCCACACACGCAGCTAAGGGCGGTTAAGTCAAGAAATTAGAAATTTTTTGCACGTAACGGCTCTGGGAAAGCTTCACTGTCGATTTTTGCAAATGTATTTGAGTAGTGGACCGTACTTATGTAGGAGGCACGTATCTCGGCGCTGAACTTCAAATACTGAAAACGTTATAAAGACCCAAGAGCTCTATCTGTAGAAAGTTTGTTCTCTATGTACACACAAGAAAATACGTTGAATGTCATTGTGAAATTCCCACAGTAATTTATTTCCGCTACTGACTAGTATTTTCGAGTGCGGCGAACACATCTCCGAGCTCTGCTTCAGCCACAGTTCAGCAAAGTATTTCTTTCACCTGTAGATGTCGCTCAATTGTGTCGATAAAATACTGTGAGAATTTCACAGTGACAACTAATGTCTTGCACGAAAATCATTCCTGCAGTTAGACCACTGGGAAAGCCAAAAGTGACACATACATTAAGAAAAACAAAACTAAATAAAAAGGATATAGCGTACAACATGATTTAGTTCTGACACGTTTGTTAGTGTGAGGGTCTTACGTCAGATAGCTGACTGAAGTAAGATAGATTTTTGCTAGGGCACCATTTGCTGCTGTCGACAGCTCTGATCCTGGAGAAGTTGTGGGGAGGCGGGACCGCCCAGGTATCAGAAAGCAGACGGCGTTCGCAACCCCCCAGCCCAGAGGTAGCGGCTGGAAAAGTCGCCAATATGTGCCGCCAATAAATCTGGCCCTCTGTCTGCGAGAGGAATCGCCTGGGAGGTACAACTTGCAGCCTGTCGGGAAGACACATCGCGAAAACTCACACTCTACTCTCCTCCACCCCTCTTTCTGTCTTTCTGTGTGTGTGTGTGTGCGCACGCGTGCGTGTACTTGTGTGTGTCTAAGGCACTTGGATATGGTTAAGAAGAAACAAGAATTCGACAAACTACACTACTAGCCATTAAAATTGCTACACCACGAAGATGACGTGCTACAGACGCGAAATTGAAGCGACAGGAAGAAGATCCTGTGATATGAAAATAATTAGCTTTTCAGAGCATTCACACAAGGTTGGCGCCGGTGGCGACACCTACAAAGTGCTGACATGAGGAAAGTTTCCAACCGATTTCTCATACACAAACAGCAGTTGACCGGCGACGCCTAGTGAAACCTAATTGTGATGCCTCGTGTAAGGAGGAGAAATGCGTACCGTCACGTCCGACTTTGATAAAGGTCGGATTGTAGCCTATCGCGATTGCGGTTTATCGTATCGCGACATTGCTGCTAGCGTTGTTTGAGATCCAATAATTGTTAGCAGAATATGGAATCGGTGGGTTCAGGAGGGTAATACGGAACGTCGTGCTGGATCCCAACGGCCTCGTATCACTAGCAGTCGAGACGAGGCAACTTATCCGCAAGGCTGTAACGGATCATGCAGCCACGTCTCGATCCTTCAGTCAACAGATGGGGCCGTTTCCAAGACAACAACCATCTGCACGAACTGTTCGACGACGTTTGCAGCAGCATGGACTACCAGCTCGGAGACTATGGCTGCTGTTACCCTTGACGCTGCATCACAGACAGGAGTGCCTGCGATGGTGTACTCACGAATGGCAAATCGCCATTTTTTCTGATGAATCCAGTTTCTGTTTACAGCATCATGATGGTCGCTTCCGTGTTTGGCGACATCGCTGTGAACGCACATTGGAAGCGTGTATTCGTCATCGCCATACTGGCGTATCACCCGGCGTGATGGTATGGAGTGCCATTGGTCACACGTCTCGGTCACCTCTTGTTCGCATTGACGGCACTTTGAACAGTGGACGTTACATTTCAGATGTGTTACGACCCGTGGCTCTACCCATCATTCGATCACTGTGGAACCCTACATAGGATAATGCACGACCGCATGTTGCAGGTCTGTACGAGCCTTTCTGGATACAGAAAATGTTCGACTGCTGCCCTGGCCAGCAAATTCTCCAGATCTCTCACCAACTGAAAACGTGTGATCAATGGTGGCCGAGCAACTGGCTCGTCATAATACGCCAGTCACTATTCTTGATGAACTGTGGTATCGTGTTGACGCTGCATGGGCAGCTGTACCTGTACTCGCCATCCAAGCTCTGTTTGACTGAATGCCCAGGCGTATCAAGGCCGTTATTACGGCCAAAGGTGGTTGTTCTGGGT
Source organism: Schistocerca nitens (assembly GCF_023898315.1). Taxonomy (NCBI): domain Eukaryota; kingdom Metazoa; phylum Arthropoda; class Insecta; order Orthoptera; family Acrididae; genus Schistocerca; species Schistocerca nitens. Next base: position 30,509,467 of record NC_064617.1, read on the forward strand.
ACTGATTTCTCAGGATCTGTGCACCCAAATTCTGTGAAAATGTCAGTTGTAGTATAATATATTTGTCCAATGAATACCCCTTTAGCATCTGCATTTCTTCTTGATGTAGCAATTTTAATGGCCAGTAGTGTATGTTTGACAGAGTGCAGTGAAGTCGTAGATCTCTATCCATACATATTATTAAAATGGATATTCGTAAACAGGCTGTAACGGGTAAAATTGCACACATCACTGTGTTGGATGGTCTTTCTCTGCGTCGAACAGTCTTCCTACAAACACGTCACTGACTTTGCTACCTCATGTCTCCTGCACTGTTGTAACTCCACCAGTAAGTAGACTATGCCTGCGTGTATGGAGTAACTATTTTGCGTCAACGTGTCCATATTCAACACCTGACTTGCTGCCCAAGGGGAAATAAGCATTAATGACTTCATCCGACCACATGTATTTGGAGGTACTACCCAACCTAAAAACGTACTAATTATTAATAGAATTAATCCTGACTTAATGTTGTTCAATACGCCGTCCTCGATCGCTAATAAAGGTACCTGCACTTGCACCTGTTACACCCTGTACGTCTGACGCCCTTTCTGCAGCTCTTCTTCCTCTGCGGTCTGAGGCGCCCTGTCACGGTCCACGCTGCTTCCCCCTTCGGACGTTCGAGTCCTCCCTCGGGCATGGATGTGCCTGCAGCAGTTTGGTCCCATATGACCTTACCACAAGTTTCTAAGCTCTCAACACTGGACCGAGATCAACCAAACTTGGTACACATAACCCTTAATGTAGGCGAAGAATTGCTGTGGGGTAAGATCCGCCTACCTTCAAACGGGTTGCGGTGCGGGTGAAAAAGCTGTATAGCCCACGGTACATGAATACCCACAATTTAATCATCCAGTATTTGAGAATGGAAACGTTTAGTGTCTTGCAACTAATATTTTTTTCATAATGCAGGGCCACAGACGTAATATATTTCTTTAAAGACAGTACCGCAATTAGACAGTTGTTTATTTACAATGTTACATTTACACATACACAATCATGATTTAGGCTTCAAAGTGCCATTGGTTCAAATGGCTCTGAGCACTATACAACTCAAGATCTGAGGTCATCAGTCCCCTAGAACTTAGATCCACTTAAACCTAACTAATCAAAGGATATCACACACATCCATGCTCGAGGCAGGATTCGAACCTGTGACCGTAGCAGTCAAACGTATCCGGACTGAAGCGCCTAGAACCGCTCGGCCACCGCGGCCGGCAATGTGCCATTATCAAGGTTTTAAGTGTTATACAGTGCCTAATACGACAGTATGCCGTCTTAGGCACTGTATAACACTTAAAAGGCTTGATAATGGCATTTTGAAGCCGAAATCATGATTGTGTAAGTGTAAATGTAACACTGTAAATAAAACTGTCCCTTGGAACATGACGTTTTAATTTATTACTTCTTCACTACTAACAGTATTCGTGACACATTTTGCAGACAGTATTCATGTATACCAATGAATATGTCAGCACAATTATATCATTGTAGGGCACAGTTCAAGAGATATGAATTCATATGCCGCTAAATGTACCTACAAAAATATATCATTCTACGACAGATAGTTCAGGGGATATAACTTCAAATACCGAGATGCATGAGAAATTGCCACATGTCTGTGACTTTCTTATTTATTACTTCTTTACTACTAAATCTGTTAGCAAGATATTTCGCAGACACAATCCACATATGCTGCTTAATGTAACTTGAAATATGTATCACTGTAGTACACATAGTTCAGGAGCTGTGACGTCATCATCACTGAGATGCATGATAAACTGCCGCATCATTCACAAAATTTTTCACAGACGGCATTCAGATATGCCGCTGATCATTCCAACAATAACATATCATTGTACAGCATATAGTTCAGCTAATATGTCGTCAAATGCTGAGATGCATGCATAACTAACCCATCGTCCAAGAACTTTTAATTTATTAGATCTTTCCTACCAACTTTATTCACAACACATTTCGCGACAGTATCTCCGTATACCACTGGATTTACCCGCAAAATTATGTCGTTGTGCAGGAGATCCCATATAAAAAATATTAGGCTGCGTGAAGATGCAACTACAGGTCGAAATTCACTAGGGATACTGGTCAAATATGTGTACAAATACGTGTTAAGTATGTTAAGTATATGTGGAATGTATCTGAAATGATGGGTAAGAGGCTCGTCCGAAACCACTGGGACGATTTCAATTAAATTGTGTGTGCATGTTAGTAACTATCTGGAAAGAAGTACAGGGGGGCTAAGAACCATCAGCCTCCTACTGGGGTGAGCATGAAACTGATAACGTGGAAGTAGAAAGGGGTGGGGAGGAGATGGACAAGTAGTGAGGGGGGAGACGGATACACAGCGTCTAAGGAGGGAGTGGGCAGAGAAAGGAAAGAGGAGGAGATGGGCTGAGACAGGGGGAAAAAAAGATACACAGGGAGAGGAGGAGGAGGTAATGAACGGAGAAAGGGAACAGAGGGAGATGGGCAGAGATGGGGAAGAGGTGGAGATGGACATAGAAAGGAAAGACGAAGAGAGGAGTAGGAGAGAAGAAGATGGAATTAGAGGAGAAGAAGGCGGGGAAAGCAGCAGATTGACAGAAGGGGAAGGAGCCGATGGACAGAGAGAAGGGGAGCAGGAGATGAACAGAGAAAGGTAGAGGAGGTAAACAAGAGAGAGGCGAGACAGAGACGGAGTGAAGCAGGAGATGGAGAGACAGAGGGGAGGGAAGGAAGAGACGGAGTGTTAGAAGACTAGAATACATACACACCCAAGCAGTGTGGCGTTCGTCTGTTGAACGCAAGCAGCAATTTGGAGGGGGGCAAGAAAGAGGGAGGGACAGCAGAGTTCATACCGCCATATCACCACTTGCTGTTCTTGCCAGCAGTGCATCGTTGATGAAGACATTTCAGTCTTCTCTGGCTGATATGCGCCCACACGCAAACCCGATACAGGTAATAAAAAGGAATTTTTGCATTCCACTACAGAGTTTAGGCTGATGGATAAATTTTTATCGGCTACCTGCGTCCCCTCCGCGCGCTAAGTATGGGAACTGATAAGTTCTCGTTGTAGTTCAAGCCTTCACCAGATTCATATGGCTCCTGTCGAATAAAGGTGCTACTGTGGGCATCCCACATTTTTCCATGATAACTACTAATTTTTGTCGTCCTAAGGTGATGGTTAGTGATAACGCTCCCACATTTACGTCATGGGCGTTTCTGTTTCAATTCTAGGATCTGGCAAATAACCACAACCCTCATTTGTAGAGTGCATAAATTGCAGTTTGAAATCGTCACTTGTAAATTATTATTCAAAGGCCCAGAAATCATGAGGTCAATAAAGCTACTCCACCAAAATCAGTGCCCGTCTGTGATGTTAATTCCCCGCTGAGCAACCTTCTACCAGAGCATGTCGATCCGCAAAGTCTGATGGAGAGATGGCAGCTAGGAAAAACATTCTTCCTGCTCATAGGCAGCAAGCCCATGATTACAACTGCGGAAGACATGTAGCCCCTGAGGCCATGGGGGATGTAGTTTATATTAAGAATGAAAGGAGTTCTGTGCTTTTTGGGGCCTGTAAGGTGCTCACTCTCCTCCCCAGTCAGCTTCCTCATCAAGGATATGAAAATCCATAAAACAAACTAGACTGACATAAGCCAAATTAAGTTAGTAAATGTGGAAGAGGCCGATTGGCGATAGCTTATTGTCTCTGGTGCAGTCGTTCCCCCACTTAAGGGGGTTAGATCGATATGGCCATTTCAGCATTTGCCATATGAACCATTCTGATGCGAAGGATTCAGCCACCTGCCATTTGGTATGCAGGTGCACAAATGTGAATAGTTATTAAGGCATCGTAGATGAAACAAGAGGTCTGTCATAGGAAACAGGGGCGTTGTTGCTAAGATTGGCAGCAAAGCATTTTGGTATCACAGAGTTCGCACGGTAGATCGCTGGGCCCATGCTGTCTCCTCAGTAGTGAAATAAGAAGCTCCAGAGATGGACGTGGGTACTGTGTCATAATTTCAGTGTGCCTATTCGTTCTGTCTGTTTTGGCTTAGGCTTCTTTGCTTACTCACTGTCAGACTATGATTACTTGGGGATTATTATTTCACAAGAATGGGCAGTGCCTGTGTTCTGGATTAGGCTGACCAATTTAAGGTTAATAGTATTTTTTTCTAATAGGGTTTCTACCTGTGACTGAATGTTATTTCTGCTTATCCTTACCTACCTTGGTATTCTTAAGTGTGTAAATAATTTCATAAGACTGGGAAGTACCCAAGGTCTGGTTTAAGAGACGGTAAATGTTAAATAAACATTTTATTAAGATGCTCAGAAGCTATCCACTTCTGAACCACTGTGTTCAAGTCTGACAGGCACAAGAGATAGCTTTCGGCTTCCTACCCCTGTCCTGAAGGTTTCAAGAATACAGTTGGGCGGAGAAAGGAGAACTGTCTGCCGGAGTGGGCAGCTGCAGCTTGAGGAGATCTCAAGGGTGGGGTAGGGAGGGGGGGACAGGGAGCAAAAAATGAGAGGATGTGAGAGGGGATAAAGGCTGGCAGGCAGTGGTGCAGATGAGTGTGAGGCAACGTGAATGGTGAAAAGATTGTAGGACAAAGGGGGCGTGGAAGGTATGGGACATGAGGTTATCGTAGGGTGAGATTAGGATAATTTCAATGCACCCATCACTCATTTCCCCTCTCTTTTCCTCTCCTTTGCCACTCCCCTTTCTACCCTCCTCCCCCATAGCCTCCTGACGCTGTAACTGGCAGCCTCGTCTTGCTGCTTTCTACTTCTTGCACACTTCGCCAGAGAGTGCTGTTATCTACCCCCATTGTACTCTGATATCCCATTGCCTTCCGTGCCAGAATCCGGAATTCTGCTTTCGTTCAGCTCAACAGTTGCAGTCTGGCCAGACCGATCACAGAGAGCCATGATGTTTTGCCTGCTGGTGTGAACGTGTATGTGTGCTTTCCTTTCTTTTCCGAAGAAGGCTTTGACCAAAAGCTCAACGTGTAACAATCCTTTCGTTATGACTCTCTGCAGCTCAGTGTGTGACATTTACAGTGATTGGCAGTCTATTTTTTTCTAGCTTACATGCGTATCGTCAAATATTTAACACATTAACTCATTTGTGAAGTAATCAGAAGTTTGAAGCTGTTTTATACATAGGAGTTCGATTCTTTAAAGCTGAAAATAGCGAACCGTTGACAAAAAGCAGACATCTTTTGTACGTTATTACTTAATTTCTTTTCTTGTTGATAAGTCACGATATGAAATGTACACATGTTTCACGTTCATCAGTATTTATAACTCTCCGTTCATCAGTATTTATAACTCTGTTGCTATTGGATGGGACTCAGTTTCAAATTTATAACTTTTATCTTTGCTAGATGTGCACAACTGTGACGAATATAGCCCTAAATGTGTTTCTGTGTCTCCTTTGCCCACTCTTTCATACCGAGGTGACGGTTTGTGACCGAAACCGATAGTAGTAATAAATTAATATCATAGAACTTTGTGTCCTGCATTTTTCACTTCTTAGCACCTATTATCACATTTGACAATACTGAGATAAAAGAGATCGAAGGATGCTTAGACTTCAACATGCCGTCATCGACGAGATCATTAAAGCTGGATCACAAGCTCAGACTGAACTAAGCGATGTAATGACACGTACCGCGTTATTTGAAAGACTGCACCAGAGACAATAAGCTATCGCCAATCGGCCTCTTCCACATTTACTAACTTAATCTGGCTTATGTCAGTCTAGTTTTATCGGCTACCTGCGTCCGGATCGACATGCTCTGGTAGAAGCTTGTTCAGCGGGGAATTAACATCACAGACGGGCACTGATTTTGGTGGAGTAGCTTTATTGACCTCATGATTTCTGGGCCTTTGAATAATAATTTACAAGTGACGACAAAAATTAGTAGTTATCATGGAAAAATGTGGGATGCCCACAGTAGCACCTTTATTCGACAGGAGCCATATGAATCTGGTGAAGGCTTGCACTACAACGAAAACTTATCAGTTCCCATACTCGTCCTAAGGTGATGGTTAGTGATAACGCTCCCACATTTACGTCATGGGCGTTTCTGTTTCAATTCTAGGATCTGGCAAATAACCACAACCCTCATTTGCAGAGTGCATAAATTGCAGTTTGAAATCGTCAATATTTCAACGTCCTATTTCCCAAAATCATATAGTGATCATCAGATTGGATAAAGCATAAGCGATAGAGATATACTACTTCGTAGCTCAAATGTACGTCCGCGACATTTCCTGTATTTATTGTACAGATATGGTGTCTGTTCTTTCAGACACGCATCTTAGAAAGAACTAATACCATTGTGTCGACCCGCAGCAGCCGCGCGGAGTGGCCGCGTGGTTTCAGGCCCCATGTGACGGATTGCGCGACCCCTCCCGCCGGAGGTTCGAGTCCTTCGTCGGGCATGGGTGTGTGTGTTGTTCTTAGCATAAGTCAATTTAAGTAGTGTGTAAGTCTAGGGGCCGATGACCTCAGCAGTTCGATCCCTTAGGAATCCACACACATTTGAACATTTTCGATCCGCAGCCTTGTATATACTGTAGATGAAAGAAATTTCCGACTTTTGCTGCATTGGGGCACTGGAATAACTGCATGGAAACAGAGGAAAATTTGTGCCGGACCGGGATCCGAACCCGCATTTCCCGCTTCACGCGAGTGGTCACCTTAACTGCTTCTGTCACACGGTTTTGTGTCTGAGTATTCTCTATGCGGACTCAGTGAATAAACTTCAGATTGTTTCTCCTATTTACGCAGAAACAGATCTAAATCCAATTCATAGGAACGTTCACAAGCTGATATCATGCAGCTACACTTACCAGGCAGAATGATTTAAAAATAGAAACACCGCAATAGCATGCGTAATGCTGAAGCATGTGTGGTTAAGGGGAAGGAAAGTGAATTGTGTCTTCCAAAAGTGGAAAAAATTCTCCAAACCTGTTGCATCAACAGGAACTAAGAATGGACACAATACCCGATGTCTAAAAATCAACTCCTCTTCCTAGAAACTGTGGAGTACTCACTAAATCATTTCGCAGTTCCCGACAGCGAGGGGTTGAGGTACATCTTACTACTTTAACTTACTCGGCCAGTATATTCAGACTGTTTTTGTGTAAAGTAGTCAGTTCCGTTGTCTTCCTGCCGGCTGTTATGATACAGGTAATATTTGGCTCATCGGAATACCAAATTAGTTGGGTACAAGTCACAGGGTTTTGCAGTAGATACACAATTCCTGAGCGTAGAGCACTGAATTACACGTAATAGCAACAGCTCGAACATCTACAATGTTAAAATCATAAAGAAAGTAGCAACCAGTCCCAGAAACATAATTTATTTGTCTTGTTGCAAATCAATTTCGACTGATATCAGTCATCATCGGTGCATTTTCTAACCGATACATGGGTATGTGAACATATTATGAAAAAAAATTGAAGGTAAAATGTTCGACCATTTTTATTACGAAAAAGTTTTATTTTTAAATTTATTTCTTATTTATTGTTCATTTGGCAGGTTAAGTGTGCTCAGGAACCATTACATATTATTTCTTACACTAACGCTGCACATTGTCTGAAGATGACGTGTAGATAACGTGTTGAAACTGCCTCAACATTACGCTGTTACCGGCTGGTAAGCTGAGAAGTTTTCATATGTTCCCGAAGGAACACCGGGTTGCACACTCTCTGGCACCAGGAAGAGTGCGGCTCAGTAGGCAGTCGATGGACAAGTAATGCACTTCGTACAGACGAAGCTACAGCGTCGTTGTAATGGAATCTCACCAGGAAGTAGCAGGAAACATGTGGGAATGACGGTGTCAGCTGTTTCCAACTACTCTACGCGCAGGTGCGGAGTCGCTGAGCAAGGAGTGTACGAAACGTGCGGGCAGCAACCGGCTCTCAGAGCCGGAACAACGGCTCCATCCCAATCTCTTCCACAGCACTCACCACCGTTTCAGACACAGTGATCCATAATTAATTTCCAGCAGTTCATCACTTGTTCACTGCAACTCTCGCAAGATAACGCATTCATTCAGATCTTTCTTACACATATTGTAGCCTAATTGTGTTAATGGTTTCCTCCTCGAAACAACGATGTTATCCTTCAAGTTGTTCAGATGACTTGGAAGACGGTAATAGGGTGAAGTCTTCGGCAACTAGCGATCTTTCGACAAATGGGCGCCCGTCATATTCTAGACAACCAGAGCGCTGCCGTAAGGCAAATTCAAGCCTTTGGCAAATGGCGCTACGCCGATCAAGAACCGCAACATGACATATGCTCAAAGAAAACACACACATCGTGTAAAGCTAGCACAGCCACTCAACCAAAGATGAGCAACTTCAGAAGTTATCGATTGTCGATATCAACTGCCAGTGGGTGAGCAAGTAGCTTGAACGTTGTCCTTCTGTTTCCTGACCAGGAACAGAGCTCGATTGCGAGGAGAATTTAATCGAAAACGTCCGTCTCTATTTATCAGGTCACTTGCTACTTTAATCTGAACAGCTTCTTAACAACACTGTTCCAATATCTGGAAGTGCAGGACAGATCACTGTGTCGTTATATTTGATAGGATGACCGGCGCAAAGGCAGCTGCAATGACTGGTTTGCTTGGCTTTTGCAATCGTGTGTGGCCCTTATAGTTCATGTACCGTTCTTCCTCGGCTCTGATGGTTTGAACAGTGGGTTACGGTTCGCACCAAACTTCTGAAAACCAATACCATCCTTTACAGACCCTACTAGGGTCCTAATCTCGTAAGCTGATCGAGCAACACAATTCACTCCTTGTTTGCACAGAATACTATCAGTCGTGTTGGAAATTCTATCTGTGTAACAAAAAAGACTGAACTTTCAGGTGCCACCTCGTTACCATTTACCCGATTCATATCATACGGGCACACAAAATACAAATACGTGTGACTGACCGGTCCTGAATACGACTAGCAGGAACACGCCGACCATATACCAACTATCTCTGCCTTCTATAGCAGGTGTGGTTTAGCAGAACAGCTGAGAATAGACACCGCATGATGGCAGCTTCGTTATGGTCGACAGTCTCTCCTATGAATGCACCAGCTATTTCCATCGTACACTTATGCTTGAAAGACTAGAGATAGGACGTCCATATCACAGGACATGCACATTACTATGTTCTGCGGAAATGATTAGCATTTGAAACACGTCGGCCCGCTGATTCAAGGTCAACATCGATATCGCGCCGCAACAACACATACCGGTGGAATGGGCCTCGCAGACGTATGCACGAACCGTACCGTCAATTCAGTGATCTTGTAAGATGACGAATTATTGGCATGACAGAGTGTGATGCACCCATCCGGGAAACTGCTGCTCGTGTGGGACGAAGTGCTTCGGCAGTGCAACAGCTGTGTGCAGAATGGTTGACGGAAGACCGTAGAACACGACGAGATGGCTGAGGTCAAATCACCCAGACCACCCCCGAGAAGATCGACATGTCATGCGGATGGCATTGCATGACAGCTCTGCGTCTTCGTGGACGCAGGCGCAACAGTGCAACAGCGTAACGCATCGTACACTACCGTGGGTGACACTCCGCCGCCGTTTATTACGGCGAGGGTTACGTGCGAGTCTTCCTGTTCTCCGCCTACCTTTGACATATGTACAGAAACAAAAAATGGTTAAAATGGCTCTAAGCACTACGGGACTTAACTTCTGAGGTCATCAGTCCCCTAGAACTTACAACTACTTGAACCTAACCAACCTAAGGACATCACACACATCCATGCCCCAGGCAGGATTTGAACCTGCGACCGTAGCAGTCGCGCTGTTCCGGACTGAAACACCTAGAACCGCTCGGCTACCGAGGTCGGCTACAGAAACATGCTACGTGGTAATGGTGTATGGAACGACGCCATTGAGGACAGAAATGGCATCGGATAGTGTTTTCGGACTGTCCCGGTTCCGCACGATTGAAAATGATGGCCAAATTTTGGTTCGCTACAGACAAGGAGGGGGGGGGAGGGAGGGGGCGGCATCATAGTGACTGTATTCGCACAAGACATACAGCGCCAGCTCAAGTCCTTATAGTGTGGGGTGCTATTGTGTACAAGCAAAAATCACAGTTGGTACTTGTCCAGGGCACTGTGACCAGTGAGACCTATGTGAATCACATCCTGTCCCCTGTAGCCTCACCCTTCCCGCACGACACCCCACACGCCATTTTTCAGCAACAGATATGGTGAAACGACGGATACAGCACTGTGACCCAATGCCAACCACCTCAGATTGTCTTCGGAACCAGGTGAATGCAGCATGGGTTGCTATATAACAGGACGCCATTCGGGCCTTATAGATATCGATGCCATCGCACATTGAACAAGTTATCAGGACCCATGGCAGACACTGTGCCTACTAGGCAAAGGGACACGTGCTGACCGAGGTGACTCAAAAGCTAATCATTCCTCCAGAACTTACATGAGCTGTGAATATGAAGGTCGTGTCTCTAGTCGTTCGAGCTGTTTTTCTGATCATGAGTGTACTTGTTAAAAATTTGGTGAAGTATTCTGCACTTGTGCTGAGTCTTAGAAATGGATTTCAGTTCCTCGAATAATGACATTACGTACTGCAAGCATGCAGTAGTCAGACGTTACAGTTATTGATGTGATGGCATTCAACCCTTTCTATAGATAAAGTGACTTGCCCTTTTCTCCAGTCAAATGGAACGGTTCTAAGAGCTACCTGGAAGCATTGCATTCATGTGTGACCGCAAGGAAATAATATAAATGGACGACATAAAACTGGGAATCATTCTGGCAACCATACGGATCGCAAGAGGGAAAATCAAATGACATAAGAGTCTTTCACGAAGGCCAGTGCAACCTGGTGGTAGTCAAGGGAAGGCAGGATTCGGTTACGACTGTGAACGGGACCGTAATCACTTACTATTGGTTGCCTTTTACAATTACACAAAATTTATTTTAAATCAGTAATTCCAGATTCAACAATAAATAAAAAATACCACACGTTATTAATGAAGGAATAAACAACTGTGTAACTAATAGTGCTTTCAGTGAGTTACAATTTAGCAAATCACCATTAAATACAGATACAACAGCTAATGTTTTAAAATCCAGCCACTGTGATCTGTATTCGTTAAAAACAATCTTGGTTGCAATTTTAGTTTTTTATTTTTCAACGACACGTTTAGACTTATTTAGGCATATCTGGTTATCTACATAGAAAACAGAGAACAAATACATATATTCAAGAATCGCGATCGAGTTGCGCAGACTTGGATAACCTATAAGCATGGTGCCTCTCGCGTCCATCTAGAAAAGGTAATGATTTTACTATTTTATATTTCTAGTTTTTACTGAGTTTAACGAAGGCGATGTTGGCCTGATGTATTCGACGATGCCCTTTGGCTACACTGACCAAAGGATTCTTCTAAGAAGTACCAAATTAAGGTATTTGCTGTTTCAATGGTTGATCTGTTTATATATGCTTATAGGTTATCCAAGTCTGCACAACGCGATCGCGATTCTTAAATATATGTATTTGTCCTCTGTTTTCTATGTAGATAACCTGAAGATGCCTAAATAAGGCGAAACGCGTCGTTGAAAAATAAAAAAACTAAAATTGCAACCAAGACTGTTTGCACTGTTGTTAAGCACTGGTTTGCTCTATGCCACATGCGGATTGGGAGAATTTCACAGTGATCTGGGCAGAAGGCTTTCTTTACACGCCAGGAATGGCAATAAATTAAGAATTGTTTAAAACTCACTGCAACTTACAAATTACAGGTATTGAAATATTAAGGTAAGTCGCCACAAACACAGCAGAAGGCATCAGACGCCATGAATGGCAGTAAATAATGTTTTAAGGCTTACTGCTAAAATACAAATACCAAATTAGAATTTTAAGGCAAATGACTACAATCATGCCTGAAGGCCTTACACGCCAAGAACGGCAATAACATGAAAAAAAATTTGAAACCTGCTGTAAACTGCAAATACAATAGCAAAAGTTAATTAAAAAAACAAGCAACTGATCCAGACGGTGCTCCATGAATGGACCTCTGTGAAGGTCTTGCAACAAACACATTCGCGAGCGATGAGATAGGCAGCCAAGAGGTGCGTGCACTTCACAAGATGGTAACTCAGACTAGTGGCAGTCTAACGAATGACTAATAATAATCTTTCTGAAGCTACCTGACGTCCGACAAAACCAAATGCAACGATTGAGGAATACGCGAAAGCCGGAACCGGCGGTGTGCACTACGTCCAGAATACTGTGTTTAGAGTCCCCACAACGAGAAAGGTATTATTACCATCAGAGTAGAGGAATCAACAATCGGTCTACAATCAAGGAAGCTGACAAAACTACACTCCTTACTGGACAGCAGCGGCAAGGCGAGGAAATGCACACTGCCGTTACATACACTAACTACCATGGCAGAAGTAGAGGAAAGCTAATCAGATCCGCCTTTCCCAAGCACTCCATTCTACTCTTCGCCTTGGCGACAGTACGAGCAGCAACACGAACCCAAGTCACTGGAGAAGCGCGGGATATCACAATGGTGGAGGTTTCTCTATTTGGAATAAAATGCACTCATCTTAAGGCTTGCTGCATCCGGTGTACGACGAAGTCGTGCACCCTCGTGACCACAGCCCTTCCATCTGGCAGTCCATGCGTGCCGCCAGCGGTCCCAGCGTGTTCTCGCACTGTGCGGACCTGCCTCCTCCTCAGTCCCCAACCGAACTCGCCACTCACACGACCCGGCAAAACAACGACGTCGCCCCAAAGACAGGACAACAGTTACTACATATCGATAACTGCCACTGCTACCACTAGCGACAGGCAACACTTGCGAAACCGATTGGCGCCAGTTAACAGGAGAAGAAGACAAACAACCGCAACCATGACAACTAAACCATACCGTCTGGCCTCCAACAGAGCGCGGAAACCTACAAACAGCACCAACGTGAGCCGCACCACGGCTCAGGCAGACTGTCAACTCGGCGCCTGGGAAATAGCATCGCAGACACGGCGAAGTCCGTGTGCTGTTAACATGCTGCCATCGCGAGCATGTGTGTAAAGTAGCTGGACGTCGATGAAACCTCGAGCAGCGGGCAAGGTGTTGGATATCGGCATCTCATAACAAAACGTGGAGGACAAAGGTCTGCCCGCTCAGTAAAGTAGGATACGTGGCGCTTTGTTACGCAACTGAGGAAAGAAAACAGTGTCTCGGGGAACACCTCTGAGCCCTCATTGTCGAAAGTTGGGCTAAACAGTAGGCGACACCATGTTTACACAACGACACCCAAAAGCCGGCAGAAGTGGCCGTGCGGTTCTAGGCGCTACAATCTGGAACCGAGCGACCGCTACGGTCGCAGGTTCGAATCCTGCCTCGGCTATGGATGTGTGTGATGTCCTTAGGTTAGTTAGGTTTAATTATTTTTAAGTTCTAGGAGACTGATGACCTCAGAAGGTAAGTCGCATAGTGCTGAGAGCCATTTGAACCATTTTTGACACCCAAAATGACGGCTGCAGTTGGCACGGAATCATCGAGAATGGGTCACGAATCAGTGGAAACGTGTCGTCTGGTCATATGGATCGCGTTTCTTTCTACAGTTCGCCGATGATGAGATACGTGCACTGACAGGGATGCGTTCAAATGGTTCAAATGGCTCTGAGCACTATGGGACTTCTATGGTCATCAGTCCCCTAGAACTACAACTTAAACCTAACTAACCTAAGGACATCACACAACACCCAGTCATCACGAGGCAGAGAAAATCCCTGACCCCGCCGGGAATCGAACCCGGAACCCGGGCGCAGGGATGCGTGCTAGTGAGGGCAGTGTTACGGTGTGAGGGAGAACCAGCTGAGCTTCCGTGACGCCTCTGCTAGTAAATGAGTACGTCGTGATAGCTGCGGACTACATGAACAGTACTGCCGGCCACCTCTACCTTTTCTCATGCTCTGAGTCTTCCCCAACAGAGATGGCGCATGCCAGGAGGATAACTATCAGTGCCGCAAAGCCAGAAACGACATGGTGAGCACAGGAGCCAAGTCGCCTTGACGGCTCCGCCACCAGATCCGACTGATATGAACTGGATGGAACACCTGGGATGTCATCCGGCACAACCTCCGCGCCCTCAGACCACCGACCCCCAGTGTACTGGACCTGCGTATCTGTGCGCAGCCGCCAGGTGCCGGGTGCTTCCGGAAACCCACCGGGGACTGTCTAGTGCACGTCAAACGGAGCCACTGCTGCGCTGCGCTCCAAAGGTGCAGCAAGGCGCTGTTGGCCCTCTGAATTGTAACAATATGGAAACAAATATAATTTCAATTTTTTTCAATAAATAAACGATTATTATAATAGTAAGCAAAGTATAATTATATAGAAATTGTCAGAAATTAAATTCTAAACTGTTTTAAGCAGGTTATTTCACTTAGAAATATAATTTCAAAACCCTTTCCAAAATAAACTGTTTGTGTTATAATAAACAACAAATCAAAGGAGAAACTGGCAAAAATTAAGCCTTCGGCTATTTGAAGGTGTTGGTTTCGTTTATAGAAATACAATTTTAAAATTTTTCACAAAATAAACCGTTACTATCATACTAAGCAACGAATGAAACAAGAAATTTTCAAAAAGTAAACCATCAACTGTGTTAAGAATTTGATTTAATTTAGTAAATAGTAGGACATACAGTTTTACCTACCCATCATTTCACATGATCTGTTTGAAAGCCAATTCGCATTTTGCTATATACGATGTCACATCTCGAAACGTCTTTGAACTCATAAAGCCTAAAACCAATTGTAGTCTTTCATTGCCTCTCCACTGCTCTGCACATTGTTGGTTGTGACAGTGCCCAGCCCATGTAATAACAAGGAGAATCTAAACTACAATATCATTATGTGGTGTTGGGCAAAACTGATGGAAAATAATCATAAATTTTTATGCGTTTCTTCATTCACAGGCAGTAATGGAGAAATTAGGAAAGAAATGGGAAGAAATTAATGTGAATGAAGCTGTAGAAAAATCCCGACCTCTTGAAATGGCAATCAGATAAGCGACTGCTTAATATTCAGTTCCAGTAAACGTATCAGGTTATAGACTTAAACGACTTACAGGAAAACAATTAGGTGGTTATGCAACATAGTTCAGGAAATAATAACTTTTTATAATCACCTTGCTGAGGTTAGAAAATCGTGTTGTCATTTTCTCCGCGTTTTCGAAATGAAATTTGGGACTTAAAATTCTGCCTTCTGCAAAATAGAGTGTATTCCTTTCTTCTGTCTAACCAGACAAGTCGTGCCATCTTCTGTAAGTCTCAATATAGTTTTGAAAAAAATTTATACCAATTTCATTTTATTTTTCTATTTCAGAATTAGAAACTAAAGCATGCTAGAACCTCCAGTCTGGAACCGCGTGACCGCTACGGTCGCAGGTTCGAATGCTGCCTCGGGCATAAATGTGTGTGATGTTCTTAGGTTAGTTAGGTTTAAGTAGTTCTAAGTTTTAGGGGACTGATGACCTCAGAAGTTACGTCCCATAGTGCTCAGAGCCATTTGAACCAACTAAAGCATGCGCATTTTTAAAAAAATTTGCTCCAGTTGTTCACTTATAAGTATTTGTAAGCAACCGACTGTTGCGACTGTGGTAATTTATACTCTGTGTTTAATTGTTGTGTAAAATACGTTGCGGAGAGCAGGATATGTATCACTGGATACCGTTGTGAGTCTGGCAACCGGAAACTGGCCACCAACAGCGTACAGCCGATTGCTGGGCGAGAATGCTGTGATACATCGGATTTGGCCATGTGCTGATCCATACATCGCCAGACTAGGACTTCGGACTTTTTCTCGAGCATTGTATTCAATTGAGAACTAACTAGGGATTTTAAGTGGCGCACTAATGTATTCATTTATTGCGAGTGCTTAGTACTTTAGACGTGAAGTACTGCAAGCCATCATATGCTTTAAACGTAAATATACGTCTCAGTGATGCTAAATATTATTACTTTTACATAAAGAAAAGTATTACCTCCTCAATAACCATCAAATCATGTGCTGCACCCTAAAATTATATACGCGTGTTGGAGAATGTACTCACGACAGTTTTGTTGCCTACACGTATAGTCAATCTCAGAACTCAAATTAATAATTAAATTAACAAATTTAATAAGATCGCACCTGAAGTTGCTGGTGTGGCCATGTACCACCGCAATAAAATAAAAACAGTGTATAATTGAGGGAGTATGAGTGAGAGAAGCCGTGTATTTAAATTTACAAAATAATGACAAGTTTTATTAATCCTTTTGTAAAGACAACTGGCTGTTAAATCTTACACAAAAGTGACAAACACAAATCAGACAAGCAATGGTATTTGATTGGAAAAGCATTCGTTGGGTAGAAGCTATACAAATTCTCCCTGAGGTAATCTCTTTTACATGGCAATCTGACTTTGTTTCCATGAATCTACTGTGAGGCCGAACGCTACTGAAATGGTATCACCTACGACCAAGTATGCCACAAACTACGGTTCACCTGAGAACAGGGAGCTGAGAATATCATTTAGCAACCCTACGCCAGTGCAGCAGTGTTTTACCCTTTGACCTTCATTGAGGCGGCAGCAGAAAACGGCTCGCCGTGGGCGAGGATCACTGTGCTGCGTCCACGCAAATTTGCAATCTAGACGGTCTGCCGCTCTGATTACCAGAACGCGGGAAACTACCAGAGCTCTTAAATCCCGCCAGATTTCAGCGTGAAGCGCACCCATTCGTTCGTCTGGCCAAACCAATACGACTTCGACGGTGCACGGTGGAACTGACAGAAGGTCAACTCAGGACGAATAGGTTCACTCTCCTGACACACGATATGATCGAGATGATCTGCAGTTCCACTGCCGGTACAGTAGGAAACTGCCACTGGCTCTTATTCCACCACAAGTCTCACCCACTAGGGAGAGATGTGAAGTTCTCCACCAGGGGAGGACCAGAACACGAAGACGGCAAAGAATCACAGACACTTTCCACCGAGCACCGGTATGGGATCCCAACTATCAAAAAGGTAACAGCCCCTACATTGGACTATCTGTTACTCATTGAATCTCTCGTCTTGACTGTTCTGTCGGGATGGCAGCCAATCCAGAAACAGCACCACAGTGGGGGAACAAGCCTCTACTTTGCCAATCAGCATTTCCAAATGCCTCTTGTCTGAAAAAAGATTTTAGATTAGGGAGGTGTCGTTCTCGCTGTAAGTGTGGCCATGTTTTGACAAAAAACATCTACCTACATGGGACCAAAGTCCAATATTTACGGAGAGACCTAATCTTTACAGGCTGACCATTTCGAATTTCGGAAAGAATGCTGTTAAGCTTCCCAGACAGTCGCGCCCATGAAATATATGTTTTTGCCGCTCACCAAGGGAACTGACGACTTCCTGATATCAAGGGGGTTACAGTCTAGCCTCCACTAAACACGTGCACCAGTCACTCTGCCTTATCCTCCCAGCTTATAACATGAGAAGGTATGGAGTTTTATGATTTTCCCACCATTTCCACAAAGGCTCAGTTTCAGAAGTCTCTCTTAAATGGCTTCCTCCACCCACTTTCTGCCAACTGGCCACCTTCGCGATGGACTGCCGCCTGGCCCAGCTCAAATGTTTTGTGAACTGCCATCTACCTGTCCAGGGCCATGGGGAAGGAGGAGAGTGATATGACTGGAAGGAGTGATCCACTGAGAGGTGCTTCCCACAATCTCTCACACAGCCTGGTGGCTGTACTCAGCATTTATGGCCCCCAATCCACCCCTCTCCCAGTTCTCCGCCATCTACACTGTGACTCCTCGGGTGCAAGTTCTCTACAGGTTACACATGTAATTTTAAGAACATGCTGCCCACAATTCCCTTATGTAAAATCTCGTAAACCACACCCACCAAACGGAGTATTGGGGAACACCAAGATCGTGACGAAATGTGAACTGACTGACAACGTTCTTGAAGTGAGAGAGTGGCTTGCCAACTCTTATTACTGTTTCTGTTGAATGATTACGAATCATGCTGTGGTGATTTGAACTTGAATTTAATTAGAAACCTACTTGAAATAATACTGAGAGTGGCTTATGTGAGTCATAGTTTATTTTTTCAATGGCAGTGAGATAATTCTTTGTTTTGATGTTTCGTGTACTCACGGATATTTCTCCTCGACTTCTTCTGATTAGTCAGATTACAGTGAGACATATAATGATGAGGATTTTAGCTGCAGGGACATTATTTGTATTGGGTTCCCTGAATCAGTGACTATATCTTGAAGCACCAGCTGGCTGATCAAATACCTTTTAGTGAAGGAGGTGAAAGTCTGTAGGATAGGAGAAACACCGCAACGGGTGACCCTTCCAAGATTTTATGAATCAGGGTCTTTCCATTACCTCTAAGAAAAGAAAAGAAAGAAAACAAGAACGAAGCGTCGCAAAGGAATTATCCGATTGGGATGGAAACTGGTAGATATGATTTAAATATACAGACAAACAAACGATCACAATTTCAGGAATATTGGATGATTTATTTGATTTCGGGCTGGAATCTCAGCCTGAAATAGGTCTTGAATGATGAGTCCCACTTCGAACTGAGCCGCGATGTCCAGCGAAGACGTGTTTGGAGAAGGCCTGGAAACTAGTGGCATACCAGTGTTACTGTCCCCCAACATAAAGCCAGGAGTGATGGTTTGGTGTAGTCACTTCATTTCATAGCAGATTCGCTTTGGTTTATTCCCGGCACCTTTACAAGGCAATGCTATGTCCATGATATTTGACATCCTATTTTGTTGCCCTTCATGCCAAGTCGTCCTGGGCTTAACTTTCAGCAAGATAATGCCTGCCTCCACATGATGAAGGTTTCTACTCCTTGTCTACTTGCTTGCTGGACCTTACCCTGGCCAGCCAGGTCACTGGGTCTTTCACCATTTGAGAATGTTTAGAGCATTTTGGACAGGGTACTCTAACCACCTCAGGATTTTAACCATCTAGCACGGCAGTTCTGCAGAATTTGGCACGATATCCCTCAGAAGGGCATCCAACAACTCTATCAATCAATGACAAGACGAATGACTACCTACAGGAGGGCCAGTAGGTTGACCAATGCATTATTGATTTGTTGACTTGCTCAATCTTTTTCTCTTGTTAAATCAGGCAAATTTTTCAGAAATTGTAATCATTTGTACATCAAATCTATCGATTTTCCTACATTCGGATAATTCCTTCATCTTTTCTTTTTTTTAGTTTATTTTCTTAACATGCCTAGCGTCCAGCAGTAATACGATGCTTTCGTTAAGTGTTTTCACTGCCACTAAGGGTTTGTAGTAACAATTGTCGGACGGCTGAATTACTCCTCATTTTATCAGATGTACGATTTTCTTTCTCACTGCTTCCTTCCTAGCGAAGCAATCATATGGAGCTCAATAAAAAACCGCTTATATTTCTTTACTCATAACTCACATTCGAAATCCATTACACAACTCAATTTTTCCGAGAACATTGCCTTATGACCCGACATCACATCCTTTAGTACCTTCCACGCTTCTAATGTCAGCCATTCTGCCGCATCTGCTTTTGTACAAACCTCTACAGTCTGTAAGGTCCATTATTCTTGATCTCAACCCTTACTAATAACTACCCCTGTTCACAATCACTTAAACTACTTATCCACCATACCTGATGGCGGATTTCCTCACCTTCCTCCTCGTACTATTCCTTCTAACTTTGCATTGAAGTCCCTACAATATGCTTGGCCCTGGTAGAAATTCATTTCAGTCCAATACTTAACTAACCAGTCTACCCTCCTACTCCCCCCCTCCCCCCCCCCCCAATAGTGCTGGGATTACCAAATTCTAAGCCATGAAAACGTCATGAACTGTAGCTTGTCCATTTATCATGAAATTACTTATTAGCGCCCCAAATCTAGCTCTCACATTCTTGCAGTCGCCTCGCGTACTCTCATCGCCACCAATGGCAATACATTCATCTAACTTTTCTCTTTGAACTTTCCATAAGAGATTTCACTTATCACATTGATATCACTACCCAAATCCACAACAGACTTCTTGTTCCCCTGTTAACCTTTAATAGTACCTGGTTTTGTAATGAAAACTGGGCTTCCTGACCAGTTCCTCCAATAACCATTATTTTGTGTCAACCAGATATAGCATACTTTTACATCCTAAGATCTTGGCCTCTCGTTGAATGTTGGTCGACAGTAGGAATGGCAATAGGAACTAAAACTGCCCGAATAGGCGTAGTCACATGTTAAAAATTGAGTACATAAGTAATAAGTCAACACCAAGACTTAACTTAGTACTTATGTACCGCATTTCTAACATGTGACTACCCCTGTTAAGGGTGGTTTTAGTTTTATTTCCAGACCATGCCCTCTTAGACAAATTGTAGATTCAGGTATATCTTTTGAAGAATTATTTGGGCTGAAACACAGATATATGTTGGTTTCATTACCGCAATCGGAGCTGATAGTTTCTTATACCGGGTGATCAAAAACCCATTATAAATTTGAAAACCTAATAAAGCACGGAATAATGTAGATAGAGAGGTAAAAATTGACACACATGCTTGGAATGACATGAGGCTTTATTAGAACCAAAAAAAAAACAACAAATTATTGCTAGACGCGTGAAAGATCTCTTACGCGCGTCGTTTGGTGATGATCGTGTGCTCAGCCGCCACTTTCGTCACGCTTGGCCTGCCAGGTCCCCAGACCTCAGTCCGTGCGATTATTGGCTTTGGGGTTACCTGAAGTCGCAAGTGTATCGTGATCGACCGACATCTCTAGGGATGCTGAAAGACAACATCCGACGTCAATACCTCACCACCCGAACATGCTTTACAGTGCTGTTCACAACATTATTCCTCGACTACAGCTATGGTTGAGGAATGGTGGTGGACATATTGAGCATTTCCTGTAAAGAACATCATCTTTGCTTTGTCTTACTTTGTTATGCTAATTATTGCTATTCTGATCAGATGAAGCGCCATCTGTCGAACTTTTTTGAGCGTTTGTATTTTTTTGGTTCTAATAAAACCCCATGTCATTCCAAGCATGTGTGTCAATTTGTACCTCCCTATCTACATTATTCCATGATTTATTCAGTTTTCAAATTTATACTGACTTTTTGATCACACGGTATATTAGATTATCACGATTGCTGACTGTGCTGCAACGTGGAAAGTAGTAAATATTTGTCCACCACGGATTTAACCGTTGGATATGGCAAACTGCATTATCGAAACCTTCCAGGAAGTGTAAGGCTTCTCTGTTTGAAGGTAAGTGAGATCACTTTAAGGTGCTTCCATTTGGTCTTAACATTTCATTATATTCTATGTGTCTTGGATCAGTCTATAGGCTTGAACCAAAGAAAAGCATTATTTTATGCATAAAATCCAGAATGGTGTGTAACAGTATTATAAAAATGAAAGTTACTACTCACCGTATAGCTGAGATGCTGCGTCGCAGATAGGCGCAACAAAAAGACTGTCACAAAATAAATTTTCGACCATCACGTCATTTGTCGGAAACGGATGACACACACATGACCATAGTTTCTAGCAGCTGAAGCCAGACTAAGCTCTTTTATTTCGACTAGCTGAGCAAGTGGTGTCAGTCCATTTGCATGAAGTTACGTTTTGGACGTAGTAATGTGAAGTTTCTAAGTCACGTAAACAGCATCGAAGAAATCTGACTGGACCTTAAGAAATAAGAAGCTATTAGGGGTTTCACAAAACAATCATCTAGCTTCAGCTGCCACAGACTGCGTTCATATGTGTGTTAGTTGCGTCTGCGTGAGTGTGTGTCTATGGGTGTGTGTGTGTGTGTGTGTGTGTGTGTGTGTGTGTGCGTGTGTGTGTGCGTGTGCGCGCGCGCACGCGCGCGCCTGTTCCTGTGGTGTGTGTCATCTATTTTTGACAAAGGCCTTGTTGCCTGAAAGCCTATGTTGTGACAGTCTTCTTGTTGTGCCTATCTGGGAATCAGCTTCTCCGCTACATGGTGAGCAGTAACTGCACTTTTCATAATATTGTTTTATATGTGGATGACATCGAACAAAATTTTGGGATATCATAATCCGCGTAGCTGAGCAAGCGGTGTCAATCCGTTTTCATACAGTAATTTTAAGTTTCTAAGTCACATAAACAGCACCAATGCAAGTCGACCGGACCCTCAGAAATTAGAAGCTATTAGGGGTTTCACAAAGCCATCATCGAAGAAACGGATCAGTATGTTTTTCGGATTAGTGGGATTCTGCTGGAATCTTGTAGATGGTCAGATACTCAGTAGTGTTGAATTTAATCCAAGCTAAGACATCGTGGCGATGTTATGAAGACTGTAGAAGAGATTATATATAGTTAAAGACCTATTAAAAAGTGTAAATTTATTGGAGCATCCATATTTGAGTAAAGAAATGTCTATTGAGACGGAGGCATCATCATATGGTGCAGGTATATGGTACACCAAGAGACTGGTGGACGGGGCAAAATGCAGTGAACAACCGTAGCATTTGCTGGACAATCGTTAACGCCAGAGGAAAGGAACCATCCACTACTGAGCAAGAAACTCTATGTTTAGTATGGTCCTTCAAAAACTTCCGATATTTGTATCTGGAGATGTTCGTAATAGCGTTCACTGACCGTAAACCATTAGTGTATATGAATACGTATCACATTTTTTACCCATGGTTAATTCAATGGGCACCTTCATTACAAGAGTGTCTTTTCTGGTATAAATATAGGAATTGTTGTGAAATGTTATTGCTGACACATTATCGAGGCTACCTGCAGTAATAGGAAACAAAGGAATCCTGCGGGAAGAGCAATGGAGTGTCCATGTATTCTTTCTAAAAATGCTGAGCGTACTTCAGGAGGAGGTCAACCGGATACTGCAAGGCGCACAAAAATTATAAGTAATTTATTATAACATGAACATGGTAAATATTTAACTTCGTAAACAAATAGGGTTCACGTAGATGACTGAAACTGATTTTGTCGCTGAAACTTGCAACATATGGCACTTCATTACAGAGCAATAGTTTCATGTTAGAGTTCAATTCCTTACAAATATGAAGTTCAGAGTAACTCTTCCATTCGCACACAGCTAGAACTGTAGTATGACAATGTTGTTGTTGTAAGTGGTGATTATAATTGATCCCTGATTAGTTAGACACTAGGCTGAGTGGTAGTGTAATCGGGTTGAAATAACTTACCAGCTGCGGCGAAGTCAGGAAACACTTGGGGGCGTATCTATTCCTACGTCTCCAATTTGTGGCTGCATTTCGCAGCAACTTTCTTTACTTGTGGTGTGGTTTTGAGGTACAAACTTTTGCATGAGGCCTAATTTTACAAGTGATGTGTCACTGAGCATACAACAGAAGTGCTAACATGGAGAAGAAAGCTAGCATATGAGCAGCAGTTGGACGATAAATGCCCCTAGTAAAGAGGAAATGGTAGTTCTGCATTCCTAAGAAGAGGGTAGGACAACTAATTTGGTATGTTCATATGGCGTATGCCCGCAATGGCAATAAGAAGTGTGCAGTGTATGAAAGAAGGTATTACGTTTTTGAATACTTATTAGCTGAACAGATATTAAAAGGGTGTGTTCGTTGTCTGGATTTGTTGACAGATGATCTTTTTTGTCCATTGGCGTCTGCTCGATCGGGAATGACATATGTGCTAGTAATGATGGAAACTGTATCCAAATACTCATATGTGAAATTCTACATGTTGAGAAAAGGAATGGCGAATGCTTATGTCAGATGTTTCCAGTCAAATTTGTTACTTAATGCAGAATGTCCCAAAAACTTTTTAACTTACAGTGGGGCGCAGTCTGCGATTAGGAGATGAAAGGAATTTTTAATAAGTCAACGTATGTGATTCTTTTTTTATATCTCATTACCATCAGAGTGCAAATCCTACAGCGAGAGTGGTGCAAGAAATTGGGAGGTCTATGTTGTATGAAATCACTGTAGCTGCTGTAATTACATTCAAGAGTTTGAGAAGATACTAAATAATTTTACCTCGCGAAACCACTGGTGTTATTCCTCAGGAGTTGGTTAAGTGTAACTCGAGGACTGGGACCCATTCGCTGATATCATAAATTGGTCGATGAGGGTAGTCTCGGAGCAGAAACGGATAGGTATGAAAACAATAACGAGAAGAGTAGAAAGGACACAATTCACTGAGGAGTTGGGTGACCGACAGGGTCGGTATAAGATAGAGGAAAAGGTTTTTTTTAGGACACATCAACAGTCATCTGAACTGGAGGAAGTTACAAAAAAATTCTACCCATTGTACAAAGGCCCATTGGTTGTTAGGGGTATACCACATTTTAAAGCAGTAGTAATAGCCACGTTAAGAATGGTAATGTTAACAGCTTATATAATATTGAAGACCAAAAGAGATATTATCCAAGTGAGACGTAGTATTGGGCGGGGGATGATGGTAACTAGCTGCAGGAACAGAACAATAGATTTATTTAATTAATTATATTAATATTGTTAGTGAATTTGAATATTAAAAACTGATACATCCTCAATTCTTTTCGTTTAGGTTCAAGTTAGTATGTAGTAAATGGAATGATGTCAATCATGTATATATGAATTAATGGTGAAGTACACAATCAGCGATACAATGGGCTTAAACCAGGCTGATTGTTACTTCTAGAAGTACCTTGGTTTAACGCCTGAAAAGAGCCTTATACGTTCGAGTTGTGGTTATTAATAAAAAGTTGGGTATTAATTAAGAAGAACTGTTTTCAACAACCATTGGGAGCTGAAGTTTTAGAGACTTGATCAGTAATCAATAATGAGAGGTGTCATAAAATAAAGTTACTCTTTGTTGTGTGTATAAGCAACTGAAGCTAGTTATACTTGGTGGTAATACATGTGACTACGATAATGTTCATATGTAGAAATTTCTGTGGATTCTTAGTGAAGAATGTGGTCAAAAGATTTTTGAAAATGAGAAATACGAATGAACATAGAATAAGCACTGAAATCATGGTCCTGTTATGTGATACTGTAGATGACTGTAGTAACCACAGCATGTAGGTAGCACTGTCTATATGCATAATTAATGAATTACTTGATGTCGATATGTTATGTTGCACATTGTTCTAATCTATGGTTTTGAAAATTGAAGCAATTAGGATTGAATATTATTAATGGGAACAATTGTTAAGTAAAAAGATTTTACCGCATTGTAGAAGTGTGGATATTTTACGGAAGACATTATTATAATCTATGGTTTTGAAAATTGAAGAAATAAATATAGTTCATGGGAGTAATTGTTAAATAGAGAAGTTTTAGAACAAATGTTAAGCAACATGGGGATATATATAAGTAATAGTTAAGTATTATTGGTAAGTCTATTCTAACAAAACAGATATTATACACATAACTGTATAAACTAATATTGAGGGAAAAAGTGGTGAATCGCTATTATCCCTGTAGGTGACGATTGTTTAGTCTCAGCTGTAACAATGGGTTAAGACTGGTCTAGGCACCGATGGACGTAGGGGACCGATTACTGCGACAGTGGTAATTTATTTCGTAAGCCAACTCACGACCTGCTCTTTGTTTGATAGAGAGACAGTTGGGGGTGCAACCATCTTCCAAAATGTGGGAAATTCTGTATTTAATCGTTGTGTAAAACATGTTTGCAGAAAGCACTATGTGAATCACCGTGCACTGCTGTCAGTCTTGCAAGCTGAAACTGGCCACCAATAGCTTACAGCCGGCCGGAGTGGCCGAGCAGTTAAAGGCGCTACATTCTGGAACCGCACGACCGCTGCGGTCGCAGGTTCGAATCCTGCCTCGGGCATGGATGTGTGTGATGTCCTTAGTTAGGTTTAAGTAGTTCTAAGTTCTAGGGGACTTATGACCACAGCAGTTGAGTCCCATAGTGCTCAGAGCCAGCTTACAGCCGACGGCTGGGCGAGAATGTGACAGACATCAAAGAGCACATAATCACGCCAGCCGAAGATTAAACTCGTATAAAAATGTTAAATAATATAAAACAACGCTTTGATACACACGATTTGGTTATGCAGTGATCCATACAGCGCCAAACTAACGGACTTTTTCTCGAACATTGTAATTAACTGAGAACTAACTAAGGATTCTAAGAGGTGGACTAAAGTGCTCATTACAAGCAAATGTAATGCTGTGATATTTCATATTTGTTGTAACTGTTTGGTAATTTGGAAAGTACTGCTTTTGTTGAATGTTTACGAATTATGTTTTGGTGATTTGAACTTTAATCAGAAACCCTCTAGATGTAAGACTGAGCGCAATTTTACGCGAGTGGTAGTTTATTCAGCTAGTGGCAGTCAGGTACTTCTTTGACTTTGGCTATTTTTCGTGTAGTGTCACAGTTAAGATTTTCCCTCGACTTCTGACTGGTCAGATTACACTGAGACAAGTCAAGACTTATTAGCAATTATTAGAAACGTAATAATTACGGTAACTTCAGTTACAGCTGAGTTTTTGTTTGGTTTTTTCCTGAGTCACCGACTACGCCTCGAAGCACTCAGCTTTCCTCAAGATAGTTGGTTGACTGAACCCCTACTAGAATATAAAAACGTATAGGATAGGAGAAACACCACATACTTTCACAATTTATGTGGTGTCAGTTGAGCAATCCTAATGCAAAAAATTGCACACATCATAGTTTTGAGGCCTAAAATACAAAAACAACCAGTAACTTGTTTGAATATTTAAAAAAAGTAAACTGAGATTCACAGAAGCTGACACATAGGTGACGAAATATGTGTGCGCAATTAGAAGAAAGAAATACAAAATGTTTTGCAGAAGCTGAAATTTAAAAACCCCAATGCAGTACGATTTTTTCCAAAGAATTTTCATTTATGAACTTGAAACGGTGTTGTACCATACTACTAAAATTTTTGACAGCCATCCGACTACACATGAATTTTTAAATGTGGTGTGCAAATGCACAGAGCGATTGAAAATAAAGCAAGTGCTCAGTACGTCAGTAACGAAAGCAAGTAAAGACTTCTGGTGTGGTTTTATGAAAATATACACTACTGCTAAAATTGCTACACCAAGAAGAAATGAAGATGAGAAACGGGTATTCATTGAACAGATATATCATACTAGAACTGACATGTGATTACATTTTCACGCAATTTGGGTGCATAGATCCTGAGAAATCAGTACCCAGAACAACCAACTCTGGCCGTAATAACGGCCTTGATACACCTGGGCATTGAGTCAAACAGAGCTTGGATGGCGTGTACATGTACAGCTGCCCATGCAGCTTCAATACGATACCACACTTCATCAAGACTAGTGACTAGCGTATTGTGACGAGCCAGTTGCTCGGCCACCATTGACCAGATGGTTTCAATTGGTGAGAGATCTGGACAATGTGCTGGCCAGGGCAGCAGTCGAACATTTTCTGTATCCAGAAAGGCCTGTAAAGGACCTGCAACATGCGGTCGTGCGTTATCCTGCTGAAATGTAGGGTTTCGCAGGGATCGAATGAAGGGTAGAGCCACGGGTCGTAACACATCCGAAATGTATCGTCCACTGTTCAAAGTGCCATCAATGCCAACAAGAGGTGACCGAGACGTGTAACCAATGGCATCCCATACCATCACGCCGGGTGATACGCCAGTATGGCGATGACGAATACACGCTTCCAATGTGCGTTCACCACGATGTCGCCAAACACGATTGCGACCATAATGATGCTGTAAACAGAACGTGACGTTTTGCCATTCGTGCAGCCAGGTTCGTCGTTGAGTACACCATCGCAGGCGCTCCTGTCTGTGATGCAGCGTCAAGGGTAATCGCAGCCACGGTCTCCGAACTGATAGTCCATGCTGCTGCAGACCTCGTCGAACTGTTCGTGCAGATGGTTGTTGCCTTGAAAACGTCCCCATCTGTTGACTCAGGCTGCACGATCCGTTACAGCCATGCGACTGCTAATGATATGAGGCCGTTGGGATTCAGCACGGCGTTCCCTATAATCCTCCTGAACCCACCGATTCCATATTCTGCTAACAGTCATTGGATCTCAACCAACGCGAGCAGCAATGTCACGATACGATAAACCGCAATTGCGATAGGCTACAATCCGACCTTTATCAAAGTCGGAAACGTGATGGGACGCATTTCTCCTCCTTACACGAGGCATCACAACAACGTTTCACCAGGCAAAGTCGGTCAACTGCTGTTTGTGTATGAGAAATCGGTTGGAAACTTTCCTCATGTCAGCACTTTGTAGGCGCCAACCTTGTGCGAATCCTCTGAAAACCTAATCATTTACATATGACAGCATCTTCTTCTTGTCGGTTAAATTTCGCATCTGTAGCACGTCATCTTCGTGATGTAGCAATTTTAATGGCCAGTAGTGTATGAAGAATTAAGGCTTGGGACCGCCGTATCCCCGACGTGACAGCGAGCAGCAGGTTTCAGTAAGCAATAAATGGATAGATCCACTGACAAACTATATGAACCGATGCGCAATATTAATATATCATAACCATTTACGTTTTGACTTAAACTATTTTGCAGGCATATTAGCTTGTTGCATATTACAATTTAATGTGCGACAGATCCGTCCTAAATTTTTAACGAAATGTAGACGTTGCATAAAAATATTGAAAATCTTCGAATAAGTTCTCATGACATCGAATTTGGTAATGTGTAGTGTGAAGAACTTTCTAATACAATCGGCAGAATATTTCACAGTTCCGAACATGCTCACGTAATCATTTACTAGTACATTTTAACGGACCTAGCTGGAAATCATGCGTCCTAAAATCTCCTTTGCACACGAAAAAAAGTCCTCGCTGTTACTGACCGCAGTAGGCAGTGGCTAAAAATCACATCGAGACAAAAGAAGTGGGCGGAAAATTCCCGGTTACGTGGCTGCAGCAGAAATCACCTGCCAGAGAGCTGGAGGGAGCGGAAGGCCGGCCTCACTCGGGCGAACGGCGCGAAAAGAGTTTAGAGTTCTGGCGCTCCACCCCCCCCCCCCCCCCACCCCTTTCCAGCCCCACCTATGGGTAATACGGGCCGATTCCGCCGCGGCTAATTTCCGGAGCGGGGCTTTCCGGTCGCCTCCATCCCGCACTTTCGGGGTGCTCAAGGCCTCGTGCGCTCCCCGCAGAGTGAGAAATGCCATTACCGCATAAAACAGCGCGAACTGCGCCTGCCCACTGTATGAGGGCAGTGACGTTACCAGTCTGGTGTGTGGTTGGTTTCCACTGCTTTTGTATAATAACTAAACACAGTTATTTCCGCTTACAGCTCTAAAAATGTTTATTTGTTGTCATTGTACTTTCGAATGTTAAGACAAAAACCAGAAATGCAGTCTCCTTCTTTCCTGCCGTTATTGACATTTCATTATCCCTAAAAGCGCGACGTGCTAGCAACAGCTTCTTATCTGCTCTTCACTCATACAGCTATTAATAACAAGAGAGTTTGTGGCATTCATGCCGCTTTACCGGCTTTGTTTTATCATATCATGTAGAGCTGCATATACTGTTGTAGCGGTGATGCAAACTCAAAGAAGAGACAATTACCAACTCCACAAGTGACCGATGGTCATGTCATATGAGACGGGAGTGTGGGAAAGTGGTGCGGTACATTGGTATTTAGAATTTAAACAGATCAAGAAGCCATTTCGATAGTCCTGAAGACGTTATCTAGTGTGCTGAGGGTCAGTACGTTAAGTCTACTGTACTGAGGCTAACCCCCTCCCCCCCCCCCCCCCCCCACTATGAACCATGCACTTTGCCGTCGGCGTGGGACCTTGCGTGCCTCAGCGATGCAGATAGCCTTACCTCAGGTGCCACCACAACGGAGGGGTATCTGTTGACAGGCCAGACAAACGTGTCGTTCCTGAAGAGGGGCAGCAGCCTCTTCCGTATTTGCTGGGTCAACAGCCTGGATGACTGGATGAACAGGCCTTGTAACATCAACCAATACGGCCTTGCTGTGCTAGTGCTGCGAACGGCTGAAAACAAGGGGAAACTACAGCCACAATTTTTACTGAGGGTATACATCTCTACTATACCGTTAAAAGATGATGGCGTCCTCTTGGGTAAAATATTCCGGAGGTAAAATAGTCCCCCATATGTATCTCTGTTCGCGGACTACTCAGGAGGATGTCATCATCAGAAGAAACAAAACGCCTACCACAGTAGTACAAGTTTACATGCTAGTTTGCTCCAGAGATGATGAAAAGTTTGAAGAAATGTATGAGATAAAAGAAATGATTCAGTAGGTGAATATGGATCACTGGGAAAGGAATGAAAGAGGAAGCCACCTGGTAGAATTTTGCACAGAGCATAATTTAATCATTGCCAACAAGATGTTTATGAATCTTAAAAGAAGGTTGTATACGTGGAAGGGACCTGGAGACAACGGAAGGTTTCAGATTTTAAACTTTAAGAAGTTTCCATGGGCAGATGTGGACTCTGATCACAATTTTTTGGTTGTAAACTGTAGATTAAAGACTTGCAGATTGGAAAAAGGAAATTAAGGAGATGGCATTTGGATAAGTTGAAAGAACCAGAGGTTGCGGAGGGTTGCAGTGGGAGCATTAGACAGCGGTTGTCTAGGACAGGGTAAAGGAATAAACGAATGGGTAGCTTTAAAAAATGAAATAGTGAAGGCAGCAGAGTATCACATAGGTAACAAACCTAGTAGAAATCCCTGGTAACATAAGAGACATTAAATTTAATTGATGAAAGCAGAAAATATAAAAATTCAGCAAATGAAGCGGCGAAAGGGAATACAAACGTTTGAAAATGAGACTGAGAGGAAGTTTAAAATGGCTAAGCAGAAATGGCCAGAGAACAAACGTATTAATTTAGAAGCTTATTTCACTAGAGCAAAGTAGATACCGCCAACGGGAAAATTAAACAAGCCTTTGGGGATAAGAGGAGCTGTATAACTATCAAGCGCTCAGATGGCAAACCAGTACTAGCAAAAGAAGGGAAAGCTGAAACGTGGAAGAAGTATACAGTGGGTCTATACAAGGTAGGTAAACTAGAAGGCAAGATTATAGAAAGGGAAGTGGACGGAGGTGAACATGAAATGGGAGATATGATACTGCGAGAGGAATATGATTGAGCTCTGAAAGATGTAACTCGAAACAAGACACCGGGAGTAGACGATATTCCTCAGAACTACAGATTGCTTTGGGAGAACCAGCCATAACAAAATTTTTCCATCTGGTGTGCAAGACGTAAGAAACGGGCGAAATATGTTCATACTTTAAGAATAATGTAATAATTCCAATTCAAGAGAAAGCAGTTGCTGACAGGTGTGAAAATCACCAAACTATCAGTTTCGTATCTCATAACTGAAAAACACTAAATCTCTGCAGAGGAATGGAAGAGCAGGTAGAAGCCGACTTCAGGAAAGATCAGTTTGGATTCCGGAGAAATGTAGGAAGACGCGAGACAGTACTGACCCTACAACTTCTCTTAGAAGTTAGGTTAAGAAAAGGCAAACCTACGTTTATAGCATTTGTAGATTTGGGAAAATGTTGACTGTAATATTCTCTTTAAAATTCTGTAGGTACCAGGGGTAATCTACAGGGAGCGATAGGCGATTTACAACTTGTACAGGAACCAGACTGAAGTTATAAGAGCTGAGGGGCATGAAAGGGAAGCAGTAGTTTACAATGGAATGTGTTAGGGTTGTAGCCTATCCCCAATGTCTGTACACTGAACAAGCAGTAATGGAAACAAAAGAAAAATTTGGACTAGGAATTGAAGCACGGGGAGAAGAAATAAAAACCTTAGGGTTTTACGAGACGTTTTAATTCTGTCAGAAACAGCAAATGTCTTGGAGAGAAGTTCACCGGTATAGACACCGTCTTGAAAGGAGGACATAAGATGAACATCAACGAAAGCAAAGAAAGGATGATGGAATGTAGCCGCATGAAATCAGGTGAAGCTGAGGGTATTAGATTAGGAAGCGAGACACTGAAAATAGTACACGAGTTTTGCTGTTTAGGAAGCAAAATAACTAATGATGCCCTAAAAAGAGAGGATATAAAATGTAGACTGACAATGGCAAGAAATGCATTTCTGAAGAAGAGAAATTTGTTAATATCGAATGTAGATTTAACTGTTAGGAAGTCTTTTCTGAAAGTATTTGTCTGGAATGTAGCCATATATGGAAGGGAAAGATGGATGATAAACGGTTTAGACAAAAAGCTAATAGAAACTGTCGAATCGTGGAGTTACAGAAGAATGTTGAAGATAAGGTGGGTAGATCACTAAATAATGAAAAGAACTGGGCAGACGCGAAATTTGTGGCACAACTTGACCAAACGAAGGAATTAGTTGACAGGAAACATTGTGAGACATCAAGGGATCACCGATTTACTATTGGAAAGAAGTTTGCATGGGGGGGGGGGGAGGAAGGCAGAACCATAGAGAGAGACCAAGATAGGAGTACATTAAGCAGATTCAGAAAGTTGTAGTTCGCAGTATTTATTTGGAGATGAAGAACAGTATAGAATATCATGGAGAAATGCATCAAGTCAGTCATACGACTGAAGACCAGGCTCAGTGCTTGCAGTGTTGGTAATCAACATGACGTCAATGCTTGAAAGACGCGTAATAGGAAGGGACAATTTTCCTCAAGACGGGTTACGTGAGTCGTGGCTGGATCATGTTATGCGTTGGATTAAACCTCGGTTGCTATTCTGTGTTTAGTCTCCCGCGGTAATCGCGATTATGCTGTTATCCTCTCTCTCCGTGAGTGGCAGCAACGGTGTGTATCGATATTCGCACCTCGTTCTATCTTTGGCCTGACGCTTATCGTTCCGGCTATGCGGTGTACGAGGAGTTGGTCAGTTGGTGTGGAGCAGCGAGGAAATCTCCGCGGCGATTAGTTTGGCCAAGGCCGCTGGCGGCGTCCACGCGCGGTCGGAGTGTGTGGTGCTGTTCCCATTGCTACGAGGTCCGTGGCTCACCGATCCTGGAGACGAAAGTTGAGTCTTGATTTAATCTACCAGCAAGTCACGACTGTTCACATTGTTTCGTTTGGATTTCTTTGTCGGCTGTTGGGAGGAGCAACAACGTGGTTTTCAAGTAGGCAAATTTTAGCCACCCTCCGGTGGAGTTTAACTGTACTTGGTTATTTTGAATTGAAGTGCACCAGCGGAATCTTCGGCCTTGTGGCCGTTAACGTTCCGGTTACCTGTCCTGGACGTTGACGTAAATTCAGGCAGTGTATTTTTCTCATCGTGTTGTCGCTGTCCGGCATGGTGTGTAGTTTGACAGTTCAATGTATAATTTATTGTGGGCGCCAACACCTTCTACGTTGTTCCATTGAAAGCCCTGTTGTGTGCTGGTTGGGTGGATCGGAAGTTATCTTGTTGGTGGGTCCGTTGACTGTCCGTCAGTTGGGTTGTCGTCGGATCGAGAATGGTTGGCCCGACTGCCTGTCTCACCTAAGTGAGCGTTAGTGTTTGAATTCCAGGCTGACCCCCGGAAACTTCTGTGTGCCGTTGGGTGTACTGCCCTTTCTTATTTGTTCTTGTTGTTTGTATTTGTATGGCTTCTAGCCAGTTTTAAATTAAGGTTGTTTTCCCCTTAAGGCGTAAGATTCTCTGCGCCTTCAGCCTAATTTAAAGAACTGTTTTAAGATAAGCTCTTTTGCCTTTAAAAATTTAATTTTGGTTTGAATCTTAAGAGACGGGCCTTCAACCGTTTTTTTTTTTAATTAAAGCTTTTTTGCTGTTAAGGTGTGAGATTGTTTGGGTCTTCAGCCTAATTAAATGAACTGATTTAAGATAACGCCTTCTGCCTTTTAAATATCTGCATTTGGTTTCAGTCTTAGGTTATTGGCCTTCAGCCGATTCTAAATGAAATTGGTCTTGCCCCTAAGGCATGAGATTGTATGGCGCATTCAGCCGATTATTAATTTCCAAAAATTAATGCTGTTTGTTTTTAATTTTCTTCGCTCTTGTAATGTTTGGTCAAATAAATAAAGTGGTATGTTCCAGTGTAACTGACAGCCGCTTATTTTGGCTCCTTTCCACAGTTTAAACTACCTGTTCTGTCCTGCGGGTTTAGCAATGCTCCGACCATCATTCACGAGGCAACCGCGTCATTTAAAAACCGTGGCTGCCAGAGCTTGTAGATGAAGAAAGTAGTGTGTCCATGAAATATTTGGCATTATTGATTCTAATTTCGCATCGAAACCACTTTTATTGCCATTTCTTTATTTAGCACGAACACTGGCCAGTAGTGTTTGCAGAAAGAGCTTCGGATAATAAATTGTCTTCCATCGTACTTTCATCTGCATCAAATCGCACAAATAACGTTCAACCGCACGCAATCCTAAACGCCAATAAATTCAGAATCGTCAAAGTTCAAAGCAAAATGTGAGCCTTTCCTTAATTTTTTGAGTAATTATCGAATGGTACCGGCCATATCGTTTATTCTGCGTTCAATGGTATTATCAGAAAGTGATATGCTTTTTAATTGTTTGCCCCCTGCTTACCTAACACAATTTCAACCATGTCCAGGGCTGTTATAAAAATAAGGTTCTCGGCATCTGTACGAAGCATCCCTGCTCTAAGACCCGGTA
Organism: Schistocerca nitens; assembly: GCF_023898315.1. Lineage (NCBI taxonomy): Eukaryota > Metazoa > Arthropoda > Insecta > Orthoptera > Acrididae > Schistocerca > Schistocerca nitens. Next base: position 30,544,179 of record NC_064617.1, read on the forward strand.
GGCGACTCCGTAGCTAGCTAATAACGCTTTCTTGTTGACACTGCATACATAAGATCAGATAAAAAATATTGTTAAGCCAGAAAAAGAAACAAATATCCAAAGACGTACTATTGTGTTTCTTCAGTTTCTCTCGATATACACTCCTGGAAATTGAAATAAGAACACCGTGAATTCATTGTCCCAGGAAGGGGAAACTTTATTGACACATTCCTGGGGTCAGATACATCACATGATCACACTGACAGAACCACAGGCACATAGACACAGGCAACAGAGCATGCACAATGTCGGCACTAGTACAGTGTATATCCACCTTTCGCAGCAATGCAGGCTGCTATTCTCCCATGGAGACGATCGTAGAGATGCTGGATGTAGTCCTGTGGAACGGCTTGCCATGCCATTTCCACCTGGCGCCTCAGTTGGACCAGCGTTCGTGCTGGACGTGCAGACCGCGTGAGACGACGCTTCATCCAGTCCCAAACATGCTCAATGGGGGACAGATCCGGAGATCTTGCTGGCCAGGGTAGTTGACTTACACCTTCTAGAGCACGTTGGGTGGCACGGGATACGTGCGGACGTGCATTGTCCTGTTGGAACAGCAAGTTCCCTTGCCGGTCTAGGAATGGTAGAACGATGGGTTCGATGACGGTTTGGATGTACCGTGCACTATTCAGTGTCCCCTCGACGATCACCAGTGGTGTACGGCCAGTGTAGGAGATCGCTCCCCACACCATGATGCCGGGTGTTGGCCCTGTGTGCCTCGGTCGTATGCAGTCCTGATTGTGGCGCTCACCTGCACGGCGCCAAACACGCATACGACCATCATTGGCACCAAGGCAGAAGCGACTCTCATCGCTGAAGACGACACGTCTCCATTCGTCCCTCCATTCACGCCTGTCGCGACACCACTGGAGGCGGGCTGCACGATGTTGGGGCGTGAGCGGAAGACGGCCTAACGGTGTGCGGGACCGTAGCCCAGCTTCATGGAGACGGTTGCGAATGGTCCTCGCCGATACCCCAGGAGCAACGGTGTCCCTAATTTGCTGGGAAGTGGCGGTGCGGTCCCCTACGGCACTGCGTAGGATCCTACGGTCTTGGCGTGCATCCGTGCGTCGCTGCGGTCCGGTCCCAGGTCGACGGGCACGTGCACCTTCCGCCGACCACTGGCGACAACATCGATGTACTGTGGAGACCTCACGCCCCACGTGTTGAGCAATTCGGCGGGACGTCCACCCGGCCTCCCGCATGCCCACTATACGCCCTCGCTCAAAGTCCGTCAACTGCACATACGGTTCACGTCCACGCTGTCGCGGCATGCTACCAGTGTTAAAGACTGCGATGGAGCTCCGTATGCCACGGCAAACTGGCTGACACTGACGGCGGCGGTGCACAAATGCTGCGCAGCTAGCGCCATTCGACGGCCAACACCGCGGTTCCTGGTGTGTCCGCTGTGCCGTGCGTGTGATCATTGCTTGTACAGCCCTCTCGCAGTGTCCGGAGCAAGTATGGTGGGTCTGACACACCGGTGTCAATGTGTTCTTTTTTCCATTTCCAGGAGTGTATTTATTGATCCAACATCCATGGGCATTGCATGGACCCGTGGACTGTTCGATCAATAACATAACATTATTTTTAATCAATATTAACAGTACTGTTTATTACGTGGACATAGTAGCATGCTGCTGGTTAAGCGATTTCAGTTTCCTCTCGAAGAAATGTTTAGTTTAGAAGTGAAGCATATGCTTTGAAGGTTTCATATTCTCACGCAACAATTCTTCGCCTCAAAGCACACATTGAGGTATATTATTCAGGACAGTAGACCCATACTTCAAATACCTGTCGTCATGATGTCAGATTTTTTTTATTATTATTTTGATTCGCTTCCACCACCAGAAGTGGAGTTCAAATGGTTCAAATGGCTCTGAGCACCATGGGACTTAACAGCTATGGTCATCAGTCCCCTAGAACTACTTAAACCTAACTAACCTAAGGACATCACACAACACCCAGCCATCACGAGGCAGAGAAAATCCCTGACCCCGCCGGGAATCGAACCCGGGAACCCGGGCGTGGAAAGCGAGAACGCTACCGCACGACCACGAGATGTGGGCCAGAAGTGGAGTCTGCGCAATTCTTTTGACAAACTTCTCTATTTTATGATCATTCTGAACGAAGCGCAAACACAACAATAATCACGTCCGTACTCGCTGGCATACTCGGACAACTGATAGAAGCGAGCGAAAACACGCGCCTCTGCGATCACTGCCCGGTTCTTGCTCCCTACTCCGATGCGACAAACAATATATCACTGCCCGCAGAGCGTTCCGACAACCTAGCACAGTGCATTTGGTATATTAGTCAGTGTAGTATCAATAGAAAGAAAATGAAATACGTTGCCTCTGAAATCACGTAGTTTTATTACTGTCAATGTCAATAAAATTCACAAACAGGCGTGTACTTCAGGATATTATTTTATTTTATTCTCAAAGCTACCAATTTCAGTATTTTATTATGCCATCTTCAGGCCTCATACGCGTTTATCCAAATAAACGAACTTGTATAGGGTCGTAAATCACTGGATAGCCGGCCGAGAGGTTCTAGGCGCTACAGTCTGGAACCGCGCGACCGCAGGTTCGAATCCTGCCTCGGGAATGGATGTGTGTGATGTCCTTAGGTTAGTTACGTTTAAGTAGTTCTAAGTTCTAGGGTACTTGTGACCTCAGAAGTTGAGTCCCATAGTGCTCAGAGCCATTTGAACCATTTTGAAATCACTGGCGCTACGGTCGCAGGTTCGAATCCTGCCTCGGGCATGGATGTTTGTGATGTCCTTAGGTTAGTTAGGTTTAACTAGTTCTAAGTTCTAGGGGACTAATGACCTCAGCAGTTGAGTCCCATAGTGCTCAGAGCCATTTGAACCATTTTTTTGAAATCACTGGACATCGTGAATTCAATCGTTATAAAAATGATTAATTCGCAGACGTGACAGATTTTGCTGATTGAATTCTCGATATCCTGTGATATATGACGCTATACGACAAGTTCGTTTATTTGGATAGAGGGGTACAAGGCCGGAAGATGGCATAATAAAATGCTGAAACACGTAGCCTTGAGAATAAAATAATGTAATATCCTACACGACTGTTGCTGAATTTTATTGACCAGCCGGCGTCCCCTGGCCATGATGGACCAACAGAGATTATTTATATTACTGTTCTGGGAAGGGGGGGGGGTTGGGAAAGGAGGGTTGGCGCCACAACTTCTGTACTTGGAAAGATGTCGCTTATTCAATAAGGTTGAAATACATTGCTGCAGTGCTTTTAAAGAATACAGGATGGAGTAATATACGGTGATCAGCTAGGACATTATTACCACAGACCTACTATCGATATAAACCCGACCATGCGGATGTCGGACTTCGTAGGCTGGACAGACTGGTAAAAGAGGACAGGCTGCGAACTGTTGCGGACTAACATAACAGTGTGTCTGAACACACAATGCGCCGAACACTCATGGGCCTCCAGAAGCGACGAATCATGTTCCTGCCGATGTTAATCCCATGAGATCGGCAACAACAACTGAAACGGGCACGTGACCATGGGCACTGGACGCTGGCGCAGTGGCAGGGCGTTGCGTGGTTGTCGGAACCCGACACCTCTTCAAGCATGCAGATAGGAGTGCGTAAATCTGTAGTCTTTCAGGCGAACAGCTCTTTGACGCCTGTACTGCGGGACGGAGACATGTAGGTGGCGGCTCTATTATGCTCTGGGGAACAATCACGTGGGCATCCATGAAGCCAGTGGAGCTCGTACAAGGCGCCGTGACGGTCAAGGAATATCGTATACTGGTTTCAGGTGATGTTTACCCCTTCAAAAATGGTTCAAATGGCTCTGAGCACTATGGGACTTAACTTCTAAGGTCATCAGTCCCCTAGAACTTAGAACTACTTAAACCTAACCTAAAGACGTCACACACATCCATGCCCGAGGCAGTATTCGAACCTGCGACCGTAGCGGTCGCGCGATTCCAGACTGTAGTTCCTAGAACCGCTCGGCCACCCCGGCCGGCTATATCCCTTCCTGACGATCATGTTTCACGACGGCAGTAGCATTCTTCAGCAAAATATTGCGCCGTGTCAGAAGGCCAGCAGTGTTGTGGAACGTTTTTAGGAGCACAGTAGCGAGTTACAATTGATGTGCAGGCCCCCCAGCTCGCCGGTCGAGCATGTCTGGGATGTGATTGAACGTGGATCAGAGCTCATCGCCCTCCTCCCCAGAATTTATGGGAATTAGGTGACTTGTGTGTGGTGATGCGGTGCCAGCTCCCTCGAGTGACTTATCGCGGCCTCACTGCTTCCACGGCACGATGCACCGCCGCTGTTATCAGTGCCAGAGGTGGACATGGCAGCTCTTAGGCAGGCGGTCATTAATATATCCGCCGTCCGCAGATAGGAGAATCTCAGAGTGTGAGTATAGCGTTTTTATTTAAACTAAAGTCTTTCTTCAAAATTTGCAAAACAATATTCGTGAGGTAGGACTGATCCTCCAAGCCTACCAATAACTAAAGCAGAGATTCTTCCAAACATAAACTGTCTGTAGTAACCATACATCTTCACCAAACCAAGCCCCAGGCGTCTCGTGAAGAGCGGCGCGGATGGCTCCGGTACGCCGGCGGCGGTGGACGATGACGCGGCGGCTACGATGACACCAGTGGGCTCTCTCGGCGTGAACTGCCTCTCCAGGTTTTTTTTTTTTTCTTTATTGATTTTCAATTCCCCACGAAGGGGGCGGGCTGGCAGCAGCTTAGTACTCTGCTCTACAGCCTACAGACTTTTTTAAAAACGGAAGAAGAAAAGAAACAAGAAAAACAGGCGATAAAACGGTGACTTAAAGTGTAAAATGGCGGAAAAATGCGGAAAGTTAAAACAGAAAGCAAAAAGGGTTGGCAATGTTAATAAGATACACAGGAATCAGACAAGTAACATAGTAGAGACACAAATAAAAACATGGCGACAGTCTGGTTTCTGTTCGTAAGAGATAAAAAATCACACCCAGTGACAGTATGATGGCTGTTCACAACACTTCCCAAAAGACACAACACGGAACACTCACTGTAAAAACACTCACTGTAAAACACTGCACGAAAATGGCGGCGCAAAGATGACACTGCCAAGGCAGATGGGGGAGGGGGGGGGGCGACCTGGAGGAGGGGGAAAAACAAGGAGGGAGGAGAGGAAAAAACGAAAAGGGGGGGAACCAAGGAGGGAGAGGACTCATAAGAGGGGAGAAGGGCCCTTTCCAGGCTCCTGCGCCAGCCTAAATACTACTTGGCGAATGGATATGGCTGGCTCTATTTGCAGTCACGTGTCGAGCGGAAGGAAAGCGGTCGCGGCTGTAGCGAGCTCCTGCGGCGCCGTGGACGCCTCCTGGTGGTCTGTGGGAAGCGTCTGTGTTTCCGGGACGACGGGCCAGGCTGACCCCTACTCGGTCCGGGGCCCGCTGTACCGGTCTGCTTCGCGGGAAGCGAGAGTTGCAGGCGCTTAGTCTGGACACAGTAATTATAATGTTGCGGCTGATCAGTGTGTATTCTCACTGTCGTCGCCTCCGTATCAGTTTATGCGAAACAGTAACCCACTCTGTGCCGAACACTGAGCGCTGCATGTGTTGGCGCGTCTGACGCTGTGGTATCACTTGTAACGACCGCATCTGGTTGCGTCCCCGCCAACGCATCTCGCGGAGTGAGACGCACAGCGGCAGCTTAACCGCTCGTGGCGGCGCAGCTACGAAACCGATACCTCATTACGGCGGACGGCTGAGCGGGAGACCGTGATCCGCCGCAGAGGGGGGCAACGTGTTGGAGCTGCACTGCGTCCTCCTCCAGCCTTCAAGGTGACGGGGGGGGGAGGTGGGGGGGTTGACGGGGGGGGGGGGGGGCGAGGCGCGCACACACAGCAGGTGGCAGGCAGCACGTCGGTGCCCACCGAGTCTCCCCGAAACGTCTTGGAGAACACCTCGCCTCTTACCAGTAATTGCAGAGTCTGCATTCTTTATCAATCCGACGCAAGGGGGCCGTTTGCAAATACCACTCAGTACTAAGACTCACATTTCTTTAAGTTGCAGTCACGACTGTCTGGGGTCGCTGTAAGGTGGCGAGTGTTACGTTCGCTGCATTTAGACATCTGGCTTCTGAAATGTTTTAAACTTGGCCGCACATAATATTGTATCGTTTACACATTATCAGGAGTGGCAATTGAGTGAGCAGTCACAATTTTTATGCGTCACTTTGTAATACACCCGGGAGTACTATTGGGGGTGGGGGACCCTTTAAACTTGTTGTCGTTCCTTGCTTTTCTAGACCGTGGGCCCTGTCCACACCACGTACCTGGTAATCCCACGGCGGTCGTACTGTTCTGCTCCACATTGCTGCTGGCTTGCCTGGAATTATTCATCGAAATATGCAAGCGAGTTAGGGGAGCCACTCAACGTCAAACCACAACACTGTTCTACGTCTGGTATGAACAACTATATTCTGAGGCGATTAAAGGAAAATGATGATTATCTGTCCACTTGGACGAGCGTACGTGTACCGAACACGGCGCGGATAATTGTTGACGATGCGGAAGCCGAATGGTCGCACGAAAGTTCTTACGCTCGTCACGCATACACAGATATTTGGTACCAGTCCTCTTTGACACTAGTAATAAATTTTATCGCTGTTCACAAGGTTAAATTTACAGTTCACAGTTCTTCAGTTGTATGAGCGAGCGCGTAACCGTCGTGGCGCGGCTGAAAGTTGATGATGCGGAACGCGATGATCGAACGCACTTTTTCATGCTCGCCACAAGACACTGGCTCTTAAATGCTCTCTTTTGTAAAAAAAAAAATAGTATTACAGATTCACATCAGTTCATTCTGGGAGACCGAACACGGCGCGGATGATTGATACTGTACGGTACGACACGCAACGAGAGGAAACACAAATACGTTATCAGCAGCACTGCACATTTTTAAATTACTTCTTGACTCACTTTCCTCTGAATCATTTACTTATTTATCACTTTACCGTAATAACACTTGTAGCAACACTTCAACTTCCATGCTAACAATGCCTCTTACATGCAGAGCTGCGCACTACAAAACATATCAGTTCCGTATCCCGGGCTCCACTCCACAGACGCGGCTGCCCGCAAAGATACTCCACAACTCAGCCAGCGATATGACAATACGCTTAGAACTACTACTACATATCGCGATGGAGCACGCTGCAGGAAAAGTTTTATTTGCAGTTTACTTAAAATTGTTTATAGTGAGTCCGTTTCTGCTCTTTTGTGCAGTATCATGTAAAACTGTCAACAGGACTGAACATAAATATTTTGCACTCCTTAAGTTTTATCAACTGGTCATCTCTCCCTCATGGTACTTGGACTATGTCGCCAGCATAAGACTAAACACACGAACTATTGTTTTTTGCACATTGCTATTAACGCCCTTCATGATACATGTGAGCCGTACCACAGGGTATCAGCATTCGTTCGCTTGGTCTGGGCCAGCGATCCCAGGACTTCTGAGCTGGGGGTCTGGTGAGCGCCACCAGTCCTCTGTCACCGTAAGTTCTGCGCACGCTTCGGCGCCCACCGCGCGGCGCGGTGGTGGAACGTTATCTGTCATCGGGAAAGGAGACCTTTGCTTTATCAGGCGGATCACGAGGATGGCAAGAAAGGCGCTAAATCTGAAAATGTGCTGCGCAATGATGAGGTGCATCGCTGTTGAGGAGGAATAGTCACTAGCGGGGTCTACGCCTGGAGAAACTGAAAACGGATGTCTGTCTAGGGGCTCTTGCTTCCCGTGAAACCTAAAACACATGTTTCTACTCCTAGTGGTTCAGGTGGACCACTGGTCAGTATTAAAATCATAGGAGGCCTCATGTGGTTAGTCGGCCTACGTCATCGCTGACTGTCAACAACAGAAAGCATCATAACGGGCCATCTTCTGTGGCAGATCACGTTATTGTTATATATGACGTGGATGGTTCTTTTGTGAAAATGTCATCGTTTTATATCTAATGGTTCAAATGGCTCTGAGCACTATGGGACTCAACTGCTGAAGTCATCAGTCCCTTACAACTTAGAACTAAACCTAACTAACCTAAGGACATCCATGGCCGAGGCAGGATTCGAACCTGTGGCCGTTGCGGTCCCGCGGTTCCAGACTGTAGCGCCTAGAACCGCTCGGCCACTCCGACCGGCTCGTTTTATATCCATAAAGCTCTAGAGGGACGAGCGGGGAAAGTTATATCGATCACGAGGCTACTTAGTGGCACTCTCCTGCAGGAAACTCAAGTACACAAGCTGTTGAATCCCAGTCTACTTGGAAACTGAGGTAAACTGTGTTAAAGATGTAACATGTCCGTGCAACATGGATACGGATATAAAAGCACCGGAGTGTGAAAGTGTGAGGGTGTCTGAAAAGGATTGTTGGTGAGCTTCAAAAGACAGTAACGTTTGTTCTGATAATCAAGCTGCCGAAGCTGCCTCAGTGTCACGCAACAGGTTTTCTACCCCTTATTGTTATAGTTTATGCTATGCCACACAACTACGGGTTGTAATGGTCTGGTACATATGGACGATGTGGCAGCGCGGGACACGAATAACGTGTTCGAAGTACTGCCCCGCCCAAGCGTGTTAACTGCTCCCAGGCACATCCACTTTGGACCATGGACTGCTCTGTCTTCGCAGATCGGAAGAAGATTCAGGAAATTAAAGTCACCCAATGTGGCTTGTACTCTAACGTAAAATGGAATTTAGGCCACTCGGCCACCAAGTTTTGTCAAGTCTTTTCCCTCGGCGCTGAAGCACCCTGTCCAGAAGGTCAGTGTTAGTACCCTGACTATGACGGATGAGCTGGGCACACCTACCGGCACCTGCCCTGCAAATGCACCTGCCAGCCTGCGCTGCTGGTGCCGTACCCCTGTGATGCTACCGCTCAGGAGTTGAAAGTTGCCGAAAATATTGTCAGCATAGATGGCAAACCCACAGAGCAGTCATCGGAAGAGATTCATCAAAGATCTTCTGTTACATGAGTCTTGCCACCGTCCCCAAAATCGAAACTGGGGACCAAGGACAAATGGCCAAGGACATCCACTCAGACCATGCGACCTTGTTGCTGTCTGATGGACCTCACGATGATCATACCGTCGCCGGTACGGTCGTCGACGTTCGCCAGGGGGACGAGTGAGTCGCTCAAGTGACGGTGCCCTTCGTTGAGGTCTCGCCACCATGGAAGAACGATAAGGGGAAAGGCAGAGTAGAACCTCGCAGATAAAATGATTTACATACTGCTGCGGAACAATAATGGGTTCAGCACACATGCAGAGGAACTCAAACTGCTATCACAGAAAGGCCCCCAGTGGTTGTGTTTGCTGGAAACGCATTTAAAGCGTCTGATGTCAGTATCCTAAGGGGCAATAAACTCTGTTGCAAGGACGACCTGACTGGAGGAAGAGGGAAGGAAGGGTTCCCAGTCTTCGTCAATAATGTGCACCACTCTTCAGCTCTTCCCCTAACTACAAACCTGCAAGCGACTGCAGCTGAAGTTCATGTATGTCAGAGGATCACTGGTTGCCCGCTATCTTTATCTCTGTATGATGCGACTGAGGCTCTAATAGGTCTTCTAGAAAAACTCCAACGACCATTTCTCCTACAGGGAGATTTCAATGTCCATCATATATTGTGGGGTATGACCTTTGCTAGGAGCGGTTCAAATGGTCCAAATGGCTCTGAGCACTATGGGACTTAACATCTGAGGTCATCAGTCCCCTAGACCTTAGAACTACTTAAACCTAACTAACCTAAGGACATTACACACATCCATGCACGAGGCAGGATTCGAATCTGTGACCGTAGCAGTCGCGCGGTTCCAGACTGAAGTGCCTAGAACCGCTCGGCCACAACGGCCGGCTTGCTAGGAGAGCCTCATCACTTCTGCTGAGCTGTGCATCCTCAACATAGGCACTCCCGCTCATTTCTGTGCTGCTACTGGATCATTCTCAGTCATCGACCCCTCTTTCTGCTCTCCAGCCCTTGCAGACTTCCCACCTACGGGGTGGAGCTCTCTCTGAAATGACACAGCCACGACAGATGATTAGCACAGCCAACTGGACACTGCTTGGCCAGCTGGCTGTGTTTGAGTGCTGTGACAGCATCCAGGAGTGGGTGAACCCCATCACACTAGTAATCCACCAAGCCACTGACCGCTCCATCCCAAAGTCCTGTCATGATCCTAGAAGGCCACCTTTACGTTATGGACTGATGTGTGCCTTTCACTCATTCGGGTCAGGTGTAAAGCTCTGTGCCAGTTTATGAGCCGTCCAACGGTGGAAAACCTTTAATTCTTCCTATTAGCAACGGCGAAGGCTCGATGTATCATTAATGAAAACAAGTAAAGATCGTACCAAGTGTTCCAACCGTTCCACTTGTTCAGTTCCGTTCCACTTCTCAGAAGGATTTCCGGCAGAGGCCGTCGGTTACCTATAGAAGCATTGTCAAATCAGGAGCGTCTCCAAACAACACCTGGATACATTTCACACACAATGGTAGGACATTTTGTGCTGACTACTGTCACTGCTAGCTGGGATACAACGTTCTATCGTTATTGTGTCACCATGTAAAGGGGGTGAGTTGCACTTCAGGTCTAACAATTGGGAGTCCTATAACTCATTCTAAATGTGGGAACTGGATTTGGCACTGTCATACTGTGTCCAGTTACGACCAAATCCGATACAGCGTGTTGCTGAACTTGAAACTAGTGTACAAGGAAATCCTCTTACAATGTTTTAATTCGATACGGCCGACAGGAAACTTTCCTGACTGATGGAGGGGGTAATTTAGATCCCTCTTCTCAAAGCGGTAAAGGACCTAAAATGTGCCAGTAGTTACCGGAGCGTCGCCTTAACGAGCTGTGTGGGAAAGACCTTGGAGCGGATGGTCAACTGTCGTCTGGTCTCGATGCTGGAGACAAGGCACTTCCAAATCGCTCTGAGGGTAGGGTCAGTAAGTTTCCATCCACTGTCGACAACTTGACCTCGCTAGAGGCGCCTATTCATTAGGCTTTCCTCCATAAATAAGACTGTGCAGATATATATTTTTGATATCAGTAAGGCGTACAGTACTACTTGCAGACACCTTGTTTCAGGGCAGCTCTACAGAGGGCCTTCCATGGCCATCTCCCCATCTTTATTTTATCCTTTTTATCAAAACGATCTTTTCGGTACCGAGTTACTGACGTGCTGTCGAATAGTTTAGAGCAGGAGAATGGCGTTCCTCACGACAGTGTTTTAAGTTTTAAGTGTTACCCCTTTTGCCACAGTCATAAACAGCAATAAAACAGCAATACATCTGCGGTAAGGAGTCCTGGACAATGTTCCTTTTTTGTGGAAGATTTTTCAGTTGTCTGTCTTCCTCCAGTATTGGAACAGCAATTCGTCAGTTGCAAGTTACACTGAAGATGCTGGAGGGATGGGGTGCAAAGACTGGTTTTACGTTTGCTCTAAAGAAGTGTGTGTGTGTGTGTGTGTCTATTTTAATCGTTCACGTCGTATTTTTAATTTAACTGAACTGCATGTGTGGAACACAATTCTGTGCAATTTTTGGGTATCGATTTTGACTGAAAGTTGTCGTGGTTACTACACCTGAGAGACCTGAAGACAAGGACCCAGAAGGCACTGAAAATTCTGAAGCGTCTTAGCCACTGGTCTTGGGCAGAGGACTGGGCGCGTCTGCTCCAGTTTCACAGGGCTTTCGTTCGATCGTGACTGGACTGTGGGTGCACAGTCCCCCTGTTTAGCTCAGCGGTAACGTGTTTGCCCCCAGTGCAGTGGGCCTGGGTTCAATTCCTGGCCAGAGGGAGATTTTCTCCGCTCACGGACTGTGTGTTGTGTTGTCCTCATCATACTTTCGTTAGGACCGACTCGCAAGTCGCCCAGTGTAGCGTCACGTGAAATGAGACTTCCAATCCGGCGACCGGATTTCCCCAGATGGGGCCTGCTAGCCATCAGTGCCACACCAACATTTCATTTATTGTTTTTCTTTATGAGTGCACAGCTTACGGTTGAGCGCCGCTGTACGTCATGAAGGGATCAGGCTCTCCAGCGGCGTTTACATGACCAGCCCACTCCGCCCAGTTTACCATATCACTACTCGTCCAGCTATGGAATGCCTCTTTACGAATCGTCCAAGGGTAACAAGGCCATTGAGGGTCCGTGCAAAATGTGTGCTGGAGTCCCTTGGTGTGGGGCACGTACAGGCTCAAATCCGGAGTTTTAATCGACTGCCACCCTGGCTACTGTAGAGGCAAAGAGTAATTTTTGATCTAGTGCAGCACAAGAGAGATTGCACTCCTGCTTAGGATTTTAATGTAATATTTTCAGACATTTCAAATGAGCACTACAAGCATTTCAAAAAATGGTTCAAATGGCTCTGAGCACTATGGGACTCAACTGCTGAGGTCATTAGTCCCCTAGAACTTAGAACTAGTTAAACCTAACTAACCTAAGGACATCACACACATCCATGCCCGAGGCAGGATTCGAACCTGCGACCGTAGCGCTCTCGCGGTTCCAGACTGCAGCGCCAGAACCGCGCGGCCACTTCGGCCGGCTACAAGCATTTAACTGTCTTCACAGATAGGTCTAAACGGGGGGACTCTGTTGGTAAGTCTGTTGTTTTAGCTAATCGTGTCCTCAAGGTTGTGTTGCCTCCTGAGTTCACTGTATTTGATGGTGAAGTATCCGCGATCTTGATATCGCTGGAGCAGATGAGATGTGCCATGCTTGCTAAAATCCTCGTCTGTTCCGTTAGTGCGCTTCAGTCCCCGCAACGCTTGTGTGCAGCTCATAAAGTAGTTCGGGGGAGGGAGGTGCCCTCTTGTCCTCTTGCTGTGTATTACGCGGCATGTATATTACACAACAAAATTCCTAATATTTGTGGTGCTCTGAAGATTTGACATGATTGGATTATCATTGAAGGACTTCACATTTTGAAAATTGCAGTTAGGGGAAATAAATGTTTCTATCAAAAGCGTTTATCAAAAACTCAGACGACCTCCATGCTGCTGCTATTGATTGTGTACGAAAATAACAAATTTTGTGTCTGAGCTCGGAGATTGCTGAAACAACCTCATTCGAATGCGCTGTGTTAACTGCAGCAGACGGTGTCATGAGCAGGCGTAGTCAATCTATTAGCTCGTTGGGGTCGTCATAATATATATTGTGGGATTCGATTATTCACTGCTTTACGCTCAATGTCAATACCATCACCGATGCTGCTATTGTTTTCATCATTGAGTATTGGTTTTATAATGGTTTTATATTTCTTGTTGCTCTGGCTTTTTGCCATGTTATGTACATAGGTTAAATGCAGTATTTCATGGTACATTTCCCTACTAGTAACTGAATAAGTTGTAGGATTTTTATGGGTGATAGGAAAATAAGGTTCATTAAGCCAGGTGTTCTCTGAAACTGTACCATCTATTACATTTACATGCTGCATGACCAGCGTGTACTGTCTTCCCCCGGTGATGCCGATTGTTCTACGTATCCGGCCAGGGGCCTGACTGATGATAGCGACAGCATCTTTATCCTGTGGATTTGTTTTTTCTGAGAGCTGCATGACAGATTCAGTAACCGGCTTAAAGGTATCTCTGTGTGCTGTCGACCCATATGCCCTCGCCTTAGCAACCGTAATTTCTCTCCAACAGCTTTCCGCGCCTGAATCACTTTCTGATTAATCGAAATCTCAAAGTATACTAAACAGATTTCTCTGCGGCATCAGTCTTTATATATTCGCTCTTATTCCTCTTATTATGTGGCTGCTCTCCCTTCTCAATAACAAAGGCAGCTACATCCATTTTTTCCTGAATAGCCTCAACATTTTCAGTTAAGTCTGTTACTTTTTTACCTATTTCACTAACTTACTTATTTAATGTGCTAATAATTCTCAGAATAGCCTGCTAATACGTCTCTATGTCCCTTTATGCACGATAATCCGAATTTTCGCATACATCTACAAGCGAATTTTCTATCTATGTACACTCATTCTCTCGGACTGAGAGAGGTCCACGCGCGACTTTGTCCATGGTACAGTGTGTAGTAACGTACTCAACTCTCTTACTAGGCTATACATACAGAAACTCTTGGAAGTTTCGCCTATATCTACCTTCATTCAGTTTTCTTGTTTTAACAATAATGAGAAATCCATGACCCCAGGAGTCAGCGCATATCTGTGCTAAATCATGGAAGGATTTGTTAGTTCCTACATGTGCTTGGTAAATGTGTAATAAATTCAGATTATCTTGTTTCAAGGCATTAAATAGGTTTTCATTACCCTAACAACTGTTTTGGGATTATGGAGTGTGTTTGACTTAGATAAAATGCATCAGGTGGGGTGATATCACTGCTTTTACTGAATGTCGTGTATGTAACGCCTTTTACACCGCTTAATATCTCTTGCAATAGCTGATACTTGGGTTGAAACAATGTTTTTGAAAATACGCGGGTAGTACTATTCAATTCTTCTTCTGTTTTGAGTCTTCTTTTACATCTTCACAGGACCAGTCACCTACAACAGAGTCCTTGTGACGAGGATGTTTTATCCGCCCTGCCGTGATACCGATCAAATCAAGTACCAACAAGTAGTGTGGATATATACGAGTAGAAAGACACATACATACTTGTAAGAATGGTAATATTATATGTAGCCACTATAACTCTGTCACTTAACCAACATAACCAACTGAGCTACAATGACTACACAGAGAATTCGATTATCCCCTTTTGAACTTGAGTAGTCACGATTTCTTCTTCTTTCTTCGTTCTTCCCAAATTCTCTTCATACGTTCGCTGTGTTCTCTCTTGCGTTCTTCCGACCATCTTCTTCCCGTTCTGTTCTCCGTGTGTTCTTGTTTAAGTGTGTGTTTCTGTATGATGTTTCTAAACTGTTCTTTATTGTTTATGTTGTCTTGTGTGATCCCCAGTGCTTTAATGTCTTCTTATGCTTCAGTGATCCACTATGTCTTCTTTGTGCTCTTGTTTACCATCTCAGAGATTTGTCTTGTGAGCCAGCTTTTATTCATCCTGCTGGTATGTCCATAAAATTTCATCCTTCTCCTTCTAATGGTGTCTCTTATTGTTTCTGTGTCTTTGTAAATCTCTCTAGTTTGCCTCTTCATCCAAATTCCTTCCCGAAACACTCGTTCGTATATTTTCCTCAGAATTTTTCTTTCCTGGTTTTCAATCTCTCTGATCTTAGTATGACCATGAATCACTGTAGTTTCTACAGCATAAAGTGCTCCTGGTAGGACTACTGTGTTGTAATACCTTAGTTTCGCATTGACAGAAATAGATTTCTTATTATAGTGATTCCACGTGAGCTTATATGCTTTTTGTAATCTGGAGAATCTATCTTTTGTGATCTTAGGCTTTCCCAGCGGCCCGCCCCTCCCCACCTCCACACAACGCAGCGCCGCGTGCGGTACGACGCGGGGGAAGGTGTGGGGAGCGATCAGAGTATAAAGGGGAGGAGGTTCAGCGGAGATGCTCAGCCTGCCTGATACTCCCCTATTAACTGCTCCGCTTGCTCCTCTAGTCTGTTCAACAGGTCCTTTGAAAGAATTTTGTATATTACAGGGAGTAGTGAAATTCTTCTGTAATTATCTGCATCGGTTTTTGCACCTTTTTTGTGGAGAGGGTGAATTAATGCACATTTCCACTCTGCAGGTATTTGTTCAGTTTCCCAAATATTTGATATAATTCTGTGTGTTGCTTGTGTGAGATTATTTTCATTTAATTTCCATAATTCTGCTATGATTCCATCTTCCCGTGGAGACTTGTTGATCTTCAAAGAATTGATTATTTCCTGTACCTTTTTAAGTGACGGTGGATTTGAATTGGGATTGGATGTGGATTTTTCGAAATCTAGTTGTTCTGTCGGAGGCTCGCAGTTGAGAAGTGAGTGAAAATATTTAGCTAAAATTTGACAGTTCTTTTTAGGGTTGGTTTCCAGTGATCCATCGGACCGCCAAAAGCACAGATTAGGTGGTTGATAACCTTTTAGGTTTGTAAAAATTTCTGGTGTTGTTCTTGATAAAATCTTGTTCAATTTCTTTAAGCCGGCATTTATCATATCTAAGTTTTTCTCTTCGTATTGCCTTGGAATAACTCTTCTGTATATTCAAAAATTTCTGCCATTTTCCGTAGTTTTGTTGCTACTGAAAGTTTCTTGAGTTCTTTCTTCTGTTGCTTCATCACATGCACTGTTCCACCATCTGTTTTCTCTTTCTTGGGGGTTTGCCAAATTTCATAGTGTTTTTCAGTACTTCTGCAAGTTCATTACAGGTCGTTGTGTTTGATTTCCCAATTTCCTGGAGAATTTTCCTCTTGTTAAGTTTAAGGTATTCTGGATCAATTGTAACTGTTTTGTTCATTGGTGGTTACTTTCTGTTAGGTTGAAATCTAATCTTTATTTGCAGCAGGTGGTGGTCTGACTCAAAAAATCCCTTTCTTTTTCGTACGTTGAGTATTTCTTTGGTATTCGTATTAGATATGGCAACATGGTCTATCTGAAATTCACCCAAAGTTGAATTTCGCGATTTCCAGATTTAAGGAATTGTGTAGACATGATTTTAAGATCGAAAATTTTGCAGAAGTTTATCAGTCTCTAGCCGTTTTTATTTGTTCTTTTGTGAGCTGTATGACTTCCCGTTGTTTTCCTGAATTTTTTCTCTTTGCCGAGTTGTCCATTGAAATCTCCTAACATAATTTTCATGTGATGAGTAGGGATTTTACTTGAGGTTTCCTCCAGTAGTTCCCAGAAGTCATCTATTGCCTGTTGATTTTTTTCTATTCTAATCATTTGTGGGAGCACGTGCATTTTTCAGTGTATATGCCTTGTTTCCAGATTTTACTGAGATTGTCGAGATTCTTTCTGATGTTGAATGGAAGTTTATTATGTAGTCTATAATTGATTTGTGCACAACAAATGCTAGGCCAAATTGTTTGGATCCCTTGTTCAGCTGGACTGCAGGTTTCCCGTATCAAAATGATTTTCGTCAGTAAATCGTGTTTCTTGAATCGCAAGGATTTTTATGTGGAATTTTTCCATAGTAGTTGTGAGTTGTTTGAGTTTACTTCCTTTGGACAGTGTGTTTGTGTTGAGAGTTCCTGTTTTGGTCTCAGAGATTTTGAGAAGGTCCTACTCTTCTGCGCATGACGTTCCTGGTCCCCCAGAATCCGATGACCAGGAAGATTCAGTCTAGAGACTGATGCCTGGTGTAGTGGAGTTTACCTGAGAGCCCGTGGCCCACCGAACGTTGGCTGGAGTGAGAAAGAGCGCTTCTGACGTTTGAGCTAAGTACAGCTATTGATATGGTGCACACGTACCGTTTATTTTACATTTTATACGAGTCTTTCGCCATTTTGGGCGTTCCGTATTAACGTTGGAACATGCCAATTTAGGCAGTTTGTAGTTTAAGTGTGTTCTGAAGGTGTGGTTATCTGCGCCGAAACCTAGGTCAACATCCGGTTTCTATTTGTAATCGTGGCCGATTCTTTATAAGCATTAGGATTTCTTCCCTTTTGTTCCATCATGCTTATTCAAGTGGAAACTTGTTTTGTGGTGATCTGCTATGAAGGTCACATGTTTACGACTTGATTGTTGAGATCGGCCGGTCGCAGGTTCGAATCCTGCCTCGGGCGTGGACGTGTGTGATGTCCTTAGGTCAGTTAGGTTTAAGGAGTTCTAAGTTCTAGGGGACTGATGACCTCAGAAGTTAACTCCCATAGTGCTTAGAGCCATTTGAACCATTTTTTGATTGTTGAGATCAAGAAGAGCATCGAGTAGCCGCACCAACCAGGTGAACAGATGCTGACCACTACCCGCTGGATTCCAGAACAGACGCTATTGGATTTGGGCTGCCTCTTATTCCAGTTCCGCCATATCGATGATCTTCATCTCTGCCTTCACTGCTGTTGAGGTCTTCACTGTATCCCTGGCAAGGGGCCCTCACGAGGTACTATCACCTGTGCCAGGTGAACCAAGGTTTTTTGACAAGGTGTTACTCCTCCCCCTCCTCCTTTTTCAATGGTCTTGGGACTGTTTTAGATTATATATACACGTTATTTATTTAAAAATCATACAGTGGATGCAGTTTTTCAAAAAAAGAAAAAAAACATCAGTCTCTTCCTTTATCTTCTTCGGACCTGTGCTATAATTCCTAAATAAAGCTTTTTGATATGCAATACATTCCATAGACATCTCCGTCAAACTGATGGATAAGTCATAATACTCTAGTTCATCAGATGTACATTTAACGCGTTTCCCTTTCCACTTGGCATTGATGCAGAAAAAAAGGTTCTGTTCCAAATCATCAACATGTACACCATGCACATGTAGATAGTTCACATCATCGCTGTATGCAGAGTTCATGCTTGACAACAATCGACGTACTCCCTCCAGTGCAAGACATAGCACACTATCCACATTCTATAAGTTCATAATTGTGGTGTGCTGTAGATACACATGTGTCACCCAATTTCACATATAGTCCAGAGTCATCATACAATGTTGTAATAGACAGTGTCACACCAATAAGGCAAATGTCCAATGGGGTATGAGTTGAATAATACTCTATGGTTATCTTCTGAGTGATGTATCCTCCACATAGTATATTTAATCCCAGTCGAACTAAGAAATAGGACTTTAAACCCCTTCAATGCATTTTCAGTTTCT
This sequence comes from Schistocerca nitens, assembly GCF_023898315.1. NCBI lineage: Eukaryota > Metazoa > Arthropoda > Insecta > Orthoptera > Acrididae > Schistocerca > Schistocerca nitens. The sequence goes on from NC_064617.1 coordinate 30,562,954, forward strand.
ATCCTCACATGCGAGCCCCAGTCACACTGTGCTTCTATTCCCACATTTGCACATTTTGTTCCACTCTGTGTTAAATTGTATGTAGAACTGAAAAGCATGACCACACTTTGTACTTTCTTATCCACAACATCTGCATTTGGTCCCTGTGCTACCACAGGAATGTTCTGGTCGGATGGCCATACGTCAGTGACCAGTAACGCTGTTTAGAACCAGCAGCAACATTCAAGGCGTCGGGAACAGGCTGAACATCCTCGTCACCAAAATCGGTGAGTGGGACCAACAATAACAGCACCTTGTCCTGGTCCATCATGTGGACAACGTGTTCTATACTATCCCACGTGGTCGCTACAGGTTTGGGCACACTGAAGGTTGCTGCTGCTGTAGGTCCAGAAGTTAGTGCTGCTCTCAACAAGATTATGGCTGAGATTGCTGTGGGCCTGTATGTGGCACAGGTTAACATGGTGCTGGTTACCCCTGCAGGCGTCGACAGGACAAAGACTACTGCTGAACAAGGAGGAGGAAGCATTATATACAGACCAAGGCATGCAACAATCAATAATAACGCTAACACCATAAAGAGATGTAACATGCTATACTTACTTTTCCACTTCTTCCTGTTCTATAGGGCTGTGCTGGACGTCGAATGCTGCTGCTGACACTTCATGGTTCTTCTTCTGCTGCTGCTTCTGACTTACTGAGTGAAACTGAGGCTGTGGAGCTGCTGAGCCCACCTTATATCTCCAGATACTGCAATCCTATTGGCAGAAGCCTATAACTTGACAGGATTCAGCTTCCCTATCGGTTCATGCGCTTTATTTTCTGGACTGTCGTCTTGGATTACGTCGTGGGTGGGTAGGTGGAGGTGAGGCGAAGGGAGAATGGAAAAGGGCCAACAAACCCTCTGCTGGTGGTGTTGTGAACTAAGTCAACTGGTCTCCGAACCTCAATATGAACACACACGAAATTTGAAATTCACACAAATGAATTTGAATTTCTCGCCATTTTTCGGATTTCCCACGATTTTCAGGTGGGAGGGAGGGCGAAGGGAGCTCCCTGAGGGGAACACACGTGCCAGCTGGGGAAAACCCATCACATCATCAGGGAGTGAGGTAATTAATTGATTAATTAAATTGCATAATTAATTTCATATCAATTTGATATCAAAAGAGGTGAAGAACTCTCTTTATCGCACTACTGTCTTAGTGAGAAACCTTGTGATTCTGTTGACTGTGTATGCATCATTTTAGCGGACTGTACTGTAGCTTTTATGTGTCAGTGTAGGTTGTGTTGTGTATATGTATTGTCTGTCTGGGTCATGGCTGGTATGTCGGTGGTAGTTGGGTACTCCTGAAGCTCTAGTGGCCTAGTGTGCTTGTCAAAACTATTATCCCATGCCCCAAAGCTGTTAGAGGGCGAAGTAATTTCATGTAATATGCATACATGAATCTTAGGTTAAGTCTCAGATGTATGTTTTTATTTTACATTATAAACCATATTACTCGTATTTATGGGGCAAGTAATAATTTTTGGTTGTCATATCTTTGTTCACCTGATGCTAACGTTTATAGAAGACTGAGCACAGGGTTTTGTCTTCATTGTTTGAACATGACCTCTGCCACTGTAAATTGTTATTTAATATGTCTGTATTGGTTAAAAGCCCACACTGGGACAGCCTCCAGCCACACACCACTCTCAATGAAACCCTCCTCCACAACATGTAGAGAAATAACTATTTTGTGCAAAGCATTAGCAGCCTCTTAAGTGCAGTCCACAAACTGGACATTAATGAATGTTCCCACGAGTTGTCCATAATTTATATTCGGCTTTTCGTTTGAAAAGTTCCATGTTAATTTTTCCAGGATTGTATAATGTTTAAAACTGCGATAATTATCTACATCTGCTAAGATACCATTCCAGTGAGTGAAGAAAACAGTTCAGGCTGTCGGTACCATCGAATGAACAGTTTATTTATCTGTCAACTAGTTTCGGACCTAAAAGTTATTCAAATGCCGGAAAGAATTTTCTGTGCATATTACATGCTGTTTTGGAGCATTAACTGAAGGAATATCGTTCTGTCATGCAGAGGAAACACCTTTATTTTGTGTGGCACTTTCTTCCATCAATTAGTAAGCCAAGATTTATGATGAATTAGATCGTTATCTTCATCTGTCCTTTGAACTGAATTAACCAGCGGTTTAAAGGGGCCCGCACTTCAAAATGGGTTCAGAACCACGGGGCAATCTGTTATTTTTCACATATAGTCTCTGTCACACTGGAAAGAAGCGATAAATGACAGAAAAAAATCTTTGGACACACTGACAGCTGAATTCAGTATGTAAAATAAATGGGCCAGATCATAAATGACAAAACAGAAGTAAGATGTATTACGTAACAGTAATCCATAGTGGATCACAAGCAGAACTTATTTTTTTTTTTTTTTTTTTTTTTTTTGACGTGGGATAAAAACTTAGTTAATTCCACACGGTTAAATATTAGGTCCACTGGTGTTCCTCACTTACGTAAAGGACTTCCATTTAATGCACATGAAGCCCAAGTATTTCTTTTTTCCGATCATACAAGTATTCTAGTCAAATCTAACAGACAAACAGCAGCAAAGAAAATTGCAAATGATGTGTTCAGAAAAATTATTTAGCGCCAGACTGAATTTTTCTCTCTGCAGAGGAGAGTGCGCTCTTACGACAGCTTTTGCCGGATTAAAAGTGTGTACTGGACTGTATCCCGAAACCTGGACTGTACATTTTGCAGACAGGCAATTCGCAGAAAAGTAAAAGTTCCAGATTCGTATCCTGGAGCAGCACACAATCATAACATGCCAGGAAATTTGAATTACTTTTTTATTTTTCAACAAATGAACTGTCTCTCTCTCTCTCTTTCTTAGTTAAAGAACGAAACTTATTGACCTCTGCAAATGGCAGATTTAAAGCACATGCAAATGTTAATAAACTCGTAATCCCTAAACAATTTTGTGTATGTTCTTATACTGGAAGAAACGTGCTTTAGAACATGTTAAACTCTGTTCAGTCTCTTTTGTATCGTGCGCGATTGCAAAAGAATCTATTGGGTACCATAGGTCGACATTCTTTGTCTATTTGTATTGAATAATATCTCATTAAATTATATCCTGCAGCAATTCGGATTTCTGAAAGAATATGTTAGTTATTCAAGCGCGTGCAATGTCGCTTTTATCCACAATGAACCGGTAGGCAACTGTTGAAAGAGCGTATTTCAATTATATCGACCTAATTCACAGTTTCTCTTATGAGAACAGTAGTAAATAATCTGATATAGTTCAAAAGGAATAATGACATCTATAACTACAGAACTAGATAAGAAATTCTCCTTCAATCCCTTCATAAAGTAGGTTTTTAACACGAAACAGGTGAATAATTGTGCTACCAATATCTTTGATGACTTACCAGATAATTGTGACATATATATTTTAAAGAAGTTCTTCTGTTCCATAGAGAGATATTTAATCATAAACGTAGCAATTATTTAGTGTAAAAGTATGAAATACTTATTGAACCAGATGTGCCATTCTGATAACGTAAATCACATTGTGGACAGTCAACATTCGGTCACATATAAATAGAAATTAAGTTACCAACATGCAAATCGGCTAGTTCCACTGGTTCAGCGTATTACGAATGAACTAACTGACCAATGGCGAGCCTCGTAGTGTGATGCTGAAGAAGGCAGTCATACACCGGTTGGTTTGTAGACGTAGCAGACCGACACAAGTTCTCTGGTAGCATCAACTGCAGCAGACGTGCAGATTTACTCTGACTGCCCCTCGGAATTCGTCGATCAGCAGCCGACGCCGCCAGCTTGTCTCGGGTCTGCTTCACATCGTTCCCCGGCTCCTTTACAGCTCTTCGAGACACGAGAATAAACCCCACTCTTCTCTAACTTTGCTTCATAAAAGGATACGAAAGGAAATGAAAAGAACTACAGCGAATGGCCGTCGACTCAGCGAACACTACTATGAATTCTGGTGGCGATAGTGTTTAAGAAAATACACGAATTGAAATGAAATGTGCGTTTGGCTATGGAGCAAGTCTCTCTAGTTGACGCCACCATTTTTTTATTAGTCCTCCATCTTATGAGACCACGCGCTTACATTTTTTGTGGCTATTCAAGACTTCTGCCTGAAGTGGAAATCGAACCCTAACTCTGCAGATATTAGCCTAGTATCTAGCCCCTAGACCACATTACTAAATACTAAATACTAAATTACGGGCAGGGAAGGAAGAAAGTCGGTGAAGAGAAAACACAGCGGAGCGATGAAAATGAAAGGAGCCGTGTAGAGGCTTTTCTAGTTTTCTTCATTTATATTTTTTTATGTTCCAGAATTTATTTATTTATTTATTTATTGATTTATTTAACCTGGCAAGATTAGGGCCATCAGGCCCTCTCTTACATCTAACCAGGCATTCTACTTATTTTACATTCATATGTTTTAGTAGGCATGTTAAACTACATCTAGTACAAAAAGTGAAATAAACAATTTGAAGGGTACACCTGGAAAAATACATACATATAGAGTTTATATTCTTAGATCACAAGTACTGTTATAATTAGACATTATTGAACAGACAGATTTGAGGTAGGAGTGCTGGCAGCAGGGAGTATGAGGGAGACTCATGGTGAAGGGAGGAGAAGAATAAAGAGACATGATGAAACATAATTAAGGAAATATAAAGGAAAAGAATATTGCGTGGCTAATAGATATAGATGAAAAGGAAGGCATCTCAGGAGCAAGATAGGAGACGCTAGCTTTGCTATTTGACAGATGAAGGGATTGCCCTTGTACATTAATTTTGTGGAGAACTTTATGAGGATGATAGTAGGAAATGCTTCAACTTCTTCTTAAAAGCAGCAGGAGATTGAATTTTGCGCAAGGTAAGGGGCAGTTTGTTCCAGAGGCGGACAGCGGCAACTGAGAAGGAGTTTGCAAAAGTTTGTGAGTGGGCACAGTTAGGATACCAAATAAGAGTGACCTCGTGTTTCGATTATGATGACATGACAGGTTTTTAATCTCTGAAGCAAGGTACTGGGGTGCTTGCGCGACGAGGAGTCGGTGGAGTAGACATAGAGTGTGGTAGTCACGCAATTTGTCCGGCCGCAGCCACCCTAGCTCGGAGTATGAAGCACTAACATGATCGTATCGGCGAATGTTGCAGGTGTAACGCACACAGGCATTCATGGTTAGCTCTAGCCGTCTTTTGTTTTCACTACTCATGCCTTGTTGAATCACATCACAATAGTGGAGGTTCGGTAGAACGAGTGCTTGCACGAGCTGGCGTTTCAAGTCCTGTGGAAATATGTTCCGAAACTTTTTGAGAGCATAGAGACAAGCAGACGTCTTTCGGCACACTGCGACTGTATTCTCCGCCCAGTTAAGATGCTCATCCAAAGTTACACCCAAATTCTTCACTGTTTTCTGATATGGTATTGGAGTACCGTCGAGCAGAATAGGAGGTAGCCGTTCGCGGAAATCTGAACTTATTAATTTCTGATGGGCTATTAAGATTACTTGCGTCTTTTTTGCATTTAATTTAAGCCCCAGGTTTTTCGCCCATGTCACTACTGAAGACAGGTCATCATTCATCTGAGCGATTGCAGTGTTTACATCTTCAGGTCTGACGCTTAGGTAGAGCTGGAGGTCGTCGGCATAGAAATGACATTTACAGGAGGACAGAACCGACGAAATATCGTTGACATATAAAGAAAACAAAAGTGGTCCTAAGACTGATCCTTGTGGCACTCCCGAGGAAACATGTTTCCAGGAAGATTTTTCATTTACGCAGACAACACATTGCTGTCTGTCTTTTAAGTAGCTTTCAAACCATCTCATTGCACTATCAGAGAAATTAAGCTGTTGCATTTTTCTGAGCAATATATCAAAGTTAACAGTGTCAAAAGCTTTGCTGAAGTCCAGTAGCGTCAATATTGTTGCCTTTCGATTGTCGATGGCATATTTCAGGTCATCAGTTACTTTAATTAGAGCAGTGTTTGTGCTGTGATGTTTACGGAAACCGGATTGAAATTTGTCATATAGGCTGAATTCATGCAAGTGTTCAGTGATTTGGTCATGAACAATATATTCAAGTGCTTTGGAAACAGCAGGCAGTATGCTAATTGGTCGGTAATCACTAGGCAGTTGCGGGTTTTCGATCTTAGGGATGGGTCGAATTAGGCTTCTTTTCCATGCAGTGGGATATATTCCGTTTACGAGGGAAAAATTAAATATGTCCGTTAAGACAGGCACTAAGATATCGGCAACATTCTTAATCATGGTTATACCGATACTGTCGTTGCCTATTGCATCAGAAGAGATTCTCATTATTGCTTTTCTTGCCGTATTTGTTGTTACGTGTTTTAGATGGAAGGTATCGTTGTTAGTTATCCTGTTTGGGGATTCTTGTGGACGGTAATTATCAGCCGTGCTGGTATTCAGAGATGCAGAGAAGAATTCATTTAATTCGTTAGCTGACACATGAAAAGTAGTTTCCGATTTTGCCTTTCCGACCCCCAAGCTACGGAGATTCTTCCATAGAGTCGTGGGCGTCAGATCGCTGCATACAAGGGAGCGAGCGTGCCTGATTTTAGCATTGCGAATGTATTGTTTCACTCTGTTCCGTAGCTTTCTATATTCTTCGAAACGCTCGGGTTTCGGATCTGCCTTGAAACGCCTGTGGGCAGCATCCCTATTAGTCATCATTTGACGTAATTCAGCTGTCAGCCATGGAGCAGGAGATTTTCTTACACGAATTGTGCGCACAGGTGCATGTTTGTCATAGAGGGCAGTGAGTTTATCACCAAGTTCATTAAGTTTGCCGTCGATTGTGGGTTTTCTGATTATTTGATGCCATGAGATTTCTGAGCAGTCGGCTGTTAGAGCGTCAAGGTCAATACGTTTCATGTTCCTACAAGTTATGTAACGCGATTTGATCCTTGGGGGCTGCACAGAGTAGGCCAGGAATATTACATCATGTGCTGAGAGGCCAGGGGCCGATGTTTGACCAACATCTCTTACTTTGTCAGTCTGTTTCGTTGCGATTACGTCTATAAGAGTATGACTGTGCGCCGTATGGTGTGTAGGTTGTAATGGAAGAATGTTCATGCTATTGCAACTAAACAGTCTTCTTAGGTTTATTGCGGAGGGAGTGTCTCTTAGCAGGTCTATGTTCAAGTCACCCATTACGATTACATGTTCGTATTGACACTGAAGTGAATGTAATTCCGACTGGAAGGAACTCATCGAGCTTATTTTTGGCGGCTTGTACACGACGCCAGTCAAGAATTTCCGACTGTGTATATTTATTTCAATGAACATGAATTCAGCCTCTTTTTCCTCAACAGGATTTGACGTACATAAGACTTTCGCTTTGAGATCTGCTCGTATATATGCGCCGACCCCGCCACCTCGCTTTTTTGATCTGTCTGCCCTAAGAAATGTGTACCCTGGGAGATGAATAGATGCAGAGGATATGTGTGGTTTCAACCACGTTTCGGATAAGAGGATTACGTGGTAGTATAGTTGGTTGAAGAGGAGGCTAAGTTCTTCGTAATGTGCAGGTAAAGACTGGATGTTGCAGTGAGCTGCTAAAAGCTCTGATGCGTTCCGCTGAGCAGCCTGGAGTAGGGTGGCAGACTGGTTTGTCCCTTTGTTAGGCACTACCTGCCGCGAGGGGCACTGGCCGCTGCTTCCGCCAAGTGACATAACACAGGGGTGTCCGAGATTTTGCGCGCCCTGTGTGTGACACCGCGAGTGCCGAAAGAAAGGCGACTGCTAGAGATTTCCTGAGGTTGCGGGAGTATAGAAAATGGATTAGTGGTATTCGGTGCTAGGAGAATACCCAAAATAGTGACGGCTGTGTGTCACTGTGTATCCTCTGTCGCAAGAGGAGAAATGTAATTAGCGTATCTGAAACAGCTTAGGGTGGAAATAAGGGAAAAGGGAGTGATTTAAGAGGCTGATGCTGCCAGCAGAGAGAAGTAAGCTTAATAATTAATAGATTATCGTAGGAAGCTAGAATTAAATTGAAATTTACTAAAGTGATACTGGTAGTGATTATCGTAGGAAGCTACAATTAGATTGAGATTTGCTAAAGTGATACTGATAGTGATTTTTGTTATGAACAATTTAAACCGAAGAGATGGGTGATTAATGAACTAAAGGAGAGACTAATAATTGCAATAGAACTAATTCAGAACGGAAGAGAATAAACTGAGAAAATGAAAAAAGTGTTAGCAGTAACTAAAATTAAGTAATGGTTAGAGCTACAGACACAAAAAATATAGTGAAAAGTTAATACAGTTACAAAAACAATTAGTTGAAGGTACAAATATGGGTATTATTAAAAAATTAATAAAATTACAAGACTATATCTGAGTATAGGGCTGTTACAATTTGCAAATGGTGTTAAGTTTGCACTTTTGGCTCGAGTAGCTTCACTTAATACTATTCAGTTCTGTCATGTTTGTGACTGTCTTCTTTCCAGCTGCTGTCTTAATGATTACTCTGCCATCCTGAGTCCACACATTCTGAAGACCGAAATGGGATATGGCACTGTTTAAAATCTTTAGCCGTTCGTGTGTCAGATCTTCCCTTATTGTAAGCCCTGTCCTTGCTAACTTCTTCTTCTGGGTAAAGATCTCTGCCCTTTTCCGGTACGAGATAAATTTAATTATTATTGGACGAGGTTTGGTGGCACCTGGTAGTTTTCGTCCCACCCGATGGCTCCTGTCAATGTCTGCCTTGGTCACTTCAACGCCTAATTTTTCACGCGCAACCTGTATAAGCAGGTTGTCCGTGTCTTCTTCCTTATTTTCTACTACTCCAAACAGTCGTAGACTATTTCGCCTTTGGTACTGTTCTAGTTCGTCTGTTGCGGCAGATAGTTTCATTTCCAACTCTCGTGCCTTTTTCTCGTATTCAGACACAGACTTTTTTAGTGCTGTAATTTCGGCAGTATTGGCCTCAACAGTTTCACGCATTTTGGCCAATACTGCTGCCGTTACAGTATCTGATATAGTGCCTGCTATCAGATCGAGATTGTTTTTATCGCGAAGCGCAGCGTTTACCTCAGAGCGGACCAGCTCCGCTATACCGGGAGCCGCGGCCGCACCTTCCGCCAAGAGCGGGCCCGCCGCACCTGCTGCTCCCCCGCTGAAGGACGCGCTGCTGTTCACTCTTCTGTTTACCATTTTCTCGAAGATATTGGCGGAGCACAGAAAAAAAAATAGCACTGCTGCACAGAACACTGTTGTTTACACGAATTCCACTTGTACTAGACAACACCACCTGCGAGAACACCTTCGAATTCAACTAAATTTCGCGAGCCGAACTTAACACGTGTTACACTGCAGCCGCCATGACATTCGCTCGCGCCTTCGGATGGTGGAACATCCAAACGTGTCTTCTCGAAAATTTAATTGAGATTCCGTTTGTAGTTCGTTCAAAGTAAGCATCAGCATATCATGGCTTGGACGTTCTAGCAGAAAGCGGGTCATGAAACACACTCCATGGAAAATTTGAAAAAAAAAGAACCTACTTGAATCTTGTTTTGCGAACAAGTGCACAGTGTCAATCATTAAGGTACGTCCAGTAACCCAGTTATAATTTTTCGTCAGAAGTTAGCGGACCATACGGGCGCGTATTCCATACGAGACAGTTTTTGTTGAAGGATAATAAATCACGTCCGAGAATAAAAGCGTCTGTACAGTGGAAGTACTCAGCGCGAGCTTCCAGACCATACCGCGGCGATTTGCGTGTCAACGTGGAAGAAATGATGTTACAGACAACACAACGGCCAGGTTCCGAACGGGGAGAATCTCCAATCCGCCCGGAATCGAATCAGAGCCTCTGAACCCTCAGGTGTGGGCGTCGGCGATTTAAGCGTTGAATCACAAGGAATGTTGACAAGCAGATAATCGTCAGAGCACAGTAAACGAGGGAATCACCACGCAGAGACCCGATGGAAGGGAAAGTGTTCCTTGCAAGGCGGCTTCCCTCTGCGGAAAAGGGCAACATCAACTTACCGCTGCTTGCCTTTGGCACGACAGGGTTCGTACACCAGTCAGTGTCGGACTCATATTGTCAGTCTTCGACTTCCACTTATAACACTGCTAAACGGATTTACGTAGCTTGTACAATGAAATACCAAATTTGGCTTATTACGTACCATGCCTCTGTCACGGAAAAGCCACGTATAACACTACCGTCCGCTACTGCTATACCATAACCTCAAAGTTGGAGGCAGGTCATGAAATAAAACTATCTTGTTAAAGTAATTATGGTATAAAGCAACAGAGCAGTGTTACCCTCTGAGAGGAATTTTATTATGTTGACCGTGTTGTACCTAACGGAGGTGGCTTATCGGAAGTGAAAGTCAGAATTACGTAAATATTCAAATAGTAACAATTAATACTTTACCTAGCTACACTGTTTAAAGAATTAAAAAAAACGGTCGCCAGCCTATTTAGGCAAGAGAATGATTAACATTCTTGTTTAAGAAATTAGGTATAAGTAACTTTAACGGACAAACACAGCCTATATTTTGCGACACGCGAGTGCAGTGAACTCTGACACCTGCATATGTTCACGGTAAGATTGGAAGCTGACAGAGCGGAACAAACTATTTGCATAAATATAACAGATAACAATACAAACTGTTACTTTCAGGGCTTATTCAAACTGAATGGTCTTTATAACATTACTATTAATATTCACTGTAGGATCATAGATTGGATATAGGTTCAGTATTACTTTTCACACATTTTCCTAGGTGACATAATTTTAAATGTAGTTCACTGCAAAATTATGAGCTGATCACAGGTTAAGCCTCTCTCCAATTGAATACTTTTCTATTTAGAATGAAAGTTAAATGGAATTCACTAACAGGTTGCTTCTCAGTGTCTTTTGAATAAATACATTATTGTTTTCATAAATAGTGGTCTTCCTATTAACTGTTATTTATCATGAGCACAAAGGATAACCTGTGGATACTATTACACTATTAATAGACACTTTCAATACCCAAAAGAAACAAGTGCTTAGCAAGCATGAGTATATAACTTTCCATTGTTGCAGTTATCCACTTTTACTACAGTGAGACACAAAATTAACGTATTTGTAAGATACTGACTCACTTTTTGCCATTTACAACAAGCAGCAATGTCATCATTTACTAAGCAAAACTTTACAAGCCTCAGTCTTAAGAACTTTTAATTTGAAGTTGGCAACAACATATTAATAAGCAGTGTTAACAGAAAAATCATTTTCTGCAAGCATCAATTACTTTAGTTTCCTTTCTTGCCACATTAACTTTAACTTTCTTTTTACTATTTTCAAGAGACATTAAGTAGTAAAAGATTGGGCTTTTATGTTCTTTCAGTAAGGACACTCGGTAATCACTTTAGTTCAAACGGAGAGGAATCTGAGAGCTGTTATGATAAGGAAAAAAAATCGGGGTAGGTACATAAATTCAGATATAAATTACCTTATATTTGAGCGCACTAACACATCCAACAAGCTGATCCTTCACTCTACATTACTATAATCTTCCATTACAGTGATTGCGCAATGTGGTGGCGCCTGCGTGTTGTTAGGTGGATTTGCAGGTAGAATTGCTGGACTCTGTCATTTCTTGGTGGCGATTATACATACAAATTTCAGAATAATTCCAGCTCTTTGTACGTCCATCCGAGGCACAGGAAAACGGCAGGAAAAGCCTCTCTTGGAACCAGCACAATATACAACTTTTACATGGGCAATTCACAGTTTGGTAGCTCGTCCGCGACTGACTCTCAGTTCCACCTTTTCTACCTAGGCCAACCACAATTTGCGCGCGCTACAAAGTTCCGTTCCCGAGGGGAACCACACTACCTTTTATATACAAAATAACTAAGAATCCTAAGTGAAGGTCAGCAGTTTACATAACAACAAACAAACAATTTAAATAAAACAAAACCTTTGCACATATTAACATCTCTACACTCCTGGAAATGGAAAAAAGAACACATTGACACCGGTGTGTCAGACCCACCATACTTGCTCCGGACACTGCGAGAGGGCTGTACAAGCAATGATCACACGCACGGCACAGCGGACACACCAGGAACCGCGGTGTTGGCCGTCGAATGGCGCTAGCTGCGCAGCATTTGTGCACCGCCGCCGTCAGTGTCAGCCAGTTTGCCGTGGCATACGGAGCTCCATCGCAGTCTTTAACACTGGTAGCATGCCGCGACAGCGTGGACGTGAACCGTATGTGCAGTTGACGGACTTTGGGCGAGGGCGTATAGTGGGCATGCGGGAGGCCGGGTGGACGTACCGCCGAATTGCTCAACACGTGGGGCGTGAGGTCTCCACAGTACATCGATGTTGTCGCCAGTGGTCGGCGGAAGGTGCACGTGCCCGTCGACCTGGGACCGGACCGCAGCGACGCACGGATGCACGCCAAGACCGTAGGATCCTACGCAGTGCCGTAGGGGACCGCACCGCCACTTCCCAGCAAATTAGGGACACTGTTGCTGCTGGGGTATCTGCGAGGACCATTCGCAACCGTCTCCATGAAGCTGGGCTACGGTCCCGCACACCGTTAGGCCGTCTTCCGCTCACGCCCCAACATCGTGCAGCCCGCCTCCAGTGGTGTCGCGACAGGCGTGAATGGAGGGACGAATGGGGACGTGTCGTCTTCAGCGATGAGAGTCGCTTCTGCCTTGGTGCCAATGATGGTCGTATGCGTGTTTGGCGCCGTGCAGGTGAGCGCCACAATCAGGACTCCATACGACCGAGGCACACAGGGCCAACACCCGGCATCATGGTGTGGGGAGCGATCTCCTACACTGGCCGTACACCACTGGTGATCGTCGAGGGGACACTGAATAGTGCACGGTACATCCAAACCGTCATCGAACCCATCGTTCTACCATTCCTAGACCGGCAAGGGAACTTGCTGTTCCAACAGGACAATGCACGTCCGCATGTATCCCGTGCCACCCAACGTGCTCTAGAAGGTGTAAGTCAAGTACCCTGGCCAGCAAGATCTCCGGATGTGTCCCCCATTGAGCATGTTTGGGACTGGATGAAGCGTCGTCTCACGCGGTCTGCACGTCCAGCACGAACGCTGGTCCAACTGAGGCGCCAGGTGGAAATGGCATGGCAAGCCGTTCCACAGGACTACATCCAGCATCTCTACGATCGTCTCCATGGGAGAATAGCAGCCTGCATTGCTGCGAAAGGTGGATATACACTGTACTAGTGCCGACATTGTGCATGCTCTGTTGCCTGTGTCTATGTGCCTGTGGTTCTGTCAGTGTGATCATGTGATGTATCTGACCCCAGGAATGTGTCAATAAAGTTTCCCCTTCCTGGGACAATGAATTCACGGTGTTCTTATTTCAATTTCCAGGAGTGTATAAAAAAATTACTTAAACAAATTCCAAATATATACAGTAAGTTTTGTTTCCCTCCAATTGGGACAAAAATTTAAATGATAGATACACTACATTGCATAGAGTCAAACCATGACATCAAAGTTGTTTTTTTTCTTTTTCTTTTTCTTTTTTTTTTTTTTTACACAGAGAAGAATAAACACTCTCATGATATCGATTCAATCCAACAACCTTTACAGATACTCAATGTTGTAACATTAAACCAAAACAACAGGCAAAATAATTCCGTACAGCATTAGAGCTGTGGTGTTACACAGTCTGACTCAGGAGGAGGCCGGTGAGATAGGCCACCCAAGTAACAGAACCAGAAACAGAAACTGTACTGCAGGAAATTACAATTCCCACTCGACAGCTGCAGCAAATAACGAAGTTATACATATTTTTCGTATACAGTTCAACTACAGGTATATTGCTGTATACAGAGTTGTAACTATTCCACTCCACTGTGTGTTAATCGCTAAAATCAAACAGCACATCAGTACCTCGATGAAGAGTAAGAGGAGACCGTACGACATACCGTCTACTTCTGTTTTGGGAAATATGACTCCGTAAGTACCTTGTGTGTTAACATGCATTACTTAATGCAACAATTTAATATTTTGCGAAATAATATCTCATTTGGTTGCCTGGTGAAGAAGCTGGTCGTGAGGTGCTACAAGGCATTCTTTCTTCAACGGATTGAGATCCTGCAGACTTCATACCTTGGGCGAACAGTTTAGGGCAAACCCCTTCTGTCACTTCAGTGGAAGGTAAAGTCAGATGCGCAGAAACGGCTTGAGCCGTGTCAGTAACGAATGGAGAGGTGCATAGACTGTGGTATTAATTTGTAAGTGACCGCTACCTACTGAATAAATTTCGTGAATACAGATTAACCGGGACTGCAACTGGAAGCTCAGCACTTGTGCCTGCCGTATGGGGAACGCGGCGTGGACGTCCCCCTGCCTTGCCCACGCCCTGCTGTTGCTGTCACGGACTTATCCTCGGTCTCAGTGGGGGGAGGGGGTGGGCTGGTGTATGGTGTGGAGTGCACTCGGGTTCGTGGTGCAGCTGAGGATCCACTTGTGTGAAAAGCAGCGTCTGCGAGATTTCGAAAGCCGACAACGGACTGAAGAGTCGTATACTGACAAAGTGCCTCTCCATACTGCTTGCAAACGACTCCACTGACCGAGGATAGCGTAGCGGCCGATCGGCTTCGCATGACTCACACTGCATGCAGCGGGGAACCTTTACTGTAAGTACACAAATATGCGGCATCCGTCCTGTATTTTTTTGAGTGTTACATCGTACACGACATTCTGTACACGGGATTGGTCAGAAAGAGTCTGCAAAGACTTGTAAGCGAGTTGCAGACAAGGCCATTCTGAGGAATAACTGTTAAGAAAAAGAATTAGTTACATCTTTTCCGCATTATTTGGCACTGGAGTTAGCCAAAGTGATCGCTTCAACGTTTTTGGTCCTGTCTTCCTCAGTTGCGTGTAATTTTACGGTATATTGATAATTTTTACTTATGGACCGTCTGACAGCAATTGAATAAAACACAATTTTAGTGCCATACGCATTTCGCCTTTATTTTCTGCAAGGCATCATCAGTGGCAGGTTGCTTGGACAATTTCTTACATATTACGATCCTGTTGCATTTTTGGAGTTGTTCTTCTTCTTATGAATGCCAATTTGCGGTTTTTTTCCCACATACCACAGCACTATGAACTTAACGCTTGTGTTTTATTCAGTTGCTGTCAGACAGTCCGTAAGTAAAAATTATCAATATACCGTAAAATCAGATAGCTGCACGCGCAAATTGATACAATTAGTGACAGTCTGCCCTGCAACAGCCTTACAAGCTTTTCAGACTGTTTCTAGCCACCTTGTGTACACTGATGAGCCGAATATTACGACCTCTTGGTGGTTTTGCGTGCATGTGACGCAGCGAGGAAAGAATGTAAGTGGAAGAGACACGAATGGACAGTTGTTATTCCGAAGACACGGGCGGAAATTGCGGAAATCCACTTATGTAAGCGGTTTTAACAAAGGGCACATCATTGTGGCGCTACGGCTGGAAACTAGAATCTCTGAAACTGCGAAGTTGGCCGCCTCTTGGCGTACTACCGTCGCGAGAACCTACGGAAAATGATTGAGGGATGGTGAAATAACGAGTAGGCCGGATGGTATCGGACGACCACGACCCATCACAAGGCGTACAGGTCGAACGACACCTCACTCTGTAATCCAGGATAGGCAGCGGTCTGTGCCAGATGTGACGACAGAGTACAATGCTGGGGCAGGCACAATTGTTTCGGAGATCACCGCTCAAGGGCCACTGTTGGACATGGAGCTCCACATCACGCGATCCCTACGTGTTCCTGTGCTGACCCAGCGATACCGTCAGTTATGATTGCAGCGGGCACAGCATCACTGAGTTTTCACCGTGGATCAATAGAAACGTGTCGCCTGTCGAATGTATTGCATTGCTTGCTACACCAGGTCGATGGTTGGGTCCTTACAAGCCGTTATCCAGTCGAATGGGTGCACGAAACATGCACCGCGCCACTAATGCAGGCCGGTGAAGGCCAAATTATGCTCTGGGGTGCACTGAGTTGGGTTTCCGTGGCACCTGTGACGGCACTCTAATGCACCGTGACAGCAGGGAACTGCGTGACCACTATCGCACACCACCTGCATTGCTTCACGCTTCAAGTATCCCCGTACGGCGATGGCATCTTCCGACGTCTTGCAATGTCAGAATCGCGTTACATTGGTTTCAGGGGAACTATAGAGAACTTACACCGATGTCTTGGCCAGCAGATGTACCTGATATGTACAAATTCGAACAAATATCGGACGCCGACTGTGTTCCCGTGAACCACCGTCAAGTAATTTGAGAGAACTGCTTGATCCGTTGCTAGACGTCGGCTCCCTCATACATTTTGAATCTTGTCGAGGACTTGCAGAATCTATGCCAAGCAGAATCTCTGTTTTAATGCGTTTGACAAGTGGAACAATACGCTATTAAACAGGTGGTCATAATATTTTGACTCATTGGTGTTGTTGTTGTTGTTGTGGTATTCAGCCCTGAGCCTGGTTTGATGCAGCTCTCCATGCTACTCTATTCTGTGCAAGCTGCTTCATCTCCCATACCTACTGCAGCCTACATCCTTCTGAATCTGCGTAGTGTATTCATCTCTTGGTCTCCCTCTACGATTTTTACCCTCCATGCTACCCTCCAATACTAAATTGGTGATTCCTTGATGCCTCAGAACACGTCCTACCAACCGATCCCTTCTTCTAGTCAAGTTGTGCCACAAATTTCTCTTCTCCCCAACCCTATTCAGTACCTCCTCATTAGTTATGTGATCTACCCATCTAATCTTCAGCATTCTTCCCTATCACCACATTACGAAAGCTTCTATTTTCTTGTCTAAAGTATTTATCGTCCATGTCTCACTTTCATACATGGCGACACTCCATACAAATACTTTCACAAACGACTTCCTGACACTTAAATCCATACTCGATGTTAACAAATTTCTCTTCTTCAGAAACGCCAGTCTACATTTTATATCCTCTCCACTTCGACCTTCATTAGTTATTTTCCAACCCAAATAGCAAAACTCCTTTACTACTTTAACTGTCTCATTTCGTAATCTAATTCCCTCAGCATCACCTGAGTTAACTCGACTACTTTCCATTATCCTCGTTTTGCTTTTGTTGATGTTCATCTTATATCCTTCTTTCAAGACACTGTCCATTGCGTTCAACTGCTCTTCCAGGTGCTTTGCTGTCTCTGACAGAATTAAATGTCATCGGCGAACCTTAAAGTTTTTATTTCCCCTCCATGGATTTTAATAGCTACTCCGAATTTTTCTTTTGTTCCCTTTACCGCTTGCTCAATATACAGATTGAATAAGATCGGCGAGAGGCTACAACCTTCTCTCACTCCCTTCCGAACCACTGCTTCCTTTTCATGTCCCTCGGCTCTTATAACTGCCATCTGGTTTCTGTACAATTTGTAAATAGCCTTTCGCTCCCTGTATTTTACCCCTGCCACCTCCAGAATTTGAAAGAGAGTATTCCAGTCAACATTTTCAAAAGCTTTCTCTAAGTCTACAAATGCTAGAACTTACTCTAGCTTCTAAGATAAATCGTAGGGTCAGTATTGCCTCACGTGTCCCAATATTTCTACGGCATCCAAACTGATCTTCCCCGACGTCGGCTTCTACTAGTTTTTCCATTCGTCTGTAAAGAATTCGCGTTAGTATTTTGCAGCCGTGACTTATTAAACTGATAGTTCGGTAATTTTCACATCTCTCAACACCTGCTTTCTTTGGATTTGGAATTATTATATTCTTCTTGAAGTCTGTGGGTATTTCGCCTGTCTCAGTCATTTTGCTGACCAGATGATAGAGTTTTGTTAGGCCTGGCTCTCCCAAGGCTGTCAGTAGTTGTAATGGAATGTTGTCTACTCCGCGGGCCTTGTTTCGACTCAGGCCTTTCAGTGCTCTGTCAAACTCTTCACGCAGTCATATCTCCCGTGTCATCTTCATCTACATCGTCTTCCATTTCCATAATATTGTCCTCAAGTACATCGCCCTTGTATATACCCTCTATATACTCCTTCCACATTTCTGCTTTCAAAAAAAATGGTTCAGATGGCTCTGAGCACTATGGGACTTAACTTCTGAGGTCATCAGTCCCCTAGAACTTAGAAATAATTAAACCTAACTAACCTAAGGACATCACACACATCCATGCCCAAGGGAGGATTCGAACCTGCGACCGTAGCGTTTCTGCTTTCCCCGTCTTAGTTTAGAACTGGGTTTCCAGCTGAGCTCTTGATATTCATGGAAGTGGTTCTCTTTTCTCCAATGCTCTCTTTAATTTTCCTGTAGGCTGTATCTATATTACCTCTAGTGATATAAGCCTTCACGAGGGTTCCCCGATCAGAAACTGCATGTGCGTGCTGCTTGCTTCCTAGATGATCGTGTTATTCGTCCTGTGTGGAGGAGAAACATTTACCAGCAACTGCCAGCATCGTTAGTGAGAGGATCGCGGCCTGTCGATACTATGGTTTGTCGTTTCGCGATGTCTCTTCGCACCAGTGTAGTGCTGATATGGAATTCACGAGTTCATAAGGGCCACACTCGACGCCGGTGTTCCCCGTGATAGCGCGGCACGCGACATTGGCGCCAGTTGGTCGTTTAGAACGAGCCGTGGTCTTTGGTGATGCACCGTGACGGATACATTCGAGCGTGGTGGATCTGAGAAGAACCAGTAGTGTCGGGCTGGATTAGTGTCCCCACACGAGACCAGCAGCAGACAACGATCCTATCAGCCGCTTCCCAGTTACCGGATATAGGGTCATCTTCTGTATTCACCAGAGTACTCCCGAACACAAGAAACAATATTCCAGCTTTAAACGCTATGTTAACTTACACTGTACTCTTTGACTACATTTGACCGCGTGTTTACCTGACTGAATTGGGAACGAAACTTCTTCTGAAACGTTTCGTAGTCGAACTATTGGGTCGCTATATATATGAACAAAATATTCACCGCACTGCACTGCTTACTGTGAGGTAACGGGTGAATTGTGGCGCTCTGAAAATATTCTAAGTTGGTGTGGCCGCACTCGACGCTCGTCGAAGCCGTGGCCAGGCAGCAAACACGTGGTGGCAAACGTTTGTAGCCGGTCGAGAGGGGGGCGGGTAGCCCCAGCGCATGGTCCAGCCGCGTGGCTGGGAATTCCGCTGTGGCGAGGACGGTGCTCTGTGTCGATGAAGGAGACGCCTATGCCGGGAGTGCCAAAGATGGCGGACTTTGTGAAACCTTAATGGCAGACATCTCACAGTTCGTTTAGAAATTAATGGCAGCCAGATGAATCATGATACTTCAAAAAGAAACATGTACATTACCATTAATTGCACGACGATTCTGATGGTGTAATCAGATTTTCAATATCTTTATTAGTTTAAAGTTAAGTATCTGACGGTAAATAATACAAGTATCACCCAGCAACGAATTTACAAAATCTAAACGGTTCTTCCTATTTTGTCGATCGCCGTGCCTTTAGAAATCTGTTAGTGTAATCCTAAATTGGTATGAATTACAGGCATGTAACTTAAATAATACATGAGTCATTGGAGGTCAAAGTGGGCGATTACTATCGATCGCGTCAGATCATAAGTACTCCACAGTTACACGAAAAATCGGTAGCAGCATGCTTATAAATATATTTATTCATCTGTGTCTTTGTTTATATCCGATATATACTATTCGTGAAGAAATTGGTTAAATATTTACTGTGTGTTAGAAAGCACAGACATATTAGGCTCCTGGCCTACCTTTTGCTCCTTTTCATTTGATATATGTTTATTTAATTGTTTACGTATTTAATAATGTGTGTTAGAGCGTGTTTATGGTCCAGCCGTAGGAATATTTATTTAATTTCAAGTATTCAAATGTAAATCTAGTATTTCGTATGTGTTTTATGTAGGTGAGTGTGCACTGGCTGTAAGACATGGCGGGAGCGCTCTAGCCAATGACAGCGCTCGTTAATGGTGATACTGTAT
Source organism: Schistocerca nitens (assembly GCF_023898315.1). Taxonomy (NCBI): domain Eukaryota; kingdom Metazoa; phylum Arthropoda; class Insecta; order Orthoptera; family Acrididae; genus Schistocerca; species Schistocerca nitens. The sequence continues at coordinate 30,583,002 of NC_064617.1, forward strand.
GGAAGTGGGGGAGGAGCATCGTTTCGAGGGAGGATACAGGGGCAGTTCGGAGAAGGACGGGACAGGACACTGAGAGTGCTGGAAAGACTTGGAGTGGAGCAGTTTGCGCGTGGTCGCGGGAGTACCGACTCGTGCACTTGTGAGATTTCCGGCGCTTCTACAAAAACTGTTTTGCAGAAATATACCACTTTCTCAAAAATACTTCTACTATCGTACTCATAATTCAAAGTCGTTAAGATAGTACCTGCTGATTTTATTTACTTGCAATCTTACATTTATAAATTTATGTGTTACATTCATGATTCGCAATTGCCGAGTAATAGAAACCTTCGACCATTCGATTCATGTGTGTATTCTTACCGTATACTGCAGACTCAGCACTACTCGGCCTGTAATGCGGCAACAACGTATCCTAGCCCCTAGACAACGAAACCAGCCAAAACTTTTAATATTTCAACTCTCAGTCGGAGGGTGCGTAGTTATTTTGAAAGCCCGGAACAGGAACTGTGACTAACCTCATCTTGATAACTTTATCTTGAAATTAAACTAGATTATTAGATTGTTTCCTATTTCGGTCGCGTACGCCTGATAGAATTCATTTTGAGAATGTGAAACTGTTCCATCAGCTTGAAGTATTTATAGAAACTACACTAATGGCGATTAAAATTGTTACACCACGAAGATGATGTGCTACAGACGCGAAATCTAACCGACAGGAAGAAGATGCTCTGATACACAAATGATTAGCTTTTCAGAGCATTCACACAAGGTTGGCGCCGGTGGCAACACCTACAACGTGTTGACATGAGGAAAGTTTCCAATCGATTACTCATACACAAACAGCAGGTGACCGGCGTTGTCTTGTGAAACGTTGTGCTGCCTCGTGTAAGGAGGAGACTTTGATAGAGTTCGGATTGTAGCCTATCACGATTGCGGTTTATCGTATCGCGACATTGCTGCTAGCGTTGGTCGAGATCCAATGACTGTTCGCAGAATTTGGAATCGGTGGGTTCAGGAGGGTAATACGGAACGCCGTGCTGGATCCCAACGGCCTCGTATCACAGCAGTCGAGATGACAGGCATCTTATCCGCTTGGCTGTAACGCATCGTGCAACCACGTCTCGATCCCTGAGTCAACAGATGGGGACGTTTGCAAGACAACAACCATATGCACGAATAGTTCGACGACGTTTACAGCATTATAGACTATCTGCTCAGAGACCATGGTTCAAATGGCTCTGAGCACTATGGGACTTAACATCAGAGGTCATCAGTCCCCTAGAACTTAGAACTACTTAAACCTAACTAACCTAAGGACATTACACACATCCATGCCCGAGGCAGGATTCGAACCTGCGACCGTAGCGGTCGCGCGGTTCTAGACTGAAGCGCCTAGAACCGCTCGGCCACTTCGGCCGGCCTCAGAGACCATGGCTGGTTGCGGTTACCCTTGACGCTACATCACAGACAGGAGCGCCTGTGATGGTGTACTCAACGACGAACCTGGGTACACGAATGGCAAAACGTCATTTTTTCGGACGAATCCAGGTTTTGTTTACGGCATCATTATGGCGACATTGCGGTGAACGCACATTGGAAGCGTGTATTCGTCATCGCCATACTGGCGTATCACCCGGCGTGATGGTATGGGGTGCCATTGGTTACACGTCTCGGTCACCTCTTGTTCGCAATGACGGCACTGTGGTTGACTTTTAATTTCAGATGTGTTACGACCCGTCGCTCTACCCTACATTCGATCCCTACGAAACCCTACATTTCAGCAGGATAATGGACGATCGCATGTTGCAGCTCCTCTATGGGCCTTTCTGGATACAGAAAATGTTCGACTGCTGCCATGGCTAACATATTCTCCAGATCTCTCACCAACTGAAAACGTCTGGTCAATGGTGGCCCAGCAACTGGCTCCTCACAATACGCCAATGAACTATGGTATTGTGTTGAAGCTGCATGGGCAGCTGTACCTGTACACTCCATCCAAGCTCTGTTTGACTCAATGCCCAGGCGTATCAATGCTGTTATTACGGCCAGAGGTGGTTGTTCTGGGCACTGATTTCTCAGGATCTATGCGCCCAAATTGCGTGAAAATGTAATCACATGTCAGTTCTAGTATATTTTTTTGTGACGGCCTTCGTAGCGACAAACAATTCGCTGTAGAAACGGCTTACGAAGTCACCGCCACACTTTTAATAGCGGGCCGACCGGTCCGCTGGAACAGTGAACAGAATGATGAAACCCCAAACACTCGGATTAAATGAAAGTCGGTACTTATCTTTATTAACGACGATACAGAACACAGTGGTGAACATGGTCTACAGAAATCTGTCTAGTTCGAGTCGGAGCGGCTTGGTCAGCGTCGGCTCACGACAAACAACAACTCTGCTGCGATGAACACACAACTGACTAGCAGGTACACGATTCGGTGGCGAGTATACAACTGAGCGGCGAATCCAGAACTGTCCTAGCGCTCGCGACTCCAGCGCTTAAGAAGCCAGAAGCCAGCGGTGGCGCGCGCAGACTTGCGGCGATTTCCTATCTCATAAAACTGAACAATAACATTGCAGTTATTTTCACCGTTGCGAAGTGAGGTCACGAAAGAGATGTGCGACCATGTTGGAAAATACGTGCAGTCTGCAGAACGGTCGCTGAGGAAAACGTCGTTGATTGGATGCAAGCTCACGCAATTACTCCAGCATTACGCATTTTTCGCATTTCCATCGTCAGATATTTGCAGAAAACAACACAAAACTAGGTAGCTGTATATAAAACAAATATGAGTCACAAGACGAGGAGAAAAATATATTACAAGTCTTTAGAAAACACATACCCTCGAACATCTTGTTGCACATAGCTATAAATGTTACATTCGTAGTACGAAGGTTGCCCAGAAATTAAAGCACGGCATTTTTTTTCTTAGCCGAAAATAGCGCTACGAATGGAAAACGTTACGTGTGTATTATCTGAAGACAGGCAGGGTAGCTGCAGTACAGTTTCAAAATGGTGTCTGTAGGTGATGTACGTTACATGTACGGTGTCGTCATTGAATTTCTCACTGCAGAGAAAGAAATTGCAGGGATTACTCACAAACGTTTGTGCAAAGTCTGTGGATCATCTGCTGTCGAAAGTAGTTAGTCGCTGGGCACAGAGGGCGAGGTCATCGGAAGGCGGTTCGGCGGAGCTTTACAATTTGCAGCGATCGGTGAGAGCATCCACGGCTGTCACACCTGATATGTTGCAGCGAGCTGATGTTGCCATTCGCCATTAAAGGATGCCATTCGAGGAAGACATTTTGAGGACGATGAGGGGGGGGGGGGGGGAACAAGGACTGGTAGCGACAGGGTGTACACGCCCTCGTTTCGCGCTGGAGGAAGGCCATAGAACGGGATGGACATTACGTGGAAAAATAAGGTGTGTAGATAAAACACCATTCTTTCATTTGTGTGATTCTCATTATGTTCAATAGAGAATTGTTGAAGAAAAAACATGCGGTGCATTACTTTCTAGGCTACTGATAATTTGTTGATGGTTGCTATCCTGGCGGTGATATGGCAAGAGTGGCGCTATATAGCGGCTAAGTATAAACGACATATGATTCACAAAAAGAATCGAATATAGTAACAAACGATTAATAACAAGAATAGATACGGCATACAGACAGGAAGTGTAACAGAAAGTAACACGAAAAGTACAATTTGGAACACACTCCGAATAGAACGTAGCATCAAACAAACAAACGTAGCATCAAACAATGCCAGTACATTAACCAACAGGCAACGTTTTTATAAGAATCATTTATTTTATTACAGCGTGCCAATATGTCTTCCTTTCTCCAATTCTTATTCTTCAATATCTGTTTTGTCTCTCTTGCATAAACGTATGTTATTTGCGTTGCCATATAGCGCTGCGACGCCCACAGTATGTATCTGTGTAACACTTATATAATTATTGCTTTAAATTCCTGTCATTATTTTCTGTGTGTTGGTTAATGTAGCCGTATTGACACTTGTTGACACCTTGATCCATCGCGATATGTCAAGGATTATACTTCTCGTGGTACGCCATACCTATTTTTGTTATTAATAATCTGTAATTGTCTTCTAATGTTTGTATGAATTTTATGTAATTTGTACTTTGGTACTGTACAGTGTCACTCCCACCACGTCAAGGCCATTTGGTATTGAAAATTTGTATCTCAGTATTGCAGCCTTTTATCAGTCTCCTTGTGACTGTTAGTACTAAAAATGTTCAAATGTGTGTGAAATCTTATGGGACTTAACTGCTAAGGTCATCAGTCCCAAAGCTTACACACTACTTAACCTAAATTATCCTAAGGACCAACGCACACCAATGCCCGAGGGAGGACTCGAACTTCCGCCGGGACCAGCTGCACAGTCCACGACTGCAGCGTCCTAGACCGCTCGGCTAATCCCGCGCGGCGACTGTTAATATTACAAAATATTAGTTTTGTGCAACATGAATTTTCCAGGGTATCTGTCTTCTAATGACTTAGGCCGTCCGGGGTGGCCCAGCGGTTCTAGGCGCTACAGTCTGGAACCGCGCGACTGCTACGGTCGCAGGTTCGAATCCTGCCTCGGGCATATATGTGTGTGATGTTCTTAGGTTGGTTAGGTTTAACTAGTTCCAAGTTCTAGGGGACTGATGACCTCAGAAGTTAAGTCCCTTAGTGCTCAGAGCCATCTAATGACTTACATGTAAGATAATATATTTTGCGTGTCCGATTATTTTGGTTTCGTAACTCGTTTTACTTTATGTATACCTATGTATTTTTATATTGTTTTCAGCATATACCTGATGATGGCAATGACCGGAACGTGTAATATTGGAACAATAAAGTCAGCTTGCATCTAGCCGATGGCTCTTTCCACCAAGAACTATTCAGCATTTCGCAGACTGCACATATGACAATAATTGTTGTTGCTGTTACAGACACCAATGACCGTTTTTACGGCACGAATTAAGTAAAATGAAATAGGTATTTGAATTAAATAGTAAGAAGCTTTGGATATACATGCCAATATAATGAAGATATACGAGGGCTATTCCGAAAGTAAGGTCCGATCGGTCACGAAATGGAAACGACTATGAAAATCCGATAAAGCTTTGCACAGATGTGTTGGGTAGTGTCTCTAGTATAACCCCAGTTAGCATCACGTCGCTCTTCTCATTTCTGAGCTCGCAGTGAGTGCGTAAAGATGTCTAGAAAATAGTGTCTGCCGCCAAGTACGGGGGCCTGGTGAGAAATTTCCCCTGAAGCTATGCAGCTAACATTACATAACTGTCGTGCTGTTTCGTCTTCAAGACAATTCTCAGCCGCATTCTGCAGGGGCAATGAAGATGCTCCTGCATCGTTTTCAAATGGAAATACAGCCCGTAATTGTCTCCCTCTGAGTTTCAGCTCAGGTCGCATGAACCGCTGGTTATGAAGACAACATTTCGGCACAAGACAACGAGCCGTAGGCCAGCGTAGAGAATTGGCGGAGAGCACTGGCGGCTGCCTTCTATAGCGAGGGTATGGGAAAGTTGGTACAACGCTACGATACACGTCTAAGTCGGGTCGGCGACTATGGAGATAAGTAGCTGCAAGGTGTATCTAACTATTGCAAATAAAACATTTTTGATTTTTACCGTGGTTTCCATTTCGCGACCTATCGGACCTTACTTTCGGAATAGCCCTCGTACACACCTGCTTGCAGTATGTGTTGAATTAAGCGTGGCTATCTTCTCACCAAAAAAAAAAAAAAAAATTATCTCACTAGGGGTAAGATAGATACTGCCTACAGGAAAATTAAAGAGACCTATGGAGATAAGAGAATCACTTGTATGAATATCAAGAGCTCAAATGGAAACCCAGTTCTAAGCAAAGAACCGAAAGTAGAAAGGTGGAAGGAGTATATAAAGGGTCTATACAAGGGCGATGTACTTGAGGAAAATATTATGGAAATGGAAGAGGATGTAATGAAGATGAAATGCGAGATACGATACTGTGTGAAGAGTGTGACAGAGCGCTGACATACCTAAGTCGAAACAAGGCTCCGGGAGTAGACAACATTCCATTACAACTACTGGCGGCCTTGAGAGACCCAGTCCTGACAAAACTCTACCATCCGGTGAGCAAGATGTATGAGACAGGCGAAATACCCTCAGACTTCATGAAGAATATAATAATTCCAATCCCAAAGAAAGCAGGCGTTGACAGATGTGGAAATTACCGAACTATCAGTTTAATAAGTCACAACTGCAAAATACTAACGCGAATTCCTTATAGACGAATGGAAAAACTGGTAGAAGTCGACCTCGGGGAAGATCAGTTTGGATTCCGTAGAAATGTTGGAACACGTGAGTCAATACTGACCTTACGCCTTATCTTAGAACAAAGATTAAGGAAAGGCAAACCTACGTTTCTAGCATTTGTAGACTTAGAGAAAGCTTTTGACAATGTTGACTGGAATACTCTCTTTCAACTTCTGAAGGTGGCAGGTGTAAAATACAGGGAGCGAAAGGCTATTTACAATTTGTACAGAAACCAGATGGCAGTTATAAGAGTCGAGGGGAATGAAAGGGAAGCAGTGGTTGGGAAGGGAGTGAGACAGGGTTGTAGCCCCTCCCCGATGTTATTCAATCTGTATATTGAACAAGCAGTAAAGGAATTTGTTAACATCGAGTATAGATTTAAGTGTCAGGAAGTCGTTTCCGAAAGTATTTGTATGGAGTGTAGCCATGTACGTAAGTGAAACATGGACGATAAATAGTTTGGAGAGGAAGAGAATAGAAGCATTCGACATGTGGTGCTACAGAAGAATGCTGAAGATTAGATTGGTATATCACGTAACTAATGAGGAGGTATTGAATAAAATAGGGGAGATGAGGAGTTTGTGGCACAACTTGACAAGAAGAAGGAACCGGTTGGTAGGGCATGTTGTGAGGCATCAAGGGATCACAAATTTAGCATTGGAGGGCAGCGTGGAGGGTAAATGTCGTATAGGGAGACCAAGAGATGAATACATTAAGCAGATTCAGAAGGATGTAGGTTGCAGTAAGTAATGGGAGATGAAGAAGCTTGCACAGGATAGAGTAGCATGGAGAGCTGCCTCAAACCAGTCTCAGGACTGAAGACCACAACAAAAACAACAACAACAGCAGGAAGAACAAACCGGTAGTGTTCGGATACAGTATTAATAGTGTCCTGCTTGACAAGGCATTTTGTTTACAAGTCTGGGGGGTCATATTACAAAGCGATATGAAATGGAACGAGCAGGGATGGCGAATGGTTGACTTCAGTTTATTGGAAGAGTTTTAGGAAAGAGTTTTTCACATGTAAAGGACCGCAAATAGGACGCTGGTGCAGCCTATTCTTGAGGACTGCTCGAGTGTTTGCGATCCGTACCAGGTCGGTTTGAGGGAAGACATGGAAGGAATTCAGAGGCGGGCTGCTAGATTTGTTGCCGGTAGGTTCGAAGAACGGGTAATAAGTGTTAACGCGCTGCTTCGGGAACTCAAATGGGAATCCCTGGAGAGAAGGCGATATCCTTTCCGAGAAACACTATTGAGAAAATTTAGAGAACAGGCATCTGAAGCTGACTGCCAAACGATTCTATTTCCGCCATCATACATTGCGCGTAAGAGCCTCGAAGATAAGATACGAGAAATTAGCGTTTATACGGAGTCATATACACAGTCGTTTCCCCCTCTCTATTTGCGAGTGGAACATGAACGGAAATGACTAGTATGGTACAGAGTACCCACCGGCACACATCGTACGGTGGCTTGCGGAGTATCTGTGTAGGGGCAAGAACCTGAAGATATCTGTAACAGTGCAAAGACAATTCTGGGTATGTAAGTCTATCTAGTGTAACCTGCGTGCGTTTCAGCCAAACGTGAACACATTTCCCAGGATCAGTACTGCGGCTTTGCTAAATCCATTCCCCCAAAATAGTTTATTCAAAATTTACGAAATGCATTTCAGCAAACACGAAGCTCTTTTTTCATACGCTGTTAATCTAAAAAGTATATGTCTGAAAGGAGAAGCCTTCTGTAATATCCCCACGGAAAATTACCCTCTACCACGCACTAATTAATAGTGATCAATCAAATTATCCACATTTATTTACGTTTGAAAAGTATTGGATTAGATTTTTCTAGTAAAATATGCGCCGACAGCTAGTCGACGCCAAGGTATTTTTCTAGTACGTTTATTCTTTGGAACAACAGAGGTACAGATATGTATGCTCCATGGTTATTATAGTAGAGAGAGAGAGAGAGAAGGGAACAGTTTCGGAAATATCGGTGGGAGGATTTTTGGATTCCTAAAGAAGTTTAGGTACTCTTCTTCGCACTAAAGCGAACAAGGGAAATTTGTGCCGATAGCGGGATAGATAAAGAAATGATAAACCTGTAAAAAGGTAAATTTCCTGAGACTTAAAATACACGGAAACGGAACCTGTAATTAACAAGGATTCAATATACATCTTTCATCAGAAATAAGGTTTGTGACCATTTTATTACAGAGTGAATGAAGAATGAGTTCTCTGTTTGAATCATTGATGATTGTCTAGGCCTGTAATTAATTGGGAAGTTTCAGCTGTGACGAAGAGAATCTGCAATCTATGAGTTTTATAAATCGTCCAAAAAGGCTTCGTCCACATCTGAAATATTAGATCTGTCGTAAACTGAACGAATTGTTCAAACGATCGATTTTCCCAACTGAATGCAGCGCTTAATAATAATAATAACAAATGTAAAGATTTTTTCTAGCAAGACAGCCGCTGAATATTAAGACGAAGGGCTCTACCAGAGATTCGACCAGGCTGATCTCAAGTAATTTATATTGGCATTGTACACATATAAATTAGAGAGAGAGAGAGAGAGAGAGTGTGAATGGAATTCTAGAAATTACTTAGAATCCTCCAGTAGGATAATTGTTTGTCTGTCCTTTTACGGATCAGCCAATCATAATACACGAAGCCCTGACTTTACTGTACTGATTCAGGTGTGAGAGTGAAGGAACGATAAAGACGACAGATACACTTCTGTACAGACAACATTACACCAAGTTAGCGGCAAGCTGCATTCACACACAAAGACTTTCATCAGAAACAAAACCACACAATAAAGTAGTAATCAGAGAATTCATTAGAATGGCCAATCCGTGACAGGACACGTTTTTGGACGTTGTTAAAATAATTTTGTTTTTTGTTTCATGTGAACGACGACGAGACAACCTAACTTGAAAAAAAGAAAAAGAGAAGAAATACTCGCAGTCGAATTACTTAGATCCACAGATATAGAGCACGCAGGGCGCAGACAAAAGGCCAGATCTATAATATTTTAATTAAAGCTTGCTAGTATTCTGGAAGTAGAAGTAGATTTGAACATTTGCTAATTGCGTTCATACAAGACGTAGTTTGATTGAACTGCCCTAGTTGCATTTAACCGTATAAGTACTATACGAAAGTATTCTTGTGTGAAGAGAGATATATATATATCTTGACTGTAGAACATTTATATGGTTTTAACTAGGGCAATGTTTAAGATGAGTCAAGCAGAGCAGAGCAACACGCAACAGCCTTCAGCTGTGAGCACCGATGATAATGAGGTAGTAAGAAGTGTAGAACCGATAGCTACAGATAGCGCAATAGAACGCCCGGTAGACACGGCTGGAGATGTAACAGCAGGGATGCAACATGGATTAGATCCATTAGTAATTATAATGAGACAGATGCAAATGATAAACGAGAAATTAGCCGCAGTTACTGAAGGGCAAAACCATTTGAATTCAAAATTAGCCTCAGTTACTGAAGGGCAGGAAAATTTGAAAACCGACATCAACAGGAAATTAGCCTCAGTTACTGAAGGGCAAGACCATTTGAATACAAAATTAGCCTCAGTTACTGAAGGGCAGGAAAATTTGAAAGCTGAGATTAAGCAGCAGTTACATGATAGTTTTTCCGAATTAGAGCAGCGGATAGAGGAAAAGACAAAGGAACTAAAAGATCAGGCCGAAGAGACGGAACGAAAATTAACTGCACAAATAGAATTGGTTAAAGCTCAATGTGAGGAATCTACTCAACGCGTTCGTGTAGAAATGAAGGAGTACGTGGCTATTAAGATAGATACCGTAAGGGAACAGGTGGAAATGGTTCCGCAGTTAGTACAAAAGCAAGATGCCATGTCATGTGCAATTGCGCAACTCCCTGAATTGGCACGAACGCAGACGAACCTAAAGGAAAGTGTGGAACATCTGACAGAACGTCAAGACGTTATTGACCACCAGATTAATGTATTAACGGGTAAATTATCCGAAATCACATTAGAAAACAAAAGGCTAATGTGTGAAAACGTTGAGCAAAATGTTAAAGCAGCATTCCAGAGTCTATGCGGCAAACAGGAAGAGAATTTGTTTGCGAAAGGACTTGAGGAAGTGCGACAGCAGTTAGGTGCTGATTTCGAGCATTGGAAACAAACGATCGAAGAGTCGATACGCGTTTCACAACAAGGCTCAGAACAAATGAATACAGGCCAACAGCAGAAGTTGTCAGCGACTATAGACCCCGTTACTGCACATTCGCACACAATACCGACATGTGTAAGTAACTCGAATATCAAATGGCCACGAGCTAGTTGTTCGCGTGACGTTTTAGCGGATGGAGATTATGAAAGCCTTTGTCATGCCGAAGAAAAAATGATAAAGCATCGGCAATTTCAGATTTTTAACACTGACAAAAGGGGGGTCCATCCCATTGTTTTTATTCGAAGTTTTAGAGGAGTGCTACCCAGAAATTGGTCGGAGTGGCAGAAGATCAGTTTCGTTACTGGGTATATACAAGGTTCGGGGGCGATCTGGGCCTCGGACATGACTTCTGTTTGCTCGACCTATGAAGATTTTGAAAAAGCGTTCTTAGCAAAATTCTGGTCAGAAGGGGTACAGGAACGCCTAAGGCAGGAGGTGCTCTACCCAGAGCCTTTCTCTTTTTCGAAAGGAAGCCTTAGGAAGTATTTTGAAAAATATATAAATAAAACAAGATATTGGGACAGACCTATGCCTTTGCCAGACATAATAAACATACTTAAGGCAAGATTACCAACTAGCATCCGGAATCAATTAATTTACGGCAACGATAAAGACCTGGAGTCGTTCCTCACGACGTTAGATCATATAGACATTATAGAAGAGAACAGCCAGAAAGCACGTAATAACAGATTCCAGTATAGGGAGATAGAACTTCCGGCAAATGGTAGGCAAGGGAACGCTCAGAGATCGATAAATAGTGGAGAAACCCCTCAAAATCTCAACAATAATACCGGCAATAGTCTTGCGAGGGGCTATCCAAGGAATAACAAGAATGGGAAACGATACAATCCCGTATGGGGGAACGAAAGGAATTTCAGACCGCAAGCTTGGAATAATAACGGTAATAGAAAGTGGAACCAACCGGGGGGAATAAACTCAAATAACCAACATCAGTGGGCACGGACATCTACGAATCAACCGGTGATTACCGAAGTAACGGACGATGTCAACAACCAGGCGAATCAAAATCCAACAAACTTGTAAGGACCCACTCGTGCCCCGGAGGAGCGGTCAACAATAGGTTGAAGGGCAACAGGATATGTGTGCCAATGCTAACGTATAATGATGGACGATTACTGGCAGATGAATTGACCGAAGACTTAGAACCCAAAGATGAAGATAAGGAACAGGTGGCAGTAGCCGAAGTGCAAGTCATTTTGGAGACTGTACCTATAACGGCGATTTTAGACACAGCTGCAACCACGAATGTTATTTCGGAGGCTCTATTCAACAAGATCAGAAATATAAGAAGAGTACCAATTTTTCCAGTTCAAAATTGTAGAATAATAGGCGCCGTTGGGGCTCGATCGGCGAATGTAAAAGTGCAGTCACTACTTAGTGTAGAAGTAGGAAATGTAGCAATATTAAGCACATTCCTTGTTGTGAAAAATTTGGTGTTAGACTGCATTATCGGGGTCGACAGCCTACGTCAATACGGATGCAGAATAGATTTTAAAACAGGAAAAATTTGGTTAAATATAAATAAACAAGAAATTGAGTTGGACTTGTTGAAAAAAGAAAGCCTTACCAGAAAATATAATAGTGGGATCAGTGTGCAAGTAATCAGGACTGCACAGAATTCTAAACAGCACGCAAATAATGAGTTCCAAGTCAAAGGAGATTTCGGTCAATTAGTGTATGAGAAGTTAAATGAATCCGACTGCATCACTGAAGACCAGAAGAAGCAGCTCAAAGAATTATTATTAGTGTATGAAAACGTGTTTGATGAAAGGCCAGGAGTGATTAAAGGATACATATGCCATCTCTACGTTAAGCCGCATGAAACATATTGTCGAACTTTCTATCCTGTTCCCTGGAGGTTAAAGGCTCAAGTTCAAAAAGAAATAGATCGCATGTTGAAGCCCATACTGCTCCCCATTGTTGGTCGTGACATAGCATACCCGGGATCGAACAAAATAAAAGGGTTATTTCCTCATAATGACTTAAAAAGATATAATGAAGAATAGGAGATAGGGAGGAATGGTGTTCCGAGTGACAGAGATGAACGCTCGTAAAAAATATAACAATGGACTGTGTGTGTGTAGTGTTAAAAACCTTTAAAGTGAAGTAGTTAATCAATGACATAGAATATAGAAATAGTGACTAATTATTACTATTCAGTGTTGTAAAAAGGATAGTGGAGATAGGCTTCACCTGTGGTTTGAGTGAACATAGAACTTTAGCTTTGCTAATGTGATCAAGATGTATAAAGTATCTGACTGACCTGCGAGAAGAATGAAATGTTTCCTGCAAATGACGTAGAATAATCAAAAAAAGGTTTAAAGTGAATATTCATATATAATCTCATGTGAACGCTTAGATGGGTAAACGTGTGAAGGGATGTGTTGTGGTAGTGAATCGTGAGTGACGGTTAACGCCGCAAAAACAATTTCCCGCGCAAAACAGTTGACGTCGGCGTGAGAATTAAAATCGATAGCGACGACACAGATATGCTTTATAAGAGACTCGCACCAAACGCGAGGATAAACTGATTCATGTTGAACTTTAAAAGGAATAGGTGTTATAATTAGAAGTTAAGAGTTTTTAATTTATTAATGAATAAAAAAAAAGTAATATTCATAGAATTAATAGTTGTTTAATGGTTTGTGTTCGTTTGGGAATTCTGTTTGAAAAATCCATTTCCATAGATGAGCATGGATGAACGCAGTATGAATCAGAGAGTAAATGAAAGAAGCGAATCCGCATTCCTTAATGCTAATAACTTTTACATTTCAGCACTAAAGCGAAGAAATATATGTGTTTAGAATAAAAAGTTTTTGAGGATAGCTAAATTACATGACTTATTAAGGGAATATGGATGATGTCTGGGTATAAAATGAACTACACTTTCCATTATTCGATGATTTGAATCCAAAATCTATAGTAAGTTACATGAATCCTTTAAATTACGAAGAACAAATCAGTCATAGAAAATTTGTTAAAGAGTTTGGACTTCTAAGTACAAGTGGGGAGGCAAAGTAAAAAGGAGTATTCAAACGAGAGTAAATCGGATAATGCTTTTGGCAACATCATTAATTAAGAGTTGAATTCATTGAAATACGTCGTAACAAAAAGGATCCATGAAGCCATAAGCATTTTGCTTTCAAAAAGGAGAATCTTGGACGGTGCAACCTAATCAGTTCTCTTACAGGAAGAGTCTTCCTTTTGGTCACTGCTAATTCTTTTGGAATGAATGTTGCATGTGAATTCGAGTATCCCTGTTCCTTCTACTCTTCCCATTGTGGGCCGCGTAGAAGATCAACTACAAAGGGGGCCGCGTAGAAGACCGAATACAAATGTGGACGTCGGGGACATGCAAGACCCGGGGGAGTTTAGCACCGCAAGATATTGTACTAGGAGCAAGATTGTAAAACACAAATTCACGTTATTTATTGTAAAAAGTTTTTTTTTTGCTAGAGGCACAAACTACCCTTTTCCAAATCGTGATACAAATTGATCCCTATCTTTTCTTTAGAGATAAATTTCAAAATTATTTTTGTTCTTCTATAGGCTTTCCTATCTTCTATGTACCGTAGGCTGGGGGTCTAAGCTTAAGAGGTTTTCCAAGGTTTCCCTGCTTAAGAAAGTTCCCGAATGGGTAGACCCTGACAACAGTTCATGAAAGATCATCTTCCTTGGTTGTGCACAGCAAACATAACACCGAGATGCACGTAAAAGCAATACAGTCGCGGTACCTGTCTCTTCATTTCTTCTGTTTTCCACATTTCTTTTCTTCGTCTGTCTCAAACAGAATATTCTTTTTCAGTCGGAGGACTGACAATCATCACTTCCGGGTTATCCACGCTAATAGATAGCTCGCGAAGTGTGTTCGGTGAATCAAAATTGAGCTCACAAACTTCGCTCGCTGCGAGGGGCATTGTAATATCCCCACGGAAAATTACCCTCTACCACGCACTAATTAATAGTGATCAATCAAATTATCCACATTTATTTACGTTTGAAAAGTATTGGATTAGATTTTTCTAGTAAAATATGCGCCGACAGCTAGTCGACGCCAAGGTATTTTTCTAGTACGTTTATTCTTTGGCTCAAAAATGGCTCTGAGCACTATGGGACTCAACTGCTGTGGTCATTAGTCCCCTAGAACTTAGAACTACTTAAACCTAACTAACCTAAGGACATCACACACACCCATGCCCGAGGCAGGATTCGAACCTGCGACCGTAGCAGTCGCACGGTTCCGGACTGCGCGCCTAGAACCGCGAGACCACCGCGGCCGGCTATTCTTTGGAACAACAGAGGTACAGATATGTATGCTCCATGGTTATTATAGTAGAGAGAGAGAGAGAGAAGGGAACAGTTTCGGAAATATCGGTGGGAGGATTTTTGGATTCCTAAAGAAGTTTAGGTACTCTTCTTCGCACTAAAGCGAACAAGGGAAATTTGTGCCGATAGCGGGATAGATAAAGAAATGATAAACCTGTAAAAAGGTAAATTTCCTGAGACTTAAAATACACGGAAACGGAACCTGTAATTAACAAGGATTCAATATACATCTTTCATCAGAAATAAGGTTTGTGACCATTTTATTACAGAGTGAATGAAGAATGAGTTCTCTGTTTGAATCATTGATGATTGTCTAGGCCTGTAATTAATTGGGAAGTTTCAGCTGTGACGAAGAGAACCTGCAATCTATGAGTTTTATAAATCGTCCAAAAAGGCTTCGTCCACATCTGAAATATTAGATCTGTCGTAAACTGAACGAATTGTTCAAACGATCGATTTTCCCAACTGAATGCAGCGCTTAATAATAATAATAACAAATGTAAAGATTTTTTCTAGCAAGACAGCCGCTGAATATTAAGACGAAGGGCTCTACCAGAGATTCGACCAGGCTGATCTCAAGTAATTTATATTGGCATTGTACACATATAAATTAGAGAGAGAGAGAGAGAGAGTGTGAATGGAATTCTAGAAATTACTTAGAATCCTCCAGTAGGATAATTGTTTGTCTGTCCTTTTACGGATCAGCCAATCATAATACACGAAGCCCTGACTTTACTGTACTGATTCAGGTGTGAGAGTGAAGGAACGATAAAGACGACAGATACACTTCTGTACAGACAACATTACACCAAGTTAGCGGCAAGCTGCATTCATTCACATAGACTTTCATCATTTAACAAAAACAAAGTAGAGTAATCAGAGAATTCATTAGACTTCCTTTTATACAAAGCTTTCTTCATACTATGTTTCATTTCACCCAAATTTGGCTTTCAGTATCCAGTGAGCTGTATACCTGCATTCTTTCAACCAATGTGTGCCTAAATTTAGAAAGCCTGTATTCTGCTAAATGGCCTCAAGTCCATAGAACACGCTTCTACACACTTGTCATCCACCAAGACTTTGCCCACTTTTTTTAAAAAAATTATAGACTTACGAAACTGTTGATCAAATTTACAAACAATTCGCAACATACTCGAGCTCCAGACTGAGTGTTTGGTTACTTTTCACACAGTTTACATTGCGTGACACCTACTGTGTTATTTGAAGCTGCCTCATAAAGAGACATAACTTTTCCCATGCTGGCCTTATGAGTATTGGGAAAACCTGCATTCTACCCAAAAGTACCGTTATCAAAGATGGCGAGATGACGTCATCCAAGATGGCGGCCTTGACGTCAATCAAGATGGCGGGTTTTCGCGGGAAGTTTGAATTTTAGCAGTAAAGTGCCACGCCCATCTCCCCAAGAAAAATGGCATAAAGTTCAAATTCCAACATGATAATCTATGACACCACACTTTACTAAGTAAAGAAAATGGCAGGAATAAAGGACTTGTCTTTATTATTTAACCAATTTCAAGCATATGTGTTCTCCACTGGGTCTGGACTCCAGCTGGCTTAGTTCATATCGGTGCTACCAGAGGACGCCACCGCGATGTCGGGTGATGACGCAAGATGGTCTGCTTTCTCTCTCGCACCGTGCCAGTGGCCCCTGAGCGTGAGACCGCTGACGTCACAGCTCCCCAGCCAGGACCTTTACACTCGCGCCGGACATAATCTTCCATAAATATTCTAACCCAACTAACACTCATATCGCGCATCTAACGTATTAATTACCCATGTAATTAATTCCATTTCACTTTTAATGTACAACTTCTATATTCAATAAGAAAATGGCAAATTTCAAATTTTCCCACTAGGGGCGCAGTGGTCCTTCATGACGTACCACCCCTCCCATCAATAGAATGCTGCTCTCCTATTAGCTACTGCACTAGTCACTTGACTCTACGTCATGGAGTCTATATAAACCAGACCACAATCCAACTCACCCTCACTCTGCTCCTATAATTGATTGAGTACGTGTGTCTTAGTCCTCATGGTCACTCAACTCTGAAAATGAAGCGAGCAGGTAGCGCCAGCGTTGTGCCAGTGGAAGCAGCAGCAGCAGTAGCAGCAAATGGGCTAATGGGCTCGTGTGGACGAAGTTCCATTACCTGTACATTTTCAGTGTTCCGATATCTGTACCCTTTAACTCCGTGTATGAGTGCTACAGCTAATTTTGGATCGCTGTCTATAAAGATTGTGCGTCCATGTGTTGCGTGTCTATATGTTTTGGGACTGTATGTTGCGGGTCTCCATGTTGTGAGTTTATATGTTCTGTGTTACGTGTTACATCTGTTTTGGACTGCTCTCTGTACAGATTGAGTGTCCACGTGTTGTTTGTCTATGTGTGTGCTTTATATTATTCTCAGTCTCTTCCATCTTTCTAGATTACATCCCTCAAATGCTGGCTGACCTAGATCAACAGCTAGAGATGGAGAGGGCGCAAGCACAGCTCGAATGTAAGTAAATTTCTAATAAAATCGTAGTTCTTAAATGAAATAATTTCAACTAATATACAGGGTGGTCCATTGACCGTGACCAGGCCAAATAGCTCACGAAATAAGCGTCAAACGAAAAAACTACAAAGAACGAAACTTGTCTAGCTTGAAGGCAGAAACCAGATGGCGCTATGGTTGGCCCGCAAGATGGCGCTGCCATAGGATATCAACTGCGTCGTTTTTTTTTTTTTTAATAGGAACCCCATTTTTTTATTATATATTCGTGTAGTAAGTAAAGAAATATGAATGTTTTAGTTGGACCACTTTTTTTCGTTTTGTGATAGATGGCGCTGTAACAGTCACAAATATATGGCTCACAATTTTAGACGAACAGTTGGTAACAGGTAGGTTTTTTAAATTAAAATACAGAACGTAGGTACGTTTGAACATTTTATTTCCGTTGTTCCAATGTGATACATGTATCTTTGTGAACTTATCATTTCTGAGAACGCATGCTGTTACAGCGTGATTACCTGTAAATACCACACTAATGCAATAAATGCTCAAAATGATGTCCGTCAACCTCAATGCATTTGGCAATACGTGTAACGACATTCCTCTCAACAGCGAGTAGTTCTCCTTCCGTAATGTTCGCACATGAATTGACAATTCTCTGACGCATGTTGTCAGGCGTTGTCGGTGGATCACGATAGCAAATATCCTTCAACTTTCCCCACGGAAAGAAATCCGGTGACGTCAGATCCGGTGAATGTGCGGACCATGGTATGGTGCTTCGACGGCCAATCCACCTGTCATGAAATATGCTATTCAATTCCGCTTCAAGCGCACGCGAGCTATGTGCCGGACATCCATCATCTTGGAAGTACATCGCCATTCTGTCATGCAGTGAAACATCTTGTAGTAACATCGGTAAAACATTACGTAAGAAATCAGCATACATTGCACCATTTACATTGTCATCAATAAAATGGGGGCCAATTATGCTTCCTCCCATAATGCCGCACCATACATTAACCCGCCAAGGTAGCTGATGTTCCACTTGTCGCAGCCATCGTGGATTTTCCGTTGCCCAATACTGCATATTATGCCGGTTTACGTTATCGCTGTTCGTGAATGACGCTTCGTCGCTAAATAGAAGGGGTGCAAAAAATCTGTCATCGTCCCGTAATTTCTCTTGTGTCCAGTGGCAGAATGTACACGACGTTCAAAGTCGTCGCCATGCAGTTCCTGGTGCATAGAAACATTGTACGGGTGCAATCAATGTTGATGTAGCATTCTCAACACCGATGTTTTTGAGATTCCCGATTCTCGCGCAATTTGTCTGCTACTGATGTGCGGATTAGCAGCGACAGCAGCTAAAACACCTTCTTGGGCATCATCACTTGTTGCAGGTCGTGGTTGATGTTTCACATGTGGCTGAACGCTTCCTTTTTCCTTAAATAACGTAATTATCCGGCGAACGGTCCGGACACTTGGATGATGTCGTCCAGGATACCGATCAGCATACATAGCACACGCCCGTTGGGCATTTTGATCACAATAGCAATACATCAAGATGATATCGACCTTTTCCGCAATTGGTAAACAGGTAGTTTGTCCAGAACACCACCGCCTCCTCTAATGTGTCTTCGAGCGCCCATGTTACGCTACGATGGCGGTTGCGGGCGATGCATGCTTATTATATAGCAAATCGCTAGCATCACTCCAACTGTTTTGTGTAGCAGGAAAACCAAGCCATTTGACTAGTGCTTTATTCCCGCGTCGCCTTATGACTCTCTCCACAAGAAAAACGTCTAGTTCTGAGCTTTTCTCTATCTCCTCAGTGTAGAAGGATCCTGCAATTTCTTTATCTTTACTGTTCTTCAATACATGAGTTCCAGGATTCGTTCGCTGCAACTTTGTAAATATCTCAGTTGACCTGTTCAGTAGGTATGATTTCTCAAATGCCTTCTTGTGTTTTGAGATACGCACCAAATCACCTACATTAAATTTCTGTTTGCGTGGATCCAGAACCTTAATGCGAAAGTATACGGTATCCATGAGTCCATTATCAGGAACATTGATTGGCCGCATTTTTATTGTGCTGTGTCTGGTTCTATTATATTGAGCAATTATTTCTGGGAGGATATCTAGCCATTTATGTGAGCCTCGAAGGTTAAAACGCATCCACATTCTGTTCAAGCGCTCCACGATATTCGTCTTCAAGTGAGTGAATGTCGAGTAGCGATGGATTCCATACCACTGCATCACTGTCTTGAAATACATACGGTATTGTAGAACTCCCCACCATTATCGGTTTGGAGATTGTCCGGGCATCGATTCGTCCCTGTCTGTAGCAAGCGCTCAAAAAGATCAGCGACATTTGGACCAGTTTTTGTTTTGACTGCTAATGCGCATGCAAATTTCGAGTATGTGTCAATAACGATTAAAATGTATTTGAATCCATTATTCTCATGTGAATATTGCCGCATATCTACAAGATCAGCTTGCCACAAGTCATCCAGACCTTTAATCATGACTTGCCTGCGAGGGTATGTTTTGCGTGCTGCTGGCTTGCGCAGTTCTCGAATTACCATCTCCATACTTATTCGATGATAGCTCTCTCTCGGAGCTCGGAGATTATCGACAAAACCTCATTCGAATGAGCTGTATTACCTGCAGCAGTTGATGCCGTGAGCAACTTGAAGACGAAAGACGAAAACATCAACAACGGTGGCAGCAGCGGTGATGGTATTGACATTTGGCTTAAAGCAGTGAACAATATATATATTGTTCACTGCTTTAAGCCAAATGTCAATACCTTCACCGCTGCAGCCACCGTTGTTGATGTTTTCGTCTTCATGTATTGGTTTTATAATGGTTTTATATTTCTTGTTGCCAAGGCTTTTCGTGATCTTGTGTACACGAGTCATGTGCAGTATTTCACGGTACGTGTCCTTATCATTAACTGAATAATTTATGGGTTTTTTGGTAGGTCTGTCAAACCATCACCGATCTGCACTTTGTCTTCAGTTATAGTTATGGGATGCGTACCCAACATGTACGGTCTTGCCCGGCTAACACCGAATGTTCTATCTATCTGACCTGGAGCGTGACTAACAATGATTTCATCAATGGCAGCGCCCTTGCTATAGTGTGTTTTTGCTTTTGCTGAGAGCTGTCTAAGAGATTCAGTAACCGGCTTAAAGGTCCCTCTTAGTGTTTGCTGCCAATCCATATGCCCTAACCCCAGCAGCCGTAATTTCTCACGAACTGCTTTACGTGCTTGAATCACTTTCTACTTCGTCAACGTCTTAGCGCATGCTAAGCAGACATCTCCGCGGCGTGAGGCTTTATATATCATTTTCTTCCTCCTCTTACTATGATCGTGGTCACCCTTCTCAACAACAAGGGAGTCTACATATATTTTCCCCTGAATAGCATCAACCTTTTCAGTTAAGTCAGTTACCTTCTTACTGACTTGATTAACTAGCTCATTTAACGCATTCACCATTCTAAGAAGAGTCTGGTAATACGTCTCTAGTTCCCTGTGCATACCTGCAACTTCATGCGCTATAGCCTTTTTTTCGCATCCAAGTACAAGCGAATGTTCTGTCTGAGTACACACACTCTCTCGGGTTGGGAGGTGGACATACGCGCGAATTTGTCCATGGCGTGGTATAGACTGATGTGCTAACCTCTCTTACCATACTATATATGCAAAAACTCTTGAAAGTTTCGCCTGTACCTACTATCATTCAGTTTTGTTGTTTTATCAATAACGAGAAACCCATACTGTGAATGGTTTCAGCAATACGCACATATCTTCACAAAATCATTGGATGACATGTCCGTTCCGACTTGTGCTTGGTAAATGTGCCTTAAATTCAGATTGTCTTGCCTTAAGGCTATAATGATGTTTGCGTTATCCCTAACAAGCTGTTTGGGGATTCTGGAATGTAAAATACGTCAGCACCCATATGACGACCGAAACAGAAATGTTTTCGAATTTGGTCTTCGTTTTACACGGCAACATCGTCAAATATGAAGACTGTGTTTGGTTTTGCTTTATCAGGTGGGGGGATATCACCACTTTCACTTAGTATCGTGTATGTAGCACCATCGACGCCGCGCAATATCTCTTGCAATAGTTGATAGTTGGGTTGAAAGAGTGTTTTTGAGAATAGACAGACATGTTCAAATCTGACGCCGTCTACATGCGTTAGCAGGGTCAGGAGGACATTAGTCTTCCCGCAATAGGATGGACCTACAATGATTGCTCGTATATTATCGGGAAGGACAATTCCACCCTTCTTGTTCTTCTTCTTCAGCTCTTTACTTGAATCTTCACATGACCAGACAACAGAGCCCTTATGGCGAGGGTGCTTCACCCAGCCCACCACGATACTAAATGAGTCATGTGCAGTCATGTAGTAGACCTATATATAGAAAATACACGTGGAAGGATAATAATAATAGTATTTGTATGTAGCCAGTATAGTTCCATCACTTAACCGATTGAGCTATATTGACTACACGAAGAAAACAAGTATATATTTTACGCTTGAAGAGTAACATGATCATAATCTCAGTAACTGGTATAGCATTGAAAAAATGTATTGTAATAATTTGATTATAATGGGAAAGTGGTATGACATAAAACACAAACAGGAGTTGAATTTAGACATAAATTATTTATTTAAAAATCGTACATTGGATGTAGTATTTCTGCGGTATCATCATTATCTGTACATTTCTTCTTAGCACCTGTACAATATCTACCAAGTAATTCTTTTTGGTTGGCAATAAATTCGGCACGTATCTCACGCAATCCAATAGGTGACTCACAGTACTCTGGTTTTTGACAGACGCATTTCAAATGCATGTCTTTTAGCTTTAATGATATATGCGAAATCGTCAATATGTATACTTTTCACACGTAGGGAGTTTACAACATCTCTGTATGCCGCCTCTATGCTAGGCAACCAACGGTTCAGTCTCTCCAGCGCAAAACGTATGGAAGAGTCTAGATTGAATAACTTCATAACTGAGGGATGTCTTAGATAGACGCAGTTGATACCTGATTTCACGCATAAGGCGCAGTCATCATATACCGTCATCAGTAAGACGAATGTCTGGGGCAGAATGAGATGGATGATATTCGGTGGTCATTTGCTGATTGATATAGCGCTCTGCACCGCACATCTCATCCCAGTCGAACTCGGAAATTCGCACTTTAACACATTTGGAAACATTTTCAATCTCCATTATAGCTTGGATCCCCCAGACATGGTGTACTTCTATAGCAATGTTCACACGTTTGGAGTCACTGGCGGTTAAATTGTACGTGATGGCGAAAATCGGGGCTGCACTCGATGTATTCTTTTTATCTACAATATCTGAACTCTGCGGGCGCACTATCACAGGAATGTTCGCCTGAGAAGGAGCATATGTCGGCGACCAGTACTGACCTCCATCAAGTTGCTGTTTAACACCACCAGAAGCAGCATCCGATGCGCCGTGTGCAGGTCGTGCGTCCTCATCACCCAAGTTGCTGAGTGCGACGGATAGCACCAACTCCTTGTCCTGCTCCGACAAGTGTGGTATGTGGGCTTACAGGATCCCACGTGGTTGCTTCTGGGTCAGATGTGACATGGCTGACGAGGCTGATGCGGATCCAGACGCGTCTGTAGAGCTAGACATGATGGCGTTCGACTCTGTCAAACGGAGAAGAGGAAGAAAGATTAGATACAAGCAAACACGTGAAAACTTTTAAGAATAATAAGACTAACCAGCGAGATAGAATACTGTGAAGTATGATACTTACTTTCCCGTTTGATCCTGTCATGCGTGACTGCAGTGGAGAACGACTGCTGCTGCTGGGGCTTCATCGTTCTTCTTCTTCTCCTGCTGACTGATCAAGACTAGGCCCCAGAGCTGCTGAGCTTAACCTATATCTCCTACAATGACGTCACCAGACACTTCAATCCTATTGACAGAAGTCGAATGCGTGACTCCTGCCATTTCCCCCTCCCCAGAACGTCATCAGCTGACATCACGACAGAGCCCTCTGGTGGCGGCTATAGGAACTAGACCAAAACCACGTGGTGGGTGCACTGGGTGCAGCCATCTTGAATGACGGTACCTGCATCATGATCTGACGTCATGGTGGCGCCCACCACTGTCACCGATATTAACTAAGCCAGTTGCAGTGCAGACTCAGCGGCAAACACATGATTCGTTAAATAATAAAGACCTTTTTTCCCGCCATTTTCTTAGGTGTGCCACATTATCATGTTGGAATTTGAACTTCGCGCCATTTTTCTTGAGGTGGCGGTTAGGATAGAGGAGGTAGGCCAAGTGCCCTACCTTCCCGCCAAAATCCGCCATCTTGATTGACGTCATGGCCGCCATATTGATTGACGTCACGGTCGCCATATTGGATGACGTCATCGCCGACATCGTGGATAACGGAACTTTGGGGTAGAACGCAGATTGTCCCAATACTCTTAGGCTCTGTTTCGTGACTGGTATTCGTAATTTCTCTTCAGTCTTCTTTATGTTTTGCTTGTTCACTTTGCTGCTCCAATCGTTATGATAACGGAGCTGCAGTGAAACTACCTAAGCAAACACATACCTCGCTGTTGTGTTCTCACGTTGGACTGACAGCACAACCTGCTGTCAGGTGCAGCGGGCTGGACGCATCCCGTGGTGCTTACCAGGCTTGGGGTAGCTCTGGTTGGCCTGCTTTAACCACTGTGCTTCGGTGCACATATCTCTGTTGAGCTGCTTTGATGATTGCGGCAAGGGGCAGGTAGGCTGGAACGAGAATTTCTACATCTCTGGTGGCAACTCTTCCAGCGACCTGTATACTCGCCTACATGTTTAGCTATGAGACCTCCCTACTACGCTGTGTAACCACAAAAAATAAAACGTCGTTATTTACTATCCCTTATGGTGTTGCAGTTTAAGTGACCAGTAGTGTATGAAGAAAACACCTCCCCCGCAGAGCTGATCTAGGGGCACGCAAGGACACATCTCAACGAATAAACAAAGATTCGCTCAAAAACAGACCGCGGCCTCGTGTGGTACCTGTATCTCGTACGTGTCAGTGACTGTAATGAGTGTTTATGTTGACAGTGTGGAGTCCTACCTGCATTCTACGATGATGGAAGAGACAGAAGCGACACACAGACTACTCCTTTCGAATAGCACCAAGGGGACCGTCGAGCCAAAGTTGCAGTCCGACAGATGGATCACGATCTACAATGTCACATGACTGCACCCCAATGGGAGACTGTGGAGAGGTATGGAATTTACCCAGGACACTGGTGCGGAGTCTGGTGACCAACGACTCGTCCCGTTTGGCGCAAATACGAAGGCCAAGCAAGCAACAGCGCGTGGCGTATGTGGGTGGTTACCCTTTCAGATACCGGCCACGCCCAACGCTGCGTAACTTGGCTGATCTGAAGGGAACCAGTGTATTCAACGAGACAAGGCCGTGGGCATTTGCTTAGTAATTCTCGTTCTTTTTAAATTTATCCATGTTATATGTATGTTGTTTGAGGGCTGCGACTGTATTATAAGATTATGTGGAATAATTATGTACTGCTGCAGTCAATTTTTAGTAATATTTTACTAGCACGGTGCATTTCGGCAGCATGCTGCCATCATCAGGTGCATTATACAGTTACTTATACACCACCTGATAGGTTGTGTACGTATGTACATTACCTGTGTGTAACAGTGGGGTTAAGAATCGAAAAGTAAACCTGTGTGGAAGCATAAATGTTACAGTATGTACATTATGTGAATAACATGATTGGGTAATATATATTTTAATACGTTTACTTACATTTTTGTTGGCGATTTCATTTTCTGGCACACACAGCACAGCAACAGGTCAATCACAACTTAGCCTTTTCACAAAAGTTTGTTTACAACTTTCCAAAAAGTTATAAAATCTAAGCTAAACTACTTACAATTTCAAAGACAGTTATATATACCTGTAGTGAAGATGAAAACTTTTTTCTAGATGTATCGGCAATATGGAGAATGTTACATGGATACTTAAAAAAAACTATTCTCTCAATGGAATAAACATTTAATGTTAGAGACGTTTTTGAAGAAGTTAACATTATTACTTTTAAGCTCATCATCTAATAATACATTTCCATGTGCTGTGCCATGAATGAAGATTTTCAGTTCTTCATATAAGTCCATTTGGTGTCCCTTATCCTTTTTATGTAATATATGAAGATCATTCGCAATATCATGGAATGGGTGGCCTGTGTCTTTCATGTGTTTGACTACTGCTGACCTATTGTAATGGTTAGTGTGGTAAGCATTTATGTGTTCATTATGTCTTGTTTGGAAGTCTCTCCCAGTTTGGCCTATATAAAGGGATCTGCAGGTATTTCACACTATTTTATAGATGCCTGATTGTGAGTGTTTATCATTCTGTGTACTACAGGTATATATCACTGTCTCTGAAATTGTAAGCAATTTAGCTTAGATTTCATAACTCTTTGGAAAGTTGTAAACAAACGTTTGAGAAAATGCTAAGTTGTGATTGACCTGTTACTGTGCTCTGCGTGCCAGCAAATTAAATCGCCAACAAAAATGTAAGTAAACGTATTAAAATATATATTACCTAATCATGTTATTCATATAATGTACACCCTGTAACAGATTTATCCTTCCACACAGGTTTATTTTGAGATCCTTAACCCCACTGGCACACACAGCTAATGTACATAACCTATCAGCTGGTGTTAAATAGCTGTATAATGCAACTGATGAAGGCAACATGTTGCCGAAATGCATTGTGCTAATAAAATGTTAGTAAAAAGTGAGTGGAGCAGTATAAAATAATTCCACATATCATCTCGTTCTTGTTTTCATACCTCGCATCTGTAAACGTCGGCAGTCCATAAATGGTGAGCCAGCACTGAAACAAATCGACGTAGCATTCATAAAAATGCACCTACGTTCGCTTCTAAGAAGCGCGTGTGTGTATGCGCGAGACACATTTGAGATCATTTAGAATGGGAATTAAAGTGTCTTTAAGACATCCTGATGACGTTATAATTCTGCCGGAGACAAAGGACTCGGATTGCCAGATTAACGTCAAAAAAACTGAATGGCGTCCATGTGTCACCTTCTGACGGTGTAACGAATGTCTACTAAAGTTCGTGTACCGAACAAGTAATTTCATCTCCTGATCATACTCATGATGGAGATGAATTGATAAATAGAACAATTCGGTACTGTAAAACCGCAAAGAGCAACTCACAGTCGTTGCAAGGGAGGGCTAAGGAGGGATGGAACGAAGGACGTGGAGGTTTGCTGGCTATGGTCGAAGGGAACGCCATAATTCGGGTCGGGTTTCAGGATTTCATCGCTGGGTAGTGTGACTGTCTCACGTTCCGGCAGCAGGGGATGGGTTAGGAATGTAGCTGCACGGGAGGTGGGGCGTGGATACAGTGGCGATACAAGGTGCCTACATTAGTGGTTAGTTGCTATAGTAGCAAGTGTTGGGAGTGTGACTTTCGTTTAACGTCAACCACAGAAGAAGGCATGAGAAATGGTTGTGGTGATGTATAGGATGTGAACTGGGGAAAGTAGGTGAAAGCGGATTGCGAGGCAGAATGCGTGCCTTTCTCAGATTTCAATGGATTTGTAACGTTTAGGAGAGACGTATTATTTAAAAAAGTAACGATGAGGCAGATAAGGGATTTCCAAGTGAGGCCAAAGGCAGAAGAAAATAGAGAGAGGGTGCGTCTGTTAATAGTATTGGGCTTTATGTTGGATGTTCAAGAGGTGTGCACTGTATGCTTGTTTCCTGATGAAGTTTAGTTTTAAATATTGCAGTGAGAGGTATTGGATGGTTGGAGATGTGGAAATCTTGACGACGGAAATATCGATTTGTGGTGTCCCCGCCAGACACCACACTTGCTAGGTGGTAGCCTTTAAATCGGCCGCGGTCCGTTAGTATACGTCGGACCCGCGTGTCGCCACTATCAGTGATTACAGACCGAGCGCCGCCACACGGCAGGTCTAGTCTAGAGAGACTCCCCAGCACTCGCCCCAGTTGCACAGCCGACTTTGCTAGCGATGGTTCACTGACTAAATACGCTTTCAATTGCAGAGACGACAGTTTAGCATAGCCTTCAGTTACGTCATTTGCTACGACCTAGCAAGGCGCTGTATTCAGTTACTATGTATCCTGAACAGATAATATTGTGAATCATGTACCGTCAAGAGCGACTTTCATCATTAATGGATTAAAGTTAAGTATCAAACTAATTACGTCCGCTTTCTGAATTCCTTGTCATGTTCCAGACCTCACGTCAGTATAGTTCTTCCCTCCTCACGCCAGCCTGCGTGAGCTAAAACGCGTGCATTTCGGCCTCCTCTAGTAACACGGTGTTGGCTCTTCTGTCAACTACAACACGTTTGATGCGACCAAATATAGTGGCTTGGTTTTTCTGTGCATTTACTTACCGTTTCCACATATGACATCACTCGACCAGAATAACCTTTGGAGGGGCACATTGCTGAGTTGGAGGATGTGGTTAGCAGCCAGGTAGGTGGTGTCCTCGACATACGGTGGGACGTAGGTGGGGTGAGGAATGGTAAGACGTTAGTATGTGTTTGGGAACTTTTGAAGGGTAGAGAATGAGAGGTACCACACAGCCCTGATCATCGCCGAGAGTAGCCTGAAGTTGTGAAAGCAGATGCGAGAATTATACTACGGTAGTGGAGGGAGGATGCTACAAGACACATACAGTTAACAGGGAGGGCATAAAAAACTGTAGCTTGTAGAGCGGTTCTCTTACGTTTCTTTCAAGAGTACTAATACACCAGAACACTCATATGAGAAATTGTTTGATGGAGTGGATCTAGTTAGCCTTGAGAGAGCAAGGAATGTAGAGAGTACACGCGACCATTTTTCTTGGCAATCATGTTCGACTACCGTGAAGTGGGCAGTACAGTAATGTTCCTTTGCAGACAACACTCGTGAGGAGGAGTACTTGCCTCATAACGCCTCAAAGACGACAGTCACTGACAGAAATTTCTGTTGAAAAGGCTGCGCGTACGGAAATTACATCTTAAGTTTTCCTGTGGCTGGTATTTCCAAGTGGTATCCATTACCAAATTTGAATGAGAAACGAATGCCAAAGAGTACAGATTTATAAATAGCGACAGGGTATGTCATTATAGTTTTAGGAATATGTAGTGTGAGGTGACATGAGAAAGACAGGACTGCAAGATCATTATTTCTTTAGATGGGAAAAGGCTTTGATATGTTGTTTTGTTGTTGTGGTCTTCAGTCCTGAGACTGGTTTGATGCAGCTCTCCATGCTACTCTATCCTGTGCAAGCTTCTTCATCTCCCAGTACTTACTGCAACCTACATCCTTCTGAATCTGCTTGGTGCATTCATCTCTTGGTCTCCCTCTACGATTTTTACCCTCTACGCTGCCCACCAAAACTATTCTGGTGATCCCTTTTTGCCTCAGAACATGTCCTACCAACCGATCCCTTCTCCTAGTCAAGTTGTGCCACAAACTTCTCTTCTCCCCAATCCTACTCAACACCTCCTCATTAGTTATGTGATCTACCCATCTAATCTTCAGCATTCTACTGTAGCACCACATTTCGAAAGCTTCTATTCTCCCCTTGTCTATACTATTTATCGTCCATGATTCACTTCCATACATGGCTACACTCCATACAAATACTTTAAGAAACGACATCCTGACACTTAAATCTATACTCGATGTTAACAAATTTCTCTTCTTCAGAAACGCTTTCCTTCCCATTGCCAGTCTACATTTCATATCCTCTCTACTTCGACCATAATCAGTTATTTTGCTCCCCAAATAGCAAAACTCCTTTACTACTTTAAGTGTCTAATTTCCTAATCTAATTCGCTCAGCATCACCCGACTTAAGTCGACTACATTCCATTACCTCGTTTTCCTATTGTTGATGTTCATCTTATATCCTCCTTTCAAGACACTATCCATTCCGTTCAACTGCTCTTCCAAGTCCTTTGCTGTCTCTGACAGAATTACTATGTCATCGGCGAACCTTGAAGTTTTTATTTCTTCTCCATGGATTTTAATACCTACTCCGAATTTTTCTTTTGTTTCCTTCACTGCTTGCTCAATATGCAGATTGAATAACATCGGGGAGAGGCTACAAACTTGTCCCACTCCCTTCCCAACCACTGCTTCCCTTTCATGCCCCTCAACTCTTATAACTGCTATTTAGTTTCTATACAAATTGTAACTGGCCTTTCGCTCCTTGTATTTCACCCCTGCCACCTTCAGAATTTGAAAGAGAGTATTCCAGTCAATATTGTCAAAAGCTTTCTCTAAGTCTACAAATGCTAGAAACGTAGGTTTGCCTTTCCTTAATCTAGCTTCTAAGATAAGTCGTAGGGTCAGTATTGCCTCGCGTGTTCCAATATTTCTACGTTATCCAAACCGATCTTCCCCTAGGTCGGCTTCTACTAGTTTTTCCATTCGTCTGTAAAGAATTCGCGTTAATATTTTGCAGCCGTGTCTTATTAAACTGATAGTTCGATAATTTTCACATCTTTCAACACCTGCTTTCTTTGGGATTGGAATTATTATATTCTTCTTGAAGTCTGAGGGTATTTCGCCTGTCTCATATATTTTGCTGACCAGATGATAGAGTTTTGTCAGGTCTGGCTCTCCCAAGGCTGTCTGTAGTTCTAACGGAATGTTGTCTACTCCCGGGACCTTGTTTCGACTCAGGTCTTTCAGTGCTCTGTCAAACTCTTCACGCAGTATCATATCTCCCATTTGATCTTCATCTACATCCTCTTCCATTTCCATAATATTGTCCTCAAGTACATCGCCCTTGTATAGAGCCTTGATATAGTGAAGCATATGTGACTCCTGATGTTCCTGGGGAGATTCGAATGCGGTGAAAGAAAAGTAAGGCGAACATGTGAAAAAAAATTAGTGAGGAAGATATAAATATGAAAGTCATAATTATGCGATATGAATGAGCTATTTATCACAGAAATTATGAATATTTATTCTGAGAAAAAGACTTGGATAACACAATCAGGTACAGAAGGTCGGCGGACGATCAGGTGTATATGATCTGCTGACAATGTATCATCATTAGGCCAAGAGGAGAGAGCAAATTATAGTATCTTGATGAATTAGAGGTACAGCTACTGTCATTCACGTATCGTCTAACGTTTCATTGATTGCACGAAAGATTTGCATCAACGTTTGGGCACGCGAACGAGATTGTACATCGTTAGAGACTGAAATACATAGGTGGTGTTGTATTAAATCCGTAACGAATGAAATTCATTTAAATAAAATATATTTGCTTCTGCTGAGTTTTGTTGTGTTTCGAGGTAAACAATGAATTAAACGAATTAATGGGACGCAGATTAATTTTCAGCCATTTATTCGCTTGCCTTGCATCTGGTGCCGTGTCCCACACACTGCACGTAGGTGTGCCTGTTTAATGCCGCGCGGCAAACAGGTAAACAAACATTTGCATTTGAGCGAAAACATCCTATATTAACCTCCTCAGGCGCAAGCGGAGAGCAGAGAGCTATACGGACGTAGTGCGGGAGGCACTGAGCCGGTTTGGTGTGGTTCAATACAGCTGAACAGCTCAATGGCCTTTCGCCAGCATGTTTTCCCGTACAGGGGTAAATTAAATTCGACTGTAAGGCAGTTTGTTTAAAGACACGGTTATGATTATTATCGTTGTTATGGAAATCGTTATTGCTACTATCGTTGTACAGCACGCCTGTAGTCATCATTGTTGAATACCTGCAGTTAAACAGACTAATGGAAGCGAGAAGTTAGTTAACAGGTGTGGTATCGCAGCTGGACAAATAGCATGTGCCGTTCAAACTTAATATTGCTCGCTGGGTGAGCCAAATCTACTGGGCTGTTAACTGAGTAACTGAGAACTAAAGGGCAAAGTGTGATTATAATTTTCGCCGCTACACGCTCTGACAACTAGCTACTGTCAAATTCTTCGGACCAGTAGGGTGACATTATTTTTCCATCCTTACAGAATTGTAATATTCTAATTTTTCTACAAAGAGAAAATTGTTGTACTGCGGGAGAATTCTACAACTAGACAGAGACTATCCTTATCACCAGAGAGGCAGTGAACACCTGTGCCATTACAGACATGACATTGTAACCTCCCAGCATTTAATAAATATATATATATATATATATATATACACATTCAGCGTAACTTCCCAATAAAAAAAAATGTGACTCATATACAACCTTTCAATAATTACCTGACTGTGAATCTAAACTGGTAAATTTGGACGTCAGCAGTGCTGCGTCATGGCCCTGAAAGATCATTCTGAAAAAAATTGAAAATTCTTACCTCAATGAAGTCGCCGGAAAACGCGTATATATCTGCTCCTATGAGAAATTTTTATGGCACAGCCCAGTGCAATGCTGTCCGCTAGATTTGTCACGTCTAAAAGGAAACAACTGATTTTTCTTTACAATAATCGGAATGACCATGGATTGGAGAAATTAGTAAATTCTTTAAATAGAGATGAATGATTGTAAAAAGTTAATTTTTATAAGAAAGATTATTATCAAGAGATTTAAAAAAAACATTTACATGGGACTTGATATTACAATATTACACATGCGCGAGGCTGCTTTTACCTTATACTACATCGCTCAGGCACTGCCATCGCTCTCCACGACTGGCCCAGCCAACTCCATACACCAGACTGCTCGCTACAACTTACTCTTACTGCTACTCAGTTCCTACTGCATACAACACTGCTCTCTCGTCTGAGGTTCTCTTACAGCTTACATATCGCAGCCAGCACGTGAGAAACCCATCGAAATTACATCTACTCGAGTGCGCTAGCAATATATTCCTTAGTCCTGGACCTCTTACAACATTAGTAAGAATTATATTTCACAGAACTGAGAGAAGTTTTAATGCACTAGACGAGTTACTAAGTAAAGATATTATCAGTCTTCCAGCAATATAGAGATCTCAAAATACAGTTCTTTTACTCTAACCAGGTTGTTTTCTGCTGTTACTGTACGTGGCAAAATTTTATTTATTTAGTTATTTATGGCCATACGTATATAAAGATTACGAAACCACTAAACGTCAACATTTAAGTACAGCTCTCCTGCATAGAATAACACAAACAGCAACAGCTATAGATGGACATCAAGGTCTTTTATGTATTTTACATCACACGTCGCAGTGAGGAAACCTTCGAAAGGACCCTTGGAGCCAACTGCGGGACATGTCGATACGGCATGAGCAACTGTCTGTCGTTCCACACCACAGTGACACGATGGTGATAAAGATTTTCCCCACTTGTAGAGAGTGCCTCCACATCGTACATGGCCCCTTCGGATGCGGTTCAAGATAGTCCAAACTGCCCGAGGCTGGTCGAATCCAGGACGTTCCTCTGGACGCAGGGCTGCTTCAAGCATTGTGGAGAACAGTTTTGTTGCCAGCTGCGTTTCCAGTTATCGATGGCACTGAATTTAGTTTGCAAGAGAGTCCTGGCTTTGATGAGCGTGTGGTGTCTTATCGCTCCGGAGGCAGTATGCCGTCCATTATTGGAACGTCATAGCTATTACCAGTCTTCTGGTATTCATGCAGTAGATCGCTCTTCCGTCTGATGTCAAGAGGTGGAATGTGGCTCAAGACAGGTAGCCAAAATGTGGGAGTAGATCGTATTGACGCGATAACCAATGCGCATGGTGCGTTGTACGTCTATCTTTTTTACACGTGGACATTTAAGCCAGACAGGCGCACAGTACTCTGCTACTGACACCCGGAGAGAGTCGGCCGACGATCTCCATCGAGAGCTGCCGAGTTTATGGAGGATGTTGTTTCTGGTTTTGAGCTTAACAGATGTTCGCGTCAGGTGCTCTTTAACAGAAAGTGTCCTGTCTAACACGATCCCAAGGTAATCTGGGTGCATATTATGATGAAGTTTGTCTCCTTCATAATCGACATCGAGGGCTCTGCGTGCCAATCTATTGGACAGATGAAAACATGGAACACCTCCATTTGCGGAAATAGTGGCTTAAGACATGTAGATCAGAAGTTAGGATTTCTTCAGCTCTTTCAAAAGCTTTGTGTTGGATAGCTCTTGCCCTGTCGTCTACATAGCCCAACTTTCTGCACTGTGCTGGTGTGATATCAGATATACAGGGTGATTATAATTAAAGTTAAACTTTCAAAACGCTGTAGAAATAACACCACTGCTCACAATGACGTCAAATTGAAACGGAATATTATCGGAGAAGGGGAAAACGTATGGCAGAAGAAAAAAAATAGTGTAAAAATTGATCGATAGATGGCGCTGTATGTGTCAAAATACGAAAATGAAAATACGTGCCATGCGCACGACTCACTGAAGCCGGTAAACGGCTTTTCCTCCTTTCGCGTCTCCGGCGTTCTTTCTGACCGTCTCAGTGCAGGATCGCGCTCTGTTAGTAAAGTTGTATTACAAGAATGATGATTGTGCGCACGTCGCTCTGCAGAAGTTCCGAACAATGAAGGGTTTGAAGAAAGGCGTTGATCCGATGACTGCCGTGGGTCTGGAGAAAACGATTCGGAAATTTGAAAAGACGGGTTCTTTTGGTGCACAACCTGATAGAGGTAGGAAATCAATTGATTCGACGTCAGTGGAAGTAGTGGCCACAGCAATGCAAGAGGAGACGAGTGGTGATGTGGAAACGGGTAGTGCACCGAGAATTTCCCGAACATTGGACATACCCGTGAGCACGGTGCGTAAAATCCTACGAAGCATCCTTATTTGCTATCACATTCAAATTTACCATGTGCACTATTTGCTTCCTGTTGACCTGCCAGCAAGAGAGGCGTTTGCTTTAGAATTTTTTGCTTGCATGGAGGTGGACAATGATTGGTCGCGGAAAATTTTGTGGACAGACGAAGTTCACTTTCATCTCACAGGATACGTCAACACACAGAATTGTCGAATATGGGCAACGGAAAATCCACACGCAAATAAACCAGTACCACTTCATCCTGAAAAGGAAACTTTAGAAGCCGTTCCTGAACATTTACATTTTCTGTTGCATTTTTCCATAAATCTCCCAAACCAGTTCGAGTAGAGTACTCAAATTTTCAGGGAGTAATAACATACATATGCTGAGTCTACTGAACTAAAAGAAGAACATAATGTTATGTATAATTAAAATTATTTAGGATAATGTACAAAAAAGTACACAAAATTTAACTGTGTAATTAAAAAATTGTATTATCGAAAGCTCACCCTACTTACTCACGCCTCTAAAATAGTAACCTCAATTATCCTAAACAAAAAGTCGAAGCTACACTTTCCGAAGACCAGTTTGGATTTCGGAAAGATAGAGGAACCAGAGAAGCAATATTTGCTCCAAAGCTAATAATAGAGAAATGACTAGATAAGAACCTGACAACATACATAGCTTTCGTAGATGTAGAGAAAGCCTTTGATAATGTTAAATGAGATAAGATGTTTGAGGTACTCAAAAAGTAGGAACAGACTACAAAGATAGAAAAATTATATGGAACCTGTACAAAAACGAGACAGCAGTTATCCGTGGACGGACAAAACAAGAAGAGGTGCAGATACGGAAAGGTGTCCGACAAGGTTGCGCACTATCCCCTGTTATCTTTAACCTATACATTGAAGAGGCGCTGAAAAAACTAAGGGAAAATTCAGAGATAAGTGTAGTAATTCATAGCCAACGAATACATATGATAAGATATGCCGATGATATAGCTGTCCTAGCTGAAAGTGAAGAAGATCTTGTAGTCCTACTGAATAGAATGGATAAAATTATGGGGGAAAAATATAATATGAGAATTAATAAAGCAAAAACAAACGTAATTGCATGCGACAAAAAAGATCAAGTGGAAGTCCAAGTTAATGTAAGCTGCTTGAACAAGTTGATAAATTTACTTATCTGGGCAGTAATATTACCAGGGATGGAAGGAGCAAGGCAGAAGCGAAAAGTAGAATTGCTCAAGCAAAGGCTGCTTTTAACAAGAAGAAAAACATCTTAACATCTAAGAGCATCAGCCTTGAAATCAGGAAAAGATTTTTGAAATCATATGTGTGGAGTGTGGCATGCTATGGGTGTGAAACATGGACTCTCGGGACAGAGGAAGACCAGAAGCTAAATTCTTTTGAAATGTGCTGCTATAGGCGCATGGGTCGTGCGGTAGCTTTCTCGCTTCCCACGCCCGGGTTTCCGCGTTCAATTCCCGGCGGGGTCAGGGATTTTCTCTGCCTCGTGATTACTGGGTGTTGTGTGATGTCCTTAGGTTAGTTAGGTTTAAGTAGTTCTAAGTTCTAGGGGACTGATGACCATATATGTTAAGTCCCATAGTGCTCAGAGCCATTTGAACCATTTGAACCAAGCTATAGACGCATGCTCAAAATAAAATGTATCGACAAGGTCACAAACGAAGTGGTTCTGGAAAGAGCAGGTGAGAAGAGAAGCTTTTGGACTTTCATTGTTAAAAGAAGAGTGTAATTGAAACTTCCTGGCCGATTAAAACTGTGTGCCCGACCGAGACTCGAACTCGGGACCTTTGCCTTTCGCGGGCAAGTGCTCTACCAACTGAACTACCGAAGCACGACTCACGCCCGGTACTCACAGCCTTACTTCTGCCAGTACCTCGTCTCCTACCTTCCAAACTTTACAGAAGCTCTCCTGCGAAACTTGCAGAATTAGCACTCCTGAAAGAAAGAATATTGCGGAGACATGGCTTGGCCACAGCCTGGGGGATGTTTCCAGAATGAGATTTTCACTCTGCAGCGGAGTGTGCGCTGATATGAAACTTCCTGGCAGCTTAAAACTGTGTGCCCGACCGAGACTCGAACTCGGGACCTTTGCCTTTCGCGGGCAAGTGCTCTACCAACTGAGCTACCGAAGCACGACTCACGCCCGGTACTCACAGCTTTACTTCTGCCAGTACCTCGTCTCCTACCTTCCAAACTTTACAGAAGCTCTCCTGCGAAACTTGCAGAACTAGCACTCCTGAAAGAAAGGCGCTCACACTCAAGCGGCCTGCCAGGGGCGATGTTACCTGACGAGTGTTTTGTCTCGTTAGCTGGAATTGAATTTACGCGCGTGACGCCCCGATTGGCTAACTTCAATGCTAAATAACTCGGAAACGGAGCAACGTATCGAATTTCTTTCTTGACATTTATGTCTCAGTACAACCTGCCCTGTGACACCCCTACAAGCATTTCACACATATTCTGACCACCCTGTATAATGGTAAGACAGAGATTTAGTAACCAGGTTCTCAAAAATGAGATCGACAGGAAGTGCAAACTGTCTAAGCAGGGATGGCTAGAGGACAAATGTAAGGATGTAGAGGCTTATCTCACTAGGGGTAAGATAAATACAGCCTACTGGAAAATTAAAGAGACCTTTGGAGAAAAGAGAGCCACATGTATGAGTATCAAGAGCTCCGATGGAAACCCAGTTCTAAGCAAAGAAGGGAAAGCAGATAGGTGGAACGAGTATATAGAGGGTCTATACAAGGGGAATGTACTTGAGGACAATATTATGGAAATGGACGATGATGCAGATGAAGATGAAATGGGAGATACGATACTGCGTGAAGAGTTTGACAGAGCACTGAAAGACCTGAGTCGAAACAAGGCCCCGGGAGTAGACAACATTCCGTTAGAACTACTGACGGGAAAGCCAGTCCTGACAAAACTCTACCATCTGGTGAGCAAGATGTATGAGACAGGCGAAATACCCTCAGACTTCAAGAAGAATATAATAATTCCAATCCCAAAGAAAGCAGGTGTTGACAGATGTGAAAATTACCGAACAATCAGTTTAATAAGCCACAGCAGCAAAATACTAACGCGAATTGTTTACAGACGAATGGAAAAACTAGTAGAAGCCAACCTTGGGGAAGATCAGTTTGGATTCCGTAGAAATATCGGAACACGTGAGGCAATACTGACCTTACGACTTATCTTAGAGCCGGCCGCTGGTGGCCGAGCGGTTCTGGCGCTACAGTCTGGAACCGCGCGGCCGCTACGGTCGCAGGTTCGAATCCTGCCTTGGGCATGGATGTGTGTGTTGTCATTAGGTTAGTTAGGTTTAAGTAGTTCTAAGTTCTAGGGGACTTATGACCCCAGCAGTTGAGTCCCATAGTGCTCAGAGCCATTTGAACCATTTGAACTTATCTTAGAAGAAAGATTAAGAAAGGGCAAACCTACATTTCTAGCATTTGTAGACTTAGAGAAAGTTTTTGACAATGTTGACTGGAATACTCTCTCTCAAATTCTAAAAATACAGGGAGTGACAGGCTATCTACAATTTGTACAGCACCAGAAGGCAGTTATCAGAGTCGAGGGGCATGGAAGGGAAGCATTGGTTGGGAAGGGAGTGAGACAGGGTTGTAGCCTCTCCCCGATGTTATTCAATCTGTATATTGAGCAAGCAGTAAAGGAAACAAAAGAAAAATTGGGAGTAGGTATTAAAATCCATGGAGAAGAAATAAAAACTTTGAGATTCGCCGATGACATAGTAATTCTGTCAGAGACAGCAAAGGACTTGGAAGAGCAGTTGAACGGAATGGACAGTGTCTTTAAAGGAAGATATAAGATGAACATCAACAAAAGCAAAATGAGAATAATGGTATGTAGTCGAATTAATTCGGATGATGCTGAGGGAATTAGATTAGGAAATGAGACACTTGAAGTAGTAAAGGAGTTTTGCTATTTGGGGAGCAAAATAACCAATGATGGTCGAAGTCGAGAAGTTATAAAATGTAGACTGGCAATGGGAAGGAATGCGTTTCTGAAGAAGAGAAATTTGTTTACATCGAGTATAGATTTAAGTGTCAGGAAGTCGTTTCTGAAAGTATTTATATGGATTGTAGCCACGTATGGAAGTGAAACATGGACGATAAATAGTTTGAGAAGAAGAGAATAGAAGCTTTCGAAATATGATGCTACAGAAGAATGCTGAAGATTAGATGGGTAGACCACATAACTAATGATGAGGTATTGAATAAAACTGGGGAGAAGAGGAGTTTGTGGTACAACTTGACAAGATGAAGGGACATGTTTGGAGGCATCAAGGGATCACAAATTTAGCATTGGAAGGCAGCATGGAGGGTAAAAGTTGCAGAGGGAGACCAAGAGATGAATACACTAAGCAGATTCAGAAGGATGTAGGTTGCAGTAAGTCTGGGAGATGAAGAAGCTTGCACAGGATAGAGTAACATGGAGAGCTGCATCAGACCAGTCTCATGACTGAAGACCACAACAACAACAAATTACTTTATGTTTTATTTTCATTTTATTTTGTTTCTTTGCTTTTTACTTCCCCATTTCACATACATGTACCTGCTTAATTGAAAATAATCATAACGTATTGTTATGATATCATTACATATGTTATGTAACGATAATCTGTAAATAAATGTTTAAAACATAATGTTTTCTCAAACCATGCACATAAAATGAAGGACATCTCTTCACATGATATACCTGACAGAGAACGCAATATAAAACAAAATTTAATAGTGTTTAAAATTGTTGTTGGTGGTAGTCCAAATGTCCTGACTTTATCAGGAATATCTCAGTACATCGGTGAGCCATGGAAATAAGAATTGATTATGTAGCAGTGACTGCAGCTTAATTGTATAGTTTCTCAAGTGGAAATTAACATCAAAATCATTCAAGAGAACTAGATTTCAAAACATAGGTATAGTTGTGAGATGTATATGACATTTGATGTAGGAAGAAAGTTGTGTATACTTTTCAGATCAACTTCTGTTGAATGATTTTTATGTCACTCTCCAGTTGAGAACCAATATAACTAAACTGCAGTAACTAGTACATAATCAATCCTTTTGTCATGGCTCACAAATGTACTGAAATATTCATGATAGATCTTAGGATATACAGAAGATCACCCACCACAATTTGAAATTCTGCTGAATATTGTTTTATATTGTCTTCTCTGTCGTTTATATTATGTGAAGATATTTCGTTCATTTTACATGCATGATGTAAAAAAAAACGTTATGTTTTAAGCATTTATGTACAGATTGATATTAGTGTAGCGATTTTGTTTTAATAATGAGTTACATATTGTTATCAATTAGCAAAATATGGATATGAAAAGTGGTGAACTTAAAAACAAAAAAAGAAACAAAAATGAATACAAAATGTAAAATATCAACTTAAAACATAAAAATACAAATAAAATAATTAATTAGACTAATGAAGAACATGCTTCGATATTTTAATAAGGTATGTTGAAAGTACTCTGACAGCATATTGTGTACAACATATTTTCCAAAAACAGTATTTCAGAAACCAGCTTTGTTACACATTTATGTATGTAACTTGAACATTTCTTTAATTTATGTTGTAACAAAAGTTTCATTTTTCAGAATTGATTAATGGTGGTGGGGTATTTTTCAGAATTTTAGACTGTTACAAAATTCGATTACACAATTTGCAAGCTCATTAATTACATATCAACTTTTAGATCAATGTTTCCAAAATATTCCCTTAAACCCCAGTATAACAAATTACATTTTGCAGTGTGTTTTACCCCTTAAAATTGAAACTGGACAGAAATAAAAAATATGTACCGCCTTATTTTGTCCCTCTACACACCCACCAAGTTTCATCAAGGTAGTTTATTGATAATTGGCGATGTTTCCTACTTAGTCACAGCAGCCTAGATCGTTATTTCAGCACTCATTCCATCTATATTCTTGTAAAAATGTTGCTCAAATTGTATTATATAGGTCTGTGCAAACACACTGAGACAGAATACGACACTGGTTAAGAAGGCACGCCTCTCAGCAAAGATAATGGTATTTATATAATGTGTGAGAGGAATTGCAGTTAGTTTTCACACAGAGTCCTGTACACAAATTACAAATTGAAGTATTAGGTATCAAATGAGACTTTAAATTAGTTATGGTATTATATATTTATTTTTTCTTTGTACACAGTATGCTGCAATAGGTAAACGTCATATGCAAAATTTCGTGGCGATATGAGAAGATAAAATAGTCTCAAGCTGCCAGCAACGTCAAGCGGTTTAAATTCCTCAAGCTTTCGGCTGAGTACTCCTTGACCATTATCAAGTGGTGATGTTTCTCAGTTGCTGCTACTGCCCTTATACAGGGTGTTACAAAAACGTACGGCCAAACTTTCAGGAAACATTCCTCACAGACAAAGAAAGAAAATATGTTATTTGGACATATGTCCGGAAACGCTTAATTTCCATGTTAGAGCTCATTTTAGTTTCGTCAGTATGTACTGTACTTCCTCGATCCACCATCAGTTGGCCCAATTGAAGGAAGGTAATGTTGACTACGGTGCTTGTGTTGACATGCGACTCATTGCTCTACAGTACTAGCATCAAGCACATCGGTACGCAGCATCAACAGGTTAGTGTTCATCACGAACGTGGTTTTGCAGTCAGTGCACTGTTTACAAATGCGGAGTTGGCAGACGTCCATTTGATGTATGGATTAGCACGGGGCAATAGCCGCGGCGCGGTACGTTTGTATCGAGATAGATTTCCAGAACTGAGGAGTCCCGACAGGAAGACGTTCGAAGCAATTGATCGGCGTCTTAGGGAGCACGGAACATTCCAGCCTATGACTCGCGACTGGGGACGACCTAGAACGACGAGGACACCTGCAATGGACGAGGCAATTCTTCGTGCAGTTGACGATAACCTTAATGTCAGCGTCAGAGAAGTTGCTGCTGTACAAGGTAACGTTGACCACGTCACTGTACGGAGACCGCTAGGGGAGACCCAGTTGTTTCCGTACCATGTACAGCGTGTGCAGCCACTATCAGCAGCTGATTGGCCTCCACGGGTACACTTCTGCGAATGGTTCATCAAACAGTGTGTCAATCCTCATTTCGGTGCAAATGTTCTCTTTACGGATGAGGCTTCATTCCAACGTGATCAAATTGTAAATTTTCACAATCAACATGTGTGGGCTGACGAAAATCCGCACGCAATTGTGCAGTCACGTCATCAACACAGATTTTCTGTGAACGTTTGGACAGGCATGTTGATTGGACCCCATGTTCTTCCACCTACGCTGAATGGAGCACGTTATCATGATTTCATACGGGATACTCTACCTGTGCTGCTAGAACATGTGCCTTTACAAGTATGACACAACATGTGGTTCATACACGATGGAGCTCCTGCACATTTCAGTCGAAGTGTTCGTACGCTTCTCAACAACAGATTCGGTGACCGATGGATTGGTAGAGGCGGACCAATTCCATGGCCTCCACGCTCTCCTGACCTCAACCCTCTTGACTTTCATTTATGGGGGCATTTGATAGCTCTTGTCTACGCAACCCCGGTACCAAATGTAGAGACTCTTCGTGCTCGTATTGTGGACGGCTGTGATACAATACGCCATTCTCCAGGGCTGCATCAGCGCATCAGCGATTCGATGCGACGGAGGGTGGATGCATGTATCCTCGCTAACGGAGGACATTTTGAACGTTTCCTGTAACAAAGTGTTTGAAGTCACGCTGGTACGTTCTGTTGCTGTGTGTGTTTCCATTCCATGATTAATGTGATTTGAAGAGAAGTAATAAAATGAACTCTAACATGGAAAGTAAGCGTTTCCGGACACATGTCCACATAACATATTTTCTTTCTTTATGTGTGAGGAATGTTTCCTGAAAGTTTGGCCGTACCTTTTCGTAACACCCTGTATAGCCATGCTGCCTCCAGTGACGTCACCAGTGAATGCTCCACCTCATATAAGATAATGTTTTCACTGCACACACATAGCACCCACTTCAACCTCCCAATGGGTCCCAAGCCATGCTTAGCTGCAGGCAGCCATCGTTATTGAAGATGTTGTCACAAGTATTTATCTCAATCCCTTCTTTAACTGCGATAACCCAGAAATTACTTAATCTGTCGAATTAAAAGTCTAAACCTTGCTGAAAAGTAGGTACAAAGACGAGGGCTAGTAGAAATCCTTGGGTAAGAGAAGAGATATTGAATTTAATTGATGAAACGAGAAAATACTAAAATGCAGTAAATGAAGCAGGCAAAAAGGAATACAAACGTTTCAAAAATGAGATCGACAGGAAGTGTAAAATGGCTAAGCAGGGATGGCTAGAGGACAAATGTAAGGATGTAGAGGCTTATCTCACTAGTGGTAAGATAGATACTGCCTACAGAAAAATTAAAGAGACCTTTGGAGATAAGAGAACCACTTGCATGAACATCAAGAGCTCAGATGGAAACCCAGTTCTAAGCGAAGAAGGGAAAGCAGAAAGGTGGAACGAGTATATAGAGGGTCTATACAAGGGGGATGTACTTGAGGGCAATATTATGGAAATGGAAGAGGACGTAGATGAAGATGTAATGGGAGATACGATACTGCGTGAAGAGTTTGACAGAGCACTGAAAGACCTGAGTCGAAACAAGGCCCCCGGAGTAGACAACATTCCATTAGAACTACTGACGGCCTTGGGAGAGCCAGTCCTGACAAAACTCTACCATCTGGTGAACAAGATGTATGAAACAGGCGAAATACCCTCAGACTTCAAGAAGAATATAATAATTTGAATCCCAAAGAAAGCAGGTGTTGAAAGATGTGAAAATTACCGAACTATCAGTTTAATAAGTCACGGCTGCAAAATACTAACGCGAATTCTTTACAGACGAATGGAAAAACTGGTAGAAGCCGACCTCGGGGAAGATCAGTTTAGATTCCGTAGAAATGTTGGAACACGTGAGGCAATACTGACCTTACGACTTATCTTAGAAGCTAGATTAAGGAAGGGCAAACCTACATTTCTAGCATTTGTAGACTTAGAGAAAGCTCAAGACAATGTTGACTGGAGCACTCTCTTTCAAATTCTAAAGGTGGCAGGGGTAAAATACAGGGTGCGAAAGGCTATTTACAATTTGTACAGAAACCAGATGGCAGTTATAAGAGTCGAGGGACATGAAAGGGAAGCAGTGGTTGGGAAGGGAGTGAGACAGGGTTGTAGTCTCTCCCCGATGTTATTCAATCTGTATGTTGAGCAAGCAGTGAAGGAAACAAAAGAAAAATTGGGAGTAGGTATTAAAATCCATGGAGAAGAAATAAAAACTTCAAGGTTCGCCGATGACATTGTAATTCTGTCAGAGACAGCAAAGGACTTGGAAGAGCAGTTGAACGGAATGGGTAGTGTCTTGAAAGGAGGATATAAGATGAACATCAACAAAAGCGAAACGAGGATAATGGAATGTAGTCGACTTAAGTCGGGTGATGCTGAGGGAATTAGATTAGGAAATGAGACACTTAAAGTAGTAAAGGAGTTTGCTATTTGGGGAGCAAAGTAACTGATGACGGTCGAAGTAGAGGGGATATAAAATGTAGACTGGCAATGGCAAGGAAAGCGTTTCTGAAGAAGAGAAATTTGTTAACATCGAGTATAGATGTACGTGTCAGGAAGCCATTTTTGAAAATATTTGTGTGTAGTGTAGCCATGTATGGAAGTTAAATATGGACGATAAATAGTTTGGACAGGAAGAGAATAGAAGCTTTCGAAATGTGGTGCTACAGAAGAATGCTGAAGATTAGAAGGGTAGATCACGTAACTAATGAATAGGTATTGAATAGAATTGGGGGTAAGAGAAGTTTGTGGTATAACTTGACTAGAAGAAGGGATCGGTTGGTAGGACATGTTCTGAGGCATCAAAGGATCACCAATTTAGTATTGGAGGGCAGCGTGGAGGTTAAAAATCGTAGAGGGAGACCAAGAGATGAATACACTAAGGAGATTCAGAAGGATGTAGATTGCGGTAGGTACTGGGAGATGCTTGCACAGGATAGAGTAGCATGGAGAGCTGCATCAAACCAGTCTCAAGACTGAAGACCACAACAACAACAACCTTGGTGAAAGCGATATTATGGTCAGTTTTGGTCTACTGTAATCATTCGTGTGCATTTCCATACAGGATTCCATAGATCTGCTCTCCCAGTTATTCAGTGGCACTGCTGTGAATTTCTTTTTTAGCATACCCTGATGCCATCGTATTTTCTGACGTGATGGAGCGTATTTCATATTTATAGCCAACCTG
Source organism: Schistocerca nitens (assembly GCF_023898315.1). Classification (NCBI taxonomy): domain Eukaryota; kingdom Metazoa; phylum Arthropoda; class Insecta; order Orthoptera; family Acrididae; genus Schistocerca; species Schistocerca nitens. The sequence goes on from NC_064617.1 coordinate 30,627,558, forward strand.
TTTACGCAGCGGCTTGAGGATCGCCCTGGACACAGCTCCTGCAGAGCCTAGTTACTTTTATCGTTACTTCAACGACGCGTTTATTCTTTGATCTCAGGGACGTGAAGACCTGGGAGAAATCTTGGACCACATTAACAATACCCATAATAACAACAAGTTCACTATGGAAGTATAGACCAATGGTTCCTTGCGTTTCCTTTTCGTCCTCGTCCACCGTAAAGCAAATGGATGTCTTAGCCACATTGTTTGTCGGATCCCGACCCATACTATAATGGTAGCATGGTGATGTATGTGCTGTTCTGTCACCTTAAGACATATATAACGACAGTATGTAAGGGTAGTATTTGTTCTAGTCCTGTCTAAAGGCCGCTTACAACACTCACAGTTTTTACTCTTGCAATTATGTTTAGTACTTCAGATGTTATTCTAGCGTCGTTAATTGAAGCACTTAAACACAACTACCTCCTTAACAACCGCTAGTGGCCTCAGATGCCGCGTAATGGATAATGCTTGGTGAATTGTGAATTTATCGTATAGTCTCGGTTGTATCTTTTCTTTCTCGTCAAACTACTTCTTCCGAATGATAATAATAATGAAAAACACGGTCGCCAGCCAATATGACGAATCGATTGATGTCACTCAACAAATTCAACAAATTTGGTCTTTACTATATTTTCGTTCTTATTAAAACTTTTTCTCTTTTAATAATTTCTATCATTGAAAAAAAAAAAAACAGACTAATGCCGTTAGGTAGCTGAATAATGACTGCTTTCAGAATTGGTCACACGCACACACTTAGAAAGTTTTGGTCCATGAAAATAACGCCGGAACGACAATATTGCCTACTTACCTTTCGGAAGGTAAGATCAGCAACACTGCGTCTGAAAACATGTATTATACACAAGAAATATTTTACGATACTTTTGTTAGTATCAAAATGATTGAAAAAGGTTTTTTACACTTGGTTTTTCTCAGTTTTATTGAAATAGTTACTTCTTGGACAGAAGGTCCCAATAACCAAGTTCACACACTAGGTAGAATTGTTATTTACATTACGTAATTTCACTGCCATCTACAATTCTCCACATTTACTTTAGTTGCAACACTTGAGTGATAATTTAAATTTACTTTGCCAGAAAACACTCAGCTGCGCAATAATGTTCCACTCCAATGGATTCTCGGTTTCATTCTCTTTAGTATAGAAAAGGAACCCTACTTGGAACATTTTAGGTTAAATGAGTAGTTTTGCGAAAAATAAAGTTAAATGAGTATCGAACAAAACACGAAAATACTTGTCAACACAGCTCGTATACAGAACTATGGACGGTTAATTTCAGTTGTGTCGTTGTAAGCACAGTTGCTGGAGATTTGGGTGCTTTGAAGGCACGTTCCACTCTGCACCGACGGGGATTATTACTTGTCTTCGTAGCGTCGAATTATGCGGCTTATACCGTCGCAAATATGAGTATGGCTTTCCTGGGGATCTGCGTCAGTCTAAGTAATGGACGCCTTAGACCATTTCACATCCAGGAACCAACACTCGTTGCAGACGTAATTTTATATCTCCTCTAAAGCGTTACAAACTTGTACCTTAGCACTTCCCCTCCACTCACATCTACACTCCTGGAAATGGAAAAAAGAACACATTGACACCGGTGTGTCAGACCCACCATACTTGCTCCGGACACTGCGAGAGGGCTGTACAAGCCATGATCACACGCACGGCACAGCGGACACACCAGGAACCGCGGTGTTGGCCGTCGAATGGCGCTAGCTGCGCAGCATTTGTGCACCGCCGCCGTCAGTGTCAGCCAGTTTGCCGTGGCATACGGAACTCCATCGCAGTCTTTAACACTGGTAGCATGCCGCGACAGCGTGGACGTGAACCGTATGTGCAGTTGACGGACTTTGAGCGAGGGCGTATAGTGGGCATGCGGGAGGCCGGGTGGACGTACCGCCGAATTGCTCAAGACGTGGGGCGTGAGGTCTCCACAGTACATCGATGTTGTCGCCAGTGGTCGGCGGAAGGTGCACGTGCCCGTCGACCTGGGACCGGACCGCAGCGACGCACGGATGCACGCCAAGACCGTAGGATCCTACGCAGTGCCGTAGGGGACCGCACCGCCACTTCCCAGCAAATTAGGGACACTGTTGCTCCTGGGGTATCGGCGAGGACCATTCGCAACCGTCTCCATGAAGCTGGGCTACGGTCCCGCACACCGTTAGGCCGTCTTCCGCTCACGCCCCAACATCGTGCAGCCCGCCTCCAGTGGTGTCGCGACAGGCGTGAATGGAGGGACGCATGGAGACGTGTCGTCTTCAGCGATGAGAGTCGCTTCTGCCTTGGTGCCAATGATGGTCGTATGCGTGTTTGGCGCCGTGCAGGTGAGCGCCACAATCAGGACTGCATACGACCGAGGCACACAGGGCCAACACCCGGCATCATGTTGTGGGGAGCGATCTCCTACACTGACCGTACACCACTGGTGATCGTCGAGGGGACACTGAATAGTGCACGGTACATCCAAACCGTCATCGAACCCATCGTTCTACCATTCCTAGACCGGCAAGGGAACTTGCTGTTCCAACAGGACAATGCACGTCCGCATGTATCCCGTGCCACCCAACGTGCTCTAGAAGGTGTAAGTCAACTACTCTGGCCAGCACGATCTCCGGATCTGTCCCCCATTGAGCATGTTTGTGACTGGATGAAGCGTCGTCTCACGTGGTCTGCACGTCCAGCACGAACGCTGGTCCAACTGAGGCGCCAGGTGGAAATGGCATGGCAAGCCGTTCCACAGGACTACATCCAGCATCTCTACGATCGTCTCCATGGGAGAATAGCAGCCTGCATTGCTGCGAAAGGTGGATATACACTGTACTAGTGCCGACATTGTGCATGCTCTGTTGCCTGTGTCTATGTGCCTGTGGTTCTGTCAGTGTGATCATGTGATGTATCTGACCCCAGGAATGTGTCAATAAAGTTTCCCCTTCCTGGGACAATGAATTCACGGTGTTCTTATTTCAATTTCCAGGAGTGTATTAAGTGGTTAAACTTTAGCTTTGTTTAAACAATACTGCGGAGTACAGCGCGCATCAGGTTTCGTCGCCTGTTCAACAGTGTCTTGCGCCTGTCTCTCTCACTCCACTTCTCCCTCTCCTATCTGCTTACGTTAACCGCAAAAAATTTCCGCCTTTTCCGGCGTTCCCGAACGTCGGTAAATCCTTACTGGTTTTTACCTATATTTAACTTTAGCTCTGAGCTGGTGTTGATTTCGCTTTATAAACAATTATACATAGTTAAATAAAAGATACCTATTGTTACTTACATAACGTTATAAACATTTGGTTCAAAATGGTTCAAATGGCTCTGAGCAAAAAAAAAAAAAAAAAAAAAAAATGGTTTAAATGGCTCTGAGCACTATGGGACTTAACTGCTGTGGTCATCAGTCCCCCAGAACTTAGAGCTACTTAACCTAACTAACCTAAGGACATCACACACATCCATGCCCGAGGCAGGATTCGAACCTGCGATCGTAGCGGTCACGCGGTTCCAGACTGTAGCGCCTAGAACCGTACGGCCACTCCGGCCGCTATAAACATTTGTTAATTACATACAAACATTAAACTTCAAACAGTCAAAAAATATTCTCTTCTGCAGACCCTCTTATACACTGCATACTGTACAAATTTCATTCTTTACTTCATTGGTGCAAAGTCTCTCGACTCTAAAATACGATCTGATATCTGCATTCTAACAGCTGTCACCGTCCATCCGCAGAAACTTTCTGTTCTGGGAACCTTGGTGCATCGACCAGAAGCCGTTACGGAAAGTATTCAAGGTAAATGGCTACAGCAACCGCCAGATTTCGCAAGCCACCTGTCCGAAAGCTTGGAAGTTTAAGGATCCCTAGGAGGACTCGAAGAAGTTTGCGTTTTTGCAATTTTGTGACTCAGTAACAGGGAAGATTAGCCAGCTCCTAATGAAGCATAAAATCGATTCAATCTTAGGGCTCCAACAAATATTTCTTGAAAGGCTACGTAGATCTCAGAACGCCAGGAAATACATAAAATAAAGTACGAGTGTGGACAGTTTCTTGTCGTGCAGACTGTGAATACTGTTGAACTGTGCTGTGTAGAACACAAGAGATGATTTCGCCTTTGGTACCCTGAGAAATCCCTCTCGGAAATACCCTGGTGGGCATGGGCTTGGCGACCCCAGGGTATTTGTACTGGGGACTGATTAGCGCCGCTAGTCCTCTCTCACTGTAAGGTCTGGGCATGCTACAGCGACCACCATGTGTTGTTGCAGTGGAATGTTGTGTGTCACAGGGAATAAGGATCTTTACCTGACTGCCTGCATAGCGAGGATGGTAGAAACATACGAGGGCCGTTCAGAAAGTAACCTCCGGTTGATTTAAAAAAATACACCAAGTTAAATAAAAATATTTTTATATATACATCTTACAACTACATCTTTGCACTATTTTTCTACATAGTCTCCATAGCGATTGAGGCACTTATCGTATGTCTTCACAAGCTTTGAAATTCCTTCTGCATAAAAATCACCCGCTTGTGCCTAGAGCCAGCCTGTGACCGCATCTTTGAGCTCTTCGTCGTCATCAAACCGCTGTGACCCGAGCCATTTCTTCAAATGCATGAAGAGGTGATAATCACTTGGCGCCAGGTCTGGGCTGTAAGGTGGATGGTTGATAACGTCCCACTTGAAGGACTCAAGAAGGGCCGTTGTTCTGCGAGCAGAGTGAGGACGGGCGTTATCGTGCAAGAAAACGATACCGGAAGTCAGCATACCACGGCGTTTGTTCTGTATAGCCCGTCGTAACTTTTTTATTGTTTCACAGTACACGTCTTGATTAATGGTCGTACCACGTTCCATGAATTCAACCAACAACACCCCTTTGGCATCCTAAAACACCGTTGCCATCAGTTTTCTGGCAGAAAAATCTTGCGAGGCTTTTCTTGGTTTGGTAGGCGAATTTGAATGTGCCCACATTTTTGATTGTTCTTTTGTCTCAGGGTTCACGTACTTAATCCAGGTTTCGTCACCGGTCACGATTCTGTTTAACTATGGTTCTCCTTCGTCCTCATAACGTGACAGAAAGTCTAATGCAGAGGCCATTCTTTGAGTTTTGTGGTGGTCGGTAAGAATTTTGGGCACCCATCGTGTACAGAACTTACGGTAACCCAATCTTGCTGTCACTATCTCGTACAAGAGCGTCTTAGAAATCTGTGGAAAACCAGTAGACAACTCCGACATTGAGAAACGTCGATTTTCACGAACTTTTGCATCAACTGTCTGAACGAGTTCGTCAGTCACCACCAATGATGGTCTACCACTCCTCTCTTCATCATGAGCGTTTTCTCGTCCACTTTTAAATAAACGTACCCATTCACGGACAACTCCTTCACTCATAACTCTTGGTCCGTACATGGCACAAAGCTCACGATGAATAGCTGCTGCAGAATATCCTTTGGCTGTAAAAAACCTTATGACAGCACGCACTTCACATTTGGCGGGGTTTTCTATTGCAGCACACATTTCAAACTGCCACAAAAACTAAACTAGCGCAGGTACGACGTTCACTCGACCACGGCTTGATGCCGACTGACCTGTTGAGTGCGTGAACGCACAGATGGCGTCGCTACTCCCCCCACAACCCGCACTGTGACCAATCGGAGGTTACTTTCTGAACCGCCCTCGTATATATAAATGAAAAAAGAAAAGACACTTCACTCTCATGGTGTGCTGTGTGCTAGTGAGATACACGGTGTTAAGGGGCAACAGTCGTTGGGGCGGCAACCTCTGGCGATCCTGCCGTACCTCCATAGTATATGTGGTGTCACCGCCAGACACCACACTTGCAAGGTGGTAGCCTTTAAATCGGCCGCGGTCCGCTAGTATACGTCGGACCCGCTTGTCGCCACTGTCAGTGATTGCAGACCGAGCGCCGCCACACGGCAGGTCTAGAAAGACTTCCTAGCACTCGACCCAGTTGTACAGCTGACTTTGCTAGCGATGGTTCACTGACAAATTACGCTCTCATTTGCCGAGACGATAGTTAGCGTAGCCTTCAGCTACGTCATTTGCTACGACCTAGCAAAGCGCCATTATCGTTTGTTATTTATCTTGGGATGCATGTACAGTCAGACCGATGTTCACCAATTATGGATTAAAGTTAAGTATTCCAGCAGCTACGTACTTTTCTTGATAGTATAATTACTTTACCTGTTCCAGACCTCATGCCAGCCTGCGTGAACTTAAACGTGTGCCTTTCGGCTTCCTCCAAACCCCGTGAATTGGCTCCTGCCAATTCACAACATATGGCGACGAGCTAAATCGCTTGTATACCAATTGATACCCTGATTTACTTGTCATGGCTTCGCCACAATCTCCAGATGTACTGTCCGAATTTTATCGCTTGCAGAATCAGCAGACGCAGGCGTTATTGGATGCCCTTGGGCAGCTCGTCCAGGGTCAACGTGCGATGCAAAACGATGCGGCAGCCGCCGCTCCACCACTACCGCAGCCACAACACGCAGTTGCACCACCTTTTCGTCCTTTTGATGCAGCACTGGAAAGCTGGACGGAGTGGTCACGCCAATTTGGATTCCATCTCGCCGCCTACAGAATTCAAGGTAACGAGCGGCAGCCTTTCTTATTATCGTGCGTCGGCGTGTCCACGTACCGTGTGATAGTGAAATTATTTCCCCCATGCGACGTAGCAACTCTGTCCTACGAAGAAATTTTGTCTGCATTAGATGCATATTTCAAAGAATCAGTCAATGTAGTTGCAAAAAGGTATACGTTCTTTCGTACAAAACGTACGGCCGGTCAAACTAATCGGGAGTGGGTTGCAACTTTGCAAGGCCTTACAAGGGATTGTGCTTTTGAGTGTCAGTGTGGACTCCCTTATTCAGATACTATGGTGCGTGATGCAATTGCACAGAACGTTTCTGATGTTCGTATACGGGAACAGATTTTGAAACTAGTCAATCCCTCCCTTCAACAAGAGATGGACATATTGGATCGGCAGGATACACTTGACTTTGCTCAGAAATCATTTGAAATTTCCCCAGCCGTGTGTCAAGTTAACCGGCCCGCTGGGCGATCTACACGGAACAGTAAACAGTCCTCACGCCCGGCCGCGCCAAAGTCGCCTGACTCTCAACCACGTGTACCGTGCAAGCAAGCAAATGCTGTGAAATCATGCCCGCGGTGTGCTACTAGACATTCGCGTAAGAATTGCCCGTCACGCCAGGCTATTTGCTTTTTCTGTAATAAAAAAGGACATGTTCAAAGTGTTTGCCAGAAAAAGCACCGATCGGAAGCTCCAAACCATTCCAGGCCCTTTGCTTCGCGCTGGAATCGGAATCGAACCAAGGATACTCCGGCTCGTGAACCTTTGCCCATGGAAATTCATGTAGTTCATTCCACTCCGCCCAGTGCCACTCTCTCTAACAGTGACTGTGTTAGTCCCACAAATAGTGTGTGTCGACATCGCCGGAAAACGCGTCAAGTCGCAAGTGCTTGTGTACCAGTGTCTGTTCACGTTGCACGAGACAGTCGCTCTTGTCGTCAGCAGGACAATAAACTTTTTGTAGACTTGGACATTAATGGCAACGTGATACCATTCCAGCTCGATACCGGAGCTGCAGTTTCACTGATCACTCAAGACACGTACAAACAGCTAGGTACACCTCCGTTGCGTGCCACAAATGTTAAGCTCAGTAGCTATTCCGGTCAGCATATCCCTGTGTTAGGACAGTGCAGCCTTCTTGCAACATACAAGGGACAGACAAAATTTGTGTCATTTTACGTCCTTCGTTCTTCTTCTGCAGTGAACTTGTTTGGTTTAGATTTATTTCAGTTGTTTAACTTGTCTATAGTAAATCAGGTCCTATCAGTGAACCAGACTGTGCCTACAGCCAGTGTTTCTCATCTATGTGAAGAATTTGCAGACATTTTTGCACCGGGCCTTGGTTGCGCTAAGAACTATAAAGCGCATTTAGAACTGAAAGTAAATGCGCAACCGAAATTTTTCAGAGCGCGCAATGTTCTCCACGCATTGCGTGATGAGGTCGCAAGAACGTTACACGATTTGGAATCACAAGGTGTGATTGAACGTGTGCAGGCTTCTCTCTGGGCGTCACCCTTAGTAATTTTGCAAAAGCCTTCCGGAAAATTAAGACTTTGCATGGACTTCAAGGCCACAGTGAATCCCCAACTAGTGACTGCAACTTTTCCTTTACCCCGCCCGGAAGATCTTTTTGACAAACTGTGCCCGGGTAAATATTTTTCGAAGTTGGACCTAGCAGATGCGTACTTGCAAATACCGGTGGACGAAGAATCCCAGCGCGTTTTGGTGGTTAACACGCATCTTGCTTTGTACCGATTCAAACGACTGCCATTCGGGTGTGCATCCGCCCCTGCATTGTTTCAGCAATATCTACAAACTGTTTGTGCGTCGGTCCCTACTGCAGCAAACTATCTGGACGATATTGTGATCTCCGGAAAGACGGAAGAAGAACATTTAGCCAATCTCAGAACATTATTTCAGGTCTTGCGACAAAATGGTCTTCGCTTGCGGATGGATAAATGTGTGTTTTTTGCTCATGACTTACCCTATCTGGGCCATGTACTCAATGCCCAAGGCATGAATCCCAGTCCAGAGCACCTCCGTGCCATACAAGACTTGCCTTCGTCGCAGAATTTGAAGCAGCTACAGAGTGTGCGGGCAAAATCAATTATTACCATCGCTATGTGCGCCACGCCTCTTCCATTTCAGCTCCGCTTCATCGCTTACGCCGTAAAGGTGTTCCGTTCGTCTGGACGACGGAATGCGAACGCGCCTTTCGCCAGTTGAAATCGGCGTTGCTTTCCACTACTTGCCTTACGCCATTCGATCCCCAGAAACCCCTTTTGTTGATGGTAGATGCATCGGATTTCGGGATCGGTGCTGTGCTTGCGCACAAAGATGGATCGCACGATCGCCCTATTGCCTTTGCGTCCAAATTGTTCTTGTCTGCGCAAAGAAATTATGCACAGATCGTGAAAGAAACTTTGGCTCTCGTATTTGGTGTTACTAAGTTTCATGATTTCTTGTATGGTCGTCACTTTACCATCATCACAGACCACAAACCTTTGACATCGCTTTTTCATCCGAACTAGCCTGTACCTCCACGTACAGCGCAGAAATTCATTCGCTGGTCTATTTTCCTCTCGCAGTACCGCTACAATATCTTGTATCGGTCCACTGCTAAGCCCGGAAACGCCGATGCGTTGTCCCGTTTGCCTGTTGCTGAGGATAGAGCATTCGATTCTTCCGAACTTGCTTGCATGTTCAATGATGGGGAAACCGATGACGTGGTCGAATCGTTTCCGATTGATTTTCGTCGTGTAGCTACAGCCACAGCTGCTGACCCTGTCCTTGCTACCGTTTTGCGTTTTGTTGCTACGCAATGGCCCTTGTCGAAATCACGGATCGAGGATCCGTTAGTTCGCCGATTTTTTGCTCACAAGGAGGACGACGTGGTGTTTTGCTGTTGCGTTCTGATAATGATCAGTCCCGGGTCGTGGTCCCACGTTCGTTACAGTCCTCTGTCTTACGGCTTCTCCACCAAGGACATTGGGGTATAGTGAGAACGAAACAACTTGCTCGTCAGCACTGTACTTGGTTCGGAATCGATGCTGCGATTACGAATATGTGCTCTTCTTGCATGGCGTGTGCCGAATACCAATCCGCACCACCGCGGAAATTCTTTGCATGGCCAAAATCCACTACCCCTTGGCAACGCTTACACATCGATTTTGCTGGTCCATTCTGGAATGCTCGATGGTTGGTTGTTGTCGATTCATTCGCTAATTTTCCTTTTGTTGTTCGGATGGCTTCCACGACGTCATGTGCCACCATCCAAGCGTTATTGCTCTTTTTGTCCTCGTATCGCTCTCAGCCCCGAGATGGCCGCTCCCTGGCTGAGTTGCTCCACGGTCGTCCTCATAGAACCTTGATGTCTTTGCTACATCCGCCGCATCAGGTTCCTGTGCAGCGGCAGACACCTGCTTTTGCTCCAGGCGACGTTGTATACTACCGCAACTACCGAGGTTCACGGCGTTGGCTTGAAGGGCGCATTCTTCGCTGCCTCGGCCGCGCTATGTATCTGGTTTTGGGGGCCTCTGGTGAGGTGCGTCGGCATCTCAATCAGCTGCGCCTCTGTCGTCGCCTGGGTTCTGCCGCTCCCCGTCTGCTTTCAGCGGCGGTGCCGTCCGGTCAGCGCCCTGGGGACCCCTCTACTGGCTCGCCTCATCCCCAGGTGTTACCGACGCTGGCTTCCATTTTGCCCCATGGCGACGCGCCGCCGCCTGTTCTTCCGCCGGCGACGCCCGCAGTGGACGCGTCGCTGCAACCGCCGGGCGCCTCCCCGGGTCACGCGCCGCCGATCGCTTCCCGTGACCAGCTGTCCTCCGACATGGAACTCTTGCCCGCTCCGGACCACATGGCGTCTTCGCCCGTCGGGTGCCCCAACCCAATGGAGGTCGACCCTTCGGCCCCTCCTGTCTCTCTAAGGGCGCATACACCGCATGTTGGCGTGCACCCTGGACTAGGTTTTCAGGCGTTTCCTAGCTCCCCTCGGACCGAATGGCAGGGTGCGGGTGCCACAGCCTCGCCTGTTGTTAGGCTCCCCACCTCGTCGCATACGTCAACATGGGGTCCTCCCCACGGCGGGCGGAAGCCTGATAACACAACCGTACGCCGATTTGCGGGGGAGGAATGTGGTGTCACCGCCAGACACCACACTTGCTAGGTGGTAGCCTTTAAATCGGCCGCGGTCCGCTAGTATACGTCGGACCCGCGTGTCGCCACTATCAGTGATTGCAGACCGAGCGCCACCACACGGCAGGTCTAGAGAGACTTCCTAGCACTCGACCCAGTTGTACAGCCGACTTTGCTAGCGATGGTTCACTGACAAATTACGCTCTCATTTGCCGAGACGATAGTTAGCATAGCCTTCAGCTACGTCATTTGCTACGACCTAGCAAAGCGACATTATCATTTGTTATTTATCTTTGGATGCATGTACAGTCAGACCGATGTTCACCAATTATGGATTAAAGTTAAGTATTCCAGCAGCTACGTACTTTTCTTGATAGTATAATTACTTTACCTGTTCCAGACCTCACGCCAGCCTGCGTGAGCTTAAACGCGTGCCTTTCGGCTTCCTCCAAACCCCGTGAATTGGCTCCCGCCAATTCACAACAGTATAAGGCCTTCGTAGGCAAGGCCATGTCTAGTAGAGGAGGTCTCATGTTGCTAGTCCTCAGGTCTCAGCTGTAACACAGTATTTGTCATTCAATAGTAACAGAATACATGCTGCTGGTCAGATAGTGTCTTTGACAGTGAAATGGAAAGAGGGCAGCTTTATGAATGTTTTACCTTTTTATATATAAATAGTTTCACATGGCATCGTATATACACTGAAATTCGTCAGGCGACTGGGTAACAGAACACTGTTAGTTGAAATGCTATTTCTCAACATGTGACAGACCTCTGGAAAGCTACAAGCCTTGGGAAATATGCCTTAGAAACGAAGCTCCACAACACCTTGAACTGCAGCAAAGGTGTCATGTTATGGAGAGATCTGGCAAACATTCCCAAGGAGGAACTGAAATACTGGTCTGCTCAGGAAAGAATCGTCGATGTGCAAAATATACTGAAAAGGGTTTTTAGGGATCAAGTAATACATGACTCCTTCATTCTTACTTTCATTAGCACGAACCTCCTGTAGCATATCAAGACAGGTTCCCTTCATCGAAGTATACATCCCTATGTCCTCAAGCCAATGCGCTGTTTTAAATGCTCGCGCTTTGGGCACACCACCTTAGGATGTAAGGGTGATGGCACTTGTGGCAAATGCGGCAATGTCCATCCTCTCCTCTGAAATATGTAGATTGTGCTGCGAAACACCCTTTATGGAGTAGGGGCTGTAGTGTCTTCCTTGAAGAAGAGAAGATGAGGCCAAGATCTACAAGGCCGTACCACCTCCCACATTCATAACATATACTGCTTTAGCCCTTAGAAAGCCTATTCAGACAGCCAGTCCTCCTACACAATCGGAGATTGCTGGTCTCAGCACTAGTACCCCCGTTTGTCAGTGCACTTGGCAAGCTGCAATTGTTTCAGAGCCCATAGCCCTCTGAGAACTTCAGACAAAGTCACAGTTGCCACCGTTGTGGTGCTCCTGATATTTCCAAGGCAGAGTCTGGTAAAATATCCAGCACTGCCTCTAACCCTGCAGCAATTCCCACAAAGCCTTCCCTGGCCAAGAAAGCAAGTAGGAAGCTTCCATTACAGGCACTTCAGTCTGGAACTGCGCGACCGCTACGGTCGCAGGTTCGAATCCTGCTTCGGGCATGGATGTGTGTGATGTCGTTAGGTTAGTTAGGTTTAAGAAGTTCTAACTTCTAGAGGACTGATGACCTCAGATGTTAAGTCCCATAGTGTTCAGAGCCATTTGAACCATTTTGAACCCCACAATTATGTGTTTTACAACTACCCTTTCTCCATGTGGTAGCTCGAAGCAGCACTGTCTGAGACTTTGACATTTCACCAGGTAAGGACCAAATCAGGAACTGCGTGCATCGACATTTGCCAGCAGCATCAAAGGAAATCCTTCTTGAATGTGTTAATGTGATATGATAGACAGGTAACTTTCCCAACTCGTGGAGAAAGGCAATTCTGATACATGCCCCCAAACCAGGAGAGGACCACACATGTCTCCTGAACGAGATGTGTACGAAAAACCAGTTAATCATCGTTTGGTCTGGCTATTAGAGACCAGGCGACTTAGCAACTCTGAGTGCGGATCCCGGAGATTTCAATCCACTGTCGACAACCTGGCCCTCCTTGGCGATGCAGCAGTCTTTGCAATGTAAACAAAACAGGTCTGTTTCGTTATATTCTTTGACATCAGTAAGGTGTACGCTGCTACTTGGAGACACAATATTGTTGTGCGATTCCATCAATGTCACCTTCCCATTCTCACACTGTCCTTTCTATCTGAGATTTTTTTTTTCCCCTGAGATAGAGACGTGCTGTTCGATTGTTTTGAGCTAAGTGCTGCCCTCTTTGACATACCTGTGAACAGTATCATGTCTTTAGTGCGGAGTCCTATACAGTGCTCCTTATTTGTGGACAATTTTGCTATTTTATGTTAATCCTTCAGTGTTATAACAGCAAACTGTGCGTAGATGAGATGTGTGGAATGCAGAGACAGGTTTTCAGTCTTCTTCAGAAAACTGTGTGTGTGTTCATTTTAATCGTTCTACTCGAATTTTTAATTTACTTTTAAAGATTCAGCATGGTTCCTGTGGTTCATTTTTTACTTAAAACTATCGTGGTTACCCCATCAGAGAGACCTGAAAGTCAGAGCCCTGAAGGCACTGAATACCATAAAGTATCTTAGCCAAAAGTCTTGGGGAGCAGACAAGGTGCAACTGCTCCAGTTTTACAAGGCTTTTGAGCGTTCACGGCTACACTGTGGATGCACAGTGTATGGGTCAGCGAGTCCTCCTTATCTGAAGATTATTGACGCTATCCACCATGAGGAGATTAGGCTGGCCACTGGTGCTTATAGGAGAAATCCCATAAATATTCTCTGAGTCGAGGCTAGCGAACCGTCACACACCATCCACAGGAAGGTTTTCATAGGTTCCTCGCAGCTCTAAATTCACCTGCATATACTCTTGCTCGTGCGCCTATGGAACGCCTTTTCTCCAATCGTCGACGAGTAACAACGCCATTTGGGATCCTCGTGCAGCATGTGCTAGAGTCACTTGGTGTGGCAAACACACAATCCAAAATCCTGGGTTGTAGCTGCTTGCCACCATGGTTACTGCATAGGTCCACGGTAATTTTAAAGTTAGTTCAGTACAGGAGAGACTGAACTCCAGCAAATATTTTTAATACTTTATTTTCTGCCGTTTTAACTGAACACAGCTGTACAGTCGTCTTTACGTGTGGGTCGGAATAGGGACATTGCGTTGTTTGCTCTGTTATGTTCCCTGATCGTATCCTTAAGGTTCAGCTGCCTCGAGACTTTACGATCACCAACACAGAACTTTATGCGACCTCGCAGGCACTGAAGCAAATGGGACGCGCCTCGAGTGTTAAATTCCTGTCCTGATTCTCCGATTGTCCTTCACTCTCTGCTACGTTTGCACCCAGCAGTTAAAGTAGTCGAGAATATCCACGACGCCCTCTCTCACCTACAACGGCTGTGAAGGAGGTGTCTTTCTGCTGGGTGCCAGGATACATGGGTACTACAGCAGCGAAAAAAAGAGCAGATGCAGCAGCCAAGGAGGCGTGTAGCGATCCTAAGCTATTTCAGTGTGCTGTCCCCCTGCATGCTATCACCTCGCTGTTCAGGTACACAGTTATACGTCAATGGGAAGACGACTGGGCTGAAGCTGCTGATAATAAGCTACGCGTAGTAAAGCCAACTACGGGGCCGTGGCGCATCTCCTTTCGGCCACGTAGATAGAATGAGAACCCGCCTACTCGTCTTCGCCATCATCTGATGCATGGCTTCTTTCTCCAGCGAGAGGGTCCTCTAGCGTGTGTTGTTCGTGCGCCACATTTGTTTCATTTTCGGACCAGAAAGCAGCGGCACATCTGCAGGCAGTTCTGCCCTCTACTGCGACGTTGAAATGAACGTGGTTAGATTTTTAAAATTTTGTAGCTTGTCCAACATGTTTCCAAAAATGTTAGGGATATTTTCATAAGACAAGTATGTTAACACAGTGACTGGCTCGACATTTTTATTTTCTTTACTTTTTGTTAATTAATTAGTTAATTTATTTATTGTAAGTTTTGAGCCATTCACATTTCCCTGCGCCTTTCTTTTAGCTCTTCTGTGGTTTTACTTCTGTTTTAATCCTTTGAATAGCACTTTTCACTCTTCTCCGTTGTATTAAGGCCTATGAGATAAGGTGATTGTGTGAGTCAAAGGGAATCGGGTGGATGTGAGTGAATGAGTGGTTTTCTTCTCACTGTTTGATGACAATGTCAAACATTCTATCTACACGATTCTTTTAATAACTGTAAGGTAACTGAAGACGTCGCCGTTGAGAGTCTGTAAGCTCCAGACACACACACACACACACACACTGAGCATTCACTGGTAGCGGGACATGCTCTAGGAAATAGACATCGTACTGCGTTCGAAACGACATCAATAATTACACGGAGTAGTAGTTCCTGGGGTAGCGTAATTAAAGAAGCGACTGCGATAAAAATTTGTGACATCACCCTCAGTAACATAGCGGCCTACAGCTAAGCACGGGTTGGGACTCGGCCATCATGGGGCTGATTCGGACGTGAAAACATACAGCGCAGGAGAGGGCAACAGTGACGTCACGGAAGGCAGCGGTTTATTTTTTTATTATTTTTTTTTTCCAGTCATCAGTCTTCTGAATGGTTTGATACGGCCCGCCACGAATTCCTCTCCTGCGCCAACTTCTTCATTCAGCGTAGCACTTGCAACCTACGTCCTCAATTACACTACTGGCCATTAAAACTACTACACCAGAAAGAAATGCAGATGATAAACGGGTATTCATTGGACAAATATATTATACTAAAACTGGCATGTGATTACATTTTCACGCAATTTGGATGCATAGGTCCTGAGAAATCAATATTCAGAACAACCACATCTGGCCGTAATAACGGCCTTGATACGCCTGGGCATTGAGTCAATTAGAGCTTGGATGGCGTGTACAGGTACAGCTGCCCACGCAGCTTCAACACGATACCACAGTTCATCGAGAGTAGTACCTGGCGTATTGTGACGAGCCAGTTTCTCGACCACCATTGACCAGACGTTTTCAATTGGTGAGAGATCAGGAGAATGTGCTGGTCAGGGCAGCAGTCGAACATTTTCTGTATCCAGCATGGCCCGTACAGGACCTGCTGAAATGTAGGGTTTCGCAGGGATCGAATGAAGGGTAGAGCCACGGGTCGTAACACATCTAAAATGTAACTTCCACTGTTCAAAGTGCCATCAATGCAAACAAGACCGAGACGTGTAACCAATGGCACCCCATACCAACACGCCGGGGTGATACGCCAGTATGGCGATGACGAATACACGCGCCCAATGTGCGTTCACCGCGATGTCACCAAACACGGATGTGACCATCATGATGATGTAAACAGAACCTGGATTCATCCGAAAAAATGACGTTTTGCCATTCGTGAACCCAGGTTCGTCGTTGAGTACACCATCACAGGCCCTCCTGTCTGTGATGCAGCGTCAAGAGTAACCGCAGCCATGGTCTCCGAGCTCATAGTCCGTGCTGCTGCAAACGTCGTCGAATTGTTCGTGCAGATGGTTGTTGTGGTGTCATCGCCAGACACCACACTTGCTAGGTGGTAGCCTTTAAATCGGCCGCGGTCCATTAGTATACGCCGGACCCGCGTGTCGCCTCTGTCAGTGATAGCAGACCGAACGCCACCACACGGCAGGTCTAGAGAGACGTACTGGCACTCGCCCCAGTTGTACAGCCGACGTTCATAGCAATGGTTCACTGACAAATACGCTCTCATTTGCCGAGACGATAGTTAGCATAGCCTTCAGCTACATTTGCTACGACCTAGCAAGGCGCCGTATTCAATTGATATTGAGATTCTATTAATGTATCATCAAGAGCGATGTTCTACAAATGTGGATTAAAGTTAAGTATTCCAGAAGCTACGTACTTTTCTTTATAGCATTCATTACGTATCCTGTTTCAGACCTCACGCCAGCCTGCGTGAGTTTAAGCGCATGCCTTTTCGGCTTCCTCTCATTGTGTCTAGGCTGTCTTGTCTAGACACAACATATTTGGCGACGAGTCTCAAAAGAGGATTTAGCGTTCGTATTGCCCTAATTTACTTGTGTCATGGCTTCGCCACAATCTCCAGATACACTGTCCGAATATTATCGCTTGCAGAATCAGCAGACGCAGGCGTTATTGGATGCCCTTGGACAGCTCGTCCAGGGTCAACGTGCAATGCAAAACGATGCGGCAGCAGCCGCTCCACCGCTACCGCAGCCACAACACGCAGTTGCACCACCTTTTCGTCCGTTTGATGCGGCGATGGAAAGCTGGACGGAGTGGTCACGCCAAATTGGATTCCATATCGCCGCTCACAGAATTCAAGGTAATGAGCGGCAGCCTCACTTATTATCATGTGTCGGCGTCCAGACGTACCGTGTGATAGTGAAATTATTTCCCCGACACGATGTAGCAACTCTGTCCTACGAAGAAATTTTGTCTGCATTAGATGCATATTTCAAGGAATCAGTCAATGTAGTTGCAAAAAGGTATATGTTATTTCGTACAAAACGTACGGCCGGTCAAACTAATCAGGAGTGGGTTGCAACATTGCAAGGCCTTACTCGGGATAGTGCTTTTGAGTGTGAATGTGGACTCCCTTATTCAGATACAATGGTACGTGATGCAATTGCACAGAACGTTTCTGATGTTCGTATACGGGAGCAAATTTTGAAACTAGTCAATCTCTCCCTTCAACAAGTGATCGACATATTGGATAGGCAAGACACACTTGACTTTGCTCAGGAATCATTTGCAACCTCGCCAGCCGTGTGTCACATTAACTGGCCCGCCGGGCGAGCTGCACGGAACAGTAAACAGCCCTCGCGCTCGTCCGCGCAGCTGCCGCCTAGCTCTCTGCCACGTGTCCCGCGCCAGCAAGCAAATGCAGTGAAATCATGCCCGCAGTGTGCAACCAGACATTCGCGTGAGAATTGCCCATCACGCCAGGCTATTTGCTTTTTCTGTACTAGAAAAGGACATGTTCAAAGTGTTTGCCAGAAAAAGCTTAGATCGGACACTAACAACCATTCCAGGCCCTTTGCTTCGCGCCGGAATCGCAATCGAACCAAGAATACTCAGGCTCGTGAACCTTCGCCCATGGAAGTTCATGTAGTTAATTCCACTCCGCCCAGTGCCACTCTCTCTAACAGTGACTGTGTTCGTCCCACAAATAGTGTGCATCGACGTCGCAGGAAATCACGTCAAGTAGCAAGTGCTTGTGTACCAGTGGCCGGCCGAAGTGGCCGCGCGGTTCTGGCGCTGCAGTCTGGAGCCGCGAGACCGCTATGGTCGCAGGTTCGAATCCTGCCTCGGGCATGGATGTGTGTGATGTCCTTAGGTTGGTTAGGTTTAACTAGTTCTAAGTTCTAGGGGACTAATGACCTCAGCAGTTGAGTCCCATAGTGCTCAGAGCCATTTGAACCATTTTTGTGTACCAGTGTCTGTTCCCGTTGCATGAGACAGTCGCTCTTGTCGTCAGCAGGACAATAAACTTTTTGTAGACTTGGACATTCATGGCAAGGTCATACCATTCCAGCTCGATACCGGAGCTGCAGTTTCATTGATCAATAAGGACACGTACAAACAACTGGGCACACCTCCGTTGCGTGCCGCCAATGTTACGTTAAATAGTTATTAAGGTCAGAATATCCCTGTGTTAGGACAGTGCAGCCTTCCTGCAACATACAAGGGACAAACAAAATTTGTGTCATTTTACGTACTTCATTCTTTTTCTGCTGTGAACTTGTTTGGTTTCGATTTATTTCAGTTGTTTAACTTGTCAATAGTCAATCAGGTCCTATCAGTGAACCATACTGTGCCTTCAGCCAGTGTTTCTAGTCTATGTGAAGAATTTGCAGACATTTTTGCACCGGGTCTTGGTTGCGCTAAGACCTATAAAGCACATTTGGAACTGAACGTCAACGCGCAACCGAAATTTTTCAGAGCGCGCAATGTTCCCCACGCATTGCGTGATGAGGCCGCAAGAACGTTACACGATTTGGAATCACAAGGTGTGATTGAACGTGTGCAGGCTTCACTCTGGGCATCACCCTTAGTAATTTTGCCACAACCTTCCGGAAAATTGAGACTTTGCATGGACTTCAAGGCAACAGTGAATCCACAACTAGTGATTGCAACTTTTCCTTTACCCCACCCGGAAGATCTTTTTCACAAACTGTGCCCGGGTAAATATTTTTCTAAGTTGGACCTAGCAGATGCGTACTTGCAAATACCAGTGGACGAAGAATCCCAGCGCGTCTTGGTGGTTAACACGCATCTTGGTTTGTACCGCTTCAAAAGACTGCCATTCGGGTGTGCATCCGCCCCTGCATTGTTTCAGCAATATCTGCAAACTGTTTGTGGGTCGGTCCCTACTGCAGCAAACTATCTGGACGATATTGTGATCTCCGGAAAGACGGAAGAAGAACATTTAGCCAATCTCAGAACATTATTTCAGGTCTTGCGACAAAATGGTCTTCGCTTGCGGAAGGACAAATGTGTGTTTTTTGCTCGTGACTTCCAATATTTGGGACATTTAATCAATGCCCAAGGCATACATCCCAGTCCCGAGCACCTCCGTGCCATACAAGACTTTCCTTCGCCGCAGAATCTGATGCAGCTACAGAGTGTGCTGGGAAAACTAAATTACTATAATAAATATGTGCGCAAAGCCTCTTCCATTTCAGCTCCGCTTCATCGCTTACGAAGGTGTTCCGTTTGTCTGGACGACGGAATGCGAACGCGCCTTTCGCCAGTTGAAATCGGCGTTGCTTACCAATACTTGACTTACGCCATTCGATCCCCAGAAACCCCTTTTGTTGATGGTAGATGCATCGGATTTCCGGATCGGTGCTGTGCTTGCTCACAAAGATGGATCGCACGATCGCCCTATTGCCTTTGCGTCCAAATTGTTCTTGTCTGCGCAAAGAAATTATGCACAGATCGAGAAAGAAGCTTTGGCTCTCGTATTTGATGTTACTAAGTTTCATGATTTCTTGTATGGTCGTCACTTTACCATCATCACAGACCACAAACCTTTGACATGGCTTTTTCATCCGAACAAGCCTGTACCTCCACGTACAGCGCAGAAATTCATTCGCTGGTCTATTTTCCTCTCGCAGTACCGCTACGATATCTTGTATCGGTCCACTGCTAAGCACGGAAACGCCGATGCGTTGTCCCGTTTGCCTGTTGCTGAGGATAGAGCATTCGATTCTTCTGAACTTGCTTGCATGTTCATTGATGCGGAAACCGATGACGTGGTCGAATCGTTTCCGATTGATTTTCGTCGTGTAGCTACAGCCACAGCTGCTGACCCTGTCCTTGCTACCGTTTTGCGTTTGGTTGCTACGCAATGGCCCTTGTCGAAATCACGGATCGAGGATCCGTTGGTTCGCCGATTTTTTGCTCACAAGAAGAGACTTTTTGTTCGACGTGGTGTTTTGCTGTTGCGTTCTGATAATGATCAGTCCCGGGTCGTGGTCCCACGTTCGTTACAGTCCTCTGTCTTACGGCTTTTCCACCAAGGACATTGGGGTATAGTGCGCACGAAACAACTTGCTCGTCAGCACTGTGCTTGGTTCGGAATCGATGCTGCGATTACGAATATGTGCTTTTCTTGCATGGCGTGTGCCGAACAACAATCCGCCCCACCGCGGAAATTCTTTGCATGGCCGAAAGCCACTTCCCCTTGGCAACGCTTGCACATAGATTTCGCTGGTCCATTCTGGAATGCTCGATGGTTGGTTGTGGTCGATTCTTTCAGTAATTTTCCTTTTGTTGTCAGGATGTCTTCTACGACGTCTTCTGCCACCATCCAAGCGTTATCCAATATCTTTTGTATTGAAGGTCTTCCACAGACTATTGTTTCCGACAATGGCCCACAATTCATGTCTGCAGAATTTCAGTCATTCTGCAAGGCTAATGGTATTCAGTATCTGACATCCGCACCGTTTTCGCCTCAGTCAAACGGTGCCGCTGAACGATTGGTCCGGACTTTCAAGTCACAAATGTTGAAGTTGAAAGAGTCGCATTCTCTGGAGGACGCGTTATTGCTCTTCTTGTCTTCGTATCGCTCTCAGCCCCGAGATGGTCGCTCGCCGGCTGCGTTGCTCCACGGTCGTCATCATCGAAGCTTGATGTCTTTGCTGCATCCGCCGCATCTGGTTCCTGTGCAGCGGCAGACACCTGCTTTTGTTCCAGGCGACGTTGTATACTATCGCAACTATCGCGGTTCACGGCGTTGGCTCACAGGGCGCATTCTTCGCTGCCTCGGCCTCGCTATGTATTTGGTTTTGGGGGCCTCTGGTGAGGTGCGTCGGCATCTCAATCAGCTGCGCCTCCGTCGTCGCACGGGTTCTACCGCTCCCCGTCTGCTTTCAGCGGCGGTGCCGTCCGGTCAGCGCCCTGGGGACCCATCTACTGGCTTGCCTCATCCCCAGGTGTTGCCGACGCTGCCTTCCATATTGCCCCATGGCGACCCGCCGCCGCCGCCGCAGCCTGTTCTCCCGCCGGCGCCGCCCGCTGTGGACGCCTCGCTGCTGCCGCCGGGCGCCTCCATGGGTCACGCGCCGCCGATCGCTTCCCGTGACCAGCTGTCCTCCGACTTGGAACTCTTGTCCGCTCCGGACCAGATGTCGTCTTCGCCCGTCGGGTGCACCGCCCCGATGGAGGTCGACCCTTCGGCCCCTCCTGTCTCTCTAAGGGCGCATACACCGCATGTTGGCGTGCACCCTGGACTAGGTTTTCAGGCGTTTCCTAGCTCCCCTCGGACGGAATGGCCGGGTGCGGGTGGCACAGCCTCGCATGTTGTTAGGCTCCCCACCTCGTCGTATACGTCAACATGGGGTCCTCCCCACGGCGGGCGGAAGCCTTATAACACAACCGTACGCCGATTTGCGGGGGAGGAATGTGGTGTCACCGCCAGACACCACACTTGCTAGGTGGTAGCCTTTAAATCGGCCGCGGTCCATTAGTATACGCCGGACCCGCGTGTCGCCACTGTCAGTGATAGCAGAACGAGCGCCACCACACGGCAGGTCTAAAGAGACGTACTGGCACTCGCCCCAGTTGTACAGCCGACGTTCATAACAATGGTTCACTGACAAATACGCTCTCGTTTGCCGAGACGATAGTTAGCATAGCCTTCAGCTACATTTGCTACGACCTAGCAAGGCGCCGTATTCAATTGATATTGAGATTCTATTAATGTATCATCAAGAGCGATGTTCTACAAATGTGGATTAAAGTTAAGTATTCCAGAAGCTACGTACTTTTCTTTATAGCATTCATTACGTATCCTGTTTCAGACCTCACGCCAGCCTGCGTGAGTTTAAGCGCGTGCCTCTAGGCTGTCTTGTCTAGACACAACAGTTGTTGTCTTGCAAACGTCCCCATCTGTTCACTCAGGGATCGAGACGTGGCTGCACGATCCGTTACAGCCATGCGGATAAGATGCCTGTCATCTCGACTGCTAGTGATACGAGGTCGTTGGGATCCAGTACGGCGTTCCGTATTACCCTCCTGAACCCACTGATTCCATATTCTGCTAACAGTCACTGGATCTCGACCAACGCGAGCAGCAATGTCGCGATACGACAAACCGCAATCGCGATAGGCTACAATCCGACCTTTATCAAAGTCGGAAAAGTGATGGTACGCATTTCTCCTCCTTACTCGAGGCATCACAACAACGTTTCACCAGGCAACGCCGGTCAAGTGCTGTTTCTGTATGAGAAATCGGTTGGAAACTTTCCTCATGTTAGCACGTTGTAGGTGTCGCCACTGGCGCCAGCCTTGTGTGAAAGCTCTGAAAAGCTAATCATTTGCATATCAGAGCATCTTCTTCCTGTCGGTTAAATTTCGCGTCTGTAGCACGTCATCTTCGTGGTGTAGCAATTTTAAACTCTCAGTAGTGTATATGCTCGTTTTATTCCAATCTATGTTTTCTTCTACAGCTGTGCCCTCTGCACTTCCCTCTAGTATCAAGGAAGTCATTCCCTGGTGTCATTCCGTGGTGTATTAACAGATATCCTATATCCTTCTGCTTGTCAGTGTTTTCCAAATTTTCTTTTCCTCTCCGATTCTTCGCATAACCTTCTCATTCCTTACCATATCAGCCCACCTAATTTTCAACATTCATCTGTAGCACCCCATGTCAGATACTTCGATTCTCTTCTGGTCCGGTTTTCCCACAGTCCATGTTTCACTGCCATGCAATTCTGTGATCCAAACGTAGATTCTCAGAAACTTCTTCCTCAAATTAAGGCCTGTGTTTGATACTAGTAAACTTCTCTTGGCTAGAAATGCCCTTTTTTCCAGCGCTAGCCAGCTTTTGATGTCCTCCTTGCTCCGTCCGTCGTTGGTCATTTTTCTGCCTAGGTAGTAGAATTCCTTAGCTTCATCTACTTCCCGACCATCAATACTGATGTTAAGTTTCTCGCTGTTCTCGTTTCTGCTACTTCTCATTACTTTCGCCTTTCTTCGATTCAATCTCAATCCATATTCTGTACTCATTAGACTGTTCATTCCGTTCAGCAAATCATGTAATTCTCTTTCACTTTCAGCCAGGTTAGCAATGTCGTATCATTGATATCCTTTCACTTTCAATTTTAATTCCATTCAAAAACTTTTCTTTTATCTCTGTCATTCATTTACAGACTGAACAGTAGGGGCGAAATACTATGTCCGCTATCTATCCCTTCTCCCTTCTTTGATCTTAAGTCCTCTAAAGCTCTCTTAAATTCTGATTATAATACTATCTCTTCCAAATCGACTCCTGTTTCTGCATCTACTACATCAAACAAATCTTCCCACTCATATACACCTTCAATGTACTCTTTCCATGTATCCGCTGTCTGCTCTGCATTTAACAGTGGAATTCCCCTTGCACTCTGAATGTTACCACCCTTGCTTTTAATTTCATGGAAGGCTGTTTAGACTTTCCTATATCTAAGTCAGTCCTTCCGACAATCATTTATTTATAGATTTCTTCACATTTTTCGTGCAGCCATTTCGTCTTAGCTTCTCTGCATTTCCTATTTATTTCATTCCTCGGCGATTCATATTTCTCTATTCCTGAATTTGCCTGAACATTGATGTACTTCCTCCTTTTATCGACCAACTAAATTATTCCTTTTGTTACCCATGGTTTTTTCGCAGTTACTTTCTTTGTACCAATGTTTTTCTTTCCTTTTTAGTACTGGCTACTGAACTATTCCTTATTACTTTATCTATAGCCTTAGAGAATTTCAAGCGTCATTCCTTAGTACTTCCGTATCCCCCTCTTTGCATATTGACTCTTTCTGACTAATCTCTTAAACTTCAACCTACTCTTCATCACTACTACATTGTAATCTGAGTGTACATTTGCTTTTGGATACAATCCAATATCTGATTTCGGAATCTCTGTCTGACCATGATGTAATCTGACTCAAATCTTTCCCTGTCACCCGTCCTTTACCCAGTATACCTCCTCCTCTTGTGATTCTTGAACAGAGTGTGCGCTATTGCTAGTTGAAATTTATTACAGAATTTATTTTGTTTTTCTCCTCTCTCATTCCTTGTCCCAAGATCATATTTTCCTGTACCATTTTATTCTGCTGCTTTCCCAACAAATGCATTCCAGTCCCCCATGACTATTAAATTTTCATCCCCCTTTACGAACTGTATTACCTTTACAGTATCCTCATATACTTTCTCTATCTATTCATCTTCAGCTTGCGACTTCGGATGCTGGTGTTGGTTTGCTGTCGATTCTGATAAAAAGAACCCTGTCACTGAACTGTTCATTCTCCGCCCTACCTTCCTATTCATAATGAATCCTACTCCCGTTATACTATTTTCTGCTGCTGTTGATATTACCCTATACTCATCTACCGGAAATTCTTGCCTTATTTCTATTTCACTTCACTGACCCCTATTGTACCTAGAGTGAGCCTTTTCATTTCGCTTTTCTGCTCATGCTGAACACTCGCAAGTCAGATTAACAGTGTCCCATTTGATAAGCTTCTGAAGGGACACTTCAGCGCACAGAAGGAGAGTCTCGGCCACACACGAGCTGCTGCTGCAGCCGCTACACGGGCGGAAAGAGAGCTGGGGAGGGAGGCCAACAACACCGGGGCGCGCAAGCAAGAAGTGCTCGAGTTAACGCGGCCTGCATTACATCATCTACACAAACAAAAAAAATCTATCTGCTGACCGGAGGTTGCTTCGAACAGCTCGAGATCTACGCTATGACTTCCCAACAAACTTCTTCCTTCACGAAACACTTAAAACCAAAATCATGCTAAAACATATCACCACATTCACGTTCTACAGACTTAAATATCAATGGACTCACAAAATCACTCTTGCAGCACGATTCTACAACGTTTAATTTTCCGAAATTCAAACATGCATTTCCTCCCTACACTATTCTCGAAGCAATTCAAATGGCTCTGAGCACTATGGGACTTAACATCTGAGGTCATCAGTCCCCTAGAACTTAGAGCTACTTAAACCTAACTAACCTAAGGACATCACACACATCCATGCCCGAGGCAGGATTCGAACCTGCGACCGTAGCGGTTGCGCGGTTCGAGACTGTAGCGCCTAGAACCGCTCGGCCACTCCGGCCGGCTCTCGAAGCAGTATCGGATTCACTCCAATAGCATCCTCTGGAAAACGAAGAAATCAATGAAACTGTCAAGAGAACAATAACGCCTACCACGATTTGAGATGATGTAGCAACCTGATATAGAGAGACAAGTTGTTGAGCATACTTCAATCAGTTCTTATAGAAGAGGACTATAGTCTCTACATCGGCTATATTTTCAAGTTTTTCATCTGCCACAGAATTGGACGGAAAGTTTCTACAGCAACGAAATTCCAAGATCGCAATATAACATCATTAAGACCACTGAGATGAAGCTATATAAGCACATCAACAGGCAACCAATCGCAGCTGGGTTCTTTTCAACCGAGAGGGTTGTCCCTCAGCAGTAAGACAAATACCGGGATTTGCTTTGTTTTTGATGATGAGAAACCTTATGGGCCGTTACTTGTACATTTATTTAAGTACCGTTTCTAATTATATGACATAATATATTGCAGTAAGAACTCACAACATCTTCCTTTCAACTATCTACCCATACACAATTAAAAATCCTACAAAATCAAAGTAAATGCCCAGCAGTCCTAAATAAGTGATGCTACAACAACGCAAACTACAACTATGAATACTCAGAGGTGGGTCTGTTCTTTTTTTCTACAACCCCTCAAAGCAGTTCACATGAAAATTCTGCGTTTGTGCAAGATCGATGTTTCAGGTTGACGAATTTATAGGAGCACAAGTCGCCGGAGAAGCAAAAGTATGAAACCGACAAACGTGGTCATCAGATTCACAAGGATTATACATGAAGTATTATTTAGCGGTAAGTTAATCACTTGCTTGAAACAGCGCACATGTAGTAATTAGAGAAAGACAGTTTCACGTGTTGTTGCACGTCCTTTTGGAGTCTGAATGAAGTGATTATAGCCCTCTGAAATGGAATATTTCGGTGTTGGTCTCTTGTTACGTGCTATGTACTTGCACAGGCTTTACGTTCGTGAACCATCACACAACGATTGTACACAAATTCAGTTTTACAGATAAATAGCATAGATGGGAAGTGGAACACACACATCTCCAGACCTTACATTAATTTTTGTTCAGTTTTAGCCGTTCGATCTGGTGTACATGCTTTGTTTGTGATGAAGAGAAATCTTATGGATCGATACATGTACCGTTTCTGACTATATGGCATAATATGTTGCAGTAAGAAGTGATAGCTTACATACGGTGCGCTGTTTGCGTATTGTGAACTATTTAACTGGTGTCTCCAAACAGTGCGAACTAATGTAATTGCTGACATGCCTGGTTAGGTGAACAAACAGTATATTAATGTTCCTCATTCTTTCAGGATAACCTATTCAAAATCTGTTAATAACACTCTAAAGAGCTACAAACTGTCAAGAATTGAAATTTTGATTATAAGATAATGAAACTTCTTCATTTAATAAAACTTTTCAAATCTTCTTTTCGACTAGCAATAGATCGTAAAAGTAATTTCTTATACCGGCATTACAGATAATCAAAAGCTAAGAATGTCGCCGAAAATTTATCCCGCACAATAACGATACAGTTTCATATCTTAAATTCCATATGGTGGAGTCAGTCGAGAAATTCATAACACGTCTGTCGTAGTGGACTAAATTATATCCTAAGAGGAAGCATTATTGAATGAAGGAAGAAGTAATTTGTGTAACAAAAATGAAAAATGAGTGGTACAAGATTTATCTCAATTTATATACTTCAATCCTATTCAACAGAAATACACTGCAGTTACTCTAACCTAACTACAAAATTATACAAGTGTTTATTAACTGTTCCACGTATTATAACACTATTTTATAGAGAGATACTTCACATCTATGGCATAATAATGTGCGGCATTTCTTTTATTTGGTTCAGTTTTGAAATTACGACTTTTGAGGGCCTTTGTCAGTGTTTTCCATGTGTTGCTCCTTTCTTCGTCTATTCACCGGAGAACCTTATCATACCTTGTCGTTTCAGTCCACCAAATTTACAACATTCCTCCATAGCCCCACAACTCAGTCGCTTCGATTCTTCTGTTTCCCCGCTTTACGGAAAGTCCATGATTCATTACGGTACAACTCAGCGCTCCAAACAGTCCATTCTCAGCGATTTCTCCTAAGATTAAGGTCGATGTTTGATACTAGCAGACTTTTCTTGGCCAGGGATGCCATCTCAGCCTGTTCTTTGTGTCCTCCTTGTTTTGTCCGTCATGTGTTGTTTTGCTTCCATGGTAGCAGAATTCCTTAACTTTGTCTACTTCGTCTTCCAAAATGTTATCACTAATACCTTTTTTGCTACATCTCATTACTTTAATATTTCTTCTGTTTACTCTCAATCAGTGTCCTGTACTTATTAGACTGTTAATTCAATTCAACATGCCCTGCAATATTTACTCTCTTTCACTGAGGATAGCAATGTGATAACTGAATCTTACCGTTGATATTATTTCACCCTGAATTTTAATTCCCCGTCTTGCTTTTTTACCGTATATATTTGTGTGATGTAAGGATTGAAAACACTACGTTCTTGTATTACACAATTTTTTATCTCAGCACTTCCGTCTTGGTCTTCCATTCTCGTTCGTCCCATCTGGTTCTTGTACATATTGTACGTTATCCATCTTTCTCTATAGCTTATTCGAATTGTCCTCAGAATTTCGAATATCATCCACAGTTTAACGTTGTCGAATGCCTTTACCGGGTCGACATATCCTTTAAACGTGTCCAGATTTTGGTTAAGTCTTGCTTTCGTTATCAAATGCATCAGTGATGCCGTTGCCTTTTCAGAAGCCAAATTCATCTTTACCAGTTTCGTTGCCGTTGCTAGTTTGCTTCTAAAACTTACATGGATAACAGTTTTCGATTCGCTATGTTTGACTGTCTGCGAGTACAAATTGTAGCCTCTAAAAGTTAAGGTCACCAATAAATATTAAAAATATCCACACGGACCAGCATTCAGATATGCAAGCTACTGCATGCCATCTATCTTGCTATAAAAACTATCGAAACATGAGTTAATAATTTCCCTCCTGCATCCAAAAGGGTACGTAAACTGTTGTCGTTATTCTGAATATTTATAGCGATCATCCTACATCTACACTGTCGACAGAAATGATTTGTATTCCCTCCGTGACTAACAGTTACAGAGTGATTAAGTAAGTACGTTATCAGCAATATTCATTCTTCATTTGATGAAACAGTTCACAGCATAAAATCAGTAAAACAGTATGTAAATGGTAAATGACCTGTTGGTATTCTGTTTGTTTATAAACACAGTGAGGATAAAAGATAACCAGTGAAGGCTGGTGTTCTTGCTAAATGTGTCTAGAAGCAGATAGAATGTCATGATCTCTTACGAGTAATTTCCGTATCGATTTTATATGTCACAATACAGAAAATGTACTTTCCGTTTGTAATGGCAGAATGTATTTGAAGACTGACCCTATAAAGATAAATAGTAGCTGAACATGAAACCAGTTGCAAAGAGGAAAATCTCAAAGATTCTCAAGTAAATATTCATACAATTAGGCAGTTATTTTCTGACCAACTTGGAAACATGAAAATGTTAATGATATTTACTGGAGACACTCCTAGGCGGGTTGTTGATTTATGCAAGAATGTGAAAGTGGGCGCTGTATGTAAATCACCCTCCAGTCGTGTGACGGCTAAAGGAGACACGAATCACCGTTACTTTGGTGTATTCTGAAAAAATCACTCATAAAACAAATGACAAACAATGGCAGTATTAATACAAGGAGACCTTGCCGTATATGACAAAAGGAGTCGGTGGAGAGTTTATAACAATCGTGCAGTCGCATTGTGCCGGGTGAGTGTTGTAGTATTAACTGAAAGGGAAATGTTCCTACACAAGGCATTACGCCGCGTCTGACGATTGCATCTCGATCTCTCCATTGTGTCGTAGGTGGAGGATGAAGTGGCTGCAGGATCAGTCATTGGTGGCACCAACGACACTCACTAAGGGCAAAGTGAAAATCAGCATGAAATTTCTCTCAGTTCCTTGACACATCGTACATCAGCTCTGGTGGTGGCAAGCCGTCAGCAGCTCTCGGCGAAATCTGAAGTCCAAGATGAAGGTGAACTCTAAGCCGAAACTCTTTGTGCCCGTGTATTTTCTAAAGGAAACCTCACATTTCCGTGTTCCGCATCTGTTACCGTATTCGGATTATCTAGGCTCCGCATCTTCCAAGCGTCGACCGATGAACTTGCTCCTTAAAGCAATGGTAGTCCGCTTCCCTGTGCCATCTTTTGTTCAGTTAACCAGAAACATGAATTCTGACACACAGGGAAAAGTCGTCTCACTGTCTGCTTCCCTCTGTGTGACCAGAGTGTTTTCAAAAATGGTTGAAATGGCTCTGAGCACTATGGGACTTAACATCTGAGGTCATCAGTCCCCTAGAACTTAGAACTACTTCTTAAGTAATAGAACCCAGTACGTTGTCCTCGATGGTGAGTGTTCATCGGAGGTGGGGGTATCATCTGGAGTGCCCCAGAGAAGTGTGGTAGGTCCGCTGTTGTTTTCTGTCTACATAAATGATCTTTTGGATAGGGTGGATAGCAATGTGCGGCTGTTTGCTGATGATGCTGTGGTGTACGGGAAGGTGTCGTCGTTGAGTGACTGTAGGAGGATACAAGACGACTTGGACAGGATTTGTGATTGGTGTACAGAATGGCAGCTAAATCTAAATATAGACAATGTAAATTAATGCACATGAATAGGAAAAAGAATCCCGTAATGTTTGAATACTCAATTAGTAGTGTAGCGCTTGACATAGTCACGTCGATTAAATATTTGGGCGTAACATTGCACAGCGATATGAAGTGGGACAAGCATGTAATGGCAGTTGTGGGGAAGGCGCATAGTCGTCTTCGGCTCATTGGTAGAATTTTGGAAAGATGTGGTTCATCTGTAAAGGAGACCAATACGACCAATTCTTGAGTACTGCTCAAGCCTTTGGGATTCCTATCGGGTCGGATTGAGGGAGGACATAGAAGCAATTCAGATGCGGGCTGCTAAATTTGTTACTGGTAGGTTTGATCATCACGCGAGTGTTACGGAGATGCTTCAGGAACTCGGGTGGGAGTCTCTTGAGGAAAAGAGGCGTTCTTTTCGTGAATCGCTACTGAGGAAATTTAGAGAACCAGCAATTGAGGCTGACTGCAGTACTATTTTACTGCCACCAACTTATATTTCGCGGAAAGACCACAAAGACAAGATAAGAGAGATTAGGGCTCGTACGGAGGCATATAGGCAGTCATTTTTCGCTCGTTCTGTTTGGGAGTGGAACAGGGAGAGAGGATGCTAGTTGTGGTACGAGGTACCCTCCGCCACGCACCGTACGGTGGATTGCGGAGTATGTATGTAGATGTAGATGTACGTAAGCCTAACTACACTACTGGCCATTAAAATTGCTACACCACGAGGATGACATGCTACATACGCGAAATTTAACCGACAGGATTTAGATGCTGTGATATGCAAATGATTAGTTTTTCAGAGAATTCACACAAGGTTGGCGCCGGTGTCGACAACTACAACTTGCTGACATGAGGAAAGTTTCCAACAGATTTCTCATACACAAATAGCAGTTGATCGGCGTTGCCTGGTGAAACGTTGTTGTGATGCCTCGTGTAAGGAGGAGAAATGCGTACCATCACGTTTCCGTCTTTGATAAAGGTCGGATTGTAGCCTATCGCGATTGCGGTTTATCGTATCGCGACATTGCTGCTCGCGTTGGTCGAGATCCAGTGACTGTTAGCACAATATGGAATCGGTGGGTTCAGGAGGATAGTACGGAACGCCGTACTGGATCCCAACGGCCTCGTATCACTAGCAGTCGAGATGACAGACATCTTATCCGCATGGGTGTAACGGATCGAGCAGCCACGTCTCAATCCCTAAGTCAACAGATGGCGACATTTGCAAGACAGCAACCATCTACACGAACAGTTCGACGACGTTTGCAGCAGCATGGACTATCAGCTCGGAGACCATGGCTGCGGTTACCCTTCACTCTGCGTCACAGACAGGAGCGCTGTGACGGTGTACTCAACGACGAACGTGAGTTCACGAATGGCAAATCGTCATTTTTTGGGATGAATCCAGGTTCTGTTTACAGCATCATGATGATCGCATCCGTGTATGGCGACATCGCGGTGAACGCACATTGGAAGCGTATATTCGTCATCGCCATACTGGCGTATCACCCGGCGTGATTGTATGGGGTGCCATTGGTTACACGTCTCGGTGACCTCTTGTTCGCCTTGACGGCACTTTGAACAGTGGACGTTACATTTCAGATGTGTTACGACCCGTGGCTTTACACTTCATTCGATCCCTGCGAAACCCTACATGTAATTACATGTCAGTTCTGGAATAATTATTTGTCCAATGAATACCCGTTTATCATCTGCATTTTTTCTTGGTGTAGCAATTTTAATGGTCAGTTGTGTAGCCTAAGGATATCACTCACATCCATTCCAGAGGCAGGATTCGAACCTGTGACCGTAGCGGTCGCGCGGTCCCAGACTGTAGCGCCTAGAACCGCTCCGCCACTACGGCCGGCAGAGTGTTTTCAATCGCCTCTGTTTACATGCATCCAAATCCAAATCAGAAGTAAATGAACAGTAAGGTTACGTAAGTCAATTGCCAACAACGTCTAGAAATGTAGTTTATCATACTCCCCAGCGTCGATTAAATATAGGTATCAAAGCAATTTTTCATTATTAATTTACATATGTTACGTAAAACCTGCTAAATGCACAATAGGAAAATTTTAGATATCGATGAAAAACCTCCACTGACTATCGGAAACCTATAGACAGCTAGTTCCCTTTCACAAAAATTCCAAAAAAATTGCTTCCCGATCACATATCTATATTGTTGTCCGTAATCGCTAGAACAAAAATGGTTAAAATGGCTCTGAGCACTATGGGACTTAACTTCGGAGGTCATCAGTCCCCTAGAACTTAGACCTACTTAAACCTAAATAACCTAAGAACATCCCACACATCCATGCCCGAGGCAGGATTCGAACCTGCGACCGTAGCGGTCACGCGGTTCCAGGCTGTAGCGCCTAGAACCGCTGGGCCAAATCGCTAGAACATTAAATATTTTCGAACACACAGCGGAGTTTTCTACAGCGTGAAGTATTTACGACGTTTTGCAAGACAATAGATAGCCGCTTTGTTTTCCCATCAGCTTGTAAAAAATTTTTATTTTGAGGACAAGGACTTGGAGAGAACAGTGTACTGTACTTTTTTGGTATGCTAGAAAAAATAACAAAACCTAAAATTTATTGGATTGGCTAGTAACACTCACCAGTGTGATAAAATCAAATGAACATGAAATCCACTTCACCTTCCATTATATCAAAATCGCTCCAACTGTCATTTTCTCGCCGGCCGGGGTGGCCGAGCGGTTCTAGGCGCTACAGTCTGGAACCGCGCGACCGCTAGGTCGCAGGTTCGAATCCTGCCTCGGGCATGGATGTGTGTTATGTCCTTAGGTTGGTTAGGTTTAAGTAGTTCTAAGTTCTAGGGGACTGATGACCTCAGAAGTTAAGTCCCATAGTGCTCAGAGCCATTTGAACCATTTTTGTCATTTTCTCGCCGCTGTGACCTAGCGGTTCTAGGTGCTTCAGTCCGGAACCGTGTTGCTTCTACGGTCGCAGGTTCGAATCCTGCCTCGGGCATGGATGTGTGTGATGTTCTTTGGTTACTTATGTTTAAGTAGCTCTAAGTCTCGGGGACTGATGACCTCAGATGTGCTTCGAGCCATTTGAACCATTTTTGTCATTTTCTCCCTTACAGCCTTCTTTCATAGCAAAATCTACAGGAAACAGCGTTTTGTAAAACTAAAATTTTTGTTTCGCATCCCTGCTTTCACCATAGTGGAGGCATAAAAGTCGCCTGACATCTTCAGCTTTGGTGGCTTCACATGACCCCCCATGACCCCCTTTTCCAGTGTCTTAAATGCAGCTATTCTGTCTGAATGCATATTTGAATTTCCCCTTTTCTCAGAGGATTTTAGGCTCACGTATGTCTATAAATGGATCACCTTGAACTAGTCACCTTCGCGTTTTTGCTACGCCTGATTGTAACTTTTTTTTACTTCTGGAGATTGAAATACCATTGCCCTGGTTTGTTGAAGATACCATCACAGTAATATTTTCTCCTTTTGACTCCACAGCTTTGTCCAAAGTGAATTACTGTAACATGCCTTACTATCAGACTTGTCTACTCTTCTGGCCTCTCAGTCACATCCCTGTGCCTCAACTCTTTCTCCAGTTAATAGAAAATTCTGTCTGGTGAGTAAATAAACGCTCGAAAACGGGGAAACACATCTCAAAACTTTTAACGTTTTAAGTAGCTTCGAAACGCAGGCAATGAGACAAAAGTCACAATATTTCTTTCTTCTTATTCCGACCGCCACAACTGTCAGATGACAAATGTACTGCTGAAAAATCCTTTAAAGCAGAGCAGCATAGTCAGCATTGTAGTGCAGAAGCAATTTATATACATCCCTTTGGATGCATGTTGTTTTTTTATTCTTGTCACACTGCTGTAGCTTCTTCTGCTTGCATAAAGTAGCTTCCAGTTCTGTCACTCAATTTATCTCAGCCAGATCAAATACACTCCTGGAAATGGAAAAAAGAACACATTGACACCGGTGTGTCAGACCCACCATACTTGCTCCGGACACTGCGAGAGGGCTGTACAAGCAATGATCACACGCACGGCACAGCGGACACACCAGGAACCGCGGCGTTGGCCGTCGAATGGCGCTAGCTGCGCAGCATTTGTGCACCGCCGCCGTCAGTGTCAGCCAGTTTGCCGTGGCATACGGAGCTCCATCGCAGTCTTTAACACTGGTAGCATGCCGTGACAGCGTGGACGTGAACCGTATGTGCAGTTGACGGACTTTGAACGAGGGCGTACAGTGGGCATGCGGGAGGCCGGGTGGACGTACCGCCGAATTGCTCAATACGTGGGCGTGAGGTCTCCACAGTACATCGATGTTGTCGCCAGTGGTCGGCGGAAGGTGCACGTGCCCGTCGACCTGGGACCGGACCGCAGCGACGCACGGATGCACGCCAAGACCGTAGGATCCTACGCAGTGCCGTAGGGGACCGCACCGCCACTTCCCAGCAAATTAGGGACGCTGTTGCTCCTGGAGTATCGGCGAGGACCATTCGCAACCGTCTCCATGAAGCTGGGCTACGGTCCCGCACACCGTTAGGCCGTCTTCCGCTCACGCCCCAACATCGTGCAGCCCGCCTCCAGTGGTGTCGCGACAGGCGTGAATGGAGGGACGAATGGAGACGTGTTGTCTTCAGCGATGAGAGTCGCTTCTGCCTTGGTGCCAATGATGGTCGTATGCGTGTTTGGCGCCGTGCAGGTGAGCGCCACAATCAGGACTGCATACGACCGAGGCACACAGGGCCAACACCCGGCATCATGGTGTGGGGAGCGATCTCCTACACTGGCCGTACACCACTGGTGATCGTCGAGGGGACACTGAATAGTGCACGGTACATCCAAACCGTCATCGAACCCATCGTTCTACCATTCCTAGACCGGCAAGGGAACTTGCTGTTCCAACAGGACAATGCACGTCCGCATGTATCCCGTGCCACCCAACGTGCTCTAGAAGGTGTAAGTCAACTACCCTGGCCAGCAAGATCTCCGGATCTGTCCCCCATTGAGCATGTTTGGGACTGGATGAAGCGTCGTCTCACGCGGTCTGCACGTCCAGCACGAACGCTGGTCCAACTGAGGCACCAGGTGGAAATGGCATGGCAAGCCGTTCCACAGGACTACATCCAGCATCTCTACGATCGTCTCCATGGGAGAATAGCAGCCTGCATTGCTGCGAAAGGTGGATATACACTGTACTAGTGCCGACATTGTGCATGCTCTGTTGCCTGTGTCTATGTGCCTGTGGTTCTGTCAGTGTGATCATGTGATGTATCTGACCGTAGGAATGTGTCAATAAAGTTTCCCCTTCCTGGGACAATGAATTCACGGTGTTCTTATTTCAATTTCCAGGAGTGTATGTAAATAGCACTATCAGCACAAGAGCAGAACGCCTGCATTGCCGAGAGCGTGTAATGGCAGGGTCTGCAGAAAACAAATGAGAATCTGCAAAGCTGTTTCTTTCGCAGAGTAAAAAAAATAATCTCCTTCGCACGCTGCCATCTTCCCTTGTTGACCGCAGTACAAACATTCAAAAAATATTTTTATTCTCAGAGAGAAGAAATCACTGCAGTGCTAGGAAATTTTAGCTGATTTTCCAACTCTGAGCACAAAGAGAAGACTGTGGCCATAAGAGCTGCGCTGCATAAAACGAATTTTCCACCTGCAGAGGAAAATACCTGTAATTGCAAGTGCATGGCTGATGCACCTAGCGCACTTTGCAAACCAGCAAATTTTTCTTTTCTGGTTTTAAAACTCTCGTAGCGTATTCTGAAACTCAGATTATAGCGAAGTCTGCTGCAGTTAATGCAAAGAAGGCTGGGAAATGAAATCTCAGAAATCTAATTTTATCTCGTACAGAGTGGTTTGCAAATGGGCTACCAATTAGTCAGTTGCCCGCATCTCGTGGTCGTGCGGTAGCGTTCTCGCTTCCCACGCCCGGGTTCCCGGGTTGATTCCCGGCGGGGTCAGGGATTTTCTCTGCCTCGTGATGGCTGGGTGTTGTGTGCTGTCCTTAGGTTAGTTAGGTTTAAGTAGTTCTAAGTTCTAGGGGACTTATGACCACAGCAGTTGAGTCCCATAGTGCTCAGAGCCATTTGAGCCAATTAGTCAGTTGCCGGCTATCACTAGTAGTGTGGTTCACCATTTTCCTCAGTGTCGTTTAATTATCACAATCAAATGCGGCTTTCATTAATTGATCAAATGGCTCTGATCACTATGGCACTTCTGAGATCATCAGTCCCCTAGAACTTAGAACTACTTAAACCTAACTAACTTAATGACATCACACACATCCATGCCCGAGGCAGGATTCGAACCTGCGACCGTAGCGGTCGCGTGGTTCCAGACTGTAGCGCCTAGAACCGCTCGGCCACCCCGGCCGGCCTTTCATTAATAATTTACGTACGTTACGTGACTTTTTCCACTATTGCCCTATACACTGAAGTGCCAAAGAAATTTTTGTGGGCATGCGTATTCAAATACAGCGGTATGTTAACAGGGAGAATACGGCGCAGCGGTCGGCAAAGCCTATATAAGACAACAAGTGTCTGGCACAGTTGTTAGATCGGTTACTGCTGCTACAATGGCGGTTTATCAACATTTAAGTGAGTTTGAACGTGGTATTACAGTCGGCGTACGAGCGCGTTACAAAAGTGCATCATGAATATTAGGAAATCGGTAAGATATGAAATCTCCGACAGCGCTGCGACAGGAAAGAGATCCTGCAAGAACGGGAAAAACTACGACTGAAGAGACTCGTTCAACGTGACAGCAGTGCGACACTGACGCTAATTGCTGCAGATTTCAATGCTGGGCCATCACCAAGTGTCTGCGTGTGAACCATTCAACGAAACATCATCGATATGGGCTTTCGGAGCCGAACGCCCACTCGTGTACCCTTGACGACTGCACGACAAAAACCTTTACACCTCCCCTGGGCCTGTCAAACCCGACATTAGACTGTTTATGACTAGAAAACTGTTGTCTGTTGGGACGAGTCTCGTTTGAAATTGTATCGAGCCCACGGAAGTGTACGGATATGTAAACAATCTCATGAATCTATGGAACCTGCATGTCAGTTGGGGACCGTTCAAGCTGGTAGAGTCTCCGTAATGGAATGGAGCGTGTGCTATTGGAGTGATACGTCTAGATACATGACACGTACATAAGCATCCTGTCTGCTCACCTGCATCCATCCGTGTCCATTGTGCTTTCCGATAGACTTGGACAAATCCAGCAGGACAATGCGACACCCCACACATGCATAATTGCTACAGAGTGACTCCAGGAACACTCTTCTGAGTTTAAACACTTCCGCTGGCCACCAAAATCACCAGACATGAACATTATTGATCATATCTGGGATGCCTTGCAATGTGCTGTTCAGAAGAGATCTTCACTCCCTCGTACTCTTACGGATTTGTGGACAGCCCTGCAGGATTCATGGTGTCAGTTCCCTCCCGCACTATTTCAGACATTAGTCGAGTCCATGCTAGGTCGTGTTGCGGCACTTCTGCTTGCTCGCGGGGGTCTACACGATATTAGGCACGTGTAAATTTTTCTTTGGCTCTTCTATATATACTACGACAACATGAATCCTGTAGGGCTGTCCATAAATCCGTGAGAGTACGAGATGCTAGAGATCTCTTCTGAACACCACGTTTCAAGGCATCTCAGATATGCTCAATAATGTTTATGTCTGTGGAGTTTGGTGCCCAGCGGAAGTGTTTAAACTCAGGAAACTCAGAAGAGTGTTTGTGGAACCACGCTGCAGCAATTCTGGACGTGTGGAGTATATATATATATATATATATATATATATATATGGAGTATATATATATATATATATATATATATATATATATATTGTCTTGAAAGGAGGATATAAGATGAACATCAACAAAAGCAAAGCGAAGAAAATGGGATGTAGTCGAATTAAGTCGGGTGATGCTGAGGGAATTAGATTAGGAAATGAGACACTTAAAGTATTAAAGGAGTTTTGCTATTTGGGGAGCAAAATAACTGATGATGGTCGAAGTAGAGAGGATATAAAATGTAGACTGGCAATGGCAAGGAAATCGTTTCTGAAGAAGAGAAATTTGTTAACATCGAGTATAAATTTGTCAGGAAGTCGTTTCTGAAAGTATTTGTATGGAGTATAGCCATGTATGGAAGTGAAACATGGACGATAACCAGTTTGGACAAGAAGAGAATAGAAGCTTTCGAAATGTGGTGCTACAAAAGAATGCTGAAGATAAGGTGGGTAGATCACGTAACTAATGAGGAGGTATTGAATAGGATTGGGGAGAAGAGAAGTTTGTGGCACAACTTGACTAGAAGAAGGGATCGGTTGGTAGGACATGTTTTGAGGCATCAAGGGGTCACAAATTTAGCATTGGAGGGCAGCGTGGAGGGTAAAAATCATAGAGGGAGACCAAGAGATCAATACACTAAGCAGATTCAGAAGGATGTAGGTTGCAGTAGGTACTGGGAGATGAAGAAGCTTGCACAGGATAGAGTAGCATGGAGAGCTGCATCAAACCAGTCTCAGGACTAAAGACAACAATATATATATATATACAATGAAAAATCGATGATGGAATGTAACAATATGTAACTCCTATCGTTGTGAGTCTTTTTGTTGTGCCTATCTGTGACTCAGCATCTCCACTGTATTTTTATACATGTATTATTTGAGTGCGTGTGTATCTGTGTAACATCAAGAATCAAGATACCCAAAGACGACGGGTAGAATGGTGAACTGTCCACATTCTCCTCCATTGCGCATCCAATGACGCCATTGGCAGAGGATGACAGGGCAGTCGGTAGGGGCCAACGGGACAGAACGCGACACTATACCTTTACCTACTCAAATATGTGAAGTACTGTTCGCATACACTGCTAGTAGTCATTAATACTGCAAGTCTGATAGCAAATGACCACATTTTAGGTATTGGATCTGTGCGGTGTAAGATGTTTGAATTTATAGGTGATTTTTAGGTATGCGGGGTGTACGAAATTTAATTCACTGTGCTTCCAAAGCTGACATCAATAGACGCTCCTTTCTGTCTGGGCACCGAATCTGACTGAGCCTGGGTGACAGGTACGGGTACGTCGTATCCAGCAGTTTCAAATTTTTGCCAACCGTAGTACCTGCTGTGTGGTGACATGCTGGTCTCTTGGCAGCCCATGAGCACACGAGTTCTTTGGATGAGATATCTGTGCATTGGTCGAGACAACATCGAATATCTCTTGTATCGAGGTCGCTGAGGACAGCACGGACAACATGCGATCTTTGTTATCTTGTTGAACAATAATGTGACATAGATCTCGAAGACAGGGCCCAGTCACTGGCATTAACAAGTCAGAAACGTAACGCCTGCTGCAAAAATTACCTGCTATGCGATCCAAGGGTGATCGTCCTGGGTACGAAATCCAAACTTTCGTTCTTCCCAGTATCTCCACACATGGATAGGTCCACAGTGTTCCCACTGGGCACTCCGCTGAAGGCGTGCGTCTCTCTGCTCCGGCTTCGAATGAAACGAAACTGCAGCAATGCTCGCATGCCGCTCCTGACGTAGCCGCACTGTCCTCGCGGAAACCAGGTTTGGTGACTTAGCGTAAGGGATGTGGCTGTTCAGACCTTCCTCTCGTGCGCTAGTCGTGAGCGTCCACTAATTTACTGCACCGCGTAGCGTTGAGTGCGGCAGTCCTAAACTACCCATTCCATCGTCTTGGATTCTCGATCGATGAGACCAGCAGTATTGCGGAACAACAAACCAAAGTGTCAAAAGGCCACGACACTGCCATTGTCGACTTACCACTGATGTTGGTAGACTTTTCTCTTTCTCGCAGTATCGTCACACAAAGAACCAAAATTCAAATGCGAATTCTAAATGAGAAACCCACTGCACGATATTACCTTCTATTTATGAAATGATAAATAGACACCCTAGTGCGTTGATATACATCACTGGGGACATGTTGAAAATGTGTGCCCCGACCGGGACTCGAACCCGGGATATCCTGATTACATGGCAGACGCTCTATCCATCTTTTTTTTTCTTTTTTCTTAATCTCATTTTGTTTGTTATCGTTCGTTGAATCTGCTCGGGGCGGATGTCGCAAGACACCCGTTTCACTTCGTCGTTGATCCATTAACTCAGTTTTTTTATTACAGAGGGCAGCTAACCCTCTGACCGAACACGCTGAGCTACGGTGCCGGCTGGTCGATCTGAGTACTCAGGATAGTGTGTCTGCAGGGACTTATCCCTTGAACGCTCCCCGTGTGTCCCACATTCCCAGCAATGTCCACACCACTACATTCGTAGTGCGCCTACTAGGTGTTTGCCCATCACACTCATTACTCGTGGCAGATTAATCTACCAAGTACCGTACGAGTTGGGGCATAGCGTGTGCGTTCGCACAACAAGGTCAATGGCCGGGTATCCACTTTTTAACTATGTATGAAGGTAGTATCTGTTCCCTAAAGAACAGATACCATTGGGCAGAGACACACAGCAGTGACAAAAGTCATGGAATACTTTCTAATATCGTGTCGAACCTCCTACTTACTTTGTCGAGCTGCTCTGAAATTTCGTATCTAAACATGTCGTACACTTCATGTCAGTTTCACTGTTACTGCATGCAGTCTCCAAGGTGCTGCAGTTTTAACCCTCGTGTATGTAAGCCTAGGTAGAAAGTGCGCCAAACATAAATGGAATTCTTTTCCACCACATCATTGTTGTCTCATAATTACGAGCTCATACCTGTTACTTCATTGTTGCTTCAGTTGACAAAAAAATTACGTTCCGCTGCAAGAAAATGACCCAGATTCCGAGCTAGCAGTCCTCTTTAACAATAAGGCATTTGTCTACGACATAATTAGCAATCGAATAAGCGGTTGGCCGGCCTCGGTAGCCGAGTGGTTCTAGGCGCTTCAGTCCGAAACTGCGCGACTGCTACGGTCGCAGGTTGGAGTCGTGCCTCGGACATTGATGTGTGTGATGTCCTTAGGTTAGTCAGGTTTAAGTAGTTCTAAGTTCTAGATGACTGATGACCTCCCATAGTGCTCAGAACCATTTGAACTATTTGAATAATCGGTTGGCAGGGATCCGAGGCAACAGCACTGGTCAGTGTTTCGAGTCGTTCGTTACTGCTGAGTGTCACATCTCCGTGCGACAGGATGCGATAATTAAATTTTATTTCATTATCATTTAACTAAACGATGCTTTAGCTTATATCAAGTAAGTTTATTTTATCATTTATTAACCAAACCAATATGAAACAGTGATTTTGCTCTTTCATATTTACCTAGCTAACATAAAGGCCGCTGGCCTTTACTTGTGTACAGAGTACTCCGCAAGCCCACTCGTGTTATTAAAAACGACACCCCTGCGCGAGAGTTACAAGCCAGCTGTTCACATCGTGTGACGACTATGACAGGAGAAATCAGAGAAATTTTAGCCTCCGTCAGACTCAGTAAGGTACCTTGTAGACTTTAGTCGTAGCTATACTACAATACTTACAGTCAAAAACAGATTCTAAATGAGTCATACAGGTTTTGCGTCTGGGTGTTGTTCTAATCTCGTTGATCTGATCATCTGGTATCACTCATCACAAGCACTGCTGTTCTTTGTACACATTTATGTAAGTCATAAATTCACTGTCCCAGCAAAGGGAACCATCATCATCACTTTGCCTACATCTCACGAGGAAGTCACACGGAGCAGGCACATATTTGTATTTCTTTATATTTATGGTATGTTGAGTTCCGAACTCAAACATCAATGCCCGCATCTCGTGGTCGTGTGGTAGCGTTCTCGCTTCCCACGCCCGGGTTCCCGGGTTCGATTCCCGGCGGGGTCAGGGATTTTCTCTGACTCGTGATGGCTGGGTGTTGTGTGCTGTCCTTGGGTTAGTTAGGTTTAAGTAGTTCTACGTTCTAGGGGACTGATGACCATAGATGTTAAGTCCCATAGTGCTCAGAGCCATTTGAACCATTTGAACAAACATCAATCATCCAACGCATTTCCATGCAATTATCAAAAATCCTAGTTAAAATCGACTACGAAGTTTTCCAAGCTCCTTTAACACTGAACTAGGGACATTTCTTTTGTTTTCACATGGGCTGCGTGGCTTTGTGGTGGAATGTAAACCTGTCAGGTGGCTAACCAACTTTCGATTTCCAACCATGGCAGACTTTTAAACAGATGTGCATGTTCCATGAGGACTTC
Organism: Schistocerca nitens; assembly: GCF_023898315.1. NCBI lineage: Eukaryota > Metazoa > Arthropoda > Insecta > Orthoptera > Acrididae > Schistocerca > Schistocerca nitens. The sequence continues at coordinate 30,670,023 of NC_064617.1, forward strand.
CGCAAAGTGTAAAACATACAAGGATGAAAAAAAATTAATTCGTAATTTCTTTTAATTTAAATAATCTTTTTTAATAGTCTTTTATAGATGATCAGTAACTATGAAATTATATTTCGATTGAATACTGCATTTCTTGTGCAATATGCAATTAGAAACAAGAAGATAAGCATTTTTCATAGACAGACGAGTTACTATCGTAAATTTTATATTTAAAAGCCGCGCAGGATTAGCCGAGCGGTCTAAGGCGCTGCAGTCATGGATTGTGCGGCTGGTCCCGGCGGAGGTTCGAGTCCTCCCTCAATGGTTCAAATGGCTCTGAGCACTATGGGACTCAACTGCTGAGGTCATTAGTCCCCTAACTAACTAACCTAAGGACATCACAAACATCCATGCCCGAGGCAGGATTCGAACCTACAACCGTAGCGGTCTTTCGGTTCCAGACTGCAGCGCCTTTAACCGCACGGCCACTTCGGCCGGCAGTCCTCCCTCGGGCATGGGTGTGTGTGTTTGTCCTTACGATAATTTAGGTTAAGTAGTGTGTAAGGTTAGGGACTGATGACCTTAGCAGTAAAGTCCCATAAGATTTCACACACATTTGAACATTTTGAACATTTAAATGCCTTAGACATTCGAACTGAATGGAAGAAAACAGCGAGAAAAATAACCGAAACGAGACTCGAACCTGAGATCCAGTGTTCACCAATCTCCAGCGCTACTGATTTCTTTCCGTCCTTAGGTATATCACATTTTGCAGAAATGCTCGTGCAACACGCACATTTGTTTAAAAATCTGCGCTGTCCCGAAACCTAGTACGTGACCCCTATGTTGCAGGTGAGCATTCTACCACAGGATCTCGCTGCCAGGCCAAAATTGTCGATCTTACTCCAAGGAATTAAAGGCACTCGGTAAATCACGAAACCAAAGTGTTTTGGCTATTTTTTATTTGAGTTTTGAACTTCACATGCCATAAATTTAAAAGATTAAATTGTAAAGGCACTGATGTGCAAGCACGACGTAAGACTAATTTGTATCTTAAGAGCAGTTGGCTGCTAAATGTGGCTGCATTCACACGGGTATCCTGTCTGAAGCACTGCCGCTGGGCCAGCGTACTGCGCGCACCTGGGAGTATACCCCAAACATTGGGGTCAGTTCTTCACTGTGTCTCTTATGCGTCTTATATCTCTTGTCTCTTATGTATCACCTCAAGTGAATAAGCAGGTATTCCGTTGCAGCTGCTTGCAGCATATAAGCTGCGAATTCGCTGGGTTTAGCAGTTTGCGAATTATACACTGATGAACCAACACAATACGTTCACCTGCTTTATAGCTTTTATGTCCGTCTTTGGAACGAAATACGTAACGCATTCAACATATCACAGATACGACAGTTTTTTGATGGGCTTGTAGAGATACGTGGCATTAGACATCAAAGCACAGGTTGTAATATCCCCACGGAAAATTACCCTCTACCACGCACTAATTAATAGTGATCCATCAAATCATTCACATTTATTTACGTTTGAAAAGTATCTGATCAGATTTTCTAGTAAGATATGCGCCGACAGCTCGTCGACGCCAAGGTATTTTTCTAGTACGTTTATTCTCTGGAACAACAGAGGTACAGATATGTATGCTCCATGGTTATTATAGTTGGGATAGAGAGAGAGAGAGAACGGAATTTTTTCCAAAATCGGATTGTTAAAGAAGTTTTTGGGTACTCTTCTTCGCATTAAAGCGAACAAGGGAAATTTGTGCCGCTAGTGGGAGAGATAAAGAAATAATAAACCTGTAAAAATAAATCTCCTGAGATTTAAAATACCCGAAAACGGAATCTGTACAACAAAGGATTTAATATAAACCGTTCATCTGAAATCAGGTTTGTGAACATTTTACTACAGAGTGAATGAAGAATGAGTTCTCTGTATGAATCATTGATGATTGTCTGGGCCTGTAATTAATTGGGAAGTTTCAGCTGTGACGAAGAGAACCTGCAATCTATGAGTTTACAAATCGTCCAAAAAGGTTTCGTCCACATCTGAAATATTAGATCTGTCGTAAATTGAACGGATTGTTCAAACGATCGATTTTCCCAACTGAATGCAGCGCTTAATAATAATAACAAACGTAAAGATCTTTTCTAGCAAAACTGCCGCTGAATATTAAGACGAGGGGCTCTACCAGAGATTCGACGAGGCTGATCTCAAGTAATATATATATCTTTATTGTACACAGATAAATTATAGAGAGAGAGAGAGAGAGAGAGAGTGAATGTAATTCTAGAAATTACTTAGAATCCTCCAGTAGTATAATTGTTTGTCTGTCCTTTTACGGATCAGCCAATCATAAGATACGAAGCCCTGACTTTACTGTACTGATTCAGGTATGAGCGTGAAGGAGCGATAAAGACGACAGTTACACTTCTGTACAGACAAACATTACACGAAGTTAGCGGCAAGCTGCATTCACACACAAAGACTTTCATCACGATTCAAAACATCACAAAACAATAATAAGAAAGAGTTTTTAATTAGAATGCCAATCCGTGACAGGACACGTTTTTGGACGTTGTTAAAATAATTTTGTTCTTTGTTTCATGTGAACGACGACGAGACAACCTAACTTGGAAAAAAGAGAAGAAATACTCGCAGCTGAATTTGTGGGGTCTACGAATAAACAGCACGCAGGGCGCAGAAAAATTAGGCCAGATCTGTAATTTTTTTTTTACTAAAGCTTGCTTGTATGCTGGAAGTAGACGTAGATTTGAACATTGAGTAATTGTGTTCATACCAGACGTAGTTTGACCTGCCCTAGTTGCATTTAACTGTATAAGTACTATACGAAAGTATTCTTGTGTGAAGGGAGATATATATAAATCTTGACTGTAGAACATTTATATGATTTTAACTATAATGAGACAGATGCAAATGATAAACGAGAAATTAGCCTCAGTTACTGAAGGGCAAAACCATTTGAATACAAAATTAGCCTCAGTTACTGAAGGGCAAAACCAATTGAATACAAAATTAGCTTCAGTCACTGAAGGGCAGGAAAATTTGAAAGCTGAGATTAAGCAGCACTTACAGGCCAGTTTTTCCGAATTAGAGCAGCGGATAGAGGAAAAGACAAAGGAACTAAAAGATCAGGCCGAAGAGACGGAACGAAAATTAACTGCACAAATAGAATTGGTTAAAGCTCAATGTGAGGAATCTACTCAACGTGTACGTGTAGAAATGAAGGAGTATGTGGCCATTAAGATAGATACCGTACGCGAACAGGTGGAAATGGTTCCGCAGTTAGTACAAAAGCAAGATGCCATGTCATGTGCAATTGCGCAACTTCCTGAATTGGCACGTACGCAGACGAACCTAAAGGAAAGTGTGGAACATCTGACAGAACGTCAAGACGTTATTGACCACCAGATTAATGTATTAACGGGTAAATTATCCGAAATCACATTAGAAAACAAAAGGCTAATGGGTGAAAACGTTGAGCAAAATGTTAAAGCAGCATTCCAGAGTCTATGCGGCAAACACGAAGAGAATTTGTTTGCGAAAGGACTTGAGGAAGTGCGACAGCAGTTAGGTTATGATCTCGAGCATTGGAAACGAACGATCGAAGAATCGATACGCGTTTCACAACAAGGCTCAGAACAAATGAATACAGGTCGACAGCAGAAGTTGTCAGCGACTATAGACCCAGTTACTGCACATTCGCACACAATACCGACATGTGTAAGTAACTCGACTATCAAATTGCCACGAGCTAGTTGTTCGCGTGACGTTTTAGCGGATGGAGATTACGACAGCCTTTGTCATGCCGAAGAAAAAATGATAAAGCATCGGCAATTTCAGATTTTTAACACTGACAAAAGGGGGGTCCATCCGATTGTTTTTATTCGAAGTTTTAGAGGAGTGCTACCCAGAAATTGGTCGGAGTGGCAGAAGATCAGTTTCGTTACTGGGTATATACAAGGTTCGGGGGCGATCTGGGCCTCGGACATGACTTCTGTTTGCTCGACGTATGAAGATTTTGAAAAAGCGTTTTTAGCGAAATTCTGGTCAGAAGGGGTACAGGGACGCCTAAGGCAGGAGGTGCTCTACCCAGAGCCTTTCTCTTTTTCGAAGGGAAGCCTTAGGAAATATTTTGAAAAATATATAAATAAAACAAGATATTGGGACAGACCTATGCCTTTGCCAGACATAATAAACATACTTAAGGCAAGATTACCAACTAGCATCCGGAATCAATTAATTTACGGCAACGATAAAGACCTGGAGTCGTTCCTAACGACGTTAGATCATATAGACATTATAGAAGAGAACAGCCAGAAAGCACGTAATAGCAGATTCCAATATAGGGAGATAGAACCTCCGGCTAATGGTAGGCAAGGGAACGCACAGAGATCGATAAATAATGGAGAAACTCATCAAAATCTCAACAATAATACCGGTAATAGTCTTGCGAGGGGCTATCCAAGGAATAACAGGAATGGGAAAAGATACAATCCCGTATGGGGAAACGAAAGGAATTTCAGACCGCAAGCATGGAACAATAACGGTAATAGAAAGTGGAACCAACCGGGGGGAATAAACTCAAATAACCAACATCAGTGGGGACGGACATCTACGAATCAACCGGTAATTACCGAAGTGACGGACGATGTCAACCACCAGGCGAATCAAAATCCAACAAACTTGTAAGGACCCACTCGTGCCCCGGAGGAGCGGTCAACAATAGGTTGAGGGGCAACAGGATATGTGTACCCATGCTGACGTATAATGATGGAAGATTACTGGCAGATGAATTGACCGAAGACTTAGAACCCAAAGATGAAGATAAGGAACAGGTGGCAGTAGCCGAAGTGCAAGTCATTTTGGAGACTGTACCTATAACGGCGGTTTTAGACACAGCTGCAACCACGAATGTTATTTCGGAGGCTCTATTCAACAAGATCAGAAATATAAGACGAGTACCAATTTTTCCAGTTCAAAATTGTAGAATAATAGGCGCCGTTGGGGCTCGATCGGCGAATGTAAAAGTGCAGTCACTACTTAGTGTAGAAGTAGGAAATGTAGCAATATTAAGCACATTCCTTGTTGTGAAAAATTTGGTGGTAGACTGCATTATCGGAGTCGACAGCCTACGTCAATACGGATGCAGAATAGATTTTAAAACAGGAAAAATTTGGTTAAATATAAATAAACAAGAAATTGAGTTGGACTTGTTGAAAAAAGAAAGCCTTACCAGAAAATATAATAGTGGGATCAGTGTGCAAGTAATCAGGACTGCACAGAATTCTAAACAGCACGCAAATAATGAGTTCCAAGTCAAAGGAGATTTCGGTCAATTAGTGTATGAGAAGTTAAATGAATCCGACTGCATCACTGAAGACCAGAAGAAGCAGCTCAAATAATTATTATTAGTGTATGAAAACGTGTTTGATGAAAGGCCAGGAGTGATTAAAGGATACATATGCCATCTCTACGTTAAGCTGCACGAAACATATTGTCGAACTTTCTATCCTGTTCCCTGGAGGTTAAAGGCGCAAGTTCAAAAAGAAATAGATCGCATGTTGAAATGGGGTTTGATCGAACCCTCCACAACCCCTACTGCTCACTATTGTTGGTCGTGCCAAAAGCATACACGGGATCGAACAAAATAGAAGGGTTATTTCCTCATAACGACTTAAAAGGATATAATGAGGATTAGAAGATAGGGAGGAATAGTGTTCCGAGTGCCAGAGATGAACACTCGTAAAAAATATAACCATAAACTGTGTGTGTGTAGTGTTAAAAACATTTAAAATGAAATAGTTAATTAATGACATAGAATATAGAAATAGTGACTAATTATTATTATTGAATGTTGTAAAAAGGATAGTGGAGATAGGCTTCACCTGTGGTTTGAGTGAACATAGGACTTTAGCTTTGCTAATGTGATCAAGATGTATAAAGTATCTGACTGACCTGTGAGAAAAATGAAATGTTTCCCGCAAAAGGACGCTGAATAATCAAAAAAAGGTTCAAAGTGAATATTCAGATATAATCTCATGTGAACGCTTAGATGTATAAACGTGAGAAGGGATGTGTTGTGGTAGTGAATCGTGAGTGACAGTTAACGCCGCAAAGACAATTTCCCGCGCAAAACAGTTGACGTCGGCGCGAGAATTAAAATCGATAGAGACGACACAGATATGCTTTATAAGAGACTCGCACCAAGCGCGAGAATAAACTCATTCAGGTTGAACTTTAAAAGAAATAAGTGTCATAATTAGGAGTTAAGAGTTTTTAATTTATTAATGAATAATTAAATAAAGTAATATGCATAGAATTAATAGTTGTTAATGGTTTGTGTTCGTTTGGGAATTCTGTTTGAAAAATCCAGTTCCATAGATGAGCATGGATGAACGCAGTATGAATCAGAGAGTAAATGAGAGAAGCGAATCCGCATTCCTCAAGAATAATAACTTTTAAATTCCAGCACTAAAGCGAAGAAATATATGTGTTTAGAATAAAAAGTTTTGAGGATAGCTAAATTATATGACTTATTAAGGGAATATGGATGATGTCTGGTATAAAATGAACTACACTTTCCATTATTCGATGATTTGAATCCAAAATCTATAGTAAGTTACATGAATCCTTTAAATTACGAAGGACAAATCAGTCATATAAAATCTGTTAAAGCGTTTGGATTTATAAGTACCAGTGGGGAGGCAAAGTCAAAAGGAGTATTCAAACAAAAGTAAATCGGATGATGCTTTTGGCAACATCATTAATTAAGAGTTGAATTCATTGAACTACGTCGTAACAAAAAGGATCCATGAAGCCATAAGGATTTTGCCTTCAAAAAGGAGAATCTTGGACGGTGCAATCTAATCAGTTCTCTTACAGGAAGGGTTTCCTTTTTGGTCACTGCTAATTCTTTTGGGAATGAATGTTGCATGTCAATTCGAGTATCCCGGTTTCTTCTACTCTTCCCATTGTGGGCCGCGTAGAAGATCAACTACAAAGGGGGCCGCGTAGAAGACCGACTACAAATGTGGACGTCGGGGACATGCAAGACCCGGGGGAGTTTAGCACCGCAAGATATTGTACTAGGAGCAAGATTGTAAAACGCAAATTCACGTTATTTATTGTAAAAAGTTTTTTTGCTAGAGGCACAAACTACCTTTTCCCAAATCGTGATACAAATTGATCCCTATCTTTTCTTTAGAGATAAATTTCAAAATTAATTTTGTTCTTCTATAGGCTTTCCTATCTTCTATGTATCGTAGGCTGGGGGTCTAAGCTTAAGAGGTTTTCCAAGGTTTCCCTGCTTAAGAAAGATCCCGAATGGGTAGACCCTGACAACAGTTCATGAAAGATCATCTTCCTTGGTTGTGCACAGCAAACATAACACCGAGATGCACGTAAAAGCAATACAGCCGCGGTACCTGTCTCTTCATTTCTTCTGTTTTCCACATTTCTTTTCTTCGTCTGTCTCAAACATAATATTCTTTTTCAGTCGGAGGACTGACAATCATCACTTCCGGGTTATCCACGCTCATAGATAGCTCGCGAAGTGTGTTCGGTGAATCAAAATTGAGCTCACAAACTTCGCTCGCTGCGAGGGGCATTGTAATATCCCCACGGAAAATTACCCTCTACCACGCACTAATTAATAGTGATCCATCAAATCATTCACATTTATTTACGTTTGAAAAGTATCTGATCAGATTTTCTAGTAAGATATGCGCCGACAGCTCGTCGACGCCAAGGTATTTTTCTAGTACGTTTATTCTCTGGAACAACAGAGGTACAGATATGTATGCTCCATGGTTATTATAGTTGGGATAGAGAGAGAGAGAGAACGGAATTTTTTCCAAAATCGGATTGTTAAAGAAGTTTTTGGGTACTCTTCTTCGCATTAAAGCGAACAAGGGAAATTTGTGCCGCTAGTGGGAGAGATAAAGAAATAATAAACCTGTAAAAATAAATCTCCTGAGATTTAAAATACCCGAAAACGGAATCTGTACAACAAAGGATTTAATATAAACCGTTCATCTGAAATCAGGTTTGTGAACATTTTACTACAGAGTGAATGAAGAATGAGTTCTCTGTATGAATCATTGATGATTGTCTGGGCCTGTAATTAATTGGGAAGTTTCAGCTGTGACGAAGAGAACCTGCAATCTATGAGTTTACAAATCGTCCAAAAAGGTTTCGTCCACATCTGAAATATTAGATCTGTCGTAAATTGAACGGATTGTTCAAACGATCGATTTTCCCAACTGAATGCAGCGCTTAATAATAATAACAAACGTAAAGATCTTTTCTAGCAAAACTGCCGCTGAATATTAAGACGAGGGGCTCTACCAGAGATTCGACGAGGCTGATCTCAAGTAATATATATATCTTTATTGTACACAGATAAATTATAGAGAGAGAGAGAGAGAGAGAGAGTGAATGTAATTCTAGAAATTACTTAGAATCCTCCAGTAGTATAATTGTTTGTCTGTCCTTTTACGGATCAGCCAATCATAAGATACGAAGCCCTGACTTTACTGTACTGATTCAGGTATGAGCGTGAAGGAGCGATAAAGACGACAGTTACACTTCTGTACAGACAAACATTACACGAAGTTAGCGGCAAGCTGCATTCACACACAAAGACTTTCATCACGATTCAAAACATCACAAAACAATAATAAGAAAGAGTTTTAATTAGAAGGTCTCGTAAATAACGGACCGCTGATTTGCGTGCGCGGTGATGGCGCTCGATAGCGATCCAGAAGGGTTCCACGTTATTTATATCAGGTGAATTTGGTCTCCGAGACATGAACATGAGTTCAATCTAATGCTGCTCAAACCACTGTAGCTCCGTAACATCGCCATCGTGGAAGTCATCAAGCATGAATGGATGCAGGTGGTTCGCAGCTGTCACCGTGCCTTCGGTTACTACCACAGGTCCCAAGCGAGCATAGGAAACGTCTCCCGTAGCACAGTGCTGCTCCCACCAGCCTGGTTCCGTGTCGCGCCGCACGTTCAGAGCCTTCGTTCACCACGGTGACGGAGTTTGTGGAGACGACCATCGACCTAGTACAGCAAAAATGTGATTCACCCGAAGAGCCGACACGTTTCTCTTTATCGACGGTGGAATCCCGATGGCCCTGTGTCCACTGAAATTGTAACTGACGGTGGTGTTCGGTCAACATGTGAAGACGCAGGTGCGGTCTGCTGTAGAGCTCCATGTTCAACGATGTACGATAAATGGTGTGCTCAGATACAGCTGTGCGTGCACCAGAGGAGATGTCACAGATCACCATCCATCCTTCTTTACAGAGCAGACGGCCTTAGAAACAGACGTTCTGTAAAGAATCGTGGACGCTCAACCATTTACCCCTAGTGGTAATTTCACTGTCCTATCTCTTTCCGTAGATGCCCACGACAGTAGCACGTGAACATTTGACCACCTGCGCTGGTTTCGAGATACCCGTTCACATGCTCTGTGTAATAATAATCTGCTCTTTGTCAAAATCGCTTAACTCATTGTATGTCTCCATTTGCAGCCCATATCTTCGCTTGAGTATGTCCGGCAGTGTCTGCTCCGCTTACACACTTTTGTTATCGCGTCCCGAGCTCGGTGGACAGTAATCGCAAAGTTTTGGCTTATCAGTGTGCAAGTGTAACTGCAGTAAGGGAAGAGGGTTTCGATGGCGGGATAGAAGGGATCTGGTAGACGTACCGACGTATATTGAGAGCATTGTAGGAAATGTTTGCAAATGCATCCTTAAGGTTTACAGCTGTTACAAGTTCTAAGGTTAAAAGGCTACGGTTCGCTTGAGAAGTTCTGGTGACCTTCTTTTCGTAAGAATCAGCAAACCTTCATGAAATACAGGCTTCTTGGGAAGAACGTTTCTTTTGTTTTTAAACTTGAGTGGACTTCTGACCTGTTGCACACAAGTTACGCATCACTTTTTGCTCCCGTAGCAATTTATCTAACCATGATTAAGGAATTTATTTACAGTAAATGCTTGTTTACACTCCAAGCACTCCCAAACTCAGTCAGAAAGAGACTGAAGCACCCCTTCCAGTCCATTAATAATACTGTTGAATGTCAAGATGTAAGCTAATTGGAAAATTTATGCGTAGCTGACTTCTAGTTGTTTTAATTCAAGAGATTCGAAAGTGTGAATTCACTGCTGTCTTACTGTCTCAGTAGGTTTCCGAATCACTTTATCGTGAAACGTTTTAAAATTGTTTGTAACATCATCTGTAGCTGTTGTGTTGTTGTATATGGTTGGTACACATTTATATTACACAATCAGTTCCCTAACGGGGTTATTAATAGTCCTGACTATAATATTTCTCAGTCCTAGGTTGGACGTTTAGTTCCCGAACACTACTACCTCATCTGCAGAATCTTTAGAACTGCGACTCTTGCCGGTGGAGAGAAAACACGATCCGCGCGTAGAGCTCCCAGCTCCTCTGGTATTCACGGCCTCCTCCGACGCTGGTCATTGTTTATGTTCCTGGCGTGACGCGGTGCTGTTCAAATTACAGGCTCCAAACTCAAGGACACGGATGTAATCATCCTGAAGCATCGCCAGTGTCGTTGAAGGACCTCACGACTAATGGGCCTGTACTCGGCACGTGACATCTCAGGAACGACGCCTATTGTCTCCGGCAGAGTATGCGTATATCCGCTGCTCTTTTTAAAGAACTCTTGATATTACTTACTAAATACTAAATATTATCTTACAACCGCATTACTAAGTAACGGAAGAAAGACATGAAAAATCTAGGCCCCTTGGTGTCAGTACCAACCTTATACAAAACCCTTCGTAGTGTATTGTAAAATACGCCGTTCTAAATTATTCAAAGCGTAGGAATAATAGGTAGTATCGACAAAACCGTGTCACGCTCTGAAAATCACCTTTTCTCAGCCTGAGCTCAGTTCCGTACCAAAGAACATGTATGATTCAAACTCGGTGTGACCCTCGACTTGATCGGCAACTCGTCCCGTTTCGTGCCAGGTGCTCGTGGTGGAACCAGAAGGTGACAAGCGTAAGTGGGTCGCTACCGACAGATCCTTAACGCCCTCAGTGGTGTCTCAGCGCAGGATGGTGACGTGTGCGTCGTGCCGTCTCCTCCACAAAGAAGGAAGTGTTACGAAATACGCAGAAACTGTGTAACTCCATCTGACCCAGAAGTATTCTTAGTTGGACTGGGACTACAAGGCTACCATTAGAAAATCTACTCCTTTCGCAGAAACACATCATTTCCTTTTACCAGTACTAGGTTTAAAATAATTAAGTGAGAGTTATTATTTATAACAAAGAAGATAAGTAAATACAAGTAATTATGGAGGGGCAAATATATATTTAATATAGTCACGGCTGGAACGGGTCAGATAAATTCTAGGAGGATATTCCTATTTACCAATATGTACAATTTGATTATAACTGGATGTAAGGGTGTGAAGATAGTCCCCACAGTTAATATGATGTGGTGATGAGTTACAGAAGATTCCATTTCTTGGTACTAGGGTGCAGTGTTCTTGGTGTCACTATCTGTGTACTATGACAGATTTTATAGAGAGAAAAATGACTGAATACTACCTTTCACATACTCCTATAGACATTAGCATGTTGAAGTCTGAGGTATTAGTTGTCGATATGTATGGAAAGGCAGTGCTTTAGTAAACATCTGAAGGTCTCAAACACATTAAAAGTTCAAATGTGGTGAAATTAGACAACCTGGACAGCGCTTTATAGATTGCAGCAGACAGACTGAGCTGCTGTCACCTTATTTTAGTGCCGCGTATGACGACGTTATTGGCTATTTGTGTGAGCACAGTGTTAACATAAATCAAATGGAACAGTGCCTAAATGGCAATGTTTATCCAACACCAAGATATGCAGCTGCAAACACTAAAAGCATAAAATCTTTGGAAGCTAAATTTACTGAAGGAATGTGTATGCAGGTAATGGCGAATATGGGCCTGAATTCTATTGAAACTGAGTTCAAAGCACATAAAAAGATAATTATTTGGAGAATACTGTAACACTAAATGACCTTCTGTATATATATATGTGTGTAAATAAAAAAATGTTATACCAAAAAAGAAATTGTTCTTATTTGCTTCCATCATAAATAACTTTTATGGTTAAAATATTAGGATGTTCTATAAATCCACTGACAACAAATTAACTTAAGGTTTTTGTAATTATCAATAATTTTCCTTACATTTTCAAAGAGATTGCTTATATGTAGGGAGGCACACCATACTAACACAGTTCGTTGTTGTATAAGCATCATTACTTTGGTTATATAGACAGATAATCATACTAACTCATTTATATAGGTGCAAAATGAGGGTTTACCATGCCTTCAGATACTTAGCCATAGCTCTCAGTGGATCAAACCCCACAACAGGCCACAGAGGTCCGGCCACCCCACCGCCGACCCACACCGAACCCAGGGTTATTGAGCGGTTTGGCTCCCAGTGGACGCCCCCGGGAACGTCTCATACCAGACGAGTGTAACGTCAAATTTTTTACTCTCCGCCGGGCGGATTCGTGCCACCGACCGCTGTGACCGAGCGTTTCTAGGCGCTTCAGTCCGGAATCGCGCTGCTGCTACTGTCGCAGGATCGAGTCCTGCCTCGGGCATCGATGTGTGTGATGTCAAAAATGTTTCAAATGGCTCTGAGCACTATGGGACATAATTTCTGAGGTCATCGGTCGCCTAGAACTTAGAACTAATTAAACCTAACTAACCTAAGGACATCACACACATCCATGCCCGAGGCAGGATTCGAACCTGCGACCGTAGCGGTCACGCGGTTCCAGACTGAAGCGCCTAGAACCGCACGGCCAAACCGGCCGGCTGTGTGATGTCCTTAGCTTAGTTAGGTTTACGTAGTTCTAAGTTCTAGGGGACTGATGACCTCAGATGTTAAGTCCCATAGTGCTCAGAGCCATTTGAACCATTTGGATTCGTGCCGGGGACCGGAACGCCACCCCCTTACACCGCGCGGCTAGCCGGTCAGGCGTACAAGTGATTTTGGCAATATAAATTACAGTGAAAGTAAAGTACTCCTCAGCAAGAAGAGTTAAAATATGCGTACATCCATTGTAGAACCGTTTTGTGATAACATTGGGGTAGTTAAAATCAATAATTAGGATGACTGTCAGAAGCGTTTAGAAAAGGGACGGTCAGTAATGTTATAGAAGGAGATGTGTGTGTCATTTAATTATTATCTACGTAGGAAATTACAAGTTCGGCACTGTGAGATACGGTGTCAAAGCAAAACTAGCGTTTCTCTTATTAGGGAATGATAATGTGACAGCAAGAGGAATATCGATTAAAACCGGCAAGGAAGCACTGGAACTCATTTCGAAAAAATATAGAAATTCTGTGACTATTGAAAGGGTCCTGTAGCCACCTTTCATTAGTCCGGTAGCCAATTTTCACTAGCATTTCTCTTTCTTTCCCTTGTTTCTCTTTTCTAATAACTCTCATAGTGGTGTGATTGAATGAATGTGGTTGCTAGACGGTGGCGTAGACTGATGCAGAAAGTCTGAGATAGTCATACAGATTCACCAAGAGTTGTACAGAATAGCCAACTCTCGTAGTGGTCAAGTAGGCAAAGAGGTTTGCGCTACTTGTGAGAAATCCACCTGCGTTAGGTTTGTGGCGGAAATGGCATCTTTGGGTATTCCGGGCCACGATGAGCGTGGAAGAGGCTGGAGAAGAAAAAGGGAGGCAGTCTGCCGTCGGTACAGGAAGCGTCCACAGCTGTGCTCCAGTCGAAGAATGGTGAGTTAGACTGACCGCGTGGCGCGTTGTTACTTGGCGAGGGGAGAGCTGTTAGCGTTTGGTCTCGCTTTTCAACTCTGAGAGATTGCTTTGCCTTGTCGCAGCAAGGAATGCAAAACTTTGGTAGATTTTTCTTTTAGTAAATTTCTATAGCAGACTTGGATCCGCCGGAAGAGCGCCACACAAAGGTGTCGATAAGAGTGAGCACTCGCTTCTATATGAATGTCTGTTTGTCTTCAGCTGTGCTTGTATAAGCTTTCATTTTTCTAAATATTAATAGCTTTGCCTTCTCGCAAATTTTCCTTGCTTTATGTGTCTTTCGTCCGTGAGGAGCCAACCACGTGGTTGAACATTAGAGCTCGTTGGGGTGCCGTCATCACTAACTGTCCGATCGCATGTTTGTTTTAAGCAATGTTAAGTGTTCATGATTGCGTGATGTGATATTGTTGCAACTTGGCCACGATACCTAGAAATTGCGTCTCCACAAACCACGTGGGCACGCGGGTGCACTGCGAAACGTGTACCATTTCATGAGTTATTGCGATCAATCATCAGGCAACAGCAGGTGTATGAATGATTCACACCAATGATTTTAGGTGTAGATTATAACGGTGAATGTATCGGTGCTTTTCTTTAATGTTTTAGGAATTAATGTTATCAGGAATTGTGTAAATACCTCACATCCATGTCTTAGGAATAAATGATTTTATTCACCAATTTCTCTTGTATTCCGAGATTACGTTTTGCACCTAAGCCACTCACCTCGTAGCTTTCCCGTTAGCACATCCAACGCGTTTCCTTACGCACAGGTTCAGTGATTAGTTTTCCCTTTTATTTTAAAACAAATGCTTTAGATTAAGTCTTATTTTCAGGTGTGTTGCTGGGAGCTGATTTTATGCGCAGTATTGATGCATTTTCTATTTTATTTTAAATGTTTGGTTCTCGTGAACAGTGCACGGGCAATACTATTAATTACATTGCATCCCCTATGAGCGATATCACGAAGTATGCATTTTTATGAGTTTTTTGACTGTGATAAAATTAATTTATTTTCCGACTCGGCCAAACCTTTGATTAGTTGTATGGTTAGAGTCGGTGGCGACCCTAATCTTAACGTAATAACCCGTAGAAATAGGTTAGTTTATACCATATGAAGTGGAGTTACCTGTCATTAAAATAAAGCTGTCTGGAATATTGGAGCAAACCCACGTAGACCGCTATTACGTTTTGAATTTCGACATAACGCAAGATTTTGCCGGGATTTGCAATAAAATGAAAATGTGTGACTACCTTATATTAATCCACGGACACTGCATGGAAAGTGACTCGTAGCAAAACAGCAATATGATTATAGAATGAAGACTTTCGCGATTGGATAAGATACCTGCTGGTAAACCTTTCGGGATGTGAGGTCGTGGACCAACAAACTCTCCTTTTTCTGACGTTTCGTCCAGGACTGCGATGGACATCCTCAGAGACGCTCCTCCGTGAGGATGTCCAGTGCAGTCCCGGACGAAACGTCAGAAAAAGGAGAGTTTCTTGGTCCACGACCTCACATCCCGATAGGTTTTCCGGCAGCAATGTGATTGTGCACGATGATAATACAGTTGGGACTATTTAACGTGGTTGAGATCCAACGGTAGAGTAAGAATATGTAACCAATATACACAACAAATTACGAGCCTCAGAATGAACAAAATTATTAGTATTCGCCTTACAGATTTTATAAAGTCTCCAGACATGCGACTACAGCAAACTGTTGTGTCTTTCTCGGCTAAAGAAAGTGTTATTGCGAGGCCGAAGACTACAATACACAGTGCGTGACTTATTAAGTGTATTTAACACCAGTATTTCTAATGTGCTGCACTCTACTCTGTGACAGTTGCTTCCATATGGCGTCAATTAATGAATAACTTACAGATCAGCTGCTGGGTGGTGTTTGCACTTTCTGTACTGGGGTAATAAGAACACAACAAAATTGACTGGCACACTAGTAAGTCTTCCAAGATAAGCTTACAAACAATATTCTGTGTGCATATACTTCGAATTATCTACCTGTAAACTACGCGGAGGCTCTAAACACCGACTCCAACAAAGACGATACATGTATTATACATAGCTGCTAGATTAAAGCGGGAGAAACATATTTCTCTTACTATAGGACACTGTTCTCCACAACAATATAATTTATAGGTATTGCCAAATTAGGACGCCGCCCGTGGTGGTCGAGCGGTTCTAGGCACTTCATTCTGGAACCGCGCGACCGCTACGGTCGCATGTTCGAATCCTGCCTCGGGCATGGATATGTGTGATGTCCTTAGGTTAGTTAGGTTTAAGTAGTTCTAAGTTCTAGGGGACTGATGACCTCAGATGTTAAGTCCCATAGTGCTCAGAGCCATTTCAACCAAATTAGGACTGATTGCTACCAACAGCATTATTCCACAAGTACTTAAGACTAAGAGTAAATGTGTAACAGAGACTTAACGCATGCACCATTAAAGAATTTACGCATTTAAATGCAGTTAACGTGTTAAAAAACCGAAACTGGCGTATACCATGCAGGAAGCGTTTAAACTGCAGTTGCGAAAAGAAGAAACTATTGTAGATGTGGGAGAAAGGTTTACACATGCAATTAAAGCTAGACTGTGACATGAGCAATACCAGACATTAACATTTACAAAAACAGCAATAGTAATTATTCATGTGATGGAGACATGGCCAAAAATTATGGATTGGAGTATGTATACTATATTAAAAACATACGAAAGATCTGTTTCTGAAACACAAGTCCCACCTGGATCTGCTTAAAAAGGAAGTTTCCACTGTATCTAAAAGCTGTGGATTGGATGTGTGCACCTAGCAACAGAATAAGCGTTTACAGATCTCAGAATCGACGGAGTAACAACAATTAACGACCACCAATTTGAAAAAGTTGTAAACTTAAATTTCTACACGGAAATTCCACGAGAATGTGCATCATAAGAGCTGGTAGCGTACACCCAGACAGGTGTGGAGTGTTATAACGATAGCGAAATGTGTGGAAGTAAGAGCCAAATTAAACTCGTCGAATTCTCTTGGCTAGAAGACCTGCAAGAAGAAACAGAACTAATTGTTAAAGCCATACAGGAAAAATTTGTATTGGAATTCGAAAACAACCTTCATTGCACTTGTCAACGATTCAGATGGCAGTTAAATTGAGCTATGTATATGTACTGGTATTCGAGAACAACTTTCATTGTAGTTATCAATGATTCAGATGTTGATCTAATCCTTAGAGTACCTGTGGTTCCCGACTGAAACCACTATTTTATCAATTGTTTTAGAAGTACGATTTCCTTTAGTATGAAATCACCTATGTGTAGCAAGAGAGAGAAACCTAGTGGTACAGTGACGTACTTCTACGACTGTAGTGCTAGCGATCACTAACAGCGTTCAAAGCAACAGTCGACGCGGAAATGTTAGAGAATTTAAAGGAAATAACAGAGAAACCAATGGACGTTTATGGAAACGGAGGCCAAGCGGCGTCCCGTGCATGAGAGTAAAAGACGTAGCCTGCTTGAAGTGTAAGCGGCAAGGCCATTACGCTAAAGATTGTCACGAAGAGCCCCGGCACGCCTGGAGAAAAATGAGGGTGCCAGTGTCGAGGAAAACAGGCAAAGTTGTACAGGGAAACTAAAGGGCAAGGCCGTACCGTCGGGCATTGTCGTAGTGAGTGAGCCCACAGTTAGGGCAAGCGACTGCGCAACGGAGAACGACGTCCACAGCTCGAGGTCTAGTGACAGTGTCGCCTTGCGCGTCGAGCGAGCAGGTCGTCGTTAACTTCCGCGTGTGTCGCAGCGCCGCTTGTGTCGAAGCTACTCAGTCTTGTTGGTGTATCGGCCGGAGTCACATCGTAGTTGCGTAGCGGAGTTTGTTGTCGTTTTCCTCTTGGTGGCGGTGTTTTCTGCCCGAGCCATGGTGTCTGTCGAGTCTCCTAAATCTGTTCCTCTTCGAGGTACTGTTCGTTTCAGTTTTGACAAGAGTACGCGTCGTGTTCAACTTGGCTCCTTAGAAATTCACGATTGGTTGGCTGATCAGGTAGATATTGCTTACTTTGATTTTGATTTATATGCAATCTTTGTGAACTTTTATGATCCCGTTCAAGTAGAAAGATTCCTCTCCCGGTTTGGTTCTAAAGTGTTGTTTACACATCGCGATGGTTCTGTTAGTCACGTCGTCTTTGAAAATGCGGCACTCGAGTACACTCCGGTTAGGATTTATAACCTTCCTCCAGAAGTGGACGATTCATTTCTTAAAACAGCGTTGCTTCCGTTTGGAATCATACGGCATATTCGATGGGAGCGCTGGTCAGCACAACATCGCTTCCAGTGTTATAATGGTATCCGGACTATGGAAATGTGCGCTAAAAAGAATATTCCTTCCCACTTAACTGTTTGTGGTTACCGAATCCATGTTACGTATACAGAGCAAGAAGGAACTTGTTTTCTCTGTAACGAAAGCTGTCATCTCAGTTCTGATTGCCCGCGCCTTACTATTGTTCTGACATCGTCTTATCAAAAACATCTTCCTTTAACGTTAGCAGACACGGTAACTTCGCCGTCAGCTGTCAGTCAGTCTCCAGCATTAAGCGATGTAGCGGCAACATTACCCCCTACTCCTCGCGAATTTCCACCGTTACCGACTCGTACCAGTGCGGCCTCTGTCCACGAGAGATCGACGGCTCCTGCAGCGCACGTCAACCGCCGGCGGACTGAGGACGGTACAGAGTTCGAGGACGCCCCACTCCAGTCTCGTTCTTCTGACACGGCGTTGACAGAAGGTGCACCTTCTTGCGGTAATGCGTTGTCTACTGATGTTAATTGTGATTCTAGTATTATCAGAGAGGATGTAGCTGCTTCTGTTGATGCTGAAATGTGCGTTCAATCTGCGTCACCCACTTCACCCGTCGACGTTACGGTTCCTGTGGGTTCCGTTGTTCCCACAGAGACGTCGCCTGCTGGCCAGCCCTTACAGTGTTCTAGTGCAGTGCCACCCCTCCTCCACGCTGAGACGGTCGAGCAACAGGATTCTACAGGTTCACTTCCTGATGATCAGGAGATGCCACCCGACACCGGCACTGCACTACCTCTCTCTTCTGTACCTGATGTTGCTGTTGGTCGTTCTGAGTTGTGTTCCCCGATTTCCGATAAGTGCGGTGACGATGCCTCCTCTGTCAAATCCGAGCTTGACGTGCCCCCAACCTCTCCACATCAAGAGTGTATATTTCCACGGAGTGGTGTGAAACAGCGTTTTCAACCTGCCCGTGCCGTGGCGCGTCGTAAAAAGAAAAGCGAGGATTCCTCGGCGTCAGGTGGGGAGGATTAGCATTATACCTCCTTTTCCCCGCCTCCAGACGTTGGGGAGGGACGGACGTGATAGTGATTTTTCCTTAATGTTATTTTATTGACCTCACATGTGTTATCGGATGCAGGCGTATACATTTCTAACCCTCAATGTTAATAGGATACGTTCCCAATTACGGCTTGCTGCGTTACGCCAGTTTACTTACGATTCCCAAGCTGATATCGTGTGTTTACAAGAGGTATTATTTGATGAGTTTTGTCTTCCTGGATATTCTATGTTTTTCAATGTCGCGCCTGAAAATTCTACCGGTATGGCTCTGCTTTATCGAGATGGAATCCCGCTAAACACTCTACATCTCACGGACCCCTCTCTGGACGACATCGTCGCAGACGTATGGCGGAGGACAGCCCAGTCCCAGACGCGTTATTCCTGACTTCTCGAATGGTGGGTTACCATTGCTAAACCCCGGATTCGAAATACACTCGAGCATTTTAGCGCTGAAAAAGCGGCTGAAACAAGGCGCACCAGGGAATTTTACTATGCAGTCCTTCGCGATCTTTACGATAATGCTCGTGATGCCCCCTTGAGAGTCGTCGACGTCCACCGTGTGAAGGCAAAACTTCTCCAACTCAAACGCAGGCAAATGGACGGGGCCCGACTGCGTTCCCAGCCTCGTTCAATCGTACAGGATGAGTTGACCTATCTTCTTCTCCGGCTTCACAAGCGACTTCAAAGAACGTGTCTTTCTACCATTCGTTCTCTAGATCGGCGTGAGTGGTCCTCCCAATCTGATTTCATGCGTGAACTTTATCAGGACTGTTCCGAACTTTATACTGAAGTGGATTCAGACGGTCCACCGTCTGTTGATTTCACCTCCCTCCTTGATCGTGTTGTTACACCAGCTCTCCAGGAAGAGTTTTTCTCTGTATTCCATCGCGCTGATGTACTTGATATTGTGTGTGGCTCGTTCTCCCTCCCATAAATCACCCGGCCCCGATGGCCTTTCCAAAGAATTTTATATTCGATTTTGGCCCCTACCTTCCATGGTGAATGAAGTGTTCCAGGGAGGCCCTCTCCCGCCCAGCTTTAAGGTTGCTAAAATAGTCCTGATTCCCAAAAAGCCGGGAAGTTTGCGTGTGGATCAGGTCCGCCCAATAATCCTCTTCAACTATGATTATAAAATAGTGGCGCGAGCGGTCAATAGACGACTATCTGTATTGTTGACTACCATCATCTCGAGCCATCAAAGTTCTCTTCCGGGTCGTACTCTCCTGACTCCCGTTGCTGAATGTCGAGATTTAATTTCGATTGCTTTCACCATTCCCGTGCCAATCGCTTTGCTTTCCATTGATTTTCACCAAGCGTTCTACCGCGTCAATCATGAATTCCTTATGCGAGTATTGACTGTTGGTTTTAACAATGCTGCACGACGGCTGTTTAGCTCTCTCATCACTGGTATTCAGGCGTCCATTGATAAATCGCCGTCTTACTTCCCCCATCGCAGTGTGTCAGGGCGTCCTTCAAGGGAGTCCATTATCAATGTCCCTCTACGTGCTGTTTCTAGAACCATTATTGCGAACTATAGCTGCCTAGCAGCAGTAATTCACTATGCATATACTGTCCAAAACCGCCTTTCGTAGGCAGACTTTACCTAACACATCAAATACCTAATATACCAAACATGAACGCAACTCCGGGCAGGCAACAGGAACCACCTACGTGAATTCCTTCAAAAAGGAACAGACAGGCACCACCAAAGGTAGCGCTGAGCAGACCGGGTGGGCAACGACCCACTCAGCAGAATAACCAAAAGATACTCCAGTTGAACAAATAAATTAGTAGCAACAAATATCGTAAGGTGCCACACACACACACACACACACACACACACACACACACACACACACACACACACACACACGGCAAGAACTTCCAACAATGCCGTCCCACAGCAGAATCAAGTTCAGAAACCGCTGCTGCAGCTTCCTGCGGAAAATCTGACGAGACAACCGAGCCCACATCCTAACCTGGCAGACGACTCCAAAATTCAGCAACTAGTTGTCTCCGGGCCAGAGTATCACAGGACCCCACCGGGCCTCCACATCAGACAGGCAGGAAGAACAAGTATGCCGACTCCAATGAATCACCACCGCATGGCCAGCACAGCGGCGAGTCGCCTCCTCCCCAGACCACTCTGCTCATATTGCGAGGCACAACAACCTTGGCGCTGGTCACCAGCAGGTCAGGCAGAGGGAACTTCCCGTTCCATGCAACACGTGGAAACCGACTACCCTCTAGCTTTCCGCGGGCCACTGCAAACACACGCCAGCGACGTAAAAGCAAATCACCACCGGAGCGCCACCCACACCAGAACAGCAAACTGTAATCGATTACAGCGCGCGCTCTAAACAAGATCACAAGATAGCGGCGTGCACCATATCAAAGCCTTTGCTGACGTGGCTCGGTCTCCTGCTCCTCGTCCGTCTCCTGTGGCGGCCGCTAACGATCACCAAACGAAAAGACCAGCTGCAGCATCCTCACACCCACCTGTTGAAGTGGCTCAACCTGTCGGGGTGGTATCTTCTCCGCCAGCGCCAACTCCAGCGCCTGCTCGTCGCAGGGTCCAGTAACCCACCCGGGGAAATACCCCCAGCTGAGGCGGGAGATAGATCCTTTCGGGACGACATGCGAGAAATCCTGCAGGTCGTCTCCTTTTTCACGAAGTCCCAGATCAGGGCGATTATTCGTGATACGGCTCAAAAAATCCGTCGGTCGTAGGACGGGCTCACGAAGGTCATCGCCCTGGTTGAAGGGCTCATCCAGATCTTATTATAATGGCAGTTTGGCCATTACCCGACTACCATCGCCCTAGGGATCTCGCCGTCTGCATCGTTAATGCCAATGGTATCAACCGGGTGAAGACTGAACTCAACACCTTCATACATGACTACCATCTGGATATTCTCCTTGTTACTGAAACACACCTTAAGCCGACGGACGAGTTTCGCCTGCACAACATAGTCTGCTATCTAACTGACCGGCTCAATTGCAGCGGTGGAGGCGCAGCCGTGTTCCTCTGCAGGATGTTGGCCCACAACCAAGAGGCTCTTCAGCCACTGGACTGTATAGAGGCCATAACTGTCTCCACCCACCTTGAGCCATCACATTTGCTGCAGCTTATCTGAGCCCTAACCAACCACTCCCGGAGGCCGACCTCCGCAAGCTGACGTCATTTGACAAGCTTATCATTGGGGCTGATCTCAATGCCAAACATCCAGTGTGGCATTCTCGTATCGCCAATCCCAAGGGTCTCCTCTTCCTTGAGCTGGAAGATACCTTGGCACTGTCTGTCTATGGACCACACACTCCTACACCCATACCAGTCTCCTCCAACTACCAGCCGGATGTTTTGGATTTGGCCATTTTTGAACACGTTGCTGCACAGTTTTCTTTGGAAACAGTACATGACCTAACTTCTGACCATGACCCAGTTCTTCTACATCTTACCGATGTTGCATTGTCCTTTGACATCCGTTCTACTGTTACAGTTACTGATTGGGCCAAATTTGCAAGGATCCTCAGCAACAGCACTCAGCTGGACCTAGACCTGACGACCACTGCCAATCTTATACATGTGGTTGATTACCTCACCGCAAAAATCCAGCGAGCTGTAAAAGTCTCTACTTCCCACGTCCCTAGGGCACTAACCCCGCTGGATGATTTACCTCCACTTTTATGTGAACTGAAAATCCAAAAGAACCGCTGCCGGTGTAAGCAATAACGTGACCCTCGGGACATGTGTCGTGTGAAGCAGCTCCAATGGGAGTTCGGTCACCGCTTAGCGGATTGGAAGTCAGAACAGTGGGAGGACAGGATGTCCACGTTTCTTCTCCAGCATAAACCAGACTGGGCTGTCGTCTGAGCCCTGCGGTGTACCACCTTGCAGACCCACCACCCAGATGCCCACTGGTCTCATGTATGATACCCTATGTGTGGTGGAAACCCTGGCCAATGCCTTTGAGGCCCAAACCCACCTGCTAGTCCTGGAGCCCACGCCAGATGAACTCCAGGATGACCAAGATATCCTGAGGGCTGAAGCTGCCTTCCGGCACAGACCACCACGTATAGCCACTCGCCTTACGTCCACAGCAGGAGTGCTCCGAATCCTCCGGAGGAAACAATTCGGCCCCCGGCCTGGATGGGATCGTCAACGAACATCTCTGTCGGCTACCGCGACAGCCCCTATTCCTTTTCACCAGGAAATTGAACTGTTGTCTTCAGAGTGGCCTTTTCCCTCCACAGTGGAAGCAGGAAAAGCTTATTGCGATCCCAAAGGCTTCTAAAGACCAACAACAGGTCCATCAGCCTTCTGAACACCATGGCGAAAGTCCTGGAGTCTCTCATACTCTACCGCATTTCCCAGCCTATGGCGGTATCTGGGACGATCCGTCCCAAACAGTTTTGGCCTACCTCATACCTTTCCGCTGAACTGTAAGTTCTCTGGATCATGGAGCACATCAGCAAGGGTTTTAATTCCAGCATGTCGATGGCAGCGGTCTTCTTGGATGTGGGGAATGCTTATGATAAGATTTGGCAGGACAACCTGGTGTATAAGATGCTGTCGCAAACGCCCATCCCTGACATCTGCGTTAAGATCGTGGATGATTACCTTCACCAGAGGACCTTCCTCGTTGCTCAGCGGGGTAAGCGCTCCAGTGCGCGCCACATGTCAATGGGTACCCCTCAGGGCTCTGTGTCGTCCCCTCTTCTTTTTAATATCAATGTCAATGACATGCCAGTCCTCCGTCACTGCCATTGGGCGCAATACGCCAATGGCACTTTACACAACCGGCAGCGGTCCTGATCACCTCATTGCTCGCCTCCAAAGGCAAGTGGTGTCGCTCCAATATAATGGCCCTCAATGTCGCCAGAACTGTGGCTGTGAATTTCACTAAATGGCGCCCTATACTCCACAACAACATCTCAATTGGGGGCGTCCAGGTCCCGTGGGCCCAAGCTACCAAGTATCTCCAAGTCTGGTTGGATAAGAAATTTTTCTTCCACAGCCACGCAGAATACGTCACACATAAAGGGTTTAGGTTGACAAAGGCCTTGTACCCGCTCTTCTCCAGCCGAGAGCTGAATTTAGACACCGTGCTCCCGCTGTATCACTCCGTTGTCCTACCCTCACTAACGTATGGTTCCTCTGCGTGGGCCACGATTAGTAAGTCCCGGATGCTGACGTTCCAGCATCTACAGAATAAAGCTGACGGCCTCCGTGACGCGGTCGCACGGTCGCACGGTCGCACGACTACAAACCATCGGCACCACACTTCCACGGCTCTGGCACCGACACCGAGTTCCTCTCATCATCCTGGAGGACTCGGATTCTGTCTATGGCTGACGATAGCCTCAATACGACCACATTTTTTGTCCGTTTTCGTACAGTTAGTATCACTGGCCTGTTCTCGTCCAGCCACTTTATTTTTTATTTTCATTTTTTTTATTTTTTATTTTTATTTTATTTTATTATTATTTTTTTTTTTTTTTTTTACCATAGAGTTGGCGCATTACTGCACCCCTCCTCTGTGCTTCCACCATCGGAGGGTGGCACTGAAGTTTCACTGCCACACCTTCAACGTGCTATGCTCGGCTGTTATTCAGCTGTTGCTTTGAATCCCCTCTCACTTGTGCACCGAGACAGTTGGGCCGGGTCTGAACCGGTGACGCTGTGCGTTAGTAAACTGCCACAAGAAAGAAAATAGTGATTAAAGTAAACAATGTCAAATAAAGCAAGGTAGGCATTGGGCACAAATTCGCTGTGCCAGAAATAGTTTTGTTGGTTCTTTCTTTTTTGCTTTATAAATTTCAAGCTTCTCTAACAAATTAAGAGCGCGGCCTCTGTGAAGAATACGCTTACAATTCTCGATGCTCCATACGGAATGACTAGTTTCAGATAAAAGCTGTCCTAAAGCAGGTTTTGTTCCGTGGCTGTGTGTGTTCTTTAAGCCATAATTTAAAAGAGCGGCCTGTTTGACAAATATAATATTTGTCGCAGTCAGTGCAGTCAATCCTGTATACTCCAGAGCCATCAGATTTGTCATACTTTCCTTTCAGTTTATGTTTTATCCGCAGTTTTAGGGTGTTGTTAACGTGAAATCCACATCTGACATCAGACTTTTTACAACATCTTTCTATTTGCAGGGCATTTTGCCCTTAAATTTCATAGGGACGGTTTTAATTCTATCTTTACCGTTTCTATTTTGTGTGTGCGTGTGTGTGTGTGTGCCTGCTGTGTGTTATACGTTTCTTTAACCTACTGTAGGGGCGCGTGACGTCATTTACATTCCTTTAACGATCTTTCTTCTGTACTGTTTGTTATATGTTTCTTTAGCCTAATGTAGGGGCGCGTACGGCATTTACATTACTTTAACGATCTTACTTTTGTAGTATTCTATTTCATTGCTTTTTATTACTGTAATGCCTTTTATACGTTATAAGCTCATTACAGACTTCAACTGTTGTATCCCCCTTTATTTTCGCTGTTCAATTAATTATTGAAAACTACTGTATGCTGACATAGCGACATCTGGTGAACTTACAACACAAACATCTTGTGGCTACTGTACGGCAGCTTGTTTTGAACAGTAGTGCTATTGACATGACTCGTGCATATGATGATGGTCATTGTAGACCGAAACCGGTAATCTGTTAATAAAAAGTTTGTGACCGTAGACGTAAATTAAAGGAAACTTATTGTATACACGGGTCACTGTTTTATTCGCGACAATGTCGCAGCTTGTGAAACATTTCATGTATTTCATAATGGCTGTAGTCGTCGCAATGCCTGTTCCATCATAATTCGGATTAACACAGGCAATGAAATATTGTTCTTTGCAAGGTCACTCTATAGCCCACGATGGACTCAAATATGGTTGTAGAGAGAACTTTCCTGAACATTACGTTATTACGCTGTACATTTATACCTAATTAATAGTGTTGCTTTTATGGGTATTCCCCCTCTCAGTACTTAAAGGTACATTCCACACGGTTAAATTTTGCGTGTTATCCAATTACTACCCTTTGGCAAGAGGTGTCTTTAATTAGTAGGACGATGTGACGTTTAAATTTTTGTGAGTGTAGTTACTGTAAGGTATGTTCAATATGCAACTGTTTCCAGATAGGCACTTAAGATGTATGTTGGCTGGATGTTTAATGCTTGTGTAACCTAGACACATACTTCCGCAGAAACTGTGTGTCGCAGTGGGTTTCTTATCCTGGTATTAATCTTCATTGCAGCTGAAGTATTTTGTGTTTGGTTGTTAAGTTATGGGGAGAAGTTAATGCAGGAATATTTTTGTATTATATGTGCTGAAATGGCTTAAGGGCAGAGATTTCACTCAACCTCCAGCGACCTGCAGTTAGCAAATTGTGTTTGGCATCCACAGGATCTCTCAGCTGTTCATCGCCTTGGCTTCCATTTTACTTTCGTGCCATGATCCATCCTATTTTCTTTCACCTTTGCTTAGAGCACGTGAAAACAGCTACCTACTCCTTGTACAGCAGACGGGAGAACATTAATCGCTCTATAAAGCTTCCAAAATAGTTCGCTCATTAAATCCTTCGAGCACTGATGGGAATATTTTTTTTTCTTTCAAGCCCAGACACACGCGCGTTTCTGCGTCTAGGTTTTGGATGGAAAACCACAAACCATAGAGTTTTAAAATCGTGGTTGTATTTATCAGACTGCTAAACGAATTAGGCGGTGTGGGTCTGCAGATATCTGCATAATCTTTAAAAAGCGATCAGCACCTGCAACCGCCAAAACTGTTTGGGTGCTGCTTCACCTACTTGATTGTAAAGTGAACCAATTAAGCTTTAACCGCTTTCTATTTTCCTTCCTTCTACATCTACATCTACAGAGATTCTCCGCAATCCATCGTAAGATGCGTGGCGGAGGCTATCCTGTACCACGACTTGTGATTTCCCCTCCTGTCCCATTCGCAAATAGAGCGAGGGAAAAACGACTGTCTGTACGCCTCCGTATGAGCCCCAACTTCTCGTATCTTATCTTCGTCATCCTTACGCGATGTATGTTAGCGGCAGTAGAATCGTTCGGCAGTCTGCTTCAAATAGCGGTTCTCTAAATTTTCTCAATACTGTTTCCCGAAAAGAACGCTGCCTTCCCTCCAGGAATTCTCATTTGAGTTCCCGAAGCAACTCCGTAGCACTTGACTGTGTCAAGCTGAACACTAGTGGTACTGTATCCGAAGATTACAGGTTTATTCTTCCTATTCGTCAGCATTAACTTACATTTTTCCATATTTCTTCTGCGCCACCCCCCCCGCCCCCCCCTACATTCTTTCTCCTCACCATCAATTCTTTCTCAGTCCACGAATTTTTTTTTTTCCATAAGTCGTAGTAGCTGCCTACGCTATGATGAAGGTCACAGGCACTTCTGAACCCACCTCTCTCGTTGGAAGGCCCTTCCTTCCCCAGTCATTTCTTTTTCTTCGTTTGGTAATTGAACATGCAAATAGGTCATAACTCACACGTTCTGTTATGGAATACGAGGCACGAATCGGTGACTGAGCTCACAGTACGTGCATATCTGAGGAACTTCTACATCTACATTTACATCTACATACATACTCCGCAATCCACCAGACGGTGCCTGGTGGAGGGTACATCGTACCACAACTAGCATCTTCTCTCCCTATTCCAATCTCAAACAGAAGGAGGGTAAAATGACTGGCTATTTGCCCCTGTACGAGGCATAATCTCTCTTATCTTTGTGGTCTTTCCGCGAAATATAAGTTGGTGGCAGTAAAATTTTACTGCAGTCAGCCTCAAACGTTGGTTCTCTAAATTTCCTCAGTAGCGATTCTGGAAAGAACGCCTCCTTTCCTCTAGAGCCTCCCACCCGAGTTCCTGAAGCATTTTCGTAACACTCGCGTGATGATCAAACCTACCAGTAACAAATCTAGCAGCCCGCCTCTGAATTGCTTCCATGTCCTCCCTCAATCCGACCTGATAGGGATCCCAAACGCTCGAGCAGTACTCAAGAGTAGGTCGTATTGGTGTTTTATAAGCGGTCTCCGTTACAGATGAACCACATCTTCCCAAAATTCTACCAACGAACCGAATACGACTATCCGCATTCCCAACAACTGCCATTACACGCTTGTCCCACTTCATATCGCTCTGCAATGTTACGCTCAAATATTTAATCGACGTGATTGTGTCAAGCGCTACACTACTAATGGAGTATTCAAACATTACGGGATTCTTTTTCCTATTCATCTGCATTACTTTACATTTATCTATACTTAGAGTTAGCTGCCATTCTATACACCAATCACAAATCCTGTCCAAGTCATCTTCTGTCCTCCTACAGTCACTCAACCACGACACCTTCCCATACACCACAGCATCATCAGCAAACAGCCGCACGTTGCTATCAATCCTATCCAAAAGATCATTTATGTAGATAGAAAACAATAGCGGACCTACCACACTTCCCTGGGGCACTCCAGATGATACCCCCACCTCCGATGAACACTCACCATCGAGGACAACTCACTGGGTTCTATTACTTAAGAAGTATTCGAGCCACTATCTTATCTGGGAACCCATCCCATATGCTCGTACCTTAGTTAGGAGTCTGCAGTGGGGCACCGAGTCAAACGCTTTCCGGAAGTCAAGTAATATGGCATCCGTCTGATACCCTGGGTCGCAAGATATCATATGAAAAAAGGGCGAGTAGCGTTTCGCAGGAGCGATGCTTTCTAAAGCCGTGCTGATGCAGGGACAGAAACTTCTCTGTCTCAAGGAAATTCATTATATTCGAACTGAGAATATGTTCGAGAAGCCTGTAACAAACCGATGTTAAGGATATTGGTCTGTAATTTTGAGGATCCGTCCTTCTACCCTTCTTATATACAGGCGTCACCTGCGCTTTTTTCCAGTCGCTCGGGACTTTACGTTGGGCAAGAGATTCGCGATAAATGCAAGGTAAGTAAGAGCCAATGCAGTAGAGTACTCTCTGTAAAACCGAATTGCAATCCCATCAGGACCTGGCGATTTATTTATTTTCAACCCATTCAGCTGCTTCACAACCCCAGGGATGTCTATCACTATGTCCACCATACGGGAATCTGTACGAGACTCAAACGGCGGTATGTTTGTACGATCCTCCTGCGTTAAAGATTTCTCAAATGCTAAATTTAAAATTTCAGCTTTCGTTTTGCTGTCTGCCGCTGCCAGGCCAGACTGATCAGTGAGTGACTGGATGGAAGCCTTAAACCCGCTTACCGATTTTACGCAAGACTAGAATTTCCTTGGGTTTTCAGCAAGATCTTTTGCTAAGGTATGACGGTGGTAGTGGTTGAATGCTCCGCGCATCGCTCAACTTCATCGTTGAGGGGACGGATAATAATAAACGTTTCGCCGCTTACAGCTGCGTTCGGTCGAGGCTGGGTGGCCAGGCTTCCCGTGAATGTGGCGAGTCGGAGACATTCCCGAAAGGAAGCGATAACGGTACATGAAAGTGGCGGAGTCTCACAGGCACAGTCCGTTTTTTAAGTTCCCGTTCCCTGCGTTGATAGAAGCTTTGTTTTGGTGCTATAACGGCAGAGTGCTGGGCTTAGGGTGACCGCACAGCCTGGTCTATTAGACTTTACAGAAATTGCCCTCTGGCTCTGCGAGACGCGAACCGGAAAGGCGCCGCATGCAGGCCTGCGACTTTACATGTACGGTCATTGCACCCCACGCTTCAGTTGTCCCGCGCGAGGACTTGGCGTGGCCTGTGATTGGTGGGCAGACTCTGACGTCTGCCTACGTCCAAAATCGCCTTTTGATTTTGGTGGGAAACCCTGAGATTGGGTTAGTGTATTTTTCTGTTTTTATTGTGGAAGCAGAGAGCGTCATGAAATGTGCCGTTTCTGTTGCTGTGTGACGACTGGCAATTCTCGAGATCAACAAATGAGCCGCTGTTCATATTCATTTCGATGAACATACAGCACACGTGTAACTTCCGGCTGAAAGCAATAAACAGATAAAAGCGACAAAGAATTTTGTGTATCGACAGCCGATAATGGCAACGTGAGGTAACGAAAACAGAAAGATGTGGCACAAGCAATAAAGATCGTGATCAGAGACAAGATGGACTCGGTCCAAGAACGTGAACCAAAGGAGGAGGAGGGTGTAAGGAATTTGTTAACGGAGAACACAAACGGATTTCTTCCGCAACCATAAACCATTAAGAACCTTAAATATCAGTTTAATGTGAAGGAGCACCCTAAATTCTTTGTGGCGGCCTATGCAATACCTCACGTGTATCGTGATCGGCTTGCAGCAAAGATTACGAGAGTGTTGGATGACGACGTTACAGATCTCGCCAGGTCCAAGTGCAATAACCCGATCAAAGTCGTCGAGACAAGAGATGGAGCAATCTGACTCGCTGCTGACTCACGTCAGATAAACACTATAACTGAAGTCGAAGACCTACTCCAAAACTTCCACGGCGCCTCAGTATTTTCTTCGATAAATATGCGCAGTAATTTTTGGCATATCAAACTCCACTCCGAATGTCGAAAATGTACCACATTTCCACCACTTCGGACGCGTTATCAGTTTCAAAAACTGCATTTCAGACTGAACATCTCGTCTGTGGCATTCATAAGGGCTTTGCATGCCATCATGAACGAGTTGCTTAAGGAACATGTCACCATGTGCGTGGACGACCTTCTCATAGCAGTAACGTTGTGGTACGATGTCAGGTTCTGTGACAGGGTTGAAAACGTTCAGAGAACTTTGGGTGACCGTCAACTTCGAAAAATCGTGTTTTGGGACCGCCACCCTGAAATACCTGGAAAATGTAATTACAATGAATCGAACTGTACCCAACCCAAACAAGGTTCGGTCTATACCGAAGTTTCCTCAGCCAACAACCAACAGAAATCTCGATCTTTTGCTTGGAATTTTTTTTTTTCAGAGGTTGGTTCATAGTGATACACAGAGTAACGCACATCTCACATAGCTCTCCGGCAAGAAAACACAGTGGCTATTGGATGAAATAGCGGAAAAGCACTTACAGGTACTGAAGTCAACACTGGTTCAGGTACCTGAACCTGGCCAATGATTTCCCCATGATGGCAGATAGTGCATACACTGGTTTGGGAATTATGATTTTTCAGAGATACATGGAGGAGAGCAAGACTATTGCATTTGGTAGCCGCGCAGTGACAAAAAGTGAGCGGAACTACGCAGTCACGGAACTGGAGGCATTCGCTGTACGCTGGAGATTCGAGAAATGTTGGTATTTCATGGCCGGCAGCGGTGGCCGAGCGGTTCTGGGTGCTTCAGTCCGGAACCGCGCTGCTGCTACGATCTCAGGTTCGAATCATGCCTCGGGCATGGATGTGTGTGTGTCCTTAGGTTAGCTAGGTTTAAGTAGTTCTAAGTTCTAGGGGACTGATGACTTCAGCTATTAAAACCCATAGTGCTCAGAGCCATTTGGTATTTCCTGTAAGACCAAACTGTAGATGAAATACAAAGCGTCACGGCTAAGTTGGCACAGAAGCGACTCACCTGGTGGGTACATCTGCTTCAGGATTATGACTCCCAAATCATACATATTAAAGGGAGCACCAATAATATTTATCGCTGATGTGCTCTCTCTGTCCCCCATTGGTTTGGAAGACTGCAGTGACGGAGAAATGGAGGGTGGGAGCATTTTAGCTTGTATTACATGCGAAGAGTTACGTTTGAAGAGCATGTGTCAACGAGCATGCAGGACATCAAAGGGGAACAGCATAAAGACCCTGATCTTTGATCCGGTAGTTTTACCTTGTCAGGAAGGGCAAATTTTTCTACTGTGGGAGCGGAGAAGGGTCACGGTGGCGTCTGTGTATACCGGAACACCTGACAGACAAATTGGTCAGGCACACGTATTACAGCTTTGCCCACTATGGAGCACGAAAATGTTACCTGAAACTGCAAACACTCACACATTTCAACAAGATGAGAGATGTATCCTGTCGGTGTGTAAAACATGCCAACAGGCAAAACACACCACAGTGAATGCGCAGGAGCCACTCTACCCCATTGTGGCCAAGAAACTGAACGCTAACCCTGTGGGGCTGTTCAATAAATCACTGACAATGAATCAAAATTTACTAGAGTTCTAACAACATTTTTTAAAAGGGAAAAACAGACATAAATTATGCTAAACAAGTTATTCATTGAATACTGTAAACAACTAGCAGGTGGTTTAAGACCGCCGGCCGCAGTGGCCGAGCGGTTCTAGGCGCTGCAGTCTGGAACCGCGTGACCGCTATGGTCGCAGGTTCGAATCCTGCCTCGGGCATGGATGTGTGTGCTGTCCTTAGGTTAGTTAAGTTTAAGTAGTTCTAAGTTCTAGGGGACTGATGACCTCAGAAGTTAGGTCCCATAGTGCTCAGAGCCATTTGAACCTTTTTTTTTTTTAAAAAAAAAAAAAAGACCACAATGGACAAGGATCCTGGGTGGCAGAAGTGGGTCAAGTACTCTGGCCCTAAAAATGTGGATAACGCAATCTGAATTGATCTGACGTTGAGCAAACTTTGATTGTACAAATATACAGAAGTTTCTCTATATGGGTGCAGCTGAGAGCAAGTGGCGATTGAGATCCGCACGCTCTGACAAGGGGGGAGTGGCTGTACGTTACCCTGTTTGCTTCGTGCGGTGATGTGACTTGCAGCTGGCGAGATGTGTGCGGTGGAGGCGAGACGTGAGGCGTCACCTTTGAAGCGATCGCGGCCACGAAAGAAATGCAAAAATCTGACGGTCTAGCGATCAGGCAGATGGATCGCAATTTACTCTCTACCAGAGCCCTGAAAGCACGGTAGATTTCCGTGTGTGACACACCTGTTCACTGGTCGTACCAAGGACCAATTTGGTTCGCTTATACGACAGAACGCACAAGGACACCAAACGGCAAGACTGGTAAACCAAAAACGAATAAGCGTGACCTTGGCAAACGAGTAGTCCGAGACGTTTGAAGTCACACTGTCAGTACAGTAAGAACTTCACCATAGGCTCGCCAGTCTAAACTACTCGCAAATGATGTCAGTCTTAGGACAGGTCCCAAGTACCAACCACACATGCCAGAGCGCCAGAGCTTTGACCAGAAGTCTCCTACCAGAACAAAGTCGAGCACCCGAGTGCCTCGCACCGCACTAGAAAAAAAAATCCGTTTCCCCACAAAGTGCATGAACGGCATCGCCTTCACTTCGTCTTGAACCAATCACAGGGCTCCAGAGGCACTAAATCTCCCCTCCCACATGACAGCACAAACTCATGTCAAACCAGGGCAAGAGTGAAGGAACATACATCTATGGAAAAAAATAAACCCCCAGTTACTGGTTTTTCTAAGTTTTCACAGAGGGGAAGATGATTTTCTTCAAAGTCGCGTCGCTTTCCACAGCAACATGCGAACAGATACAATCTTAAAGAACTTCATCTAAATCGCCTGTGCCTTTGAGCTTGTTAGTCATAGCTATGAGGTGTAATAAAGATACTATCTCTAAACGTTTCTCAGACGCCGCAGTTTCTTGTACAACCGAGGCAGCCGATGGAAGTGTGTCATCGGCCCATTTGCAGTATCGGCGAACACGAAAACTTCTGAATTTTTATTACGTGTGGCTCTGCACACAATGCCCAGCTTGCGACTCCACCGTGTAGACGCATTCCTTCAGTCCGTCGCCCCGCGCCCAGGCTTCAGCTGGTGGCAATGCAGGTATCGCGTCATTGTTCTCCTGGAGACCTGTCTCGACGAGAGGCTGCTCTGTTTGCCCTGTACAGCTGTTGGCTTGTGTGGCAAGATTTACTGAGGCATGGGCTCACTGCCAATTGCTTCCAACTCTCAACATGCCATTTCTAGGAGCTAAGAACCATAAAAATACCACATGCCTTTATCACCCTACAAGACTCCATCAACGTCTGCTCAGGTCAGTTACTTTCTAGAGTCTCGCTCAAGGTGCGTCAGGTTGTAATAAAATCTTTTCTGGTTACGAAAAATTGTTGGGAGACTAACTTTTCCTCTCTCATATCTCAAACAGCTAGCTGCAAACGACCTCATGGGGCCTTTGCCCTAGGCCAAGAGATTTGTGAGTTACATTCCTGTCTTTATGAAGGTGATCTCTAAATTTGTCACTATGATGGCAATGAAGAGAGCGATGGCATTAACAGTGACATGCGGACTACGGAATGATTTACTTCTGCAAGAAGATAATTTCTGACCATGTATCTGAGTTGCACTTGGTCGGCTGAAAGGATGTACTATGTAAACATGAAGTCGAGACTGTATTCATTTCCTCCCATCACACCCATTTCGAATCCTACCAAAAGAGTGGTGAAGAATTTGGGTAATCTCTTCAGAATCTGCTTCAACGAACAGTACACGATGTGGGATACCTTCCTGCAAGACTTTTAGGACGAAGTGCCCCACGGAGTGACGCAGCTTGCACCTGTGTCAGTCCTGGACAACTGGGAACCACAGGACATGATCAGAAAAATTGTTGATTTTCCCCCAAGGTGGAGGAGCACAAGAATGTTGTGGAGGTAGTCCTTTGCAGAATGCAAGTTACAGCATAAAGCAGGCAGACTAGAGCAGAAAATGAGGCAACATCCACGTAAGGGACAAGGTTCTCATCAATTTCTCCGATTTTTCCAACACAGTAAAGCAACAGTGCCATAAGTTCTTCTCCATATACAATGGGCCTTTCTGTCTATGCAGGACTGTTAAAATGACTCAGAATGAAGAGGTCCACCGCATTTCACCACATTTGGCATCTGAAGCCTTTCCTAGAATTATTTGTTCCTGTCTCTTTGCCGTATAGTAACAAAACAAGGCTTCTAGCAGCACAGAGGGCGGTAAATTAGAAAACGGACTGTGCCTGTGAGGCCCTTCGCCGCTTTCATACTAATCGTCGCCTCACAGAATAAAGATTTTTAAGAATGTTAGATTTTAGAATTACCGTTTTTGTGTTTTCTCGCATGGCTTTATTTTGGTATGTCGCAATAGTTTGGGTATTATTTTCCTGTGTTATGTTGCCCTCGTGGTTACTTTTTTCCTGTTTCACACGTTTATTCTGTGAGGCGACGATTTGTATGAAAGCGACGAAGGACCTCACAGGCACAGTCCGTTTTCTAATTTACCGCTCTCTGCGTTGCTAGAAGTCTTGTTTTATTACTATACGGTAAAGAGCTGGACTGCGGTGCCCACACTGCTTGCTGCCATAGAGTTGGGTTGGGTTGTTTGGGGAAGGAGGCCGACCAGACAGCGAGGTCATTGGTCTCATCGAATTAGGGAAGAATGGGGAAGGAATTCGGCCGTGCCCTTTCAAAGGAACCATCCCGGCATTTGCCTGGAGCGATTTAGGGAAATCACGGAAAACCTAAAGCAGGATGGCCGGACGCGGGATTGAACCGTCGACCTCCCGAATGCGAGTCCATTGTGCTAACCACTGCGCCACCTCGCTCGGTGCTGCCATAGAATTCGCAGGAATTGTCCTCCGGCTCTGGAGGACGCCAGCTGGAGAGGCACAACATGTAGAACAGGAAATTTACATGTCCGGCCATTGCACCCGACCCTTGAGTTGTCTCGCACGCGGACTTGGGCGGCTGGTGGGCAGACTTTGACGTCAGCCCAAGTTCAAAGTCGACTTTTAGTTTTGGCGAGACGTCTTGAGACTGCCTCAGGGCGTTTTCTCTTTCTGAAGTGGGAGCAGATAACATCGAATTTGGGGTCACGATTGGCGCCAGTTTTGTTGCTGTGCCAGTAGTGCCAATTTTCGAGAGCAATGGGACGTGTATCGGTGTTGTACTGGTTAACATGGAAAATCAAGCACTTGCTTCTGAACGATCGCAGAGTCGCTTTGTCTCGTCCGTATCCACGAAGAGCTTCTCTCAGAGTTGTGATTGTCCGGACATTCGATCGAGTACGGACTTTTCACGCGGCCGCAAATGAACCGCGCTTCACTCCGGAGTATGGCAGACAGGGCGCTGGGCAGCTGCCGACTCTCGCAGCTTCGACATCATCAACACGCACCCGTCGGCTTCACGTCAAACGTCTACAGTTTTGCTAAAATGCCGCAGTACTGGTAGATAGGGAAATCTGAGCTACAATATCACCACTTGCTATCTTGTTTCCATCTGCATTAACTGTAGTTAACGAATTTCTGCATGCAAAGCCATGCCATTTCTGTATGTGATCAATCACCGTTTTAAGATTTTTGTACAGTCTGCCACTCTAATATTCTACGTGAAGGTCCAAGTTTTAATTTTATCCTCACGGAAGTAAATCTATTTGTCTTCTTGGTTCGTGATGTAGGCACGTATATTTATGAGAAAATTGCCACTTCATTAGTATATGTATGAGAGCCAAAATAAACTAGCGTTCGGCAAGCCTCACACTACATTATTAACGTGTATCCTCCCTTTTGATATTG
The DNA here is from genome assembly GCF_023898315.1 of Schistocerca nitens. Taxonomy (NCBI): domain Eukaryota; kingdom Metazoa; phylum Arthropoda; class Insecta; order Orthoptera; family Acrididae; genus Schistocerca; species Schistocerca nitens. Next base: position 30,706,662 of record NC_064617.1, read on the forward strand.
ACGAATGAAAATCAGTCGGCCCCAAAATAGGACCCATCAAAGACTAACTTTCAGATGTATTAAGTGAACTGATAGTGGGTAAATAATGAGCTGTAATGCGAAGGTGATCTGGTAATATGTTTTGTTGCACTATTTTCATTCAGGACTCTCTTTCCTTGTAAACTCCTGGAAATAGAAAAAAGAACACATTGACACCGGTGTGTCAGACCCACCATACTTGCTCCGGACACTGCGAGAGGGCTGTACAAGCAATGATCACACGCACGGCACAGCGGACACACCAGGAACCGCGGTGTTGGCCGTCGAATGGCGCTAGCTGCGCAGCATTTGTGCACCGCCGCCGTCAGTGTCAGCCAGTTTGCCGTGGCATACGGAGCTCCATCGCAGTCTTTAACACTGGTAGCACGCCGCGACAGCGTGGACGTGAACCGTATGTGCAGTTGACGGACTTTGAGCGAGGGCGTATAGTGGGCATGCGGGAGGCCGGGTGGACGTACCGCCGAATTGCTCAACACGTGGGGCGTGAGGTCTCCACAGTAAATCGATGTTGTCGCCAGTGGTCGGCGGAAGGTGCACGTGCCCGTCGACCTGGGACCGGACCGCAGCGACGCACGGATGCACGCCAAGACCGTAGGATCCTACGCAGTGCCGTAGGGGACCGCACCGCCACTTCCCAGCAAATTAGGGACACTGTTGCTCCTGGGGTATCGGCGAGGACCATTCGCAACCGTCTCCATGAAGCTGGGCTACGGTCCCGCACACCGTTAGGCCGTCTTCCGCTCACGCCCCAACATCGTGCAGCCCGCCTCCAGTGGTGTCGCGACAGGCGTGAATGGAGGGACGAATTGAGACGTGTCGTCTTCAGCGATGAGAGTCGCTTCTGCCTTGGTGCCAATGATGGTCGTATGCGTGTTTGGCGCCGTGCAGGTGAGCGCCACAATCAGGACTGCATACGACCGAGGCACACAGGGCCAACACCCGGCATCATGGTGTGGGGAGCGATCTCCTACACTGGCCGTACACCACTGGTGATCGTCGAGGGGACACTGAATAGTGCACGGTACATCCAAACCGTCATCGAACCCATCGTTCTACCATTCCTAGACCGGCAAGGGAACTTGCTGTTCCAACAGGACAATGCACGTCCGCATGTATCCCGTGCCACCCAACGTGCTCTAGAAGGTGTAAGTCAACTACCCTGGCCAGCAAGATCTCCGGATCTGTCCCCCATTGAGCATGTTTGGGACTGGATGAAGCGTCGTCTCACGCGGTCTGTACGTCCAGCACGAACGCTGGTCCAACTGAGGCGCCAGGTGGAAATGGCATGGCAAGCCGTTCCACAGGACTACATCCAGCATCTCTACGATCGTCTCCATGGGAGAATAGCAGCCTGCATTGCTGCGAAAGGTGGATATACACTGTACTAGTGCCGACATTGTGCATGCTCTGTTGCCTGTGTCTATGTGCCTGTGGTTCTGTCAGTGTGATCATGTGATGTATCTGACCCCAGGAATGTGTCAATAAAGTTTCCCCTTCCTGGGACAATGAATTCACGGTGTTCTTATTTCAATTTCCAGGAGTGTATTATTGGTTTTTATATCTGGTAGTTCTCCTCTATTGTGAATTTTCGATAGAGACTGTTGATGATCTTAAGATCAGTCTCCATGGTTTTTGGATGGTGTTTTTCTTGTATTAGATGATCTGCAAAATTGGATTGTGTACTATCACTTCTTAGAGCTCTGAGGTGTTCAGAGTACCTCGTTTTGAAATTTCTTCGTATTTGGCCTATGTAGGCCGACTGGCATGACCTACAGGTTAACTGTTATATTCCAGCTTTGGAGAATTTGTCTACAGAGGTTTTCTTAATCTTAGATTTTTCTGTACTGTGTTATTTATGCAAATGATATTTGTAGCCCTTCTTTCTTCACTATGTTTCCCTCTCGGTGGACGTTTTTGTTACTGTATGTTAGTATGTGCCATGCTGTGGTGCTCTTTGTGGGGCGTTCCTGGTTCCCTGCATTTGTCTGGAGTTTGTGTTCTTGGTTCTCTCTTGTGGCTGGTAACTGGTTCATGGTTTGTTCTTTTTTGATTTGTTTTTTAATTTTGCTCTCCAGTTTGTTTATCTTTTGTGTGCTGCACCCATTCTCTTAGGCTATCTGCAGTACTGTGTTTAGTTCCTGTGTGTAGCTGAGTTTGTCAAATGGCAGTCTGTTGAGCCTGTGTAGCATGTGTCTGACACTTGATAGTTTGCTTGCTTGAGGGTGGTTGGAGCTGATGTGTGTGGTTGTACTTGTGGCCGCAGGTTTCCTGAAATTCCAAAATTGTGTTTGTTGTTGATTCTGTGTTTGGTGGTGTCCAATAAATTTAGTTTCATTTCCTTTTCAATCTCAAAGGTGATTTTTATTTTTGGGTAAACTGTATTTATATTACTGCGTAATTGTTTTATTCTTTTCGATGTATGATTTCATTGAATATTTTGTTTTCATTGGGGTTTAGAAATACGTTTGCAAGTACACTGCTGATGGGTGAGCCCACTGGTAGGCCATCTTTTTGTAGACAGAACTCCTTCTTGAAAGTGAAGTAGTTCTGTTCTGTTATAATCTTTAGGGTGGCTTCTATTTCATCTATGTGTGCACTTGTTACGTCCCCTTGATACTGCAGTTGTTTTTTAACAATACTGATTGTTTCTTCTATAGGCACATTTGTCTACATGGATGTGATGTCAAACGACACCAGGGTTGCTGTTGATGGTGCGTTTGTATCTTTCATGTTTTCAATCAGTTCACTGGTATTTTTTTTTTTTTTAGGTTTCTGTTGTTTGTGAAGGTGTGTAATTTCTCTAGTATAGTATGTAAAGTGGAAAGATGTTTCATTTTTGAAACTGATTACGGATCTGATTGGTCAGTTATTTTTATGTAACTTTGGTAAACTATTGAGGTGGGCTACATTGGGATTTGTTTGTGTCATGTATTTGGGTCGAGTTCCTATGACGGTGACTTTGAAGGTTTTTAAGAATTTTTGTATGTTTCTTTAGTACCTCATGGTAGAATCATTGATTAATTTGATGATGTTGTTCTGCTCTATAAATTCTTCCGTTTTCTTGATGTACACCGCCTCATGTTGTGTTTCGGCCCCTTTATAAGTGATTCCCTTTCTTGTTTTGTTACTTGTATGTCAGTTAAATTGACAAGTATGCCATGGAACTTGTATTGGCCCCTACTCTGTCTTCTTTATCTATTGTGTGGCAGATCTCATGAGGTGATTCAGTTTTTTGTTTTGTGTTTCTTTCTTTTTGTTCATTTGTATTTCTGTGTAAGACCTGATTTCTTGAGTTATGTCATCGAAATGGGCAGATGTTTTTGAGAGATTATGTAGAACAAACATCGTGTATACATGTGGTCCACTAGTGATGGACAAAACTGTTCTCTTCAGAGATCAGATCAGAAGTGGTCACTCTGTGGAATGTGCTAGTTCTTTTTCATGACTCACCACTCACCATTCACTCACAAAAATAAGTAAAAGGAAGGCACACTGCCTTTTTAATTCAGGTCACTAAACTTGCTTTTTCATATGATTTGGTCCTATTTTGAAAGAACATTCAGAGTGGAGTAATAATACTAAAGTTTTAAATTTCGTCTGCTGAAAAAATTGTAAAGACTATAACAAAATCAAGCGGAAAAGTTTTAAGTATTAAGACTGATTCGTATTACAGTTTAATACTTTTATTGGAAAAAATAGAAATAAGAATAATAACTGTAATTGAAGTGTATCTGCAGTCGTCATTTACAGTCAGGATAAATGTACCCAAAAAGGGAATCGTAAATAAAATTTGACCTATTTTAGTCTATGTGAGTCTGTTTCTCTTCTTGGTGCATATTTGTCCTTCTTTTGAAAATATTCGATCACAGGCTACTGATGTTGCCATGATAAATAATACTTCTAGAACCAATTCATTCAGCGTTGCCACAGAAATTTTCTTGTTTCCCACCAGTGCAAGAGATCGCATTTTCTAAGCAAATATCCCTCCGCTAAGTATTTGTCCAGTTTTACAGCTGCCGCACTTTCCGGGTCGAGACTTGCTTGAAGGTAGCTCTCCCAGATCAGGGTGGTAACTGGTTGAGAAATGAGCTCTGTATCTTTCTTTATTGAACAACAAAAGCTTTCATTTCTGCATTAGCCTTCATATAACAGTTGTGAAATGTTTTGCCGTCTGAAAGCCCTTGCCTTTGAATCGGGAGTCCGGTAACGTTCCCTAACGAATCATTTCGTTGCTGGCGATAGCGCCCAAACCGCTCTAATAATCCTTGAAGCAAATTATAAACCAATGACTCTATTTCTTGAAGATATTTTTTATTTTTGTCTATAAAACATTTTAGTTGCCATTCCGTTAATCTTGGAAAGATTTTTTAAAAGTCAGACAAAATTTCTTCTGATGACACTTCTTTGGTAACGTCATCGAAAATTTTCAAAGTCTGTAAAGCCTGCTGCATTATCTCCCAGTCTGTGTATTTTAAGTTTAAGGTGATCGATTTTCCAACTAAAATAGCGAGGCAAGGAACTATGGGATCTTTATTTTAAGCAAAGCTTTGCAACACTTCGTAAGTAGAGTTCCATCTGGTTGGGACACATTTTTTCAGTCTCACTCGGTCATTCTTTTTCAATCTTTTTCTTCATTTCAGCAAGTTTACTTAAAACAAAGGATCTTCTCATTTGACCTCGTCAGTAGTTTTTGTATCTACTTCTCAACTGAATGCTGCACATTGAGGTTTAAGGAATGTGCCAAGCATAAGATATGTGGAAGTTTCAAATGCATTGTAGTTAATTTCATATTTGACATATTGTCTGTTATTATGAACCATGGACCTTGCCGTTGGTGGGGAGGCTTGCGTGCCTCAGCGATACAGATAGCCGTACCGTAGGTACAACCACAACGGAGGGGTATCTGTTTAGAGGCCAGACAAACGTGTGGTTCCTGAAGAGGGGCAGCAGCCTTTTCAGTAGTTGCAAGGGCAACAGTCTGGATGATTGACTGATCTGGACTTGTAACAATAACCAAAACGGCCTTGCTGTGCTGGTACTGCGAACGGCTGAAAGCAAGGGGAAACTACGGCCGTAATTTTTCCCGAGGGCATGCAGCTTTACTGTATGATTAAATGATGATGGCGTCCTCTTGGGTAAAATATTCCGGAGGTAAAATAGTCCCCCATTCGGATCTCCGGGCGGGGACTACTCAAGAGTATGTCGTTATCAGGAGAAAGAAAACTGGCGTTCTACGGATCGGAGCGTGGAATGTCAGATACCTTAATCGGGCAGGTAGGTTAGAAAATTTAAAAAGGGAAATGGATAGGGAATTAGTGAAGTTCGGTGGCAGGAGGAACAAGACTTCTGGTCAGGTGACTACAGGGTTATCAACACAAAGTCAAATAGGGGTAATGCAGGAGTAGGTTTAATAATGAATAGGAAAATAGGAATGCGGCTAAGCTACTACAAACAGCATAGTGAACGCATTATTGTGGCCAAGATAGATACGAAGCCCACACCTACTACAGTAGTACAAGTTTATATGCCAACTAGCTCTGCAGATGACGAAGAAATTGAAGAAATGTATGATGAAATAAAAGAAATTATTCAGATAGTGAAGGGAGACGAAAATTTAATAGTCATGGGTGACTGGAATTCGAGTGTAGGAAAAGGGAGAGAAGGAAACGTAGTAGGTGAATATGGATTGGGGCTAAGAAATGAAAGAGGAAGCCGCCTGGTAGAATGTTGCACAGAGCACAACTTAATCATAGCTAACACTTGGTTTAAGAATCATGATAGGTTGTATACATGGAAGAACCCTGCAGATACTAAAAGGTATCAGATAGATTATATAATGGTAAGACAGCTATTTAGGAACCAGGTTTTACATTGTAAGACATTTCCAGGGGCAGATGTGGACTCTGACCATAATCTATTGGTTATGACCTGTAGATTAAAACTGAAGAAACTGCAAAAAGGTGGGAATTTAAGGAGATGGGATCTGGATAAACTGAAAGAACCAGAGGTTGTAGAGAGTTTCAGGGAGAGCATAAGGGAACAATTGACAGGAATGGGGGAAAGAAATACAGTAGAAGAGGAATGGGTAGCTTTGAGGGATGAAGTAGTGAAGGCAGCAGAGGATCAAATAGGTAAAAAGACAAGGGCTAGTAGAAATCCTTGGGTAACAGAAGAAATATTGAATTTATTTGATGAAAGGAGAAAATATAAAAATGCAGTAAATGAAGCAGGCAAAAAGGAATACAAACGTCTCAAAAATGAGATCGACAGGAAGTGCAAAATGGCTAAGCAGGGATGGCTAGAGGACAAATGTAACGATGTAGAGGCTTGTCTCACTAGGGGTAAGATAGATACTGCCTACAGGAAAATTAAAGAGACCTTTGGAGAGAAGAGAACCACTTGTATGAACATCAAGAGCTCAGATGGAAACCCAGTTCTAAGCAAAGAAGGGAAAGCAGAAAGGTGGAAGGAGTATATAGAGGGTGTATACAAGGGCGATGTACTTGAGGACAATATTATGGAAATGGAAGAGGATGTAGATGAAGATGAAATGGGAGATACGATACTGCGTGAAGAGTTTGACAGAGCACTGAAAGACCTGAGTCGAAACAAGGCCCCCGGAGTAGACAACATTCCATTAGAACTACTGACAGCCTTGGGAGAGCCAGTCCTGACAAAACTCTACCATCTGGTGAGCAAGATGTATGAAACAGGTGAAATACCCTCAGACTTCAAGAAGAATATAATAATTCCAATCCCAAAGAAAGCCGGTGTTGACAGATGTGAAAATTACCGGACAATCAGTTTAATAAGCCACGGATGCAAAATACTAACACGAATTCTTTACAGACGAATGGAAAAACTAGTAGAAGCCGGCCTCGCGGAAGATCAGTTTGGATTCCGTAGAAATACTGGAACACGTGAGGCAATACTGACCTTACGACTTACCTTAGAAGAAAGATTAAGGTACGGCAAACCTACGTTTCTAGCATTTGTAGACTTAGAGAAAGCTTTTGACACTGTTGACTGGAATACTCTCTTTCAAATTCTAAAGGTGGCAGGGGTAAAATACAGGGAGCGAAAGGCTATTTACAATTCGTACAGAAAGCAGATGGCAGTTATAAGAGTCGAGGGACATGAAAGGGAAGCAGCGGTTGGGAAGGGAGTAAGACAGGGTTGTAGCCTCTCCCCGATGTTATTCAATCTGTATATTGAGCAAGCAGTAAAGGAAACAAAAGAAAAATTCGGAGTAGGTATTAAAATCCATGGAGAAGAAATAAAAACTTTGAGGTTCGCCGATGACATTGTAATTCTGTCAGAGACAGCAAAGGACTTGGAAGAGCAGTTGAACGGAATGGATGGTGTCTTGAAGGGAGGATATAAGATGAACATCAACAAAAGCAAAACGAGGATAATGGAATGTAGTCGAATTAAGTCGGGTGATGTTGAGGGTATTAGATTAGGAAATGAGACACTTAAAGTAGTAAAGGAGTTTTGCTATTTGGGGAGCAAAATAACCGATGATGGTCGAAGTAGAGAGGATACAAAATGTAGACTGGCAATGGCAAGGAAAGCGTTTCTGAAGAAGAGAAATTTGTTAACATCGAGTATAGATTTAAGGGTCAGGAAGTCATTTCTGAAAGTATTTGTATGGAGTGTAGCCATGTATGGAAGTGAAACATGGACGGTAAATAGTTTGGACAAGAAGAGAATAGAAGCTATCGAAATGTGGTGCTACAGAAGAATGCTGAAGATTAGTGGGTAGGTCACATAACTAATGAGGAGGTACTGAATAGGATTGGGGAGAAGAGGAGTTTGTGGCACAACTTGACCAGAAGAAGGGATCGGTTGGTAGGACATGTTCTGAGGCATCAAGGGATCACCAATTTAGTATTGGAGGGCATCGTGGAGGGTAAAAATCGTAGGGGGAGACCAAGAGATGAATACACTAAGCAGATTCAGAAGGATGTAGGTTGCAGTAGGTACTGGGAGATGAAGAAGCTTGCACAGGATAGAGTAGCATGGAGAGCTGCATCAAACCAGTCTCAGGACTGAAGACCACAACAACAACATATGGAAGTGATTTCAAACTTGATATTGCATTTCGGATAACAGGCTTTTCTCACTTTGAAATGTTTTCTGCAGTGTGTAAGATGTGAGCACTCTGAAAGGTATGACTTTGGTTCATTCTTCGCATCTATGAAATGTGCAGTGAGTGCACAAAACCAAACGTCACTTACAGTCGTCCACATATGAGACGTAGGGTAGTCTGCCTTTGCGGTGGCAAATCATTTTTAATTTTAGCAAATAATTCATGATGTAAGCTGGGCATTAGAGAGCTTGGCAACGTTTTTCGACTTGGTAGCTGGTAAATTATAAATTGGGCAAAGCATACACACCCACCCTCCCACGCACCCATCCACACACACACACATACACATACATACACACACACACACACACACACACACACACACACACAGAGAGAGAGAGAGAGAGAGAGAGAGAGAGAGAGAGAGATTTTAAATTCTGTTTCTTCAGTTATAGAGAAAGGATGGTATCCTTTTCCAATCATTTTTAAAAGCTGTACATCTAATACCGCACTTTTATTCAATGTGGGCGGCTTTATAATACTGAGAATATGTGAGCGGCTTTATAATATTGAAAAATTTGCTTATTGGTTGTTGTAAATGAAAAACAATTGAGGGTGACGGTGCCACAACAGGAAATAAATCAGGACTTGTCACAGAACCTGGCGACACTGGCGGCTGGATAAGCTCGAGACTCAGCTTGCCTCTCAGAGAGGATACCTTCACCTGGCATGGAAGCAGACGTCGGTGAAGACTGTTTCTCCAGAAATTATTTCTCTAGTTACTGCATCGACTGACCCACGTCGTTCCAGGGGCACTGTAGGGCAATTCGGCTTTACATGTCTTTTCAGGTTTGTTGATGAGCCAGAAGCCATGGATTATCAGCTGACAGTGGTAGCATTTTCCTTTCGCTTCCATTTTGGTAAAATGCTACCGAACATCGCTCATAATTCTTCTAGGTGACGGCAGTGTGGATGACGTATTGTTGTGCAGCACTGAAATGTACGCTGATAACACTAACATATTTACTATTAACATAGAAGTTTTAAATTATGAAAAGTTAAAGAGTGAATAATTATACAAGCAGCACATTCTATAATCAGATGTTATAGAATAGGCTGTAGAACGTTGTTATCTGCGAAACCAAGACCCATAATCGTGAATATTGTATCCTATACGAAAAGATCTAAAACCATTATAGTGATTAAGAAACTCGCGAAGACAAGTCTGACAATACGCGAGGATTTTACTGCTAGAGGATAAAAATTTTTGAATAAAGTGATATCCGAATTTTGGTTACATAGCGTGTAAACAAGAGATGGCAGGATAATGGTGCGGGTAAAGGCTGAAAGAAAGTAGCGCCAATGAACTCTAAAGCCTGTGATATAGGAGCTACGAACTTATCTATACATGCAGCCAGCAGTTCTATCAATGTGTCTGCAACTGTATTGCGTAGTTGGCCATCACTTTCAAATCATATCGACGCACTCAGCCATGTATTTCGAGATATCGACGTCCATGTCTTTCTTCTACCGAACTTGGACACCTGTCTCAAACCAAGCATGCCCTCTAGTTCCATAAATACAGACTCCACTGTCCGATGACACAACAGAAGTAACACGTGAAAAAGTAGACTTTCCCCAGCTTTTGTCAATCGTTCCCTCATGCTCTCTCTGAAATTCTCTAAAACGTCTGGTTCTTTCCCATCTCCTTAAATTTACACCTTTTTGCAGTTTCTTCAGTTTTAATCTACAGTTCATAAACAATAAATTGTGGTCACAGTCTTGTAATTTAAAACCTGGTTCTTTAATCTCTGTCCTAGCATTATATAATCTATCTGAAACCTTCCAGTGCCTCCAGGCCTCATTCACGTATACAACATTCTTTCAAGTGTTACCTATGATTCAGTTTCATTCCTTACCCCCATTCCATTTTCACCTACTACTTTTCCTTCTCTTCTTTTTCCTACAACCGAATTACAGTCCCGCATGGCTATTAAATTTTCGTCTGCCTTATAGTATCACTTCATAACGTGTAATGCAAACTGTGGCATTAACCTAAATACTCAGACCTGCGGCGGCTTGAAAGACTTTTTCCAATAATAATATTCTGTTCATTCACCAGTAAAATACTGTAAAAGGGCATATTAGATAGGACAAGACTAAATTTAAATTGCCATGTGGAACTTTATGAAACAGAAGCAACACAAAAAACTTGACCTGTCGCTTTCGCCTGCGAGAGCGCAGCATTGTAAATAATATTGTCGGCTTGTTAGCGTTCCATGATTTTTAACACACTTGTGTATTCAGTGACTTTACTAATGATTTTTTTCCTGGTAGTGGACTTGAATATGGAAGGACGTATTTTCAAGGGAGGTGTACTTCTACTGTTAAGAAAAGAAACGACAGCCGCCATTGCTGCGAGATATCAGAAAATATTAATTTTTGTCAATATACGCTCTTGTAAGAAGCTGAATATATACTGTAATAGTTGAGCACTGAGGAAAACGGTTTTATGAAATAATAATTGTTATTTCTAAAGGTAAAATTTTTCTCTCTAGTAAATACGATACAAAGTGCAAGCAAGCAGAAGACTTAGGATTTTGAATGCTAGGTAGTACTGTTCGATCCCTGTTGAATAACACGGTCTTTTGGAATGAACAGACTCTCTTTTTTGAAAATCGAGAATTTGTGGAACTTGCCCTACCGACACAGACTCTCATAGCTGTTAGGAATCGTATCCGTAACAACAGCGTCAGGAATTTTTCAGAGCTACATTACGACTCAGATCTTGAAAAGCTGTTTCTTACGCTGGCTGCTAAGTAGAACTTTAACCTTACTGCAAAATTAATAATGTACTCTTTTTCAGCCAAGAAGACAGTAATAAAGATCCACCGCACTAAATATTTTATTTTTCATGAAAAAGTCAATTTCAGTTTTCATATTCAAAAGTAACACTAAAAGATTTATTTAAATCATTTAATACTAGGAAGGAAGAGGACCTGGTGAGGGTAGGGAACAGTACTTACAATCAATTTTGCAGTGGGAAGTTCCAAGGCTGCCTGTCTGTCCTTTTTGATCTTGTGAGGAATACTTAATAATTTTGCTAGTGGCCAAGGGAGGGTCATTAGAGCCTTCGCTATCTGAATAATTTCTCTTATCGTACATACATTTCGTCAATATCTTCATCATCTGAGGAGCTAGTTGGCATATAAACTTTTACTACTGCGGTAGGCGTGGGCTTCGTGTCTGTCTTGGCTACGATAATACATTCACTATGCTGTTCGTAGTAGCTTAACCGCACTCTTATTTTTTTATTCGTTATTAACCCTACTCCTGCATTACCGTTATTCCATTTTGTATTTATAACCCTGTATTCACCTGACCAGAAGTCTTGTTCCTCCCGCCACCGAACTTCACTAATTTCCACTGTATCTAACTTTAATATATACAAATCCCATTTTAAATTTTCTAACCTACCAGCCCGATTAAGGGATCTGACATTCCACGCTCCGATCCGTAGAACGCCAGTTTTATTTCTCCTGATAACGACGTCCTCCGAGTAACCCCCGCCCGGAGATCCGAATGAGGGACTATCTTACCTCCGGAGTATTTTGCCGAAGAGGACGCTGTCATCATTTAACGGTATAGTAAAGCTGCATGCCCTCGGGAAAAATTACGGCCTTTACTTTCATCCGTTCGCAGTATCTGCACAGTGAGACCGTTTTGGTTAATGTTACGAGGCCAGATCAGTCAATAACCCAGACTGTTGCCCCTGAAACTACTGGAAAGGCTGCTGCATCTTCAGGAACCACACGTATGTCTGGCCTCTCAACAGATACCCCTCCATCGTGGTCGCACCTACGGTACAGCTATCTGTATCGCTGAGGCTTTCCCAAGGTTCATGGTTCATGGGACGTTTGTATATTTAGAAGTATTTATTTCCATTATTTTCTTTCAAACAACACTCATAAGAGTTAAAAATAATTGCAAATTTTGAACTCTTATGTTTAACAAACTGAGTGTTACCCTTCAGTGTCTCTCTTTTTAAAAATGTCCTGACCTGTTTCCCATTAAACTAAAATGCACTCGTTTCTTACCTAGATGTTTCACATGGTGCCTGAAGTTCGAACCTTATCGACTCCAGTCCTTACATATCGAAATTTGCGTCGTCTTGATGCGACTGTGTTGTTTTCTTTATATGGATAACTAATACCTAAGATGACTGGCTAGCGTCTTCCAAATTCAGTGTTTCCTGAACGCTATCAGGAGGTTCACTACGATACACATAAATGTTAAATTGGAGAAACACTCTGTCACCCCATTTTAGGTGTTTCGAAATTAACACAAGTACCGTATATAACGACGATCTGAACTAAGCCTTCTTAAACCTTGTTTGCTCTGCTGCATTGTATCTGGTCTTTCGTTGTACAAATGTCAAGATTTCTTCATGTAAAAATGTGGTGTCGCTTGATGCTGAAATACGTGTTTCTTTCAGGGCTGCCGGTACTCCCCTCTTCTTCCTCGTGCTTCTGGCCATTCCAGGTCTCATCCCCCTACTCCACATACACCTTCCCCATACGCCTTCGCTTTCCCTTCACACCTCCACTAATGGTGCGACCATTTGTCCTCCTTCTCTTCCCCTCTTCCTAGCGACATAGGGTTCTCCTCCATTCCCCCCCACCCCCCACACACACACACACCTTCTGCACCCTTATAACACAGCATTTCCTGTGCCTTGTAGTTGTGTGCTCGTCCGCTATACTTCCCCAGCCGTTTTGGTTTTAGTGACCTCAAATTCGTGTGTCTCTTTCCCAACCTACCTACCTATCTGGATGTATCTGAAAGCTGAAAGTTTGTTTACGTGATGCATGTGCAGTAATGCTGAGGCAAGCTGAATTCTGCATATTACCATTTTTGTATTTTGTGAGCTGATTAAGGACTCAGTGCATACTTTACATTCCTTTATGAGAAGCTTTATGAATAGGACCAGAATATCTTCTCTATAGTTTGTCTGTTTATTTCTCTCAGCCTATATTTTATTTTTTGTACTTCTGTCCTCCATATGGCCGAGTTATAATAAGCCTACTACCAGTTGACTAATGTTTCCAGTAACAGTTAGCTACTTCGGCATTTTTACAATCATTTCCCTTATTATACATGAGCTACTGTTCCAATACAGAATCGTTTTAGTATTTTTCCTCTGATTTACTGACACATGTTTAAATGGTTCAAAAGGCTCTGAGCACTATGGGACTGCTGAGGCCATCAGTCCCCTAGAACGTAGAACTACTTAAACCTAACTAACCTAAGGACATCACACACATCCACGCCCGAGGCAAGATTCGAACCTGTAACCGTAGCAGTCGCGCGGTTCCAGACTGTAGCGCCTAGAACCCCCTGGCCACTGCGGCCGGCACACACATGTTTACTTTTCTCTTATCAACAAATGAAGTAACGTTTCAGGTTGTTAGTGTTTTACTTCCTTTCAACATTTTAGGGATTAGTGGGCAGTGTTATTAAGTAAGACAGTTGATGTGGAATGAGTATAGTAGATTTTCGAGTGATGGACATTAACGATTTGTCAGGGATGTGTTTCTCACAATTACGTTCTTTTATCCATACCCCATATATTTAGATTTTGCGATTTGCCACGGATATGCTCCATCAGTACTTTTTTGCCTCATGTATTTATTTTAACTGTTATATCCTAGCCAGTAATGCCACCCGAGCCCGCTGCCAAAAGGTTGGCAGCATCAAAGTCCGGACGCCGTCCGCATAAGCAGCGCCAGCGAGACAGGAAATCGCCGCAAGTCTGCGCGCGCCACCGCTGGCTTCTGGTTTCTTAAGCGCTGGAGTCGCGCGCGCTAGGACAGTTCTGTATTCGCCGCTCAGTTGTATACTCGCCACCGAATTGTGTACTTGCTAGTCAGTTGTGTGTCCGTCGCAGCAGATTTGTTGTTTGTCGTCAGCCGACGCTGACCTAGCCGCTCCGACTCGAACTAGACAGATCTCTGTAGACACGGAGTTCACTACTGTGTTTCTGTATCTTCGTTAATAAAGATAAGTACCGACTTTTATTTAATCAGAGTGTTTGGGTTTTCATCTTTCTGTTCACTGTTCCAGCGGACCGGTCGGCCCGCTATTAAAAGTGTGGCGGTGACTTCGTAAGCCGTTTCTACAGCGAATTGTTTGTCGCTACGAACGCCGCCACAAAACTGGCGACGAGGGCTTCCGAACTCGTGTGCAGGGCTGGTTCAACTTGTTTCTGGTTATACTAATTATAGCGATAAAATTTTGGGGGCTGGTTTAATTTGTGTTCACTATGTCTGCCGAATTACAACAGTTGATCTTGTTACAGTCAGCAACTACAAAGTCTGGTGGAAGCAATCGCCAAACAAGCGGCTAATCCTCCAACACAACAGGAACAAGAGAAGAATGGCGAGAATATTTCGCGCAGTTGCAGGCGCACATGACAGTCTACAAAATCACGGGTACTGAGCGGCAGCTTTATTTAATTTCCACTGCAGGCGTGGAAGTCTATCGACTACTTTGTAAGTTGTTCCCGGAATCCAAGCCAGAAGCTTTAGACTATGACGTTGTTGTTAACAAGCTTGTTGAGTATTTCGAGTCGCGAGTTCATGTGGCAGCAGCCAGATTCAAGTTCTTCAGATTAAAGAAACTGCCACATCAATCTAATAAACAGTGGTTAACAGATTTACGGGGCCTCACCCGTCAGTGCCGATTTAATTGTGTGTGTGGAGCTTCCTACAGTGATGTCATGTTACGAGACGCTATTACTCAAAACATTGCAGATTCTCGTATTCGTGCTGCTATCTTAAAGTTGCCTGACCCGTCATTAGAGACTGTGATGAACATTATTGAAGCCCAAGATACTTTTGACTATGCTGAGTGTGAGTTAGATCAGCCATGTATTTCTCAAATTGCCTGTGCTAAGCAAGTTATGTCACGCCCGCGGCCCCACCGGCAGAGTCAGACTGTAAACACTAGCCGGCCGCGTCATGTTAAACACATTCGTCAGCCGCGTGTGCAAAATGATAAAGTCTTGCCCTAAGTGTGTTCTTGCTCATCCTCGTGAACGTTGCCCGTTAAGAAACGCGGTTTGTCACTTTTGTCAAAGGAAAGGACACATCCAGACTGTTTGTTTGCGTAAACGCAAGAACAATTCTAGTGCTGCCCAGCCCATGGATATTCATGTTCTTCAAAGCCAGCCCGCCCAGAAGGTCGCGTTTAAAGACTCTTCCACGGTTCGTGTGGGTAATAAACTTGTTCGCAATAAGCCACCCACCCAGCCCTCTGCTATGCGACCCAAGCGTAATTCAAACGCTGTAAAAAGTAATGTACAGACTGCAAGTGAAGCGGGAGTTGTTGTTCCACCCGCCCAACCCACGAGTTGTCGTAAGCAGCGAACACGCGCTAAACGCGCTGATTTTGTCTCTTCCGCCTCCGCTGCACCGATCCAGAGACAGTGTAATAAACTATTTGTGAAGCTACGCATCCAGGATAAGACCTTCAATTTTCAATTAGACACTGGTGCGTCTGTGACTCTCATAAATAGTGCTACGTATGCGGCTATCGGCCGCCCTAAACTTTCAGCGGCAAAACATTCTTTGGCTACTTATAGTGGCGAACTAATTCCTGTGTTAGGTGTATGTAGCGTGCCAGCCACATTCCGTGGCAATACAAAAACAGTTTCATTCACAGTGCTCCGCGCTACAGACAGTGTAAACATTTTCGGATTAGACTGTTTTGACTTGTTTGGCCTGTCTATCCAAGACAATGTGTTGCAAATTAATTCTGTTGTTGTTCCTCAAGACAGCATAACCGATTTGTGTAAACAATACAGTGACATATTTAAAGACGAACTAGGTTGTGCTGCGAACTTTGCCGCTCATATTACGTTAAAAGATAATGCTCAGCCTCGATTTTTTCGTGCTCGTCCAGTGCCTCACGCCCTCCGGGCACCTGTAGCAGATGAACTTCGTCGTTGGCAAAACAACGGTGTTATTCAACCCGTTTCAGCGAGCCAGTGGGCTTCTCCCTTAGTTACTATAAAGAAACCGTCTGGCAAGTTACGTTTGTGTGCTAATTTTAAGTCGACAGTTAATCCTCAGACTGTCATTGATTCTTTTCCTTTGCCTAGACCGGACGAGCTGATGGATAAGTTAGGGGAAGCTCGTTTCTTTTCTAAAATTGATCTCCGTGAAGCATATTTGCAATTGCCCCTCGACGAGCAATCACAACAGTATTTTGTCATAAACACGTCGTTGGGGTTGTTCCGTTTTCTGCGTTTGCCTTTTGGTTGTGCGTCAGCTCCAGCTGTTTTTCAGCGTTTTTTGTCACAACTTCTGGCTAATGCGCCATCGTGTTGCAACTATTTAGACGATATTGTTGTGTCCGGTCGGACGCCTGCTGAACATTTCCGTAATTTGGAGTGTTTGTTTACAGTGTTGTCTCAGGCAGGCCTACGTTGCAACATCGATAAATGTTCATTTTTCCTTACGGAGATGGAGTATCTGGGACATGTTATTAATGCTCAAGGCATTCATCCCTCCCAGTCACATTTAGCAGCTATTCGTGATTTGCCCGCCCCTCGCAATCTGCATGAATTGCAAGAAGTTCTTGGCAAATTGACATATTATATAAGGTTTATACCTAATGCATCACAGATTGCTGCACCGTTGCATCGTCTCCGCCGTAAGGATGTTCCGTTTGTGTGGTCAGCTGATTGCCAATCAGCCTTTCAGCAGCTTAAAGAGACTTTATTGAATGATCGTTGTCTGGTCCATTACGACCCTAACAAGCCTCTGGTGTTAGCTTGTGATGCCTCTTCTTTCGGCCTCGGTGCTGTGTTGTCTCACCGAGTCGGTAACACCGAACGTCCTATTGCGTTCGCATCTAAATTGCTAAACAAAGCTCAGTGTAATTATAGCCAATTGGACAAGGAAGCGTTGGCTATTGTGTTCGGTGTCACAAAATTCCATCACTACCTCTATGGTAGACCATTCTATTTAGTAACAGATCACAAGCCCCTGACGTCACTGTTTCATCCGTCTAAACCAGTTCCTCAGCGGACAGCTCAGAGACTACAACGTTGAGCTCTTTTGTTATCACAATACCAGTATGAGATACTGTATCGCCCTACAGCTCAGCATGCAAACGCTGACGCGCTTTCTAGATTGCCGATTGCTGCGGATGATGTCTTCGATTCCTCTGACGACTCTTGCCATCAGATTGACGCCGATGAGCATCAATCCCTCCAGGATTTTCCGATTGATTATCGTCAGGTGGCACGTGAGACAGATACGGATCCTCATCTGAGTTTACTATTACGTTTTGTTCAACGTGGTTGGCCGTCCAAGGCAAAGGACATATCGGATCCTGTGGTTCGTCGCTATTATCCGCAACGTCATCTGTTGTCTGTTTCGCACGGAGTTTTGCTGTTACGCACCGAGAATGACCAGCTTCGTGTAGTGGTTCCCCAAGTGCTCCAATCCAAGGTCCTCGACTTGTTGCATCAAGGTCATTGGGGAGTGGTCCGCACCAAGCAGCTTGCCCGCCGTCATTGTACATGGATCGGTATTGATAAGCAGATTACGCAGATGTCTACAGATTGTTCGACGTGTGCCGAACACCAAGCTGCTCCGCCTCAACGCTATTTTGAGTGGGCACGCCCTGCCGGTCCCTGGCAGCGAGTACATATTGATTTCGCTGGTCCATATTGGAATTCTCGTTGGCTCATCGTGATAGATGCATTTAGTAATTTTCCGATTGTTGTGCCCATGCAGTCTACAACGTCTGCACAAACTATACGGGCGTTGACTTCAATTTTTTGTATTGAGGGTCTTCCAGAAGTTTTAGTGTCTGACAATGGTCCACAATTTACCTCTGCTGAATTTGAAAGTTTTTGTTCTGCCAATGGCATTCGCCATGTTCTTACTCCGCCGTTCCACCCTCAATCGAATGGTGCAGCGGAACGTTTTGTGCGCACATTCAAGGATCATATGGACCGCCTTCGTGCTACGCACTCTCGTCAGCAGGCCCTCATTACGTTCCTGTCGTCGTACCGGACCACGCCACGCGACGGCCCTTCGCCTGCGGAGCTTCTCCACGGCCGTCGTCATCGCACCCTACTACGGTTGTTGCACCCCCCGGATCGACCCGCCGCTTCTGAGCATCGCACGCGTTTTCAGCGCAACGACGCCGTTTTTTTCAGAGTTTATCACGGTCGTCGTCGTTGGGAACGTGATACCGTGATAAGTGTCCAGGGTCGCGGTTTTTATACTGTTCAAGGTGCTACTGGGGTGCACAGGAGGCATCAGAACCAGTTGCGCCGCGCTGGCCGCCCGGATTCTGCCACTCGTTCTTTGTCCACAGATTTGGTCCGTGGCGGGTTCCAGCCGCGCCTTCCGACTTCGCTGCCGCCCCCAGGGCAGCAGCAGCAGCCGTCGCCGCTACCGTGGCGACAGCCCGTCCCGTTGATGCCTCCCGCGCAGCTTCATCCGGGAGCGCCCCAGGTGGTCGCTCCGGCGCCTGCGGTCCCTCTTCAGTCGCCACCGCCTTCGGAGCTGATGGACGTCGACCCCTCAGCCGGGCCGCCTTCCCAAGCGGTGGCTGTGCAGCCTGTCCTGCAGCCGCTTTCCTTGGGCACCCCCAAGGAGTCTGACACCGCAGCGCCTTGTCCGGCGCCCACTCGGCAGCCGTCGACGGAGCGTCAGGAGACGCTGCCTCTCTTCGTGGGTCCCGACGCCCCGTCGCGTCCAGTACCAGAAGCTGCGCCCGTGGTCACAGGCGTGCACCCTGACCTCGGTTTTCAGTCGGTGTTTCCCGAGGCCCCGCGCAGCCAATGCTGGGGTGCGGACCGGGGACTGCCACCGACAACAGTCTCCGCCCCGGTCTCTTCTGCTACGCCTGCGGCCAGACCCCTCCCCCGCCGTCGACGCTCGCCACGTCATTATTCAACGACGGTGCGGCGATTTGGGGGGGGGGGGGGAGGAGTGTTATATCCTAGCCAGTAATGCCACCCGAGCCCGCTGCCAAAAGGTTGGCAGCATCAAAGTCCGGACGCCGTCCGCATAAGCAGCGCCAGCGATACAGGAAATCGCCGCAAGTCTGCGCGCGCCACCGCTGGCTTCTGGTTTCTTAAGCGCTGGAGTCGCGAGCGCTAGGACAGTTCTGTATTCGCCGCTCAGTTGTATACTCGCCACCGAATTGTGTACTTGCTAGTCAGTTGTGTGTTCATCGCAGCAGATTTGTTGTTTGTCGTCAGCCGACGCTGACCTAGCCGCTCCGACTCGAACTAGACAGATTTCTGTAGACACGGAGTTCACTACTGTGTTTCTGTATCTTCGTTAATAAAGATAAGTACCGACTTTTATTTAATCAGAGTGTTTGGGTTTTCATCTTTCTGTTCACTGTTCCAGCGGACCGGTCGGCCCGCTACTAAAAGTGTGGCGGTGACTTCGTAAGCCGTTTCTACAGCGAATTGTTTGTCGCTACGAACGCCGCCACAAAATTAACTTTGATGTAGTAGGTGATATGTTGACGATATTACTTTCTGGGCCTGGTATTTCGATAAGTGTCAAAGGAGCAGAGTTTATTTACAGTTAACGAGTTTAAGTTCAAGCTGTGTAATGTCTGAGAAACTCTTACAATAGCCGCGTACGCTCCACAAACACTTAAAGTCATACCATATCCTCAATTTCCAACTGGACAATATTGTGGTATGTCGAATCTTGAGTGGTAACATACGGGAAATGTTGATTACAGATATCCACTAATGAAACTGTTGTGCAAACCTGTTGCCACGCAGACCACAGCTTGGTCCCATTTCAGTCTTACTGTCATTAGTCTCAATTATCTCAAATAACGCAACCCTGATCTGGTTGTATGTTTATCCTTCACTATAGCTTTCTAAATATTTCAGTGTGTCATGAACTGTTACCCCAGGAGCTAATTTGAAATTTTTTAAAGTAAATAAGTATATCTGTCTTTTGCATTACATCAGGTCCAGCCCTTAATGTAATAACGCAGAAGTCGTAGTTAAACCTCCCACTAACATTTGAGTAGAAGAAGTTTTAGATTGTCCCCTATACTGAGGCATATTATTGGTTTGAACTGTGAAGAATGTCTATGAAAAACGTTATGCTCTTTTTTGGTTTTAAGGCACCCAACATATGTGTTAACACTGTATATAAATAACGTGTAAGTTATTGAGGCAGTGGACCTTTATTCCTGTCAATTGTTCTCGTACTACTATAGGTACATCTACTATTTCCAAACGCATGGGTTCACCAGTGGTTGTACTGTGTGCAAAGTCCAAAACTGTTCGCCCCAACAGGCAAGCTTTCCTCAAGCACATTTTTATACTGAATACTTCCACCATTACTTTTATTCCAGAATGAAATTCTCATATTAATACTTTGACCACCAGTAACATTTTGGTAAATGTTTCACTTAGGTCATGACGTTTCTTCTACACGTTATTTTAAAACCTTGAAGTTAATGTATCTGATCATACATGAAATTTTAAAAAATCGGTTTCAACCTATAGTGTGATCAAATATGATACACATTTCTCATTTTAAACTTACGATTCAACTAGAAGCCTTATATGGCCAAGTGCAACAGTCCTGATGCACACTCATGTATCTAAAGAAGAGGTTGTTATTGAAAAATAACAGCTCCAACTAACTGTTATGAAATTGCTTTAATGATCAAAATAAAAAACACATTTTTACACATTTGTGCATTGCAAGAAGACAGTCCATGCACATGAAACTCTGAGGACAAGTTTGGCATTTCAATGACACCTGCTTGCTATGTTTGATAGCATACTTTCGCCCACCTGCTATGCAGAGTCTGTGGTAACAGGTGTTACAACGTCTTCTGAACGAATTTTCAACCAGTTTGTGATTGCCATTCATTGATGTCTCCCGAACATCATCAATCCCGAGTAATGTGTTTTCAATAGCTTGTGGAAAGCAATGATGCCCATCTTTTGTTTTGTAATCTGAACATACAGTGTATGAGCATTTACAAGAGCAGTATTGAATAGTAATTAAAAGACCACTCTGCAGTACCATGCCACTGAGTTCCTCAAGCATGAGCCATAGGTTTTCTTTTGATCTGAAAGATCAATAAAGGGTTTCGCTGCACTGTAATCCACAATTGCGTTTAGTTTCTTCACTTCACCTCTCCTTGTTTTCACTGCGAGAAGCTCAAGTTTGTGTTTGGTTGTCAAAAAAATGACGTCTCTCTTGTCATGCCACTTTCCAACAACAACCTTTGAGTTGCTTTCGGCAACTACCATTTCCCCCTTCCTCAAATTTTTGTGATGACAGTTTTCGGATTTCCCCTTCTTTTTGCGTGGAGTGTTCTCACCAGATGAGTTTGTTTTTCTAGAAGAATATGCACCAGGTTCATAGAAGCGTAAAAGTTATCTACAAAGAGTGTCCTTCCAGAATTCAAAAGTGAATCCATTAACTCCCTGTCGTTATGTCTATAGCATTAACTTCTTTTCAACAGTACACTTTAAAATTCCAAATATATCCACCTACAACACACATTTTGTATAATTTCACTCCGTATTTAAAACGTTTTCCAGGAATGTACTGACGAAATATTAACCTGCCACGAAATGGAACCATTGTTTCATTGACACAAACAGCTTCACCTAGAATGAAAGCTTCCTGGAATTTTGTGTTCAGACGATTCACAAGCTTTCAAATTTTCATACCTTAAGCACTCCGTCTTCAGGCCACAAGTGGCCCATCGGGACCATCCGACCGCCGTGTCATCCTCAGATGAGGATGTGGATAGGAGGGGCGTTTGGTCAGCACACCGCTTTCCCGGTCGTTATGATGGTTTTCTGTGACTGGAGCCTCCTCAATTGGCATCACGAGGCTGTGTGCACCTCGGAAAATGGCAACAGCCCAGATGGTCAGCCATCCAAGTGCAGGTCACACCCCACAGCGCTTAACTTCGCTGATCTGACGGATACCGGTGTGGCGCTGTGGCAAGACCGTTGCCATACCTTAAAGTGCTGATCTATGTTTTCAATGTCGCAAAAATGTACGCAAATAAAACATATTTTGAGACACCTGGTTTTTTGTAAAGTGGATTCCAGCACCAGTAATTCTCCATTCTTGGCTTATGATGAAGCCCCATCCACAACATAAGCCCCATAAATTTTGTCAAATCATTAACGCTGCAATCACCCCATAAAGACTGTCTGGATGATGGTGTTTCTGCAACTATTAGACTAACAATCTTTTGCTCAGCCTAACAGTTTGTTTCATTCACTATG
Source organism: Schistocerca nitens (assembly GCF_023898315.1). Classification (NCBI taxonomy): domain Eukaryota; kingdom Metazoa; phylum Arthropoda; class Insecta; order Orthoptera; family Acrididae; genus Schistocerca; species Schistocerca nitens. The sequence continues at coordinate 30,729,119 of NC_064617.1, forward strand.
AAACTGCTCATTTCTTCATCAAGAAGAAAAATGTAAATGTCAGTGGGACGAATATTTGCAGGTAGATTGTCCAATGTTGATGGATGGAAGGCTGATGGTGCCCTGCGCCATGATCTTAGACTGTTGGAGGCTGATGGTAAGACCAAATTTTTCACAAGAAGTGATAATTTGTGAATTAGATATTGCAGCTCATCTTTTGTGTTTGCTACCAGAGCTGCATCGATTGTTACCGTTGTAGCAGACTGCTGCTTGCATTCTTTCGTCAAAAGTGACAGTTATTTGCAGAAGTTTATGTGGGCATGGAATCTTCTGCAACAACCTGAAGAGCCCATTTCTGTTCAGTAAATCAAGACCTCAAACAAGGTGAATAAAATCAAAACAAAGTGTCCTTTGCTGCTCACAGTACTTCTGTTGCCGCTGTCATTGAGAGAAGATCATGTCCACGGTGCAGCATGGTTACTAAGACCAAAATTCGTTATGGACAGGAGTTGTTTGACAGCACAATATCGGCTGTTGGTTGAGCTTTCACTTTTGTTTCTAGAGGTTACAGGACGGGTGGGGGTGGTGGGGGGAGGACTGTTGTATGTTGAACACACGGTCTGGCAATGTGTGCGATTTGTGATATGTGAGTTGTGATGTGTGATGTGTGAAGTATGAAGTGTGAAGTGTGAATGTGTATGTGTTTGATAGGCATTGGCTGCAAATATCCGGGTGAGTATGTATAGCAGCTCCTAGTGTTTGGTGTTGTATTACGAAAGAGAGAGTATATCTCGGCAGATGCAGGCGACATTTTGTGCTGCAGTTTTCGCTGGGTGTATGTATTTATTCTTTCGCTGTGCGTATACTTGGGGGCATTCAGTTGTTAGACGTCCCTTGTCAGTATTGTTTTGTAATACGAACAGGTTATATGGATGTCTTTGCTCTAGTAGCCTCGAATGTAGCACTTTCACTCTTTCGAATTCACCTGCTTGATCAATATCTATTCTTGTTTCCAATGTAGCTACACCTCTCGGGAGGGTCCTTAGCGTATTCACATACTCCTCTTATGGAGGATTACCTAGTGTTCAGAAACTAAATGCTGCTTTATTTACCATTAGAACAGTATCTGACGCTTATGTCATATGGTATTATTTTTTTGGGTAATTCTTCTGATTCAAAAAGGGTATTTTTGGCTCAAAAACGGGCTGTTCGAGCTGTGTGTGGTGTAAGTTCGAGAGCCTCTTGTCGACCTCTATTCAATAGTCTGGGAATTCTGACATTGCCCTCGCAGTATATATTTTCTTTAATGTCGTTTGTTGTTAGCAATATTAGTTTATTCCCAAGAGTTAGCAGCTTTCACTCAGTTAATACTATGCAGAAATCAAATCTGCATGTGGAATACAGTTCCTTGACTCTTGTGCAAAAAGGAGTGCAGTATTCTGCTGTATCCATTTTCAGTAAGCTACCACAAGAACTCAAAAATCTTAGCAGTAGCCCAAACACTTTTAAGTCTAAACTGAAGAGTTTCCTCATGGCTCACTCCTTCTATTCTGTCGAGGAGCTCCTGGAAGAGCTGAAAAAGTAAGCAAATTGGAGTGTACATTGTTGATTTTCTTTATTTAAACTTACGAATTGTGGCCTGAATATGTTTCTTATATTTCATTTTATCTGTTTCTACTATCGTGTTATGATTTCATGTATTGACTCGTTCCATGACCATGGAGACTTCTCCTTAATTTGGTCCCACCGAACAATTAATAAATAAATAAATAAAAAATAAAATAAATAAGTGAGGTCATGTCGCCACCTAGCTTCACCTTTCAGTTGTTGAAGGTGACAGCGCCAGTTCGGTTAACTGTCCAAATGTCAGTCAGTATTAGTGGTGTGTTACAGAGAGTGATGTCAGCTTCTTGTTGTTGGCGCTTACATGACGGACTTTTTTTTTTTTCCTGAATAAGTTGACTCGGGTGTTCGTGGAGAGATCAGTACCAGTGCTCGTGTAGCTTAAGGAGCCAACCGTTGTAAGACGACGAAAGAATCAGCAAAGTGCAGCCCCTTGTGCATACTCATTGATGAGTGGAGTAGTCGCCGGTGATGTAGTTGGGAAGGCAGCCCGCGGCTCGTGGCCCCTGCCAGCACGCGGTGTGCATGTTTCAGGCGGGCGTGGGCGGCGCGCGGCGGACACCGCGCCGCACTCACTGGCCGGCGTTTTGAGCGCCGGCTGCGCCGCCCCCTGCAGCGGCCTGCATTATTCACCCGCCGCCCAGTCACCGCCGCCATCACCTGAGCCCACCACCCGCCACTAGAGACCGCTGCCGGCCTCAAGCTGCGCTCCATCTCTCGAGGCCGACGGCAGCCCGCTGTTGTTGTGCCCCGTTGACACTCTGCTGCTCCCTAGAACGTCAGTCTTTCCGAAGACCAGTATCAGTTGCTAAGCGATTTAGAAAAGGTTGCCGTATGGTGCGGTAGGTGGCAGTTGACGCTAAATAACGAAAAGTGTGAGGTGATCCACATGAGTTCCAAAAGAAATCCGTTGGAATTAGATTACTCGATAAATAGTACAATTCTCAAGGCTGTCAATTCAACTAAGTACCTGGGTGTTAAAATTACGAACAACTTCAGTTGGAAAGACCACATAGATAATATTGTGGGGAAGGCGAGCCAAAGGTTGCGTTTCATTCGTAGGACACTTAGAAGATGCAACAAGTCCATTAAAGAGACAGCTTACAGTACACTCGTTCGTCCTCTGTTAGAATATTGCTGCGCGGTGTGGGACCCTTACCAGGTGGGATTGACGGAGGACATCGAAAGGGTGCAAAAAAGGGCAGCTTGTTTTGTATTAGCAGAGAGTGTGGCAGATATGATACGCGAGTTGGGATGGAAGTCATTAAAGCAAAGGCGTTTTTCGTCGCGGCGAGATCTATTTACGAAATTTCAGTCACCAACTTTTTCTTCCGAATGAGAAAATATTTTGTTGAGCCCAAGCTACAGAGGTAGGAATTATCGTCAAAATAAAATAAGAGAAATCAGAGCTCGAACAGAAAGGTTTAGGTGTTCGTTTTTCCCGCGCGCTGTTCGGAAGTGGAATGGTAGGGAGATAGTATGATTGTGGTTCGATGAACCCTCTGCCAAGCACTCAAATGTGAATTGCAGAGTAATCATGTAGATGTAGATATTAAAACGCACATGTGGTGTCACACACACCCTGCACGTAGCAAGTGGTTACATTAAAAGTCCTGCCACAAATTCCGATTACCACTTCTGTACAACGCATTTTCCTAAGTGTTCGTGACGTGTCATTCATCTCCTGCACACCGATCAGCCAAAATACTATGGCTACCGACCTACTGTCGATGTACACCTATCCAGGTGACAGCAGCAACACCTGCCGAGGAATGATTGCTAGTCAGACATATGAACGGTACATGTCTGCATCTGCGCGGAGTAAGGAAGGCGCACGAACTATCTAAGTTTGACTGACGGCAGATTTTGATGATCTGGAGGCTCAGCACTAGCATTCAAGGAATTCCACACCTGTCTGGTGTTCGAAGAGTGGTGTGGTGAGTGTCTTCAACATGTGGTGAAACCAACATGCAACCGCATCCACAAGTCGTGGAGTTGGGCGACCATCCACCTCATTACAGATGTCGGAGGCTGGGCAGATTACGAAAACAGGACAGGAAGCGAACTGTAGCGAAACTAACGTCAGACTTTAATAGTGCGCTCAGTACATATGTCTCTGTACACACAGTACACCGAACGCTCCTAATAACGGGGCTCCAGAGCCGACTACCTATGCATGTGAGAAATTTAACGTTACGACATCCGCAATTACGACTGAAAGGGGCATGTGACCATCGGCACTGGATGTTGGCGCGGTAGCAGAGTGTCGCACGATCTGATGAACCCTGATATCTTCTTCATCATGCCCATGGGAGGGCGCGAATCCGACATGTTCGAGGGGAACAGCCCTTGACACCTGTACTGCAGTACGGAGACAAGTGGCAGTGGCTTCATCATGCTCTGCTGAACATTCGTGTGAGCATCCATGGCTCCAGTGGAGCTCATGCAAGGTACTATGACGGCCAAGGCGTATAGTACAGTGGCTGCAGATCACGTACACCCCTTCATGACCGTCATGTTTTTTGACAGCAGTGGCATTTTTCAACAAGATAATGCCCGATATCACAAGGCCACGAGTGTGATGGAGTGTTTCGAGTAACACAGTGGAGATTTCTGACCTCATTGCTTCCATGCCACGGTGCGTCGCCTTCGTTATCCGTGCCAAAGTTGCACATACTGGCGACCATCGTTCGGGCTGATCAGTGTACTTCGTCCGGTTGCCGCATAACTGCTTCCAGCTGTCGTTTTCTCTCCAGAAAGATCAAACCGCTGGCCTAGCGAACTTGGACGCAGGCCTCTGAAACTTTCGTGGGCAATTCAGTGAACTGGGTGGCCACTCGAACCCCAGATACAATGTGCCAGTTCTCGCAGTGGAAGCAGTGTTAACCACCGGAATTTTGCCGGCGGGCGTAGAATACGTTGTGTCATGCAGTTTGAAACACACTGTGCGCCTCTTGCGAAATTGCACCCCTCTCCAAACCCGATTCTTTAAAGAATCTAATAGCTCCTTTTTAAGAACAGCTGTATACTTTCTCACCTATGTCAATATTTATGACGTCATATCTCTTGAACTATTTGTTGCGTAATAACATAATTTTCTAGAAGTATTCAGGTGTACATGAGAATACTGTCTACACAGTGTGTTCTGAATGAAGTTTAGAGTAAAAGAGTAACAAATAAAAACATCGTAATTGGTACTGAAGTTTTACTACACGAACAACTACTGTGTAGCAAATTATAAATTTTTTCTTTTGTTGTTTTCTGAGGAACATCACCGGAAAGTTTCCAAAAATATTGAAATTATGTGTTGACTTTTTTGGATGTCGTTAACTGGGAGGATTTTCAAATACTGAATGAATATAGTTTGGGTAATTTGTTCGTTGTGAGCTGTATTGCCTCAAGATGCAGGCAGTATTAGTACTTGACATATTCTGTTAAAACTTTTACATAAAATGTTTCTGTTTAAGAGCAGGTGGTGACACAATATTAAATAATTAAATTCGACAATTATATGAAATTAAGAAAGTCAAATTTTTGTTAGCCCTGGAAACGATTACATAGCCAACTTCCAAATATGACTGTGTAACCATTTTAGCCACTGAGTAACATACAGGGTGCTCCAAAGGAATGGCTAATATTCAGGAAGATGACAGGAAGGATGTTTCGAAGCAAAATGTTTATTAAACTTGGTCTCTAAAATGAATATCTGAAGAGCTATCAACACTTCATCAGTAGAAGAGACGTGTCTCATAGTATCTAAGATTAACAAGTGCGCATAGTTCTTCAGGTATGCACTGTAGAGCCCATGCTTCCTGGCCTTTTTTACTGTTTTTGTCCACAGCACCATCTCCCAAAATATGGAAAGGAAGGAAATTGCAGTAGAAGAGACTTGTTTCACAGTACTGAAGACGAAGAAGTTCTCATACCTTTTGATGTATGCGTTTTAAATGCCATGTTTGCTAGACATTTTTGCTTCGAACGGTCGGTCCTGTCAAATGTCACAACACTGGTCATTCCTCCTGGGGCACGCTGTCTATGTCAAACACGCCTACCACTCCTAGAGCAGCTGCATACGTACTCCGCAACCCACTGTACTAGGGGCATTTGAAAAGTCCGTGCAAAGTCAGAGAGATGGCACCACCGGCGCGTATCGAGGATATGTTTAGTTAGTAGTATCTTTGGAAAGAATGCACACCAAGTTTCAGCCATATTGGTCTATTTCTCTGTGTTTGGCATTCGTGTGAATCAAGGAAGTTGAGTGAATGTCAAAAAATGGACGAAAAATAATTTCGTGTGGTGATTAAACGTTCTTTGTGTATATAAGTGGTTTCATATGGGCACAAGTAATGCTGAACGTTCTCGACGCCCTGTGGAGGTTATGACTCGAGAAATCATTCATAAAATCCATGATATGGTGATGGATGACAGAAGAGTTAAGGTGCGTGAGATTGCTAGTGCTGTGGGCATCTCGAATGAATGGGTACATAATATTTTGCATAAACATTTGGACATGAAAAAGCTATTCCCAAAATGGGTTCCCCAATTGCTCATTCTTGACGAAAAACGGAATCGTGTGAAGTGTTGCAAGGATGGTTTGCGGCTGTTCAGGAAGAATCCACAGGACTTTAAGCGTCGTTTCGTCACTGTGGATGAAACATGGATACATTGCTATACTCCTGAGACCAAACAACAATCTAAACAAAGGGTTACCAAGGGAGAATCTACACCGAAAAAAGGCGAAGACCATTGCTTCGACTGGAAATGTTATGGTGACTGTCTTTTGGGATTCGCAAGGGATAATCCTCATCGACTATTTGGAAATGGATAGAACTATAACAGGTGAATATTATTAATCGTTATTGGACCGTTTGGAAACCGAACTGCAAGAGAAACGCCGGCGATTGGAGCACAAAAAAGTCCTTTTCCATCACTACAATGGACTAGCACACGCTACAGCAGTTGTGGTCGCAAAATTAATGCAAACAGGATTCCAACTCGTTTCACATCCCCCATATTCTCCAGACTTGGCTCCGTCGGACTACTATTTGTTCCCAATTTGAAGAAATGGCTGGCGGGACAAAGATGTAATGGAGGTGATTGCAGCAACTAATAGCTATTTTGTTGACTTGGACAATTCCTATTATTCGGAAGAGATCAACAAATTAGAACAGCGTTGGACGAAGTATATAAGTCTAAAAGGAGACTTATATCGAAAAATAAAAAAGGTTTATCCCAAACACGTGAGTAGTTTTCATTTTTGCACAGACTTTTCAAACGCCCCTCTTATAATGGAGGGCAGACGGTACACTGGGTACCAATATTTGATCCCTGCTTCCCTTTTAGATTAAAGGTTGGAACGTGGGAAGAATGCTAGTCGGTACACTTCCGCATGAGCTCTAATTATTATGACTTTCTCATTGTGCTAATTACACGTGACAAATGTGGTACAATGTAATGTGTTGTCCCACTTTTACTGAAGCGTACGCTCTCAGAAATTCGACAGTAAAAACTCTCCGTGATGCACATCGCTTCTCTTATACCTCTGGCCACTGCAGTTTACTGAGCGTTTCCGTAACGCTCTCCTGTGAAGTAGATAATATCGTGATAAAAAGCCTCTACTTTTTGTCGGATCTTTTGTCTCTCTGCTGTTAACTCTATTGGGGAAGGCTCCGAGAGTGACGACCAGTACTCGACAATAATTTAGTCGAACGGTAGTGTATGCCTACAGCTCCTTATGCGCAACGACTTACTCACGTTCAGGGTCAACTGCCGTTTCCTGGACCAGTCATCGATTCTCCGCAGGTCTTCCTGCATTTCGATACAGTCACCTCGAACTGCAATCTTGCTGTACACAACACCATCGTCTGTGCATAACATCACGGACCTTCCAATGTTATCCTCCGGATATACTTCTCTGTACACCGTAAACAATAACAATCGCATGACACTCCACTGAGGTACTGCCAAAATTACCTTTACACAGATCGGTTTTCCCGTGTAAAATGCGACGTGTTGAGTTCTACCTGCAAGGTATCTCTGAAGTCAGTTCCAAGCCTAGTCCGATACTCGGTAAGGTAGTATGTAGTTCACTGAACGACAGCGTGGATGTGGGCCAAATGCCTTCCGGATGTTAAGGGCATACGTAGGCCAAAATGCATACTGATAATAAAAAATTAGATGTCTTTTGTAGAATTTTATTTACGTAATATTCCTTCGACTCTTGGAGGAACGTAGACATATTAATCAGTTGAATACAAAGCATTAAGGCTTCGCAGTAATATTTATTAGTTTGTTATGAACCGACTTTCGGCTTCCTAGGCCATCATCAGATAACTTTTCTCACGTTATCTTGCGATGATCTAAGAAGTCGAAAGCCAGTTGATAACGAATTAATAAGTATATTGCGGAGCGTTAATACTTTGTATTCAAGTTAGTAAATAACTGCTGTTAAAATGTTCAACCTTGAGGCTATTATGAAGAACATAGTGCACGATATTCTGTGCAGTTTTTGTTTGAAAATTTTCATAGCCATTAATTTTCTACGAATTTGAATTTTTAGTTAGCGGTGTACATACAATGTACTTCTTCTAATAAACTAATCAAGCGTTAAAGCTGAAACTTTACAACTTACTTCTCCATAAACGAATGCTAAAAAGTGTGCAAAAGATTTTTGTTTAAGGTCGTATTTAGTTTCAAATTAATTTTTTTTCAGTTTTATGTTACCGATACTGCCCACATAAGTTTCAGTAAGTGATTTTGAATAATGCTGCCAAATTTCAGGACGATGGCCTTTTTACTTAGTGAGAAAAGGTACAGTGCATCTAAAAAGTTGCTCTGTGAGAAATCTTGTTTAAAGTTTGTGTCTCAGTTACTAATAATATTGCTACGCCTCTAGTCAGTAGTGCTGTCCTCATCCATAATCCTCATTCCCTTCCTTGTCTTCCTGAACTCTTCTCTACACCTGCCTCATTTGCCAAGCCAACTTACGGATATTTTCTTCTGGTGCCAGGGTTTTGTCTAGTTGTGCTTCATCGGTACTTGTAAGTATTTTCAGTGTGAACGCGCCTGGATGCAAGCCTAATATCTAGAGGCACTTCATTTTACCAACATTTCCACTGTTAAACACGAGACAGGCATCACATACTGCTGTGTTCATAAGGTTTAAGGATAAAAGTTTGTTTCTGAGCAAAGCATCCATATAATGTGATTGTAGCTTTCATTCTTATTTGCGTTTCCCATGTACACATTTTTTCAGTAGTTAAGGATTTGCTACGTGTCTAACAGTTGGTTTTATAAGATTGAAAATAGGAAGTGGCAAAACTATGCTTTCTGCTGGCTTCTCCCTCAAGATGTTTGCGCCACGACATGTCATAGAGGACATGCTAACGATTCTCATCTGCGGAAAGTTAGTGGAAGAATATTGTCCACACAAGTTGCCAACTTTTTCCACACGTACATTGTCCTTGATGGCTTTTCCATTTTTATTTGTATTGTTGAGTTCTTTTTGGTGTCATTTTGTTAGCACTTGCCAGTGACTTTTCATCTTCCAATTTCTTGGCTTGTATTCCTTTCACTGCCTTCTAGATACATCCGAAGTTTATTTAGAGTGTGTAACATGAAAAATTAACACAAAAAATGTCTACTGTAGTGAAGATGTGGATCACACCACGAAAAAAAGTAGCGTGGCATGCGCATATGGCCAAACAAAATTTTTTAAAAGATATTTCTATGCAGATTTCGATTATGAAACTTCGAGGTGTCATTAGTAAACCGTCAATCTAATAAATCAAATAATTAAAATATTTCGAATTTTTGCCCTACATCTTTCCTTCAAGCAAACGGCGTATGGCTGCACGCTCCTGCCTACTATGTTCTGGATCTCATGGACCAACAGAGTAACGTGAATGTCACGAAAATTCTGTTAGCGGAATGCATGTTGATTTTTGAAAATGAGATTTCTTCTCTGCAAAAACGTCATATTGATTGAATGTGGAACATGTTTCATAATTCTACAGTAAAGTGACAGCAGTAAGCACTGATGCTTTACAGCACCATTGCCTTGTGTTTCGTGGCGTGCTGGACCACCTCCGAAATGCAATGCAGCTTGCGAACCATTCTGCACGTCTCTGGTTGGATTTTGAAAGCACGTGACGCCATATGTCTGTGCTCAGGTCACATAGTTCTTGTAAATTACTGGCTGGTGCTTCGCAGGCGAGGTGCTGGCGCCTGTTAGTGTCAGAATGTCGAAATGGTGGCCAAGATGTGAATGTACGTTAGCTGTTCGTGCTCCTCAATACACTATAATATGGTTTTGGCCTTGTGACTTGGACAGTTGTCCTTCGCCAAGACTGGACCGCCTTCTGAGGAAACCTCAAGCATGAGGAGAGCAAATGGTCCACAGTTGTCACGTGCCGTTCGATTACTAGCACAGGTCCCACGGAAGCCAGCGCTAAAGTGCACCAGAGCGTAATACACCAACAACTGGCTGTGGCTGCAGCCTCGTTTGTGTTTCCAATAACCTTTTTCCTTAATGACGGGTATACAGAAACCTGGGTCTGATCCGGCATTGTACTCTGTCGCTAGATCTGCCACAGAGTAACGACTATCCTGCTTTACGGAATGGAATAGCCTCCGACATCCGGTCTGTGGTGAGACGGAGCATCAGTCATTTGTCGCCTACTCGCTGTTTCATCGCCCAACAGTTTTGCACAGAATATCGCGACAGTAGAGAGCGAACAGCCCGTCAGCTTCGCCGTGTACCAGGCGCTCGGTCTCCGGAGACGCGCAGCAACCGTCTGTACGTGTTGTCATCTTGAGACACGTACACATTATTTGCCCCAGAATGTTGGCGACGTGCTGCACTGACAGAAACGAGGCACGCGTCCTACAATCTTCCTAAGACGATTTTACAGAAAGTACTCGGTAAGAAATTGATTTTTACGTCACTTACAGTTTTATAAGTCACTTTCGCGGTGAAGTGCTCATCAGCTGACTAATGGTCATGCTTCTTGTGATATTCATATTTAAGTAAGACACTGCACGAAATTCGAAAACTTTGCAGTAAAAAAAGAGGTCGCTGTGATTTTGTGTTTCGTACAAATTGCACTATATTTTCCAGCATATGAAATTTAGCTAACAAGTTCAATTAATGAGAATTTAATATTCATAACATATCTCATATCTCCTAAATCGGACAAAATATCGGAACGCGATTTTGGCAACTGATAGCACAGAAGGTGGAAAGTGTTTTACCAAATGGTTAACATACAGAACTTTTTATCTACTGTGATACAACCGACGGTATAGTTATTATTACATTTCATTTTTATTTATATTTTTTATTTTTTTAAATCCAGAACTGTAATTTTAAGACTGACATCTAGTCAAAATAGAATTTCCCAGTATGAAAACAGACATGAAATTTTCTTCGCTTATGTTACTGCAAACACACACAGCAGGATTTTCCATAAGCTATTAACCTCTTCAACTGTCAGTGGCTTGTTTAACGAGACATTCTGTTTCATGATTCTGTCGCAGCAGCTACTGTAAGGTGACTTTGTGCAAACCATAGTGTGTTACCAAAAGAAGCACAGTTAAACCTGTCAACAAGAGAAATGAAGCTGTTGCTTATAAATGATGAACCCTCAAATGAGAAAAGGTTAACAATTCATACAAAAGGAAATTGTCAATTCTGTTGCAATTATGGTAGAATTCCCGAAACGTATCGTTCAAATGGCTCTGAGCACTATCGACTTAATATCTGAGGTCATCAGTCCCCTAGACTTAGAACTACTTAAACCTAATTAACCTAACAACATCACACACATCCATGCACGAAACAGGATTCGAAACTGCGACCATAGCAGCAGCGTGGTTCCGGACTGAATCGCCTAGAACCGCTCGGCCACGAACGCTTCGTGTTTTTAATAGTAAGTGACTGGAATGGCGAAACTTGCCAAAGGATTTTCTTCCTGCTCTTCACCTCAGCAATATGAAAATAATGACCGAGTGTGGCATTCAGAAAGTGTATCATTTGAGAATAAAAGAGTTATTAGTGAGGAAAGTAAACAGTTGATCCACTGCTCAAATCGATGATCTGTGCATTGTCAGCACCTGACAATAGGACGCACTACAGGAATGTGGAATCCAGCCATGTGTGCCTTGCGAAGGGAAGAGTTCACGTCATTAAGAGACATTGTCGCGGATGTACGGCTGCCTTTGTGAGCAGTAGTTTTCAGCAGGTCAGATACATCACACGACCGCGCTCTTTCGGGATACCGATACTTTTATGGTATTACTGGCCACATTCTTCATTTGTGTAGCGGTAGCCTCTTCTGTAATTAGTTTACTAATATTGTCATTCGCTGGGGTTACTCGACTGTTTATAACTTATAGTGAGAATGTGATGTGCGCTTGCATGTAGTATAATGTCTCTTACTTATCCATATCCAAGTAGTCATAGTAAAAATTATGTATTTCAAATATTGGACGCTTTTTAAGAGGAGCACGAGGGGGGTACACCTGTGAAAATTTCCACTTTTCGAATTTTTGTAACATCGTACAGTTACCACAGGATAATAGGCAGCACGTAGACAACCTTGTTATAATATTCCTTGCTATTTCGCTGCTCTCACGATGAATCGTCTGTCCCTTTTTGCATTTTGAAGACGTTATGGAGGCAGAAGATATAATCCCTGTCGCCAATGGTTCACCAGTCACTGAACTGTGCATTGTTCTTGGCAATATAAACAGAATAACGAGACAAAACAGCTAAATTATATGGGTGTAAATAACTGAAAAATGTAATGTACTAATGAAAAACAGTCAAAAGCTTAAATGGCGAAAAACAAAACACTACTTTATGGCAATAAAGTTTAGTAGAAAGGCAATATTTTTCGGTCGGCCAACCCCACCTCTGCCCATATGCGCAGTGTCGAAGAGAGCATAATTACGAGAGGTCCGATATCCCGCTCCCTGCCCCACCCCTCCCTTGCCGCTAGCGTGGCGCGCGGCGGAGGAACTGTGCCGCTACCACAACGCCACGCGAGCTGCAGCAGGCGCGAGTCGCGTCACCATCGCGTCGCGTCCCAGTTGGTGTGGTCACACTTGAACCTGTTAACTTATTAAAATGCGCCCTGCTCTGCCCTGCGCTGCGCCACACACACTATACGAGTCTCAGTTTGCGTCTTGCGTCAAGAAATTGTCAGTTTGTTTCTGCTCATCACTGTATACCACTAATTATGTGCAACTGTACAATGAAACACTTGGAATAGGCGAAGACCCACATGTTATTCCAGTCGTTTGGTAGCCTTTGATGCTCTACCGACGTACAATAAATTACGCATTTCCTCTGTTCAGCAAATCTAGTTGATTTTACAATCGCTGATCTCTTTTCCAAAACATATATGGTACTAGAAAGGGAACAGGTTGTTCCGTACAATCCAGGGGTGGGAGAACATCAAGAAAATCAAAGGGCGTCTAGCATGACTCAACAAAGATATGCCTAACTTCAGTTTACAAACATAAAACGATATATAAGTAGATTATCACTGGGCATACGACGACTGATAATGATATCCATATTTTTCGAGGATTTTCCACATTTTCCTCAGTTTTAGGTTTTTTTAAGAGTTTTGGTATTTTTGCAATATTTTACGTATTTTGTCCAGTTGCGCTACTTCCATCTCATTGCTCTCGATGCCCAGTGAATATCGTACTGCTTTATGTCGCCTGATGATGTAATGTCAACATCATGTCAACATTTCACTGCATTGCATCATGACATCATGTTAATCCCACAACAACATTAATAGGGCAAGGGGGTTTTGCGTGCAGTTTTGATATCAAATTGATACAAAATTGATATGCCAGTTAATTAAATTGATCAATTAATTACCCCCTGCCTCACCCCTGGATGACGTCACGTGTTTCCCCGAGCTGGCACGTGGGTCTCTGCCCCCTCCCCCCAACCTACCCCTACCCCCACTCCTCCCTCACCTACACTATTGGCGTGAATTTCAAATTTTGCTGGGAATTTCGAATTTTGGCGGCAATTGCTTTGTCCCAGAACTGTGCTGACGTCCCACCCCACCCCACCATCCCCACCTGAGAATTGACAGAGAAATCCAAAATGGCGGTGCCCTTTCAGGGAATCGAACCCTGGTCCTTCTGAATGGGTAGGCCAAGTGCACACCCAAAACAGTTATACCACCAGAGGCTCTTGAATTCAGCAGTACCCAATAGGAAAGCAGTATCCCATCACGACGGGGACATAAGGAGGGCTCAGCAGATCCGCAGCCTCCGATGCAGTCAGTCAGTCAGTCAGCACGAAGCACCAGCCGAGATCGTCCAGCGTTTCCCAGCTGCAGCAGAATAGCAAGAAGCCGCTGACGAGTCAGTAGCCCTTGCTTAGTGTTTGTGTTTACTCCCGCGTGAGGAATATGATGTCTTTGAGCTGCTGTTACCGCTTGTAGCGGTTTTTCTTCTTTACTCATCACTGGATGCGTCGTTGTCCAGCCTGTCAAGGTCTGCAGCAGCGACGTGTCCCAACGCATCGGACTTGCAGCAGGGCCGTGGGATCCTGTCGCGCAGTTGGTCAGCTTGATGGAGTAGGACGATGAACTGTTATTGTCGGTTGAAGACACCCAGGCAGTCCCTGACTCGCCGAATTGCATTTGGCGATCTAGTCAGATGACACAAGGTTGGTACTGGATCCCATCATACAGGCCATTGCAGGAAATTCCAGTGATAGTGCATGAGCAAAGTGAGAATGTGGTGGATGAGAAGATACCAACAAAGCCCTGCGCATCACTACTCTTCAGTGTATAATTTAACGCCTAGTGGTTCGAAGTGTTACATAATGGTATAGAAGCAACCACAGACAGAGACTGGCGTGTTGTGATAGAGATCCAGAATGCAGCTTAAAGCGTTAAAGTGCGGTTTACGGAGGTTTCCTGGTTGAACGGTGTCAGGCAAAAGCCTACATCAAGCAGCAGTTGACCGCCGAGTCTGATGCTAGCCGCCCTCCTCCATACATTTACTGTGCTGCTCTAACTCTGTCCATTACAACAGTGTATGACGACTCTGCACTCCGCGTGAAATCGGGGCAGCACTCCACCGTTACAACCATGTTCGGTCTGCAGATGGTGCTATACATTATGCTGAAAAGAGTGAACAGGTGGCTGCCTTGCGTTAAAACTGTGTGTAGGGACAAAGCAGAGCGTCGCCGTACGAATAGTATGCATGCAGATGATTTTGAACAGTTGGTCAATATGGTGCCAACGGAAATTTATGTACTACCAATAAGTTTGAGGGAAATACATGCTGGATTCTGTACGTACAAGAAGGTTTTGTTTTCTATATTTTGTACTGGTGTTAAGATAAGGAATATGTAGTGCATCCTGTGTGTAATTACTGAATAAAAATGTATATAACTATGTACGAGTATCATTTCTTACCTCTGTTATATTGCAAGCACTAAAGCTATTGCTACCAGTATGTTCACTGCAAACATGGAACTCCTGAAAATTATGTCATTTAACTAAATTCTCTGTAAAAGCCCCCTGCACGCCAATACCTGACATAGTGTTTCTTTCTTTCTACCCATCTCCTACGTCCGTGGCTTTGTTGAAGCACAGCAGATATAATTTCAGACATGTTTCAAATCAAATCAAATTTTATTGTCGTTAAACAACTTAGTGTTGTAATAGACAGCGTCAAAAAAAAAAAAAACAAGGAAAGGTACCAAAACACAATACAACACATACATACAGGTATTTTTAAAGGTACCAGTTAGTTAAAAAAATACAGAAAAGAAAAGTATTTACGGTTGTACGTCTCCTTGGATCAAATTTGTCATAGAATATGATACTGCCTATATTTTCACTACATGCTATAATTATCATTCATTCTGGAGGCGTCTCAAGTTTTCTTCGGATTCCAGAATGTTGTAGGTTGTATTCAGAATCAGCCAATTTTTTAGGTTCTTCCCTAGTTTCTGTACTGGCATTTCCCTCAGTGTTATAGGCAGTATCTTGAATAGCTTAATCCCCATGTAGTTGTGGCAGTTTTGGGTTTTCTTTAGCTTTACCTGGGGCGTGCCAATGTAATGTTTAGTTCTTGTGTTGTGTGAATGTACCTCCCCCCTTACTGTGAAGTTACTCTGGTTTTCTGCGATGACTATCAGACAGTGGTATATGAATACTGCAGAGAGAGTCATTATTTTCAGCTCCCTGAATACTGGTCTGCATGATTCATTGTCGGGTAAGCCCTTTATACCCCTGACTGCCCTCTTCTGCCACTTAAAAACTTCCTGAGCCTCTGAAGAGTTCCCCCAAAGTATTATGCCACAGACCAGACGCGAGTGGAAAAAGGCATAGTATGCCTCTAACATTTGGCTCTTACTGGCACAAGTCCTAAGTTTGCGCAATAAAAAAATTACTCTGGACAGTTTCTTGCATAGTTGTTGCGTATGTTCGCCCCAGTTCAAATTCGGGTCTAAATAAATTCCTAGCAGTTTGACATATGTGTTTACCGTTCCTTCTGGTTTCAACTTACTCAAATGAAAATATATTGTCTCTGTTTTATTGCCATTTAAGACCAATTTATTGCTTTGCAACCATGTGGTGGAGTTTTCTACCATGTCTGTATTTTTGTCCTGTAAAGTTTCCAGATTTCCGTCTGATGTTATTAAGATGATGTCGTCAGCATATAGAATTGATTTGTCTGGCAAGTTATGTGGGAGGTCATTGATATACACTAGAAAGGGAAATGGGACAATTACTGATCCTTGAATAACTCTGGTTTCAATTTTGAGTATGTCTGATAGTTGGTTCTCAATTATGACCATTTGTAGTCTGTTATCAAGGTACGATTCTATTAGCGATAACTGTGAGCCCTTTATTCCGTATAGTTTTAACTTAGAAAATAAGATCTCATCGGAAATAGTGTCGAAAGCCTTACTGAGGTCTAAGAGTGTAATACAAGTAATTAAATGAAGCTGGAAATTGGTAACAATCTCGTTGATGATATTGTCTACGGCTTTAATGATTGTTTTACCTGTCCTAAATCCATACTGAGCATTGTTAAATAAATTGTTCGTTTCAAAGTACTTCAATAGTTGTGTTTTCATGCAATATTCAATGACTTTTGATAAAATAGGGACAGTCGAAACTGGTCTGTAGTTATCTGGACAGTCTCTGTTCCCTTTCTTGTGGATTGAAACCGTGATAGTCATTTTTAAACAATCTGGAAGGATTCCCTCCTCAAGGATGCAATTTATGAGATAAGTTAACGTTAACAATGTTGTGTCTGAGATTTGTTTCAATATTGCATTAGTGAAACCGTAATAACCCTCGGTTTTGGAGTTAACTCAATTTTGAAATTATTTTAGACACTTCCCTAGGGGTGACTTGTTTCCAACTAAAATTTAATTCCCCAGTTCTATCTGCGGTATAGTTGCTCACTCTATGTTCATATGTTAACTCGAGATTGTCAGTGGGAGTAATATTTTAAACACTATTTACAAAAAACTCATTAAGTATGTTGGGTGCAATATGCACTGATTCCTTTCTTACTTTTCTTCCTAACTCTTTATTTATATAAATGAAGCAGGCAAATAGGAATACAAACGTCTCAAAAATGAGATCGACAGGAAGAGCAAAATGGCTAAGCAGGGATGGCTAGAGGACAAATGAAAGGATGTAGAGGCTTATCTCACTAGGGGTAAGATAGATACTGCCTACAGGAAAATTAAAGAGACCTATGGAGAAAAGAGAACCACTCGCATGAATATCAAGAGCTGAGATGGAAACCCAGTTCTAAGCAAAGAAGGGAAAGTAGAAAGGTGGAAGGAGTATATACAGTGGCGATGTTCTTGACGACAATATTATAGAAATGGAAGAGGATGTAGATGAAGATGAAATGGGAGATATGATACTGCGTGAAGAGTTTGACAGTGCACTGAAAGACCTAAGTCGAAACAAGGCCCCGGGAGTAGACAACATTCCATTAGAACTACTGACAGCCTTGGGAGAGCCAGTCCTGACTACCATTTGGTGAGCAAGATGTATGAGACAGGTGAAATACCCCCAG
Source organism: Schistocerca nitens (assembly GCF_023898315.1). Lineage (NCBI taxonomy): Eukaryota > Metazoa > Arthropoda > Insecta > Orthoptera > Acrididae > Schistocerca > Schistocerca nitens. Next base: position 30,746,813 of record NC_064617.1, read on the forward strand.
ACTTCACGAAGAATATAACAATTCCTATCCCAAAGAAAGCAGGTGTTGAGAGATGTGAAAATTACCGAACTATCAGTTTAATAAGTCACAGCTGCAAAATACTAACGCGAATTCTTTACAGACGAATGGAAAAACTGGTCGAAGCCGACCTCGGGGAAGATCAGTTTGGATTCCGTAGAAATGTTGGAACACGTGAGGCAATACTGACCCTACGACTTATCTTAGAAGCTAGGTTAAGGAAAGGCAAACCTACGTTTCTAGCATTTGTAGACTTAGAGAAAGCTTTTGACAATGTTGACTGGAATACTCTCTTTCAAATTCTTAAATGTGGCAGGGATAAAATACAGGGAGCGAAAGGCTATTTACAATTTGTACACAAACCAGATGGCAGTTATAAGAGTCGAGGGGCATGAAACGGAATCAGTGGTTGGGAAGGGAGTGAGACAGGGTTGTAGCCTCTCCCCGATGTTATTCAATCTTTATAATGAGCTAGCAGTAAATGAAACAAAAGAAAAATTCGGAGTGGGCATTAAAATCCATGGAGAAGAAATAAAAACTTTGAGGTTCGCAGATGACATTGTAATTCTGTCAGAGACAGCAAAGGACTTGGAAGAGCAGTTGAACGGAATGGACAGTGTCTTGAAAGGAGGATATAAGATGAACATCAACAAAAGCAAAACGAGGATAATGGAATGTAGTCAAATTTAATCGGGTGATGCTGAGGGTATTAGATTAGGAAATGAGACGCTTAAAGTGGTAAATTACTTTGGCTATTTGGGGAGCAAAATAACTGATGATGGTCGAAGTAGAGAGGACATACAATGTAGACTGGCAATGGCAATGAAAGCGTTTCTGAAGAAGAGAAATTCGTAAACATCGAGTATAGATTTAAGTGTCAGGAAGTCGTTTCTGAAAGTATTTGTATGGAGCGTAGCCATGTATGGAAGTGAAACATGGACGATAAATAGTTTAGACAAGAAGAGGATAGAAGCTTTCGAAATGTGGTGCCACAGAAGAATTCTGAAGATTAGATGGGTAGATCACATAACTAATGGGGACGTATTGAACAGAATTGGGGAGAAGAGGAGTTTGTGGCACCACTTGACAAGATGAAGGGATCGGTTGGTAGGACATGTTCTGAGGCATCAAGGGATCACAAATTTAGCATTGGAGGGTAAAAATCGTAGAGGGAGACCAAGAGATGAATACACTAAGCAGATTCAGAAGGATGTAGGTTACAGTAAGTACTGGGAGATGAAGAAGCTTTCACAGGATAGAGTAGCATGGAGAGCTGCATCAAACCAGTCTCAGGACTGAAGACCACAACAACAACAACAACAACATAACTGCCCAGGCAGCTTTACACTTATTTTTAGAATTATTGATAAAATTTTCATTGGCTCTTATCTTGGCTGCCTTTATTTCCCTTCTATAGACTTGTTTTGCCTTGGTATACCTATCTTTATCTGCCTGGTTTCCATTTTTGGCTGTTTTGTGAAGGATGATTGTAACCTTCCTAAGGGCTGCAAGTTCTGGAGTGAACCATTTGCAGCTCTGTTTCCTTTTCAAGGTATTTTCGTTATTTATTACATTTGTTATCTTTGGACAGCATTTATTAATATCAAAGCTAACTGTTGACAAAAAGTTTGTAAAGGCCTCATTTACATTCTTACAGTTTAAACCTTTATTCTCCATCTCCCTTAAAATGAATCTCAGTTTTTCTATGTTCCTTCCCCTAACATTCTAAACGTTTTCTGTTCCCTTTTATAATGCTCCGTTCTTGTCATCGGAAATTTAATCCAGATCCCACTGTGGTCAGAGACGAGTGGATCTTCAACTCCGTATGAAAATGAATTTCTATCCATGTTGGTGAGAATATTATCTAGGCAAGACGTCTTTCTTGTTGGTTTGTCATTAATCAGATAGAAGTTGTACGATCTTTAAATATTACATCATTGGGTCTTAGCATTTGACTGGGTTAAGATATTAATATTAATGTCCCCTAGATAAATTATATTGAAATTCTTAGCGTGTAGGCTTTCACGGTCGGCGTCTTCAGTAATTAAAACTTCCGGGCTAAGAGGCCGTGGTCCAATTGAAATTCTTCTATTTCTGTAGATGCTGTGTCAGTTGTTTCCTGTTGGCTATAGATATATTTATGTCTGCCTATGGAGTTTGGTAGAGTGAGATCAGAATCAGCTTAATTCCTGAGAAAAGGACACCTGATACTTCAAATGACTGTTCTAAGCAGAAAGTGCCTAGATTCAATAACTGTTGGTCTAGATGATTATTACTTCTTAGAAAAATTGAGAGACCTCCATGACCAAGTCTCTGTCTGTAAAAACCTGTTTTTAATTCAAACCCAGATGGAACATAGATAGTTCCTTCAACCTCTGAGAGTCAGTGCTCATTAATACATAGAATATCAGGTGGAAAATCTTCCAGTAAATTCTCTAGCTCATGTATTTTGTTTCTCAGACACTTTACATTGATATGAAAAACACTTAAAATATCCTTCTCAATAGAAAAGTTCCCTAATTTCTGCTTTTATTCCTGAGTATTATGTGCTAGGGGCCTTGTTTTACAATTACTTTGTAAGGCATTCTCAGTGCAGTTGTTATGGGTACATATTTCTAATCTAAAAAAATATTACTTTCCTGATTGACTGAGCTTGAATAATATTCTAATGGCAACATAATACTAATATCCCTATGCTCAGATAGTACAATTTTACGAATTTCATCACTCAATAATCTTTTTCCTGGCTGATTTAAATGAAGTCCATGTCTGGTGTGCATTCCCCTTTGAAGATTAGAAATATCTACAACTTGAACATTTTTGAAGTGCTTACTGACCTTTAATATATTAGAGATTGTTGTTTTCACTGTTGAATTTACGCAAGAATTTTCCATCAAGTCGCGGCGATGTGGTATTTTTACGACAATTACATTAGTGTGAGTGAGAGATGACAATGAATCTTTCAATGAGTTTTTCACTTTTTTCCCTTCGTTTCTATAAACGTTATTTGCACCACCGATAATAATCACAAAATCGTTTGATGATAGTTGTGCACACTCACGTTTCCTTTGTAACTTCAGCTATATGGGCGCCTGGCCTGACCATCGATGAAACTTCTATTTCCGAGTTCCTGCTTTGAATCTCCGCCGCTACCCCTCGTCCCTGTCTGTCTGCATAAATTAGCGCCTTCCCTAGATTGATCTTCTTTCTCCTTTTTTCACTAACTGCCTTCTGTTGCATGGGTGAGTAGTCCTCTGTAGTTTCTACGTTTTCCTCGAGAACTTTGAAGGAATTTAAGAGCGGAATTTCCGCTGTTACGTCTCTCACTGCTACTTTAAGCCTAGTATTTCGCTTACTGGCACCTTTCACAACACTTGCCCAAGATATTTCTTCTCCTATTTCTTGTTGTTCCCTCAGTTTCTTATTATCTTCCGTCGGCTTAGTTATGTCCTCTTTTAGCAGTCTTATTATTTCGTCTTTAGAGTCTATTTGCTTCTTGAAGTAATCGTAGTCGTTGCTTGGAGGCACATGTAACTCAGCACAGCAACACCCACTTCCAAGTTTCTTCTGGAATATCATGTTCACTTACATTGGAGCATTTCAGGAAGTGATAACATTTGTCACAATAATCACACATTATTCCATTTTTCACTACTCTAGAACATTTTCCGCACTTTACATCGATCAGAACTCTTGAAAATCGGGAGCTCGACTCACGTACATGTAACCGCTGTGGCGCCATGTTGACAATGTTTGCTATATGTCTTTGGAAAGACACGATCACGCATCGCCTGTTCCCAAAAACCTATACGTGCAGCACGATAGGTCAAATCCCATGCAATAATTACCTATAATTTGTTTTCCACCATCTTAAAATCCGCTTCCCTCATGCTTCAAACTAACACCTTGTGCATCTTGCACAGCCTTTATGTACATTTGTAAGGGTAGGGATTTGTGAAATAACAAGAAAGATGTGTGGTAACGAATAACAATTTTTTATTCAGGCATACAGATTCACAGTGGAAGTACAGCTTTATATCCACAAATCTTGTTGTTTTGACAATACATCAAGTAGTACTGTCCTTAAATTCTTATTAGTGTTGGAAATTTTTTTATCCACAGTTCCTGGTTTTACAAAGAATAGTACTGACTGAAAAATGTTTTTGACTACATTGCAGTACAGCGATTGCAGAGGTACAGTTTCCCTTACACTAATACTATTACTAGTGAAATTTCATACAAACAGAAGACGTAATTTATTGAACTGGGCAGCTCTAAACATTTCCCACCTCAAGTTGAAATGATTTAATAACACAATGAAGCGGATCTCTCTAAAATGTTCGTCCCAAATGGCTGCACTAAAATGAATTGACTGGAGCTCACACTTAAAACTAACGTGATTTGGACAGCTAGCAGTAGGTGAAACATAAAAACTGTTCTATTTACAAATGCACTCACACAATGACACACACACACACACACACACACAGACACAGACACATAGACACGTGAAGTGCAAAAGTGAGAAATACTGTAAACTATTTTTTTCCTCCATTTTTAACTTTTTAATGATTCTAGTCCAATTACCTTTTTAATAATTTTTATATTTTTTTTCTAGCACATAGTGCATATATATTTTTGAATACACAGGATGTATTTACATATAGGCGTAGATACGTATTTACTCAGGCATCCACACTCAAATGGACTCACAAGCACACACACAGACACGTAAGCACTCACACGTGGAGGCACACCTTACATCACACACATAATAATTTGGTAGCGCAGTTGATTAGATCACTTGCCTGCAAAAGGAAAAGACCCTGTGTTCGAGCCGCTGTGCGGCACACAGTCTTAAGCTGCCAGGAAGTTTCATTTCATCGCACACTCCGCTGCAGAGTGAAAATATCGTTCTTTCTATGCTCAATATTTATGCTATGATGAAAGAACCATACTGTTCGCCACCAGTTCTCACTCAGCCAGTCGCTCAGTCTCTGTCTCTCTCTTTCACACCTTCGGAGTTACTCACGCTCTTTCATGTTTTAAGTGAATGCTGTGAGTGAGGAGGGTATCGATCCCGTTATCACAAATGACTCCTTTATCTTCACGAGGTGACAATCAGACTTTAGGTTGCAGCGCAGTGTACGCCTCGTGACCTGGCGATCGAATACTAGTTTGCTGCACCGACTGTGGAGCTCGGAGCAAAGCACCATAAACACCGCCTATGCACTGCAAACAGTCTTCGACAGTGAGGACACGTGATGCCGCATGCCGCACACCCTTAGCCCGCCTCTGGGTGGCTCCGTCTATTGTACGATAAGCATACATTTTGGATCTTAAACCCACAAATTCCACAGTCGGCAATCCATCCGCTCACCTTTCATTAAGCTGATAACCTTCTTGTTCTGAGGAACAATACCGACCTACATAGGGAGAAACGATCACCGCGATAAAATAAGGGAAATCAGAGGTCACACGGAAAGATATAGGTGTTCGTTCTTGCCACGCGCTATACGACATTGGAATAACAGAAAATTGTGAAGGTGGGTCGACGAACCCGCTGCCAGGCACATAAAAGTGATTTGGAGAGTATACATGTAGATGTAGATGTACATATGGATCTCACTTCCTCACTCAATGTACGATGCTATTTGTATCCATATAAAGTAACATTGGTTCCGTGAAACGAGTTTCAGCAAACTCAGTGGAAGCAGTATATGCGGAGTTTGGAGATGTCCAGTATACACATACTCAAACAGATAGTTTCGTAAACCCTACTCAAACAGACATCTCCACGGCAACAAGGTTCTCATTGAAAATAGTGACCCAATAAAAATTTTGTATGGCGATGCATTTTCTACGCCCGAACGGTCATCCCATTTGGTCCTAACCAAAATACCGAGTTCTTTCTTACAGTTTGCATGGTTTTAGCTATAGTGGAATTATTCATTGACTTATAAAAATAGTTTTAGAAATCACTCGCACGCCCACGCTCTTTTCAGTATTTAATTCAATATTCTCCTTCAACAAGGGGAACTGATTGAGAGAGACAGCCCAAGTGATTCTACCTAGCTCTGTTCCTAACCGGAGACTTTGCTGGACATTGCGATAATGAATTATGTACCTCTGCTTGTGTCCAACAGTGGTCATCAGTTTAGGGATAGGGCTTCCTTGCAGAACTTCTTGCTCTGGACATAAGTGCAAGTCGTTTGTCACTTCATGCATACTAACATGGTGTATGCGGTCTGCTTCCACTGGCAGTGGCTGCATCGCAGAGTGCGCATACGAGTTATTCACATCCAAATATAGAATATAACTTGAATCATGGAATGCGTTGAACATCGCATCCATACGTGGATTATTTGTCTTAGCGTGTCTATGGACACACTGCCAAAGTCCTCCGTGGATCCCGAGCTTTAGTCAAATGTCCAATGCTACTCCTCGTTTTCTTGAGCATTGCAACCCAGGACACCCCACGTGCTCTGTAATAAGAGGTGGGGTCCAAAGAGTACTTGGCCAAGCATACATTTCGGAACTTTTCAAAAAGATCTGCAAGCAAGCGCACGTCGGTTGATAGGTGTCATGTTTAATTTCGGTATCTGAATTTTAGGTATCTGAATCGATTGTGAGCGAGCAGCGATGTGGTAAGCTACGTCGCAGAAGTTAAGCTAGTATCGCTGAACTGCGCGAGGGTGCAGTGGATCAGACGAGGTTTAGCTTTGGTAGAGAGAGCAGTGCAAGTTTAGTTGTGTTAGAGTAGAGCTGATAATGTTAAGCTGTGTTAGACTGAGGACACTGACAATGTTAACCTGTGTTAGAGTGAGGAAGCAATGGCAATATTATATTCGAAATTTAAAGTCTCAATTTATCAATGAATTTTTTGTAAAGGACGAAGTGTAATGGGATATCAGGTATATGTTACTTTCTTTTCACTATTGCTGCGCCATTGGACCAACTTGATTATTGTACTGAAAGTTGCTAGATTTGAGAGTTGGGAAAATGTATTGTTCGGATGTTAAGAAGGTCACTAAATTAAAAATCTGCCTTGGGCACATTTTCCCAATATATGAGAAAGTGTTGTCGTTTATGTGTATATTTCATTTCCATACCAACATGTAGCTTACAGTTTTTAATGGATGATGCAACCAAGTGTGTTCGAGAAACAGTTATATTTGCAATTAACAGACAACTCATTGCCCCTCTCGAGTGCCCCTGTGTAGATACAGTAATTTGCAGCTTTAGCATAGCGGCGCGCAAGACAAAGCAGTACTGCATAGCGTTATCCGGATTTGCTCAGAATAGAGGTAAGCCGAAAAGATTATGATGAGGACAAAAGTTATGTTATTCAGAGACAGGTTTTGTGTCAAATTTTGAAAGCTAATTACTCTAGGTTTCATGTCCAAGTTAATTATACATGCAGTTTATACTGTTCAAAATGCTTGCAGGCAGATTGTTAACTTTTACAGTATGAAAGACTTCACTTAACATTACGACAATTAATTATTATTACGGTGCAGCTTTACTTTTGCTTTACGACGCTACAAGTTTCAATACGACAGTTCATTCGTTACTACAGCTCAGATCTTACAGTCAGTTAACAGTATTTCAGACATGTTGTTGTGGTCTTCAGTCTTGAGACTGGTTTGATGCAGCTCTCCATGCTACTCTATCCTGTGCAAGCTTCTTCATCTCCCAGTACCTTCTGCAACCTACATCCTTCTGCATCTGTTTAGTGTATTCATCTCTTGGTCTCCCTTTACGATTTTTACCCTCCACGCTGCCCCCTAATATTAAATTGGTGATCCCGTGATGCCTCCGAATATGCCCTACCAACCTATCCCTTCTTCTAGTCAAGTTGTGCCACAAATTTCTCTTCTCTCCAATTCTATTCAATACCTCCTCGTTAGTTATGTCATCTACCCATCTAATCTTCAGCATTCTTCTGTAGCACCACATTTCGAAAGCTTCTGTTCTCTTCTTGTCTAAACTATTTATCGTCCACGTTTCACTTCCATACATGGCTACACTCCATACAATTACTTTCAAAAACGACTTCCTGACACTTAAATCTATACTCGATGTTAACAAATTTCTCTTCTTCAGAAACGCTTGCATTGCCATCGCCAGTCTACATTTTATATCCTCTCTACTTCGACCATCATCAGTTACTTTGCTCCCCAAATAGCAAAACCCATTTACTACTTTAAGCGTCTCATTTCCTAATCTAATTCCCTCACATCACCTAATTTAATTCGACTGCTTTCCATTATTCTCACTTTGCTTTTGTTGATGTTCATCTTATATCCTCCTTTCAAGACGCTGTCCATTCTGTTCAACTGCTCTTCCAGGTCCTTTGCTGTCTCTGACAGAATTACAATGTCATCGGCGAACCTCAAAGTTTTTGTTTCTTCTCCATGGATTTTAATTGCTACTCCGAATTTTTCTTTTGTTACATTTATTGCTTGCTCAGTATACAGATTGAATAACATCGGGATAGGCTACAACCCTGTCTCACTCCCTTCCCAATCGTTTCTTCCCTTTCATGCCCCTCGACTCTTATAACTGCCATCTGGTTTCTGTACAAATTGTAAATAGCCTTACGCTCCCTGTATTTTACCCTTGCCACCTTCAGAATCGAAAGAGAATATTCCAGTCAACATTGTCAAAAACTTTCTCCAAGTATCCAAATGCTAGATACGTAGGTATCTATTTTCTAAGATAAGTCGTAGGGTCAGTATTGCCACACGTGTTCCAACATTTCTACGGAATCCAAACTGATCTTCTCCGAGATCGGCTTCTACCAGTTTTTCAATTCGTCTGGAAAGAATTCGTGTTAGTATTTTGCAGCCGTGGTTTATTAAACTGAAAGTTCGGTAATTTTTAATTCTGTCAACACCTGCTTTCTTTGGGATTGAGATTATTATATTCTTCTTGAAGTCTGAGGTTATTTCACCTGTCTCATACATGTTGCTCACTAAATGGTAGAGTTTTGTAAGGCCTGGTTCTCCCAAGGCTGTCAGTAGTTCTAATGGAATGTTGTCTTCTCCCGGGGCCTTGTTTCGACTTAGGTCTTTCAGTGCTCTGTCGAACTGTTCACGCAGTATCATCTTCGTCTCCATTCTCTTCCATTTCGATAATATTGTCCTCAAGAACATCGACCTTGTATGGACCCTCAATATACTCCTTCCACCTTTCTGCTTTCCCTTCTTTCCTTAGAACTGGGCTTCCATCTGAGCTCTTGATATTCATGCAAGTAGTTCTCTTTTCTCCTGCGGTCTCTTTAATTTTCCTGTAGACAGTATCGATCTTACCCCTAGTGATAACGCGCCTCTACACCCTTACATTTGTCCTCTAGCCATCCCTGCTTAGCCATTTTGCACTTCGTGTCGATCTCATTTTTGAGACGTTTGTATTCCTTTTTTCCTGCTTCGTTTACTGTATTTTTATATTTTCTCCTTTCATGAATTGAATTCAATATCTCTCCTATTACCCAAGGATTTCTATTAGCCCTCATCTTTTTGGCTACTTGCTACCTTCACTATTTCATCTCTCAAAGCTACCCATTCTTCTTCTACTGTATTTCTTTCCCCCATTCCTGTCAATCGTCCCCTAATGCTCTCCCTGAATCTACAACCTCTGGTTCTTTCAGTTTATCCAGGTCCCATCTCCTCAAATTGTCACCTTTTTGCAGTTTCTTCAGTTTTAATCTACAGTTCATAATCAATAGATTGTGGTCAGAGTCCACATCTGCCCCTGGAAACGTCTTACAATTTAAAACCTGGTTCCTGAATCTCTGTCTACCGTTATATAATCTATCTGAGACCTTCCAGTATCTCCAGGCTTCTTCCATGTATACAACCTTCTTTTATGATTCTTGGACCAACTGTTAGCAATGATTAAGTTACGCTCTGTGCAAAATTCTACCAGGCAGCTTCCTCTTTCATTCCTTAGCCCTTTTCCATAGTCACATACTACTTTTCCTACTGTCGAGTTTCAGTCACCCAACTATTAAATTTTCGTCTCCCTTCACTATCTGAATAATTTCTTTTATCTCATTATACATTTCATCCATTTCTTCATTATCTGCAGAGCTAGTTGGCATATATACTTGTACTACTGTGGTAGGCGTGAGCTTCGTATCTATCTTGGCCACAATGATGCGTTCACTATGCTTTTTGTAGTAGGTTACCGGCATTCCTATTTTCCTATTCATTATTAAATCTACTCCTGCATAACCCCTTTTTGATTAACCCTGTATTCACCTGACCAGAATTCTTGTTCCTCCTGTCACCGAACTTCACTAAATCCCACTATATCTAACTTTAACCGATCCATTTCCCTTTTTAAATTTTCTGACCTATCTGCCCGATTAAGGGATCTGACATTCCACGCTCCGATCCGTAGAACACCAGTTTTCTATCTCCTGATAACGTCCTCCTGAGTAGTCCTCGCAAGGCCGTTTTGGTTAGTGTTACAAGGCCAGATCAGTCAATCATCCAGACTGTTGCCCCTGCAACTACTGAAAATGCTACTGCCCCTCTTCAGGAACCACACGTTTGTCTGGCCTCTCAACAACACCCCTCCGTTGTGGTTGCACCTACGGTACGGCTATCTGTATCGCTGAGGCACGCAAGCCTCCCCACCAAGGTCCATGGCTCATGGGTGGGGAGGGGGAGGAGGGGGGGGGGGAATGTCAGACATATTTTTATTTATTTAGGTAACTTTCACGGTGTCCATGTATAGTCTTGCGTATTCACCCAAACTAAGAATGTTGAATTCCTACCAAACATTCACAGCCTGCTCATATTCTGCATTGGTTACGGCATTGCCTGTGAGAATAGAGGTATATGCAGGTATGTGAGATAGCCTGGTTTGACCTTGCTATCCAGATACTCATAAGGGACAACTCCTTTCCTAGTCACAAGTTAAAACTTTTTCTCATTGGGGTGTGCAGATTGGGTGATGCATATCCTTCCGAGGTAAAGTTTCTGGAGTGGCTCCTGCGTCAAACGTAGCGTGTCATGGAGGTGAAGCGTAATTTTTGGGGTCATTCGTTTGAAACATATTTCTCAACACTCTCAGGCAGGTCACTGACCTAATTTTTCTCCCAGCCGAATTTAACCACTTGTTCAGCTAGGAAGTCAGCGTCCCCCACTTACATTATGGAAGACAACGGGTATGTGTCGTGGTCACTGATTAAATTGCTTGCGTTGTGAGCTGCACTGTGGAACTTCCCCGTAAGATGACAATGATCTTTACAGGAATTTTCAGCTTTTCTATCTAATTGAAGCCCACAAATATGACAACCACATCATTGTATAATTTTTTATACTCATCCTATTCGGTCATGGGTATGTTGTTGCTGTAAAGCCTAGCAACATTCCACGAGAGTTTTTCGAGCTCAGTGAGCAACCAAATCTGAGGATTATCCCCGACAACACTCAAAGCGGTAAAGACTTCAATCAAATGAGCATGAAATTTGGTACGCTGCCGCATACAGTGTGTTTCTGCGTGAAAGTGGTATGTGAGGCTAAGGGATTCCGTTCAAAGTGGGTGATAGGAGCATGGAGACATTCAAAGTCTGCTTATAGAACTGACGGTCATCATCTCTGGTGGTGAGCATTCATAACTTTAATAAACTTGTTTTCTCTTGTAGGTATAGCAACAGATACCAGTTCCTTGAATTCACAATCCACCAGCTGTCTTTTGTCCGGGAAGGAATTTAGACACCTGAAGCAAATGTGATTTTTTTACACTTCTGTTTATTGATTTGGGAGTAAAGGAGGTGGGACATGTCTCTGATCCATACATGCTGATTATCAGCTTCAGAGAACACCAGCATGTTTACATGAAGATCACGCTCACTAGCATATTTCTAAAAATGGAGTGATCCAAGTACAATACGCTTGTCGATGTTCTGGCTGTGAGCCAACAGGATTTATTTATTTTCTGGCCATTCTGGAACTGTGTGTCCATCTACTTGGGGCACACAACCCTCTGGCACCACACACAGGCCGCCTTCTTTGCATATTGCATTGACATGCTCCTACACCTATGGCTTCCGACGTGTGCAGCTTGCGAGCTCGGTGATTTTTGGGCTGAAGGATTATCTAGTGGAGGATGTTGTTTGATTACATGTGTTGGGGGAGTCCAGCACACTAGTAACTCGCTAGCCCAGCACTGGCAATTACGGCCTTTTGTCAGACTGAACGGCACGGGGTTTTGATGGTTGCCGAATAGAACGAAGGCAGTTCCCTTCTGGACAGTTGGAGAGACTACTCTAGCGCCATGTGGACTGCTGGACGAAAAACTGACGAATGGAAACCGCAGACACACCGCGGACGAGTTTCTTTCATGGACTCTGTTGCGACATCCTTTGATCCACGTGATGAGCGGCTGCCCTGATCGCAGCCTCTGCCTACAACCAATGCAGCTGCCAGCCACAGACTTGACAACAACAGTAGTGGTAATACGCGCAGCTCTGGCATTGAGGAAACGAATAGGCTGTTCAGCTGCCCCATATGCAGTAGATTGTAGCGTTTCTATGTGAAGTTGATCGAACTCAAGTGGTATTGCTTAAGGACCAACAATTAATTCACGGAATAAAGTCCTTGTGTAACATTTCTTGTGGAGAAATTCCAGAGTTGTGGATAGTAATGAATTTCTCTCTGATACTAGTTTATTCAAACCAGACAGTCTCCAGCAGCCTCACATGAGGATCACCTTCCTTCCCCATGCCGACATGGAAAGTGTGGAATATATTAAAATAAGCTAACAAACGTGAAATAATTCCGTGGATCGTAATGGGTACCTGTCATACAGGATACTGGTCCGTGTGCGACAGTGCACAGTACCAGCATGCTCCAAAAGGCTGAGCACGAAAATGTGATTATTCAGGAGATCGTATCTCGGCTTCTACTGATCACAGAGCTAAGAGGTCAAGTGTTCCGAACAGCCCTTTGCTTACCGACTCTTTTATACTCTCGTAAGAACGGGCATCCTGTAGCTATCCAACGAGTACAGGGTCAAAACGTAAACATTACGCACTTCCGCCAGCCCAGGCAAATTGAGCAAATCGGTTGGATCTCCTGCATTAGGTGTGGTTTGAGTTTGACGCTAAGCGATTTATGGTTCAAATGGCTCTGAGCACTATGGGACTCAACTGCTGAGGTCATCAGTCCCCTAGAACTTAGAACTACTTAAACCTAACTAACCTAACGACATCACACACATCCATGCCCCAGGCAGGATTCGAACCTTCGACCGTAGCGCTCGCGCGGTTCCAGACTGTAGCGCCTAGAACCACTCGGCCACCCCGGCCGGCTAAGCGATTTATAAAAGTACCTTTTCTTCATGGATGGTTGCTAAGAAAACCCCTGAATATGAAGCTCCTTGGATACGAGAAGTACCAGATATGGGGATGGCCTTGTCTATAATTTCTGTTCACGGCAGATCGTCGAAATTTTTACCATATCTTCTTAAGATTATATTCTCAGGGAACGTCGAAACCTTTTTCCATATCGTATTCCGCTAGAGAGTTCTAGAGGATCAAACTTACCATACTTATGCACGTAATACCCAGTGTGAAGTGTAAATGTAGTTTAAACTGACGCAGTGAACACCTGCAAAGCTTCTACGCTCATTGAAAGCGTACTGAAGTTACCAAACCATGTCTTTAGTCAACATCTTTTCACCAATAACACTTTATGCCACGCTCTCCCTGTATAGTAGGCACTTTACACTCATGTGAATATGCCCAAAGTTGTATTCCACTGACAAAAATGTGCTAAAAAGGATCATAACGGGCGTAAAAAGATCTTAAAATGACTGTCAAAAATTAAATATATAAAGTCAATATTTTACTCTTCTAGATGAATAGCTGTCGATGAACAAATATCCACAAAAGTAAAGCAAACGATTTTGTGTTAACCATATACTGCACATACTAATTGGTTGTTTAAGTCTGGGTGAAAGTATGTTCATTTGCCGAAGTGTATTAATAAACTTTCAAAACATTACTGAACAGTTTAATCCGTTTCATAATAAGCAGCAAACCTATTGTAGCAGAGAAAAGAAGAGAACCAGCGGCAAAATGTTCCTGTTGGTGAACATAAAGGAAAATGTCTTCCTTTTCATACGATTCTGACAGAAAAGGGGGGAACCAGCTACCTCAACTCTCATTCCTACTTCCTCAGAAATTTTTTTTTGCCATGGGCACATATTTGTCCTTTTTTCTGTTGAAAGACAGTAACAGACATAAAGAGATCGTGGAAGAGAGAGGAGACAGTGCCAGTAGGAGAGGATAGACAGTGTTGGTGGAAGAGACATGGATGAAGACAACAGCCAAAGAGAAAGGTGACAGAGACAGTAAGTGAGAGCAAGTGGCAGTAAAAGAGAAAGAGCGATGGATGGATATAGAAGCAATGGAAGCAAGAGAGAGAGAGAGAGAGAGAGGAGACAGTGAAAATGAAAAAGAGAGATGGGTTACCCCGTGCATTGGCTTGGAAGCGTCTCGACCTCTCCAGACCGGAGAACACATTTTTTTATATAAATCCGAGCTGATACTTTAATAGACATACAGCAGTAAGGATGTGTTTTTGATGTGTAGAGTAACAGTATGTATTGAAACAAAAGACAAGCATGTTGCTCATCATTGCTGGATCTGTACCCCACGCCATGGCCCTGGGGGTGTTAATGTCACAGCACGCCCAACAAAAGATCACGTGACTGAAAGTGTTGTCACCACGACCTTTACACAAACGTTGTTACTACAACTAGTACGAATAATCGTCATCAGTAATAAGCATTCTGATCACTTTGCTATGTTAAGTAGCATTCCAGTGTTTTTTATAAGTATTTTCGAACACCAAGCAAGACTTCACATAGGATCTAAACCTGCATCTGCCAGAGAAATAGAGTAAATAGAGTTGAACAGTGTTGCGCACATACATTACAGATAATCATGACTGATAATTGTTGTGGCGTAACAAGCTAGCAACGCCACACTGAGAAGTAGACGAAAGGGCACGCGCCACCTCCCGCCGTCTTGCGTTAAGTCTGAAACAGGATACGTGATGAAAGCTATAAAGAAAAGAACGGAGCTTCTCGTATACTTAACTTTAATTTCTTGTTGTACATTGCTCTTGATAATACAAGTGAGACTCTCTCCAGATATGGTTAACTGCGCCTTGCTAGGTCGTAGCCATGGACTTAGCTGAAGGCTATTCTAACTGTCTCTCGGCAATTGAGAGAAAGGCTTCGTACGTGTAGTCGCTAGCAATGTCGTCCGTATAACTGGGGCGAGTGCTAGTCCGTCTCTCTAGACCTGCCGTGTGGTGGCGCTCGGTCTACGATCACACAGTGGCGACACGCGGGTCCGACATGTACTAATGGACCGCGGCCGATTTAAAGCTACCACCTAGCAAGTGTGGTGTCTAGCGGTGACACCACAATAATTGGTTATAAAACTATCCCCTGTATGTTTGTAGTTTTAATTATTTAATTATGATTACACGAACCACCAAACAGCAATACTGGCAGTCTTATTGTGAAGTATCTCTTGGCGAAAGACTATCTATCAACAGTAGGGAAATCAGTATGGGATACAATGCCTTTCCAGAGGTTTTGTTGCTAGTGTTAAGAATACTAAAAATTCTAGTGACTAAATCTGAGAACGCACAGAACTGCTATACACCTTCAGACATCTGACTATCTTGCTCATAAGTAAGTAGAACAAATTATTCTTTCCTGATATGTGAAGGAGTCAATGTGTCGAGTTTATATATGTTTTCCCAATGTCGTTCAATAACTTTTCTTTCGGGAAGTAACATTACCTTACGTGTTTACCACGTGATTACGTCATGCCGTGTGGAGTGACCGCGTCGTTTTAGGCGCCATGTCACGGACTGCGAAGCCAATCCCGCCAGAGGTTCGAGTCCTCCCTCGGACATGGGTGTATGTGTTGTCCTTAGCATAAGGTATTTTAAGTACTGTGTATGTCTAGGGACCGACCACCTTAGCAGTTTGGGCCTGTAGGAATTAACACACATTTGAACACTTTTTTTTTTTTACGTCGTCTTTTATGGTTATGCCTCACAAAATTAGAGTACATCAGCTTCATATTTTAGCTGGATGAGTGGATGTTGTGGGAGACTGTAATTTTAACGTAAAATTCGGTAATTATGCGATCTAATACCATACCTCGATATTCTTCTTAAAAAAGACAACCACAACCTATAATGGTTTACAAAACCATGCATTGTATCATTATTTTTTTAAATATTTAATGTGGAAGTTGATAAAACAAACAGTGATACTGACCATTGTTTTGAAATGATCTAATGGTGGAATCCAGTGTCACTCTGTCAGATGACTGCAAACAATTTGTTTACCATGTTACTGACGTCTCATACTGTACAACCATGACTGGGAAACAATTTCTATTGTGCACAAGTAGCTATGGCTGTCAGAACCATAGCCATCCCACAAGTGTTGCTAAGGTAATGCTGTAACTCTGCAACAGATAGCTATATGTATGGAAAACCGTTCTGGTCCCACCATGCAGCGCTAATGTCAGTATGGTGTTGTAAATAAATACTTACGATTACCCAGGGAATCTATTATTATTTATCACATGCACGACGTGTTTAGAATTTTCTTCGTGTGTGTTACGAAAGAAATATGTGATATTCACGCCAATCTTAGACAGTTACCACATTGGATTAATAGATGTGAGCTACATTGTAGTTCATCGACAGAAGTCTATTTTAATGTCAGACCAGTGTGACCTACGTATATGAG
This sequence comes from Schistocerca nitens, assembly GCF_023898315.1. Lineage (NCBI taxonomy): Eukaryota > Metazoa > Arthropoda > Insecta > Orthoptera > Acrididae > Schistocerca > Schistocerca nitens. The sequence goes on from NC_064617.1 coordinate 30,763,634, forward strand.
TATTTCTAAACAAATATTAGCCACACACTTGTGCGTAGATACATTGTCTTTTTTTAATGTTTGTCTAAACTCTAGTTCGCTTATTTCTTATAAGAGTATCCCATGATCGTAGGATCTCCTCAATTTCTTTTTAAAACAGGAAGATACTTCGTATGGTACCATCTGCCACTCACAGAAATGGAGGTAGCGAGGAAAACGTCTATCTGTATGAGCCCTAACTTCACTCACGTTACGTTAAATGCATGCAGTCACTTGTGAACGTCAGTTTTCAGCTGTGTTGTGGTGAAAAGAGCACTGTCCATTCTTAATTCAAATAATACTAGGGTGTTGATCGAACTTGCTGGTAGCAAGTCAAACATTACATTGTTGGTTTTGGAAAAATATCTTATGCTAAATTAGTGAAGGGTGTGTTACGGCACTCTCGCGAGCAACAAGGGATTCACTGCTGTGAAGTGTGGCCAGTAACCATACAAATAACATCAGCTGAATATAACTATTTATTATATTTTTTTCCTAGGAAACTGTGTGCAGATCTATCTTATTATACAGCAATCATAGTTTACCACTCCATATGTAACCAAAACGTGTGTTTAATGTGCTGATCATGATGGTCAACATGAGACAAGTTACTCGATACTTGTCTCTGAACGTTTTTTCTTAGTACAATGGACTTAATAAATTATTGCTGGACATGTGAACTCCACCGTCGTTGCCACTATGTCATTACAGATATTTAGAGGCATGTATAGCTGGAAAAAGTTTTCAGAACTTTTTATGCGTGCCTACATCTGCTGACTACTACACGTTCTCAGCAGTACAGGCCACCTTGTCAAGCAGCGGCTTACTGCGATGCTGCCAATGAGTGGACGCTGCCCATCTGCTGCTTCTTTACTGGTCGCAGGGGGAAAGGTAGGGGAAGGAATTCACTTATTATTGCGAACGACACACAGGGTGGGGATTTTCTGACATTCACGAAGATTTCCTGTGAGTGCTTGAAGCCAATGAACTGGCGGCACTCCCTTGGTATAGTGACTGCTTATGTTCAAAGTACAGATGTGTTGCACTTCTAAAAAATGTGGCACTGTTCACTCGAGGCGGTGTCAAGTATCAACAAGAAGTGATTTATCAGGTATGTGTAGAACGTCGTTTTCTTCCCCTAGCCAGTGTGCTTATGTTGTTCTCAAGTTGAATTCTGTTGGTGGCAGGTTATCTGTAATTATGTTATTAGAAATGGAGGGTTGAGTGCTTCGTCAGTGTGCTTACAGAAGATATATTAAGAAATGTATTTTCGAATTAATTAATGCCCTTATAATATTGAGCAAATGTAACTATTTATGGCAGTGTGTTATGGAAGGACATACACGGTTTATTCCATTGTTATTTCAGTGTCTTATGGGATTGTCACATACTAATAATATTGCAGGGTTTTGCCAGTATAAATATAGTGCTGTGGCATGTTAGTAATAATGCATTAGCTTTCCCCTACTAATGCGTATAGCAAATATACGATGCCGCTCGTTATTAATGGACAGATAAGTTTTTCATAGCAATAACGTGTTTTTTATTAATACTGCGGTGCGTTCTGTGGAAAATAAGTTAATTGCAATGGTCTGTATCAAATATGTGAGTTTTCTAGTAATGCTGCATGTAATAATAATATTGCAGGTTTTTGTCTGTTTGAGAAGCGCATTCATAACGCAATTCATTCCACCTGGGAATTTTGGCTGATGGCGTCTAACACCTCTTGTGTATAAGCACCAAATTGGAAATCTGAATCGTTGAGGATTTTCATTCATATTACTCCAGAGAGAGAAAAGTGGGAGGGGAGTGCCTGACTCTTGTTTACAATGCACGCCACATACTTCCTACGACGTGCTGGGACCTGTTTGTCACTATTACTGTGTATGGGAGGATCCTGGCTGAATGCTTCATAAAGCACCAGCAGTGTCTTTTTGTGCCAGCAACCGGGCCGTGCATGATTACGACTGAAATAAGTTTCTCAGACATTCCTAACTCTGTGTTGACAAACACAGCTATACTCTGAACGTCAGTGTTAGAGGCGTGCCTCTCTCCTGCACGTAACACACCTTGCAGTAGGGTTGGCTGCAAATATTGGTCAGCTATCTCCAGTTTCTTATTTTTCAGCACTTTGTTAATTCTTACAGAAACACACCCACCCACACACACACACACACACACACACACAGTATCTTTTCTTGGAAATCGTAAAACCTCAGAATTATGCTATGATGACATTGTTTCCGAATATGATCTTGCTTTAAGACGCACTCTGTGATGTCACACAGTCCAGTAAGGCAGTGGCAGCTTAACAAGTATTTGTCTATTGTGGTGTGGTATTTCTTATACATAACGTCTTTGGCTGAAGACAGGTAAAATGCAGTACTTACGGAATTTGCTACGGCATCTTTAACACATCGTGAGTCATATCTGAGACATACACTAAGTCATCACACGTACATACTAGTAATATAATCGTGGTTTAGCAACGATAAATAATTCAGATACTGTTGGACACATGCTGCACTGTGATTGGCTGAGGCCATTCTGGTGCCGACGCAACATTTACGTGATGTATATGCAACAGTGTGATGCAATGAGAGGCGACATCATGACGTAACTTTACAGGACGTGATTTTGATGTGATGTCCAAAGCAGTGGGACGGAACTTGTGTATTTTGGTAAAATATGTAAATTTTGGAAGAATAAGAAAAAATGTGGAAAATAAAAGAAATTGTGGACAGGATGGAAAGATTCAAAAACTGTGGAAAAAATACACGAAACTGTGAAAAAATGAGAGTATTTATGTATCTGCCTACGTTTTGTCTCTTCCACTGACTCGAATGACGAAAATCGGGTAGTATTAAATTGTTATTAACAAATACACCTCAATTGATGTGACTTAACATATTTACAATAGTTTCTTATTGACGAATAAACACAACCTGATCATTTTCATATGCTGTATACTTCCAGAGTGAGCCCACCGAATGAAGTGCCCCAGTTATAAAGGATGATGTTCCATAGTGGAATTATGAATCTCATTTGTCCAGGGTAGAGAGGAGAGGATGGTGAGGAATGGAGGGTAGAGGGAGGGTATGGACGTCCACTGGATGATACTGAACTACTGGTGGTTCCAGGAGAGGAGGAGAGAGGAGGTGACCCCAGATTACAAGTCGCCCAATAACGTAATTTGACACCGGAAGTCCCTATCAGTGACCTTGATATAGCATCATTATCCGTCCATGTATGCCTACTGATAACCTGCTTATATGTACTTTCAAACTGTGTGTGTATGAGTTTGTGACAGGTTGCTGCCAAGAACACAGTTAATAATTTTGTAAAAGGTGTCATTTTTGCCATTTAGCACGGAATGAGGTTTTTTCTTTTGTGTTTGTATATTGAAAGTATGACTTTGTCATTAACATGATGTTTTGTTTCATGCCGGTGAATGGCTACACCTGATGAGTCCTACTTTTTGTTTCCTCGCTCTGTAATGTGTCCCTTGAGTCTAGCCTCAACCAATACCTGTCTGACCTATGTATAAATAGTCATAGCTTAAACACTGTATTTTGTATACACCCATACAGTGTAATGACTTTCTTATGTTGCAGCTGTAAAATATATATTTATGCCTTTTGGTTTAAGGACGTTTCCAATCTGATATGGAATATTATCCAGTAATGGAACTGCGTGGAAGATCTTCTTCTCTTTGTTTTTCTTCTTCTGTGATTTTTTGTCATTATTGAGAGTTTCAGTTTCTTGAGTGTGAAGTTGCTACAACTATTTGCAGTGTATGTTTTTTTCCGCACTTTGCTTGTGTTCACTACAGACAGCGGAAGTAGGACTACTCTATTAAACATATACCCGAATGCTACTGTGTGTTGTGGTTTAAAATTTCTGCCTGTTTTTCGTTAATATAACGGTCAGGTCTAAAACGTCTGTGCTGTCGTCTCCTTGATACTCAACTATGAACATATTTTCGTCGTAGCACTTGAACAGTTGGTTTAACCAAATGATATCAGCTTTTGTGCCATTGTATCATATATTGTAGTAGTAAACAGTGTTTCTGATGGTGTGGTGGCTGGAATACAGGATTCTGTCTTCTAAGTTGCTAATAATTACTTCAGTTAGCAACCCAGAGAGGTATGACTCCATTTTCAGGCAATCTGTTTGCTTATCAAGCGTGTTGTTAAATTTCACGAAGTCGTATGATGGTGTGAATTCTAGTTGGTTCATTTGTTCAGAAGGTGTGTTAAAGAATTTTTTTGTTTTTTTCTTGGTTATTATTTATTATCTCTGGTGTAGGACGTATTGGTACACAGCAATAAAGGTTTTCATATGAAATGAAGCAAGAATTTTTATGTTTTTGAAATACTGTGCAGGCTTTGTTGTATTTCTAATTGTTATATTATTATTGAGTGTATGTGTTTCTCTAAGAATTCTGAAGAGATTTTTATTGATTTTGAATCTGTGACTGTTCTTACATTTCATTATAGGCCTGATAGGCATTCCATACGCTTTGTTTGTTTGTATTTTCGGTTGTAACCTGTAGGGGGATGCTTGGAGGGTCAGCGCTGCGATGTTCCTTGCTTCTTAAATGGTGAATACGAAATTTATGTTCTTTAAAATGTATTTTTTCTCCTTTTGGGTTATTGTTATTGGGGCCTTAGATATTTCTATTATATTATTGGCTTGGAAGAAGTTTAAAGTTTTCTTCTCTGTTCATGACTACCACTCAGTAATGGCCAAACAATAACACCACAATAAACACACAGGGAAGAAGATCATTCACAGCATTCCCACTGGTGGGTAGTACTTGATGTTAGAATGCAAATATCATTAAACAAAAATGAAAAATATGTATTTCAGTAATGACAACAAGATTCGGCAGAAACTGCCTTGTATCAAGAACACAAGAAACCCACTTCACCAAAAGTGAATGTTTGGGCGGTTACAATTTCTATGTAAGTCACATAGATAACCATTTGTGTCCATCTTAAATGACAACTGACAACACATACCACCGGTAGTTTGTGCCTTCTGTCCATCGGGATGATAGGCTGCACCACATGCTTTATATACACTCCTGGAAATTGAAATAAGAACACCGTGAATTCATTGTCCCAGGAAGGGGAAACTTTATTGACACATTCCTGGGGTCAGATACATCACATGATCACACTGACAGAACCACAGGCACATAGACACAGGCGACAGAGCATGCACAATGTCAGCACTAGTACAGTGTATATCCACCTTTCGCAGCAATGCAGGCTGCTATTCTCCCATGGAGACGATCGTAGAGATGCTGGATGTAGTCCTGTGGAACGGCTTGCCATGCCATTTCCACCTGGCGCCTCAGTTGGACCAGCGTTCGTGCTGGACGTGCAGACCGCGTGAGACGACGCTTCATCCAGTCCCAAACATGCTCAATGGGGGACACATCCGGAGATCTTGCTGGCCAGGGTAGTTAACTTACACCTTCTAGAGCACGTTGGGTGGCACGGGATACATGCGGACGTGCATTGTCCTGTTGGAACAGCAAGTTCCCTTGCCGTTCTAGGAATGGTAGAACGATGGGTTCGATGACGGTTTGGATGTACCGTGCACTATTCAGTGTCCCCTCGACGATCACCAGTGGTGTACGGCCAGTGTAGGAGATCGCTCCCCACACCATGATGCCGGGTGTTGGCCCTGTGTGCCTCGGTCGTATGCAGTCCTGATTGTGGCGCTCACCTGCACGGCGCCAAACACGCATACGACCATCATTGGCACCAAGGCAGTAGCGACTCTCATCGCTGAAGACGATACGTCTCCATTCGTCCCTCCATTCACGCCTGTCGCGACACCACTGGAGGCGGGCTGCACGATGTTGGGGCGTGAGCGGAAGACGGCCTAACGGTGTGCGGGACCGTAGCCCAGCTTCATGGAGACGGTTGCGAATGGTCCTCGCCGATACCCCAGGAGCAACAGTGTCCCTAATTTGCTGGGAAGTGGCGGTGCGGTCCCCTACGGCACTGCGTAGGATCCTACGGTCTTGGCGTGCATCCGTGCGTCGCTGCGGTCCGGTCCCAGGTCGACGGGCACGTGCACCTTTCGCCGACCACTGGCGACAACATCGATGTACTGTGGAGACCTCACGCCCCACGTGTTGAGCAATTCGGCGGTACGTCCACCCGGCCTCCCGCATGCCCACTATACGCCCTCGCTCAAAGTCCGTCAACTGCACATACGGTTCACGTCCACGCTGTCGAGGCATGCTACCAGTGTTAAAGACTGCGATGGAGCTCCGTATGCCACGGCAAACTGGCTGACACTGACGCCGGCGGTGCAAAAATGCTGCGCAGCTAGCGCCATTCGACGGCCAACACCGCGGTTCCTGGTGTGTCCGCTGTGCCGTGCGTGTGATCATTGCTTGTACAGCCCTCTAGCAGTGTCCGGAGTAAGTATGGTGGGTCTGACACACCGGTGTCAATGTGTTCTTTTTTCCATTTCCAGGAGTGTATTTGTATGCAGTACTTGATTTGTAATAAATGAGGTTCCACTACTTTGACCTCCTGGAGAGTGTTTTCTTGAAATGTGTTAAAACATTATTTTAACTCCTTCTGTCGTTAGAGGTCGAGAGAGAGAGAGAGAGAGAGAGAGAGAGAGAGAGAGAGAGAGAGAGAGAGAGAGAGAGATAACAATTTACTTATTATAGCGATGTTGGGTGACAGAGGGTGCTTTACATAAAATGTTGATGGCAATCGAAGGAATCTGTTTCTTCAAAACGCAAAATGGTTCAAATGGCTCTGAGCACTATGGGACTCAACTGCTGTGGTCATAAGTCCCCTAGAACTTAGAACTACTTAAACCTAACTAACCTAAGGACATCACACACACCCATGCCCGAGGCAGGATTCGAACCCGCGACCGTAGCAGTCCCGCGGTTCCGGACTGCAGCGCCAGAACCGCTAGACCACCGCGGCCGGCAAAACGCAAACATTTTATCATCTACCATAACTGAAGATTTAGGAAGTTTTTGCTGAAGGTATTTGTCTTGTACGTAAGAGAAACGTGGATGATAAATAGTTCAATCAAGAAGGAAAGAGGCTTTCGGATTGTCCTGTTATAGCAGAATGTTGAATATTAGGTGGGAAGGATCAGATGAGTAATAAACAGGCATTGAACAGAAATAAAGCACAAGTTGACTGAAAGAAGCGACCAATTGATGGAACACATCATGAGGTATCTAGAAAAAATTTATTTGGTTACGGAGATAAGGGTGGGGCGGAGGAAGAGTGTTGAAGGCAGTCTGCAGGTGGTTCACCCAAGTTCCGCACCTCTGCAGCTGATCCGCCCTCTGCATTACGTTCCTGAGGTGAGTGTAGTAGGTGGGGCAGTGCAACTCAGTGTCAGGAAGTGCAGAGCTAGTTTAACGCAGCAAACACTGACTGACGCATTCTGAAGGACGATGTGTGTGACTGTTCTCCACTGGCTGATCAGCTACTTTCGATCCGTCAGTATACCTTCCAACCACGTATTGAGTGAATTGTTAATAGTTTTCTAGAGCACTTGCATAGTCAGAAACGGAGTAACGGAAAAGAGGTATTTCTAGTTATTTTGTAGTTAATTTAGTGAACAGGATAGCAAAGAAACGTTGGTGTTTAAGAGCGGTCATTTGTCAGTATTGCACTTTGCGTTTCAAGAGAGAAATGTTAATCGGTCCGAAGAGTAAAAGAGTAAATTCCTGGTCAAAGTGGACTCCGGAGTTTAGATTCTCCACAGCATAAATTCACTGGCCACGAGCTGGCGTCTAATACGACGAGGCACCTCCGATAGTTTGAAGAGCAGAGCACTGACTGGTCTTCAAGTTGTCAAAGGTATCGCTCCGGTACAGATTTCAAAGGTATCGCTCCGGTACAGATTTCAAAAGCAGCGATCGAATTTGCTAACTAGCAATACGGCGCTAGAGAAGAATGATGGGGACTAGATGCGTAGATCGAATAAGCAATGATGAGCTATTAAATCGAATTAGGGGAAAACGAAATCTATGGCACAACTTGACTGACAGAAGGGACCAGTTGATGGGACGCATCCTCAGGCATTAAGCGATATGAATTTGGTAATGAAGGGAAGTCTGGGCTTAGACGTTGTAGAGGAAGACCTAGGCATGAAGGCAGTTAACAGACGAAAACGGTTCCTCAGAGATGAGGGGTCTTACGCAGAACAAGCTAGTGTAGAGAGCTGCATCAAATCGGTCTTCGGACTGAAACTCGCAACAGCACAGTTCATAAACAGTAATATGATATGAGTAATAGCACGTCGGCTACAGGATGTGGTACATGGAATATCTCTGCAACAGGAAAGTAGGAGAATCGCTGTACGTTTCCATAGCTAAAGTGAACTAAATACGGCGGGAATGATATTTTCAACGACAAACTTTCTCCCGTCATTAGTTTTGTGGTGTCGACTCCTGACGCCGAGTTTTCTGCCCCCAGCTCAGTCCGCGCACACGCACAACTCGCGTACTCGTCGCCATGGAAACGGCGTGGGCGGCGACCTCAGTGGAGACGAGCGCGCTTCCACAGCTGCCTCGCCGCCAGCAGAGGCGCCACTGGCGAGCCACGCCACTGGACATCAGCTGGAGCCACCCGCAGGCCGCGACGCGTTTCGACTCGATAGTGGAGGTACGTGCAGGGCGCTCAGCAGCGAGGTCAGCAGCACCCGTACTCAACTAAAAGAGTACAAGTGCGGTTATGAATTGTTAGAAGCTTACAACGAAATGTAAATTCGAAACGGAACCTGCAGCCATCCTGGGACTCACACTGTTACACAAAACAACAAATGCATGAAATACATAACCAGTAACCACACAACAATTAAAAAGGTGGAGCAAGGGAAGCAGCTAGTGAGGGCCACGCTACAGTGACTACTGGAAAGCATGTGGTCCTTCCCTGGTTTCAGAAGGGGCATTAAAATCACCTCCCTCCACGAGTCGGGGAAGCCTCAACTCAATGAAGTTAAATGGACAAGGGTATTTCTTTGCATCCTGGTGAAACTATTGTAACACGGGCGGGATTCGGTGTTTACCTGTGGAAGTGTCCTTGACCCGAGACAGGGCACTTTCAAGCTCCCACCTCCAAAAAGGAGCAACTGTAGTCCTTGATGTTGGTAGAATTAAAATTCCAACCACCCCTCTCCACCAGCGCCCGATGGTGGCCGAAAGTTGGATCTTAGTTTGCAGTGGCAGTGATCGAACCAAAGCAGTCCGCCGTGTTTCCAAATGTAGATTGGAGACATCCTTGGCGCAGTTGAACAGTTCATTTGGCAGATTTGCCAGATATCCAGTGTGGGTGCCCACAACTTCGTAGTGCTAGTGGAACGATTGGTCGAGTTCAGAAACACCACGACCTCTGACTGTGTGTCAGGCCTTTGCCCTCGCGATGTCGAATGCTGTGAGGTCCATAGTAGAAGGTTGAATCGGAAACCGTCACACGGCCATGGGTCTCTCCTTGATGGCGGAGATATAGGATATGTCGTCTCCATGGTTGGTCTGAAGACTTCGCGATAGATGCATCAGCTGCATGTTGGATCATATTAGTAGTGTAATCCACTCAAACCTGGACACTATCTCGACGTTCAAAAACATTGACTGTACAGTGTCCAGTTCGCTCTGCTAAGCATCCACCACGGCCTCTCCCTTTCAGTGGTAGCTCTATGTGAGAGATGAATCGAGAAACCGGAATACAAGTCAGGGATCACATCCCAGTGAGTAGCATCGACAAGGACAGGAGAAAAGAAAGCAAGATCTATGGACGAGAATGGCCGCACGGCAGCGCTAAAGTGCGAGCTATCAGCAGCATTAAAACGGCATAGCTCTTCCGACACAGCTGCGCTTTCGACAGCCCGACCTGTCGGGCTCGTTTATCGAGAGTCCCATAGCACGATGTATGCATTAAAATCTCCTACAAGTAACAAGGATGGAAGGATTCGTGAAATGAGGTCAGATAGACTCACCCTATCCAAACATCCGTTGGACGGAATGACATATGACAGATGGTAACAGCAAATAGAATACACACCATGGCAGCAACTGCTTGAATAGATGTTCTGAGGGAGACAGACGTTGAGTGGTGTGTAATATTCACAAAGATAGCCACTCCACATTTATCCTTGTCTCCACCGACTTCATCTATCCGATGAGCACAGAAGTATCACTAAGTTTGAAATGCGTTTCCTGAAGACACACAACAGAGGACTCTTTCCTGCGCCAACAGTTTCAGTTCCTCCGCAGGTGTTCTGAACACGTTCATATTCCATTGCAGCACAGGACGCATTTCTCTGCAAGGTTTATGTTTTCCCCTTGCCCCTCTGCATGTAGGAGAACTCACTTCAGAAGGAGGAGGACTAAGTGGATTCAAAGGTTCATTTATGCAAACTTCATAGGCGAGTCGTCATCCACTGAGTGATCTGGATTTGACGAACCACCAGCTTCGATTCTCCCTTCTCAACAGTATGCTTAACCTTATGTCTTATTGTCGATGACAATAAGGTAGGCTATGCGAATCCAGTGTGCAGCACTTACTTATCAAAGTAGCATCAGCAGAAAAAGCTGCAAAGTGTCGCCGATGGAGTTTGCTTGGACACAGCAACAGCAGGAGACGAATCACTGATCACTGTAGGAGCTAGCGTAGAGATATTTGTACATCTTCTTCCCTTCAGCGTAGTATACACTTTTACTCATCTTTAACTCCTGTATTTTCTTTTCTTCCTTGTACATCATACACTCTCTGATTCGAGCTTGATGTGGACCTGAACAATTCCCAGAAAGGTCAAGGGAGGTACACGCAGTTCCATTAGTGTGGGCGGCCATACGACACTTAACACATGCAGCTCGTCCATGACATCCGAGAGTGGCGTGCCCGATTTTCTGGCACCTGGAACACCTCTTCGCGCTGGACAAACGTAGTCTGACTTCCAGTCTTTTTTTTTTAAAAAAATTTAAAAAAATAGCGAATCCAACCGCAATGTGTGTGAATCTGATTTCCCCTGTTCCGCATCCACTTGTTTCAACTCAATGACCTTTTCATCAGCCCATTCTTCCTGTAGCTTTAAAGTGTCTGTATGCATGATGTCACTGCATGTAACCACTCCATGACTCATTTAGAGTTCGAAAAGTTGTCACCTCACTGTGATGTCGCGGTTTCGGCCAGTAATGTACCATTATGCAACTACTTAATAGTTCTGAGGGTTACAGCAAAGCCATCAAAGTTTCTCTGGATATAGAATGATGATACCTTCTCAAACATACCATCTTCTCCCCTGATCAGAAGAAACGCAGTTTATCACCTGTTAGGATGCAATACCTGATCTTTAGAGGAAGATTGCTCAGGAGGGCTATTCTTCCATGCCTGCTTTGAATGATGGATGTGAGTACTAACCAACGGATCACCCAAACCGTAGGGAAGAAGTGCATGAGAAGTCGTAGATGCCATAGTGTCACCACGAGCAGATAGCGATACAAATAGTTGTCCACCGTTGTAGTGTGACGAAATTCTCCGTAACGCTCTGGTGCCATCATAAAGCACATCGCTCTTCTTGGGACCTTCTCTATCTCTCCTACTGAACGTACCTCGTAATGGTTACAGACTGACAAGCAACACTTAAGTATCGGCCGAAGCAGTGTTTTGTAAACGACTTTTTTCCTGGACGACTCACTTTTTCTTTCGACTTTTCTACTATACACCAGCCTGGCATCTGCTTCTGCTACTTGTAGAGTTGTACGACGCTTCCAGTTCAATTTGCTGCTGGCGATCACATTCTGCGTAAGTCACGGTTGAGGGGTCGCTCCACGAGCAGTCGCTTCCTAAAGAATTCACGTTTGCTGTTGTTTCAAATGGTTAAAATGACTCTGAGTACTATGGGACTTAACATCTGCGGTCATCAGTCCCCTAGAACTTAGAACTACTTAAACCTAACTAACCTAAGGACATCACACACATCCATGCCCGAGGCAGGATTCGAACCTGCGACCGTAGCGGTCTCGCGGTTCCAGACTGAAACGCCTAGAACCGCTCCGCCACAACGGCCGGCTACCGTTGTTTCCACTGATTTACTTCTAATACTAGTGTCAACTACGTACCAAGCGTCGATCTAATGAGAGAATTTCGTTACTTTGTTGTGTTGGCAAGAGCATAATCAACGAACAGGCCCACGGATTTTTCCAGCGTTACTAAAAGGTCATTTATTTATACCGTGACGGTAATATCCCTCTTATCTCTTCCTCGAGTCACTCCCGAAGATATTACTACATCTGACAATTTCACTTAACTAAGAACGACTTGCTGACTTCCCGATTGCTAGGAACTACACTGATGCGGTAAAACATTATGAAGACCTGGTTAACACCCTGTTTGTCCATCTTCGGAACGAAATATATCACTCATTCTGCGTATCAGCTATCCGACAGTTTGTTGGTAAGTTTTGCGGTGGTATGTGGCATTGGATGTCTACGCATAGGCCATATAATTCGCGTAAACAACGGGCCGCTAATTTGGGTACTCATTTATGGCACCCGATAGCGAGCTATATGGATTCCATAGGATTTACATCAGGCAAATTTGGATGCCGAGACGTCAATCTGAGTTCAGTACAATGCTCCTCAAATCATTGCAGCACGGTTATGGCTCCGAGACGGGGACAATTACACTGCTGAAAGGTGGCATCGTCTTCGTAGAAGTCACCAAGCATGACGGGGTGCCCCTGCGTCTTCGATTACAACCACACGTCCTACGCAAGCTCAGGAGAATGCCTTTCATTGCATAATACTTCTCCCACCATCCTGTGTTCGTGACGCACTCCACGTTGCGAACCGTCGTTCACCTCGACGATGGCGTTTGTGGAGACGACTAGCGACCGAGCGTACCAAAAATGAGGTTTACGCTAAGAGTCGACACGTTTCCATTGATCGACGATCGAGTCCGGATGGTCCCGTGGCCACTGTAATCGTAATTGAAGATGTCTCTCGGTCAACAATTGAACACGTAGGGGTGGTCTGCTGCGGAGCTCCATGGTCAAAAATGTACGATGAACGAGGTGCTCCGATACACTTGTGGTCGTACCAGCATTGTGCTCTTTGGCAGTCAAGGTCAGTGAAGAGTAGTGGACGTCCAACCATTTAGGGCCTAGTGGTAGTTTCACTGTCTTTCTACCTCTTTCTATAGATGCTCGTGACAGTAGCATGTGAACAATCGACAAGATTTGCCGTTTGCGAGGTGCTCGTTCAAATGCTCTGCATGATAACGATCTGCCCTTTATCAAAGTCGCTTATTTCAATGGTTTTCCCCATTTGCAGCCCATATCTTCGCTAGAGTGGGTGATCCCCCGTCCGTGTCTACTAGACCTACATACTTTTGCTACTGCGTCACGTGTCCGCAACCCCGCGGCGTCCAACTTCGCGGAGGGTAATTCTCATAATGTTTTGGCTTGTCAGTGTATAAAGACACTCCGATATTAATGGGGAAACATATTGAGAGAAGCGACTTTGACAAAAGGCAGGTTACTATTAGGCAGAGCCTGTGAACGAGTGTCCGAAAACAGCGAAGCTGGTCAAATGTTCACGCGCTACTGTCGCGGGCATCCATGGAAAGAGGTAGAAAGAAGCTGATATTCTGTCCACTAAACGGAATAGCGGAAATGTATCGAGTTGCCTCGACACGTCATTGACCTCTGCGTCAATTTGAAGCTCTGTAGTCCACGCCGCTCTGTATCTCACGGATGAAGGGACCAGTGTTTGCGGCATCCACATTGTCTCGCATACCAGAGATTTTCATTCTCCCAAAACATCTTGATACGCCAAAATTAAAAGCTTTGCCCATAATCCAACGACAAGTTAACGCCAGCAATGTTGGTCTGTAATTACGCGTATTTGTCTGACAGCACATCTTGGAAACTGGATTAACCTTCGCCTTTATCCAGTCCCTCGTTAGCAGTCGTTACACCATGGATCTACGATAGAAGATATATTTCCACTGTTGCGCTAATTTAGTTGATTTGCTGTTACACCATCACGTACCTTAATATGGGCTATTCTGGGGCTCGTGCGATAAATGAAAGGAGGCTCTGTATTTCAATCTTGTGCAGTTAAACAGTATCGGGAAGCTTTAGTATTTCGGGCTTTATCTCAGTGATGTTCCATTTTTGTGTCAGCAAGGTCACTGAGCTGCTAGACAAATGTACTGCAGAGGTCATCAGTCGCTAGGCTAACACACTACTTAATCTAACTTACGCAGCGGACAACACACACACCCATGCCCGAGTGGGGAGGGAGGGGGGGGGGCAGCGAACAGATATTTTCGATCTACTCTTATTGCTTATTGACCTTAAGTAAGAGCAAAACGTCATAGAATTTTCCGTCGGAATATCAGGTGAAGTTTTACTTTCGAATTCATTGGACGCTTCTCACATTGCTCACTTTGTCTTTGGTCTGAGTTTGTGTTTGCTTTATTCAAAGAACGCCGATGGATAAAAAGTAATAGTTCGTGAAGAATATATGTCACGAATGCAGCTGTCATGGAAGTTTACAGAAAATATCTCTAATCAATGATCACTCCAAATCAACCTAGTGAATACCTTTGCTTTGACTTCGCTTAAGTCTCTAGTGAATAGCTCAGAAGAGAGATCGGTAAATAATCCGCCAGTTATTGGAGAGAATTCCAAATCTGAACTAAACAACAGGTCTTGCTCTAAACAGATGGCTGTAAAAATTATCTTTGTTAAGAGAACGCTCTTCCAAGAAGAGCATGCAACATTCTTGCTCTAATGTTACGTTCTAGTCTGCCAGCGCGTCCCGCCGCAATGCGGTAACAGTAGGCGACTAAATGCAAAGGTTTGGTAGAAGTGATCACTGATTAGAGATATTTTCTGTGAACTTTCATGACAGATGTATTCGTGACATATTCTCTTCACGAATTATTACTTTTTATCCATCGGCGCTCTTTGAATAAAGCTGATGTATACCAATAGAGACTTCACGAGGACTCGTTAAATACGGATCTGCAATCAGAAAACAGAGCATAGTGAACCAGGCATATTTCAAATACATAAATACCACACACAGAAATATAAATAAGAATCGTGATTCGTAGACAGTCCAGTTTGTAAAACTCTCATACACAGACAATCCAATCGACATATCAGGGAGAACAAAGAATGGCGTTGGCAGATGTTCGTCTTAGAATCTAAAAAAGTGTTGCTTGTCAGTCTGTAACCATTACGAGGTAAGTTCAGTAGGAGAGATAGAGAAGGTCCCAGGAAGAGCGACGTGCTTTATGATGGCTTCGTTCAGTAGGCACGAGAGCGTTACGGATAATTTCGTCACACTACAACGGTGGACGCTGCAATACGTTCTAAAAAAGTCACGCAATAAATTACTCTCTTACGGTTACATACAGGCAAATGACAACGCGAAAATGAGAGAAACTGGGACTCATACGAAGTCGTGACGACAAACTTTGTCACACGCCTCTCGCAAATACACAACGATCAGCCAGAGCAAAATAAGCACCTATCATCCGGTATGTCCACCTTTGACACGGATAACAGCATCGACGCATACGAAGCAACGTGGCCTTGGTATGGTGCTGGAGGGAGTTGGCACCACATCTGCACACACAGATCACCTAATTCCCGTCAAGTCCGGGGAGGGGGCGATGAGCTTTGACGCTACGTTCAGTCACATCCCAGATGCGTTCGATAGGGTTCGGATCTGTCGGGCAGGGAGGCCAACACATCAACTGGAACTCGCCGTTGTGTTCATAGAACCACTCCAGCACACTCCTGGCCTTGTGACATGACGCACGATCTTGCTGAAAAATGCCACTTCCGTCGGGAAACATGATCATTATGAAGGGCTGCAAGTGGTCCGCAACCAGTGTACGATATTCCTTTTCCGTCATGGTGCCATGCACGACCTCGATTAGATCCATGGATATCCTCTGAGCGAAATGAAGCCGCCGCCAGCTTGTCTCCTTCCCACAGTACAGTTGTCAAGAGCTGTTCCCCTGGAAGACGACGAATACTGGTCACACTTTGTATAACTATTGTAAAAATATGATTATGTCTGATTACTTAATATGCTGCGTCTACAACTTCTATGAATCACAACTTGAATAAGACAGCTCATAAAAATACCTGATTATAATAATTTATTGGGATATGAGGTGGAATGATCACATAGACTGCGTCGTAGGTAACGCTTTTCACCGACTTTCTTAGACTGGCATGCCAAATACGTCTAATAAGGGATTCTGAAGGTATGCATGATGAAGAAGATATCAGGATACATCAGACCATGCAACGCACTGCCACTGCAGCAGTCCCGATGGTCACATGTTCATTTCAGTCGTAGTTCCTGATATCGCGGTGTCAACATTGGCCCATGGATGGGTCGTCGGCTGCAGAGGCCCACCATGAAGAGCGTCCGCGCTCTGTGTGTTGAGACACACTTGTGCTCAGCCCAGACTTATGCTAGTTCAGTCACACTTTGTCGCCTGTCCTGTTGTACCAGACAGCCCAGCCTAGGACGTGAGACATCTGTAATGATGGGTGTCCGCCCAACCCCACGACGTCTGGACGTGTTTTCATGTTGGTTTCACGACATGTTGAAGGCACTCGCCACAGCACTCTTCGAACACCTGACAAGTCGTGCAGTTTCCCAAACACTCGTGCCACCGCTCATACTCGGACAGATCGTGCGCCCTCCCCATTCTACACACGGACAGCACGGTCACTGATACTAATCGCACCAAGCGTGTGCCTGACCAGCAGTCATTCCTCGTCAGATGACAGCGCCACAGCTCGTGGTCTCGCGGTCGCGTTCTCTCTTCCCGAACACGGGGTTCCGGGTTCGATTTCTGGCGGGGTCAAGGATTTTCAACTGCCTCGAGACGACTGGGTGTTTGTGTTGTCCTCACCATTTCATCATGATTCATAAAAGTGGCGATATTGGACTGAGAAAAGTTTGGGAATTTGTACGGGCGCTGCTAACCGCGCACTTGAGCACCCCACAAACTAAACATCGTCCTCATCATTGGCTAACGTTTTTGTGGTACCGAGCGCCGCGGGATTCGAATCCGCGCCAGACGGCATGGACCACGATTACCACTAGAGGTCTCTCCAGCCGTCGTGCCCTTCGACCATAGATACTAGTAGACTGGCCTTGCTGTGCAGAAGCTATAGGGCTGGTGTGGCTCCAACATAACCCACGTGACTGTTGGCAAAACGTGGCGGGATTTCAAATCAGCGGTCTGCCATCCTATGTTTGTATCGTATTTTACCCACATTTTGCCAAACGCTTCCAACAAAAACTACTTTTTTATTTGCGAAAAATTATGTCAGAACTACAGTTGACCTGGATTTGTTCACAGTAGCAATTATAAAATCTAACAAATACATCGAACGCCCCTCTGGTGCGCAGCGGGACGACATTACTATAAACTATCAATTAAAGTAAAATGTCGTTAAAATTCTTTTAAACAGTAAGAGTGGCCTCGTGTCAAAACTTTAAAGATTGGATTCGCCGCGCTTTGATCTCTAGTCACTTATAAAAGAAAATGGGATATGGGAATTATGTCAACTATAAGTGCCAAAATTGTCGACTTTAGGAGCAGGTCCATTTTTGAGTATCAATTTTAGGTTCACTTCAAAGGTTCAGTTCCTACTATTTTAAAAAAAGTTTAAACTACCATTTTTAAAAAAATGATATTTTAGATGAAAGGTGAGACTTTGAAGTTTCAGAAAATTATTTTGGAGCCCACATTTATTTGAAGTTTCAGAAAATAATTTTGGAGCCCACATTTATTTAATAGTATTAGAAGGTAGAAAAAAATTCTCTTCATGTGTCGACTATAAGTGCTCTTACCTTATTATAATCTCACTTGTATATACAAAAAGGCGCGTATGTGCAGATGGGTTAAAGTTTCTCCGTTTCAGGGCCTGTATCAAAAGCTGCCTTCGGTTTTCATCCTTAGGGAACCTATGAGTAGGAACGAGAAACAGTTATACTTACTTCTGTAACCGAATTATCACAGATACTTTCCAAAATGTAATATGAGTCTGACTTTACAGGCATCACTTTCAACACTTTAATTTACTTGGTATTCTATTTCTATTATAATCTCACTTGTATATACAAACAGGCGCGTATCTGAAGATGGCTTAAGGTTTCTCCGTTTCAGGGCCTGTATCAAAAGCTGCCTTCGGTTTTCATCCTTAGGGAACCTATGAGTAGGAACGAGAAACAGTTGTACTTCCTTCTGTAACCGAATTATCACAGATACTTTCCAAAATGTAATATGAGTCTGACTTTACAGGCACCACTTTCAACACTTTAATTTACGTGATATTCTATTTCAAGTGTAAAAAAACATATAAATGTCACTTCAGCAGATTTCAATAAACGCAACTGCACTATCATAGAAACACTTACACGTGAAATGTAATGCCATTTCCCCCGACAAAACGCCGAGTACAGCCATAAGTGCAACACGAAACAACCATGTTTTGCCAACATTCACGTGACTTTAGCCCAGAGATGCTGGAGCCACGAAAATGACGTCAGGGACAGGCTTTTATATTTATGGTCGAAGGTCGCGCCGTAAGCCGCGGCTGCGCGTGCGCTCCTGGCAAGCGTATAATGTGAGGGCGCCACGGTGGAGCACGTGGTCCCAGCAGCAAATAGCGACGGACTCTATCATGTATTTAAGCGCCTGCCTCTCGCTCAGCATGCAGTCTGATATTCGCGTTAGTCTATCGACATTTCGCCTACAGCGTGTTTACCTTACTTTGTTTCCGTGTGCGAGTGGACGTTGTGGATTCGTGAGGTTTCGCTTGTGACCCCTTTGCTATTTGCGTGTTTTTGTTCGTTAGGTCTTGCTTGGTCGTCCGTCGTTCGTGTCCGGCCTTCCGCGTTTGGTCCCGCGGTGCTTTCGTTCTAGGCAACCCCGCGATCGTTCCGGTCGCGGTTACAACAGTTTTCGACAGTACAACTTGAGCTGCAAATCCTGATGAATCTTATGGAGAAGAAGAAATACAGAACTTGTGGGAACGTTTTGAACGGCGAAAGACAAATTTTACGATGTTTCCGTGAATATCTTGCTGAGAAGACATTCCCAATGAATCTTGCGCTCCTTACTATCACTATGAGCAGCATCCAACTTCCGACAAGTGAACGCAAAAGCGGCTTCTCACAACTGAACTCGATCAGGATTCCAGTAAGAGTATCACTGCATCTGAATACAATGACATATTTTATTTTCATCAAGTTAGGTGGCCTTCCACGAAGAATTTTTAAACCTCTGGATCAGGTGGATCTGGGTAAGTGAAATAAAACACTGTCACAATCCTTATATTTATGCGTACACTTAATTTTAAAATGTAAGAAGATGAGAAAATCGGCCGCCGTCCGTTAGTATACGTCGGACCCGCGTGTCGCCACTATCAGTGATTGCAGACCGAGCGATGCCACACGGCAGGTCTAGAGGGACTTCCTAGCACTCGCTCCAGTTGTACAGCCGACTTTGCTAGCGATGGTTCACTGACTACATACGTTCTCATTTGCAGAGACGACAGTGTAGCATAGCCTTCAGCTACGTCATTTGCTACGACCTAGCAAGGCGCCATATTCAGTTACTATGAATGTATTCTGAACAGATAATATTGTGACTCATGTACCGTCAAGAGAGACGTTCATCATTAATCGGACTCTGAATAATAGCCGAAAAATGTAAGATAGTGTTGTTTTGTGAGCTACAACAACCCTTAAAAATTTAGTGGAAATGTAACATTACACCTTCTCACAGGAGTGTATCTGACACAGATAATACTTCGCCCCCTACTGCAAGTTCCTCGCTGTACACGATTCTTTTAAAAGCATTAATACATGTACTGGCAGTTTTGCTGTTTGGGGTGAACAACACCGTAACATGACGAAAAACTACAGAAATTTGGCTTAATAAACATTATCTCCTTCTTGAGGTACTTTAATGTGTAACATTTTGGCCACGATATTACATGCTTCATAGTAATAAGCAAGGAATTTACGAAAACAGAGCCCAGCCCTGCGCAAACAAACAGTGGACCATCTTTCGTCACCCCTAAAATCCGATTCAGGTATATCTGAAGCAATGAATGCGTGTATTTTTTCTTCAAGATTATTTTGTAGCCTGCGCTATACTGTTACAAATAATTATAAAAACCAGTTAATGGCGGGGAAATCTCATTTCGTCAGAGATTTTTTTTTTTCAAACGCGAGTAACGTCTCGGAAACGAAACAACTCGAATTAAGAAGATTACTCTGAGAATTAAAGCAACGGCGCCGTCCGTGCCTTCTCCCTCGCTGCGAGAATTTTTGCAGCGGCAACAAATTGTAAAACTTGTCCAAAAAGGTACTGTCATTATTACGAGTGACATTAATGAGAATTTTTGATCTGTAATTTCGCGCCTTAATTGAGTGCTTCCCGGACTAAAGTTGACAACCACTTCCCCCTGTCTTCGCAAACCTTAACAGGAGCCGTCTCCTGTAGCTTTGTTCTTTCCCTGGCGCTGTATAGCGAACACTAGATTTTCTGATGAATTTTCCACGCGACGGTGTCTAACGCATGAGCGTTACAATAGTAATAGCAGTACCCCCATTTTCGATCTTCTGTACATGAGTTATGTATTCGTAACGTGCAGTATAAAAGTCAGTGTATGCTAAGTTACAAGGAAAATCTAAATCAGCACTGGGTACATTGTTTGATGCTCCAGTGCTCCACTGATTTTAATTGTTCTGCTCAATAAAACTCATGCTAATATTTCAGAATTGATGTATTATGTATAAATTCAGAAACTAAACTAAAATATTCAGAACGATATTTCTTATAGTGGGAGCTGTTACTATGACGTAACATTCAACTACAATTCTTGCTAAAGAACAGTTTCATTAGTTCTTTCCGTGGGTCAACTGCAAATGCAGAGGTCCATTTTCACAAACACAGACACCATGGAATAAAACACATTCTGAGTTTTTTCATGCTTTAGGTGAGTACCGTTTGATCACCAGTTTACTGATACATTTTCATATTTGAACTCCTGCTTATTGATAATAGTAATACATTATTTCCGTCATTACAGTGAATACCAAAATATATAGGTATATTATTCAGAAAATGGTCTTAAACAATAACATATCGTTGGTTCAACAGAGCGTGGTTTTCTTCATTTTCTGAATGTTTCATCAGTACAATTATTTGGAGTAGTAGGGTAAGGGCGGCATAGATACACGTTTGATATCAAATTGATATGTAGTTTAGTTCAGTTGAGTAATTAATTACCCCCACTACACATGATGACATCACATGTTTTCTCCAGGTGGCACATGACTCCCCCAACCACTTGCCCCTCCCCCTTCCCCTTGCCCACTTACCCTATTGGCGGCATATTCGAATGTTGGTGACAATTTCTAATTTTGCTGAGAAATTCAAAAAACTGTGGTACTTTCAAACATAGTGGACATTTCATTGGCCCTAGGCTGTGCTGACGTCCCACCAACCCACCACCTCGAAACTGGCGGGAAATTCGAAATGCCTCAGCTCTTTCAAGGGCTCAAACCCTGGACCTTCTGGATGGAAAGCATAAATGCGCCCCCGAACACATGGAAACTGACCAGACGCAGGACACGTGGGTTAGATTAGCGAACTTTATTTATTTCAGTTTGAAAACTGAAGTATAGATCGGTCCTAATTACGTAATTAATCCAATGTTAATACCCAATTACATAACTGTATGCATATTTCTGGGAAAAAATTTCACAATATGACTCGAACCTAGAGGCAGACGTACTAAAACTCTATTTAGGGTGATCCCTTCGTCTCAAAGGTGGAGGGAAAAGCGCTAGAATGAAAGGTGCTGTCTTTATTTTTGATGGGGATTGTGTTCAACCAATGGGATGCTGGTGTTTGACGGAGAGGAGTTTAACAACTGTATTACTCTACGTGTACTGTTGAGGACTGTGTACATCTCTGTCTGACGTCACAGTTCGCTGTAGACGCCTCCTGCTGCACTGATCAACAATAATCCTGCAGCCCAGATAATCGAAATTCAGGAATGACAATACAAGCTACCACAACTGATGGAAAATGCTATAATGTTCTAGTTAAACATCTAAATTGTCGTGAAAAAAGCCAGCACTCATAAACAATGGGTCCTAATGCAACACTCGGTACTCAATAGCATTACATTTGACGGATGTATTAACTTATCCCACATCTCCTATAGAGGCTCATCGTACATAAAATCGAAAGAACTTCCACTGTCTTGTTGCGAAAACTACCGATCACTCAAAAATGGTTCAAATGGCTCTGAGCACTATGGGACTTAACTTCTGAGGTCATCAGTCCCCTAGAACTTAGAACTACTTAAACCTAAGTAACCTAAGGACATCACACACATCCATGCCCGAGGCAGCATTCGAACCTGCGACAGTAGCGGTGGCGCGGTTCCAGACTGTAGCGCCTAGAACCGCTCGGCCACTCCGACCGGCTACCGATCACTGTAGAATGTTTTCGTTATTTCGAAACTTTCATCAGAGTAAAGGAAAAGCAAGAATTAAACTCCAAAGGAAAAAAAAAGTCTATCTTATGCGATTTCTTCCATTATGGTGGACTAAATTAACTGGTTTCAGAGCGTCCCAGGCATTCAAATCAGTGTCTCTAACTAAACTTTCATGCATGTGTGTTACCAACACTTCAGACACGTGAAATAATATTACAAAACACAGTCATACACACCATTTGGTCACATGTCGGAAAAACATCATTTTACGTTTAGAAACACCAGTTTGTAATTCATTAACATGTGAATGGAACTGATTTCTGCTGATTCTCTCATATTTTTCCCGTAAGCGTATGCTCTTACTCGTATAGAGACTATGCATGCGTAATACCAGTTTCGCAGTCTCGATTTCAACCAGTCGTGCGTTATAGTCCAAATGGCTCTGAGCACTATGGGACTTCTGAAGTCATCAGTCCCCTAGAACTTAGAACTACTTAAACCTAACTAACCAAACGACATCACACACATCCATGCCCGAGACAGGATTCGAACTTGCGACCGTGGCGGTCGCGCGGTTCCAGACTGTAGCGCCTAGAACAGCTCGGCCACTCCGGCCGGCTAGTCGTGCGTTGTTTTCGACAGTGACACAGCCCTGCAAATAGGGAAAAACTCTTCGCCAAACGATTCTGTAGGGGATACAAGCACACTTAATTTCCTCCTGCTAAAGAGCATAACATCTTCGGCACAAGTTATATTACCGATATTTCGTGACAATATTGTCTAACAGACAACCTTTAAGGTGGGGCAACCAAAGCTATGAGAACTCATGTTGGGTATTAATAACCGCTTCAGTTGTATTTTGGTCCTTTATTACTGTACCACGTCCGGTTTCGTGGCGTTAAAGCCACATCTTCAGGTGACATCTGTATAACAAGGAGTCAAGAAGAAATAACAACCCTGACAATACACTGGTGTGGTAAACTGTTTCAAGATGTAAAAAATAATTGAAAGACATTAAAAACTTTTATATGAGAATATCAAAATGATATTACTCACATGATTAAAACGTTAGAGCAGAAAAGCTAAGACTCTCTTTTCCCCAACCTTCGTTGTCTTTCAAAACAAAACAGCGCTAAAAGATGGTATGTCATGGATTAAAAACTGCCAAATTCCAATACACTGGATAGGTCCAAAACAAATCATACCATAGTGATCTATTGGTAAGAAGAAAATAAATAAAGGCAATTAAGGCCTAATTTTGGACCAGGATGGAAAACCAAGAAGTGGTTGCCACACAGCGGAGGGATGCTCTAACTAGACAGAATCGTCAAGTAAATAGGAAATGGTGGAAAAGCAGAACATGAAATGCGCACTTACCGCTTCTCCAGTCTATATGAACGGCATTCAGCATGAGCTCCGTCATACTCACGGCAAGAAAATAAACAGCTTGCCTGTAGACACCTCTCACAACCACTGATGATGCGCGGGCTCGAGCGAATGATTGATGGTCGTTTTGGGATTAGATGAACGGTGTATGAGAACAAGGAATATTGGGATAAAAGGTACAGAAACTCTTTTTGATAAACAATCTGTAGAATATCAATGTAATAGTGACAGCTGACATTTTTCATTACTGTTATATTAATATTCTACAGATTGTTTTTCACTATACTTTTTATCCTAGTGTTCCTTATTCTCGTTCACCATTCGTGTAATCCCTAAAAGACAACCAATCATTTGCTCGAGCCACCAGAATGACAGAGCATGTAGCCGCGTCCCCTTTATATGTTTCTGCTTTTCCACCATTAGCTATTTACTTGACGATTCTGTGTAGTTAGAGCATCCCTCCTCTGTGTTGCAACCACTTATTGGTTTTCCATCCTGGTCCAATATTAGGTCTTAATTGCCTTTATTTATTTTCTTCTTACCAATAGATCACTAGGGTATGATTGGTTTTGGACTTATCCACTATGCTGAAATTCGGCATCTTTTAATCCATGTCATATCATCTTTTAGCGGTTTTGTTTTGACAGACAACGAATGTTGGGAAAAACGATTCCGAGCGTTTCTGTTCTAATGTTTTAATCATGTGAGTAATAACATTTTGATATTCTAATGTAAAAGTTTTTAATATTTAAAATTTTTTTTAAATCTTAAAACAATTTGCCATACCAGTGTATGTGTCAGGATTGTTATTTCTTCTTGTTATACAGATGTCACCTGAAAATGTGGCTTTAACGCCAGAAAACTGGTAGTGGTACAGTAATAAAGGATCAAAATACAACTGCAGCGGTTATTAATACCCACGATGAATATCATCTAGATTCTAGATCCTGCCGCGCCTATCCACCTCATTCTATACTCTTAATAATCCACGATCACGGCACATGATAGTTTCAATTCCGCTATTTTGTATGCTAGATGACCATTGGATTGAGGGAGAGAGTTCTTTATTAGTATTATTCCTTTATAGAAGACAGAATAGCGCATTACTCAGACAGTACAGTATAGCACTGTAATTCAATGCACCCAGTCACTTAGAGCCTTATATTCCAAAGATGTGGCGCATTTGCTCTATTTAGTGTATGTCGATGTCGATGAATGCGAGAATACTCTGTGACTCCAATGCAGACAGTGGAAGGTGACCAGCCCTAATCGTAAATTTCGCACTATGATCGATGTGCTAGAAATCTACATCTATACTCCGCGAGCCACCTTACGGTGTGTGGCGGAGGGTACTTATTGTACCACTATCTGATCCCCCCTTCCCTGTTCCATTCACGAATTGTGCGTGGGAAGAACGACTGCTTGTAAGTCTCCGTATTTGCTCTAATTTCTCGGATCTTTTCGTTGTGATCATTACGCGAGATATATGTGGGCGGTAGTAATATGTTGCCCATCTCTTCCCGGAATGTGCTCTCTCGTAATTTCGATAATAAACCTCTCCGTATTGCGTAACGCCTTTCTTGAAGTGTCCGCCACTGGAGCTTGTTCAGCATCTCCGTAACGCTCTCGCGCTGACTAAATGTCCCCATGACGAATCGCGCTGCTTTCCGCTGGATCATGTCTATCCCTTCTATTAATCCAACCTGGTAAGGGTCCCATACTGATGAGCAATACTCAAGAATCGGACGAACAAGCGTTTTGTAAGCTACTTCTTTCGTCGATGAGTCACATTTTCTTAGAATTCTTCCTATGAATCTCAACCTGGCGCCTGCTTTTCCCACTATTTGTTTTATGTGATCATTCCACTTCAGATCGCTCCGGATAGTAACTCCTAAGTATTTTACGGTCGTTACCGCTTCCAATGATTTACCACCTATGACATAATCGTACTGGAATGGATTTCTGCCCCTATGTATGCGCATTATATTACATTTATCTACGTTTAGGGAAAGCTGCCAGCTGTCGCACCATTCATTAATCCTCTGCAGGTCTTCCTGGAGTACGTACGAGTCTTCTGATGTTGCTACTTTCTTGTAGACAACCGTGTCATCTGCAAATAGCCTCACGGAGCTACCGATGTTGTCAACTAAGTCATTTATGTATATTGTAAACAATAAAGGTCCTATCACGCTTCCTTGCGGTACTCCCGAAATTACCTCTACATCTGCAGATTTTGAACCGTTAAGAATGACATGTTGTGTTCTTTCTTCTAGGAAATCCTGAATCCAATCACAAACCTGGTCCGATATTCCGTAAGCTCGTATTTTTTTCACTAAACGTAAGTGCGGAACCGTATCAAATGCCTTCCTGAAGTCCAGGAATACGGCATCAATCTGCTCGCCAGTGTCTACGTCACTGTGAATTTCTTGGACAAATAGGGCGAGCTGAGTTTCACATGATCTCTGTTTGCGGAATCCATGTTGGTTATGATGAAGGAGATTTGTATTATCTAAGAACGTCATAATACGAGAACATAAAACATGTTCCATTATTCTACAACAGATTGACGTAAGCGAAATAGGCCTATAATTATTCGCATCCGATTTATGACCCTTCTTGAAAATGGGAACGACCTGCGCTTTCTTCCAGTCGCTAGGTACTTTACGTTCTTCCAGAGATCTACGATAAATTGCTGATAGAAAGGGGGCAAGTTCTTTAGCATAATCACTGTAGAATCTTATGGGTATCTCGTCTGGTCCGGATGCTTTTCCGCTACTAAGTGATAGCAGTTGTTTTTCAATTCCGATATCGTTTATTTCAATATTTTCCATTTTGGCGTCCGTGCGACGGCTGAAGTCAGGGACCGTGTTACGATTTTCCGCAGTGAAACAGTTTCGGAACACTGAATTCAGTATTTCTGCCTTTCTTCGGTCGTCCTCTGTTTCGGTGCCATCGTGGTCAACGAGTGACTGAATAGGGGATTTAGATCCGCTTACCGATTTTACATATGACCAAAACTTTTTAGGGTTCTTGTTTAGATTGTTTGCCAATGTTTTATGTTCGAATTCGTTGAATGCTTCTCTCATTGCTCTCTTTACGCTCTTTTTCGCTTCGTTCAGCTTTTCCTTATCAGCTATGATTCGACTACTCTTAAACCTATGATGAAGTTTTCTTTGTTTCCGTAGTACCTTTCGTACATGATTGTTATACCACGGTGGATCTTTCCCCTCGCTTTGGGCCTTAGTCGGTACGAACTTATCTAAGGCGTACTGGACGATGTTTCTGAATTTTTTCCATTTTTGTTCCACATCCTCTTCCTCAGAAATGAACGTTTGATGGTGGTCACTCAGATATTCTACGATTTGTGCCCTATCACTCTTGTTAAGCAAATATATTTTCCTTCCTTTCTTGGCATTTCTTATTACACTTGTAGTCATTGATGCAACCACTGACTTATGATAATATGTAGATAACGTAATTGCATTGGTATAGGGCAGTGTCTGGTACACTTTGGTGTGTATGACTGAATGGATGTATTTCACAGTCATCTATCTGCATTCGCAACCTAGTATATGGTACTTGCAGAGTAGTGGAGGGGTGATTTAGCGATGATACAGAAATTGGGAAGCATTCTGCTATGTCATTGGCTGGTGCTGAAACTATGGAACAACTGATAAAATAGACTATGGAGCTTATTACTGTACATCGGCACAATTCAATGGTGTCTCTTCCATCCCCTCCATCCACTGGTAAGCATTTGATTACTCCATGATGATTGGTGGACACCACTTATTTCAGATGGAGAGAGCCTTGGCGGAACACTGGACATCTGCTGTTTCCCACTGTGGAACACGGGATTAAATATAGAGCTCATCACCTTCAGACAGTTGTTTGGAGGCATTCCTCAGTGCTTCAGACTCACGCTATTTCTGTATACTGTGATGCCCTCCACATTTTTTTCACCAATAAGATAAAAGTATCTCCTTTTATTTCTACTATCCCACACTTCTTATAAACAGCACCTTATAGCTATGGTCAACACTGAAACAGTGATCATGTACATGACTACAAAATGAGGAAACAATGCTCTTCAAAACAGAAGATCGAGACATCTGCTACACCATCATTGTGGAAGATTAGGTCAACTGTATAGTCATCACCTTCAGAGAGCTGTTTGCAAATGCTCCAGGATGCCGTAAACTCTTCCAGTTTCCATGTGTTGCTATGTCTTCTACATTTTTGGCAAAAAGAAACATCGCCTTCATGTTTTATTTCCTGTGTATTGTGGGAGCAGCATAGTTTACACCAGTCAGTGTCCAGCTTTCTGTGAGAGCCAATGGATAGCAATGGATAGAAAGAACGCACACAGACCTCGAAGTCATGGTACAAAACAAAATGTACAAAGCTGTAGTCATACACTGCTTGGATGTGTTACAGCTGAAAATAATGTATTAAACTTCTTATGAAAGGACAACACAGGAACCCTCTCTTGTGATTATTAGCCTGTGGGATACAATCTTCCTCGTGGAACAGATGACAAAACTTTACACAGGGCTGTGCAAGCGACTTTGATCACTGGCTACCTGCTGCAGTGGAGCAGTATGTGTAATATGCTCAATGTCAAGAGACAGATGGTCTTTGTTTTTCTGTATGCTGGAAGAGATAGATGTTGTAAAATCTTGTAGGAGGTTCTATTACAAGGAGTAGTATGACTGGTTAAAGTCAGGGTGCAGATAGTTCATAGTTTTTTAGTTACTCTGAATGTTAGGAAATAACAATGAGGAGTGCTTTCGAACATACTAAATGTTCTAGTTGCTGATCTATATCTGTATTTGATACATCTGAAATGAATGTGATGTCCTCTGTATTGAACACAAAGAATGTTCTAAACTGCACTGAGATTGGTTATGAAACCAGTAGAAATCGATTGCATATATTCTCATGGAATCATGACTATTTTTATAATCATGATAATGATTGTTTCAACTCATGTGTGCTGTGTTATTTCATACTTTATAACCTCTAATTATAAAGTAGACACCATCTGAAATACAACTCATGGTGGAACCTAGAAATGATGTTTTTCCCGACATGTGAGTAGATTGGGTAGAACAGGACAATGGTTCAAACCCACTGTGTGAACCATGGAGGCAGTATAATCATTAGTAACTGCAATCTGTTCCACTATGTTTATATTTTGCTGCATGTTTTCTTCGTTCATAGCTATTTTAGTTGTCCTACGTAGCATCGATCTGTATGCTGCCTGTTTATGGATGCCCTAGTGACATGCAGAGATTGTGGTGTTGGTCATAGTTTTGTTCATGTTCCACTGTAAATGTAATTTTGTCATGTAGATTATTGAAGCAATTCAGAATGTACAAATTCTTCCAAATTTCGCTACTAACTACACAAGAAATCGATAACGAACTAAAAATTATGCATTTGCTATATATTGCAGTAAAGTCAACAAAACAAAGCAGAACCTTACACATCGAAAACACTCAGAGAAAATTACATAACATAAAGAAATAGACACTTGAAAATGATAATCGTTTCCTGAAGTGCATTGTGTAGAACATAAGTAAAAGAAAATCGTAACTGGTGGCAGAAAGTTCTTTATAAAAAAAAAACCATTGCTTTCTCAGTCACAGGCTTCCAAAAAAAAGCATTTATAATGGACAAAATCACCCTGCAGTTTTATCTCTGGTTTCCAACCCTCACATGCTAACAAATCCCATCAACTCTACACCACTAGATACTCCGTGTGGTCTCTGAAAGAAATTTCAGCCATCTCCGTCTCCCAGATTATCCCCTCCATTTACCCATCCTATCAGTTTTAAGTCCATCTCGCCCATTCCACCTCATCATGGTGGTGGGTTAATACTTTGACTCATCAATGATGCCATCAGTGACCTCCTCTCTCAGGGAACTCTTACTGTCTCCCTACTATGGTGAGTGGAGACAAAACGTTGCACAGGCATCCTGACCTCCAGAACTTTGAACACAGTACACTCACCAGTCCACACTACACTCCTTCCGCACACGTGACATATCATCGGTGCATTCTGCCCTTACATCATTTTTATGGATGACAAAGCGCGACCACATCGGACAGCGCATTTGCAGAAGGTCTTGGAACGAGAGGACATTCGGCAGATGGACTGACCTACCACTGTCCCCGACTTAAATCCCATCCAGCACACGTGGACTGTGTTGGGGGGACCTGCTGGAGCGCCTCCGCATGCACCGATGGGGACCCAGCAGTTGTCAAACCCGCTGGTGGCGCAATGGGACGGCCTACCACCAGAACTCGTTAAAAACCTTGTCGCCAGCATGCGAGCGCTTGGCAGAGTATGCACTGCTGTCAGTGGTTCTCACATGCCGTATTGAGAACCATTTACCATCATTTTTAATTTCCAGGGTAGCTACCTTTATAAATTTGAAGGACTTTACTGAAATTATTGTGTCTTAATAAAACAAAAATCGTTCATGTGGCTCTGAGCACTATGGGACTTAACGTCTGAGGTCATCAGTCCCCTAGAACTTAGAACTACTTAAACCTAACCAACCTAGGGACATCACACACATCCATGCCACAGGCAGGATTCGAACCTGCGACCGTAGCGGTCGCTCGGTTACAGACTGAAGCGCCTATAACCGCTCCGCCACTCTGAATAAAAGAGGGCGTTTCTACTGTTGTCGTGGCACATTTCTTCCAGTTATTTTACTGTAGCAGGTCTGTGTATGTGTGGTCAAGTTTCATCGAACTAATTTCTTGGCAGTGCCACATCATGCGAAAGTTACTTTCCTCCCTAAGTTTTCAAGGTCACAGTAATTAGGGAGGCCGTTAGATGTAGAATACAGATTCAGGTGAGGTGTTTCACTTATGCTAGGACGATATCTTCAAGACAGTCGCTGATGTGGAGGAACACAGAAAGATAAACAAGCTTGGAGCCTAATCACGTGCATCCCGTCGGAGAAGAAACGATCAGCCGCTTAACACCCGTTTATGCAACTTACATTTTATTTCGTCCCAAGAGGTTTCTAGTAAATACAGATTTTGTGGAAAATCTATAACTACATCTATATCACACAATACGAGCACCCAAACGGTGTGTGGCGGACAGTACTTCTGGCACCACCAACTGATCCCTCTTCCATATTCCACTTGTGAATGGCACGGTGAAATTCTATTGACTGTAAGCCTCTGTATTGGCTCTAAATTCTCGAATTTACTCGTCGTGGTCATTATGGGCGATGTATGTGGGAGGAAGTAATACGTTGTCAGATTATTCCCTGGAAGAGGTCTCTCGAAATTTCAGTGGTAAACCTCCCCGTTATGGACAACGCCGCTATTGTAACGTATGCCACTGCAGTTTGATCAGCTCTCGCGCAGAGTAAGTGAACCCACGACGAAACGTATCGTTCTTCGATGGACCTCTTCTATCACTCCTAGCAGATGAGGATCGCAGACTGATGAAAAATATTCAAAAATTCGTGGAACAAGTGGCTTGTTAGGCACTTCCTTCGAGGATGAATTACATTTGCTTAATATTCTTTGTGTGAAACTCAGTCTGGCATCTGCTTTTCCTACTATTTGTTTCCATGGTAATTTTACGAATGGTCGCTCTGGATTGTTCAAATGGTTCAAATAGCTCTGAGCACTATGGGACTTAACGTCTGAGGTCATCAGTTCCCTAGAACTTAGAACTACTTAAACCTAACTAACCTAAGGACATCACACACATCCATGCCCGAGGCACGATTCGAACCTGCGACCGTAGCGGTTGCGCGGTTCCAGACTGTAGCGCCTAGAACCACTCGGCCACTCTGGATAGTTACTCCTAGGTGTTTTACTGTTGTCATCAATAATGTAATTGTACAGTAGCGAATTTCTTTTCTTATGCTGAATTTGTTTACGTTCAGTCAGTTGGCAAACGTGGAATATTCATGAATCTCCTCCGACTCGTTCTGCAAATCGATAGTGTCTTCTAGAGTTGCTACATTCTTGTAGACGAAACGTGACCTTCATCCTTGTTGTGCTCCATTTATATTGGTTTTTCATTTTGCAATGAGACGCTATGGGGTTCGGCGGCGGTCATGCAGTTTGCCTGCGACTCACGAAAAAAAATGTTGTCCTCAAACTGATCTGAGATCTGAGTGGGAGTACCTGTATTGCAAAGGATCGCCGGCACAATAAAACACAGATTCATCAGTTTACCTTCCATTCGGAAAGCAGTTTTACTCGACGACTGTTATATTGATTTGCAAATTATAGATTGCAGCAATCAGTCGTCCTTTTTAAATTTTATTATGCAGATCCAGATTTCGGCTAGAAGCTAGCCATTCTCAGTGCACTATTATCTCCGCTCAAAGCATGAAAGTATTCAAGTAAGTATTAAATGAACCGTGGGTCAAGCCCGATCAACAGGGACGTACATGCTTTGAGCGGAAATAATAATCCACTGAGAATGGCTAGCTTGTGGCTGAACCTAGATTTGCATAATAAAATTTGAAAAGGACGACTGATTGCTGCAATCTATAATTTACAAAACACAGATTAATATATACAAATGTGACTGGCCATAATTTATAAGCTTTTCAATAATGAAGGGGCGCCTGTTCAAAGTCATGAAGTTGAGAGAAATAAAAGTTAAATTGATAGTGTTTAATTACCTACGTTATGTCGTTGATGTGGATGTGCAATAGAATCTGAGCTCAATGAGACTCATAAAAAAATTGGATTTGTTGTAAGAATGGTATAATGAGAAAAAGCTTGCTTGAAACTAAAATTTGTGGAATCTTTTCACTAAATGCTAAACCATGGTTAAACTTGGGTCTGCAACGCCGCTAACCTAATTTTTATTAAAAACTCTTCACAAAGAGACCGATTTATCAAACCAGACAATTTATTACACCTCAATTATTTATGAGAAATTGAAACAAGTATCAAGAAAACAGATAGTGGACCTGCAGTACCGAGCAGCACACAAATGCAGTTGATGGAAACTGTTGAATACTAAATCCCAACACTGCAGCAACAATTACGATTTAAAGGACGCACAATCTGCGAGTTGCTTCAAGGTAAAAGGACTGTGCTGCTGCTAAGTTGCGGTACTCACTCGAAAAGTTAACGCGTCGAAATCTGCAGGCCAATGTCTCTGCGGCCGAAAATCAGAACCCGCGGGCCCAAGCGCTGCCCTCCAGCCTCGCTACCATCACACACTCTCGCTCCAGAACACCACGTGCTCGATGTAAGAGTCTATCACCATGACCAGACAAACCAGGATCTCTCTTTGCAACACAGATCGCAGGGGAGAAACTGCTAAAATTCAAGAACAGCGCCCACTGTCTGTTACTTAGTTGTCCGAAGGATGGACCACCGATTGCTTACTCGCCCCTCTTTAGATAAATCACAACTAGGGGCTGGCGGCTGCTTGAGCTCGCACGATATGAAAACTCACGTTTTGGAAGCATAAAATGGCGGAGATGCATTCTTCTTTGCCACGCAGGGGAAGTAGATTCGTCGCGCTTG
This sequence comes from Schistocerca nitens, assembly GCF_023898315.1. Classification (NCBI taxonomy): domain Eukaryota; kingdom Metazoa; phylum Arthropoda; class Insecta; order Orthoptera; family Acrididae; genus Schistocerca; species Schistocerca nitens. The sequence continues at coordinate 30,797,148 of NC_064617.1, forward strand.
CGGTCACTTCCGCGATTCAACAAAACTGGCGGACTGCAAAGGGCGCGCACTGTCCAGCCGACAAGCAGAGCGTTCACGGGCACACTGAGCGCCCTTAGGGTTTCGCGGCCCTTGAGAAGCTTAGGGAAAGAGCCGTGTCTTCTGAAGCGATCAGCCCTCTTGTGCGCAATGCTGACCCGCCGGTGCTATTTCACACAAGTGAATGTTTTGACATGCCTCACACAATCATTACATGTTTCCAATCTCCCAGTTAAGGAAACACCGATATCTTCAGATAGATTACAGATCGCATAGCGTTGTGTGATAGAAGACGTACGTTGAAAGACAACTGGATCATCTACGAACAGTCTCAAATAGCTTGCGTTGCCTTTCTATCAGGTAATTTGTTGTTGTTGTTGTTGTTGTTGTTGTTGTTGTTGTTGTGATGGTCTTCAGTCCTGAAACTGGTTTGATGCAGCTCTCCATGCTACTCTATCCTGTGCAAGCTTCTTCATCTCCCAGTAACTACTGCAGCCTACAACCTTCTGAATCTGCTTAGTGTATTCATCTCTTGGTCTCCCTCTACGATTTTTAACTTCCATGCTGCCCTCTAGTACTAAATTGGTGATCCCTTGATGCCTCAGAACATGTCCTACCAACCGATCCCTTCTTCTAGTCAAGTTGTGCCACAAACTCCTCTTCTCCCCAATTCTATTCAATACCTCCTCGTTAGTTATGTCATCTACCCATCTAATCTTCAGCATTCTTCTGTAGCACCACATTTCAAAAGCTTCTATTCTCTTCTTGTCGAAACTATTTATCGTCCACGTTTCACTTCCATACATGGCTACACTCCATACAAATACTTTCAGAAACAACTTCCTGACACTTAAATCAATACTCGATGTTAACAAATTTCTCTTCTTTAGAAACGCTTTCCTTGCCATTGCCAGTCTACAATTTATATCCTCTCTACTCCGACCATCATCAGTTATTTTGTTCCCCAAATACCTTAACTCCTTTCTACTTTAAGTGTCTCATTTCCTAATCTAACTCCCTCAGCATCGCCCAACTTAATTCGACTACATTCCATGATCCTCGTTTTGCTTTTGTTGATGTTCATCTTATATCCTCCTTTCAAGACACTATCCATTCCGTTCAACTGCTCTTCCAAGTCCTTTGTTGTCTCTGACAGAATTACAATGTCATCGGTGAACCTCAAAGTTTTTATTTCTTCTCCATGGATTTTAATACCTACTCCGAATTTTTGTTTTGTTTCCTTCACTGCTTGCTCAATATACGGATTGAATAACATCGGGGAGAGGCTACAACCCTGTCTCACTCCTTTCCCAACCACTGCTTCCCTTTCATGTCCCTCGACTCTTATAACTGCCATCTGGTTTGTGTACAAATTGTAACTAGCCTTTCGCTCCCTCTATTTTACCCCTGCCACCTTCAGAATTTGAAAGAGAGTATGCCAGTCAATATTGTCAAAAGCTTTCTCTAAGTCTACAAATGCTAGAAACGTAGGTTTGCCTTTCCTTAATCTAGCTTTTAAGATAAGTCGTAGGGTCAGTATTGCCTCACGTCTTCCAGTATTTCTACGGATTCCAAACTGATCTTCCCCGAGGTCGGCTTCTACTAGTTTTTCCATTCGTCTGTAAAGAATTCGCGTTAGCATTTTGCAGCCGTGATTTATTAAACTGATAGTTCGGTAATTTGTATACATTGCAAATAGTAACGTTCCTATCACACTTCCTTGGGCTACTCCTGGAATTACCGTTACGTTTGTCATTTTGTTCTGCTAAGAGGTCAGGTATACATGTCCAAGTCGCAAGCCGAAGATGAAGAGAGAGAGAAAGTATATGAGGATACTGAAAGGGTAATACAGTACGTAAAGGGAGATGAGAATCTAATAGTCATGGGGCACTGGAATGCGGTTGTAGGGGAAGAAGTAGAACAAAAGGTTACAGGAGACTATGGGCTTGGGACAACAAATGAAGGAGGAGAAAGAATAATTGAGTTCTGTAGTAAGTGTCAGCTATTAATAGCGAATATTCTCTTCAAAAATCGCAAGAGGAGGAGTTATACTTGGAAAAGGCCGGGGGAAAGGGAAAATTTCAGTTAAGATTTCGAAAACAGCCACAAGTCGCATTTTGTATTTTTTATTATGACCAATTTCGCTCTTCAAATGAACAAGAGTACCATCGGGACACACAGATTGAAGTTGGCTGACATCATTAGAGACTGCTTTTACAGTCGGCAGACAGCTCTAAAGATTAATTTGTCTATACTGTCTTACTACTTACGTTTAGTAGTAAATGATGACACTGACATTGATAGCGCCAAATATGGAATTGAGTCAATTTTATCTTTGGCTCTGTCAACGTCAATGTCACCATTTACTACGGTACTTCAAACATACTTTACACGTAAGTTTATGTACTATAGTACAGCCAAATTAATCTTTAGAGCTGTCAGCCAACTGTAAAGGCAATCTTTAATGCTGTCAGCCAACTTTAAACTGTGTTTCCCGATGAGGCTCTTGTTCATTTGAAGAGCGAAATCGGCCATAATAGAAAATACGAAGTACGACTTGTGTCTGTTTTCGAAAACTTAGTTTTGACAGTTACTCCCCTGCAGACAGTGCCTCTTTTTGGTAGATTTCACTTAGTTTACATCATGGTCAGCCAGATATTCCGAAATCAGATGCTGCTGCGTTGTAATGGGTACCCAGGAGCAGATATGGACTCAGATCACAATCTAGTATCGATGGACGTTAGGCTGAAGTTTAAGAGACTAGTCAGAAAGATTCAGTGCGCAAGGAAATATACGAAAGAAAGAAATGAAGAGACACGCTTGAAATTCTCTGAGGATATACATACTGCAATATGGAATAGCTCAGTAGGCAGTATAGTTGAAGGGGAATGGACATCTCTAAAAAGGGCAATCACAGAAGTTGAAAAGAAAAACGTAAGGCCAAAGAAGGTAACTGCGAAGAAACCGTGGGTAACAGAAGAAATACTGCAGTTGACCGACGAAAGAAGGACGTACAAAAAATCTTCTTGATATTCAGGCACACAGAAACACAAGTCACTAAGGAATCAAATAAACAAAAAGTCCAGGAAAACTAAGGCGAAATGATTACAAGAAACATGTGAAGAAATCTAAGAAGAAATGATTGTCGGAAGGACTGACTCAGCATATAGAGAAGTCAAAAAACATTTACTAAAATTAAAAGCAAGGGTGGTAACATTAAAAATGCAATCGGAGTTCCACTGTTAAATGCAGAGGAGAGAGCGGGTAGGTGGAAACAGTACATTGAAGGGCTCTATGAGGGGTGAGAGGGTGTTTTGCCTGATGACAAGAGAGGAGAAGAAACAGGAGGCGGCGTAGAACATATAGAGCATCCTGTATTAGAATCAGAATTTAAAACAGCTTTCGAAACCTTCAGATCGAATAGGGCAGAGAGGGTAGATAACGGTCTATCGCAGTTTCTAAAATCAATGGGGAAGCGGCAAGAAAACGATTGATAACCTTGGTGTGTAAACTGTATATGAATCGGGCAGTATTCATCTCACTTCCGAAATAAACATCACCTACACAGTATCGAAGATTGTAAGAGCTGAGAAGTGCAAAAATTATCGCACAGTCAACTTTCAGCAGCAGGTTGCTGACAAGAATAATATTCCGAAGAATGATAAAGAAAATTGATGATGTATTACACGACGATCATATTTGCTTTAGGAAAGGTACGAGAGGGGCTGTTCTGACGTTGCAGTTGATAATGGAAGCAAAACTAAAGGAAAATCAAAACATGTTCATAGGATTTGTCAACCTGGGAAAAGGTTCGACAATGTCAAATGACGCAAGACATTCAAAATTCTGAGGAAAATGCTGGTAAGCTACAAGAAAAGACGGTTACTACACAATGCGTATAATAGCCAAGATGGAACAATGATAGTGGAAGACCACGAGCGAAGTGCTCGAATTAAAAAATGTAAGACAGGGATGTCATTTTTCGGCCCAATGTTCAATCTATACATCGTTGAAGCAGTGATGGAAATATAAGAAAGGTTCAAGGGTAGAATTAAAATTCAAAGTGAAGAGATATCAATGATAAGAACTGATGATGACATTGCTGTTCTCAGTGATAGTGAAGAAGAATTGGAGGATGTGTTGAAAGGAATGAACAATCTAATAAGTACGACATATGGAGTGTAGTAAATCGAAGAAAGGCAAAAGCAGTGAGAAGTAGCAGAAAAGAGTACAACGAGATACTTAACGTCAGGACTGGTGATCATGAAATAGATAAAGTTAACGAGTTCTGCTACATAGGCAACAAAATAATCCATGGCAGATGGGGCAATGAGGACATAAACAGCAGACTAAGACTTGCAAAAAGGTCATTCTTGCCCAAGAATATTTTACCAGAATCAAACATAAGCCTTAATTTGATGACATTTTTGAGACTGTACGTTTGTAGCACAGCGTTGTATGGTAATGAAACTTGGACTGTGGAAAAACTGGAAAAGAAGAGAATAGAAGCATTTGGCATGTGGTGCTACAGAAGAATGTTGAAAATTAGGCTGACAGCTAATGTTAGGAACAAGGAAATTCTCCGGAGAATCGACGAGGAAATGAATTGTTACGTCTGCCACAGACGGCCCCTACCAGGCAGACTACACTCAAGACACCCCTGTGTACCATATAACATACACAAGCACTTGCAGGCGAAACTAAGAGGAAAACAATACTTGAAAATAAACAGAACTTGCTAGAGACTAATGCGAATCTTTTTCTACAGAGGTCGCCTCACAGACACAGGGAAAGTTGAAGTACTCCACCGGCTTTATAAGGCCACCGCAGCAGCAGTACAGCCAGTTCCTCGCCGAACTAGGACCAGCTCCGACGGACCTCACTGACGCTCTTGATCAATAGTTGTCTACATGTTATTTGTTTTCTTTGTGTGTATATAGTGATTGTTCGAGAAGTGCAGTTCAGTGTCAATAAACGACATTATTCTTTCTACAATACTGAGTATTCTTAAGGAATATATGGAAGACACTGTCAAGAAGGAGGAACAGAATGGCAGGACATATGTTAAGACATCACGGAATAATTTTCATAGTACTAGATGGGGCTCTAGAGGATAAAAATTGTAAAGGAAAACATAGATTTCAATACACCTAGCAGGTAAATGAGGACGTAGGTTACAAGTGCTATTCTGAGATGAAGAGCTTGGCACAGGAGACGGATTCGTGGTTGGCCGCACCAAACCATTGAGAACACTGGTGACTGGCGACATGATGAGTTCTATCTCCAAGGAAGTCATGGATCACTCTTAAATGTGGTCCAACACTCGGTAAGCTCATAATTTTTTCTCTTCACCGCAGTGCGAGACGGTGACAAATGCCTCCCTGAACGAGAAGGCAACCTGAGAGCCTTTGTCTACAGCGATATGGATCCCATGGAAGAACAGAGCAAGCTGAGTTTCACACGTTCTTTTTTTTTCTTTTTTTTTTGTTTTGTCCATGTAGATTTTTACACAGCAGACCTTTGTTCTCCAAAAACGGTGTAATTCTTGTTTCATAATTTTACAACGGATTGTTGTCATCGACATAGACCTACAATTATGTGCACCTCTCCTACGATTCTTCTAGAAAACAGGAATTACCTGCGCATTTTTCCAGCCACTAGGTATCCTTCGTTGCTCCAGCGATCTATGGAAAACTGCTGCTAGAAGGGGAGCACGTTTTTTTCGCGTTATCTTTGTAGTATCGTATAGTTGTCCCATCTGGCCTTGATGCCTTCCCACTACTGAACAGCTATACTTGCGTTTCTATTCCTCGATCGTTTATCTCAATATCTGCCACTTCAACATTCGTACGATGATCGAATCGAAGGACCGTGTTACGATCTTCCGCCGCGAAACAGTTTCGGAAGACCCGATTTTGTATTTCGGACTTTTCTTTGTTATATTCCATTTCGGTGCCAGTATAATCACTGAATGAATGCCTAGGTGATTTAAAACCGCTTACTGATCTTACGTGAGACCAAATTATTTTAAGGTTTTTTACTCTGATCGGTTGAAATAAATTTACATTCAGAGTCACTGAACGCTTCTATCTACTCTGTTTACGCTAATTTTCGATTCTTTCAGCTTTTGTTTGTCAACTAGGTTTCGACTTATCTTGAATCTGAAATGAAGCTCTCTTTGTTTACAATGCAGTTTTCTAACACGGCTATGAAATCACGTTGGATCTCTCCCATCCGTTAAGGCTTTGCTCGCAACATCCTTGTCTAACGCATATAGAACGATGCTTTTCAATTTTTACCGTTTCTACTTCAACCCAAATTTGATGCTGATTACTCGTATACTCTTCAATTTTCATTCTGTCACTTTTGCTAAGCAAAAATATTTTCCTACCTTTCTTAACATTTATTGTAAACCATTTCTAGCTACGACAGCCTTTCGATCACTGATACCTTCCCCTACGTCAACGGATTCGATAGGTTCAGGTCTGTTTGTAGCTAGGAGGTCTAAGACGATAACTGCACGTGTTAGTCCTCTAATTGAATTAATTTTCGGGCAAGGCATTTAGAATAAAGTCACACGAATCACTGTCTCTGGCATCAGTTTTGATATCCTGACTCTCCAAATCTATAACTGGCAAGTTGAAGCCAACCCTATTACAATTCCATGCTCAGGAAAATTATTAACGGTATTCTGCGAATTCTCTCTAAAGTACTCTGTCACTACAGATCCTGTTAAAGCATCTGATTAGTATTTCTGACCGACTTTTGACGTGTAACTTTACCCAAATCAATTCATAATTGGAATCCGTTATAGCATCACTAGGTACCATCGAGTTCTTTACTGTGATAAATACTCCGTCGACATTGGTGACCAACCTATCCTGACTATAAATATGTCAGTCTGAACTTGGATTTCGTTTCTGTTCACTTCCTTTTTCAACCGACATTCTATTACTAATACTATCTGGCCTCAAAAATCTTCAATAGACGATTCTAATTCTGTCACCTTCCATTAGATGCTCTTTTCTACATCTGTTCTTTGGGGAGCGGTGTTTTCTGAGACCATTGTGCCTAATGGAGCTCCGATTTTTGCGGGCAATTCGTCTCTGATCCCTAGGGAGGGGAGAGGGAGTTCACTAACATAAAAAAACCACACGTGCACCCCACACGCACGCCGCTACCGTAGTAGTCGCTCCTGCGTGTATACCACGTGTGACCTATTGAGGGAAACCCCGCAGTTCTTCACGAGATAGCGGAGGTCGAGAAATTCGCATCGGATACTGTGACAAGTCGTAATGATGGTCTGGTCTGGATCTTCCAGCCTGCACTAAAACATAGGGAACAGTTTTGCACTCATCCTGCCTGTGATGCTAGTTGCCTTACACAAATCAGTCATCTCCCGAATGGTACTGAGGGTGGCCTCAGAACCCAGGCGGCAGGCGTCATTCTTGTCGACCCGTGCGACTATTTGCATCCGGCTGGATACAGTTCACTCATAGCAACCGGCGAGGCCTCCTCCACGTTACGGTCCAGAACCCCCCGCCAATCATACCGAGTGCACACCTGCATTCTTTCCCATCCTGAGTGCTACACTAAAGAGCCAAAGAAACTGGTACAGGCATGCTCATTCAAATACAGAGATATGTAAAAAGACCGAATACGGCGCTACGGTCGAGAACGCCTATATAAAACAAAAAGTGTCTGGGCCACTTGTTAGATCGGTTACTGCTGCTAAAATGGTAGGTTATCAAGATTTAAGTGAGTTTGAATTTGTTGTTACGGTCGGCGCACGAACGATGAGACGCAGCATCTTCGAGGTAGCGATGAAGCGGGGATTTTCCCGTACGACCATTTCATAAGTCTACCGTGAGAATCAGGAATCCAGTAAAACATCAAATCTCTGACATCGCTGCGGCCGGACAAAGATCCTGCGAGAACGGGACCAACGACGACTGAAGAGAATCGTTCAACGTGACAGAAGTGAAACCCTTCCGCAAATTTCGGCAGATTTCAATGATGGGCCATCAACAAGTGTTAGCTTGCGAACCATTCAACGAAACATAATCGATATGGGCTTTCGGGGCCGAAGGCCCACTCATGTACCCTTGATGACAGCACGACACAAAGCTTTACGCCTCGCCCGGGCGCTTCAACGCCGACATTGGGTTGTTGATGACTGGAAACTTGTTGACTGGTCGGACGAATCTCGTTTCAAATTGTATCGAACGGATTGACGGGTATGTAGACAATCTATGGACCCTCCATGTCAGCAGGATACTGTTCAAGCTGGTGGAGGTCCTGTAGTGGTGTGGGGCTTGTGCTATTGGAGTGATATGGGACCCCTGGTAGGTCTAGATACGACTCTGACAAGTGACACGTACGTGAGGATCCTGTCTGATGATCTGCGTCCATTCATGTCCATTGTGCATTCTGACCGACTTGGGCAATTCCGGCAAGACAATCCGACAACCCACACGTCCAGAATTTCTGCAGACTGGCTCCAGGAACACTCTTCTGAGTTTAAACATTTCCGCTGGCCACCAGACTCCCGAGACATGAACATTATTTAGGTGCTGTTCAGAAGAGATCTCCACCCCCTCGTACCATTACGGATTTATGGACAGCCCTGCAGGATTCATGGTGTCAGTTCCCTCCAGCACTACTTCAGACATTAGTCGAGTTCATGCGAAGTCGTGTTGCTCAACTTCTTCGTGCTCGCCGAGAGCCTTACGCGATATTAGACAGGTGTACCAGTCTCTTTGGTTCTTCAGTGTATTTCCCTAGCATGGCGTGGCGTGGCGTGGCGTACGGACGTATTTCTCGAGTGTTCCGCTTATTTTCGCGGTTGTGGTGGGAAAAAGTGATCGGAGTGCAGTGCAAATTTCAGCGCGGATAATTAAAGGTGTAATCTGTGACGTTGGGCAGTAAAGGTTGCTGTTGCTGTTGCTGCATCCTCAGGGTGCCCAACATCGCACGCTGACTGTGAGGCGAATGGGGCTACAGCACACAAAATGAGAATAGCCTAAGCTACGACATAAGACCACATACGCTCCCTTGTATTCTTTTTTACATGTACACACACGACTCTTATGAAGTGTATAATGGAGCAAGCGAGTCAGGGCAGGCGATCACAAACATTAATATTTAATCTGGACAGCCACTAACTCCGGAAAAAAAGATGGGCGGGTCATAAAAATAGTGACTGGATGAGCCAGTCGTTCTCTATCATACTAAAAACTTCGATCTAAGAGCTTAGCTAGAAGACAAGACAAAACACAAAATCGTAAAATATGTGCCACATTCAGCTCATTATCACGTAAAATTGAAGACAGGTCAGTCGGTAAACCAGCTTGAGCCCTCTCGTCCTTATATAAAATACAATTTTAATGTTATTAATCAACAGCCTCAGTTGCACCGTTTACCTAGAATTTACCTAGGTTTCAGTCGGGATAACCCAACCTTCTTCAGAATAACAGTAACTACCGTTTGTCCAAAGTGGACATCGTCAAGCTAAAACTACAAATCCATAAATTATCGTCAGACTGTAAAACCTATCTGAAACTGCTTCGGCTCCACTTCGCGACCGCGATGCGGCAGCCACAAGTGCTGTACTGGAGTTCCAGTTTCAGATAGGTTTTACAGTCTGACGATAATTTATGGATTTGTAGTTTTAGCTTGACGATGTCCACTATGGACAAACGGTAGTTACTGTTATTCTGGAGAAGGTTGCGTTATCCCGACTGAAACCTAGGTAAATTCTAGGTAAACGGTGCAACTCAGGCTGTTGATTATTAAAATTAAAATTAATTTTTATACAGTTGTTGACAGGGCCACGAAATGTTGAAAATATATAAAATACAGTCGGTTAAAATGTAGCGAACCATAATCAGCACACCACATGCATCATAAACAGGTGGTTCTTCACGTCTGAGAGAGAAGGAATGGGTCAGGGGGCTGTGTCCTATTCGAAGCCTCGTTAAACGGACTTCATCAATTCTAACTGGCCAGAAGGAGGTGCGCCATGGCCTCACAGTCACTTTTACTGATCGCAGCTTATTTTCCGGCACACCCAGCCTCTCTTCCTCCCAGAGACGCATGACAGACCTACACAGGTATTACAGACAGGGAAGTCGGTTACGCTTGGAAGGGTACACGCCTTCTTGGCAGTGGTATTGGCCATCTCATTCCCATGGATAGCCACGTGTTCTGGTACACAGCACAATGAGGCCGCCTTTCCTTGTGTGTGCAAGAGCGGGATGGCGTCGTGGATCTGTGGATCTTATGGACAGTTCTATCTGCTGGGTACATGGACTGGATTATCTGCAGCGCACCAAGCGAGTCAGAGCAGATGAGGAATTTGGATACATGCTCACGTTTCATCTGATCCACAGCTTTCAGAATCATATGGAATTCGGCGTCAAAGGTAGTAACCGCACAAGGCAGACGGAGCCTAAAAACAGAGGTAGGAAAAATGACAGAACAGCCGACAGTGTCCCCTTCTTTGCACCCATCTGATTATACCACGGTAGAGTCCTGGCACTCATGTAAAATGGTAATAAATGTATTCAAAAAACCGTATTATGGAGTGAATATTTTATTGCACTCTGTCAGATCTAAAATTATTCTAGGTTTCAATAACAACCAGGGTTGAGCTTTGCACCAATCCTCTCTATGTGTGTTTGGCTAAGACACTCCCAGATCCAATGAAAGGTGCTTTGCCCGTATACCGAATGGTTTCGCCCCTCTTGGACGAATGCGGTAGAGTCGTTCTAAGGATTCGCAGCTGCAAGGAAAGCCAGCGAAGTCGGCAACGAGCGGTACTTGCGCGCCTGTTCAGCCACTAGGAACCGCCGCCGAACATCTCATGCCGGCTCCCCTGCCTTTGCACACAAGCTCGGTATAGCTCTCGTCATGTAGGCGCCTGTGACCAATCTGATGCCCTCGTGGTGTACAGAGTTCAGCATCTTTAAAAATGTTGATCGTCCTGAGCCATAGACCGTACAATCATAGTCAAAATTTGATAGCACGAAACCCTTACAGAACAGCAGCAAGCAGGATCTATCTGCACCCCAGTTCTTCCCATTCAAGCACTTCATGATATCCAGCGCTTTAAGGGGTCTTGTTTAGAGCTCCATGAGATGTGGTAACCAAGCAGGTTTGCTATCACATGTTGTTGTTGTGGTCTTCAGTCCAGAGCAGCTCTCCATGCTACTCTATCCTGCGCAAGCTTCTTCATCTCCCAGTACCTGCTGCAGCCTACATCCTTCTGAATCTGCTTAGTGTATTCATCTCTTGCTCTCCCTCTACGATTTTTACCTTCCACGCTGCCCTCCAGTACTAAATTGGTGATCCCTTGATGCCTCAGAACATGTCCTACCAACCGATCCCTTCTTCTAGTCAAGTTGTGCCACAAACTCCTCTTCTCCCCAATTCTATTCAATACCTGCTCATTAGTTACGTGATCTACCCACATTCTTATGTAGCACCACATTTCGAAAGCTTCTATTCTCTTCTTGTCTAAACTATTTATCGTCCATTTTTCACTTCCATACATGGCTACACTCCATACAAATAATTTCAGAAACAACTTCCTGACACTTAAATCAATACTCGATGTTAACAAATTTCTCTTCTTCAGAAACGGTTTCCTTGCCATTGCCAGTCTACATTTTATATCCTCTCTACTTCGACCATCATCAGTTATTTTGCTCCCCAAATATCAAAACTCCTGTACTTCTTTAAGTGTCTTATTTCCTAATCTGGCAGTTATCTCACAAAATTAGTAGTGTAACCTACTGCGTGTAACAAGACGAAAATCCCCATTAATGTATGAGTACAAAATAAATTATTAGTCACTGGAAGCGGTAACATCCAAGTGTCTGGGTGTGACTATTCGAAATGATCTCAAATGGAATGATCAGATTACGCAAGTAACGGGTAAGGCGAACTCTTGATTGCGGTTTATTGGTAGAATCCTGAAGCGATGCAGTCCTTCAACAAAGGAAATAGCTTACAATACGTTACTTCGTCCAGTCAAATTGTTCGTGTGTATGGGTCCCTTTCCAGTTCGGTCTGATTCAAGGGATTGAGAAGGTCCAAAGAAGAGCGGCAAGATTCGTGACTGGTACATTTAGCCATCGCGAGAGCGTTACAAATCTCATAGAAAGTTTGAAGTGGGACACATTTGCAGATAGACGACGCGCTAAACGGAATGGGCTGCTCACTAAATTCCGAAATCCGATCTTCGTTGAGGATGTATATATTATTACCACCAACTTTCAAATCGCGCAATGATCATCATTGAAAGATAAGGGAAATAAGAGCTCGTACTGAGGCGTTCAGGCAGTCGTTTATCGCTCGCGCGATCCGCGAGTGAAACAGAGGGGGAGAAATATGACTTAGGGGCGAATTGTGCCCTCTGCCACACACCGCTTGGTTGCTAGCGGAGTGTATATGTAGATGTAGATGTCATTCTACTGTAGGCCGCTGCTGTCGGCAACTGATATGTATTTTATGACTGTTACAGTGATTTACCAGCAGTAGTATAATCTAACAGTAGTGGATCTCTTCGGCTATTTATAAAGAATACGTTACTTTTATTTACGTTGAGACCCAGCTCCCATTCCTTAAAAGGGTCTTCAATCCTTCACACTATATAACATTCAAATCGAAAGAGGAAAGCCGTCAACAGTCAATAAATTCTTGAATGCCGATTTTCGAATAAATGAAATGATGATAAGTAGTACGAAGTGCCTTCAACAAACAGTGAATTAAAGTGCTGCGATTTGCGAAAAGACAACTTTAGACGGAATCTGTAGTGCAAAAGAGGACTGTAGTATTTGTTCGGTTACATCATTATGAAATTCCTAGCTCTTGCAGACGTTCTAATACTAGTATAAGAAATGGAGACCGTCTTTATAAAGCTATTGTTTTGCCTCGATAGGCTCCACTTTGTTTCAAGTCACAGAGTGTACAGCTTTTGTCTCTAAGTAGAGCGCGTAAGAGGAGGAATTTAATATAGCAATAGTTTTCCAGATTACAAGTTATCTGAATGGAGGTGCATTAACAAGGCCATATTAAGACATTTCAGGAAGCCAAAAGACACAGAATGAAAGTCTCAGACTGGTAGAAAATATATAGTTCACGATTTGCGTTCAGACGCACTTCTTTACCATTAGAAGTCACTAAAAATATAGTTACGTGTTGGAGTTAAAAAGTTAAGCAGAAGAAAAGGAAGACAAGACTTTTATTAACCAGCGGTTCTCAATTCATTTACTTTCAGGTAATCTTTATGTATTGCTAATAATTTTAAAAAATGGGCGTTGATACTAAATCTAAGAGCATGAAATCAGTCGTTAAGGTGAACTTGCGAACGTTAGTTCGAGTTTGCGTGTTACAGTATTTGACAAATGAAGAACATTACGGCAACATAGAAACAGCTGAAGGACATATCTCTTTTTCTTTCGAACAGTTTCATTCCTGCAAAGGCGAGCAGCCTGGTTGCTTAATGTGACGTACTTACCAACCATACAGGTTTTTTGAAGTCATGTATTTAATAGCAGCCATTAAAATGTGTAAAACGTACAGACAATGTCAGCCAAACAAGCCGTGAAGTTGCATAACGATATCCAAAGCGATGATACGCAGAATCCAACCTTAAGTGGTGAACTGAGATAAACTGACTGCATCACGTGTCTAGAACCGCTGGCGCTCGGTGTACAGTGGCGCCGACAGGTTACTGGGGGACCTCGCTTATGCGTCAGAGAGAGCCTGGCTCTCCCTCTTTCCTGAGACAGAGGTCGGCTCCCCTGGTGGTTTGATGTAATGGCCGAGCGCTCAGCAGTCGATGGAGCGGAAAATTGAGTGCCGCCACGCACGACCCCTGGCGACGGCTGCGACGCCGGCAGCGCCGATCCGTTCCCCTTGAGCTGCTGACAAGATGGTTTCGATGACAGCAGTAACGAAGAGGTCCGACCGGCCACTTTCCAGCGAGGTCGTCAAGTACACAGATCAACAACAGTTTTGCATCACCGCTATGACTCGAGATGTTGTATTGCTATTTTGACTGTTCCTGTACTGATCGGAGTTTCACCTCAGACGTGAACATACACACAGTTATCATTAGAATTACCTAGGGATAGAACGTCAAATTCGAATGGATTTCAGCATTTCTGTTGACAGTGAACGAAGAAAGCATGCCAAATTCAGAAGAACGCAAAATCCCGAAGACGGGATAAGTTTCTGGGAAGCCCGAAATTTAGTGCTGACGTCAATGCGAGATGCTTTTAATAGTTTCCACAACGAAACATTGTCTTAAGAGGGGCAGGACGTCAAACGGGCCGACTTGGAGCGGCAGAGGCACCACACGACATTTTAGTTTTCACTGTCTATAGCTTTTCAAATAAATTCATACAACTTTGTCAACACGACCAGGAAGGATTCAGGATTCAAACTCGTAGCAATGTAAGTTCAAAAGTATAGCAAAAAAATTTTTTTTATGTGTGAAATTTCATCATTTTTCACTTACTATCGGCTGCATTTGTTGATATGGGTACACTTTTCTTCGCAAGTAAGAGAGATCCTTCGATGAATTTTGCACAGCATACAAACCATACTTAAAGGTGTATGAAACTCTAGAATTTATTTAATTAATGAAAAAATGAATGAGCTGTTACGTTTTAAACTTTATGTTTAGAAAAAACTCAAACTTTATGGTTAATTATCTCAGTTTTTAGCACAGTTTTTAATAGATTTGGAAAATTCTAGAGTTTCATGCACCTGTAAGTATGGTTTGCATGCTGTGTAAAATTCATCGAAGAATCTCCCATACTTATGAAGAAAAGTGAACCTATAGCAACGAATGCAGCCAATAGTAAGTGAAAAAATTATGACATTTCACATGTAAAAAAATATATTTTGTTATATTTTTGAACTTCCACTGCTATGAGCGTGAATACGGAACCCATCCTGGTCATGCTGACAAAGTTTTATGAATTTATTTGTAAAAGTGTAGATAGTGGATATTAAAATGTCCTGTGGCGCCTCTCCTGCTCCAAGTCGGCCAGTTTGACGTCCTACCCCCTTTAAAATATGGTAGAAAACCCAGAGAGATTCTGGTGGTATGTAAAGTACACCAGTGGCAAAAAACAGTCAATACCGTCACTGCGCGATAGCGATGGAAATGTTACCGATGATGGTGCCACTAAAGCGGAGTTACTAAATACAGTTTTCCGTAATTCCTTCACGAAAGAAGATGAAGTAAATTCCAGAATTCGAAACCAGAACAGCAGTTTGCGTGAGTGACACAAAAGTAGATGTTGTGAAACAACTCGAATCACTTAAGAAAGGCAAATCTTCCGGTCCAGATAGTGTACCAATCAGGTTCCTCTCAGAGTATGCAAACACAGTACCGCCTTTCTTAGCAATCATATACAACCGCTCACTTGACGAAAGCTCCGTTCCTAAAAACTGGAAAGCTGCACAGGTCACACCAATATTCAAGAAAGGAAATAGGAGTAACCCATTGAATTACAGACCCATATCACCGACCTCAATTTACAATAGGTTTTTGGAGCATATACTGTACTCGAACATTATGAGTCATCTTGAAAAAAATGATTTATTGTTGCATAACCTACACAGATTCAGAAAATATCGTTCTTGTGCGACACAGCTAGCTCTTTATTCCCATGAAGTAATGAGTGCTATCGACAAGGAATCTCGGATCGATTCCATATTCCTAGATTTCCAGAAGGCTTTCGATACCGTTCCTCACAAGCGACTATTAATCAAATTGCGTGCATATGGAGTTACGTGACTGAGTTCGTGATTTCCTCTCAGAGAGGTCACAGTTCGTAGTGATAGACGGTAAATAATCGAGTAGAACAGAAGTGATATCTGCCGTTCCGCAAGGTAGTGTCATAGGCCCTCTGCTGTTGCTGATTTTCAGAAATGATCTAGGTGATAATCTGAGCAGCCCCTTAGATTATTTGCAGATGATGCTCTAATTTACAGTCTAGTAAAACCATGAGACGATCAATTCCAATTACAAAATGATCTAGAGAGAATTTCTGTATGGTGCGAAAAGTGGCAATTGGCACTAAACAAAGAAAAGTGCTAGGTCATCCACATGGGTACTAAAAGAAATCTGATAAATTTTGGGTATACGATCAACTGCACAAATCTAAATGATGTCAATTCTTCCAAATACCTAGGAATTACAATTACGAGCAACTTAAATTGGAAAGACCACATAGATAATATTGTGGGGAAGGCGAAACAAAGACTGCGCTTTGTTGGCAGAACACTTAGAAGATGCGACAAACCCAGTAAAGAGACAGCCTATATTACACTTGTCTGTCCTCTGCCGGAATATTGCTGCATGATGTGGGATCCTTACCAAGTAGGATCGACGGACGACATCAAAATAGTGCAAAGAAGGGCAGCCCGTTTCGTGTTATCACGCAATAGGGGTGAGTGTGTCACGATATGATACACGAGTTGGGGTGGCGTCACTGAAACAAAGGCGGTTTTGTTTGCGGCGAGATCTATTTACGAAATTTCAATCACCAGCTTTCCCTTCCGAATGCGAAAATATTTTATTGACACCCTCCCATGTAGGGAGAGATGATCATCATAATAAAATAAGGGAAATCGGAACTCGAACGGAAAGATCTAGGTGTTCCTTTTTCCCACACACCATTCGAGAGTGGAGTTGTAGAGAAGTAGTATGAAACTGGTTGGATGAACCCTCTGCCAGGCACTTAAGTGTGAGTTGCAGAGTAACCATGTAGATGTACATGTAGTAGATGCAGAACCACAAATAGGAACGCATCAGAGACGTATGGCGAACGGTAAAGTGACCATGCATCATGCTACGAAAGAAAATCGTTACAAATGAGCAAGTTCGTATCGTCATGTAACGTACCGAAGGCCTACTGAGGAAGTTTCTCAGTGTATGCAACGCAGTACATCGTACAGACTCCCCAAATTCGACAGGTGCACAGAATGACTGACATCTACGACTTATGAGCAAAAGCAAAATTGTGCTGAATGCTCCAGAACTGAATTCAGCGTCAGAAGTGGCTACAGGTCGTCATATGCCACATCAAACGGTTAGGAGATGATTACATGATGTGCATCTCCAATCCCTACGATCATGGAGAGCAATAAATCATGCACCACTGTACCATTGACTCCGTTAATAATGGACAAGAAATGAAGCAGAATGGATGCCCCCAGAATTGGCGTGGGTGTTGTTTACAGACGAAACTCCAATCTGTTCGTACCCTGGTAAGTGCAGGCAACATGTTCAGAGACAAACTTTTGATATTGAATGTTTCCAACAATGTGTCTCACATGCAAAATAAATCATGTTGGAGAGACGTGGGATAGCACTACATGGGGCTACTGTACACCTGAAGTGGTTGTTGAGGGCAAGATCACTCCTGTGCTGGACGGGGACAATATTCTGCAACGAACAGTGGGAAATTATCACCAACATTTTATTGACAATTTCATCGTGATGGGTTTCATCTTGACTCTTGTGCTCATCATGTTGTTCTCGTGGACTCATTTCATCAGCATTCTATCACCACCTTAATGGGTTCATGTACAGGGAACAGATAGAGCACTCCATTCAGGTGGTGCTAGAATGCTGATGGAATGTGTCCACAGCTACAGCATGATGAGCACACGAGTTACCTCCCATCAAGATGAAATTGTCATTAAAATGTTGGTGATAATTCCCCACTATTGGTTGCAGAATATTGTCCTTGTAAAGCACAGAGGTGATCTTGCCCTCAACAACCACTTCAGGTGTACAGTAATACGATCTTATGTTGCATGTGAGACACATTGTTGGAAGCATTCAATATCAACAGTTTGTCTCTGAACATGTTGCCCGCACTTACCAGGGTACGAACAGATTGGAGTTTCCTCTGTAAACAACACCCACGCCAATTCCGGGGCATCCATTCTGCTTGATTTCTTGCCCATCATTAACGGAGTCAATGGTACAGTGGTGCATGATTTATTGCTCTCCATGTTCGTGGGGAATAGATATGCACATCATGTAATCGTCTTCTAACAATCTGATGTGGCACATGACGACCTGTAGCCACTTCTGACGCTGAATTCAGTTTTGGAGCTTTCAGCACAAGGTTTCTTTTGTTCAGAAGTCGTAAATGTCAATCACTCTGTGCACCTGTCGAATTGGTGCTACCTGTAGGAGGTACGGCCTAAAAACCATCTGTCAATTGGAAGTGACTGCACATTCCCACCATTTCACTTCGACTGCGTTGCATACACTGAGCAACTTCCTCAGTAGGCCTTCTGATCGTAACATCATGATACGGACTCGCTCACTAGTCGCGATTTCCCTTTGTAACATGATGCATGGTCACTCTACCGTTCGACATACGCCTCTGACGCGTTCGTACTGGTGCTTCACTTTCAACAGAAATGCTGAAACCCATTAAGTGCCTGGCAATAAAAAGGAATGACCCTTTTAGCAGAACAATAGGTTAAGTTCCTTACAATCAAAGCAGAACCTTATGTTGCATACCTGTCAATCAAAATAGAACAATAGGTTAGCCCCAGACTGCATACTTCCCCCTGATGTAGGCAAACAGCACTAAAAAAATGCACTGATGCTGGCCTAGCTCCACTACTGACGTTGTCTTGGACTTTGACAAGGGCTACATACTCTGTCCGAGTTACACGGAATCACCAGTTTAGACCAGGTTTGATGATCTCATCGATGGTATGTCGAGACAGTTCAAAGCCTGCACCTGAGCAAGGGAAAGTTTCACTCAGCAGTGCTGTGAAATACTCTTCTGCAAAATCGATGATTTTATTATCATACAAATGTTTGTTTTTTGACATGGTAGTCTGAATACATTGGAAATGACTACATATAGATGCTCCAGAGGGTCTTTTCTACTGTACCATTATCTTCGAAATAAGGGGCACAACAAAGCTTTTGTCGATTTTTTATGAATAATAGACAGTGCTGTGTTACTGTGATAATTGATAAAGAGAATAATCCATGGTTTAAAGTTGAAGGCTAAAATTTAAGAATATAAGAATACAGGAGAAGCAATTTTATATCATGTGAGTGAAAAATATAGAAAAAATTGTACAGATATATGGACTAGCAACTTGATACCCCCTTCAGATATGCAGCCAAAAACATTATTTATTGTCTGGTCTATATACATTAATTTTGAAAAACGTGATAAAAATTTGTAATTTTAAATAAAAATGTAATAAATGAGTTTTCTGTTAACTGGAATCAACACCAAGTATATCTGTTTCAGCTGTCACACCATCAGTGAAAATATTTAAGAATAATAACAGAACTGTTTATTGTTCACTGATGCTGCAGTATGAAGACAGTTGCTACACAGTTAGAAAACATGTTAACAGAGAAAATAAAAAATATCGATAAATTTAGACCCCCAAGGATCCCTCAGGCTTAAAAAGTAATGAAGAGACATCAATATTTATCAGTGAATCTGGTCTGTTCCAAAATCAAAAAAAGAACAACCCAAATGATTTATAAAACAATACTATTCTTACTAACCCAACAATTATGTGAATTATCAAAACGCAATCACTTAACATATGCTTTAACTCCTTTCTTTCTTAAAATTTTCTCAGCTAGATGTACATCAGGATATTTTCTCTTCTGTAGCTAATACTCATGAAAATTTCCTTTCATTTTTTATCCATCCAATGCCTTTCATTTCTACGTCTGATTAGAATGAATAAAATTTTCAATTTCAAAAAATTCTGTTGACTAATTGGCTGTACATCCTTTTTCAAGAATTCCTTTAATTTTATTAATTCTGACTTTATCACCAATTTTATATTAATGTTTTTCATTAGACAGAATTGTGGTTGGCTTCTAATTTTTTCTTAACTTCCATTGGCTTCATTAATAATCTGAATTTCTTTGTTGGTGTATTCTACTATCAATTTCTTAAGTAGTTCAATCCATGTATAATATCCTTGTAAGTAAAATTTTACCATATATTTTCTTCAAGTGTTCTATTGAATGTTGCTATGTCAAATGCTTTTAATTCAGTAAAGGTCGACCAATGATTAATTTATATTTTTT
The DNA here is from genome assembly GCF_023898315.1 of Schistocerca nitens. NCBI lineage: Eukaryota > Metazoa > Arthropoda > Insecta > Orthoptera > Acrididae > Schistocerca > Schistocerca nitens. Next base: position 30,817,288 of record NC_064617.1, read on the forward strand.
TCATAAGTTCTTGAAAATCTTAATTATAGAATTTCTTACCATTAACTGTTTGTAAATTTCTTGGATTTTTAAAGACAATAGAACATCTTTGAACTGCACCCTTTTTAAAATATGTTTATGGAAACATCTAGTATATGTTTATTAGTTACATCTTTAACTGAAACAGCCGAAGCCTATTTTGAAAAACCAGCAATTGTAGTTAATAAATACACTCCTGGAAATTGAAATAAGAACACCGTGAATTCATTGGCCCAGGAAGGGGAAACTTTATTGACACATTCCTGGGGTCAGATACATCACATGATCACACTGACAGAACCACAGGCACATAGACACAGGCAACAGAGCATGCACAATGTCGGCACTAGTACAGTGTATATCCACCTTTCGCAGCAATGCAGGCTGCTATTCTCCCATGGAGACGATCGTAGAGATCCTGTGGAACGGCTTGCCATGCCATTTCCACCTGGCGCCTCGGTTGGACCAGCGTTCGTGCTGGACGTGCAGACCGCGTGAGACGACGCTTCATCCAGTCCCAAACATGCTCAATGGGGGACACATCCGGAGATCTTGCTGGCCAGGGTAGTTGACTTACACCTTCTAGAGCACGTTGGGTGGCACGGGATACATGCGGACGTGCATTGTCCTGTTGGAACAGCAAGTTCCCTTGCCGGTGTAGGAATGGTAGAACGATGGGTTCGATGACGGTTTGGATGTACCGTGCACTATTCAGTGTCCTCTCGACGATCACCAGTGGTGTACGGCCAGTGCAGGAGATCGCTCCCCACACCATGATGCCGGGTGTTGGCCCTGTGTGCCTCGGTCGTATGCAGTCCTGATTGTGGCGCTCACCTGCACGGCGCCAAACACGCATACGCCCATCATTGGCACCAAGGCAGAAGCGACTCTCATCGCTGAAGACACGTCTCCATTCGTCCCTCCATTCACGCCTGTCGCGACACCACTGGAGGCGGGCTGCACGATGTTGGGGCGTGAGCGGAAGACGGCCTAACGGTGTGCGGGACCGTAGCCCAGCTTCATAGAGACGGTTGTGAATGGTCCTCGCCGATACCCCAGGAGCAACAGTGTCCCTAATTTGCTGGGAAGTGGCGGTGCGGTCCCCTACGGCACTGCGTAGGATCCTACGGTCTTGGCGTGCATCCGTGCGTCGCTGCGGTCCGGTCCCAGGTCGACGGGCACGTGCACCTTCCGCCGACCACTGGCGTCAACATCGATGTACTGTGGAGACCTCACGCCCCACGTGTTGAGCAATTCGGCGGTACGTCCACCCGGCCTCCCGCATGCCCACTATACGCCCTCGCTCAACGTCCGTCAACTGCACATACGGTTCACGTCCACGCTGTCGCGGCATGCTACCAGTGTTAAAGACTGCGATGGAGCTCCGTATGCCACGGCAAACTGGCTGACACTGACGGCGGCGGTGCACAAATGCTGCACAGCTAGCGCCATTCGACGGCCAACACCGCGGTTGCTGGTGTGTCCGCTGTGCCGTGCGTGTGATCCTTGCTTGTACAGCCCTCTCGCAGTGTCCGGAGCAAGTATGGTGGGTCTGACACACCGGTGTCAATGTGTTCTTTTTTCCATTTCCAGGAGTGTATTATAGACTTTAATCATTTTTGAAATTCCTTTTAAATTGCGTGAATCCATTTCTACTACATGTTCCTGCCATAAATCATTTATACCAAAAGAAATAACATTCATTCTTTTAAAATTTTTTCTCATTGGTTTATATAATCCATTAATAATTTCTCCACTAATACATCCTGTAAGATTAAAAATAAAAAATTTTAACAAATTTAATTTTCTTAATTTTGCATAGTGTACATATTCCACCCAATCCTTTGTCTTCCATTTCTAGTTGTTGGTCTTTGAGTATTATGTGTTTCAGTAAATTTTCTGCACTTCAATCGCCAGATTTGATTGTCCATTTATATAGATTAAAAATTTAATAAGATTTAAATTTATTGCTGCATCATATTATCATCATTTGATTCTAAAAACAATTCGCCTAACAAGAGTAATTCACCCGAAACAGGTACAGTTTTAATAAACTGATACAGAAAGGTAAATATTTTATCTTTCACTTTCATGGATTATTGAATTGCATTGGATATAAAATTTGCAGTTCATCGACATTATATTTTTTAATCTCTACTTTGAAATCAGTAGGTATTACGTCACCATTTATATGTCACAAAGAAAATAATTCTCTTGATTTTCACATCATACCCAAATGTGTATTTTAATACTTCATCGCCAGTAACAAAATTAAAATTCAGGTTATGTTTGTCACACATTCTAGTTTGAAGTTTATTTAAGCAATTTAAATATTATGTTAAATCTGGATTTGACAATCTGTAAATGCTTTTTCTACTTACTCTTTGTAACGTAATTTGTCATATTGTTACAGTTATCACTATGAAGTTGATTAATTTTTTGATTAAGATGTGTTTTAGAGATGTAGTTACTAAGTTGTGTTAGAATACTTGTATATTCAGGTTTTGTAAGGTATTCTTTTTCTAAGTATTGTTTGGTAACAGCTTCATAAACGCTTACTGGATCTTTTAAACCTACTAATTATCTATGTCTTAAATCAAATATCCTTCAGTTGCTTTAAAATGGAACTAATTTCTTTACCAAATTGTTTGATTAAACTTTCTGTTTTGGATCAATTTAATTTAAGATTATTTTTACACCTTTAGGCCACAGCTTATTTCCAAAAAATGTCCTTTTACAATATACAGAGTTTCATTAAACTTATACTATCTGATATCAGTTTTGAAACAAGTACACCCAAATGGCAACAAATTACTTCACTAACCTTTTGCATTCATTGTCTATTGCAGTTAACCTCACTTGAACTGAGATATGTAATCACTTGTTTAGGAATATTTCCTCCAAATGAATCAAACCCAATTTTTTATCTTTATTCTGATAATGACAGATCCCTTGTGAACTAGGATGATGAGATCTATCTACATTAACTATTCCAGATTCATATTACCTAGGATGACTAGAAAATTCATCCAACCTTACCACCCCAAGAAAATATTTTATTTTTAATTGCTTAGAAGTGTTTCTACATCAAAATAATTTGGGTAGTTCTTTTAATAAGGCGCCAGCTTTCTTCGCTGTTGCTAAATTATGTCTTTTTTGTTTTTTGTTCTTCTTGTTCTTTATCATCTTTTTTCTTCACCATTACTTATGTTCTAGTACCAGCTAGTAAACCAATAGTTGTTAGATATAATAATGCTGCCAAATACTAGAGGAAGAACTTCTCCTTCATCTTTGCTTAGTCCCAAATATTCTTTCTTTTTTGTTAGGTATTGGATAATTTTTTTCGTGACAGATATACCTAATTAGGTGAGTAAATTTGAAGACTTATAAAATTATCAACAGTCTTTCATTGTTCATTATTGTGTTTAAATTTAACCGATTTCATTATATTTCGCCACTCACTAGTAAAGTATAATCAATGCTGAAGTTATTTTTATTTATATAGCTAACATTTATGTTGTTGTTGTTGTTGTTGTTGTTGTTGTGGTCTTCAGTCCTGAGACTGGTTTGATGCAGCTCTCTATGCTACTGTATCTTGTGCAAGCTTCTTCATCTCCCAGTACTTACTGCAACCTACATCCTTCTGAATCTGCTTGTGTATTCATCTCTTGGTTTCCCTCTACGATTTTTACCTTCCACGCAGCACTCCAATGCTAAATTTCTGATCCCTTGATGCCTCAGAACACGTCCTACCAACCGGTCCCTTGTCAAGTTGTGCCACAAATTCTATTCACTACTTCCTCTTTAGTCATGTGAACTACCCATCTAATCTTCAGTGTTCTTCTGTAGCACCACATTTCGAAAGCTTCTATTCTCTTCTTGTCCAAACTATTTGTTGTCCATGTTTCACTTCCATACATGGCTACACCCCATACAAAGACCTTCAGAAACGACTTCCTGACACTTAAATCTATAGTTGACGTTAACAAATTTCTCTTCTTGAGAAACACATTCCTTGCCATTGCCAGTCTACATTTTATATCCTCTCTACTTCGACCATCATCAGTTATTTTGCTCCCCAAATAGCAAAACTCCTTTACTACTTTAAGTGTCTCATTTCCTAATCTAATTCCCTCAGCATCAACCGAGTTATTTCGACTCCATTCCATTATCCTCGTTTTGCTTCTGTTGATGTTCATCTTATATCCTCCTTTCAAGACACTGTCCATTCTGCTCAACTGCTCTTCCAAGTCCTTTACTGTCTCAGACAGAATTACAATGACATCACCGAACCTCAAAGTATTTATTGCTTCTCCATGGATTTTAATACCTACTCCAAATTTTTCTTTTGTTTTCTTTACTGCTTCCTCAATATACAGATTGAATAAAATCAGGGAGAGGCTACAGCCCTGACTCACTCCCTTCCCAACCGCTGCTTCCCTTTCATGTCCCTCGACTCTTATAACTGCCATCTGGTTTCTCTACAAATTGTAAATAGCCTTTCACTCACTGTATTTTATCCCTGCCACCCTTAGAACTTGAAAGAGAGTATTCCAGTAAACATTGTCAAAAGCTTTCTCTAAGTCTACAAATGGTAGAAACGTAGGTTTGCCTTTCTTTAATCTATTTTCTAAGATAAGTGGTAGGGTCAGTATTGCCTCACGTGTTCCAACATTCCTACAGAATCTAAACTGATCTTTCCCGAGGTCGACTTCTACCAGTTTTTCCATTCGTCTGAAAATAATTCGCGTTAGTATTTTGCAGCTGTGGCTTATTAAACTGATAGTTCGGTAATTTTCACATCTGTCAACACCTGCTTTCTTTGGGATTGTAATTATTATATTCTTCTTGAAGTCTGAGGGTATTTCGCCTATCTCATACATCTTGCTCACCAAATGGTAGAGTTTTTTCAGGACTGGCTCTCCCAAGGCTGTCAGTAGTTCTAATGGAATGTTGTCTACTCCCGGCGCCTTGTTTCGACTCAGGTCTTTCAGTGCTCTGTCAAACTCTTCACGCAGTATCATATCTCCCATTTCATCTTCATCTACATCCTCTTCCCTTTCTATAACATTGCCCTCAAGTATATCACCCTTGTATAGTCCCTCTATATACTCCTTCCAACTTTCTACTTTCCCTTCTTTGCTTAGAACTGGGTTTCCATCTGAGCTCTTGATATTCATACAAGTGGTTCTCTTTTCTCCAAAGGCCTGTAGGCAGTATCTATCTTACCCCTAGTGAGATAAGCCTCTACATCCTTACATTTGTCCTCTAGCCATGCCTGCTTAGCCATTTTGCACTTCCTGTCGATCTCATTTTTGAGGCGTTTGTATTCCTTTTTTACCTGATTCATTTACTGCGTGTTTGTATTTTCTCCTTTCATCTATTAAATTCAATATTTCTTCTGTTACCCAAGGATTAATACTAGCCCTCGTCGTTTTACCTACTTTCTCCTCTGCTGCCTTCACTACTTCATCCCTCAAAGCTACACATTCTTCTTCTACTGTATTTCTTTCCCCCATTCCTGTCAATTTTTTCCTTATGCTCTCCCTGAAACTCAGTACAACCTCTGGTTTAGTCAGTTTATCCAGGTCCCATCTCCTTAAATTCCCACCTTTTTGCAGTTTCTTCAGTTTTAATCTACTGTTCATAACCAATTGTGGTCAGAGTCCACATCTGCCCCTGGAAATGTCTTACAATTTAAAACCTGGTTCCTAAAAGTCTGTCTTACCATTATACAGGGTGAGTTACCTAACGTTACCGCTGGATATAATTCGTAAACCACATCAAATACTGACGAACCGATTCCACAGACCGAACGTGAGGAGATGGGCTAGTATAATTGTTTAATACAAACTATACAAAAATGCACGGAAGTATGTTTTTAACACAAACCTACGTTTTTTAAAATGGAACCACGTTAGTTTTGTTAGCACATCTGAACATATAAACAAATACGTGATCACTGCCGTTTGTTGCATTGTAAAATGTTAATTACATCCGGAGATATTGTAACCTAAAGTTGACGCTTGAAACCTCCGACGTTCAGTTGCGTGTTGTAACAAACACGGGTCACCGTCGGCGAGCAGCATCTGCAGGGACATGTTTACGATGACGACCGTGTTTACAAGTGTGGCTGTAGTGCACTGTTGTGGTTTGGTCTAGCTGTCGCAGTGTCCGCATGTAGCGCTTGCAGCTATTGTTATTCTGCATTCGTCTCCTCACGCAGACCAACTGTAGTACACCGTGTTACCAGACGTCTGTGATAGTGTAGTGTTGTAGGAACTGTGACCATGGTGTATTCGAACTCTGAAAAGGCGGAGATGATACTCATCTATGGCGAGCGTCGACGAAATGCAGCTGAAGCCTGCAGGGTGTATGCAGAACGGTACCCGGACAGAGAGCATCCAACGTGCCGCACATTGCAAAAGATCTACCGCCAACTGTATGCAACAGGTATGGTCGTAGCACGCAAACGGGTCCGTAACAGGCCCGTCACAGGAGAAGCGGGTGTAGTTGGTGTGTTAGCTGCTGTTGCCATGAACCCACACATCAGAACACGGGATAGTGCTAGAGCCGGTGGACTGAGTCAAAGTAGTGTCATGAGCATACTGCATTGTCACCGCTTTCACCCGTTTCATGTGTCGCTACATCGGCAATTACATGGTGATGACTTTAATCATCAAGTGCAATTCTGTCAATGGGCATTAACAGAGAATGCGTTGCAGTTCTACCTGTTTACCGATGAAGCGGGTTTGACAAACCACGGGGCAGTGAATCTACGGAACATGCATTACTGGTCCGTGGACAATCCTCGCTGGCTCAGACAGGTAGAGCGACAGCGACCGTGGACTGTAAATGTATGGTGCGGAATCATTGGCGACCACCTCATCGGTCCTCACTTCATTGCAGGGGCGCAAACAGTTGCAACATACCTCGCGTTTCTACAGAATGATCTGCCAACGTTGCTCGAAAATGTCCCACTGGAAACGCGTCGACGTATGTGGTATCAGCATGATGGTGCACCTGCACATTCCCCAATTAACACTAGGCTGACCCTTGACAGGATGTTCGACGGGTGTTTCATAGGACGTGGAGGACGCATAAATTGGCCAGCCCTGTCTCCTGATCTTACACCACTGGACTTCTTTCTGTGGGGTACGTTAAAGGAGAATGTGTACCGTGATGTGCCTACAACCCCAGAGGATATGAAACAACGTATTGTGGCAGCCTGCGGCGACATTACACCAGATGTACTACGGCTTGTACGACATTCATTACGCCAGAGATTGCAATTGTGTGTAGCAAATGATGGCCACCAGATTGAACATCTATTGGCCTGACATGTCGGGACACACTCTATTCCAAAGACCAATAAAAAGGCGTTAGGATGTGGACGTAATGTGCTGTTCCAGTCTCTTCTGTACCTAAGGTCCATCACCGTTCCTTTGGATCCCTACGTAATTCGGTGCTCTCCGATACACACGATCGAACAGCGGAGCAGTGGTACTCAAGCGTCAACTTTAGGTTACAACATCTCCGGATGTAATTGACATTTTAAAATGCAACAAACGGCACTGATTACGTATGTGTTTATATGTTCAGATGTGCTAACAAAACTAACGGGGTTCCATTTAAAAAAACGTAGGTTTGTGTTAAAAACCATACTTCCGAGCATTTTTTTTATGGTTTGTATCAACCAATTACACTAGCCCCTCTCCTCACGTTCGGTCTGTGGAATCGATTCGTCAGTATTTGACGTGGTTTACGAAATATATCCAGCGGTAATGTTAGGTGACTCACCCTGTATAATCCATCTGTATCTCCAGGATTCTTCCATGTATACAACCTTCTTTTATGATTCTTGAACCAAGGGTTAGCTATGATTAAGTTATGCTCTGTGCAAATTCTACCAGACGGCTTCCTCTTTCATTTTTCACCCCCAATCCACGTTCGCCAACTATGTTTCCTTCTCTCCCTTTTCCTATCTTGAATTCCAGTCACCCATGACTATTAAATTTTCGTCTCCCTTCACTACCTGAGTAATTTCTTTTATCTCATCATACATTTCATCTATTTCTTCATCATTTATGAGGGTTAATATTTTTGTAGTCACCAGTCATTATCATAAAGGTGCAGTCTATAGCCTGCTTCAGCTCATGCAAGATCCTACTTCATACTTTGCGCTTCAGGGCCATCCCATCTGGCACAAAATGATTCGTCTAACTGCTGTAGCAGTTAATTTTCTCCAGTTGATGTCTCAGAAGCGTGAATTCTTTCTTTTGCAGCTAGTTGAGATTGTTTATCTGCTTCACATCTTTTCTCTACGTCTTTATAATGGTTTCATACATACCTCTTCCAAGGGATTTATACCTTTATCACCAGAGGTTAATCTTTCACCTAATTTGGTCTCCAAAATTTATAGCCAGGTAGATGCATTTCAAAACATAACTTATAAATCAAAGTGTTACCTAATAATTTTATGTAATTTTCACTTTGTCAGAATGTGCATGGCATTGTTGTTGTTGTGGTCTTCAGTCCTGAGACTGGTTTGATGCAGCTCTCCATGCTAATCTATCCTGTGCAAGCTCCTTCATCTCCCAGTACCTACTGCAAACTACATCCTTCTGAATCTCCTAAGTGTATTCATCTCTTAGTCTCCCTCTACGATTTTTACCTTCCACGCAGCACTCCAATGCTAAATTTGTGATCCCTTGATGCATCAGGACATGTCCTGCCAACCGATCCCTTCTTCTAGTCAAGTTGTGCCACAAACTTCTCTTCTCCCCAATCCTATTCAATACCTCCTCATTAGTTACGTGATCTACCCATCTAATCTTCAACATTATTCTGTAGCACCACATTTCGAAAGCTTCTATTCTCTTCTTGTCCAAACTATTTGTTGTCCATGTTTCACTTCCAAACATGGCTACACTCCATACAAATACTTTCAGAAACGACTTCCTGACACTTAAATCTATACTCGATGTTAACAAATTTCTCTTCTTCAGAAACGCTTTCCTTGCCATTGCCAGTCTACATTTTATATCCTCTCTACTTCGACCATCATCAGTTATTTTGCTCCCCAAATAGCAAAACTCCTTTACTACTTTAAGTGTCTCATTTCCTAATCTAATTCCCTCAGCATCTACCGGCTTAATTCGACTACATTCCATTATCCTCGTTTTGCTTTTGTTGATGTCCATCTTGTATCCTCCTTTCAAGACACTGTCCATTCCGTTCAACTGCTCTTCCAAGTCCTTTGCTGTCTCTGACAGAATTACAATGTCATCGCTGAACCACAAAGTTTTTATTTCTTCTCCATGGATTTTAATACCTAATCCAAATTTTTCTTTTGTTTCCTTTACTGCTTGCTCAATATACAGATTGAATAACATCGGGGAGAGGCTACAATCCTGTCTCACTCCCTTCCCAACCACTGCTTCTCTTTCATGCCCTCGACTCTTATAACTGCCATCTGGTTACTGTACAAATTGTAAATAGCTTTTCGCTCCCTGTATTTTACCCCTGTCACCTTTAAAATTTGAAAGAGTGTATTCCAGTAAACATTGTCAAAAGCTTTCTCTAAGTCTACAAATGCTAGAAACGTAGGTTTGCCTTTCCTTAATCTTTCTTCTAAGATAAGTCGTAAGGTCAGTATTGCCTCACGTGTTCCAACATTTCTACGGAATCTAAACTGAGCTTCCCCGAGGTCGGCTTCTACCAGTTTTTCCATTCGTCTCTAAATAATTAGCGTTAGTATTTTGCAGCTGTGGCTTATTAAACTGATAATTCGGTAATTTTCACATCTGTCAACACCTGCTTTCTTTGGGATTGTAATTATTATATTCTTCTTGAAGTCTGAGGGTATTTCGCCTGTCTCGTACATCTTGCTCACCAGAAAGTAGAGTTCTGTCAGGACTGGCTTTCCCAAGGCCGTCAGTAGTTCTAATGGAATGTTGTCTACTCCCGGGGCCTTGTTTCGACTCAGGTCTTTCAGTGCTCTGTCAAACTCTTCACGCAGTATCGTATCTCCCATTTCATCTTCACCTACATCCTCTTCCATTTCCATAATATTGTCCTCAAGTACATCGCCCTTGTATAGATCCTTTATATACTCCTTCCACCTTTCTGCTTTCCCCTCTTCGCTTAGAACTGGGTTTCCATCTGAGCCCTTGATATTCATACAAGTGGTTCTCTTTTCTCCAAAGGTCTCTTTAATTTTCCTGTAGGCTGTATCTATCTTACCCCTAGTGAGATAAGCCTCTACATCTTACTTTTGTCCTCTAGCCATGCCTGCTTAGCCATTTTGCACTTCCTGTCGATCTCATTTTTGAGACTTTTGTATTCCTATTTGCCTGCTTCATTTACTGCATTTTTATATTTTCTCCTTTCATCAATTCAATATTTCTGCTGTTACCCAAGGATTTCTACTAGCCCTCGTCTTTTTACCTACTTGATCCTCTGCTGCCTTTACTACTTCATCCCTCAGACCTACCCATTCGTCTTCTACTGTATTTCTTTCTCCCATTCCTGTCAATTGTTCCCTTATCCTCTCCCAGAAACTCTGTAGAACCTCTGGTTTAGTCAGTTTATCCAAGTCCCATCTCCTTAAATTCCCACCTTTTTGCAATTTCTTCAGTTTGAATCTACAGTTCATAACCAATAGATTGTGGTCAGAGTCCACAACTGCCCCTGGAAATGTCCTACAATTTAAAACCTTTGTCCTAAATCTCTGTCTTACCATTATATAATCTATCTGATACCTTTTAGTTGAAACATCCCCTTTGAAAAATTCTACTTGACTGTGCTTAATCTGACACAATATTTTTAGCGCAACGCAATGTGACTTTCAAAAATTCCTTCAAAAGAATGGCCCTGACTAACATTAACCTATACCTTTCACAAATCACTTACCTCACCAAAAATCTTCGTTACTCGAACTACTGCAATACAGCGAGCGCCACTACTGCCAGCTAAATAAAAGATTCAAACTACTGAAGGCACTAACTACTGATAGGCATAGTTAGCAAATGAAAGATTTTGGTAGAGAACAAACAATGTATTTACCTTAATAGTCATCAAAAGTCATAATATATGTAAGAGTTCATAACATCCATTCTTACAAATATCAAAACTCCGCCATTTCTCTCCCCACATCCACCACTGCTGGCGGCTCACCATCAACTGCGCAACGCTACGCGCTGTTCACATCAAGCTGCCGCTGCCCAACACTACAATGGCAGACAACAATGCAAACTAGCCACAGACTGCACACAACACAGCCAGTGATTTTAATAAGGAGCGCTACGTAACGTTGCCAATAAGAAAACATAAACAGCCTACTTACATAGTGTATGGCATGTTGTTCAAAAATCTGATCATATGCGAAGAAATAACTTTAACGTTTAAATAATCAACAATTCAAAAGGAACATCTGGGTTACTCCCACTTTCACATTATCATAATTTTTATTTTCAGCTAATTCACGAGTAACTACTAAACCATCACTTAAATCTCTAACATCATTCACACAAATACATTCCGTTGGTTTTCCCATATATTTTTATTAAGTCTTTACCTTTTTCAGTACCTAAAAAATCTTAAATTCAAAGTCATTGTCTTAATTTTGGAAAATAATTTTCAGCAGTTTCTTTTATCAAACTTTTATATTTTTTTACTTTCACTTGATCTATTATCTATCTTGGTTTATTATCAGAACTGAATAATATCCTGAGCTGCATAACACATGTGCATGATTTTATAAATCAACATGATCAATTTTTTCACTCATCCATACAAATCCTTTTCTTAGTTACCAAATTCGTTGGTCCATGTGCACCTTCACATTCTTTTCCACCAATGGTTAATTTATTTCCCTCAAATTTTACTGTAAATTACCAACATATTAGCTGGTTTCATTCAAAAAATTGTATCTTCACTATATGCTTGATATACTTTAACATTCTTTCACTTATATTTATTTACCTACTTTCACCTTCAGCTTGATCTATCTTTTTTCTGTCTTCAGTCTCTTCTTAAAACTTCCTCAGTGCACCTTTTATTTCTGATTCATATCATCTATAGACATGCAAAGCAAGATAAACATCAGACCATTCACACTTTGGACTTAACCTGGTACATCTCCAAATTCTTCTAAAGGTCTATGACATTATGGAACCATTTATTTTTCAACCTCTTTATTTTCTAAAATAGCTTTCGGGACATTATCACCTCGACCTACGATTCCTTCTTTAAATTTTCCGATTGCAGGGAGCCTGCAGTATGGAGTAGCCACCCACAGGGGTTGTATCGTCATTAGGCTGCAGCTGAGCTGTAGCATATGCCTCGGGAACATTGTCGGAGGCATTCTGCTACTGTTCATTCATGATACTGGCAAAGTTACGGTCAGTGAATGGAACGTCCCATGGGGGTCCAGTAACTTGTAATCAATGCACTATTGCTGGTTTATAGTACCCCTCTAACCCACACATTTGCTTCGCGATTGCATAATACAAGCTCCATTCTGACTTCTCTCCAAGAGACTAATGTCTGCCCTCAGAAGTTGCCAAGCTATTAAGTGGTTGTTGGGCTACGGCATAAACCTCGCAGCCTATTTCGGATTCATTCTGATAGTGTACATTTATGATACTGACTATGGTGAGCGAATGGAAACGATCCAGGGAATCCAGTAGCTCTTAACAGATGCACTGCCGCTCCTTTACTCTAACCCTCACATTGAGGATGCGACACCGAAATTGCTTCACGATTGCTTGCTACAGGCTCCCTGCCGACGCCTTTCCAAGACACTAATGCCTCCATCAGCAACTGACTCGCAGTTTGGCGGGTACTGGGCTTTTGCATAATCAGAGTCACTCTGCTGGAGTACATCTATGATGCTGGTGGGGCTACTATCGGCAAGTGGGACCCATCCTGAGAGTCCAGTACCTTGTAACCGATGCAACGCTGCACGTATGCTGTAACCCCCGCAGTCCCACATTTATGATGCAACACACAGTTCTCTTCGTGATATCATAGTACAGGTTCCCTGCCGACTACTCTCCAAGAGACTGACGCATCCCTCCGGAGTTGTCGCCCCATTAGGTGGGTGCTGGGCTGTTGCATAAGCCTGCAGGCTATTATCAGAGTCAGTCAGATACTGTCCATCTATGATATTGGTGTGGCTTCACTAAGCCAAGGAACGCCTCCTAGGAGTCTAGGGACTTGTAGCTGATGGATCGCAGCCTGTTTACTATAACTGTCGTGCCCTCACATTGACGATGCGACACAGAAATTGCTTCACCATTGCGTAGTACAGGTTCCCTGTCAGCTCCATTCCAAGAGACCAATGCTGCCCTCAGGACTAGCCTCCCCATTAGGCAGATGTAAGGCTATTGCATAAGCCTCGAAGACATTGTCCTTCTGCTAGCGACATAAATGATACTGGTGTGCCTGCGGTCAGCGAATGGAAGCTCTCCTGAAGTCCTGTAACATGTAACCGATGCACTGCTGCCCATTCACTGTAACCCTCGCACCCTCACCTTGACGATGCGACACAGAAATTGCTTCAATGTGCATACCAAAGGCCCCCTACCGACTTCTCTCCAACGCAGTAATGCAGTCCTCAGGAACTGACTCGCCAATAGGCGGGTGGTTGATTAATGCATAAGCCTCGACTACATTGTCGGAGTCATCCTGCTTGTGAACATTTATGATACTGTCACGCCAGTCTCTGTGGCTGAGAGGTTCTAGGCTCTTCAGTCTGGAACCACCCTGCTCCTACGGTCTCAGCTTCGAATCCTGCCTCGGGCATGAATATGTGTGATGTCCTTAAGTTAGTTAGGTTAAAGTAGTTCTAAGTCTAGGGGACTGATGACCTCAGAATGCAAAATCAGGTAGTCAGTAATGAAGCCACCATTGCATCCAGTCGTCCCGAACAACCTGTGACACTTGGCGCCAGTGGTCTTATTTTATCCCTTCCTGTCACTCGCCATGGGTTCCGACATATTTTTGTGGTCATAAAGAGCTGACTTCTTGGATTGCTATATTTTCGCCGATATGGAGAGTCACGGCATTCACTGCACCCAAAGCTTAGACCAGTAATTTCCTTATACTCATAGGTAGAGATGACAAAATCATCACAGACAACGGGCCTCAGTTCAGGTCACAATGGTGGAAGGCGACTCTAGTGAGATATAGAATGGTACCCAATTACATATCGGGACATCACTTGCTTTCTAAACCTTCGGAACGGCGGGTAATGGACCTTGTCAAATAATACCACATGCCCTGTTACAGACAGTGCAGCTCGTGGGATTTCGGAAATATAGTCAGTGAGGTGTAGCATGGTTTACCCTCTCGCCAACGCCAGAAAAGGTTCGACGGCTGCTAGATTTTCCCCATAGGAGACGGACTCCGCCTGGAGAAATAATCGAATTGGCGCTGCAGAGGATCCGTGAAGCCAGAAGGAAGAGGAACGAACGAGAAGATAAGAAGGCTGGGGACCACGAATTTCTCGTAAGGGTTATGGTCAAATCGTTCAGACTCTCCAGCAAGCAGAAGAATCAGTTCCATAAATTTTGTAATGCGTACAGTCTACCACTTCAAATGTGTCGTATTGCACACTAAACGCATTCTTAAGAATGGTCGGCAGTTGTGCACCACATATTGCACATTAAACCTTATATTAAGTATGGCTCAAGAGATAGAATAGTATCAACTGGCAACAAGTGTGAGGAGAGGAAAAGAGAAAGAAGTTTTAATGGAAAATCACTAGGGACCAGCTCAGTAACGAAAGGAGAGAGTTGCAACACCAGAAGGAATCCATGGATGCAGCGAGCTGAGAATATCTGTATGTCCAAAGTAATTAAAGTATGTTAAGAAGCAGGTAGAGAGTCCATTAATGTCAGTAATAGTCGAGGCGAAAAGATCATAGGATGGAGATATGCACCTGTACAGATGGCGATAGTATCGGGTAGACAAAGTATAAAAGGAAGTGCATTGGCAGAGCTGTCATTAGTAGTCAGGTGATTGATGTGAAAAGGTTTCCGAAGTGATTATGGTCGCACAACAGGAATTATTAGACTTTGCGTGGTAAATGGTAGTTGGAGCTAGACGCATGGGATATTCCATTTCGGAAATCGTTAGGGTGTTCAGTATTCCAAGACCTACAGTGTCAAGAGTGGGCCGAGAACACCAGATTTCAGACATTATCTCTCACCACGGACATGGCAGTGGCCGATGGTCCTCACTTAAAGACAAAGAGTAGAAGCTTTTGCTTATAGTTGTCAGTGCTAGCAGACAAGCAACACTGCATGAAATAACCGCAGAAATCTCGTGGAACCTACGACGAACATATCCGTTAGGACAGTGTGGCGGAATTAGAGGTTAATGGTCTCTGGCAGGAGATGAGCGACGTGAGCTCCTTTGCTACCAGCACGAGATCGCCTTCAGCGCCTCTCCTGGGCTCGTGACCGTGTTGGTTGGGCCTTAGACGACTGGAAAACTGTGGCCTGGTCAGATGAGTCCCCAGTTTCAGTTGATAAGAGGTGGCGACAGGGTTCGAGGGTGACGCAGACACCACGAAGCTATGGACCCAAGTTGTCAACAACGCACTGTGCGAGCTGGTGTTGGGACGATAGTGTGGCTGTGTTTATATCGAATGGTCTGGGTTCTCTGGTCCAACTGAAGCGATCACTGAATGGAAATAGTTATTATCGGCTATTTGGAGATCATTTGCAACCATTCATCATATTCCAAGAAAAAGATGGAATTCTTATGGATGACAATGCTCCATATCGTTTGCCACCATTGTCCACAATTGGTTTAAAGATATTTTGAACAATTCGAGCGAATGGTTTGTCCACCCAGATCGACTGGCATGAATCCCTTCAACATTTTCAGGACTTAATCAAGAAGTGAGTTTGTGCACACAGTCCTGCACCGGCAACACTTTCGCACTTATGGCCGGGTATAGATGCAGCACTGCTGGGTATTTCTGGAAGGAACTTCAAACGACTTACTGAGTCCGTGCGACTTCGAGTAGCTGTACTACACCGGGCACTAGGCGATCCGACACGATATTGGGAGGCACCCCATGACTTTACTGACCTCAGTATCAACTTGGTGGTTTGCTATGATAATAAAGTGAGAGATCTATTATTAGGAATAGGACTGTTTGCTTAGAAATCTTCTGGACTTGTCTGATCACCCAAGTTTGGAGGGGTTTATTGATGTTCAAATGGTTCAAATGGCTCTCAGCACTATGCGACTTAACTTCTGAGGTCATCAGTCGCCTATAATTTCGAACTAAGTAAACCTACCTAACCTAAGGACATCACACACATCCATGCCCGAGGCAGGATTCGAACCTGCGACCGTAGCGGTCGCTCGGCTCCAGACTGTAGTGCCTAGAACCGCACGGCCACTCCGGCCGGCGTTTATTGATGTATTTGTTCATCATACGAGGGCAGTTCAATAAGTAATGCAACACATTTTTTTTCTGAAACAGGGGTTGTTTTATTCAGCATTGAAATACACCAGGTTATTCCCCAATCTTTTAGCTACACAACACTATTTTTCAACGTAATCTCCATTCAATGCTACGGCCTTACGCCACCTTGAAATGAGGGCCTGTATGCCTGCACGGTACCATTCCACTGGTCGATGTCGGAGCCAACGTCGTACTGCATCAATAACTTCTTCATCATCCGCGTAGTGCGTCCCACGGATTGCGTCCTTCATTGGGCCAAACATATGGAAATCCGACGGTGCGAGATCGGGGCTGTAGGGTGCATGAGGAGGAACAGTCCACTGAAGTATTGTGAGCTCCTCTCGGGTGCGAAGACTTGTATGTGGTCTTGCGTTGTCATGAAGAAGGAGAAGTTCGTTCTGATTTTTGTGCCTACGAACACGCTGAAGTCGTTTCTTCAATTTCTGAAGAGTAGCACAATACACTTCAGAGTTGATCGTTTGACCGTGGGGAAGGACATCGAACAGCATAACCCCTTCAGCGTCCCAGAAGACTGTAACCACGACTTTACCGATTGAGGGTATGGCTTTAAACTTTTTCTTGGTAGGGGAGTGGGTGTGGCGCCACTCCATTGATTGCCGTTTTGTTTCAGGTTCGAAGTGATGAACCCATGTTTCATCGCCTGTAACAATCTTTGACAAGAAATTGTCACCCTCAGCCACATGACGAGCAAGCAATTCCTCACCGATGGTTCTCCTTTGCTCTTTATGGTGTTCGGTTAGACAACGAGGGACCCAGCGGGAACAAACCTTTGAATATCCCAACTGGTGAACAATTGTGACAGCACTACCAACAGAGATGTCAAGTTGAGCACTGAGTTGTTTGATGGTGATCCGTCGATCATCTCGAACGAGTGTGTTCGCACGCTCCGTCATTGCAGGAGTCACAGCTGTGCACTGCCGACCCGCACGCGGGAGATCAGACAGTCTTGCTTGACCTTGCGGCGATGATGACACACGCTTTGCCAAACGACTCACTGTGCTTTTGTCCACTGCCAGATCACCGTAGACATTCTGCAAGCGCCTATGAATATCTGAGATGCCCTGGTTTTCCGCCAAAGAAACTCGATCACTGCCCGTTGTTTGCAACGCACATCCGTTACAGACGCCATTTTAACAGCTCCGTACAGCGCTGCCACCTGTAGGAAGTCAATGAAACTATACGAGACGAAGCGGGAATGTTTGAAAATATTCCAGAAGAAATTTCCGGTTTTTTCAACCAAAATTGGCCGAGAAAAAAAAATGTGTTGCATTACTTATTGAACTGCCCTCGTATATCTAGTTGGTATTGCTGAGACATGTATTTATGTTACGGCACAGAATCGCGTCCTTTATTGAATGTTGATTTTGTGTCACGTCGTTTTCGAAGATGCGGACAGATGTCATATTTATGGTTTCGGATTGAGCTGGTTTTTTCCGTATGTTGTAGGAAGAGTGTATGGAGAATCGTTTTCTTTGCGAAGGCCTGATGTTGTTTTCGCCAATTAACTAATGAATCTGACGTCGCATGTATGATGGATGTTGTTTAGCACCGCTCTGTGAGGTCGACAACCCGTCCAGATTCTATTGACAGATAGCGCTGAAGTACCCTGTCCACCAAGGCGACGTAATTAGTTGTGAAAATACTCAGATATTACAGTCGGTCATACTACGTAAGTTAAATTATAACACAGGTTCGTGGTGATGTCACCATTCTCTCTTCTGAAACTGTGAATTTGTGTTGGTTCTTCGCCAACTAACTTGTTATAGAACGTCCACCCTTTCTAATAGAAGCATATGAGCCATCTGACGATGAATCTTTACATTCAAATACGGTAACGGTGCTTGTTGCTCCTGTACGCTACACACATTTTACAGCCAGTTTTTTCTGATGTGAAAGACATAATCGTGTTTTCTGTTTCCTTTGAAAGACTAAGATAATACAGAAAATCGGTGCTGGAAGATAAGACAGTCTTCTGTTTTATTATTCAGTGAAAGGTACCGTGTAGCTCACGTTTTTTAACTGTTTTAGCAATTTTTGCCAAATGAGGCTGTCTTCACATTTAACGCTAAAGATACAGACGAACCTTATTTTAAACCTGCATTAACTAGTGTGCGTCGTTACAGTTCAACAAATGAAACACGTGATTCAGACCATTTTATTCATTAAGGAAACAATACTTCACTGATAAAAATTTATCCAGTTTCTTGGTTGTCGAGCTCCCTGGTTAGGCATTCTATTATTTTAAAAAATACAACAACCAACCACTTTTTAGTTATTTCTTTTTATGCCCATATACACTCCTGGAAATGGAAAAAAGAACACATTGACACCGGTGTGTCAGACCCACCATACTTGCTCCGGACACTGCGAGAGGGCTGTACAAGCAATGATCACACGCACGGCACAGCGGACACACCAGGAACCGCAGTGTTGACCGTCGAATGGCGCTAGCTGCGCAGCATTTGTGCACCGCCGCCGTCAGTGTCAGCCAGTTTGCCGTGGCATACGGAGCTCCATCGCAGTCTTTAACACTGGTAGCATGCCGCGACAGCGTGGACGTGAACCGTATGTGCAGTTGACGGACTTTGAGCGAGGGCGTATAGTGGGCATGCGGGAGGCCGGGTGGACGTACCGCCGAATTGCTCAACACGTGGGGCGTGAGGTCTCCACAGTACATCGATGTTGTCGCCAGTGGTCGGCGGAAGGTGCACGTGCCCGTCGACCTGGGACCGGACCGCAGCGACGCACGGATGCACGCCAAGACCGTAGGATCCTACGCAGTGCCGTAGGGGACCGCACCGCCACTTCCCAGCAAATTAGGGACACTGTTGCTCCTGGGGTATCGGCGAGGACCATTCGCAACCGTCTCCATGAAGCTGGGCTACGGTCCCGCACACCGTTAGGCCGTCTTCCGCTCACGCCCCAACATCGTGCAGCCCGCCTCCAGTGGTGTCGCGACAGGCGTGAATGGAGGGACGAATGGAGATGTGTCGTCTTCAGCGATGAGAGTCGCTTCTGCCTTGGTGCCAATGATGGTCGTATGCGTGTTTGGCGCCGTGCAGGTGAGCGCCACAATCAGGACTGCATACGACCGAGGCACACAGGGCCAACACCCGGCATCATGGTGTGGGGAGCGATCTCCTACACTGGCCGTACACCACTGGTGATCGTCGAGGGGACACTGAATAGTGCACGGTACATCCAAACCGTCATCGAACCCATCGTTCTACCATTCCTAGACCGGCAAGGGAACTTGCTGTTCCAACAGGACAATGCACGTCCGCATGTATCCCGTGCCACCCAACGTGCTCTAGAAGGTGTAAGTCAACTACCCTGGCCAGCAAGATCTCCGGATCTGTCCCCCATTGAGCATGTTTGGGACTGGATGAAGCGTCGTCTCACGCGGTCTGCACGTCCAGCACGAACGCTGGTCCAACTGAGGCGCCAGGTGGAAATTGCATGGCAAGCCGTTCCACAGGACTACATCCAGCATCTCTACGATCGTCTCCATGGGAGAATAGCAGCCTGCATTGCTGCGAAAGGTGGATATACACTGTACTAGTGCCGACATTGTGCATGCTCTGTTGCCTGTGTCTATGTGCCTGTGGTTCTGTCAGTGTGATCATGTGATGTATCTGACCCCAAGAATGTGTCAATAAAGTTTCCCCTTCCTGGGACAATGAATTCACTGTGTTCTTATTTCAATTTCCAGGAGTGTATGTTTCGAGCTTTCACCCATCTTCAGTTGGCGTAATACATTTTTCGGTCTTCAGTTAGTCCATCGTCAGAACATCGACTTAGATTTTTGATGCTGCAGGTGGCCTGACTAATAGTACGCAAATCATCTGTAACTGGATGGGAACGTACGAGGTACGAGTCCTGGCTAAGAAACCAATTAGGTTACCTTTCTTTTAAACAATGCATCTAGCTCTAAAATTGCCTTTCTTTCGGAATGAATGGTTTCAATTATGCATTTCTGTACTATCATCCACCCTTGGCAAGATCAACCTGTTGCCATATGTAATGAGAGTATGTTTCGCAATCTCTTAGAATCTAGTAAAGAGATTATAAGAGGTATTCCATAATCGCATTTATTGGGTAGAAACAACTCGCAGGAAGAAACTGGCTTATGCCCGGTCTATCAGAGCCAGGTCGAGACATCTTTCAGTTTTAACTCGTTCGTACCTGGATCGAGACAATATAATGAATTATAGTAATGAATATTAAATATCATACAAACTCTGGGCGCTTGAGCATGGCGTTTTTTGTTAAAGGTCCGTTCATGTATTTTAACCGTGTTACTCCTCTGTGTTTTGATTAAAATTGGACTTCGTAATAAGACAACACCCGAAGACGACGGTGGCTGGAGCTGGACGACTTTTTGCTTAGAAGTACGGAGCCTTTTGCCATGCCAAATCACCCAAGAATCTTACAATGACTAAAGATACAAAATAAATCATACATAGGTTAGTAATAACAGTATTTTCTGAAATACGATACAATTATATTATGACAGTTACATTGAGACTTGTATCACGCAGTTACGAGTGCCGTTTGGTTGCATCTCTTGAATGTATTAATTAAATCCAGAATGAGATTTTCACTCTGCAATAATGTAGTATTAATGGCGGTGTGCCAAAATTCGTCCGATCTGGACAAGACCTAGAAAACAAAAGCTGCCTCTTATTCTGCCAATTATCTGACGATCAAATGTCTTCAAGTGTTTGCAGCGGCTGCATAGAATATTTACACAGCCGTGGACTATCTCTATGGGTCAAATTATTTGTTTATTTCATTACTTATAATTACGTTTTCTGCTAATAAAAGCTCAGCATGCAAATTTGCCTTTAAACTGCCCCCTGAGTTGCGAGGCGAAAGGTCACACCTGTAGGCGAGAAACTCACTCTAAAGCACATTGCATACATAAGTCCACATATACACATACATATCATATATAAAATACATATCATGATATTCAAGCAAAACAGATTTTGAATGTTTGAATGTGACGCGTGCGGCTATAGCAGTTTTATGTTGGTATTGCATGTGCAGTCGCGTACAGTTCAGCAATAGCGTGGGCGTTGCGAAGCGAGTTCATCACACGACACAGTGATACGTAGTTTATACTCTGTCCGTGTGTTCATGTGCACAAGACGTCGCAGAGACAAAATTTATCATAATGTATTTCACAAATGTAGATTAACATTTAAAACAGGTACAAAATCCTAAAGATATAAAATTCGTTAACATAAAATTATAACTTCTTATTGTTGATTGTCTCTTTCGCACGGTATTGCCCTTTAAATCTCTTTTTCTTTCTGATATAACATCTTTTCATCACGTATCATCCTTCACAGTTCCATGAACCGAAAACATCCGATAACATTATAAAGGTGAGCATTGTTTATGGCAATTAAATGTTATGTAAATGCCGTTGGAATTACGTTGTCACAGTTCGCAGTTTTGATTTTTGCACTGGTTACACCGTTTATTTAGACTGATGTCACTGTTTTTTGTCCTTATCCGTACATCACCTGATAGAAGTCTGGTGGATTCCCATTCCTCAACGTAAGTTCGTGAAGGCATGGAAGCAGTGCCTCGGACGGCACGATCTTCGTTTAGACCGGGTAAGTGTGTCCGTCATTTCCGAGAACATTTTGCTTCCTGAGGACCCGTCCAAAATTCCTCCACTCGTCGAATAGTCTTCATTGTTTTCGAGCAAAGCGACCGTAGGTGCATTCGTGAACCAGTTCTGGCTATTCACACTTGCAAAGATGCAGATATACAGAGATGCAGCCCTGTAAAAGTCAATTTGCGATGCACTCAAAAGTGTCGGTGCACTTCACTACGGCAAAATGTCGGTGCACTTCAGTATGACAATATTTCACGTACTCAGTTTGTCAGACGATATATAAATATTCGTACTCAAGTAGTTGTGCCGTAGAGCAAATGTCTGTTGCCAAGTCTTTACGCAAACAATTCGTAACACGATTTTACGTTAACTGTCTGTAAAGAAATTTCAGTCATTAACAGTTCATCACGTCGGTGCACATAGCAATATATCATGAACAGTCTTTCTCAATTATGCGCTTTTGGACACAAATTTCCTCGTATTTACAAATTCAAATTGTTCAAACGGCTGTGAGCACTGTGGGACCTAACTTCTGAGGTCATCAGTCCCCTAGAACTTAGAACTACTTAAACCTAACTAACCTAAGGACATCACACACATCCATTCCCGAGGCAGGATTCGAACCTGCGACCGTAGCGGTCGCGCGGTTCCAGACTGAAGCGCCTAGAAGCGCTCAGCCTCTCCGGCCGGCCGTAAGTTACAAGTACAGATAACATATACAAGTGAACATATATCATTTAGCGTTACCTAAATACTGATATATACATAGAAACATGTTACATATAGGTTTTTACATAGGTACAAATACATACAAACATATTACATATTGGCTTTACATAAACATAGAAACATATTTCTCTTGCCTTCACACAAGTATGATTGGTCCCATAGAAACATTTTTCATATAGCTTTACATAAGCTTTCAATATTTATAGTATTTACAACTATTAAAACTTCAGACCCATGATTTGTCTTTGAAAATGATGTCACCTAGAATTAGACACGACAGACATCCCACTGACACATGCGCGGCTCGTGTTCATGCCGTTTATTGCTTGTCACCTTGTCTTTACGACTGTCGCCTAGTTTTTCTTTGAATTCGATTTACTAGCGTCACTAGGTTGCTGGTTTGCTTGCCCGTGAGTGGCAGCAGCAGCGCTTATCGATAAGGGCACCATCTGTGGAGCGACCGCTGGTGTTTTCCCGTTTCGCCGTGTCTCTGGAGTTCAGTCGCGGAAGGAGCGCCAGTGAGGCGCGGACACCCAGTACTTGCCGACCGCTGGCCACACACGTGGACTGTCCGACGGAAGGAGATTGGGCTGGGAACGACCGCCGGTAGGTTGTTCGGTTCGTCGTCTCATTGAGCGACGTGTATTTGGTCTTTTGACAGTTTCTGGGCCTCGTCAGTTGGTCATCTTACCGCACTCGGGTCAGTTCCTTGCTTGTGCGGAGATGTCGGGTGGCCAATGGCCAAGTGTTCTCTCTGCATGGGTGGGTCCGAGCCAGTGTGCCCGGGTCGCCGTGTCTCAGAGTTCCGAACGGACATCGAGTTGAGTCGGGTTGGAGCTGCAGTTAGCTCCGGACAGCCAAGACTCGCCCGACCGTTGCCGACACTCATAACTTGAGTGGGGACGACCTTTGTTGGTCGCTCGGTCGCGTCGTCTCATCGGACTACGTGTATGTTGTCGCAAACCGCTTATGGAAACACTCTGTGTGTATGACTTGTCATTTCTCCTTGTTGTTCCACGGTGATTGGTTCAAATGGCTCTGAGCACTCTGGGACTTAACATGTGGTCATCAGTCGCCTAGAACTTAGAACTACTTAAACGTAACTAACCTGCGACCGTAGCGATCGCGCGGTTCCAGACTGCAGCGCCTAGAACCGCTCGGCCACACGGTGATTGGTTTTAGGATTGTCGCAGTTCTTGGTGCAAGTGTTTACGTGGAACTGCGTGTAGCTTCTGTGATTTCCGCTGAGCAGATGATTGCTGTCTGCGTACTGAAGCAGCCAGTCGGTCAGGTGCGAGAGAGTGTGCCTTGGCTGTGTTTAGATGCCAATTATCAAAACGTAGTGCTGCTCCGATCTTCGTCCTCGCTGATATTTTTGGTTGTCGTGCTGTTGGTTGGGTTGTTGTTTGGTTCTTCAGGCATCCCTAGGTCGTGCTGCCACCCGATTATTTAGTGTGACGCTCGGCTGCCTGTCTCATCTAAACTGTTGTTAGTTTCCTCCCCAGGCCGACCCTTGGAGCACTTACGAGCACCACTGTTCTGCTGTTTGTGATTTTCATTTTCTTTTCTCACAAGAACTGTGCCAGGGCTTCAGCACTGTAACAGTTTTGTTGGTTCTGCGTTCACTATATGGCCTTCTGCCGAACCTTATGTGAGGTATTTTAATATTAGGCCTTCATCCGTGTTTTATTTAAAATTCTTGTTTGCTCTGTATTTAGCCCTTCAGCCGCCTTTGTTTTGAAATCTGGCCTTCAGCCTGTAATGTGTAAATTCTTGTCTGTAAGGTTTCTCTTTAACTGTCTTGAAATCTTAAAGTGGCTTTTAGCTGTACTGTGCAAATGCTTATCTTAACGTTTGTCTTTAATTATTTTGAATAATTGTTTGGACCTTCAGCCGTGAAGATATTTCAAGTTTTCTTAATATGGTTTTCTGTTGTACTCTGTAAATGCTTCTCTTTAAAGGTTGCCTTTTATTATGTTGAAATATTATTGGGCTTTCAGCCGAGGAATTAATTTCAATTTTTCTTAATGTGGTTTTTAGCCGAAATTTGTAAATACTTGCCTTTTAAAGAATTTCCTTTGCTGATCTGCAGTATTATTTGGACTTTTAGCGTAGAAGATATTTCAATTTTACTTAATTAAGGCCCTCAGCCGTTTGTCGAAATCTTTGTGTTTTAAAAGGAATTATTTAAACTTTACTATTGAGAAGTTACTTGGGCCCTGAACCGTGAATTGATCCTTTTTGTTTTAAAGACAGAACTGTGCATTGTGTTTCCGAGGAATAGAGTTCTGTGTTCTTGTGTAACTAACGGTAACTGATCTTGGCCCCTTTCCACAACCTGATCGACTCTGTCCTGCGAAACAGCATTTCACCCACATCAGCAATAAGACCAAGCGGACAACTACAAATAAGCAAATAATAAAAGCAATGAACTAACACCAAACATAAAAAATACTCGCGCCACGAGTGCAAGTGTTCAGTGTAATCCTGGCCTTAGCTACTCGTAACTGTGTGTGTTCAATGGTGACATGCATATCCAGTCAGCTTCAAGTTGAAAGTAGGGTGTAGAATGATTAAGTATTCACGTCAATCAGTCGTTAGTAGTCAAAGACTGATTGTGCAGATAGTCAAGCTCGTAGGTGGAAAAATACCTTCTTCACACTTGTATAAAAGATAACATGAAATTTGCTTTAAACTTTTAAATGGCTACTGTAAGTATTAGGCGAAGACGAATCTCTTCTTTCTCCTTCTGCTGCTGACAAGACGAGCTGAAATAAAACTCTTATACAACGTAGCTTCTCTGTAGAAGTACTGTGACGTACGTGTATACGTGTATAACTTAAGCATGATCCATAGATGTGTTAATTGTTGAGCATGGTATGATTCTGTTTGGTTTAGGATGCTGCAGCACATATGCACCAGGATGCGGAATGCTGACAATGATATAAGGACCATCGCACAGCAGACGCCACTTCGCGTTGCGCCGCTGAAGAGCAGACGACTTACGGTGAGTACGTAAAAGCACTAACATTCCAACTTTAAATTCCTGCTTCCTCTTGACAGTGCGCGCACAAGCTTTTTTCTTAATTTTGGCTTCCGCAGACAGCGTCGCACAGACTTCCCTTACCTTTTCGTCGTCTGTTGTTTGCTGATAAGAAAGTTCTGGTAACGGCGATGTCTTCTTTGCGATCTAACATGAGCTCATTAGGAGTGTACCGAATTTCATAAACATTGATTTTGTTGTGTACCTCTTCAAATAAAGACAAATATGTTACCCAATTGGTATGTTCGGTAGAAATGTAGGTTCTCATAAATCTACTAGTCTCACGGAACACGTGTCCAGTGGTATTACACTGGGGACTGTATCTTGAGATAAAAATACTCTTAATACTATTGTCTTTGTCCGCCCCCGGTAGCTGAGTGGGCAGCGCGACGAACTATCGGTCCTAAGGGCCCGGGTTAGATTCCCGGCTGGATCGGAGATTTTCTCCGCTCAGGGACTGGGTGTTGTGTTGTCCTAATCGTCATTATTTCATCCCCATCGACGCGCAGTCTCCGAAGTGGCGTCAGATCGAAAGACTTGCACCAGGCGAGCGGTCTACCCGACGGGAGGCCCTCTTCACACGACATTATTATTATACTATTGTCTTTGAGAAATTAACGCCTCTTGTACCCAGTATAGTATGCAGCATTGTCGGATAAAATAGCTTTTGGATTTCCCACGTAAGGAATGTAGTCACATGAGGAACTACGAAAGACGGCAGTGGCAGTAGCAGTCTTATAGCTCACGGTTTAACATGTTTGGCGAATAAATCGTAATATGCAAAAATATATTTCACACCACCACTGCTTGTGGGATGTGAACCACTTATGTCAGAACTTACAATTTCTAGAGGTTTACTGGGTAGTATAAAATGCAAATCAATATTCGTAGACAAGTTCAGCGGTTTAGATTTCTGACAAATCGTACATATTTTGAGTACACTGTGTATCTTAGGTCTCCTATTGCTAAAGTAACGGTAGGCACTTCTTGGCACCATAATGACCCCAAACAAAATGCGTGACCCCAAATTAGGCTGCGTTCAGAATCCTTAGAAATACAGACACACCAAGTAGTGGCATCAAGATGACGGCGATAAAATAGCACATCATTATGTATCAAATATCGGTTAGACAGAGGATGATCAATTTGATTTGTGAGTAAAACTCTTACCTTATTCCATTGAGAATCATATTTGTGCAACGCTGACATATTTCTACATAATTCGATATAATACTGGTGATGTAGCTTGTCCTGCTTAAGAAGTATTCGGTAATCATTCACATTCTCCAGGTCAGAGTTACACTCATTCAAGACTTGAGGCAGACGAGACAAAGCGTCGGTAGTAATGTTGTGTTCACCCTTAATATATAAAATATCGAAGGAACAGTTTTGCAAAGATAAAGCCCAGCGTGATAATCTGGGATGTACAATCTTACAAGTTAACAGAAATGTGGGAGCTTGGTGGTCAGTATAAATGTTAGTGTGCTTACCATACAAATAATAAGTAAATTTTTTTAAGGCTCACACAATAGAGAGTATTTCAAGTTCTGTGGCAGGGTAAGTGCTTTCACATTCACTAACTGTGAGGCTCGCAAAACTAATAATTTTCGCATGTTCTTGTTCTCCATACTTTACAACTTGAAACAAACAAGGATGAGGCGTCATACAAAAATCTATATTAAAATCAGGGTGATCCAAAATGTTTGCGTTAACCAAAGCATGCTTAATACTATCAAAGTCTTTCTGACACTGGTCAGACCGTATCCATACCTGATACGTTTTTGGTGGATTCCATAGATGTTTTCTGTTTAAAAGTTGGTGTGGTAAAAATCGTCGAAAGAAAGAAAGAAGTCCACGGAAAATTTTCAATTGCTTTCTAGTCCGTGGAAGAGGAAAATTCCTGATTGCGTCTAACTTACCTGGGTCAGGTAGTACACCTTGAGCATTAATAAAATGTACAAGATACTTAATTTTACTGTAAGCAAATTTCGACATTTTGAAATTTGCTGTCACTCCAGCTTGTGCGAATTTATGCAGAATCTTTTGCAAAGTATCTATGTGTTCAGACCAAGTCTTACTAGCTATGAGAAGATCATCAATGTAGTGAGTAACTGATTCAACCAATTCATCACCAAGCACAATATCCAGTGCGGTGATAAACATAACTGAACTGACGTTCAGACCGAAAGGAAGGACACAAAATTGATAGGTTCGCCCCCTGAATATAAATGCAGTATAATTTCTGCACTCTGGCATGATTACGACTTGCCCGAACGAATCACTCTTATCTATCATACAAAAACACTTAGAATCTAAAAGTTTTTGGATTTGCTCCTGTAAATTCTCATGTTTTGTGCGCACAGGTAAAATAATCTCATCAATTGCTCGAGTATCCAAAATAACTCTGATATTTCCGTTGGGTTTCTCTACAGCAAGTAAAGGGCTGCAGTAAGGTGATGTGGAAGGTTCGATGATTTTTCCACTGTAGCATTTGTTTCAGCTCGTGCCACACAGCGGATCGTTGAAATGGCGGTACATTATAGATTATGTGCAAGAAAATCCGGTGGGGCTTAACTTCTATTTTATACACATATGTGTTGATCACACCTGTTCGTTTGCTAAATACTTGTAAATACTTGGACAAAACATCATAAAGTTCATTACATTCATCATGTGTGACAGCTGTGGTCTCTGATAACTTATTACTAATTAAAGTTTTCGAGTCCTCAAACTCGGCATCAGGTGCGTGCGTCCGTGTGTCAACATCATCAGTCTCCTGTATTATCAGAATTTTGCACCCTCTACAATATTTATCGTGTTCTGGTATCCAGGCCAATTGAAATTTTGCTGCCCTTAACTCGAAGTATACATTTACGTTGGGAGAAGTCAATAGTGCTGTCCTTTTCGCACAATATGTCTAACTTAAAATATAATTAGTGAGCAGGTTTTGGACGATGAGGACTGGCCGTTGCACGATTCCATTACCTACCTTGACTATCACAAATACCTGTTTCTTAACCCTAGAGGACTTATTGCCTACGGTAGTTAAAATTTTGCAGTTCTGGATAGAGTACTCTGGTATGGGTTCATACTCACACATTTTCTTGTAAAAAATCATAGAACAAGAAACTAACAGCCGCTCCTGTCTCCAGAATAATAAGAGTGGGAATGCCACCCACAACACCAGTAGTTGAGGCCAAAACAATTACATTTGATGATGAACGACACTGTGTGTTCTCTTGTAATAGTCATCAGACCAGTTTTCGTCATGACTATACCTTACGAATAATAATGCTTGTTGTATAAAACTGTCAGGTATATGATCATTGTGCTGTTGCAAAGTGGATGTGTCAAATAATAAATTTAAATTGAAGTCGCCCCCCAAATCTTCCACAGCCACGACCTTGGGCACAGTAGTGACCTGTTTTTGGTTTGACGTCGTCACGTTTGTAGTGGGTGCAGGCACAGACGGAGGTGGAGTATCACTACTTACTTCGATAATATTTACATTAGGGTATTGTATATTCCAGTCTCCAAACTGTGGCACTCGTTGCGTTTTCATGTTTTGGCTCACCTGCTGGCTCGTAGATACATTTCAGTTTTACGTTTGCATTTGCGGCGGCGGCAACTGCCACTGGCCTATGTTATTGTTTTGCTGCGGTGGTGTCGCGGTGTTTCGACGCTGGATAGCGTAGTTGTTGTTACTCCAGCTCTGTTGCTGGTTTAGTGGGGATTGATAGTTATTTTTGTTTCTGTTACAATTTTTGTTACCATTCTGATAATTATTATTACCGTTGTAGTTGTTTTTGCGCCGTCTCTTATTAGGATCGCCGCCAGTATAATAATAAATGTTATAATTGCTGTTTGGACTGTGTTGAGCATGTTGGTTCTGTTGTATATGTACATCTGCCATGTGAAGAGGCTGATTCTGTTGGCTTGTGTGTCCGACAGCAGCCGGCGTGCCGAAATTGGGTTGGTTAGCCTGAGTATTTTGCATAGAGCTGGTGTAAACATTGTAGCAATTGTTTTGCCGTACGGAACGCTGGTCCTCGTTAAGCATATCAATAGAATCGAACACTGTGACAAAACACGAGTACCCTGCGTCGTTGTCTGGGATGTGCAGGAGGTTTTCTTTCATATTAAGCGGCAGTCTTGCCTTCAATGCGCGGAGGATATCGCGCCTTGCGATCGGCTCGTCAAAGAAATGTTCCATATTTAAATATTTCTCAAAACATCGGCGCAAGTTGCCGTGCTTAGGATTGAATGGTTCAGGATCCACAATCTGCCTATGAAGTCGTTCCTGTACAGATTGTGACCAAAATCTAGATAAAAAGACTCTCTCAAATTGTTCGTATGTGACGCATCTGTCGGCTTCATTATACGCCCATACAGCTGCGTCGTCTTGGATATAGCCGACATCAGATATCCTCTTACGGTCAGTCCACGTACGAGGAAATGCATTTCTAAAGGCTTTAAAAAAGATGTTGGGATGTACAGTTATTTTTACAAATTGTTTGTCTTTGACGAGGCTCTCTTCTTCCTTGGCATTATAGTGATGTTCAGTTTCAGAATGAATACTGTAAGGTTCAGCTGGCGATTGGCAAGGAAAATGTTGTTGATAATTGTCACGACTGCAATGCCGTGTGTCATGTCGAGGTGCGTACTGTTGTTTTTGTGAGTACGTAATGTGCAGCGCGTATGCATCATAAATATATTTGTATTCATTGCCAAACTTTGTTTTGGTTGCTATTAACGTCATTGCACACTGATTGTACGTAATCGACAAACCTGGTTACGTTTTTGTTGTTATTTATAAATTCCGAGACAGTGTCGTGGACAACAGCAGGCAATTTTTCTTGTAAACACTCGTCAAAATATTTGTCTTTTTGCTCTGTCCAACTGTGAAATTCTCTATTGGTGCAATGGAAATGGTTGTCAGTGCGTAGTCTTACTTTATCAGAAAGCTGTTAATTGTGTCAACATTGTTTTCGGCATAGGCAATACGCACTTTTATATCATCATGCACTGCCGGATAAAATTTAATCTGAGTAACTACAGACTCGCATGTTTTACTGAGATTGTTAACTTGTGCTTCGATATCCGTCACATCTTTGTGTTTTCTTCTAATGTAAGCTCTGAAAATTTCGCTTTATGGTCTGACACTTTTCCAGTCAGTTTATTATTTATCTCCTCAATACGGCTACACAAAGTGTCGTTTGACGTTTTAAATGGAACGAAACATGATTTAATTCCATCATGTCGTGTTTTCATCTGGTCATGCGTTGTTTTTAAAATGGCGCGTACAGACGTCATCTGTTGGTCGATACGTGCGTCAGTGTGTCACTTGATTCATAATAGCATCAAACATACTGGCAATACTAGTGATGTGCAACTGTTCCGCCCCCGACACGTCGTTAGACATGACGTCAGACACCAACATGGGTTTGGAACTAGATTTAGGCATACTACTGGTGGACGGCCTATTTTCTAAATTTGCGTCAACAGAAGAATCAATAATATGTCGTTCGTTAGTCTTCGAGTCAACCGTAACGTCCTTTCATTATTTAATGGCATGTCAGTGTCGGAATGCGTCTGTGTTTGCAGTCTCCGGTTCTCCATCTTTGCTAATCGTATCTGGTCAATACCATACCACACGTAATGTATGAGACAATAAAAATTTAAACTCGTATGTGTAATCAGAATAAATGTAAAAATTAATCTCTCTGTGCGACAATATCTGAACAAGAAAATAACTGACGTAAGTAATGGTGAAATTTTGAACACTAATGGCTGCACGCCATATTACGTCGCACAGAACTAAAGTCGGCCGTATTGTGAACTGATAAAACTGTACTGTTGCACTGTATGAATAATGAAAATAATTTTGGAAATCGCGATGTAGCTTAAAATCACTGCTACGGAAACGGAAAATTGTGATAGATCTACCAACCAAGCTACGATAATACAAAGCGCTTCGGCGAGATTGCTGAATTAAAGATGCGGTACCTTATCTTGTATTCGCGACTGCAGCCTCATTCAGGTGTCGAGATACGTCTTACTTCAGTGTGTTCCAATAATAGGGTGTCGTATCCAGTTTGCAGTATCCAATAAACATGTAACGAAAGGAGGACAATATAGTACATATAACAATGCGTCCAGACATGAAGTCGACAATTTAATTTTAACTCGTTCGTGCGTGGATCGAGACAATACAATTAATTATTATAATGAATATTAAATATCATACAAACTCTGGGCGCTTGAGCATGGCTTTTTTTGTGTTAAAGGTCCGTTCATGTGTTTTAACAGTGTTTCTGCTCTCTGTGTTTTGATTAAAATCGGATTTCATAATAAGACAGCACCCGAAGACGACGGTGGATGGAGCTGGACGACTTTTTGCTTTGAAGTACGGAACCTTTTGCCATGCCAAGTCGCCCAACAATCTTACCATGACTAAAGATACAAAATAAAATATACATAGGTTAGTAATAGAAGTATATTCTGAAATATAACACAGTTAAATTAGGACACTTGCATTGAAACTTGTATCAAGCAATTAAGAGTGCCGTTTGGTTGCAACTCGTGAATGTATTAATAAAATAATGTAGTATTAATGACAGTGTGCCAAAATGCACCGGATCTGGACAAGATCTAGAAAACAAAAGCTGCGTCTTATTCTGCCAGTCATCTGACGATCAAAAATCTTCAAATGTTTCCAGTGACTGCATACAATATTTATACAGCCGTGGACTATCTCTGTGGCTCAAATTATTTCTTTATTTCATTACTTATAATAAAGTTTTCTGCTAATAAAAGCTCAGCATGCAAATGTGCCTTTAAATCTTCGTATCATACAAGGTGGGTAAACAGGAGATCTGAGTCCATCTGCTTGTGGGTAAAGCGCCGGTGCCTGGAACAACGCAAACGCCGTTCCTGAAGACCAGAGGCCCCTCGGCTTCCTTCTGGACACCAATTGCAGGCTGTTTCATTAAGACTTCTGTTCGAGGTAGACAGACGTCATCGTAGTCTGTCTGAACCTTACGGACTGCAGATGCTGTCGCCCGCTCGCTGCCACCGTAAATCCGGATTTCCAATAATAAAATTCCAACAGCCGTTATTTTGGTTTCGACATTACATTGTGTCACCTTCAGACCTGCGTACGTCGAGAACCCTATTGCTGGCCGCGGTGGTCTAGCGGTTCTAGGCGCTCAGTCCGGAACCGCGCGACTGCTACGGTCGCAGGTTCGAATCCTGCCTCGGGCATGGATGTTTGTGATGTCCTTAGGTTAGTTAGGTTTAAGTAGTTCTAAGTTCTAGGGGACTGATGCCACAGATGTTAACTCCCATAGTGCTCAGAGCCATTTGAACCGGTTTTTTTTTTTTTTTTTTTTTAAACCCTCCTGTTTTAAGTATTTAGTGAGCGTAAATTTTTATGTACTCCACATAATTTTCATAAAAGGTCGGTTAAAGTTTCATCAATGTACCATTACTAAGAAGAGGCGTAAAGAGCTCAGTGCAAATATTCTTGTCATTGAAATGACTGTGTTTGTTATTTCATGTGTTATATAGTGAATAGTGTTTCTAATATTGTGTTGTGACTAAAGTGTTCAGCCTTGATCTGAGTCTACTGGTACATTAGTTTCTACGTCCACATGCTAATAGTTGAGACAAATTTTAATTTAATTTAACGATAATGGTAATCAAAAAGTACAACTATCGTTCTTACAAGTTGTATATATTCCAGTAAACGTTAATCACATAGCTACAACTATTCAAACTATACTAGATTCAGGCGTTAAATGTGCCAACTGAGCTCAATAATATAAACAAGAGAATACTCTTTGAGAACACAAATAATAATAGTACAAAGGATACAATTACTTGAGAACTACACTCCTGGAAATTGAAATAAGAACACCGTGAATTCATTGTCCCAGGAAGGGGAAACTTTATTGACACATTCCTGGGGTCAGATACATCACATGATCACACTGACAGAACCACAGGCACATAGACACAGGCAACAGAGCATGCACAATGTCGGCACTAGTACAGTGTATATCCACCTTTCGCAGCAATGCAGGCTGCTATTCTCCCATGGAGACGATCGTAGAGATGCTGGATGTAGTCCTGTGGAACGGCTTGCCATGCCATTTCCACCTGGCGCCTCAGTTGGACCAGCGTTCGTGCTGGACGTGCAGACCGCGTGAGACGACGCTTCATCCAGTCCCAAACATGCTCAATGGCGGACAGATCCGGAGATCTTGCTGGCCAGGGTAGTTGACTTACACCTTCTAGAGCACGTTGGGTGGCACGGGATACATGCGGACGTGCATTGTCCTGTTGGAACAGCAAGTTCCCTTGCCGGTCTAGGAATGGTAGAACGCTGGGTTCGATGACGGTTTGGATGTACCGTGCACTATTCAGTGTCCCCTCGACGATCACCAGTGGTGTACGGCCAGTGTAGGAGATCGCTCCCCACACCATGATGCCGGGTGTTGGCCCTGTGTGCCTCGGTCGTATGCAGTCCTGATTGTGGCGCTCACCTGCACGGCGCCAAACACGCATACGACCATCATTGGCACCAAGGCAGAAGCGACTCTCATCGCTGAAGACGACACGTCTCCATTCGTCCCTCCATTCACGCCTGTCGCGACACCACTGGAGGCGGGCTGCACGATGTTGGGGCGTGAGCGGAAGACGGCCTAACGGTGTGCGGGACCGTAGCCCAGCTTCATGGAGACGGTTGCGAATGGTCCTCGCCGATACCCCAGGAGCAACAGTGTCCCTAATTTGCTGGGAAGTGGCGGTGCGGTCCCCTACGGCACTGCGTAGGATCCTACGGTCTTGGCGTGCATCCGTGCGTCGCTGCGGTCCGGTCCCAGGTCGACGGGCACGTGCACCTTCCGCCGACCACTGGCGACAACATCGATGTACTGTGGAGACCTCACGTACCACGTGTTGAGCAATTCGGCGGTACGTCCACCCGGCCTCCCGCATGCCCACTATACGCCCTCGCTCAACGTCCGTCAACGCATGCCCACTATACGCCCTCGCTCAACGTCCGTCAACTGCACATACGGTTCACGTCCACGCTGTCGCGGCATGCTACCAGTGTTAAAGACTGCGATGGAGCTCCGTATGCCACGGCAAACTGGCTGACACTGACGGCGGCGGTGCACAAATGCTGCGCAGCTAGCGCCATTCGACGGCCAACACCGCGGTTCCTGGTGTGTCCGCTGTGCCGTGCGTGTGATCATTGCTTGTAAAGCCCTCTCGCAGTGTCCGGAGCAAGTATGGTGGGCCTGACACACCGGTGTCAATGTCTTCTTTTTTCCATTTCCAGGAGTGTATTTCAGTGGCAGTTATTCCCAATAACTAAAGTGACGACAGAACCCCTAGATCAATTTAGTGGTACTCCATCATTAGTAACCATTTAACTATAGTGGTCATTAGTGTGGTGTCACCGCTAGACACCACACTTGCTAGGTGGTAACTTAAATCGGCCGCGGTCCTGTAGTACATGTCGGACCCGCGTGTCGCCACTGTGTAATCGCAATCCTAGCGCCACCACATGGCAGGTCACAAGACACGGACTAGACCTCGCCCAGTTGTACGGAAGACATAGCTTGCGACCAGACGTACGAAGCTTTCCTCTCATTTGCCGAGAGACAGATAGAATAGCCTCCAGCTTAGTCCATAGCTACTACCTAGCAAGGCGCCATTTGTATCAGTGCTTATAGCTTACTAATATTCAAGAGAGATGTATTCCAACAAGAGAATAAAGTTAAGTATTATAAAACTACGTACTTTTCTTTAGTGCATTAATAAGTCTCCTGTTCCAGTACTTCAAGCCCGTCTGCGTTAGTTTAGCGTGCACCTAGCTACCTCATTGTGTCTAGACAGTATGAACTAGACACAACAATTAGCTTTCTACTGTAGTGTACATATACTGTTATTGAGAGCCAATTGTTGCCTAAACGTATTAACACTCATCCTGCGTAGTTCATGTCAAACCACTGACGCAGCAC
Organism: Schistocerca nitens; assembly: GCF_023898315.1. Lineage (NCBI taxonomy): Eukaryota > Metazoa > Arthropoda > Insecta > Orthoptera > Acrididae > Schistocerca > Schistocerca nitens. The sequence continues at coordinate 30,853,251 of NC_064617.1, forward strand.
TTGTTAATTTGCACTGCTTCCTAGTATCTCATCAGCAAAACAGAATTTGAATATCAAGTAAAGTCAATTCCAATAGCTACCTTTCCTTATGAACCATGTTAGCACTTGGTGTAACTTCGCCCATTTACCGTGTCCTTTCACGTAATTTCAGTTTACTTTATGAGTAACCTTGGTTCGTTTTGAGTTTGTCCTGCTCTTGCTTCTCTTCAATAAGACTCTTTTGAGAAACAAAAAAAGTCCGACACATTTTCATTACGCATGATCACGGTCAAGTAAGTATACTTTCACAGGGATAACATTATCAGTGTATTGCTAATTCAATAGTAGCCAGTAGCGTTGTAAAAATGGTTCAAATAGATCTAAGCACTATGGGACTTAACTTCTGAGGTCATCAGTCCCCCAGACTTAACCCTAACTAACCTAAGGACATCACACACATCCATGCAGAGGCAGGAGCCGAACCTGCAACCATAGCAGCAGCGCGGTACCGGACTGAAGCGCCCAGAACCGCTCGGCCACAGCAGCCGGCTGGTAGCATTGTAAGTGGCGACGCCTGACAGGACTTTTATAGCTTCTTATTCAGTAAAAGACAGACCATAGCATACGTACTAAGCCCAAAACAAACGTATGACTGAATGTACAGTGGCACGAACTTGCAGTAAATTGAATAAAGCAACTAACAGAAAATATTACGAGCGTTTAGAAAGTAAGCTACAACTGAGATTCAATATTAAAATGGATAAAAAACAGTAGTAGTTCAAAGCGAGCAGAACAAGACAGCACGGGAAGCAGCGGAAAACATCATGGAGCCCGATAATATTTACCGCCGGCCGGGGGGCGGAGCGGAGCGGTTCTAGGCGCTACAGTCTGGAACCGCGCGACCGCTACGGTCGCAGGTTCGATTCCTGCCTCGGGCATGGATGTGTGTGATGTCCTTAGCTTAGTTAGGTTTAATTAATTCTTTCTAGGGGACTGTTGACCTTAGAAGTTAAGTCCCTTAGTTCTCAGAGCCATTTGAACCAATATTTACCGAAATGAATACACAGGTAGCATCACAGAACAGAATACCATGCGTACGTAAAAGATCAGATTCAGATGATGCGGCCATCACAAATAAAACAAGGGGGAAATGACACAAGAAATGAAAAAGGTTACGTGGAAAATAGTGGTTATGCAAATGAATCGGTTGATATGTTCAGCTCACAACAGATAGAGAAAGAACCGATCGAAACACCTGAGGTGGAACCAGAACATGTGGTTGCGGTTGCGGTTGAGCAGGACAGTCGAAAACTTTTGAGCATGAACGATCTGTTAAAAATTGTACCTACACGAGTTAAAGCACGAGGTAGCAGCAGTAAGAGTCAGCTCATGACACAGACAGGTGGTGTCAGTAGCTTAGAGGATCGATTAAAAGCACAAGCAAGTTAAAGGCACGCAGCCTTAATCATCAGCTGAAAACACAGGGCGTTTAAAATCATAAAGATCGAAGAAACGGTAGAACCTTTGGTAACAACGAAATCGGACGAAAACTTTTTCGGTCTGAAAACCGAAATTGTTGATGAATGTAGAAATGAAGTCTCATATTTGAGAAAGGCGGTGGCTGGTTGGGAGAAAGAAATAAGCAAACAGGTGAACAGAAGTGTGCTCAAAACATTTCACAAATTCAAGGCAAAATCTGCGATGTTGAAAAGAAAATAAGGGAGACGCCTAGTTGTGTGAATGAAAGAATACCTCATAACAAATTATGAGGGGGCTAAGAACGTTTTTATCCTGCCAAAAGACGTACTGGATGGCACCAGTTATATTTTCTGAAAAATTGTGAATGGATTTTTTCCTGAATATTTAGAAATCAAGAAAAGATTAAAGTACTTATCAGTGTATCACTAGGTCATGCCAAACGATGGGGATTAAATTTCAACACTGATCAGACGACGTTTAACGAATTCAAACAAAATTTACTGAGGAGTACTGGTCAGAATAAAAGCAAGATTGTTTGTGGCGAGTATTTGTAATGGCCAGATTGTATAACAGGGGGCAGGAACTCTATGAAAGGTTTTTCTGACCTAAAATTGTGACACTTAAGAAGTAGACGATCCAAAGCCGAGATTATGTGGGTGCTATGGAAAAAGCTGCCAGAGAATTCAAAGAGGTGCATAGGAAGCAGTCATAAAAGCGAAAGAGTAGAGGATGAAGGGGTAATCACAATGACGACGAACAAAATGACAGCAATAGGTATCGCGTAATTATAGTTCAACGAGGTAGGAGCACAGTTCGAGGTACTTTAGACTGTGTTATGTTGAGGGCCAGACTAACGCGGACAGATTTTCAGGGCCCAAATGTAAGAAACAATACCGGCGTAATGAATTTATACACGAGAGAGAGACTGCGAAGCAACACAAGCGACAGATGTGATCAGGAATGAGTCAGGGCAGGCAGGTTGTGAAGCGAATATTTGCTGGCAGGCAAAGAGCACACCAGTAAGGTAAGGAATATATCATACCAGCAACAGTCCGTATGGAGTCTGCAGTTACGACAGCGGGACAGAATAAGGGTTTCGCAATAGAACGCACTGAATCCGCAGCGGAATACAGTGACTCCGTAGCAACACTAATGGTAGGATTTCAAAAGGAATTGTGCTACCAGAAGGCTAGGTGGAAGTCAAGGGAGGAAAAGGGACGTCGAGAATTGGACATTGCCCGACAGCAAGGATGAGGATGATGATGATGATGATGATGTTTGGTTTGTGGGGAGCTCAGTTGCACGGTCAGTTTTTACACAGTCCAGTTTTTACACAACCCAATCTAACCACTGTCACGAATGATGATGATGATGATGGTGACGGAATGATGAGCACAACACAAAAAATCCCAGGGTAGAGGAAACCCCAAACCGGCCGCAGATGTAACCCGGGTCTCCGTGATCCAGATGCAGCAACGGCAGCCCCTGGACCACGAGCTACGGACAGCAAGTAAGAATTGGAAAAAATTAGCGCCATGCAAAGTTCGCGAGCTGCCAGCAGTACTGAGATTAATAGTAAGTAAAAACATATGGGCGCAGTGAGGAGAATGGAAGAAGATGAAATCCTCTGCCTTGCTGATGGATTCCTGACTATCGGATCGCCAGCAGACCAAGCTGTTGTCAGTGTGGCGGAAGAAGTAGTAGATAAAGACAATTTTTACGAATTATTGACTGCACAAAACACGGAGTAAAGATATGCGTCATCAGAGTCGATGAAGATAGCAGCTCAGACGAAGAACCTGCTGTGACCAAGAAATAACTAATAACGATAGGAGCAATCCGTGGATCTTAAGTATTTCAGACCCGACAAAAAATCAGATGAGGAAATTAACGTGTCTCTGAGAAAAGCGTTTCTGTTACAACCGAACAGTGACTCCGAATGGCCAGAGATAGAAGACAGTTCCGATGAAGAATATGTTGAAGTAACAGGAATTGAAACATGCCTGACGAAATGTTCTTTTTTACTGGCAGATGAATCAATTTCAGTATAAGAACCAGAAGAAAAGACAAAAGCTAGAAAGTAAGAACCACCGCACGATGATATATATTATAAAAAACGGATTGAAGTCGCAAAAGAAGTTGAAGTCGCAAAACCAAAAAAGCCCCCAGATATCCTAGGAAGTCATCACAATTACAGGTACTATCTGGTGTACCCAAAATCAAAGAATGCCTTTGGTGTTCGTAGTATAGTGGACTTGAAACCTTATGTCCACAGAACAGAATGAAAAAGAGCACTGTTTGAAAACATGTCATGAATATTACGTGCTGTATTACAATACGTTTATTTTTTATTTTATTTTTTTTTTTTACTAAATGTGTTTTGTAACAGATATTATACTGTTGTGAAGACTCGTTATAGTTTTGCTGAAATATGTCTGTAAGTTTCAGATTCTTGACGGTACGACTACGCATAGAATGAAATGGACGTTCCAAAATAAGTGAAATGACATGCTAAAAGGCTGCACTGCATATTGAGTTGCAGCTTGACAAAATGGGCTACCTATACCTCAAACAGGCAGCATGATTTCTTGCTAAGTGATTACAGCAGGAAAGAGTGTTTCCAAAGGACTGCCAAAAATCTCCGTTGGTAGCCAAGTGTCCCATTGGTAAAACAAGGTTTATAAATACCGCTGTTGGAGTGGCCTGCATGTAATACTGAAAAGGCACTGAAGAAATTTATGCTTACTGTAAATAGTGTTCTATTATTTTGTTGAATTGCATAAAAAAGTAACACAGTCAAAAATACCTGCCTGGTGTAAGTAATAATTTTTTCTAATTGCTTTTCCCGTACACAAACTGAATGTAAAATCTTCAGCAGTATTTAGAAAATCATAAAAATTCAAAAACTTAAGGTTTTCTTTAAAGCAAGACAAACGAACTGCTTGAAACTGCTGGTAAACAACAGCAAACACCGAACAAAATTTAAACAATGCTTATGTAACAGTTTTTAAGGTCCCGAGTTCGAGTCCCGGTCGGGCACACAGTTTTAATCTGCCAGTAAGTTTCAGTTTGTAACTTATTTTCTCGCTTGTATTTATTCATTGTGTGTTCTCTTATAAATGTATCATTGCCTGCGAGAGAACCCACTGTTCGGCAGCGCTCTGTGTAACACAGAATTTCTCTCCACTGTGAAATGTTATGTAAAATGTAACCAATGTTGTTCTTATGTGAATGAGGTGAAACTATATTCTTTGCCTTTGAATTGTTGTTTATGTGGAGTGAATACTGTCGCGACGTGTTTGCAATTTTTTCCCCTCCCAACATTGTTTGAGGCGTAACAGATGTTTCACTGGTGTACCCGTAACAGAAAACGTCACTGAGACGAGGGGCACGTGTAACACTGTTATCGGTACGATGTATATTTGTCTCGTCTAACGTCTTTGCCTGTTTTAACTTAATGTGACATCCGTATAACCATGCTCTTTGATATAACGCACGATCACAGTCAAATAAGTATCCTTTCACAGAAATAACGTTATCGGTGTAATGCCAATTTAGTAATAGCTAGTAATGTTTTAAGCGTCACGACAAGTTAAAAAAAAATGATAATTCTTAACGATGACTGCTGAATGACATGAACCTTAGCCAAACCCGTTAAGTCGTGGTATCGCATAAATATGAGGGCAAATAGTGCATGGCACACATTACATGGCCTAAATGAAGCATGGAGATTCAGTTCGAAACAAAGTATTGATGTTATAACGTAGATTATGTCTGATGACGTCTAGACCAGTGCACATCACACGCTGATAATGCGCCTTGGGAACACTCCTTCCTACCATATGCAATGAGCAATATGTATATAACGAGTCCGTTTATACATACGGTGTTCCACAATTTCTACTGTCCTGCTCTAAGGGCTATAGAGGGTATTCGTAGATAAAAATTTCATAAGAATCAATGTCTGGAAATGTACCGTTTCGATAGTCTTATGTACGGATCACTTTCAGACCTCCCACATCACGGTATGCACACAAACAGAAGAACGCGCTGTCGTCAATCCCTGTTGTAGTTACATCACATAACATTTTCGTCTGACTACAAAAACGTCTGCGAGAAACTGGTACGTTTGCAACTACCATCATGCTCCACGGACACGTCCCACTCTGGATTTTGGAGGGGATATCGTTTGTCACGTAGATGAAAACCAGCCGACAAGTACTCGAAACATTGACCATCTCTGAAGGGACAATGATTTTTTCGTAAAACGCTGCAGACGAAATTCAGAAAAACGGCCTCTCAGGCTCAAAAAAATGGCTCTGAGCACTATGGGACTCAACTGCTGTGGTCATTAGTCCCCTAGAACTTACAACCACTTAAACCTAACTAACCTAAGGACACCACACACATCCATGCCCGAGGCAGGATTCGAACCTGCGACCGTAGCAGTCGCACGGTTCCGGACAGCGCGCCTAGAACCGCGAGACCACCGCGGCCGGCGCCTCTCAGGCAGACTGCAGAACGATCTTGCTGCCACCAACGTAAGGACGACGAAGATAAGAGAAATTAGGGCTCTTGTGGAGCCTTGTAGACAGTCGATTTTCCCTTACTCTGTTTTCCTGTAGAAGTAAATGCAGAATTGTACCCTTACAGCAGATACTTTTGAAAATATCTACCACTAGGAACACGACAGAGTGTACAACTACGGAATAATTCCAGGAGTTTCAGGTACTACTTACACGACTGTGACGATCCTAGTGACCAGGATCGTGCGAGGATCGATCGGATATTCGTAAACTAGGCTCTTCACATTCCATCTCCCCCCCCCCTCCCCTCCCCCGCACACGGAAGAATAAGTCTGGTGACCTACCTGGTCATTGAACAGGACTACCGCGACCCATCCATTGTTGTCCAAATGAAATGCAATTGTTATCCAATGAACCACCAATCCTTGTACCAAAATAATACTCAGAAGATATTCCTGCAAACCTCTGCAAGTTTGTTGGTGGAGTTATGGTTTACCTTGTATGGCGAAATGCGACATCCGAACAATCCCTTACACAATCAACTACGTAGGAAGATGTTTGGGTGATACGCACTGATGAGCCAAAACAGTATGACCAAATGTTTAGTAACTTGTTGGTCCACTTTTCAAACAGAATACAACACGATTCTGCTTGGCATGGATTCGACATGTCTTTGGTAGGTTTCCGGAGGGATGTGACACCATATGCCACTGTTCAGATCGGGCAGTTCCCATAAATTACGGGCTGGTGTGTTGCGTGTGCGCAGCTGACGCCCGATATGTACTCCAGCGGGTGCAGATCAACGGCATTTGCTGGACAAGACATGAATGTGAGTTCACTATCACGCTCCTCAAACTGCTGCTGCACGATTCAGACCTTGCAGCAATGACAATTATCTTGCTGGAAGATGTCATCGCCGTAGGGGAGCGTGAAGAGATGCAGGTTGTCCGCTGTCATGGCGGTCTGCTGTCACGGTGGCTTCGATTACCACCACAGATCGCATGGAAACCCAACTCAATGTACCCCACAGCATAATTCTGCCCTCACCGGCCTGCATCTGTGGCGCGGTGCATGTTTACTGCCTGGACGACGGTGTGTAAGGACCGAACCATCGACCTGGTGTATCAAGAAATGCGATTCATTCGACAGGCGACACGTTTCTATTGATCCACGGTGAAAACTCAGCGATGCTGTGCGCACTGCAACGTCAACACAGGAACATGTAGTGAGCGCGTGATGTGGAGCTCCACGTTCAACGGTGAGCCCCGGAACACTTCTGCCTGTCGTCAGATCTGTCACAGATCGAGGTATCCTACTTCATACGGCGGGCAGTCCTCCAGTCTCCACACTGTGTGATGATGCGTGGACCTCCAATACAATATGGCCTACTCATTATTTCATCATCCTTCAATCACTTTCCGCAGATGCTCACGACAACAGTACGCAAACAGCCGCCCAGCTTCTCCGTTTCAGAGATTCTCGTTCCCAGACTGAAGGTCATAAAATCTGACCTTCGTCAAAGTCGCTTATATCGGTGGATTTTCGCATTCGAGGTCCGCATCTTCGCTATAACGACTACCATTCGTCTCTGTTCCGCTTATATTCTTTCCTTACCGCGTCACGTGACTGTCTTACGGAGGGCTGTGGTCATAATGTTTTGGCACACCAGTGTATAACTGTAGCACACGTAATGTAAATACGTGTAAACGGCGAGGACCCATTTTGCAACGTACCGTATCAGATGTTGGCAACATCCCATTGTGATTATGCGACACGGCAGCCAGTATACTGCCTAACAGTACTTATCTGCAGCGTCCAATACAGGCTGTGCGAGAAATCACAGCTCCACATTCAATAGCCACAGCGACGACTATTACCGTAAACAGCGGGGCACAGCATTAGCCGCGCGGATATCTCTGAAACCGAGAGATTCCATTAAAATTACGTTCCGGAAGGGTGAGCGAACCATTTTCATTTTTTTTTTTTTTCGTTCGTGAAACGGCAGGTCGGCGTCACACGCTGATACGGGGATTTCCACCGCCTATCGGCTGCTGTGCCGCAGATTTACAGGGGGTTAATTTACGAGCTTGGGGTCGCTTACGATCATCGAAGTTCATAATGGACGGAGTCTGCTCTGGTGCGACGAACCAATTGTGTCACAGGACGATGGAGTGTGTGTGTGTGTGTGTGTGTGTGTGTGTGTGTGTGTGTGTTTAACGGCACGCAGAATATGTTCCTAGCGCGGACCACTACTGTCCACATAAACTTCCAGTTTCACTGATATACGAAGGCACATCGGTCGCTCAGAAAAGGTACAAATATTGCCTATGTAGCTACACTGAAGAGCCAAAAAATTGGTACGCACTACAAATATCGTGTAGAGCCCTCGCGAGCACGCAGAAGTGACGCAACACGACGTGGCACGGACTCTAATGTCTGAAGTAGTGCTGGAGGGAACTGACACCATCAATCCTACAGGGCTGCCCATAAATCCGTAAGAGTACTAGGGTGTGGAAGTCTCTTCGAACACCACGTTGCAAGGTATCCCAGATATGGTTAATAATGTTCATGTCTGGTGAGTCTGATGGCCAGCGGAAGTGTTTAAACTGAGAAGAGTGTTCCTGGACCCACTCTGTAGCAATTCTGGACGTATGGGGTGTCGCACTGGCCTGCTGGAATTGCCCGAGTCTGTCGGAATGTACAATGGACATGAATGGATGCAGGTGATCAGACAGGATGCTTACGTATGTGTCACTTGTCAGATTCGTATGTAGACGTATCAGGGGTCCCATATCAGTCCAACCGCACACGTAAAACACAATTACAGAAGCTGCACCAGCTGGAACAATCCTCTGCTGACATCCAGGGCCCAAGGACTCATGAGGTTGTCTCCATCTGCTTGATACAATTTGAAACGAGACTCGTCCGACCAGGCGACATGTTTCCAGTCATCAACAGTCCTATGCCGGTGTTGACAGGCCCAGGCGAGGTCTAAAGCTTTGTGTCGTGCAGTTATCGGCTCCGAAAGCCCATATCGATGAGGTTTCGTTGAATGGTTTGGACGTTGACAGTTGCTGATGACCTAACATTGAAATCTGTAGCAATTTGCGGAAGGGTTAAGCTTCTGTGACGCTGAACAATTCCCTTTACTCGTCGTTGGTCCCATTCTTGCAGGATCTTTTCCCGGTCGCAGCGATTTCGGAGATTTGAAGTTTTTCCGGATTCCTGATATTTACGGTAGACTCGTGAAATGGTCGTACGGGAAAATCCCCACTTCATAGCTACCTCGAAGATGCTGTGTCGCAACGCTCGTGCACCGATGTAACACTACGTTCAAACTCACATGAATCTTGATAACCTGCCATTGTAGCACCAGTAACCGATCTAACAACTGCCTGAGACACTTGTTGTCTTATATAGGCGTTGCCGACCGCAGTGCCGTATTCTGCCTGTTTACATATTTCTGTATTTGAACACGCGTGCCTATACCAGCATCTTTGGCACTTCCTGTTGTTACACACGCGAATTCTCTAGCGCAGGATGTCATCATAAAAATTTTCGTTGGCCTACCTAGAATCATATCACCTTGCAAACAATAATATTTTGAAAGCGCCATGGTCATCATGAAAGATACTAAAGACATGCTTGTCACAGGCAGTTGACATAATGCACCAAAACGTGATAACTGAGCATTTTTGTGAAACTGCTCTTTCTGCACTGAATGGTACTGTGATACTGCCTATCCGGTGGAAATACTGTGTAGTCAATATCTGTTGCTGAAATTTGTTTGTAGAAAATATAAGTAAATCATTGTCAGTAATTGGTCATCTCAGTATTAGTCTTTGAACTTTAACCGTGTACGTGCAAAAGTTTTTGATTTTATTATTTGTGGACTGAAATACAGGGTGTTACAAAAAGGTAGGCCAAACTTCCAGGAAACATTCCTCACAAACAAATAAAGAAAAGATGTTATGTGGACATGTGTCCAGAAACGCTTAATTTCCATGTCAGAGCTCATTTCAGTTTCGTCAGTATGTACTGTACTTCCTCGATTCAGCGCCATGATTTCATACGGGATACTCTACCTGTGCTGCTAGGACATGTGCCTTTACAAGTACGACACAACATGTGGTTCATGCACGATGGAGCTCCTGCACATTTCAGTTGAAGTGTTCGTACGCTTCTCAACAACAGATTCGTTGACCGATGGAGTGGTAGAGGCGGACCAATTCCGTGGCCTCCACGCTCTCCTGACCTCAACCCTCTTGACTTTCATTTATGGGGGCATTTGAAAGCTCTTGTCTACGCAACCCCGGTACCAAATGTAGAGACCTTTCGTGCTCGTATTGTGGACGGCTGTGATACAATACGCCATTCTCCAGGGCTGCATCAGCGCATCAGGGATTCCATGCGACGGAGGGTGGATGCATGTATCCTCGCTAACGGAGGAAATTTTGCACATTTCCTGTAACAAAGTGTTTGAAGTCACGCTGGTACGTTCTGTTACTGTGTGTTTCCATTCCATGATTAATGTGAATTGAAGAGATATAATAAAATGAACTCTAACATGGAAAGTAAGCGTTTCCGGACACATGTCCACATAACATATTTTCCTTCTTTGTGTGTGAGGAATCTGTCCTGAAAGTTTGGCCGTCCCTTTTTGTAACACCCTGTATAGCCACGTTATAAATTAATTCAGATACATTGCTCCTGCAGACTCAGTGTACGCTTTCTTACGACAAAATCTTGTTGGCTTCCCTTCAGTTCGACATTGATCTTGACAACCCTGCCACCGACCGAGGTTGCGCTGTGTTTAGGGCACGGGATTCGCTTTCAGGAGGACGACGATGCAATTCCGCATACCGCCATGCTGACGTCGGTTTTCCTTGATTTCCTTAGATCGCTCTTTGCAACGCCGGGAATCGTCACTGCCGGTTTCCTTCCCCCCTCTCTGAAACTTTCCGAGCTTGTGCTTGACGGAACGTTGAATCCTAATCTCTGTCCTTTCCTTCCATCGGCTCTGCCAACCGCGGTATACACTCAAGACCAGTTTTACCAGAGGTAGCTTGTTTCATGTAGGAGGTAGTCCGCTTGTAGAAGCGCCGAATAGGATTTTTAACGGGAAGGATAGAGTTTTGCTACTGGTTTCTGTGCTAACCATTTTGTTCTTTGGTGTTTTCTGAAACCTTCGCAGTCTTCTTGAGATGTTACTTTCTAACATTTATTGTTCACCAAGAAGTTTACCTGCCAGTGATGCTAACGAGGTAATCAGCTTATATAATTCGACAGGCCTAGCTGGTCAATGAATCCACCTTCTTCAGTGCTGATGCAGAAATACGTCCGACCTTCTGTGGGAGTCTCGTAAGAGCGAATATGGAGGAAACGGACAGGGCCTGCAGGTGGGTGGCGCTCGATGATGCCGGTGTGGACCGGCCGTGAGGCGGGCCGAGGTAATAACGCTGTGCCCCGGATAGCTCAGTGGTTACCGCACCTGCCTAGTTAGCAGGCGATCCCGGGTTCGAATCCTAGTCACGTACATACTTTCGCTCGTCGCCGCCGATTCCGCGTAATGTTCCAATAAAACAATCCAACTGACAAGTGATCCCTCCCCTTTATTCTCCTTTCTCCCCCTCTCCACCTACATATAATCAGCCTAGACATTATATATAGGGTGGTCCATTGATCGTGACCGGGCCAAATATCTCACGAAATAAGCTTCAAACGAAAAAACTACAAAGAAAGAAACTTGTCTAGCTTGAAGGGGGAAACTACATGGCGCTATGGTTGGCCCGCTAGATGGCGCTGCCATAGATCAAACGGGTACCAACTGCGTTTTTTTTATAAATAGGAACCCCCATTTCTTGATACACATTCGTGTAGTACGTAAAGAAATATGAATGTTTTAGTTCGACCACTTTTTTCGCTTTGTGATAGATGGCGCTGTAATAGTCACAAACATATGGCTCACAATTTTAGACGAACAGTTGGTAACAGGTAGGTTTTTTAAATTAAAATACGGAACGTAGGTACGTTTGAACATTTTATTTCGGTTGTTCCAATGTGATACATGTACCTTTGTGAACTTATCATTTCTGAGAATGCATGCTGTTACATTTTGATTGCCGGCCGGAGTGGCCGAGCGGTTCTAAGCGCTTCAGTCTGGATCCGCGCGACCACTACGGTCGCAGGTTCATATCCTGCCTCGGGCATGGATGTATGTGATGTCCTTAGGTTAGTTAGGTTTAAGTAGTTCTAAGTTCTAGGGGACTGATGACCTGAGATGTTACGTCCCATAGTGCTCAGAGCCATTTGAACCATTTTGAAGAGCGTGATTACCTGTAGATACCACATTACAGCAATGAATGCTCAAAATGATGTCCGTCAATCTCAATGCATTTGGCAAAACGTGTAACGACATTCCTCTCAACACCGAGTAGTTAGCCTTCACTAATGTTCGCATATGCATTGACAATGCGCTGACGCATGTTGTCAGGCGTTTTCGGTGGATCGCGATAGCAAATATCCTTCAACTTTCCCCACAGAAAGAAATCCGGGGACGTCAAATTCGGTGAAGGTGCGGGCCATGGTATGGTGCTTCGACGACCAATCCACCTGTCTTGAATACCGCTTCAACCGCACGCGAGCTATGTGGCGGACATCCATCATGTTACAAGTATATCGCCATTCTATCATGCAGTGAAACATCTTGTAGTAACATCGGTTGAACATTACGTAGGAAATAAGCATAGATTGCACCATTTAGATTGCCATCGATAAAATGGGGGCAAATTATTCTTCCTCTCATAATGCCGCACCATACATTAACCCGCCAAGGTCGCTAATGTTCCCTTGTCGCAGCCATCGTGGATTTTCTGTTGGCCAATAGTGCATATTATGCCGGTTTACGTTACCGCTGTTGGTGAATGACGCTCCGTCGCTAAATAGAACGAGTGCCAAAAATCTTTCATCGTCCTGTAATTTCTCTTGTGCCCAGTGGCAGAACTGTACACGACGTTCAAAGTCGTCGCCATGCAATTCCTTGTGCATAGAAATATGGTATGGATGCAATCGATGTTGATGTAGCATTCTCAACACCGACGTTTTTGAGATTCCCGAATCTTGCGCAATTTGTCTGCTACTGATCTGCGGATTAGGCGCGACAGCAGCTAAAACACCTACTTGGGCATCATCATTTGCTGCAGGTCGTGGTTGACGTTTCACATGAGGCTGAACACTTCCTATTTCCTTAAATAACATAACTAGCCGGCGAACGGTCCGGACACTTGGACGATGTCGTCCAGGATACCGAGCAGCATACATAGCACGCGACCTTTGGGCATTTCGATCACAATAGCCATACATCAACACGATATCGACCTTTTCCGCAATTGGTAAACTGTCCGTTTTAACACGGGTACTGTATCACGAAGCAAATACCGTCCGCACTGGCTGAATGTTACGTGATACCACGTACTTATACGTTTGTGACTATTACGGCGCCATCTATCACAAAGCGAAAAAAGTGGTCCAACTAAAACATTCATATTTCTTCACGTACTACACGAATATGTAATAAAAAATGGGGGTTCCTATTTAAAAAAAATGCAGTTGATATCCGTTTGACCTACGGCAGCGCCATCTAGCGGGCCAACCATAGCGCCATCTGGTTTCCCCATTCAAACTAGACAACTTTCGTTCTTTGTAGTTTTTTCGTTTGATGCTTATTTCGTGAGATATTTGGCTCGGTCACTATCAATGGACCACCCTGAGATATACATTATCAAGATATTTTCAATGTTTACGTTATCTACAAACCACATACGCTAGAAAATTAGAACCTGACAAGAAGGATTTTTTCAACAATGACATGTCTTCTTTGAAAGATCTCTCACACCTCTTTTTGAGAAAAAAACGCTGTATCTTTTCCAAAAAATTGTAATATTTCAAAAGTAATTTTTATTTGAAATTGTTTTCGAGAATGTTCGAATACATAAATGCTGTTTTTTTCCAAAATTCGGTGCTACATATGTGAAGCCCAGTTTTTCAAAGTAAAACAAGTACACAATTTCACCGAAACATCTTGTCAGTTTATAAAAATATTGAAATCAAAAGCTTCTAGCATGTATAAAACTTTGATGAGTCTGGATGGTCAAATTGAAAATCCATCGAGGGCAAGAAGGCGCGTCGCAGAATGTAACGTTGTTACTTTAATTTGTGGTGTAAGCGGTGCTGATAGACAATAAAAGTGGGTTAAAAGCTGTGAGCTGTCTGGGGAAGTTAACCTTCCATTACTGAGTAACTGTTTCACCAGGTATCCAGTCTAGCTTACCAAATTCCCAACCAGACTAACATTAATTATAATCTTTTAGTAGTCATACGACAACCGGTGATATGTATATAAAAAAGAGAATTTAAATAAAAAGAAATAAATCAGTTTATGTTTGGAAATTTATTTTAACATTGATCATTGAAATTTCAGCATATTAAACTCGATTCATAACTAAGCTGGTGCCGTATTTAGGATTGTGAAAATGTGAGATCGTAATCTTACGGAACATGTCAAATAGGGAGCCAAGATTGGGAGACTACATACAACACTGCATTCATAAAATAACACACAAAGAACATTGAAACATATGCAACAGGAAATTAACCACAACCAGCCGATTCAATTTTCACCCAAAGAAGTTACGTTCGTAGCGCAATCCTGTCCGTCATGTAATTACCACACACTGGTATACTAAATTCATACTAACTCTCTGTGAAATCTCCCGAAAAGAATAGCTGAGGGCTACTTTGATGATTACACCACATGCTTCACGTGGTCAACTTGGTTTACGCAAAGAGTGTAACTCCACAATAAGTTTGATAATTAAAATAAATTACATCGAAACGCAATTTACTAAAGAAAAACCTCGAACTGGTTACTATCGTCTTTCTATTAACCTGATGGGTCAAACAATTGTATAAGCACGTGGTACTGGTCTCACAAAGTACACCCCACGTGGGTTGAACATAAAGAAAAGTTGCTATATTGAAAAATATTGTCAAGACGAGACGTTATAATCACACGAGCATTCGCATTTAAGATTGATGATCTTAGTTAGAGTTACTGATCAACACGTGGCTCCACTTTACTCACAAAGTAGTGACAAAGCAACTACTGGAAGATATTCTGAACTACTTCACACACGAATTACACTGCTTTGCAATTTAAGATAACATTAGGTATTTTAGAGCTAAACATGAAATAAAGGTGATTAAATTTTCAGTTAGGCTGAACTTAAGAATTACATTGTCCTGCGGACTTAGCAGACACGCGCTTAGCCGGAGATCTTACCACTTCAGACGCTCGCCGCGGACAGACTGCCGTGGTCCCTTCCTGAGGGTGGCTCACAAATACAAACGGAAGTGACCAGAGAGGCAGCTTCCCATACCAACATGACAAGGGACAGACAGGACCACACTAAGCATAGAAACCTCTCTGCTTTTAGAAAGCGTAGCTACCTGTTCCGACGTTGGTCCTACTGTTCTCTAGCAGACAGGCTTGTCTGCTACCATCCAGCATGCAACTAGAAATACATTTGCTCATTCATCCTCTCACACAGAATCGAAGGGGGATGACAGTATTTCATCATATACAGTATATAAAAGAAAGCGGATGTAGGTTCCGTATGAGACTGTGTGACATGAAATACATATAAACTGTGTTTTAAAGTGTAGTAGTGTGACAGATCGTTCTTGTTTATATGTAAAAGTAACATGTTTCACTGCTCAGTCTCCTCCCAGATAGTCAGAAACACCACAGTAAATTTAGAAAAGGAATTTATGCCGTAAATGACAACATATTTAAGAAATTAACATGAAAGGAATCCAATAGAGACCTTTCAAGAATACTGTCGACGTACCGCTCTGCTGTAAGTGTGCGGTGGATGACAACCCAAGGGCTCCTGCCACGAAATGAAGTGGCACCCCAGACCAAACCTGCTGGTTGTCGGGCCATGTTGTGGGCGACAGTCTGGCTGGTATCCGACCGCTGTCTGGAGCATCTCCACACACGTTTCCGGGCTGGAACCTCGTTGACTGGAGTAAAACTGTCTTCAGTGATGACTCCCGCTTCGAACTGAGCCCGATGACCAGAAAAGTAAACAAAAGCTTGGTCCGATAAGAGATGTGAAATGAAGGTTATTTATAAAGTGTTAATTACGCAGTGGATAACATGGATGTTAATCTGCACGAATAGTTGTAAGCATGCAAGGGTTGGTGAAAGTGGTGCCTTAAATGTGCGAGGATCTCTATGTGTCCTTAATAGACGTAATCAGCCCTTTCTACCACTTGTACTACATTTTTACTGTAACAAATAGTGCTCTGAAGTTGCTTACGTGAAGAATATGATGGAGAAAAAGTGATTCTGTTTAATTAGGACCTAACCTGGCTTCATTTATTTTGAACCGTTTAATATTCCAACAAAAACCAAACGTGGCACACTGTGAGGTTATGTTCTCTCAGTTAATTATTCAACACACAAGAAACATCAATGATAAATGTGTTTCGTTAAGGCTGATTTAAAGAGGCACACATTGATTTATTTAACCTTGCACAGTGCTGGTCGGGTACGACGAAGCGACAGTTATGTACAGGTTTCAAAAGGAAACATTCATTTCCTCGAACATCCACCATTAAATTCCCACTAAATGAGATGCTAGGGCATAGAAGCTGACGACGGGATTTGGGAGCGTTTGTAATCAAGGATTCTGCAGCTGTAACCTTAACCTCAATAGCAACGAAAAAAAAACTCCTAAAGCTGTTACTAATAAAAAATAAACTTTCTACTGATTCGTGGCTCAAAAAAAATCGTAACAATTATTTGTTCATGCTCCAAAAACGTACTATATATAACTACCGTCTGGTCGAATCATGGTACAAAGTTAAAGTACTGTAGGCGAAGAAAATTACTCATTATCACGGGATTTCACACGCAATAATTTTATTATGGTCTTACCGGAATGAAAGACACAGTAAGGACAATGTGCTTGACTGACGGTCAAAATGGCAAAGACGTGGTTCACAAAGAAAACTATTTAAAATTACAAGGTTTCATACGCATTTACTCACGAGATTAACTACTCAATCGCGCGAAAAACTATCGTATCCCATAATCAGCTGAAGAATTTGTAACTTGAATCTCGAAAACGTTACATTACAGTCGTGGATCTTTGTCCAAAAGTGGAGGGAGTTGTTACAGGAAACCTCCCGAGCTCAGCTGTCTAGCCGCCAGAAGCCGAGCGCCTAAACCGCCCTCTCTGCCCTAACAAATGGTTCAAATGGCTCTGAGCACTATGGGACGTAACTTCTGAGGTCATCAGTCCCCTAGGACTTAGAACTACTTAAACCTAACTAACCTAATGACATCACACACATCCATGCCCGAGGCAGGATTCGAACCTGCGACAGTAGCGGTAGCGCGGTTCCAGACTGAAACGCCTAGAACCGCTCGGCCACAACGGCCGGCCTGCCCTAACAGTCGGACCAAACGCTGGACTAGGGCACTGCCCTCCACTGTGCATACAAACACGGTGATTCGAACGCGCCATAAGGCCGCCAGTGCAGCAGGGTACCCTCTGTAAAACCGAACTGGTATCCCGTCTGCACTTGGTGACGTTTGCTTTCGACTCTTTCAGTAATTTCTCTGCACCACGGATATCAATTTCGATGTCGTCCTTGCAGAAGGTTGCACGATAGTTAAACGACGGTATGTTTGTACGAATGATTTCTTATATGTGAAATTTAAACTTTCACCTTTCCTTTTTCTGTGTTCTGTTGCCATCTCAGACTGGTTGACGAGTGACCCGCTTAGTGATTGTACTAATGTACAGACTTTTCTATGGTATTCGGAAGATATTTCGCTAATATACGACGGTGGAAGGTGGTGTGTGTTTCTCGCATTGATCTTCTTACGGATGCACGTATTTATATTACTTTTTGCCTGTCTACATTTGTGGGTCCTTTTTTGAACCGAGATTGCAACAATCTCTGTTTTCTCAGCATTTTCCGAGTTTGACTATTAAACCACAGAGGGTCCTTTACATCCTTAATCGTCTTACTTCGCATATACGCTTCTAGAGCGCGATTTACAACCAGTTTCAGTCTGAGCGTTATCCTTGCACGTCCGCCATATTGGAGCTAAACACTGCCCATTCACTGTCTAAGTGGGATTCTAACAACTGTTCCTTTGTTTTTTTCTTGCATAAACACTTTTCTGGCCTTCTTAACGTTAGTAATCATCGTCGCTGCAACGACATCATGGTCACTCATCCCTGTTTCCGTGTTGACACTGTCGATAATTCCAGGCCTGTTCGTAGCTACAAAGTCTAAAATATTTCCGTTGCACGTGGGATATCTAAGTGGTTGTTCAAGTCAGTTTCAGGTAAACATGTTCAGAAGTATTTAGAATGACTGTCCATACCACCTGCAGTGAATACATAGACGTTCCAGTCTATACTCGGAGGTTCAAACTCACTTCCGAATAATATTGTGTGATCTGGGTATTTTCCCGATATTGACCGTATATTATCGTTGAATTACTCTAAAACTATCACAGCGGAATCTGGTAGCCGGTAAAAACATACAACAATTACCCTGATTTGACCTAGAGCTGTTATAAGCGTCCAGATTATTTCACTGTCACACTTACGTTCGACCTCAATAGAGACAATGCAAGCCGTCGCTTGTTTAAGCATAAATAAATGTCTGACTGATGCTAAACGTTATTATCTCTGCATAAATAAAACTGTTATCTCCTCAGTAACCTTCAAATAGTGGGCTACACCCTTAATTGTTATAAATGACATTAGTGAATTTGCACATGGCACTTTTCTTGCCTATGTCTGCGGTCACTCTCACAACTCATATCGATAATCAAATTCACTAATTTAATAAGATTGAACCTTGAATTGCTGGCGTACTCATGTACCACCACGATAAAATAAGAACAGTGAATAGTTGACGGAGTAAGAAGAGAACAGTGGCGTATTTATGTTTACAAAAATAATGACAAGCTACTAAATCTTACACAAAAAAATGACAAACGCAATTAGAAAAGAGATGGTGCTTGATTGGCAAATCATTGGTGGGTGAAAGCTATACAAATTCTCTACTCAATTAATTCATTTTACAACGTAATCTGACTTCGGTTACATGAACTGGAGGACAGGGAGCTGTGAATATCACTTAACAACCATATGGTAGTGCAGCAGTACTTCACTCCGACGGCGCACAGTGGGCGAGGAGCGGCGCGCTGCAGCAGCTGTCATGTCCTGACGCGTCCACGAAAATTTGGAAACCACTCGGACTGGCGTTCTCATTATTAGAACGCGGAAAACTTCCCTATCAGAGCCTTGAAATCCCGGCACACTTAAGCGTGAGGTGCACCGCGTCGCTGGTCTGGTCAAACCAATTTGACTCTCAGGCACGACGGTGCGTGATGGAATCGTCAAATTTCAGACGGTGACTCAGGACGAATAAGTTCACCCTCGTGACACACGGCATTTCTGAGATGATATACAGTTCCACTGTTGGTACAGTTGGAAACAGCCACCACAAGGTACAGGTCACAAGTCTCGCCTACAAGAGAAACACCTGAAGTTCTCCACCAGGGGACGACCAGAAGCCGAAGAAAGCAAAGAATCACAACTACTTTCCACCAACCCTTGGGAGCGGAATCACCAAAAGCGAAACCGCCCTCACATTCTACAAACCAGTCGATCTATCCTCTGCTCATTGAATCTCCTCTCTTGACTGTTCTGTTGGTATGGTAGCCAATCCAGACACTGCTCCGGGGCTCCCACGCTCGGGAGCAAGCCTCCAATTTGCATATCCTGAGAGGAACCAATAACAAGTCAAAATCTCTCTTGTCCGAAAAAAGAGGATTCTAGACTAGGGAGGCGTCATTTTCTCGGTAAGCATGCCCCTCTTCTGGCAAAAAAAAAAAAAAACAACAAAAAAAAAACAAAAAGGGCAAACTACCTAGGTGGGACCACAGTCCCTCATTTACCTATAGATAATCTTTCCAGGGTGACTATTTCCAATTTCTGAAAGAAGGCTGTTAAGATTTCCAGACAGTCGTGACCATCAAATATAGATGTTTCTTTCCACTATTTGATTTTCAAACAGTGGAGCAGAACTCAACGTACTCAGACAGTTTTCTCTTTACTTATTCTGATCATCACTAATCTGACAGACAATATTTTTCGCGCAACACAATCAGACTTTCAGTAATCCCTACAAAAGAATGGCCCTGACTAACAATAACCTATACCTTTCATGAATCACTTACCTCACAAAAATCTTCGTTACTCAAACTACTGCAATACAGCGTGCGCCTATACTGCCAGCTAAATAAAAGATTCTAACTACTGAAGGCACTAACTTGTGATAGGCATAGTTAGTAAATGAAAGATTTTGATGGAAAACAAACAATGTATTTACCTTAACAGTGTTCAAAAGTCAATATATATATATATCAGTTCATGATATACAGTCTTACAAATTTCCTTTTTCTGACGGACACACGTCCAGATCGTCCGCCCTCAAAACTCTGCCATCTCTCTCCCCACATTCACCACTGCTGTAGGCTCACCTCCAACTGCGCTACGCTACCCGCTGTTCACATCCAACTGCCCAACACTACAATAGCAAATATTTCAACAATGCAAACCAGCCACAGACTGCACACATCACAGTCAGTGATTTTCATACAGAGCGCTGCGTGGCGTTGCCAGCATAAAAACCTAAACAGCCTACTTACACAGTCTTGCCTCCACTAAACACGTGCACCAGCTGCTATGTTCATATTGTCCCAGCTTCTAACACGAGAATACGCGGAGTTTTACGGCCTTCTCACCAATTGCACAAAGGCTCCATCTACAGCAGTCTGTCTCAAATGGCTTCCTCCACCCAGTTTCCACCAACTGGCCGCCTTTGCAACGGACTGACACCTGGCCCAGGTGAAATGTTTTGAGAGCCAGCGCCCTTCTGCTCCTATCGTAAGCGGAAAGAGGGGCGTGCTACAGTCAGAAGTCCCTCTGCAGATACATTCGACTGAGTGCAGCTTCCCAGAATCACTCACACAGCCTGGTCGGTGGACACAGACACATAATTTATGGCCCACATTCCATCTGTCTTCCTGTTCTCCATCTCGTCCACTATGGCCCCTCAGGTACAAGTTCTGTACAGGCTACACATGCAGTTATGTGAACATTCTGCCTACAATTTCCTCATGTAAAAAGTGGTTAACTACATATATCAAATATAGTACTGAGGAGCAGCAAGATGATGACCTAAAATATGAATATTAATGTGACTGGCAATATTATGAAAATGAGACAGTGGCGTGGCACCTCTCAGCAATGAACACTCTTCCTAATATGGCATCTAATCTGTCTTTCCGATGGATGTTCCACGAATAGCTAAATTTCTCAGACCTTTCTACTTCAGGTTTCAGCTTACTCTCGGTCCCAGGAATAATTTGAGCACTACAAATTTCCTAGAGGGCAGTAAATTTGGGGACTTTGGTACGAAGACTTTGACAATCTGCTATTAAAATTTTGGGAGTCGAAGTACGTCTACTTTGGACGCAATCTGATATCACTTTCTGTGTATCGACTGGCGACCGTTCAGCAGACAACCCCAAACTACCGTCTTGCCTAAGATACCCCCATCTGTACTCCACGAAATCTGCAATCAGCACAGTACTGGTGTAGCCTCTGGTTGAGACCCTCCATGAGCTCCAAACCAAAGGCCCTGATCAACTCCGGGAAGGATTCTGCAAACTGTGAACTGTTCATGCACCTGGCAGGGTTGGCCAGCAATCTTCGTCACTTCCGTCGGCCACCTGTAGGAACTGGGGATGTCCTCAGAACCAAAGCGACATGAGAAACAACTTGCTGCTTCACCCTGCACCTTTGTCCACTGCAGATGTACTGAATGCACACTGGAATTCCTTCAGGTCTCCACAATGACTCTTCACCTCAAGCGATGTGACCATGTAACAATCCACATCTCGTCCTCAGATTCCCTGCTTCGGGTGCACAGGATATTGCCCCGACAGCAGAGCTTGTGGGAGAAACAAGAGACATCTTAAGCGTCCCATGCGATGCGCTATTTTCTCTGTGGCATCACGTATCGATACCAGTCTACTGGTGTATTTAAGTTAGCACTGAAATTGCAAGTTTCCGTTAAATGCCTGTAGAGGTCGCAGGGGATCTGGTGGAACCAATGGTGCGCGCCCACTGAGCCATGTGTCCAGTGGCTCTGGACGATGAACGTCCTCTTCTGCAACAATTCGAGATGGCTGGTGGCAGCGACACAGCCCACTCATACCTGGACCCTCTTTGATACCTAGTCGCGGTTCCGACTCCGTCCTTCTTGCTTAGTACAGAGACCCTCGTCCTTGTCGACACTGTAACAGCTGGATACTGTTTCTTGCTTGTAATGAGTCTGCGTTCAGTTGGAGAAATACAAGCAAGTATATCTTCTGTTTACCATGTTAACTTCTTCGCTAATGATATCCGCTCTTGTCCAGCTTTCCTAAAACGACAGTTATCACATCACTCCGTAGCCCACCTTTCCTTACACTTGTGTATGAAGTCGTGCACAATATTTTTTAATAAAATATGGAGTTTCAGTCTTCGATCGCTATTCTTTATTTTAAATTACCGGTTTCGGGCTAGCTGCCCATCTTCAGATCATATATTGTAGTTACAGAGTAACTTGTCCGTACAGAACACTCGGTTCACTGTCAGTTTTGACAGAGAACCGAGTGTTCTGTACAGACAAGTTAATCTGTAACTACAATATATGATCTGAAGATGGGCAGCTAGCCCGAAACCGGTAATTTAAAATAAAGAATAGCGATCGAAGACTGAAACTCCATATTTTATTTAGTGAACGATCGCGGAATTCCCATTGAGACAATCATGTCTAGTTTTGATAATATTTTTTTACATTTGTGTATGAAGTCGTGCACATTATTTTCCGCTGCCGCCACATTTCGAGGCAGCGACCACCAGTGGCTGATCATGGCCGTAAGTGTCTTGGGCTGTTCGCAAACTCCCGTCAGATCCTCCTGCGTCAGCACACACCATGCACACACCGTATCCATCATACTACCAGTAATTTGAGAACAGAACTATGAAAACAAACAGAAAAAACTAAATATGTAATTCGCCAGTCTTCTGGTGCTTCACCAACCCAAGCTGATAACTGACTTAGTTGCGGTCAATAGTTACAGACCAACACATCATGACCAACACATCATGTGCAGGTTAGCGTTACTAAAACGCTATTCTGTTCCTCTCAAACACTAAAATACGTAATGAATTTAAGTATAAAACTTTGAAAGCTCACAAAACATGGAAAGGACTTAAGAAGTAAACGGAGAACAGAAACAGCGAAGCAACTACTGTATTTACTGCGTCACTCACCAAAACTGGCGGCTGAAATGCGTGAATTGAGTCTCGTGGGGAAATAGATGGTGCCATGTATTCAGCAGTTCCTTTGCAGATATCGGCTGTAAGAGGACTGGGAATCGCATTGGATTGGGTATTCGGGTTCCATAGCACAGCTGAAATCGCCGCCCATAGCTGCGCGCAGGGTCATAGCCACGGTGGACAGACATCTGTACTGAAAAGAACAGTCCTAGTTCGTCCGTTGTCTGACCTAATACACAATTAATAAACTGCACGCCTCGTGCATTGCAAACTATGTCATGGCCGTTCGATGAGATTAGAACATCCTTTGGCACAAGC
Organism: Schistocerca nitens; assembly: GCF_023898315.1. NCBI lineage: Eukaryota > Metazoa > Arthropoda > Insecta > Orthoptera > Acrididae > Schistocerca > Schistocerca nitens. The sequence continues at coordinate 30,877,042 of NC_064617.1, forward strand.
GCCTAATGATGCCGCATTTCGAGTGGTAACCAACATTGTAAATCACATCGTAACCGCTATGTTGCAGAAGACCCTCACATGCTCTTATTATAGCAGACACACGTGCAAATGTCCGTAGTTAAAAAATGAATTAATGACACAATTTTGTGCTGAGAGCTGGCCGCTGTAGCCCAGCGGTTCTAGGCGCTTCAGTTCGGACCCGCAATGCTGCTACGGTCGCAGGTTCGAATCCTGCCTTGGGCATGGATGTGTGGTAAGACGCCGTGGTCTACTGACCTTCATTGCTTACATATTCCGCCCTCACAGTCATATTCTGCACATCAAGACGCTTCATTCGAACCCAAACTCAATAAGATAAAGTCAATGTTGTATGAATTCATGTAAACGATATGCAAATAACTAGTAAATCGCAAATGCGCTCCAAGATTGAAATACTCGAGGCTGGCGTACACACACTCATTCAAGACACGACGGTCGCAGGGGCTTTTAGTTCAGGAGATGCAAACCGCACGCCGAGGGGCCGGTCCCTTCAGAGGACGACTCAGCCTATCCATGACGGCCAGTGACTGCCCATAGAGCAGTCAGCGTTTGCCCGAGGGAAAGGAAGAACGACCCTGTGTTCAGCTTAAAAGTAAATTCCGCTACATTGTGTGGGAGCGCCCAGCCTATGCATTCTTTACAAAAATAGCCCACAGTTTCAGAGATTTTCACAGAGAGACAGCAAAAGCCAAACGCCGATGCTACAGATTTCCAGATTGGTCGCTTTAAACGAAACGTCATTCTCCTGGTTTAGAAGAGCAATGCTGATTGGCAGACGATATTTCTGACGCCTTGAGCTGGAGGAGTAATGGAAGAGACCGAAAGATATACCCCCTCATGTCTAGCGTGGAGTGGGGCCGTTCGGTTGTCTCTCCTCAGTACTTCACTGGGAGAGCACCTCTGTCGAGAGCGAATCAAAGTGCGAGTCTATATTGAGTCCTTGCGATTAAGCGTTGTTCACTGTGTTGGCCGCCGCACTTATTGTGCGGTGTGAACGGACAGTGTTATAGTTAAACGCCTGTGAGCGAATTTTTGAGTGGCATCGCAGTGGACTGGTTATCTGACCGGTGTACCACACCAATAGTTAGGCTAGGGGCGAATAGGAGTCCTTGACTTCATCAAGGCGTAGAGAGAGTTTGATTGGCGAAGGTCAATCCAGATAGAACGAGAGTTATCTTATTTGTCAGCAGCGAGCGGCGCAGACAGCAGTCATCGCAGCTTACGGTATTGTGCGCTACAGCTCTTGTGAGCCCCATATTTCCTCCACAACAGTACACTTCACTGCATTTCACATGCCCAAGCCTCGACCGTACCTAGTAACATTCTGACAGATAATTATTCAAGTTGAATAGGCATGGCTCTCAGCCATTCTGCCAAATCAATAACAATCTTAAACTTTGTATAGAAATTTCATTAGCGAATTCTATCCTTAAGAGGTAACTTCACATTCCGAAAAGAACCCGGAAATAACGTGTTCAGTTCATAACTAAAAGTGCCATTGTGATTTCTCAGAATTTTTGCAAAATAAATAATAATTTTCGTTAGTTTCATGTTTTTCTTACTCTATCTAGCACTACTCCAGTACCCAGGTATCCCACTAGTTACGTAAGAAATTTTGTGAATTTTTGTGTCATTTCCTTACAGTGGACGACTCCAGAAGATATTTATTGCTGAAAGTTTTTCAGGCATTTCTCTTTAAAACGTTAGGAGCGTCTGTCTGACTTCTGTAGTAGTATGGGGGTGGAAATTGCATCTTGCAGGAGCCACAGGGTAAAGGGTACATCTCAGATTAATCCGTTGCACAGAATGACAGAATAGCATCTACACGCTCACAGTGTGTGATGTCCTTAGGTGAGTTAGTTTAAGTAGTTCTAAGTCTAGGGGACTGATGACCTCAGATGTTAAGACCCATAGTGCTTAGAGCCATTTGAACCATTTGTGCAGAGCTGTTATCGCATTGATATTGAGAGTTAAAACCACTCGAACTCTCTGCTAATGTCGGACATTAATGTGTGTCATATACAGCAGACAGCGACAATGCAGTCGATGGTAGTCATTTTATGGCATACACTTAAAAAAATTACAAATGATCCCCACTTTTTATTAAACACGAAAAACATTATATTGTGAGCAACTGTTTGTAAACAGCGAAACGACCTGATAGAAGCTCCTTTGTTCCTGCTGGACATCATTACAAAGACTGAGAGATCCTCAGAGCAATTTGGAAATAATTTTGCAGCCGAGAGCAAAACTTATTGCCCCAAAGATCCAGGCAACCGCTCCTTGATGGAGAACGACATCAAAAGGCCCAGACTTTACCGACTAAAATTAATAAGTGTCCACGCGACAGATGGTGATAATGCAGTCGACTGGCATTGCTGTCTGAGACGTACTTTAAGAAATAAAAGTAGTGCAAATATGTAGATTTCAGAAAACGTAGAAATTCAACAGTCTAGACTGTGAACAACTGTTAGTGCACTTCAAAATGACCAGAACGACGTCTTCGTTTTGTTGGTGGACATCAAGGCAGAGAAAGACAAATTTAAATTTCTTATTAATGTCGTGAGTTAGGGCAATATTAATAGAAATGTATGCACGGCTTGACGGCCATAAGATCTCTTCAGCGCTAATGCACTCTTTCTCCTGAACTCTTCCAGGAGTCCAGCGAAAGCCGGCGACAGGGGGCGCTGCGTCATTAGTGTGCGACAAGATGGGAGTCTGGATAGGATGGGATTATTGTCCAGCAAGTGGAGGCCATTAAGCTGGCCGTCCGCTAGAGGCAGGAAATCCGGGTTCCAGTAACAGTTGGAAAATGTTCAAATGTGTGTGAAATCTTATGGGACTTAACTGCTACGGTCATCAGTCCCTAAGCTTAGACACTACTTAACCTAAATTATCCTAAGGACAAACACACACACACCCCTGCCCGAGGGAGGACTCGAACCTCCGCCGGGACCAGCCGAGTAACAGTCGGGCAAAAATTTTCGCTTGTTGTCACTGAAATTATTTCACTGCCTAATTGCAGCCGAGTTAAAAATTGTTTCATTTCATCTAATTTTGTGCAGAATTGCCGAATTTGGCAGGTATCCCGAAATGTGTTTCTTGAAGTAAAACTATGTCAAATAGTCCGTATTGCAACAAGGGAATGAAAGACAAAAGTTGATGTACAGAGAGCACAGCACATGTATTTAACGTTGAAACCGGGAAGACGTCCAGCTGTCTGTCACTGCTGGGCGTTGCTAAGTGTACATACGAAAGACGACGATTGTACTACAATATTTCTGTTCCGGTTCAGAGTTAAGCATCAAAAAAGTTTACTAATGGAGATGATGGAACTAGCAACGTTTTAAGGATCAGAAAATGAAATTAATAAAAATCGTACTTCAAAACTGGCATAATTGGTTTCCGTGATCAGCCATTAATAGGGTAAAGGCGTCGATGGTTCGGCTTGCGTGCCTCAACGATACAGACGGCAGTACCGTAGGTGCAACCACAACGGAGGGGTAACTGTTGAGAGGCCAGACAAAGGTGTCTCTGCTGAAGAGGGGCAGCAGCCTTTTCAGTAGTTGCAGGAGCAACAGTCTGGATAATTCACTGTCCTTTTTAACGCCAACCAAAACGGCCTTGCTGTCCTGGTACAGTGAACAGCTGAAAGCAAGGGGAAACTACAGCCGTAATTACTCTTGAAGGCTCGAAGCTCTAGTGTATGGTTAAATGACGATGGCGTCTTTTTGGGTAAAATATTCTGGAGGTAAAATAGTCCCCCATTCGGATCTCTGGTCGGGGATTACTCAAGAGGACATCGTCATCAGGAGAAACAAAACTGGTATTCTACGGATCGGAGAGTGGAATGTTAGATCCCTTAATCAGGCAGGTAGGTTAGAAAATTTAAAAAGGGATATGGATAGGTTGAAGTCAGATATAGTGGGAATTAGTGGTAGGAGAAACAGGACATCTCATCAGGTGAAGACAGGGTTATAAAAACATAGTCAAATAGGAGTAATGCAGGAGTGGGTTTAATAATGCATACCAAAAGAGGAATGCAGGTAAGCTATATGAACAGCATTGTGAACGCATTATCATAGCCAAATAGCCATAAAGCCCTCGCCTACCACACTACTACAAGTTTATATGGCAACTAGTGCCGCAGATGATGAAAATATTGACGACATATACTATGAGATAAAACAAATTATTCAGGTAGTTATAGGAGACGAAAATTTAACAGTCGTGCGGGACTGGAATTCGATAATAGGAAAACGAAGAGAAGGAAAATTAGTAGATGAAAACGGATAGAGGGAAAGAGAAAGCCGCCTGATCGAATTTTGCACACAGCATAATAGAATCATCGCTAAAACTTGGTTTAAGAACCATGAAAGAAGGTTGTATATGTGGTAGAGACATGGAGACATCGGAAAGTTTCAGATTGATAGTGTAATGGCTAGGTAAATATTTAGAAACCAGATTTTAAATTGTAAGCCGTTCCCACGGAAAGATGACCACCAATTATTAGTTATGAACTGTAGATTAAAACCGAAGAAATCCCATCTCCTTAGATGGGAAAGAACCAGAGGTTGTCGAGAGTTTCAGAGGGAGCAGTAGGTAACAGATGACTAGAACAAGGAAAAGGAATATTGTAGAAAATGAATGGGTAGTTTTAAGAGATGAAATAGTGGATCAAATAGGTAAAAAGACAAGGTCTAATATAAATCCTTAGATAACACAAGAGGTGTTAAATTTAATTCATGAAAGGAGAACATTTTAAAACACAGCAAATGAAGCAGGCGAAAGGGAATAGAAACGTTAAAAAAATCAGATTGACTGGAAGGGCAAAATGGCTAAGCAGGAATGGGTAGAGGATAAATGTAAGGGTTTAGAAGCATATTTCTCTCGGAGAAAGATAGATGCCGCATACAACATAGCTAAAGAAACCTTTAGGGAAAAGAGAAGCAGCTGTATGAATAACAAGGACTGAGATGGAAAACAAGTCTTAAGCAAAGAAGGAAAAGCCAAAAGCTGGAAGGTAGTCTGTACAAGAGAGATGAACTTGAAAGAAATACTATAGAAAGGAAAGTGGTCGTAGGTGAAGATGAGATGGGAGATACGATACTGAGAAAAGAATTTGACAGAGCTCTGAAGGATCTAAGTCGAAATAAGGAGGTGCGAATTGCTGATACGACAGAACGCTTCCATCTGGTGTCCAAGATATACAAAGAGGCAAACGAAATCCCCCTGATTTCAAGAAGAACGCAGTAATTCCAATTCCAAAGAAAGAAGATGCTGACAGGTGTGAAATTTTACCTAACTATCGGTTTAATAAGTCACGGTTGAAAATACATGAATTCTTTAGACAAGAATGGAAGAACTGGCAGAAGCCGACCTCGGGGAAGATCGGTTTGGACTCTGGATAAATGTAGGAACACCCGAGGTTGTGGGAAGACAAATGTAAGTTTGTAGTATTTGTAGATTCAGAGAAAGCTTTTCACACTGCCAACTGGAATACTCTATCGAAATTCTGAAGGTAGTAGAGGTAAAACACAGGGAGCGAAGGGCTGTTTGCAACTTGTACAGAAACCAGACGGCAGTTATAAGAGTGCAGGAACATGAAAAGCAAGCAGTGGTTAAGAACGGAGTTGTAGCTTGTCCCTAGCGTTATTCAATCTCTACTTTGAATAAGCAGTAAAGGAAACCAAAGAACGTTTTGGAATAGGAATTAACGTTCAGGGAGAAGAAATAAAAACTTTGAGATTTTCCAGTGACATTGTAGTTCTGTCAAAGACAGCAAAGGACTTGCAAGAGCAGTTGAATGGAATGGTCAGTTTCTTGAAAGAAGGATATAAGATGGACATCAAAAGCAGAAGAAGGATAACGGAAAGTAGTCGAATTGAATCAGGTGATGCTAAGGGAATTAGATCAGGAAAGGAGACACTTAATGTAGTACATGAGGTTTTCTAGTTAGGCAGAAAAGTAGAGAGGATGTGAAATATAGACTGGCAATGGCAAGAAAAGTATTTCTGAAGAAGAAGCACTTTTTAACATCAAGTATAAATTTAAATGTCAGGAAGTCTTTTCTGAAAGTATTTCTATGGAAGTGAAACATGGACGATAAACAGTTTAGATAAGAGAAGATTAGAACCATTCGAAATGTGGAGCAACAGAAGAATGTTGATGATTAGATGGCTCGATCACGGAACTAATGAGGAGGCACTGAACAGAATTGGGGAGACAAGAAATTTGTGGCACAACTTGAAACAAAGAAGGAATCGGTTGATAGGACACATTCTGAGACATCAAGGGATCGCCAGTTTAGTTTAGTACTGGAAGGAAGTGTTCAAAACAAATGTGTGTGAAATCTTATGGGACTTAACTGCTAAGGTCATCAGTCCCTAAGCTTAGAGACTACTTAACCTAAATTATCCTAAGGACAACCACACACACACACCCATGCCCCAGGGAGGACTCGAACTTCCGCCAGGATCAGCCGCACAGTCCATGACTGCAGCGCCTGAGGCCGCTCGGCTAATCCCGCGTGGCGAAGGGAAGTGTGTGGGGCGGGGAGGGGGAGGGAATGGGAAATCGTAGAGGGAGACCAAGAGATGAATACAGTAAGCAGACTAAGAAGGATGTAGGTTGTAGTAGTTATTCGCAGATGAAGAAGCTCACACATGATGGAGTAACATGGAGAGCTGCATCCAACAGTCTTCTGACAACAACAAATCGTTCATCGGTAACAAAGGTTTGAATCACCAGTGCATGTCGGTATGTAATTTTTACACAGTGTTGATTGATCTGGTATATTTTGATTTAAGCAATATTTGCGCAGGAAGTCTTTGAGGAAGCGTTTGTAAGTTTGTGAAGAGGTATATTGCTTGCAATGAATGCTTCCAATAGATCCACGTTAAACAGACTTTTTTAGTTACCTTTGGACAAATCCCTGCTACAGCAACTTGCTGTTGTCAGAAGTTCTTGTCGTGGTCCTTACTTCTGCATCCCTGCGATATGAAGACTTGTCTTGACATCCTGGTCTATTTGAACTTCCTTTTGTACGAAAAGTTTTTCTAGAAAACTCGACAATATAAAACAATTTCGTCATATGTAAATGTTCCAGGATGGTCAGCTATCCACGAAACGACGTTTCTTTTTTCGGGCGGCATGGCGCACAACACGTTACACATTGCACGTCTTAAACACGTTCAATTGTGTACAAGTAAACAGAAAGGTAAACTCAAACAATGGACGTGTGGTTAAAAGCTTGCGTAGTTTAATTTAATTGTTGCCGAGGCGTACGGTATGGCAGCGGAGGGTATTAACCAGGGGGGGGCTGGCGCAGGAGCATTGAATCTGTCTGCCTTCTAGTGTTCCTCTTCTCTAGTGATTTTGCTTGGCAGTGGACTCTGGGTTAGCGATTGCGCGCAGTTCTAGGTCGCTGTCAATCTGCGGGACATCAAAACTAGATCGAGCAAGAGACCGCCTGTCTAAATTTTTAAAATATTATAAAATATGCAATAACCAGGGAAAACGAGCCAAATATGCAAATGCATATGCAACATGCAAAGGCATATAATGTGGTCTCTAGTCTGTATAGCAGTTAAGTCAGTATTACAGTGCATAGCAAAGCTTATAGGGTAAACCAGTACGTACAACTGTATTCACATTGCTGTTCAACATGAAGTCGTCGTAGCCGCTAAAGAACGTACAGATCGTGCTCCTTACTTTACATAGAGTACAGTCACCTTGTCTTGCTCAAAGTGTCCACATTGGTTATATATTAGCGTCTACATTTACATCTACATCCATACTCCGCAAGCCACCTGACGGTGTGTGGCGGAGGGTACCCGGAGTACCTCCATCGGTTCTCCCTTCTATTCCAGTCTCGTATTGTTCGAGGAAAGAAGGATTCTCGGTATGCTTCTGTGTGGGCTCTAATCTCTCTGATTTTATCCTCATGGTCTCTTCGCGAGATATACGTAGGAGGGAGCAATATACTGCTTGACTCTTCGGTGAAGGTATGTTCTCGAAACTTCAACAAAAGCCCGTACCGAGCTACTGCGCGTCTCTCCTGCAGAGTCTTCCACTGGAGTTTATCTATCATCTCCGTAACGCTTTCGCGATTGCTAAATGATCCTGTAACGAAGCGCGCTGCTCTCTGTTGGATCTTCTCTATCTCTTCTATCAACCCTATCTGGTACGGATCCCACACTGCTGAGCAGTATTCAAGCAGTGGGATAACAAGCTTACTATAACCTACTTCCTTTGTTTTCGGACTGCATTTCCTTAGGATTCTTCCAATGAATCTCAGTCTGGCATCTGCTTTACCGACGATGAACTTTATATGATCATTCCATTTTAAATCACTCCTAATGCGTACTCCCAGATAATTTATGGAATTAACTGCTTCCAGTTGCTGACCTGCTATTTTGTAGCTAAATGAGAAGAGATCTATCTTTCTATGTATTCGCAGCACATTACACTTGGCTACCTTGAGATTCAATTGCCATTCCCTGCACCATGGGTCAATTCGCTGCAGATCCTCCTGCACTTCAGTACAATTTTCCATTGTTACAACCTCTCGATACACCACATCATCATCTGCAAAAAGCCTCAGTGAACTTCCGATGTCATCCACAATTTCATTTATGTATATTGTGAATAGCAACGGTCCTATGACACTCCCCTGCGGCACACCTGAAATCACTCTTACTTCGGGAAGACTTCTCTCCATTGAGAATGACATGCTGCGTTCTGTTATCTGGGAACTCTTCAATCCAATCACACAATTGGTCTGATAGTCCATATGCTCTTACTTTGTTCATTAAACGACTGTGGGGAACTGTATCGAACGCCTTGCGGAAGTCAAGAAACACGGCATCAACCTGTGAACCCGTGTCTATGGCCCTGTGAGTCTCGTGGACGAATAGCGCGAGCTGGGTTTCACACGACCGTCTTTTTCGAAACCCATGCTGATTCCTACAGAGTAGAGATCTAGTCTCCAGAAAAGTCATTATACTCGAACATTATACGTGTTCCAAAATTCTACACCGAGCGAGGTGGCGCAGTGGTAAGACACTGGACTCGCCTTCGGGAGGACGACGGTTCAATCCCGCGTCCGGCCATCCTGATTTAGGTTTTCCGTGATTTCCCTAAATCCCTCCAGGCAAATGCCGGGATGGTTCCTCTGAAAGGGCACGGCCGACTTCCTTCCCCATCCTTCCCTAATCCGATGAGACCGATGACCACGCTGTCTGGTCTCCTTCCCCAAAACCAACCAACCAACCAAAATTCTACAACTGATCGACGTTATTGGAACGCTACGCTCTTCTAAAGACCTACGGTACACCGCTGCAAGAAGGGGGGCAAGTTCCTTCGCGTACTCTGTGTAAAATCGAACTGGTATCCCATCAGGTCCAGCGGCCTTTCCTCTTTTGAGCGATTTTAATTGTTTCTCTATCCCTCTGTCGTCTATTTCGATATCTACCATTTTGTCATCTGTGCGACAATCTAGAGAAGGAACTACAGTGCAGTCTTCCTCTGTGAAACAGCTTCGGAAAAAGACATTTAGTATTTCGGCCTTTAGTCTGTCATCCTCTGTTTCAGTACCATTTTGTTCACAGAGTGTCTGGACATTTGGTTTTGATCCACCTATCGCTTTGACATAAGACCAAAATTTCTTAGGATTTTCTGCCTAGTCAGTACATAGAACTTTACTTTCGAATTCATTGAACGCCTCTCGCATAGCCCTCCTCACACTACATTTCGCTTCGCGTAATTTTTGTTTGTCTGCAAGGCTTTGGCTATGTTTATTTGCTGTGAAGTTCCCTTTGCTTCCGAAGCAGTTTTCTAACTCGGTTGTTGTACCACGGTGGCTCTTTTCCATCTCTTACGATTTTTCTTGGCACATACTCATCTAACGCATACTGTACGATGGTTTTGAACTTCGTCCACTGATCCTCAACACTATCTGTACTTGAGACAAAACTTTTGTGTTGAGCCGTCAGGTACTCTGTAATCTGTTTTTTGTCACTTTTGCTAAACAGAAAAATCTTTCTACCTTTTTTAATATTTCTATTTACGGCTGAAATCATCGATGCAGTAACCGCTTTATGATCGATGATTCCCTGTTCTGCGTTAACTGTTTCAAATAGTTCGGGTCTGTTTGTCACCAGAAGGTCTAATATGTTATCGCCACGAGTCTTTTCTGTTTAACTGCTCAAGGTAGTTTTCAGATAAAGCACTTAAAAGAAATTTCACTGTATTCTTTGTCCCTGCCACCCATTATGAACGTTTGAGTCTCTCAGTCTATATCCGGCAAATTAAAATCTCCACCCAGAACTATAACATGGTGGGGAAATCTACTCGAAATATTTTCCAAATTATCCTTCAGATGCTCAGCCACAACAGCTGCTGAGCCAGGTGGCCTATAGAGACATCCAATTACCATGTCTGGGCCTGCTTTAACCGTGACCGTCACCCAAATTATTTCACATTTCGGATCTCCGTCAATTTCCTTCGATACTATTGCACTTCTTATCGCAATAAACTCGCCTCCCCCTTCACTGTCCAGCCTGTCTCTGCGGTATACATTCCAATCTGAGTTTAGGATTTCATTACTGTTTACGTCTGGTTTCAGCCAACTTTCTGTCCCTAGTACTATATGGGCGTTGTGACCGTTTATTAATGAGAGCAGTTCTGGGACCTTTCTATAGACGCTCCTGCAGTTTACTATTAGCACATTAATATTGTTATTCCCTGTTGCATTTTGCCTACTCCTACCCTGCCGCGTCTCAGGAGGCGTCTTGCCGGACCGAGGGGGGGAATTGTCTAACCTAAAAAACCCACATGTGCACTCCACACGTACTCCACTACCCTTGTAGCTGCTTCCGGCGTGTAGTGCACGCCTGACCTATTCAGGGGGACCCTACATTTCTCCACCCGATAGCGGAGGTCGAGAAATTTGCACCCCAGATCTCCGCAGAATCGTCTGAGCCTCTGGTTTAAGCCTTCCACTCGGCTCCAAACCAGAGGACCGCGATCGGTTCTGGGAACGATACTACAAATAGTTAGCTCTGATTCCACCCCACGAGCGAGGCTTTCCGCCTTCACCAATTCCGCCAACCGCCTGTGGGAACTGAGGATGACCTCTGAACCCAGACGGCAGGAGTCATTGGTGCCGACATGAGCAACAATTTGCAGTCGGGTGCACCCAGTGCTCTCTATCGCCGCTGGCAGGGCCTCCTCCACATCTCGGATGAGACCCCCCGACAAGCAGACAGCGAACACTGGCCTTCTTCCCCGACCTTTCCGCTATTTCCCTAGGGGCCTCCATCACCCGCCTAACGTTGGAGATCCCAATAACTAATAAACCCCTCCCCCCGTGTGCCTGCTCGGACCTTGCTGAAGGAGCGGCCCCATGTCCACTCACAGGCAGAGCGGGCGATGCCACGCGGCCAGCCTCCACATTTACCCTCCGCCGCGTGCGCCGCGAACGCCGCTGAACGCGCCACTCCCGTTGGGGAGAGGGTGGCCCAACCGCGCCCGGTACCCGCGAAGATGTCTCGACAGTAGGGACAGTGGGTGAAGCATGTAACACCTGGGGTGTACCATGCGACGCACCAGACTCCCCACTGCCGCTACCCTCCGAGGCAGCAGCCTGAAGACGGCTGACCGCGGCCATCAACACGTTCAGCTGTTCGCGAACAGTGGCCAACTCCTCTTGCGTCCGTACACAGCAGTAAAACATCCTATCCATCCTAAGAAATCAATTTACTGTAGAGAGTTAATCAACTTTTAACTAGACTGCTAATTCACTAAAGGCGGCTGATTGTTGACTAACTGTGGTTGCTAGCCACTTCTTGTAGAAAAGAATGAAAATAGCTCTACCTGTCTCTGGACTGTATTCAAAACAAACACTAGCACTACTGGCACTATGGCTGACTAAAGGGACTCTCTCTGACTGTATTCAAAACAAACACGAAATCTATGGAACACTGTTAATAGCACTCGACAATTAAAGCTTCCTAAAAGCAAAAACACACGGAAGAAGTGACAAGTAAGAAAAATACAGTTAATACTTAAATTAAGGTAGCTCGCTGCACAGCAGACGTGAAGCAGACGGCAGTTACGACGAGTCATAGAAACAATAAATCTTTTTCTCCTACAAATTTATCTTCTCACAGCTAACTTCACGATAGTGTAAATAAGTAGTTAAATTGAGATTGCTACTACCTAAGTACAGAAGTGCACGTCTGCTTATGCTAAACAGAATAACAAAATCACAGAATACATGCTTCGATATGAGACTGATTTTTCAGTCTATCGCACAAATACTTCATCAGTACAGTATACTCAGTATACCGACATTAATAACTTTCAACAGAATGTAGTTACACGTACGGAAACTTAAATCCATAGAAACATATACTTGAGTTTGTCATTTGACAGACCGCGACCTTGCACCAAGAGCTGCTGTTGTCCGATAGATATATACTTGGTAGGCTGGCACTATTCTGACTTCTTTAGTTTTATTAAATTGGTTTGGAGACCTGACATTCACAGAAGCACCAGTATCTTTAGTAATTGTGGTAGGGATTTTTTTGTACAACAGCAGTCACAGATGACTGCCCCATAACATGCATTTCATTCAAATCTGTACGCTGATCACGGCACATTTGTTCTCTAATTTCATTATCTTCATTATACAAATGTTAATGTGACTGACAACATTGTCCCCATGCTCCAACATCGGAGGGCTTAATGACGTCGAAGTTAGACCTTCAGCACAGAGAGCTGTCCGCTGTTACTACAATGATATTCGTGGTTGATTTTTCGATCTGTTGTCAGGCGGGCGGTGTGGCACCTGAGTACGTTGTGGGTAGGTATCATTTGCATTTCTTTGGTTCTGGTCTGCATTGTGTGCATGCCAGTAACCGTTATCATTGTTTCTGTACTCTTGTTCACCGCCATTTCCAGGGTACCTGGCATGACGCCGGTTATTACCTTCTGTTCTTATTTCTGTTCATACTCAGCAGGCGATGATCAGATGGCCTCGTGTCATATGTGGGTGATGTTGGCTGTGACGTGACAGGGGGATCGCAGAAGCCATTCGGCCGGCTGTTGCTGTCTTGCCTTACCGTTATTTTTATTGGCCACCATCGCTTCGTGTATAAGGTCAATCGAATCTAGAACAGACATGAAGTGTTCTAGATGGTCTTCCGCCAAGTGTACTAACTTTTCTCGAATGTCTAACGGCAAGTTTGCCTTCAAAACTCGCTGCCCGTCTTTGTGCGAGATTGGCTCATCCCAGTAGTCGGATTTTGTTTAACCCTTAACTCGTTAGGTGACGTTTCTGTAACATATACCACGGCGTGGGGTCTCTTGGACCCCTATCTTTAAACCGAGATTTAAGGCAAAAATCGTATGAAATTTTTAATTTGTGCTATATGACATTAATCTTTACATTTATTTAAGTGCTGTTTAATTGCTCCTAGTTGATTTTTTGCAATAAAAAAAAGCCTGCAGCATTTCACTATCTATCACACTAATTTTGTGTGGTTCTTTTAAATAGTACACATAAATGGACGGTTAGAATACTGAGTTCTACAGTCTCGAAAACTATATACGCTATGAAGCAAATAAATTTCCAAATAAATTAAAATTCCAGGGTTTAAATTTGTGCATAAAAATTCCACCCGATAGGGACAAAAAGAAAGTCTGTCAAATTGACATTCATTCCTGGAAACTACATTTTTCTTAGCGCCATTCAGAACACATTCAATTTTAAGAATTTCATTGAAGGAATAGACAGATCCCCATTACAACTTTCCTGAAGTTCTTCCTCTGAATGACACTCCTGTTCGATAGCAGAACTATGATCACTGGCTAATGTAAAATCGTTGTCTTTTTCGTTTATTTCTTCATCCATATCACTGACACCTTCCTCCATAGACCGACTAGCAGTTTCATCATACTGGTGAAGTTAAAAATGATACATTCGTGCGAACACATTTTCAGCTATACGGTACCGTACTGAAGTAAACAGGTGCGTAGTTCACAAGGCGCGGTCTAGGAGACTCCAACACCTATCAGTAACACGTGTCAACAAAAAACACAGAAGGGGATAACGCAACCAACAACAAAACATCGTAGGCTTGCCAATTTATGGAGGGTATGGGGAGTATAAAACCATTCCACCAAAACTGGCCTTGGGAAGCGAGTTCGAAAATCTTCAAGCGGTCTGAGGGACCACAGCTCGTGAGTTAAGGGCTAAATACTTTTCGAAGCAGCGGCAGAGACTGCCTTGCTTAGAATGGAATTGTTCTGGGTTAAAAACCTGTTTTCTATGTTTTTCCTGGTGACCTCGAGAGCAATATTTCGACAAAAAGTTATGTTCGAACTGTTCAGTAAGTTTGACAGTACCGCTGTTTCTATCGCCCCATGTCGTGGAGAGTATCTTTTGTTGCTCCGACCAGAATGGCGGCGACACAGCTTCAAAGCACCTAATGGAGAGTGTTCTTTTCTGTTGCTAACGGCTGGAATTCTCCATGAGTACAGGCTCTCTTCAAGCACAACATTGTGCAACTTAGGTGGATGGTATTTAGAATGGTATATTACAGTAGGGGGACAAGGGCGGTGCCACCTCACATTCCATTGTTGCGAGACATACGCAAGATGGCGGTAATGATGTCATCCAAGATGGCGGCATATAGATTTGGCAACAGTGCATGATGTCATCCAAGAAGGCGGCCATGACGTCATCCAAGATGGCTAATTTTTGCAGGAAGAAACGTCATTTGGGCTGTCTGCACTAACCTAACCCCCCTCCTGTAGAAAATGGAGGGAAGTTCAATTTCAATCAGGACAATGCAACACACCTGAGCAAATGTCAGGAAAATGGGTCACTTGGGCTACCTCCACTAACGTAAGTCACCCGACCGCCACCTCTTCGTTGGTTTTGGTGGGAAGTTTGAATTTTGGAGGGAAGATAGGTCAATTGGGCTATTTCTACTAACCTAAGAAAATGGTGGTAATGAAAGGCCAATTCCACTAACCTAAGTCACATGACCAACACCTCGTCCTAGGTAATGGCGGGGAGACGACTCGATCTGTGCTGGACGTAAGTCTTTATTATTTTGCATTCACTATTTACTTAAACAATTTGATGCAGTACAGACATCCAGTGTGTTCTCCATGATGTCCAGACTCCAGTTATTGGTCCACTGCACAAAGTTTCATCATCTGTAGTGTACCATAGCCTACAAACTACACTATAACTCGAAGACCCTGTGTCGTTGTTTGAAAACATTGGTTTTTTTTCTGATGTAAGACACTTTGTACACTGCCATACATTTTGTTTTTCTGCCATGACTTACCGGTCTGTGACACGTTCTAAACTGACATTAACACATTCTGTTACAACATAAGGAAACTGGAAGAGTTGGGTTGCGTTGTGGAGAGTTTCAAAACTGCTTTCCGAAAGTGATTGACGACCTCTGCATTTAAACTTATCTATCACAGTGACAGAACAGCTGATGGCTCTGCATTCCATTTGGACTGATTCCTCATATTGCAGTAATGTACGCGACCACTGTTTCGGACCTATCCATCCCCAGAAGCTGTTGTCCCTCGACCAAAACTCTTTCTCCAACTCAAACAAGTGATGTCAGTCAATCATTATGTGGTAACCAACAGCGTACCAGAGCACGGATGGGCTGGAAAAGACACTGTCGATGTACTGTGATAATAAGCATCACAGTTGATACTGTGAAAATTTTAGCAATTTTGCAGTAATTTCAACACCGAGCAATGATGCAAGAGCATGTTTCCCAATTTGGGTATCATAGCTAAACCACCCCATCTCTCTACTTTACGAGTATCATCGCGAATGTAGATAGATGACTGTGCAGTATGTCCATTAATTTTTAACTCTCGAACAGATACGTCATCAAAGTATAACAGACAGCACTCTACATATTTCTAACACCTCGAGCATAGTGCATAATTTAAGATCTATCTCTACATGGTTGGGAGTCACAGAGCATTCTCACAATCTTAGGATGAAAGTAGAGACTGAAACGCCTCCTGCACTGTATTTGACCAGCCTGCCCTGCAGCACCGTTACTGATTTAATCTGTAGCGGACCAGAAGCAGTACACTACATTCCACGTCTTGTGAGTGAATGTAGCTTTCAGAGTCCTCGTCCATCCAAGTACACAGGATTTCTACAGATGCATCCATGAGGAGGAGGTTAGAACCCCTTATTGTTGTATAGTAAGAGATTTGAAAGTGTTGTCATGTAATAGCAGACGTTTAAGAAGAACAAGAAACGGGTAATTTTTTTCATGATGGAGCTCCAGATGGATGGAGTTCGAAGCATTTTACGTAAACCAACTCTAAAGTAATATTCTAGAGTCTGGGATCAGTACCTGGAAGGTATTGGTAACAGAGAACATTAGTTAGACCGGTTGAGTTTCCAACCTATCAGTCGTATGGAATGGAGTGCTGTTAATATTTTCAACATAAGAAATATATTAAAAATGCATGAAATACATCCTTCTTCCCATTTTCTCTATGATAAACTATGGTATCGAACCAAAAAACGAGAAAACTACTTCCTTAAACCGGTGGCTCTGTGTTATACATGCACAATATAGCTTTCCAGAGATGTATAGCGTCCACTGTACACATCCGATCATGGTTCAGAAATTATACTATACCCACATCAGTCCTATATAAAATGATCGCTAGTAATGGAGGATACCTATTACAAGGAAACAGATACGCACGGTAGTGGTGTCCGACATGTGAAATTAAAAGTCGTGCCGCTGCTAATTCTGTAAACAGTATCTCTGTCACGCAGATGTATATACAGGGATTTCAGTGTCTCATAAACACCTATTGCTAACTTAGTTATCAAACTGAAGTATCGATTTTACACTTAAGATGTGAGAGTGGAATGGAGTACATCACATAAATTTTCGTTCGTTTAGACCAATGTGTCGCCTTTCATCACACGTGAGATGGAAGTCCTGTTATGACCGAGAGGTTTACTGTTAACGATCACAAGGAGACAGTGCTCTAAGACCTACACAGAACAAGCGGTTGTATACGAGTCGAACGCTGGCTGTGTCATGCAGCTGATGCATCCTGATGGAACATCAGGAAAAAAATGGTCTAATGACCTGCGCCAACATATCCCTCCCTCTCTAGAATGCGTCATCAGTTTGTCATTAAATCGTACCTCGTTACAGCCCCATCTCAACTGATCACCGCATCCATTCGCTGTTATCCTTTAATGCAGGTGCAGGTAAGTTTAGAGGCAGATAGTTCTCTGTTTTCCTGAAAAGCATCAAATACAGTAGGCAACTCCTGTTACCTCAATAGACGTATAGTTGAATGTTGCCTCAACGAAAGAAAAAGTGACTGGTTCAATGTTCTCCTTCGCTTCCATGTCGATGTTTTCTCAGATACCTCTTGCTATTGCATGCTGGTTCCCTTGTACAAGCATTGTTCTGCGCCAACCAGGAGACACCCAATTACTTCCTCAATTTCCCCACGTTTCAGCGTATTTTCCCTCAATCTATACCTATTTTCCATCATTTTTCGCAATTCTGTCGATTTTTATGTTCTACCCATGCGATCATGACATAACCTCTCGTTCCATGTTCTAAAACTGCAGTGCAGCTGCCAACACCTAGCACTAATGTACTGATCGGGAAGTATAGTATAGCACTGTACCAGATTCTATCCAGTCATCTCCACATTTGGAGACCATGCGCTCTGTTTTCTGTGTGTCTATGTATATGCACGAATGATGTAAAATGGGTGATTCTGTATGGCTGAGGATATGAATTGTATGTTCACTACATCTACACGGTATGCGGTGATATATTGATGGCTTGTGGGTCGTTTTCACGCTGTAATATACAAGCTATTGTACTCAGTGGAAGCGTGGTGTAATTGAGTAAGAGTCTTTCTGTATTTGAAGATATGTAGGGGCACTTTGAAGGCTTTAACTGTCGGTGCAATATGACGATCTGTGTAAAATAGTTTTATTGGCGCTGAAACTCTCGTCTGTAGAAAGAAAGAAAAGGCGGAAGGTGTTTCCACACTGGCTGCATCACTAATTCAGAGGGAAAATTCGATATGACCCAATCATAGTGCTCGATAGATCCTTTGTGCTGGGATATAGGAGTCTCTACATGGCTGTGAGAGCGTTTGCATATGTTGAAAGCAGGAAGGGTAGCATGTGATGGATGGAGTACCACGTTAGGACCGCGAGGAAGAATGAATTCGACATTGTGTGCATTGTTTGAGTGTATATTGCATTATTTTGCGGCCGCGCGGGATTAGCCGAGCGGTCTCAGGCGCTGCAGTCCTGGACTGTGCGGCTGATCCCGGCGGAGGTTCGGGTCTTCCCTCGGTCATGGGTGTGTGTGTGTTTGTCCTTAGGATAGTTTAGGTTAAGTAGTGTGTAAGCTTAGGGACTGATGACCTTAGCAGTTAATTCCCATAAGATTTCACACATATTTGAACATTTTTTGCACATTATTTTGCGAGCAGGTCTGTGGGCTGTGCTATGCGTTATTTGGACAGTTTACCAGTTGTTTTCGTGTCTGCACATCAATGTACTGCATTATTTAGGAGGAGTTTGCATGTCTGTGTGCTGTAATTATTTCGGTAATTAGGAATTGTTTGTAGTGCATTATTTAAAAGTAGTTTACACATATGTCGACTGTGTGGCGTGACCCAAAGCATGTCAGAACGTGTGTATGTATGTGTGATAAATATACCATATCTTAAAATCCCTCCCTAAGTAAATTGTTCCAAAATAATTAAAGTACACTCCTTCCTTACTCTCTATAGCAACCCAGCGCAGGCTTAGTCATTTTCCCCTCCAGGCAGCCATCTTGTGTTACATCACAGAATGGATGATAGCACCTTCTGGTGGTGGTCCTGTGTACTAGGTCAGCTGGAGTCCAGACCTCGTGGAGAACACACTGGCTGGTTGTACTGCATAAAATTACCAAATATGATTTATTTATTGACTTTTGCAAATCGATTTCAACTGGTTAACAGCCATCATCGGTGCTTTCAACCAATATGTGCTATGAGTAGTAATACTGTCTTAAGCAGAGCTCTGCATATTTGGTAATTTTATGGTTTACAGTTGCTACAACACTTTGGAACCACATGGAGCCCACCATTCACTGCATAAAATTGTTTAAATAAATAGTGCATGCAAAATAATAAAGACCTATGTCCAGCACAGATCAAGTCCTCTCCCTGCCATTTCCTAGGACTAGGTGTCGGTCTGGTGACTTAGTGTAGCTAGCCCAAGTGACCTATTTTCCCTCCGTTTTTAGGTGTGTTGCATTGTCCTGATGGAATTTGAACTTCCCACCATTTTCTGTGGGAGGGGTGGGTTAGGTTAATGGAGATAGCCCACCGAAATCAGTCATTTTGTATGACGTCACGGCCGCCATCTTGGATGACGTCGTGCACTGATGCCAAGTCTACATGCCACCATCTTGGATGACGTCATCGCCGCCATCTTGGATACATCTGGCAACAGTGGAATGTGAGGTGGCACCGCCCTTGTCCTCCTACTTATGACTCGGTAAAAAACCTCTAGACATCATACGGTATGGCATAAGAAGAAGATGGGATAATATACTCATTACATATTGGGTTTGCAGTCGGTGGTGCATCTCGTTCTAAACCTTTGACTGTTGATATTTCTTGCTGCATGCTAGAAACCTCCGTAGTCATTTGGTAACGCCATTCTGGGAAATGTGTGTTTAAAGTTTGTTTAATCTGTTGGAGCTGTGTTTTAACAGATTCATCAGAACTGTCGCATTTGGACACGGCAGCAGTGACCGTTTCGCTCATGGTTCGCCCCAGCTCAGCCTTTGGTTCACCGTTGATTTCAGTATCTTTCTTTGTCAGCCACTGCGAAATGTCGTCAACAGTGTCTTTGCACTGACCGCTAATTGTTTTTTACTTCCTCCAACTGCTCATCGACGAAAGCGTTTACTTTTTTTTAGGGTACTACGTACTTCTGTTTGCTTTTTCTCAAAACTGATGTAGCTTACAGAATATCACAATAATCTGTTTTCAACTGTGATACGTCAATTGTTAACTATTGTACTGCATAGACAAATTTTTAAAATTATCACGTAGAGTCTTTCATTTGTTGGATTCCTTTTTCTATTCTGTTTTAAAGCTACTGAAATCGTTACGTGACTCTTGTTTTTAAGTTGACGGGTCCTCAAGTTTTTACAATACCAACATAATTAATTAAGGCTGATCCTTAATTTTGCAGATCAGACTCACAGGAGGCGTTGTGCATAGAAACATTCGCTTCACGGGGAATGTACACAATTTCAAAATCTACATTTGGTGTTTCACTGTCTGTGTGAATATCGTCTTAACACGGTAGACTTTGAGTTAAAGTATGTACGTCCGTTTCAGAGCTCGATTCTGATTCGGGCTCAGAAACACTAGAATTTTTTACACCTTTTGTATCAAGTTCGTTCATTCATGTCAACGTTACTATTATTGTGTGAAATTGTTTTGTTAACTTTTCCTGTGTTCACCATACATATTAGATAAAATAATTTTGAAAATTTTTGAAAGAAGCTAAAACCTGAAAAAGTATCTACAGAATTAATCTGAAAATAAGTAGAGGCTAGCATAAACAATTTACTTCAGGGGGCACATCATAAAATTTGTCTTTCACCATTATACACAAGTTACAAAAAGAGTAGCCAACTTGTGACACATAGCTCGTTATTGACTTATACATACAATTAATTTCAATAAAGGAAAATTTACACGCATTAAGCAATTACAGACAAATACTTAAGAGTTGTTACTTGTATGCACAGGAGCAGAAAGCTTGCTATGCCTGATGCCTATACCTGGAATAGGAACGAGTCGCATTGTCTTCAACAATAGTTTCGACATATAAAGTTTCTTTGTACATCTGCGTCCAGTTTGGTCCAGACACATTTCCATCAATAATAATGTTATCGCGCAGCTGTCTTTAGGTGGAATTCCATGTAACACAGAAGAAAACAATGCGAGACTTTACAAGTCCTGACTTGGCCTCGCCAATTATAATATCACTGCTTCGATTAGGAGTTAAACATTAAAACTGTTTAGTAGTAATGGAATAAATTGATGCAGCAATATTATAAGGAAAGATGAGACGTTCTGATAAAGAAAATGAAACGAATAAAAATCATACTTCAAAATCGGCGCAGCTGGTATTCGTGGTCAGTCATTAATAGGGTAATTCTAGACCACGTATCGGTAATAAAGGTTTGAATCGCGAATGCTGGCGTGCATAAAATTGTGTACAACAAGTTGTAATAACACTTCGTAAGTCATGAAAAGATAATGAAGGTAGCAGGTTCTGTGAATGATCATGCAAATTTCCATATGGGCTGCCACAATGGCTGCCGATCAACTGCATCACCGTATCATGACTTTCACGTAGCCTCGTTTCAAATTAACGCTGGAGCAGATAAATACCGCACCTCCTACCGAACTGTTTATCTACATCGAAAGCAATGACAGAAGGGAATGAGTGAGACAAGATCACTCACCAAAGAAACTAGAATCATTTGTTTCAACAGACGTTAGTTCACATTTGAAGAGTCACTACTTTTACATAATACTTTACTACGCTGCAAAGCTGTGTCTGTGGAGCGATAAGTTCTCCAGCTAATAGAGAAAAAGAAATATTGTAGTATACATGGTGATATGACTTTCTCGCAAGATGTATGAGACAGGCGAAATAGCCCCAGACTTCAAGAATAATATAATAATTCCAATCCCAAAGAAAGCAGGGGTTGACAGATGTGAAACTTACCGAACTATCAATTTAATAAGCCACGGCTGCAAAATAGTAACACGGATTATTTACAGACGAATGGAAAAATCGGTAGAAGCCGACCTTGGGTAAGATCAGTTTGGATTCCGTAGAAATGTTGGAACACGTGAGGTAATACGACCCTACGACTTATCTTAGAAAATAGATTAAGGAAAGGCAAACCCACGTTTCTAGCATTTGTAGACTTAGAGAAAGCATTTGACAATGTTTGCTGGAATACTTTCTTTCAAATTCTGAAGGTGGCAGGGGTAAAATACAGAGAGCGAAAGTCTATTTACAATTTGTACAGAAACCAGATGGTAATTATAAGAGTCGGGGGGCATGAAAGGGAAGCAGTGGTTGGGAAGGGTGAGACAGGGTTGTAGCCTATTACCGATGTTATTCAATCTGTATATTGAGCAAGCTGTGAAAGAAACAAAAGAAAAATTTGGAGTAGGAATTAAAATCCATGGAGAAGAAATAAAAACTGTGAGGTTCGCCGATGACATTGTAATTCTGTCAGAGACAGCAAATGACTTGGAAGAGCAGCTGAACGGAATGGACAGTGTCTTGAAAGGAGGATATAAGATGAGCATCAACAAAAGTAAAACGAGGATAATGGAATGTAGTCGAAATAAATAGGGTGTTGCTGAGGATATTAGATTAGCAAATGAGAGGCTTAAAGTAGTAAAGGAGGTTTGCTATTTGGGGAGCAAAATAACTGATGATGGTCGAAGTAGAGAGGATATAAAATGTGGTCTGGCAACGGCAAGGAAGGCGTTTATGGAGAAGAGAACTTTGTTAACATCGAGTATAGATTTAGACGTGAGGAAGCCTTTTCTGAAGGTATTTGTATGGAGTGTAGCCAAGTATGTAAGTGAAACGTGGACAATAAATAGTTTAGAGAAAAAGAGAATAAAGCTTTCGAAATGTGGTGCTACAGAAGAATGCTAAAGATTAGATGGGCAGATGACATAACTAATGAGGAGGTATTGAATAGAATTGGGGAAAAGAGAAATTTGTGGCTCAACTTGATTAGAAGAAGGGATCGGCTGGTAGGGCATATTCTGAGGTATCAAGGGATCACAAATTTAGTATTGGAGGACAGCGTGGAGGGTAAAAATCGTAGAGGGAGACCAAGAGATGAATACACTAAGCAGATTCAGAAGGATGTAGGCTCCAGTACGTACTGGGAGATGAAGGAGCTTGCACAGGTTGAGTAGCATGGAGAGCTGCATCAAACCAGTCTTTGGACTGAAGACCACAGCAACAAGAACAACATCATGACTTTCTCATTTCCATTAACACTCTAAGGGCGTAGTATAATCTCCATATGTGCAAGGTACGTTAAGAACACTCGATTGCGAACGGCAGTCATTGCACTTCAAAGCAGATCTAGTTGTTGGTGAACAGCGGACAACACACGATAGGTGCTCGTGTGTTGCCCCCGCGTGACTGCTACAGTCGCAGGTTCGAATCCAGCCTCGGGCATGGATGTGTGTGATCTTAGGTTAGTTAGGTTTAAGCAGTTCTAAGTTCTAGGAGACTGATGACCTCAGATGTTGAGTCCCATAGTGTTCAGAGCCATTTGTGTCGCCCGTCAACGTCCCTGGTTGCCCGTCTCCCACCACGACCCCTGTCCGCCGCTGTGCTGTCCTGTTGTGACGACGAGCTGGCCTAAAAACGTTGTCTCAGCTGTGCGCTCTGCTGCTCGCTTTTAAGCTTTTGAAGTTACCGAATGCTTACTTTTTCGGATTGCAACAAAACTTCGACGTGCTCCTTATGTTCACAGATACGGTTCGACTTAGCCATTATCTCACTTTGCCTACTATAGGAGTGCGAATCACATTCCCTGCGACTTCCACAAAGAGAGCCGCTCATTATAGTGGCAGGTTTCTGTTCATTTCCACTGTTACTTTTTTATCTCGGTATACGTGATTTCTTCTTCTCTGACGGAGTCTTATTTGACAGTACCTTCTCCGGCGTGGGTGGTGGAGTTATTCTAACGGCCATCTGTTACGTGATGCCACTTTGACCACCGCCTGGAGGAGCTGGTTTTTTTCGTCTTCGGTTGCAATCGGATTTGGCAGGGCTTGAGGAACCGTACCAAATTCGAAATGTTCCTGAACTTCGTTCTTATTGGTTTGCAAAGAAAAAACTGTCCCTTCCACACCGTGGAGTTGAGGCGTCAGTGTGGTGGCACTGTTCCCGCCACTGTATTACATAAGAGCGGCACAAAGTTCCAATCACAGGGTACAGCACCCTCCCGGAGATGCTGGAGTGGACGTCTACAGGTGCAGTTAATCCTTAAATGTTCGGTGTAATGACAAAACGCACAGGTTGTCGGTTGTCCGATGTAAGTAACCAGACAACAGCAGCCGCCGTCTCCGTATGTAAAAGCCAATGTCTCGACTGCCTCACTCACTGACTCATCATCACCCTCACCAAAATTCATATTTGCATAGGTTGGTGATCTTATACTATAGACGTAGTTTAAGACGGGATTCTTCAAAATTACACCCCTAAGGGGGTAAAACAGAGAATGAAAAGTTTTTAGTAAGACAATTTCGAAGATAGGACTACGAAAATCGATGTTTGGTTTCTCGGTCAGAAATAAAGGAACACATGTGTCAATATGTTTGAAAATTTAACTCCTATGGATCGAAATGCTAGACGAAAGGCTTTTCTTAAAAAAATAAATCATTATAAAAAAAAGCTAAAGTATTTTTAAAGCTACATCTATGAAAAGTAGTACTTAACTTCTCGGTTATAAATAAAAAATTGCGTGTTGCAGTGTTTATGGAAATTCAACCCCATAGGGAGCGAAATTGGGAATAAAATGTTGTATAAAATATTTCATTACGAAATAATTTTTATAGCTAAATCTATGATAATTTGAATTTCGATTCTCTGTTAGAAATTAAAAAAACATATTTATTGAAATTCAACCATTGAGTGGGTGAAATAGGGGATGAAACTTGTTAAGAAAGATTTTTAAAGCTCAATCTATGAAAACTAGGATTTCACTTCCAGGTTAGATACAGAGAAATATGTGTTAGGGTATGAAACTTTCTATAGAAATAAAGACAAACAAGAACGCAAAAGGCATGATTAACAAAGGCGTTGGACTCCAGCTACCACAATCCCTTTTTGGTCTGAGGTACATTCGGAAGAGACTATGCTTCTATCACCTTAATCAGTGTCAAAAGTTTAGAAGGTGTTGCCATTTGACAACAAATAAAAATGCTATTAAACAAAAACAAAAAAATGGTCTGTGCAGAGCATACAGTCTACAGAGCGAACAAGCAGTTCAAAAATGGCTCTGAGCACTATGGGACTTAACTTCTTTCGTCATAAGTCCCCTAGAACTTAGAACTAATTAAACCTAACTAACCTGAGGACATCACACACACCCATTCCCGAGGCTGGATTCGAACCTGCGATCGTAGTCGTCGCGGGGTTCCAGACTGTAGCGCCTAGAACCGCTCGACCACTCCGGCTGGTGCGAACAAGCGGGCACTAACCTAATACATAAGGAGGAATTTCGTTTCTGAAGTCCATACAAACACTTCGCAACTCCTGTATTTACCTTGTATCTGATCTGTGGGCAGTCGTTGAGTCGACTTCTGGTTGGTCAGTCCCCCCCCCCCCCCCCCCCCCCACTCGAGCGTTTGAGACAGGACCTGAAAACTATTAAAAACCAATTTTTCAAAAATCTGTCCATTTTGTAGCGCACAAATTTCTGAAGAGTTTCATA
Organism: Schistocerca nitens; assembly: GCF_023898315.1. Classification (NCBI taxonomy): domain Eukaryota; kingdom Metazoa; phylum Arthropoda; class Insecta; order Orthoptera; family Acrididae; genus Schistocerca; species Schistocerca nitens. The sequence goes on from NC_064617.1 coordinate 30,902,709, forward strand.
TATGTTCGAGAAAGTAAGAACTCTTAAGAAAATTTGGCCCCCCGTACGAACCGTGGACCTTGCCATTGGTGGGGAGGACTGCGTGCCTCAACGATACAGATAGCCGTACTGTAGGTGCAACCACAATGTGTGACATTATTGTTCATTTTTTTTAATTTTTATAAATATTTTATTGAAACTGTTAAAGCAGAAGGAGACACATCTTGTTTGAAGCGAAATCGGTACTGAAACTCTTTGATAAGATTAAAGTGAATGTACATATTAAAAAAAAGGGTGTAATATTTACTTTTAAATATTGCAAAGATATCTATTTGTTATAATTATTAAACGTAAAAAGGTACTATAATGTAATTATGTACGTAATAGTTACTGGCACTCACTTAGGACTGTATGAGATATGTGTAGTATAAAACATGGAGTAGTTCCGTCAGGAACGGAAAGCTGTGTAAGTGTAGTAAAGGGTGGAAGTGGAAACGTTTGGCGCGCTTTGGCGGGCGCGAACAAAGTCAGTTGGTGGCATAGTGTGAAGCGTTCCACATTGTTGCATCTTGCCTCGGTTGGAAACTGCAGTTTATCACGGCCTGGTATGGGGAGAAAAAACGGGCTGTTGATTATAAGATGGATCATCGCTATGAAGAGGAAATAAGTCCGACGTGGATAACTGTTCTTGGCCGTTCTGACATTAATGCAGTTGTTGCCACCAACGCCACCGTCGCTGATCACAGCTTACAGGGTACGACATTTTAGCTCTGTATTATAGTGTGTGCGAGGAAGTTGAAATGTGCTTTAAGAATAATAACCATCATCCAGGTTAACAATTGTGTCCACCTGGTAACTTATCCCACTCATAAACCAAGCAGGATCGTAACCTGGTAAATGAAAATTCCGAGTGACCTGTATTCAGCCAAGACTGTGAAATCTTTAATATATTGTTGGAAAATCAGTGATTAATCAGTGACATAACTGATGGAAAGAAAAACTGAGAATTTCATAATTAACATTGCTATTATTTTCTGTGCTGAAATGATTCCTTAAGGTTATGCCAGATTCAGAGACCACATTAGATAAATTGTTTGCTGCTTTTACATTACGTATTAATGAAAGGAAATACTAAGTTGATGATTAATGGTGATCAATAGTAACGTTAAACATAGTACTACTATTACTACGTGATCAGGCCCAGTGGACCGCACGCATCTGCAAGTTTCCTCCTCCACTGTATTCTGTCCATTGCCGCTATCCGCCATTCGTCCACATCTATTGACATTTGTTTTAAATCTTCATGGAGGCCATCCCTCCAACGCTTCTTGGGTCTCCCTGGCGGTCTCTTTCCTGCAGGTGTGAAATCCAGGAGCTTCCGAGGCCATCTGTGATCCTCCATCCGGGCCACAAGGCCGGCCCACTGCATTCGTTTGGCTTTGACAGCTCCTGCTATGTTGGGCTGCTGGTATAGTTCCTCAAGCTCTTGGTTGTATCTGATCCTCCATTCCCCTGTGTCTGCATCCAGAACCGGACCGAAGATCTTCCGAAGCACTTTTCTCTCAAAGACAAGGGGCTTATGGAAGTCCTGTTTCCGGATACTCCATGTCTCACAGCCATACAGAACAACAGGCTGGATCAGGGTTTTGTACAGTCGAATCTTCAACTGTCTGGAGAGAGATTTGGACCGAAGCAGTTGTGCTAGGCTGTGGTAAGATCGGTTTCCTGCTTGTATTCTGTCATTGATCTCTGCTTCACATGACCAGTTCTCAGTGAAAAGTGCCCCTAGGTATTTGAATTCTTGCACTCTCTTGTTGGAATGGTCCCCAACCTGCAGTGATTGTAGATGATCAGCAGTCTGACAATGACCATGCATCATAACGAGGTACTCTGTCTTAGCTTCGTTTATGTTTAGCCCAAATTTGCTAGCAGCCTCCTTGAGTGCTTTGGTCATTTGCTCCAACTCCTCTTCCGACCTAGAGAGTAAACAGATGTCGTCTGCATAGGCTAAGTATGCCAGTCTCTTTCCTTCGATTTCAATCCCTTCGTTCTCTTGGAAGGTCTCGCGTACGATCTTCTCGAGGGTAAAGTTGAACAGGATAGGGGACAACCCATCTCCTTGCCTGAGTCCTGTCACAATTTCAAATTCCTCAGTTACGCGATTTCCCATCTTCACCTTTGCATGTGTTTCATTCAGACAGATCTTTATCAGATTGATGAGTTTCTCTGCTATGCCAGACTCCCTTAAACAGTTGAGCAGGCTCTTGCGATGTATGCAATCATAGGCCTTCTTAAAATCAACGAATAAAATATGCAAATCTTTACCATATTCACCCAGTTTCTCAGTGAGCTGCCGGAGACTGAAGATGTGATCTACTGTTGACCGTCCTGGCCGGAAACCTCCCTGGTACTCCCCAATCACCGATTCTGTCACTGGCTGAATTCTGTGTATGAAGCAATTGGACAGGATCTTATAGCAGACGTTAAGCAGGGTGATTCCTCGATAGTTGTCACATTTCAGTTTGTCGCCGTTCTTATGTATTGGACAAATCAGAGCTGTTTTCCATTCTCCTGGTAGTTCTTCTTTGGTCCATATTGCCTGTATCAGTCGGTGTATTTTTTTTGCAAGTTTCTCTCCTCCTGCCAGGATCATTTCAGCCTGTATTCCATCTTGACCTGGACTCTTATTCTGTTTAAGGTGTCTGATTCTGGTTTTTATCTCATCCAAGGTAGGTGGGGAATAGTCTGCATCGGCTGTAATTGGGTACTGGAAATCAAACTGCAGTTCGGGTTCATCACAATTTAGCAGCTGTCGAAAGTACTCTTTCCATCTCTCAGCTATGTCCCTATCGTTCGTCAGGATCTTATCACGGGAATCTTTGACAAATTTCTGCTTGGCCTGGTGACCTTTGCAGAGGTACTTCACCCTCAGAAACATTTCCCTCGTCTTTTGTCCTCTGAAGTCTGTTTCTGCTTCAGTGATGATATTCCTTATGTATTTCCTCTTTGCTCTTCTTAGAATTGCATGTGTAGTCTTTCGGACCTCCTCAAATTGTGCTTTGGCCTGTGCCAGATTTGTCCCCTTCAGCCATTTGTTCCTGGCTTCCTTTCTCCTTTCCAGGGAATCTGCACATTCCTTTCCAAACCAGATCTTCTTGCCCACTGGGTTTCCCATGAGTGTTTCCTTTGCTCTATCCCTAACTGAGGTGTGGATGTTTCGCCACATAAGTTCGAGGTCCTGATTCGCGTCCACTTCACTGAGTGCTTCAAAGCGGTTACTAAGTTGCAACTGGTATCTGGTCTTCGTTGCCTCATCTTTTAGTTTCTCCACATGGTACCTTTCCACTCTTTTTAACTTAGGCCCCGTTCTTCCTTTACACTGTATGTTTAAATGGCCTCTGACTAGGAAATGATCACTCCCACCTTCGGCACCCCGCGCTGTCTTAACGTCTAACACCCATCTCTTGGCTCTGAGATCAACGGCATCATGGTCTATTTGATTTACAGTTCTCCCATCTAGTGATACCCAGGTTCCTTTATGTATGTTTTTCCGCTGGAAGTTTGTGCTGGAGATGAACAACCCTAATGCTGTAGCGAAGCTGATGAACCTAACTCCATTATTGCTTTGGTTGTGTAGACTGTGCCTACCTGTTGTGTCTTGGAATATTTGTTCTTTCCCAACCTTGGCATTCATATCACCAAGGAGGATCCTCAGGTGTCCATTTGGTATAGCGTCCATCACTGCCTCTAGCTGTGCATAGAACTCGTCTTTCACTTCACATTCGCTCTCCTCCGTGGGAGCATGACAGTTCACAAAAGTCGCCTTAATATGCTTTACTTCCAGCGTTAGAACAGATATTCTTAGGTTGACTGAAACGAATTCTGAAACATTAGTGGCCAACGTCTAACAGATGACCTCGTTCACAGGTTCCATACAGAACTATACAGTTTTCAACATCAATGCCCCCAGCATCGTCCCACCGGATTTCTTGCAGTGCAGCTAGGTCTAGTTCGTACCTCTGAATTTCCTTGACCACACTGATTGCAGCTCCTGCCTTGTACAGACTCCTTACATTCCACGTTCCAAATCGTATACCGGCTCTTTGCCATTGACGTCGTGTATTTTTGTCAGTAATGTTCCGAGGCTTACTTGTAGTCTTGAAAGCATGTTTAATTTTTTACGGAGAGAGGGTTCTGGCCTCCCGTCCAACCTGCGGTGTTACCCTCACAGCTCACAGGACTGCTGGCTTTTCTTAAGGGGTGGGCTCCCCTCAGGAGTTGGGTTATAGGAAGGAATAAGAAAATTGGAAAGACGCCCTCGGGCCTCGAAACCTAATACCATTTGGGTCGAAAAAGCAAGAGTTGGCCAAGGGAGGCCGACAGGGAAGGAGAAAGAAGGAGCCTGACACAAGTAAGTGGAAGCAATGTCAGGCTCAGCTCGGGTCCCCGCGGTCGCCACCCGCGTACTTCTAGCTGAAGCCCCTGGGTACAGTTTATAGTGAATCAATGAAATGTTGAGTACCAAATATGTTGATGTAGAAACACCCTCCCCCCGTCCAAATTTCCTTTTGCTTTCATGAAATCAATCTGTTTGCTTAAGCAATTGGGTGCTGTAGTTTTGTTTCGAACGGTTAAACTCTTCTTGTATTGCTGAACCATCTTTTATCTAAATCTAAAGCGAAGTCTGTTAGGTAAGTAGGTATTACATCTAGTTCTAATAAATAACACATACAAGTAATAAGGAGGAATATTACAAACGGAAGTGTACCTGTTGAGAGGCCAGACGAAAGTGTGGTTCCTGAAGAAGGGCAGCAGCCTTTACAGTAGTTGCAGGGGCAAAAGTCTGGACGATAGTCTGATCTGGTCTTGTAACACTAACCAAAACGGCCTTGCTGTGCTGGAACTGCGAACGGCTGAAAGCAAGGGGAAACTACAACCGCTATTTTTCCCTAGGACATGCAGCTTTACTGTATGGTTCAATGATGATGGCGTCCTCTTGGGTAAAATATTCTGGAGGTAAAATAGTTTCCCATTCGGATCTCCGGGCAGGGACTACTCAGGAGGACGTTGTTATCAGGAGAAAGAAAACTGGTGTTGTACTGGTCGGAGCTTGGAATGTCAGATCCCTTAATCGGGCAGGTAGGTTAGAAAATTTAAAAATGGAAATGCATAGGTTAAAGTTAGATATAGTGGGTATTAGTGAAGTTCGGGAGCAGGAGGAACAAGACTTCTGGTCAGGTGAATACAGGGTTATAAATACAAAATCAAATAGGGTTAGTGCAGGAGTAGGTTTAATAATGAATAAAAAATAGGAATGCGGGTAAGCTACTATAAACAGCATAGTGAACGCATTATTGTGGCCAAGATAGATACGAAGCCCACACCTACCACAGTAGTACAAGTTTATATGCCAACTAGCTCTGCAGATGACGAAGAGATTGATGAAATCTATGATGCGACCAAAGAAATTATTCAGATAGTGAAGGGAGACGAAAGTTTAAGAGTCGTGGGTGACTGGAATTCGATAGTAGGGAAAGGAAGATAAGGAAAAGTATTAGGTGAATATGAAATGGGGGTAAGGAATGAAAGAGGAAGACGCCTTGTATAATTTTGCACAGAGCATAACTTAATCATAGCTAACACTTGGTTCAAGAATCATAAAAGAAGGTTGTAAACATGGAATAAGCCTGGAAATACTGGAAGCTTTCAGATAGATTATATAATGGTGAGACAGAGATTTAGGAACCAGGTTTTAAATTGTAAGACATTTCCAGGGGCAGATGTGGACTCTGACCACAATCTATTGGCTTTGACTGTAGATTAAAACTGAAGAAACTGCAAAAAGGTGGGAATTTAAGAGGATGGGACCTGGATAAACTGACAGAACAAGAGGTTGTAGAGAGTTTCAGTTAGAGCATTAGGGAACAATTGACAAGAATGGGGGAAAGAAATACAGTAGAAGAAGAATGGGCAGCTTCGAGGGCTGAAGTAGTGAAGGCAGCAGAGGATCAAGTAGTTACAAAGACAAGGGCTAGTAGAAATCCGTGGATAACAGAAGAAATATTGAATTTAATTGCTGAAAGGAGAAAATACAAAAATACAGTAAATGAAGCAGGCAAAACGGAATACAAACGTCTCAAAAATGAGATCGATAGGAAGTGCAAAATGGCTAAGCAGGCATGGCTAGAGGACAAATGTAAGGATGTAGAGGCTTATCTCACTAGGGGTAAGATAGATACTGCCTACAGGAAAATTAAAGAGACCTTTGGAGATAAGAGAACCACTTGTATGAACATCAAGAGCTCAGATGGAAACCCAGTTCTAAGCGAAGAAGGGAAAGCAGAAAGGTGGAAGGAGTATATAGAGGATCTATACAGGGGCGATGTTCTTGAGGACAATATTATGGAAATGGAAGAGGATGTAGATGAAGATGAAATGGGAGACATGATACTGCGTGAAGAGTTTGGCAGAGCACTGAAAGACCTAAGTCGAAATAAGGCCCCCGGAGTAGACAACATTTAACTCTACTATCTGGTGAGTAAGATGTATGATACAGGAGAGATAGCCTCAGATTTCAAGAAAATGTAATAATTCCAATCCAAAAGAAAGAAGTTGTTGACAGATGTGAAAATTACCTATCAGTATAATGAGCCACGGCTGCAAAATACTAACACGAATTCTTTACAGACGAATGGAAAAACTGGTAGAAGCCGACCTCAGGGAAGATCAGTTTGGATTCCGTAGAAATGTTGAAACACGTGAGGCAATACTGACCCTACGACTTATCTTAGAAAATAGATTAAGGAAAGGCAAACCTACGTTTCTTGTATTTGTAGGCTTAGAGAAAGCTTTTGACAATGCAGACTGGAATACTCTCTTTGAAATTCTGAAGGTGGCAGGGGCCAAATACAGGGAGCGAAAGGCTGTTTACAATTTGTACAGTAACCAGATGGAAGTTATAAGAGTCGAGGGGCATGAAAGGGAAGCAGTGGTTGGAAAGGAAGTGAGACACGGTTGTAGCTTATCCCTGATGTTATTCAATCTGTGTATTGAGCAAGCACTAAATGAAACAATAGAAAAAGTTGGAGTAGGAATTAAAATCCAGGGTAAAGAAATAAAAACTTTGAGGTTCGCCGATGACATTGTAATTCTGTCAAAGACAGCAAAGGAACTGGAAGAGTAGCTGAACGGAATGGACAGCGTCTTGAAAGGAGGATACAAGATGAACATCAACAAAAGTAAAACGAGGATAATGGAATGTAGTCGAATTAAATCGGGTGATGCTGATGGAATTAGATCACGGAATGAGACCCTTAATGTAGTAAATGAGTTTTGTTATTTGGGGAGCAAAATAACTAATAATGGTCGAAGTAGAGAAGATATAAAATGTACCCTGGCAATGGCGAGGAAAGTTTTTCTGAAGAAGAGAAATTTGTTAACATCGAGTATAGATTTAAGTGTCAAGAAGTCGTTTCTGAAAGTATTTGTATGGAGTGTAGGCATGTATGGAAGTGAAACGTGGACGATAAATAGTTTAGACAAGAAGAGAATATAAGCTTTCGAAATGCGATGCTACAGAAGAATGATTACCCATATTTCAAGACGTATGCGATTTGCCGACGCGGACGCGTTATGTCGCAACCGTGCTCCTGACAAGTTGGCTCCCGTCAGAAAAATATTTGAAATACGCGTAAAGAAATTTGAAGACTCGCAGAAACGTAATAGTTGACGAATAACTTGTGACAATCAGAGATGTACATTTCGGCAATATATTCCTTCAAAATCAAGAAAACGTGGGTTGAAGTTATGGGTTGTATGTCATAGTGCAAACTTTCACGAGGGTTTCGTTTCGTTCCCACGAACAGCTAGACAGAGCTCCGCGTGCCTAGGTCAGCCTTATGCGACAGTGGTGCGGCAGCTCCCCCGGAGGTTGGCCCAGTAACGACTCTCTCACATCAACTGACACGAATCTCATCAGCGCGCGGCACACCTTGGGGTAAAGGTTTTTTTTCTATAGAGGTTTATTCCGACCTCGCGATCCATGCTGTCAAATCAATCACTGTGACACACAACGTTCCACCGCCACGCCGCACGGTGATCGCTGAAGCACGCACATAGCTTACGGTGACAGATGGCTGGCGGCGCTTACCATTCCCCTGATGAGGAACCGTAGGGTCGCTAAGGTCGTGCCTAGCAAAGGAATGCTAAGCGCTTGAAGGTACTGCATACAAGGAAACAAGTCGAAGATGATGAGGAATCTAAGCCTTTAATGATTTTGGATTATAACAAAACAAAGGCAGGTGTGAAGAATCCAAGCCTTGAATGATTTTGGATTATAACAAAACAAAGGCAGGTGTAGATACAATGAACAAGCTCGTTTGAACGTAGACTACAAATAAGATGAACAGAAGATGGCAAATGATATTATTTTGAAATATGAATGATATTTCTGCAGTGAATGTATTAATAACATGGTTGCAGCTTACATTGAGTTGGGCGAACAAACTAACTACAAGAGACGGGCAGTTCTCATAGATCTAGGAAAACAACTCATTGGTAGAAAAATACAATTATGAGTTCTGCAGTATTTTTATCGACACCACATACGAAAAAAAAGAAGACGGTATCCTTTTTGTGAAAGATCTATGGATAGAAAGTACACTGATAAGTGTTTAGACAGTGGATGTACAGTGTGTAAAAACCAATCGGCAAAGCTTCATAATTTTCGCTTTGTTATTTCATCAAAAATATGTGCAGTTTCGTCAGAATCGTTTTTACCTGTTACTGAAATAATGGTTACAGACAATTTTACGTATTCATTTACGTTCATGCTATTTCTATGAAGTTTTAGAACTTGGAAAAATACAGGGTGTTACAGAAAGGTACGGCCAAACTTTCAGGAAACATTCCTCACGCACAAATAAAGAAAAGGTGTTACGTGGACATGTGTCCGGAAACGCTTAATTTCCATGTTAGAGCTCATTTTAGTTTCGTCAGTATGTACTGTACTTCCTCGGTTCACCGCCAGTTGGCCCAATTGAAGGAAGGTAATGTTGACTTCGGTGCTTTTGTTGACATGTGACTCATTGCTCTACAGTACTAGCATCAAGCACATCAGTACGTAGCATCAACAGGTCAGTGCAATGTTTACAAATGCGGAGTTGGCAGACGCCCATTTGATGTATGGATTAGCACGGGGCAATAGCCGTGGCGCGGTACGTTTGTATCGAGAAAGATTTCCAGAACGAAGGTGTCCCGACAGGAAGACGTTCGAAGCAATTGATCGGCGTCTTAGGGAGCACGGAACATTCCGGTCTATGACTCGCGACTGGGGAAGACCTAGAACGACGAGGACACCTGCAATGGACGAGGCAATTCTTCGTGCAGTTGACGATAACCCTAATGTCAGCGTCAGAGAAGTTGCTGCTGTACAAGGTAACGTTGACCACGTCACTGTATGGAGAGTGTTACGGGAGAACCAGTTGTTTCCGTACCATGTACAGCGTGTGCAGGCACTATCAGCAGCTGATTGGCCTCCACGGGTACACTTCTGCGAATGGTTCATCCAACAATGTGTCAATCCTCATTTCAGTGCAAATGTTCTCTTTACGGATGAGGCTTCATTCCAACGTGATCAAATTGTAAATTTTCACAATCAACATGTGTGGGCTGACGAGAATTCGCACGCAATTGTGCAATCACGTCATCAACACAGATTTTCTGTGAACGTTTGGGCAGGCATTGTTGGTGATGTCTTAATTGGGCCCCATGTTCTTCCACCTACGCTCAATTGAGCACGTTATCATGATTTCATACGGGATACTCTACCTTTGCTGCTAGAACATGTGCCTTTACAAGTACGACACAACATGTGGTTCATGCACGATGGAGCTCCTGCACATTTCAGTCGAAGTGTTCGTACGCTTCTCAACAACAGATTCGTTGACCGATGGATTGGTAGAGGCGGACCAATTCCATGGCCTCCACGCTCTCCTGACCTCAACCCTCTTGACTTTCATTTATGGGGGCATTTGAAAGCTCTTGTCTACGCAACCCCGGTACCAAATGTAGAGACTGTTCGTGCTCGTGTTGTGGACGGCTATGATACAATACGCCATTCTCCAGGGCTGCATCAGCGCATCAGGGATTCCATGCGATGGAAGGTGGATGCATGTATCCTCGCTAACGGAGGACATTTTGAACATTTCCTGTAACAAAGTGTTTGAAGTCACGCTGGTACGTTCTGTTGCTGTGTGTTTCCATTCCATAATTAATGTGATTTGAAGAGAAGTAATAATATGAACTCTAACATGGAATGTAAGCGTTTCCGGACACATGTCGACATAACATATTTTCTTTCTTTGTATGTGAGGAATGTTTCCTGAAAGTTTGGCCGTACCTTTTTGTAACACCCTGTATATGGAATACGATTATATTCAGCACTTATTAAAATTAACCTTAGTAAAAAATAAATTCTAGTGGGCTCACTAAAGAGCCCAGTGGTACTGAGTATAACAAAAAATATTCTGGACAGGGAGGATAATAAAAAGCTGGATTTGGCTAACTAACAAGAATGGGCTAATACAACTCTTCTTAAAAGAACTCAATAGGTTCTGAGATTCAATCGAATCTCCAAATGTATGAATCTGTCACCAACTGCAAAATATGCTCTGTTCTACTTCAAGGCAGTAACCACTATGAAGCAATTATGCAATATTTGGAACATCTTTTTCACCGTAATTAAGTAAACCACCTAATGTGGAATTATCTTGTGTAATGCAGCATGATAAAAAAATAATAGTAAAAATAATAATAATAATAATATAATAAGAGAGTTCATAAATTTAAGTATCTAGGGGAATGGATTACACCGACAGGGTTACCAAATGTTTCACTACAGGAAAGAGCAATAAAGATGGAAACGGCGTACCAGCTATGCCGAAATGTATACAATAAAAAGTCGATCTCCATCAATGCCAAGCTCAGGCACTACAATGCGGTAATAAAACCAGAAAGTTTGTATGCGATTGAATGCATCCCACTGAACAGAAAACGTCTGTTGGAGAAATTGGAAATAAAAGAGAGAAAAATACTGAGAAAGATCTTAGGACCTAAAAAGGATGGACAAGATTATAAATTGCGATCCAATAAAGAGTTATACGAGAAAATTGAAAAACTGACAACATCCTTTAAAAAGAGAAGACTGAGTTTCTATGGGCATGTCAAAAGAATGGCACCAGAAAGAATGGCAAAGAAAATCCTGGAATACATGGAAAGCAGAAAGACACAAATTAACTGGCTGAAAGAAGTAAAAGAAGACATTACAGAAATGAACATTATACCAGAGACAGTTTACAACAGAATGGAATATAGGAATGCCATCAACAAAATACAGGGATTCAAAGACCGAACGCAATCAAAGAAGACGGGAACAACCTGGTCGCAAGAACGTAAAGAAGCCCACTCAGAAAAAATGAAGAAGTACTGGGAAGAACGCAAGAAAAAGCACAAGAAATGACTGATGCTTAGCGTAGTCCAAAGTTGACTGTAACTAATAATAATAATAATAATAATAATAATAGCTTATTATATTTCGGAGAATTGTGATAAAATATTCTCGTGCTTGTTGCCACATCACGTTGTTAAAGATCTGTGGATAGAAAGTACATTGATAAGTGTTTAGACAATGGATGTAGAGCGTGTAAAAACCAATCGGTAAAGCTTCATAATTTTCGCTTTGTTATTTGATCAAAAAACATGTGTAGTTTTGTCAGAATCGTTTTTACCTATTACTGACCGACTAATGTTTGTCCTTTGTCAAGTGGAAGTGATTGCTGTCGGGCTTCCGGTACGCCTCGATCTTTTGATGCTGTCGTTTGTGAGGTCAGCCGTGGGCGCAGCATCGCGATGTACAGTAAGAGCACATCTTCCTCCGCGTTCGCCGCACTCGCTTCGTTATCTCGAACGGCGATCCCACTCCGCACTGAGCGGCGGTGTTCGTGATTTTTATTTCAATAGGGCTTCTTTGATTACACTATCTCAAAAGGCGTTAGTGGGTGCATTCAAACGTGTCTTCAAACGTGATCATTTTCTGGAGCATTCTAAGCTATAGTAAACTTTCCAGGGCAGCGAAATCATCACCTCTCTCAGTGAGTTGTTCCACTGCGCACACTGTTAGTCCGACGTAGCAGTGTCCCATGCACAGTTTATTCTGAAAAGCCAAGGCGCTGTGACACCTACCGCACCTTTTACTGGTCTCCGCAATTGTCGGATTTTTGACAGGGGCCTAAATACGGTCTTAATTACACTTGCGTCGAAAATTAGAACAACAAACTGCTGTTTCCCCGTCCTGCGTCTAATACACGATATGATCATACAAGCTCTCCGTACGATCGTATTCTGGGAAGATACCTACCAGACCAGACCCTCTGTGGTGGAGGGCCATAGAAAAAAAGGAAGGAGGACTGTCGCAAACTGATTCGGCCCAATAGCTTAATGTAAATCATTCTGTTGTTCTCAGATGTGGCGACAGTTTATAGAGACCGAAACTGTATCCTAAAAACCAGGACAGGGCCGAACACGTTTGACTTCAGAAGAGAGGACCGTTATTTGGCTGTAAGGGCACGACAGTACCGCCTTAGTACAGCACAGCTACTGGCGTGTGAACTCACAGTATCCACTGGATTTATTTTATTGAGGCAAACGGCGTGCAGAAGGCTTCGGCAGAGTGGCCTTTATTGTCGGACACCTGCTGTGTGTCTACCTCTGGTGCGTCTTCACAGAAGGGAACGTCTAGAGTGGAGACATCAACGTGCCACCTGGACGGTCGAAGTGTGGGCCAATGTTGTTTTCGCACATGTTCGGATTTAGTATGGAGATTGATTCTTGATGGATTCGCATCTGGAGGGAACGTGGAACACAATTTCGGGACCCAAACATTGTAGAAAGAGACCGACATCGGGGAGGATCCCTAGTAGTGTGGGTAGCGATCCCCTCTTCATAAAGCTGTACGGGTGAACAGGAAAGGTTTAACTGCTGTCAGGTACCGTGACCAGATCTTGGGACCTCATGTGCAGGTGTTGCGAGGTGCATTGGGCGCAGACATCGTACTGGTGGACGATAATGCTAGGCTTCGTAGAGGACAGGTGGTTGAATTTTTCTTGGAAATGGAAGATATTGCATCCAAGGCGTCTCCTGCTCGCTCTCCCGATTTCAATCCCATTTAGAATGTCTGCGATGCACTAGCGAGACGACTTGCATCATGTTAGCGTCCACCAACCACTCTCCAAGACTTCAAGCAGCTCACCTGGAAGAATGGCCGTTATTGCCTCAACAAGAGACTGATGACATCATTTACAGCATGCCCCGTCGTTGTCAGGCCTCGTTTACTGCCAAAGCTGGTCAGACCCCACACTGAACACATTAACCAATTGTTGGAATGTGTGTGTAAATCCGTTAAGTTGGAAAAGACGAAGAACTTTTTTGTCTGTCGTTGTGCACGTTGCAGTTGTTAACGTTCTACATTCTTTACATTGTTTCTACTACACTACCGCCTGTTTACACTGTTTTGTCGCAAAATAAACGGTACCTTGCAAAATTTCCGTTTGTTGCTTTAATTTTGGACACCGGTGTATGTGTTTCTTCGAAAGAAGGATTATCTTAGCCGATACTTCGTTTACTTGTTGACCGCTGTAACCGTTGTTTCTAATGAAACTGAGCAAATGACAATTATTAGCTGTCTGATTTTACGTTGCTTTCCGTATACAGTCAAAGGCACATGTCACAAGGTTGAAACATTAAGTGTTGTACGCTTATAATATGCGGAAAATTACGGCTAGGACAGTAATTTGGAAAATAAGGTAGTCAGGCAGTTGTTCGCATACCTCATATGGCCCTATTAGTTATTTATGTTGGTTGTTCTACTCTTATTTCTGTCACGTTTCCTACATCTTGTCATATGAAAAGAACAGTGTTGTATTGGCACTTCCAACGTAGAGAACCTATTAGCTGGACAGACAGACTTTTTGGGACTCAAAGAATTTGCGGCTGGTACGTTGATGCACTTACGCAGAGGCGGCGCTCTTAGCCGACCACGTTCGGGAGCGCCGGCAACCTCCCTCGTCTTACTGTCACAACCATGGTGGATGCGTTTTATGTGTCCTTACCATGTCCTTCTGTAAACACATTTTCAGTCTCAGTTCAACTGGCAATCCTGTTAAACTCGACGACAGTGGATACTCTCTGGTGCGTGTAATATGCAACCCTTAGTAAACAAGAAACGTAACTTCGACAAAACGTAAACATCACTGCACAAGGTTTCGTAATTCTTAGGACACCGTGTACCACTTTCAGGTGTGCATGTATGGCCCTGTTATGTTTAATGTGTCAGAATTATGACACAAATAAAATAAAAAACTTTCTGTGGTTTGAGTGTGTGAGGACTTGGGAGTAGCTGACATGGGAATTGGAAACAATTTTTCGTCTCACAGCTGTACCGCGACGTCACACCGCCAAACAGCCACCTCCTCCCTCCTCTTGTGCTCCTCACCGCTGCCTTTTAAGGCGACTTGTCCGTGAATAACTGTCAAAAAATTGATTTTTTAGTTTATGTCTTAAAAACTTCTTTGTAGTTTTCTGAACGACAAAGAGTTTATTTCCAGGAAAATGGTCCACAGAAAGTACCAAAAATGGAAGAATTTAAAAGTGGCTGCACGCACCACGACGTCCCTATGGTACATTATCGGCTTTGTTAAAAATAAAGTTTTGCTCTCATTTGTTCCAATTTTATGGCTTTTTAGACGCTTAAGTTCGCTAACCTGCGAAAGCTTTACAGTTGCTTATCTTTTGTTTATACAGAGAGTTTAGTGATTGTTTGCTGTTGTTTTTGGCGCGAATAATTTGTTTACAGCGAAGTATTTGTGTCCGTGAGTTTCTTATTGCACTTGAAAGCAATGAGAAGAATTAAGAAACAACGTAAATTTTATCGGAATCGGTTCACCAAACTGATTAACTCTGCTAATACTGAAATATATCGTGATACAACATTTGAACCATCTTCAACTATTCCAAGTGCTTCGAAGCAAAAAGTGAAATATTTGGACAATGGGCTTGACAGTACTAACGCTGATAATGTAGAGACGCCACCTATTGATTCAGATTGTGTTATTGTTGAACTCTCTGCTCTATCTGAACTAATAAGCAAAGCTTTGCAGTGTAAGGAATGTGGCAATAGTGGTGTGAAGGTAGTTTAGGAGATACGTGTTAGAATAGATTGTGCGTCAAAATTAAGAATTGTTTGTAATTTTTGTTATTTGAGCAAATGTGGTTATACTTCTGGTGTACCTAAACAGAGACTGTCTAACACAAGCCGCGCGGGATTGGATGAACGGTCTATGGCGCTGCAGTCATGGACTGTGCGGGTGGTCCCGGCGGAGGTTCGAGTACTCCCTCGGGCATGGATGTGTGTGTTTGTCAATAGGATAATTTAGCTTAAGTAGTGTGTAAGCTTAGGGACTGATTACCTTAGCAGTTAAGTCCCATAAGATTTCACACACATTTTTTTGTATAACACAAATATTAAACTTGCTTGTGCTATAAGGTGTACAGGCAAAGGGTTCGGAAGTGCACTAACTTTATGTGTTTGTATGGACTTACCTCCCCTTACAAGGTTTGACAGGTACAATAAAATTATTCTACAGACTTTAGAAGACGTAGCAAATGATAGCATGAAAACTGCTGTTTAGAAAAGTGTAGACATAAAATACAATACTTACAATACAATACAAACAATACAATACGAACAGGCCATGGTTCCCTAAATGCTGTAGTCACAGTGACCTCCTTGGGCAACAGTAAAGTCATTGATGTGGAACGTATTACCATGGCTGTACTAGTGGAACTGAAATCATAAATCTTTGATTAATTTTAGTGGTTATAGTGGAGGGACGGAATCTGAACGTGTTGTGAAGATATTTCACAGGTCAGTGGAGAAATATGGTGTGATGTATACATCTTATGCAGGAGATGGAGACTCAAAAGTGTATCAGAAAGTTTGTAAATCCAAACCTTATGCTGAGACAAAAATTGAAAAATATGGAATGTGTTGGACACATCCACAAAAGGTTAGGTGCAAGACTGAGGAACTTGAAGAGGAATTTGAAGGGAAAGAAATTAGCTGATGGTAAACGCATTAGTGGATGAGATCGGCTTACAGACGAAGAAATAGACAGGTTGCAGTATTATTATGGACAAGCCATAACACGAAATAAAAATAACCTCGAGGGAATGAATAAAGGCAATGTGGGATACCTTCTTTCATAAATCTTCTACAGATGGCAACCCATGTCATGCACTCTGCCCACCTGGCAGTGATTCATGGTGTGGCTACCAGAGGGCTGTTACTCAAGGTGAGACCTCCAACCATAAACATTCTTTGCCATTTGGTATAATGGAAGTTATAAAACCTATATATAGGGATCTTAGTGACACAAGATTATTAGAGAAATGTTTACACGGTAGGACTCAAAATCAGAATGAAAGTTTCAACAATTATGTATGGGAACGGACAGCAAAAACTGTGCTAGTAGGACTAAATACATTGAAAATAGGTGTGCTAGATGTTTTTGTATGTTTCAATGACCGTGCAGTGTCACGGCTTAATTTTATGGAACTGATGGGAGTGCCTGGTGGACTAAAAGTGCATAGAGCTCTAATAGCCATTGACCGAAGGAGACTCTTCAAAGCAGAAAAATCAGCGATGTAAGCCGCCAAAGAAGCAAGAATAAGAAGTGTGAAAAAGAGAAGGGAGGAAGAACAACACAGGAAACAAGATGAATATACACCTCGGATGCATTAGTGCCCTGCATGTTTAACAGAAAAAGCAAGTATTAACTTTAACTTGAATTTTCCGAAAGTTAAATTATTTCATGTTCTGGTACACTTTGGCTAAACACTATTAAAGATAGAGAGCTGAAATTTTGTACACTGTCTTAAAACATTCTGAACTGAAAGGTAGACTACTCTTGTGACTTAATTTTGAAAATATAATCCATTTTTTAAGGCGGGGTAGGACGTCCAACGGGCCGACTTGGAGCAGGAGAGGCACCACAGGACATTTTAATTTCCACTGTCTATACTTTTACAAATAAATTCATAAAACTTTGTCAGCATGACCAGGAAGGATTCAGGATTCATACTCGTAGCAGCGGAAGTTCAAAAACATAACAAAATAATTTTTTTACATGTGAAATTTCATCATTTTTTCACTTACTATTGGCTGCACTTGTTGCTATAGATACACTTTTCTTCATAAGTAAGAGAGACTGTTCGACGAATTTTGCGCAGCATACAAACCATACTTACAGGTGTCTGAAACTCTAGAATCTATTTAATTTATGAAAAAATGAATGAGCTGTTACGTTTTAAACTTTGTTTAGAAAAAATCAAATTTTGTAGTTAATTATCTTAATTTTTACCACAGTTTTTAATAGATTTGGAAAATTCTAGAGTTTCATAGACCTGTAAGTATGGTTTGTATGCTGTGCAAAATTCGTCAAAGAACCTCTCTCACGTGTGAAGAAAAATGTACCTATAGCAACAAATGCAGCCAATAGTAAGTGAAAAAATGATGGAATTTCATATCTAAAAAAAATTATTTTGTTGTGTTTTTGCACTTCCACTGCTATGAGTGTGAATCCTGAATCCTTCCTGGTCATGCTGACAAAGTTTTATGAATTTACTTGTAAAAGTATAGACAGTGGAAATTAAAATGTCCTGTGACGCCTCTCCTGCTCCAATTCGGCCCGTTTGACGTCCTACCCCCCTTAAAAGAAAAACCCTGAACTCATTTCCAAGATTTTTGATAATCATACTTAAAATTTTTTGTACCACTATCTATGACAGCAACATCTTTCCAATAGTCTTCTTTAAAGATAATAGTGCAAAGAACCTACAGTAAAAAATAAACCTTTTACTTTGTTTGTATTTTCAGTAGTGTGTACCTATGATGTACGTAAATAATTATCAAGGTTATTTCACTTGCAAGAAAAAAGCATAATTAAAAAAGAGCGAGAGCTAAAGCTGTAGTTCACACATAAAAACGTTCCCAGAAGATATCTTAAAAGGTCGTAAGCATTACATGGGCATACAAATCTTATTGAGTTACAATGTTTAGAAACATGACCATTTTTTCAAGGTTTCCCCTGGTATTCACGGACCAGTCCCCTTAAGGGTCTTGCGAGAAGCCGCTCTCCACCTGTTAATTCCTGAGGAGCCGCCCAAGCCGCGAGGGTGGCGCGAGGCGTGAGGGCGCAGAATTAATAAAGTGGGCTCTCCGCCCCGTCAGAGGGGCGTGGGCCCGGCTTAAGGGGGTTGGCTCCGCCTCGCGTCTTGCCCCCCTCCCCCCCCCCCCCCCCACCACCTCCACGCTCCTTTCAGCCGTGAGCGTTCTCGAGATTCCTCCAGATTTCTCCAGGAGCCGAGCTCTGCCTGGAGGGCCCGCCGGCCGCGGCGGCAACAGCTCGTTTGTTTACGCACCTCCTCCTGGCCGCGCCGCTTAACAGGCTGAAAGGATTCCTTTCCCACGGCGTTTGTCTTCCCTGCAGCTCTACAGACTAATTTATGTCCTTGTTCTCGACAAAATTTGTTCCCATTATCAATTCAGGTGTTGCTCGTGCGGCCGATGTAACACGGACTTAGCACGGCCGCGCTGCTTCTGCCTTTCTTCCGTACTGAGCGTGCAGAGGGGATCTCGGGTCTTCCACCGTAGTCTATCGGATCAAAATACTCTTTACAGTAAAACAATGTTGCCGAATTACGTCATCCCGGGCGCTGATAAAACCAGGACAAGAGCCAAATTAAATTTTGGCTGGTTAAAATGGTAATATTGTTCACGTTGTTTTCTATCCCGTCGACTGATGAACTGGATTGAAGGATACCTTCTGCATAATAGTGGAACAGGATATAACGTTTCCATTGGTGGAAGATGAGTGGCGAATATTAATAGATAGTATCTGAAACCAAAATACACTACTGGCCATTAAAATTGCTACACAAAGAAAAAAGCAGATGATAAACGGGTATTCATTGGACAAATATATAATACTGGAACTGACATGTGATTACATTTTCACGCAATTTGGGTGCATATATCCTGAGAAATCAGTACCCAGAACAACCACCTCTCGCCGTAATAACGGCCTTGATACGCCTGGTCATTGAGTCAAACAGAGCTCGGATAGTGTGTACAGGTACAGCTGCCCATGCAGCTTCAACACGATACCACAGTTCATCACGAGTAGTGACAAGCCAGTTGCTCGGCCACCATTGACCAGATGTTTTCAATTGGTGAGAGATCTGGAGAATTTGCTGGCCAGGGCAGCAGTCAAACATTTCCTGTGTCCAGAAAGGCCCGTACAGGACCTGCGATCGTGCATTATCCTGCTGAAATGTAGGGTTTCGCAGGGATCGAATGAAGGGTAGAGCCACGGGTCGTAAAACATCTGAAATGTAACGTCCACTGTTCAAAGTGCCCTCAATGCGAACAAGAGGTGACCGAGACGTGTAAGCAATGGCACCCCATACCGTCATGCTGGGTGATACGCCAGTATGGCGATGACGAATACACGCTTCCAATGTGCGTTCACCGCTATGTCGCCAAACACAGATGCGACCATCATGATGCTGTAAACAGAACCTGGATTCATCCGAAAAAATGACGTTTTGCCATTCGTGTACCCACGTTCGTCGTTGAGTACACCATCGCAGGCGCTCATGTCTGTGATGCAGCGTCAAGGGTAACCGGAGCCATTGTCCATGCTGCTGCAAACGTCGTCGAACTGTTCGTCCAGATGGTTGTTGTCTTGCAAACGTCCTCATCTGCTGACTCAGGGATTGAGACGTGGCTGCACGATCCGTTACAGCCATGCGGATAACATGCCTGTCATCTCCACTATTAGCGATACGAGGCGCTTGGGATCCAGCACGGCGTTCCGTATTACCCTTCTGAACCCACAGATTCTGTATTCTGCTAACAGTCATTGGATCTCGACCGACGCGAGCAGCAATGTCGCGATACGATAAACCACAATCGCGATAGGCTACAATCCGACCTTTATCAAAGTCGGAAACGTGATGGTACGCATTTCTCCTCCTTACACGAGGCATCACAAAAATGTTTCACCAGGCAATGCCGGTCAACTGCTGTTTGTGTATGAGAAATCGGTTGTAAACTTTCGTGATGTCAGCACGTTGTAGGTGTCGCCACCGGAGCCAACCTTGTGTGAATGCTGTGAAAAGCTAATCATTTGCATATCACAGTATCTTCTTCCGGTCGGTTAAATTTCGCGTCTGTAGCACGTCATCTTCGTGGTGTAGCAATTTTAATGGCCAGTAGTGGAACTACGTTGTATGGGGCTTTCTTCCATGAACCAGAAAGCGATCTAAATCGTAGGTATGTCTGCCGAGTCAGTGCACGCCGCAAGTGCGACAAAGTAACATAACTTACGGGGCTCTAATCGAAAATGTAAATACTTTTTTAAAAATCATTACAGCCTTAGCTATTGATGGTCAGATCTAAAAGTTTGCATGTTTAAAGAAAAAGAGCTGTATTTTAACGGAAAAATCATAAAAGACGTAGAATTAATATTAAGGCAGAAATTTGAATTTTTAAATTTTTATTGTCTTTTTTATAAAACGCCGTAACTCGAATTTTAATCAAACAATGAATTTGAAAATGGTATATTCGTTTCCTAAAGAGGTCATAAGACCACTGTACTACAGTAATTAATTTATGTTACAAATCGTATTGTTAACAGAGTTTTGAATTTTGCACATCCAAAATTAAAGTTTTATTAATTCATACAGTCCTATAAAAACAAGAATGTAATAGCAGGATCTCGTATTTATTTAGTTACAATGAGACAGAAACATGTTTCGAATAGCTCATGTATATTTCATAGCTTTAAGGCATATACGTTTCTAGAAAAGGCTTCTAATAATAAAAAAATGTAAAACCGAGAAAATGAGCTTCAAAGATGTTACTCTCGTACTTCTACATACCTTACCTGAATTTTAAAACTCTCCACACGCTTCCTCTTCTCTCCCTTCGAACCTGCCAGGCCTGTATTTGTAGGTTATGCGCTGATACGACGGCTTGCAGTCAGCCTCATGAGGTCAGCTGAGGACCTGCAGTTCCAAGGTCGAGGCACCCGGCGATGGCCGGGAAAGCGCTCCGCTGACCACGTTCCCCTCCACACCACTTCCGGTGACGTCACTGGCAGAGGACGACAGGGCAGTGTGTCGGGCCTCTTCTACATATAGAATTTTTGTAGCAATCTGCTAAATGGAGATCCATGTTACATAACCATGCAATATTAGCCGATACTGTCAGATGCCCAGTCCGCTTCCGCGTACGCTCTGTTCATCAACAAAAGCTGTGGAGGTGTATTCATATCACATGCAGTCACCTTAACACGCTTCACCGTTAACGTTTATGTGGAAATACAAATGCTGTAGTTAACACAGTCAAAACTGGAGAGTGACTGACCTCCTGTCGCATTATTATCAAAATTATGTTTTCTACGGTCCATTTTCTCACAGTTTTTGCGACTGCGGTGGCGGCCGCTGACCAGTCGGGCGCACTTCTAAGTACGCGCGCCGCCAGTTATGCCGCCGCGTCCCCATCAGCCGCCACGGCGGCACGAGGGCGCTGCCTGCCGCTAACGACTGCACCGCTGCCAATGAGGTGCACGCATCCCCTCTCCGGAGCTGCAGCGGAGAGTGTACTGAAGTTCGAACCGCCCTGAGCCCAATTTGTGTTTGGAATAGTATTTACAGACATTCATAGTGGCCTGCGATGGGCATTCATCCACTGAGCCCATGTTCTGTGTTTGCCAGTTTACAGACTTTTACAGCGTCCATGGACGTTTTAATGAAGAGTGACTTTTTTTGTATCTCTATACAGGGTGGTCCATTGATAGTGACCGGGCCAAATATCTCACCAAATAAGCATCAAAACTAAAAAACTACAAAGAACAAAACTCGTCTAGCTTGACAGATGGCGCTATGGTTGTCCCGCTAGATGGCGCTGCCATAGGTCAAACGAATATCAACTGCGTTTTTTTTTTAAATTACGAACCCGCATTTTTATTACACATTCGTGTAGTACGTAAAGATATACTGAAAGGTCTCTGTTGGATTCCTTTCATCTTAATTTCTTAAATCTGTTGTCATTTACGGCATACATTCCACTTCTGAATTTACTGTGGTGTTTCTGACTCCATCTGGGAGAAGACTGAGCAGTGGAACGCGCTACTTTTACACATAAACAAGAACGATCTGTCACACTACTACACTTGAAACACAGTTTATATGTAATTCATGTCACCCAGTCTCATACGGAACCTACATCCGCTTTCTTTCATATACTGTATATGATAAGATACTGTCATCCCCCTTCCCTTCTGTGTGAAAGGATGAATGAGAAAATGTATTTCTAGTTGCATGCTGGATGGTAGCAGACAAGCCTGTCTGCTAGAGAACAGTAGGACCAATGTCGGAACAGGTAGCTACGCTTTCTAAAAGCAAAGAGGTTTCTATTCTTAGTATGGTGCTGTCCGTCCCTTGTCATGTTGGTATAGGAAGCTGCCTCTCTGCTCACTTCCGTTTTGTATCTGGAAGTACCCTCGGTAGGGGCCCAGGGCAGTCTGTCCGCGGCGAGCGTCTGAAGTGGTAAGATCCCCGGCTGAGGGCGTCTCTGCTAAGTCCGTAGGACAATGGAATTCTTAAGTTCAGCCTAACTGAAAATTTAATCACCTTTATTTCAGGTTTATCTCTAAAATATCTAATGTTATCTTAAATTGCAACGCAGTGTAATTCGAGTGTGAAGTTCATAATATCTTCCAGTAGTTGCTTTGTCACTACTTTGTGAGTAAAGTGGAACCACGTGTGGATGATCCGTAACTCTAACTAAGATCATCAATCTTAAATGCGAATGTGCGTGAGATTATAACGTCTCGACAATTTTTTTCAATATAGCAACTTTTCTTTATGTTCAACCCACGTGGGGTGTACTTTGTGAGACCAGTACCACGTGCTTATACAATTGTTTGATCCATCAGGTTAATAGTAAGACGATAGTAACCAGTTCGAGGTTTTTCTTCTGTAATTTGTGTTTCAATGTAATTTATTTTAATTATCAAAATTATTGTGGAGTTACACTCTTTGTGTAAACCAAGTTGACCATGTGAAGCATGTAGTGTAATCATCAAAGTAGCCCTCAGCAATTCTTTTCGGGAAGATTTCACAGAGAGTTAGTATGAATTTAGTATACCAGTGTGTGGTAATTTCATGATGGACAGGATTGCGCTACGAACGTAACTTCTTTGGGCGAAAATTGAATCGGTTGGTTGTGGTTAATTTCCTCTTGCATATGTTTCAAAGTTATTCGTGTGTTATTTCATGAATACAGTGTTTGATGCAGTCTCCCAATCTTGGCTCCATATTTGATGTGTTCCGTAAGATTACAAACTCACATTTTCACAATATTAAATAAGGCACCAGTTTAGTTATGAATCAAGTTTAATATGCTGAAATTTTAACGGAACAATGATCAATGTTAAAATAAATGTCCAAATATAAACTGATTTATTTCTTTTTATATATATAATCATCGGTTATCGTAAGATGAGTACTAAAAGATTATAATTAATGTTAGTCTGGTCGGGAATTTGGTAAACTAGACAGGATACCTGGTGAAACAGTTGGTCAGTAATGCAAGGATAACTTCCCCAGATGGCTCACAGCTTTTACCGGCTTTTATTATCTTGAATATCAGCACCGCTTTCAGAACAAATTAATGCATCAACATTACAATATGAATGTTTTAGTTGGACCACTTTTTTCGCTTGGAGATAGATGGCGCTGTGATAGTCACAAACGTATAAATACGTGCTATCACGTAACATTCCGCCAGTGCGTTCGGTATTTGCTTCGTGATACATTACCCGTGTTAAAATGGACCGTTTACCATTTGCGGAATACGTCGATATCGTGTTGATGTATGGCTATTGTGATCAAAATGCCCAACGGGCGTGTGTTATGTATGCTGCTCAGTATCCTGGACGAAGTCATCCAAGTGTCTGGACCGTTCGCCGGATAGTTACGTTATTTAAGGAAACAGGAAGTGTCAGCCACATGTGAAACGTCAACCACGACCTGCAACAAATGATGATACCTAAGTAGGTGTTTTAGCTGCTGTCGCGGCTAATCCGCACATCAGTAGCAGACAAATTGCGCGAGAATCGGGATCTCAAAAACATCGGTGTTGACAATGCTACATCAACATCGACTGCACCCGCACCATATTGTATGCACCAGTAATTGCATGGCGACGACTTTGAACGTCGTGTACAGTTCTGCCACTGGGCACTAGAGAAATTACGGGACAATGACAGATTTTTTGCACGCTCTCTATTTGGCGACGAAGCGTAATTCACCAACAGCAGTAACGTAAACCGGCGTAATATGCACTATTGGGCATCGGAAAATCCACGATGGTTGTGACAAGCGGAACATCAGCGACCTTGGCGGGTTAATGTATGGTGCGGCATTATGAGAGGAAGGATAATGGGCCCCCACTTTATCAATGGCAATCTAAATGGTGCAATGTATGCTGATTTCCTACGTAATTTTCTACAAGATGACAGAATGGCGATGTACTTCCAACATGATGGATGTCCGGCACATAGCTCGCGTGCGATTGAAGCGGTATTGAATAGCATATTTCATGACAGATGGACTGGTCGTCGAAGCACCATACCATGGCCCTCCCGTTCGCCGGATCTGACGTCCCCGGATTTCTTTCTGTGGGGAAAGTTGAAGGATATTTGCCATCGTGATCCACCGACAACGCCTGACAACATGCGTCAGCGCATTGTCAATACATGTGTAAACATTACAGAAGGCGAACTACTCGCTGTTGAGATGAATGTCGTTACACGTATTGCCAAATGCATTGAGGTTGACGGACATCATTTTGAGCATTTATTGCATTAATGTGGTGTTTATAGGTAATCACTCTGCAACAGTATGCGTTCTCAGAAATGGTAAGTTCACAAAGGTACATGTATCACATTGGAACAACCGAAATAAAATACTTAAACGTACCTACGTTCTGTATTTTAATTTAAGAAACCTACCTGTTACCAACTGTTAGTCTAAAATTGTGAGCTATACGTTTGTGACGATTACAACGCCATCTATCACAAAGCGAAGAAAGTGGTCCAACTAAAACATTCATATTTACGTACTACACGAATATGTAATAAAAATGGGGGTTCCTATTTTTAAAAAAACGCAGTTGATATCCGTTTTACCTATGGCAGCGCCATCTAGTGGGCCAACCATAGCGCCATCTGGTTTCTCCTTCAAGCTAGACAAGTTTCGTTCTTTGTAGTTTTTTCGTTTGACGCTTATTTCGGGAGATATTTGGCCCGGTCACGATCAATGGACCACCCTGTATATTTCTATAGTAAATTCTACTGTTAGCCACTCACGCTGCAAGTACAACAACAAAGTTAGGTATTATTATGTACTATTAATGTTAAATGTAGAATAAATTAATATATGAATTCTGTGTTCATGAACACCATCTGTTCCTCGCTCCTGTACCCACTAAAGAACTACACAGCGTGCGTGGAAGACATAACAGCGGTAATAATAGACAAATCACTACAATATCTCAAACTAACCTCCGTCATATGTTAACATGTACATCCGTCTACAAATTGCCCAAAAGAAAAGTCACAATGAACTAAATGTTTTAACTAATCTAATATGTGTTTCTTACCGATTAAGCCTATCTATTCCTATACTAGTTAATATCTGCTACATATTCGCTTCACTTAATAACTGTAGCTCCGTGCACTGCATTTTTCAAATGTATAGAAAATCCATCACAACACATGCAGCAATAAACAACAAAAGTTGCTGATGATGCCAACGTAAAATGTCATCCCTTGTGTCAAAGATAAAGTATATCTCCTAAAATCCACCTGAACAGAACTGAGAGCTCAGCATTATTGAACAAACGCTCTCAGTAACAGCCTACCATACCGATGGCATTGATAAATTACATCACGGAAGTGGAACTAGCATCTTGCCTGTATCTGTTTGTACCACTCCATTCTTCGATCTTCTCTGCCTCAGTGTCGACGGCACTCGAGTCCCGGTACTTCCAAGGATTTCTCCTTGCTGGGAGGACAGCATTCCTGGCATTTGAGGAGCTACTTCAATAGCGGCTCCGAGGTTTGGAAAGTGTGCAAAACGGCCCTGAGAGCGCGGTGTCAAACCCACTCTGACCCATCTGTATTCGCATGAGGCCACCTGGCGGAGGTTGACACGGCGGCCGGTTGACATTCCTCGGGCCTTCAAGGGCTGGGCGAGAAACTCGTTTAAAAAAAATAAATCCCCCTGCTTCATTTCAACTTTTCGACTGCTGAACAAGCTATCCTGCAACCTGCATCGCTACCAAAACCATTCTGCTATCATGAGGAGACTGAAGCTTCACGTGTCACCACGGCTGCAGCCATCCCTTGCGCGCGCCCCAGCTGCTTCCCAACTGTCCAACAACGGACCATTATCTCCACAAAGCAACACAGAAAAACTATAATAAAATTGTCACTGTCACATTCCCTTTGAATATATTTTACGAGATAACTAATCTCTTCTGGTAAACTTACGTTACCATAAGGCTTAGCACAAATAATATAATTATAAAGTTGTTGACAAGTCTGCATATTATATGATAAACTTGTATTCCAGTAATTTCCACAATACCGACTGCGCACAACCAGACGTATAAAACGTAAAATCTTTTCCCTTCTGCTGTAAAAGATGGCAAACACTTCTGGTCCATCCATCTCCCAGGCGCAATGTTTATTTATTGTGTATGTGGGCCGGTCTTTTACAAGCAGATAGAATGATTGAGCACTATTGTTATCATTACGACTTTTTTTGCTTCATAATTATATGCTCTTATCTGGAAAGCTACAATAAAGTACACAAATCACATTTCCTCGGATAGTAATAAATTATGTATTAATTATTTATTTCTGATACTTAATTTTAAAAAAAGGAGATAAAAGACTACAACTACTTCTACTACCACAAAACTACATTAAAACCCTTAACCAATTACCCTGCTACCAATCGACTACAAACACTACAGAATTTGTTCTCCGTTTCTTCATTTATTTTGGTGCGTTTAACTCTTAGACCGTTGTTTCCGCCACTGGATCCGCTCTCGTACTACCCCAGCCAACAGCCATAGTCATCTGGATTTCTTGGGCATCGGGCAGCACGTCAGCAGCGTTTCACGGTAGCGAGTGATTGCACACAGTACTGTTACTTCTTAAAGGCCACACTTCTATGATCCGTTGTACCAACGCAATGTAGGTTCTTGGGACAGTAATTCATTCGGTGGTCGCCGATCTCAGTCATCTTCTCTCCAGCTGAAGAGTATGTTGTCTAGCCTGGGTGGCAGCATGGTGACTTATGGTTGAATGTCTCGTGAAATCTTCTTTGTCCTTCCTGGATACTGCGGCTGCAGTACCGTCCAAGATGCGGCAGATGGACTCGCTCCTTGGTGCTGTGTTGGGACCGCATATCCATAACACCTGACGTCCATTACCTCTTTGCATTTTCGCACAGTGTGTGTTCTGCTGTGTGCACATTGCCAGAGGCGCAGCTATCATTCATCTGTCTTCTGATTTTGTATAGATATGTGGAATAATGGCGATGACCAGTCAGCTAATGTATCAGTCCATTCGATGGCTTATGAAATCTCGTTTTTAATTTCTTCGTATGTTCTCCTGCCACTGCCTGAAGTGTCCCATCTATTTTGCCACAGTTTTAGTGAGTGACATTTTATTGCCTTTTTCGAACTGGCCTCAGCCTCTAGTATCCTTCGTACTTCAAAGTGACTGCCTTTCTTTAACGAGAAAAAGGCCCCCCTTTTCCTAACTTCCAAGTCCAGTGGGGAAATTCCTAGGATTAGGAACAAAACATCTTTCGGGGTAGTGCAGTATGCACCCGTTAAAGTTAGTAAAATGTTCAAATGTGTATGAAATCTTATGCGACTCAACTGCTAAGGTCATCAGTCCCTAAGCTTACACACTACTTAACCTAAATTATCCTAAGGACGAACACACACACATCCATGCCCAAGTGGGGACTCGAACTTCCGCGGGGACCAGCCGCACTGTCCATGACTGCAGCGCCTCAGACCGCTCGGCTAATCCCGCGCGGCTAAAGTTAGTAGGACGCCTCGTTTAACTCTGCTCACTGATGAGGCTGGCTTCACTAGCTGCGAGCCCATACCCTCGCACCGTATTACGTCTGATGCTAGTATACATTGATAGTGTACGCTGATAGTCTTCTAGGGAATCCGAAATTGCCTATTTGGAATGGTTTTAATTGTACTGATCGCGTTTGTACCTTTTCTGCCTGCTTCCTCTGCATGATGTGCAAAGTTAACGACGTTCGTCCAGAAATACCTCTACATATCTCGTTACTGCACTTCTCCTAATCGTTACATCATTTAATTTTATTTTAGGGTTTGGTACTAGGTTTCCTTTCAGCAGGAGGTAAGCTGAAATTTTGTGGCAGAAGAAAACTGTGTGCCTGGCGGAGTTTCGAACTCGGGTCTTTGTAGTAGTGCTTGGGTAGCTCAATCGATGGAGCGCTTATAGGGAAAGGACCTGACTTCAAGTCTCGGTCCGGTACACAGCTGTAATCTGGCTATGGCTCTGAGCACTATGGGACTTAACATCTATGGTCATCAGTGCCCTGTAACTTAGAACTACTTAAACCTAACTAACCTAAGGACATCATACAACACCCAGTCATCACGAGGCAGAGAAAATCCCTGACCCCGCCGGGAATAGAACCCGGGAACCCGGGCGCGGGAAGCGAGAACGCTACCGCACGACCACGAACTGCGGACAGCTGTAATCTGCCGGGAAGTTTCATATCAACGCACAGTCCGCTGGAGAGTAAAAGTTCATTCTGGAAGTATGTTGTTTTGTTAGGTACTAGTGACAATTAAACACTTCGACATCGACATTCAAGTTCGTGGAGGGTCGCATAACATTTGTCTTCTACAATTCTTCTGGAGTCACCACTTACAAGGAACAGCTCGTCATCTGCAGATGCCGCCAGTCCGCTGATGCTTGCACTGTCGTGTAACTTTTGCAGTATGGGCTCGAGCGCTACATCCGAAAACTCCGGATCACACAGTGATCCCTGAAGACAGCGTGTTGTTGTTGTCTTCGGTATTTTCTTTCCAAGACATGTTTAAGAAGCATGTCGCCAAGTGCCAATAATCTCCCTGGCAATTACACGGTGCTTCTGGACACTCCAAACCCCTAAAGCGACTAAAGAAAGACGGCCACCAAAGGTTATCGAAAGCGCCAGCAACGTCAGTCATCTTCGTTAGAGCGTAGGTACAATCTGTCGTTAGCGAAATCGCCTTATTAATTGCATCTTCAGTTGTCTTGCCTCTTCTAAATCCGCATTGGTGAGGGCTCATCCCGTGTAGCAGTCTGAGATCTTTTAATCTTTTGCATAATAGTTTTTCAAGTATATTGTGCCTGTGTGCGATATGACGAGGCTCCGGCTACGGAGCCAGCATGTTTTGTTTGCTAGCGTTCCTAGAACTGCATGTCCGGTCCCGATAGGGTGTGCGATCCTCTGGCGCCACACGTACGCTGGTGATGGGAACCGCCGAATGAAAACAATCGATTCATTCCATTATTTGGAAAACAATCGACTCATTCGGTTGCATTTTGACGTATCGGTTGAATTATTCATTCATTCGGAGTGAAACCAGTCCTTGGGAACATACGAATGAAAACAGTCGACACCGATGCACCTTTGCATATTGGAGTCTCTCTTTCCAAGTGAAGTGCGTGTTATAATTTTTTTTCATTTCATTTAAATACTTATTTTCTGCTTTTTAGTCTCGTGTGTGTGTGTGTGTGTGTGTGTGTGTGTGTGTGTTTGTTTGTTTGTTTGTTTGTGTGTGTGTGTGAATTTTTTCAGCTGATTTCAAACATCTTGATGAGATTACAGCCGAAACATGCGGTAAACTTCAGGTTTATTGCAGTTTCTCTTCAAATGAGTCAACCAATATATTGCTTCCTCCTACGTATAACTCGCAAAAAGACCCCAAGACGTAAAAATTAGAGAGAATCGTGCTCACATGGAAGCTCAGCAGCAGTCGTTCTTAACTGCGAAACATTCACGACTGGAACTGGAAAACGGCGAAATACCATCGCTACGCCAAGTACTTTTCACCACACACCAGAAAAGAAACTGAGTTAGTGTTACGTTATCATCAGGTTCTGGTCTAAGTTCAAATTTTAAAGTCTTTAGCTCATCGGAAAGTTGGTTTAATATCAGTTGCAAAATTTGACAAATAGACCGAAAAACAAAGTACCCTCCGCCACACATCAGACTCGAAAGTGAGGTAATATTGCAGTGTCATCCTGTTCTGAACTTTGTTGAAAATTTCAAGTCTTTACGTTATGTGGAGGTTAGTTTAAAATCAATTGCGAAATATTTACCGAACAAATAGGAAACGAACCTAATAAGAATGTGTTGAAAAGCGATCGTTCCTTTATATACACACACATTTACAGTGCAGCAGCACATATTTAACTTTTAAAACAACCAAAAATTGATATTTAATGCCACAAGTACCAACAAATCGTATTTCAATAAGTAAATACAAACATTCTGAATACACTTTATTTTTAGAAGTATACGTTTCATTCACATGTCCTTGAAATAAAATATTTTATTTGTCACTAAAAAATGTTGTCAGCCCTATTCTCCGTCCGTCATAAGAATAAACCTGATGTAAACAAACACAAACACGGTGATTGGTCCGAAGCCGTAGCACACCTACATAGGTGCTGTTGCGCTCTTGGAAGTATGTCGTACTTACTTATTAGATATTATATTTTTAGTAAGCTACGTTAAATGGAACTTTAAGATGTTTAACTGTATTAGCAGCCATCAACGTTTTTCTCAGGCACGCTTTAGTTATGTCGTTTTTATTTTAAGAAACGTATATAGTCACAGCCTCTGCGCTGTTGTGCTCTGATTGTCTCGCTGTTAACATGCAGTGTGAAAATGGCCGAGGCTACTCCCTGTTCCGTAGTGAAACACGGTTAAAAAGTGCTGACAAATAGGTAGTTCTTAATGTTTGTCATAAATTTACAGAGATAAACGACTTTCAAATACAATTCAGCCGAACGTGTGCTGTCGTGTGTAGTGCAACCGGTAACGTAGTAGTTTATTAATGCAATGAAGTAAATGCTGCGCTAGTTCGGAAGCGTCGCCCAAATCAGTTTCTTTTTCTTTCCTCGCTCAATTTGAATTACCCTCATTTCATAACTGTAAAATTAATCATCTTTTTTTGAATAATGTACGTCTTGTTTTTAATTACATATTGCACGCGAAATTACTGTTTTCGTTTCAAATATAAATTCTCAATTACCTATATTTTATGAAAGCCTGTTAATAAAGGTTGCTTAAATTAAGAAAACTTATTTTAATTTTTAAGGCAAAAATGAAAGACTAAATTCTCTTTATTTGGACTATGTCCATTGTTTTATACCACAGAGGTAGGTAAATATCGTAGAAACATGGAAAAGAATCATTATCACAGCATCGAGCACATAATACGAGGGCAGTTCAATAAGTAATGCAACACATTTTTTTTCTGAAACAGGGGTTGTTTTATTCAGCATTGAAATACACCAGGTTATTCCCCAATCTTTTACCTACACAACACTATTTTTCAACGTAATCTCCATTCAATGCTACGGCCTTACGCCACCTTGAAATGAGGGCCTGTATGCCTGCACGGTACCATTCCACTGGTCGATGTCGGAGCCAACGTCGTACTGCATCAATAACTTCTTCATCATCCGCGTAGTGCCTCCCACAGATTGCGTCCTTCATTCGGCCAAACATATGGAAATCCGACGGTGCGACGGTGCGAGATTGGGGCTGTAGGGTGCATGAGGAAGAACAGTCCACTGAAGTTTTGTGAGATCCTCTCGGGTGCGAAGACTTGTGTGAGGTCTTGCGTTGTCATGAAGAAGGAACACGCCTACGAACACGCTGAAGTCGTTTCTTCAATTTCTGAAGAGTAGCACAATACACTTCAGAGTTGATCGTTTGACCATGGGGAAGGACATCGAACAGAATAACCCCTTCAGCGTCCCAGAAGACTGTAACCATGACTTTACCGGCTGAGGGTATGGCTTTAAACTTTTTCTTGGTAGGGGAGTGGGTGTGGGGCCACTCCACTGATTGCCGTTTTGTTTCAGGTTCGAAGTGATGAACCCATGTTTCATCGCCTGTAACAATCTTTGACAAGAAATTGTCACCCTCAGCCACATGACGAGCAAGCAATTCGGCACAGAATTGCTCTTTATGGTGTTCAGTTAGACAACGAGGGACTCAGCGGGAACAAACCTTTGAATATCCCAACTGGTGAACAATTGTGACAGCACTACCAACAGAGATGTCAAGTTGAGCACTGAGTTGTTTGATGGTGATCCGTCGATCATCTCAAACGAGTGTGTTCGCACGCTCCGCCATTGCAGGAGTCACAGCTGTGCACGGCCGGCCCGTACGCGGGATATCAGACAGTCTTGCTTGACCTTGCGGCGATGATGACACACGCTTTGCCCAACGATTCACCGTGCTTTTGTCCACTGCCAGATCACCGTAGACATTCTGCAAGCGCCTATGAATATCTGAGATGCCCTGGTTTTCCGCCAAAAGAAACTCGATCACTGCCCGCTGTTTGCAACGCACATCCGTTACAGACGCCATTTTAACAGCTCCGTACAGCTCTGCCACCTGTCGGAAGTCAATGAAACTATACGAGACGAAGCGGGAATGGTTGAAAATATTCCACAAGACATTTCCGGTTTTTTCAACCAAAATTGGCCGAGAAAAAAAATGTGTTGCATTACTTATTGAACTGCCCTCGTACAAACGCTGCATTTTTACATTTGCTACTGTACCATTACGATATGAACCCAACAGAACGGATCTGAAGCCAAGCTGTGGGATTTGGCCCGAGAAGTAACAAGACTGTTAAGCTGGCAGACGTATTGGAACCAACGCACGCAGCTTTGTCAGTGCCGAACGCTGGCGGCATATAGAACGGCTCGTCATAAAAGAAGAAGAGAAAATGTTGCGCCTGGTTGGCTTCGTGGGTTCTGTTGTTGATAGGCTCGCTATCAACGTACCAGGTGACACTTCCAGAACTGAAATATATTTCTCGGATTCGGATAAGGAAGGAGCTTAGAGATTACGAGACGTCTGACTGTAATTAATACCTTCAATGGCTTCAACAGTACGGTGAAATCCCTGCAGTATGCTTTTGCACCACACATAGCTCACTCAGAAAAATTACCCTGTGTTTAAGTTAGGAATTTTCACCACTATGTCAGGTGAGAACGAGAGCATTTTACGTTTTCTGTCTGGTGACCTAAGAAGCGCTCGGTAGCGCTAAAGTTTTGCCGAATATTATTTCATTCTCTTTGAAAATTAAACGTCATTCGAAACTATATTGTTTCTATGCCCGTCTCTTTATAAGTCTGAACTGCAACTGCTCACATCATTGCAGGGTAGCTGGACCGTTGGTTGGCCAGTGATGTCCAAGTTTAATGCACCGTTAAAGCTGTTGTCCTGCACATTATCGCTCAGTCTATGTGCGTGTAACACAGAAGAAAACCTATCCTTATGATCGTACTTGACTTCCGCTCCGCCTGAAAGAAAATCCAATGAGATTCAAGCAAACGCGGAAGAATACATGGCGTAATGTTTACATCAGGTTTATTCTTATGATGAACACTGTATAGTAATGGTTCATGTATAACGGAAAAGACTGAAAAAGTACGTAAATAAAATCACTCAGACCGACTGAACGAAAAAACAATGGACTAACCAGTAGGTTCTTGGAAACAGTTATTTCTCCCATCACCCTAAGTGCGCTGCCTTCTTCGCACACTGCAGTGGTGTGTTCTCAAGGCCGGCCACGGTGGCCGAGCGGTTCTAGGCGCGTCAGTCCGGAACCGCGTGACTGCTACGGTCGCAGGTTCGAATCCTGCCTCGGGCATGGATGTGTGTGATGTGCTTAGGTTAGTTAGGTTTAAGTAGTTCTAAGTTCTAGGGGACTGATGACCTCAGAGGTTAAGTCCCATAGTGCTCAGAGCCATTTGAACCATTTTTTTGTGTTCTCATGCCTATCGCTTCCGGCACGCGCGATCTGCGAGCTCGGAGATAAGGTAGGCTGGCGCGATGTCAGCTCACGTTTCCACGCGGCGTTTGGGAGATTAACCTATTGAAGGATATTGTTCAACTATATGTGTGGTGGGTGTCCAGCGCACCGGTATCGGAGGTGTAACTGGCGCAGAGGTTGCCGCTGAGGCGCGACTGGCAATTACGGGCTTTTGGCGAAGTCAACGCCATGGGTTTTTGGTGGTTGCTGCGCGGACGAGGTGGGAGTTCTCTTCTGGACCGACAGAGGGACCAGCTGGGGCATCACCCGGACTGGCTTCCGCGGAGTGCGCTCCGGGGTCCTGCGACCGGCTTGGTGCCCAGCTGCCCTGATCGTAGCGTAGACCAACCGTTACGTGATGCATCCGCTGCCCTCATGCGCGACGACAGCAGTAGTGGTAATGTGCGTAGCTCCGGCATTAAGGGAAGTAGGATGGTGATCCAAAAAATGACTCCAATTTGCTTAAAAATATAAAGAAAACGTTTATTTCCGTAAAATTGTACATAGGCTTGAAGCTTGAACATCCTTCTATATTTTCACATAATTGCCATTTCTATCGATGCTTTCTTGTAAACGCTGTAGCAGTATTTGTATGGCCAAGTCACATTATCTCGCCGCCATGCCATCGAAGGAGCGTCGGACCTCATCTTTGACCTTGTCATAGTCATTGAAGCGCCTTCCAGCCAAGTGTTGTTTCGATTGGATAAAAATTTGGTAGTCACTGCGTGCTATTTCTGGACTATAGGATGGGCGGGTGGTGATGTCCTATCCGAACTGTTGCGGAAGATCCACGGTTTGACGGGCGATCTGGGGCCGAGCATTGTCGTAGAGAAGGCTGTCGACATTTATTGTTGTCCCAGGAACCATGAAGTCGACCAACGATACCCAATTTCGATCCCAAAACACAATTGCCATGACTTTACGGCTTACTGTGTTCTTCTAAATTTGGGTGAGTGGGTATGCGGCCACTTGGGGGTTTGTTGTTTGGTCTCAAATGTGAAATGGAAAGCCCACGTTTCGTCACATGTGAATATTGAATCCAAAAGGTTGCAGTTTGTGGTCTTCTGTCAGCATTCTTGGCACTCATCTTGCGCACACCTTCTGAAATTGCAACACTTCAGTCAAAAACCTGTGAATAGCGCTTCGAGAAACCTCAGGAACAAAATCGCAGGGCTCAATCGAGAGCGATCCGCCGATCTTGAAGTACTGTTTGCGCGACCTTCGGGACTGGTTCTTTCCTCGTCATGAATTTCAGTACGACCAATTGCAAACTCTTTAAACAACTACCGAACATTTCTGAAATCAGAATGAGATTTTCACTCTGCAGCGGAGTGTGCGCTGATATGAAACTTCCTGGCAGTTTAAAACTGTGTGCCCGACCGAGTCTCGAACTCGGGACCTTTGCCTTTCGCGGGGAAGTGCTCTACCATCTGAGCTACCGAAGCACGACTCACGCCCGGTCCTCACAGCTTTACTTCTGCCAGTACCTCGTCTCCTACCTTCCAAACTTTACAGAAGCTCTCCTGCGAACCTTGCAGAACTAGCACTCCTGAAAGAAAGGATACTGCGGAGACATGGCTTAGCCACAGCCTGGGGGATGTTTCCAGAATGAGATTTACACTCTGCAGAGGAGTTTGCGCTGATATGAAACTTCTGGCAGATTAAAACTGTGTGCCCGACCGAGACTCGAACTCGGGATCTTTGCCTTTCGTGGGCAAGTGCTCTACCATCTGAGCTACCGAGGCACTACTCACGCCCGGCCCTCACAGCTCTACTTCTGCCAGTATCTCGTCTCCTACGGAGCTCAGATGGTAGAGCTCTTGCCCGCGAAAGGCAAAGGTCCCGAGTTCGAGTCTCGGCCGGGCACACACTTTTAATCTGCCAGGAAGTTTCATTTCTGAAATCCATTCACGGCTCTCCATACACTTCCGTGAACTGTTTTTAAATGTGACTGATTTAACGCCTTTTTGGACTTAAAAACCGAATGACTGCGCAAACTTCGCACCTGGCGGCAGTGGCTAACGGGAGCTCCGTTACAAACAGCTGCCGAGCCAAGACTGAAAGCTGCTGCAGATGTGCGGTGGTTTCTGTAAAGAGGCGAGGGAGCAATGAAAAAAAAGAAAGAAAGAAAACAGTGTGGCCATCCGCCACGCAAAGTTTCCTTGCCGCCCAAATGTTCTGGAGACGTTACTTTTGTGGTTACTCTCGTAATAGGCAGTTCAAACGCCTCCCTGTATCAGACTCAGCTGCACCGAGGCTGCAGGACGAATCAACTGTACAGGCTTCATAGAAGTCTTTCCAGACAGTTCAGTCTCTGGTGCACAGTATTCTAATTTACGAGACGTTTCGAGGAATAATTCCCATTCCCAACTACGTTTTCCGGAAAAACTAAACTGATATGAAATTAGTTACCTCTCATGACTGAAATTCGGGATGATCTCTTGTTCACCCCGCAGAGTGGAAACATAGACTAACTTTTTCTGCTTTTCGTTACGATCAATGACGGCACTGCCCTGCAGATAGTGAATTGTTGTTTACGAATATTTAGAAGAAAAGTGTACTTATTAGTTTTCCTAGGGGCACATCCATTGTTACATTCTTTTCTGTTGAACATTCGCCGTCCCGCATAACATACTGCATTCTGTTAGTCATCAGATGATAATGTGGTGTAACGCGA
The DNA here is from genome assembly GCF_023898315.1 of Schistocerca nitens. Taxonomy (NCBI): domain Eukaryota; kingdom Metazoa; phylum Arthropoda; class Insecta; order Orthoptera; family Acrididae; genus Schistocerca; species Schistocerca nitens. Next base: position 30,939,731 of record NC_064617.1, read on the forward strand.
AACGCCTTTCCCAAGTCCAGGAACACAGACTTCAACTGTTTATCAGTCTCAGCTATCGTGTCCGCAGCTCGTGATCGTGCGGTAGCGTTCTGGCTTCCCACGCCCGGGTTCCCGAGTTCGATTCCCGGCGGGGTCAGGGATTTTCTCTGCCTCGTGATGACTGGGTGTTGTGTGCTGTCCTTAGGTTAGTTAGGTTTAAGTAGTTCTAAGTTCTAGGGGACTGATGACCATAGATGTTAAGTCCCATACTCCTCAGAGCCACTTGAACCAACCTCAACTATCTCCGAAGTATGGTACTAAATGAAAGAGAATTACTTGTTACAAAGATGTTTCTTTTCTGAACGCATGTCAGTGCTTTTGAAGAAAGATTTCTCTCTATGAACGTCATAGTTCATAATACGTTTCATCGTAGCACAACAGACAGGCACCATGGATGCTGGTATGTACTCTCGCGTGCTACAGTACACAAATAACATTTTCCCATATTGTCAGCTCATTTCAGTGCCATGCTGCAGTCTGCAGTGAAATGGTTATGAGTTGCTTCTTCTTTTCCTAGTCAACTAATAATTTACGTTAAATTATTGCAAGATAACTTTGCTCTTTTGAGGATGAATATTTTACCGTTACCTACAACTTCAGTTGGCTAATGTAGAACATTTAAGTAGCAGGGAGGTTGTTTCCCGACTTTACTCATAGCTGCAAAGCACAAAGTAGTTTTATGTGTCTCGCTTGTTTAATAATATCAAAATTCTTAACCTAATTTGCAGTTGTACATCGAGTGCTCTACTTGGCGTGCAGACCCAGTGACGCCGGACCAGCGACATTGTAGCGATTTCGTGTTTGGTCGTCTACTTCTACACTCCTGGAAATGGAAAAAAGAACACATTGACACCGGTGTGTCAGACCCACCATACTTGCTCCGGACACTGCGAGAGGGCTGTACAAGCAATGATCACACGCACGGCACAGCGGACACACCAGGAACCGCGGTGTTGGCCGTCGAATGGCGCTAGCTGCGCAGCATTTGTGCACCGCCGCCGTCAGTGTCAGCCAGTTTGCCGTGGCATACGGAGCTCCATCGCAGTCTTTAACACTGGTAGCATGCCGCGACAGCGTGGACGTGAACCGTATGTGCAGTTGACGGACTTTGAGCGAGGGCGTATAGTGGGCATGCGCGAGGCCGGGTGGACGTACCGCCGAATTGCTCAACACGTGGGGCGTGAGGTCTCCACAGTACATCGATGTTGTCGCCAGTGGTCGGCGGAAGGTGCACGTGCCCGTCGACCTGGGACCGGACCGCAGCGACGCACGGATGCACGCCAAGACCGTAGGATCCTACGCAGTGCCGTAGGGGACCGCACCGCCACTTCCCAGCAAATTAGGGACACTGTTGCTCCTGGGGTATCGGCGAGGACCATTCGCAACCGTCTCCATGAAGCTGGGCTACGTTCCCGCACACCGTTAGGCCGTCTTCCGCTCACGCCCCAACATCGTGCAGCCCGCCTCCAGTGGTGTCGCGACAGGCGTGAATGGAGGGACGAATGGAGACGTGTCGTCTTCAGCGATGAGAGTCGCTTCTGCCTTGGTGCCAATGATGGTCGTATGCGTGTTTGGCGCCGTGCAGGTGAGCGCCACAATCAGGACTGCATACGACCGAGGCACACAGGGCCAACACCCGGCATCATGGTGTGGGGAGCGATCTCCTACACTGGCCGTACACCACTGGTGATCGTCGAGGGGACACTGAATACTGCACGGTACATCCAAACCGTCATCGAACCCATCGTTCTACCATTCCTAGACCGGCAAGGGAACTTGCTGTTCCAACAGGACAATGCACGTCCGCATGTATCCCGTGCCACCCAACGTGCTCTAGAAGGTTAAGTCAACTACCCTGGCCAGCAAGATCTCCGGATCTGTCCCCCATTGAGCATGTTTGGGACTGGATGAAGCGTCGTCTCACGCGGTCTGCACGTCCGGCACGAACGCTGGTCCAACTGAGGCGCCAGGTGGAAATGGCATGGCAAGCCGTTCCACAGGACTACATCCAGCATCTCTACGATCGTCTCCATGGGAGAATAGCAGCCTGCATTGCTGCGAAAGGTGGATATACACTGTACTAGTGCCGACATTGTGCATGCTCTGTTGCCTGTGTCTATGTGCCTGTGGTTCTGTCAGTGTGATCATGTGATGTATCTGACCCCAGGAATGTGTCAATAAAGTTTCCCCTTCCTGGGACAATGAATTCACGGTGTTCTTATTTCAATTTCCAGGAGTGTATATACGAATTGCGACCCTGCCGTTAGATTCGAGTGCACAAATTGACTGTTGCGATACGCCAATGGGCGTAAATGAGCAGAAATAAACGAGAACCAGTGAGTGTCACGCTAACTGGTTGTCCAGCACAGGCGCTGATCCCCTGCAAATTTATTTCGTCTTTGCGTTGTCTCCTACTAGGTAATTTTACATATATAACAGTTACAGATCAAATTCAGGAGTATCAGGTGTGAACGCGCGATGTTCACTGAGAGAAAATACAGTGTATAGTTGAAGAATGTCAGAGTGAATAATGTTAGGTACAAGAGTGTTTGACAAAGTCAAAATTTCTTGGGGTTACCTTTCCTTTCATAATTACTTAGGTAACTTACGTCACACCGTAATTTAAATGGTATGATGCACATCATTTTCTTCAGCAGTCAGACAGTTGAACGCAGCATCTGATATATGTCCTCTAGTTGGAACCACAATAAATTGTACGTTAAGTGCAAGGGTAGTGTTATTCAACAAAAAGCCACATACTGGCGTACATTTCTCAACCTCCATATATACAATACATAACACAGCACACTTCACAAAACGTACTATCCTTTGACTCTGATATCAATAATCAATACCTGGAACCTGCCAAGAGATAGGAGTACAGATATGTAGATTTTTTAAGAATGGCTGTCGCCAGGATATCATTAGTTCTATGTCGTCTACTCCAGGAGCCTTGTTTCGGCTTAGGTATTTCACTACCTCCCCCCCCCCCCCCCCCATGAACCATGGATGGACCTTGCCGTTGGTGGGGAGGCTTGCGTGCCTCAGCGATACAGATAGCCGTACCGTAGGTACAACCACAACGGAGGGGTATCTGTTGAGAGGCCAGACAAACGTGTGGTTCCTGAAGAGGGGCAGCAGCCTTTTCAGTAGTTGCAAGGGCAACAGTCTGGATGATTGACTGATCTGGCCTTGTAACAATAACCAAAACGGCCTTGCTGTGCTGGTACTGCGAACGGCTGAAAGCAAGAGGAAACTACGGCCGTTATTTTCCCCGAGGGCATGCAGCTTTACTGTATGATTAAATGACGATGGCGTCCTCTTGGGTAAAATATTCCGGAGGTAAAATAGTCCCCCATTCGGATCTCCGGGCGGGGACTACTCAAGAGGATGTCGTTATCAGGAGAAAGAAAACTGGCATTCTACGGATCGGAGCGTGGAATGTCAGATCCCTTAATCGGGCAGGTAGGTTAGAAAATTTAAAAAGGGAAATGGATAGGTTAAAGTTAGATATAGTGGGAATTAGTGAAGTTCAGTGGCAGGAGGAACAAGACTTCTGGTCAGGTGACTACAGGGTTATCAACACAAAGTCAAATAGGGGTAATGCAGGAGTAGGTTTAATAATGAATAGGAAAATAGGAATGCGGGTAAGCTACTACAAACAGCATAGTGAACGCATTATTGTGGCCAAGATAGATACGAAGCCCACACCTACTACAGTAGTACAAGTTTATATGCCAACTAGCTCTGCAGATGACGAAGAAATTGAAGAAATGTATGACGAAATAAAAGAAATTATTCAGATAGTGAAGGGAGACGAAAATTTAATAGTCATGGGTGACTGGAATTCGAGTGTAGGAAAAGGGAGAGAAGGAAACGTAGTAGGTGAATATGGATTGGGGCTAAGAAATGAAAGAGGAAGCCGTCTGGTAGAATTTTGCACAGAGCACATCTTAATCATAGCTAACACTTGGTTTAAGAATCATGACAGAAGGTTGTATACATGGAAGAACCCTGGAGATACTAAAAGGTATCAGATAGATTATATAATGGTAAGACAGAGATTTAGGAACCAGGTTTTAAATTGTAAGACATTTCCAGGGGCAGATGTGGACTCTGACCATAATCTATTTGTTATGACCTGTAGATTAAAACTGAAGAAACTGCAAAAAGGTGGGAATTTAAGGAGATGGGACCTGGATAAACTGACTAAACCAGAGGTTGTACATTCAGGGAGAGCATAAGGGAACAATTGACAGGAATGGGGGAAAGAAATACAGTAGAAGAGGAATGGGTAGCTTTGAGGGATGAAGTAGTGAAGGCAGCAGAGGATCAAATAGGTAAAAAGACGAGGGCTAGTAGAAATCCTTGGGTAACAGAAGAAATATTGAATTTAATTGATGAAAGGAGAAAATATAAAAATGCAGTAAATGAAGCAGGCAAAAAGGAATACAAACGTCTCAAAAATGAGATCGACAGGAAGTGCAAAATGGCTAAGCAGGGATGGCTAGAGGACAAATGTAAGGATGTAGAGGCTTTTCTCACTAGGGGTAAGATAGATACTGCCTACAGGAATATTAAAGAGACCTTTGGAGATAAGAGAACCACTTGTATGAATATCAAGAGCTCAGATGGCAACCCAATTCTAAGCAAAGAAGGGAAAGCAGAAAGGTGGAAGGAGTATATAGAGGGTCTATACAAGGGCGATGTACTTGAGGACAATATATGGAAATGGAAGAGGATGTAGATGAAGATGAAATGGGGGATACAATACTGCGTGAAGAGTTTGACAGGGCACTGAAAGACCTGAGTCGAAACAAGGCCCCCGGAGTGGACAACGTTCCATTGGAACTACTGACGGCCTTGGGAGAGCCAGTCCTGACAAAACTCTACCATCCGGTGAGCAAGATGTATGAAACAGGTGAAATACCCTCAGACTTCAAGAAGAATATAATAATTCCAATCCCAAAGAAAGCAGGTGTTGACAGATGTGAAAATTACCGGACAATCAGTTTAATAAGTCACAGCTGCAAAATACTAACACGAATTCTTTACAGACGAATGGAAAAACTAGCAGAAGCCGGCCTCGGGGAAGATCAGTTTGGATTCCGTAGAAATACTGGAACACGTGAGGCAATACTGACCCTACGACTTATCTTACGAAATAAATTAAGGAAAGGCAAACCTATGTTTCTAGCATTTGTAGACTTGGAGAAAGCTTTTGACAATGTTGACTGGAATACTCTCTTTCAAATTCTAAAGGTGGCAGGGGTAAAATACAGGGAGCGAAAGGCTATTTACAACTTGTACAGATGTTATTCAATCTGTATATTGAGCAAGCAGTAAAGGAAACAAAAGAAAAATTCGGAGTAGGTATTAAAATCCATGGTGAAGAAATAAAAAGTTTGAGGTTCGCCGATGACATTGTAATACTGTCAGAGACAGCAAAGGACTTGGCAGAGCAGTTGAACGGAATGGATGGTGTCTTGAAGGGAGGATATAAGATGAACATCAACAAAAGCAAAAGGAGGATAATGGAATGTAGTCGAATTAAGTCGGGTGATGTTGAGGGTATTAGATTAGGAAATGAGACACTTAAAGTAGTAAAGGAGTTTTCCTATTTGGGGAGCAAAATAACTGATGATGGTCGAAGTAGAGAGGATATAAAATGTAGACTGGCAATGGCAAGGAAAGCGTTTCTGAAGAAGAGAAATTTGTTAACATCGAGTATAGATTTAAGTGTCAGGAAGTCATTTCTGAAAGTATTTGTATGGAGTGTAGCCATGTATGGAAGTGAAACATGGACGGTAAATAGTTTGGACAAGAAGAGAATAGAAGCTTTCGAAATGTGGTGCTACAGAAGAATGCTGAAGATTAGATGGGTAGATCACATAACTAATGAGGAGGTACTGAATAGGATTGGGGAGAAGAGGAGTTTGTGGCACAACTTGACCAGAAGAAGGGATCGGTTGGTAGGACATGTTCTGAGGCATCAAGGGGTCACTAATTTAGTATTGGAGGGCATCGTGGAGGGTAAAAATCGTAGGGGGAGACCAAGAGATGAATACACTAAGCAGATTCAGAAGGATGTAGGTTGCAGTAGGTAATGGGAGATGAAGAAGCTTCCACAGGGTAGAGTAGCATGGAGAGCTGCATCAAACCAGTCTCAGGACTGAAGACCACAACAACAACAACATTTCACTACTGTGTCAAATTCTTCTCACAGTATCATATATCCCATCTAATCATCATAGATGTCCTCCACCCTCTCTATACCATTGTCCTCAAGTTCATTTCCCTTGTATTGCCTCTTTATATACCTCTTTCACTTCCAGCTTTCCCTTCTTTGATTAGTAATGGTTTTTTATCTGAGCTCTTGATATTCACACAACTGCCTTTCTCCAAGTGTCTCCCTATTTTTCCTGTAGGCGGTATCTATCTTTTCCCCCAGTTATATATAAGCTTCTATAACCATACATTTGTCGTCTAGCAATTTCTGCTCAGCCATATCGCATCTTCTGTCAATATCATTTTTAGACGTTTGCATTCCCTTTCTCCCTGCTTTATTTTCTGTATTTTTGTGTTTTCTCCATTCGTCAATTCAGTATCTCCTGTGATATCCAAGAACTTATAGAAGTCTTTGTGTTTTTGTCTGCGTGTTTCTCTGCTGCCTTCAGTATTTCATTTCTCAAAACTACTCATTCATCTTCTGCTGTATTCCTTTCCCTTACTGTAGTCAATCGTTGCCTGTTGCACCCTCCGAAACTCTAACATCTTCTCAGTCTTTCATCTTATCCTTGTCCCATCACCTTAATTTCCTACCGTTTGCAAATACGTCAGTTTTAATCTACACTTCTTAACCAATAAATTGTGGTCATAATTAGAAATATGATTAAGAAATTTCTGTCTTACCATTATATAACAATCTGAAACCTTCCTGTGTCTCCAGGTCTCTTCCACATATACATAGTGCTTTCATGATTCTTAGCGATGATTAATTTACACTCTATTCAAAGTTCTACAAGCCGGCTTCCTCTTTTATTCCTTCCCCCGCCCCCCAGCCCATATTCTTCTATTATTTCACCTTCTTTTTCCTACTGTCGAATTCCAGACCTCAATCACAATTAAATTTCCGTCTCCATTACCTATACGAGTAAGGTCTTTTATCTCATCATACGAGGGCGTGCTCAAAATAATACCTCCGTATTTTTTACCTGAAAATTCATTAAGCCTGTTAAATAAAACAAACGTCATTAGCATTCTAAATCCTCATTCTTCATGTCTATATATTTATGGGCCTCTGCCGGAAGGGCTCCACATTGTAGAATGTAACATTGCGGTATGTGATGTAGCTTTGTTGGTGCTTGAGAAACAGCGTGCTGTAAACGAGTTTCAAATTCGAAGAGTTCGTCCACACCTGTAGCACCCCCTGCTTGACAATGACACTGCCAGATCACATACAAGCGTTTCGACATCTGCAGCCATCCGGCACCTTGGGTTCACTGTCATCGATCGTCCTCTATTCAGACCCGACTTGGCCCGCATTCGATTTTCATCTGTTTCCAAACTTAAAGAACATCTTCGAGGACTTCAGTTTGATATCGATGAAGCGGTCCCTCCAGAGGTGAGTCTGTGGCTCCGTCAAGAAAGTCTACATCGACGGTATCGAGAAACTGGTCTCTCTTTGGGAGAAATTTATTCGACGCATTAGTGACCCTGTTGATAAATAAGTACACATGAGAAATAAAAATGTACAATGTTAGTAATGTTCGTTTTACTTAAAAAGTGTTAAGAGCTTTTCACATAAAAAAATTGGGAGGGATCGCTTTTCAGCACGAAAGCTTACATTGTATGAACGAAGACGTACAGTTTATTCACTCACTTCCTCATCTGCGGAGGTAGTTGGCGTGTAAATTTGTACTACTATGAATGGGGTCGGCTTCGCGTTTATCTTGGATATGATAATGCTTTCAATATGATACTCCTAGTAGCTTACCCCTGTTTCCATCAGTAGACCTGCTCCTGCATTACCCCTGTTTGATTTTGTATTTATTACCATGTATTCAGCTGGCCAGAAGTCCTATTCCTCCCACCACAGAACTTCACTAACCCCGTATACCTTTCTGTTTCCCTTTTTAAATATTCAGACCTAACTACCCGGTTAAGAGAGCCAAAATTCCACTCTCCGACCAGAAGACTGGCAGTTTCTTTTTTTCTGAGCAGTCCACGCCTGGAGATACGAATGGGGGACGATTTCACCTCTGGAATATTTTACCCAAGGGGATGCTATGACCATTTAAAGGCACAGTAGAGCTGCATGCATTCAGGAAAGATAACGGATGTAGTTTGCCCTTCCTCCAAACCGTTATGCTTGACGTTACAACAGGCCGCGTTGCTTGACGTTACAAGATCAAATCAGTTAATCATCCAGACTGTTGCCCCTGCAACTACTGAAAAGACTGCTGCCTCCCTTCAGGAACCAGTCGTTTGTTTGGCCTCCCAATATATACCTCTCTATTGTGATTATCTGTGCATTGTGCACACAAGTCATCCCACTATGGTAACGTCCGTGGTTCATGCATTAATAAAACCGACAGACTGCAGGGACGGATTTCTGGCTGGAATTGGAGTGGAAAAGAACACGTGTCCTGAATTGGGCAGTGTGTGCAACGACAACGAATCGTCCCGGAACAGTACACAGCGGCATCGCATCCACGTGCCAAAATATGTTCAAAGTGGCCTCCATGGTAGCGGTTGTCATGCCGAATAGGCATAACCGTACTTTGGCTTACACTCGCCGGGAGCTTGTACTAGGGTTAGTCTGAATACCCTGCAGAACCAGGTCCTTCGAACCTGGTGTACGCACAATTCGTCGTCCTGCTGCATGTTCGCCTGTCCCAAAGGACCGATGATCACACAAACGCCCAAAAAGGGCTTGAAATGTTGTGTGATGTGGTTTGTGTCTGTGAAGGCACCTGTTTTGGCATAGCCACACTCTCTCTCACCCGTTTCCATCTGCTTGCCCATCCAGAGACACCATATCGGCTTGTTTCCGCCATGAATACCACACCATTCTCATTCTGCGACAATCACACAACACACGAGGAACACACGGAAAGTAGTCATAGGAACGTTCATTCGTGAGTACCATCTACCGCGACAACGATGCTTTTCCGGACACAAGTTCATAGGACCTTTTTTTCTCCATTTTCACATTCAGCAGCCGGCCGGAGTGGCCGAGCGGTTAAAGGCGCTACAGTCTGGAACCGCACGACCACTACGGTCGCAGGTTCGAATCCTGCCTCGGGCATGGATGTGTGTGATGTCCTTAGGTTAGTTAGGTTTAAGTAGTTCTAAGTTCTAGGGGACTTATGACCACAGCAGTTGAGTCCCATAGTGCTCAGAGCCATTTGAACATTCAGTGTTCAATACAAGAAACCACTATGTAGCTCAGCAACAAATACATCAGATTAGTCGAACTACTTTTTAAGAGCAGTTCTGATAGAGTTAGTTTCCATTCTCTGTCAAGTTGCACAAGGTTATCTAGAACTCGCTCAGAAACCATAGTGCAGTTATGAGTCGAACGATATGAAAGGGGTAGATTAGAAGGGACTGATACAGGGTTGTAGCCTGTCCCCTGATGTTATCCACAAAGTCGTAAAGGACACCTAAGCAAGCCGTAAAGGACACCTAAGAGAGAGTTGGAAAGATATTGAAAGTTGAGGGAGAAGAGATGAATATTAGGGAATTAGCCGATGACATTTTTTCTGAGACGGCAAATGGCGTGGAAGATCAGTTGAGCCGAATGGACAACGTCTTGAAAAGAAGTTATTAGATGAACATCAAAAAAGTAAAGCAAAAGTAATTGAAAGTAGTTGACTTGAATCAGAAGATGCTAAGGGAATTAGGTACTGACACTGAAAGTAGCATGTGGCTTATCTATTTAACTTAGCAGCGAAGTAGTTGACTATGGCGAATGTATTGAGGATATAAAATCGTCAATATCAGTAGTACTAAAAGTGTTTCAGAAAAAAAGAAATCTGTCAACATCGAATGTACATTTAAGCGTTTAGGACTCTTTTCTGAATGCATTTGTCTGAAGTATCACCTTGTAGAGTTCTGAAACGTAGGCGAGAAATAGTACATACCAGAAGGGAACAGGAGCTTTTGAAACATGTTGCGACAGAAGAACGTTAAAGGTGGAGAAAGGTACTCAATCAAATGGTAGACATAAAGAGTAACGGCCCAATAGAAATAAAGGAAGGGGAAATTAATGAATCTAGGAACGGTTAATGTGGTAATAAAAGTGTGGGTGCAGTCACTGTAGAGAAACGAATGGTTGTTGACTACAGTAACCACACATAGAAGTGAATGTAGGATGCCATAGTTGCACAGGATAGAGTAGTGTAGAGAGCTGCGTCAAACCAGTCTTCACGCTGAAGACTACAACAAGAGGGAACTACATTCCAAATCAAAACCTTCATTGTTGTCGAATTTGGCTGGTGTTTTGTATGTCACTCCACGCCGTCGGCCGTAGAATAAACAGGCGGTAAGAAAAGGACGCCGTAATTGAATCTAGATCACGTTAATTCTCTCTGGTGCCCCAATAAACCAGTAGTATACTGCGTTGCGAACAGGGACAGAGGTGGCGACGCCTAGATTTTAATTCGTGAATCGGCATTGCATAATTTCAAAAAAGTGCGACACGACAACTTCGGCCGGAACGGTTCTGCACGCTTAAGTGATTAGTGAGAGAATGCGACCGCAGACGGGTCTCTGCGCTATTCAGGCCAACAGCTCCGTGACGCGGCAACAGAATTTAGTGGACGCGCCGCAGGCTGTATTGTTTCATACTGCACGGCGTCACATCGACACAGCCGCCCGCGAATTGCTACCCATTGTGCCAAGCGTCATATTTAAACGCGGAAAAGAGAACTGCCAATCAGGCTCGGCTGCCCGCTGATGGGAGAGCAAAAAGACGGCAGGAGCCAGCGCGGCCGCGATCCGGGGCATTAGTCACTGCACGGACTAAATAAAAAACAGCCATTCGAGAGCCGCTGCAATATTTGTTTAATTTCCGGTCAGGCCGGTGCAGCACCTCCGCCTACTCCTGGCCGGATTTCTGATTTACGACCTCTTGGTCCACTTTGTAGCGGGGCAGCGCAGTGGAATCCAACGGCCACTGTTTTAGCTCTTAACTGAATAATGGAGGGGATTGATGAGGCTCGTGGGTATAATGTTTTAAGTAACTACGCAAGATTTAATTAATGTAACAGTGAGTATGAATTATCGCTTTGTCTGAAATTCATAGATTCTGAGAACGCCCAAGCTCATACATACTAGGCTTATTGCCTTGTACAGGAACACAATCACTGTCTTGTAAACAAGAAATGTTCTTTATTATGTTTTTCAACCACAGGCCACATAAAGTTTATCGTTGCACGTTTGGGTTTCTCAGCATGCGGTCATCAAATGATCTGTTGGAGAATAAAGGAAAAGGGGGAATAGTGAAATAATAGGAAACTAAACTACACAGTTAAGTAGATGAAGGCTTTTAATTCGCAAACTTATGTTTACGGACAACCTGAGAGACTCGGCGTTGCTCGGTATTTACTTATTTCAGTCTTTTATTAGTCCCTCCCCTCCTCCCTCCTCTCTCTGTCCATCTCCTCCTCCCCCCTCGTACCTTTCATCTACTTCACATTCTCTCTCTGTCTATCTCCACCTCCCTGACTCTCCTCCTTAATCCTTCTACTCCTTCGCCTTCAATCATCAGCCCTGTCTCTGCCCATCTCCTCCACCCCTTCCTCTCTATATGACCTTCTCCCCCCTCTCTATGTCAGTGTACATCTTCCCCCTCTCTCTGTACATTTCCTCCTCCCCAATCGTACATCTCCTTCACATTCTCTCTCTGTCCAACTCCACCTCTCTAACTCTCCTTCTCAGTCCACCCATTCCTTCGCCTTCTGTCATCAACCCTGTCTCTGCGCGTCTTCTCCACCCCTTCCTCTCTATATTTCTCCCCCATCTCTGTGTCAGTGTTCATCTTCCCCCTCTCTCTGTACATTTCCTCCTTCACTCTCTCTGTACTACTCTCTTCTATCAATCCTCTATTCATCCCTCCTGTCTCTGTCCCTCTCCTCCACCCCTTCCTCTATGCCATTCTACCCCTCTCTGTGTCCATCTTAGCCCTCCCCCTTTACATCTCGTCGCCCCAACTCTTTCTGTCCATTTCTTCCTGTCCCTTCTCTCTGTCCATCTCTTCCCTCGCCCCTCTGTGTGGGCGAGTCTTAAAGTCATTCCCTTTCTGTATACCTTCTCCTCGCCTCCTCCCCGCCATTCACAAATGGGAGGTTGCTTTTTACCTGCGCAGTGTTCCTTCCCAGAGAGTAACTAAGACATATACCAAGTTTGCTGAAACGGAAAGAGGGGCTTAGGAGGAAATTGATGAAAATATCAGGCTGTGGCATATATTGCTCGCATGACATAAGTGTTTCTTCTTGTACCACACAACCCCAGACAGAATGTTATTTGTCGTATTCAGCCGCGTGGCTTTATTGACTTGCTCCAGTCCTCTTTTTCACAACTTGTTTGAATTACTGAACAACACACGTAAGAGACAAATTGCACTCCATACCTTTAAAGGTACGAAAAGTATTGACTCAGCTCAGGAAATACAAATAAGGTTGTTTCGAATATTTTACGTCACCCTTTCTTATCCACTCTCCCACACGTTGTGGTACTGGGGAACCTTAACCACCAATATTTTGGTATAAATAATGTCATACTCGTATATCGAAAAAACATAATTGAAATTTCTCCTTTTGACTCCCACCCCTATGGGATGTACGCGTTTGTTAACCCTACAGTCCTGTTTCCTAGATGGTAAGTAACCAGAGTACCCAGTACACCAACATACCAGTATTCCCAAAAAAATCAGACTCCACTCTATAGACAGATTCAAAATTCTGTTTATTTTACAAATGACTTAATGTGTTAAATATTTGACATTAAGCAAGTAAGTTAGAAAAGGTTGGAAGATATGTATAAAGTTTGTTGAAAGTTTGAATTGCACTTATTCTCAGACAGTGGATTATTATAGTCTGTGTAATTTGTGCTCCGTTTTAAGACAAGGTGGTACATTTTCAGGTATCTCAGTGTCTATGAGGTATCTTCTGAATTATGTATCATACTATGATGGCACAATCAGTGATATATGTGAAACCTATCTGTAAATTGTGTTGCGAACAGAGCTGGTAGTAAATAAATCATAAACGTCATGTCCGATACGGCAGTTACTGCATGAGCAGCGAAAATGCAGTAATCGATAATCATTTTTGCTTTCATAATTTTGTGGGAGGTGTCAGTGAGAAACACTTTTGTAAAGGTTTGAAATTATCTGTAATGTTTGGTGGCACTCGCTACACGATCTCTTTCTCAAATACTGAATGAATACAGTCTAAGTATTTGCGCGTGATCCGTCGCCTCCACACCACCCCTTCGAGAAGTGGGTAATTTCCTCCTATATAGCAAGTAATATGTGTACCGAGCTTTGCTGAAATGGATCCAGTACTTTAGGAACAGATGCTGAATGCATATGCATATGTGCATACATTTTTATAAAATTTAGAGATTCTATTAAACGTTTTTATTTTTGCTCCAAAACTAGGAAAAGAGTTTTCATGTAAGATATTATTGACCGATGTTGAAGAAATTGCTTATTTCATCACCAAGTCTTTTGATGTGTAATTTAGCCATTTAATAACAATAATTTCACACAGTAAAATTCTTTTCTGTGGAATAAATCTTCGGAGATAAACAGCACACAGAACTTAGTATTCACTTTATTGGGAGTGACTTACTCATTTTATATCTGAAAAAGTGCAACTTATTTGATGACCTGAGTATAATAGTTGTAAGTCGGGTAACAGAGAACAGTTGTGACAGGGTTGTACACTACAGTCATCGTTTGACACCCACTGAATTTTTTACCTGAATTCTTTGAACGCAGTAGTTGTTACGTCTCTGGGGATATGGAAACATGTGCACCTCTTTTACATCAAGCCCTCTAAAATATTGAGGGAGGGCTGCGGCAGTATTGCTCTCTGTAATGACATGTGCCCATCTCTTCATGTGGAAAACTAAGATGAGTGCAACAAAATGGTTCAAATGGCTCTGAGCACTATGGGACTTAACATCTGAGGTCATCAGTCCCCTAGACTTAGAACTACTTGAACCTAACTAACCTAAGGACATCACACACATCCATGCCCGAGAAAGGATTCGAACCTGCGACCGCAGCAGCAGCGCGGTTCCGGACTGAAGCGCCCAAAGCCACTCGGCCACAGCGGTCGACTGCGTGCAACAGTCAGTAATGCATCACTAATGAAGTTGCATAAATAGGCTAATTTCATTGCGTAGATATAACAGAAAATAAGAAATAAAATAAAAAGAAGGGAGAGAGAAAGAGAAAAAATGAGAAAGCTGAAAATATTACCCAAGAAATTGGAACTGTAAGTAAACTATTATCAGTGTACAGTTCTCAGATTGTCAACATACCACTTTAAGTTACAATTTTTTCGTAAGATCTAATGACTATGCAGCCAACCACATAGCCATGGAAATACAACACCAGGAACAATCTAATCTCTTGTCAGTCTTTTTCTGCCATATTTCCTCTGTTTTCTACTTTACTTCTCTCAGCTGCAATGATTGGGTAGACTCACCATTTTTTCTCTCGTACCAAGTGAACGGTCATTCGAATCTACTAGCGTCATACTTGACTTGCTGCAGCGATAGCAGACAGATCTACGACTTGTGCTTGTGGCACAGGAAAAGAAATGTAGAAAGAGAGTATCGTGTATTACCTCTGTTTAAGTCTACACAGTGTGTGTAAGTACTTATGCTATGCTTCTCTGTATATGTTCCTGCTATATGCGGAGACTGCAGCCATTAGGGAAATAATCTAATGATGAATTACAGGAACTGTTCTAATTTCTGAGTGATATCCCATTTGTGACACTATGACTGCAGCTATTGAGATCCATCGCTAGCTTGCTGTAACCAATGAATAAAAGGCAATGGGACTGTACAATGTATCTTTCAAGAGTAAATTTAATGATTTCACTGCAAGTAGGCCAAAAATCCTAAAATGTTTGCATTCAGTATGTTCATATCTTCCCCAACACATTTCACCCTTAACACCAATCCTTCATGGTCGGCTAACTGATTAATAACATTACGTTATTAATAAACTCACAGATCTGATGAAGTGTGCCCAGTGAAAATATCTGTTGCTGAAGCGAATTGGATTAAAGACAGTGGACGTTTTATTTATACACACTATGTCATTTTTCTCCAAAGTCGATAGTAGAATAGATATGTACTACCTCGGTAAATTGTCGTCATAGGTGTTACCCGTGATGTCACTATCCTTATCAGTAGAAAGCCACAATCATTTTCCACTCCCTTCCCAGCCCCACGCCTACAGCCAGTTATTGAGCAGTATTACAAAAAACCAAAATGGCGAAAATAACGCAACTGTGTTAATGGAAAATTAAAACCCTCTCCCCTTCCTCCTATCACCACTTGAACATAATGCAGTATTAAAAATCCAAGATTGTGTGCTTCATACCTCACATCCCCTCCTCTTTCTAACTAATCAGAGCACAGTATTTAAATGATGTGTTAAAATGGTGTCAGATTACATTATTTCCGACGGACGCTTTCCTATCTCCAACCAATCAGATCATTGTATGCAAAATAGCAATAAATATATAGTAAAAACTTACGTAAGCAACAGACTGAAGCGAAAAATATTCATTATTTTCGAAAGACATTTACCTCTGGCGTGAAAGCGGGGTCAAATAAATTTTTTATGGACGCATATATACCTCCGATATAATATTAAAATGACTCTAAGGTATGACATATGCATGAATACGTAAAATGGCATACACACACACACACACACACACACACACACACACACACACACACACACACACGCTGCACAGTGGTCGACCTCCCTCTCCTCTCCTCCAATTAGCGTCTAGTATCAAAATGAAAAACCCAGCTACAATGTTGGGCTGCGCCGAAAAGTATGCAAACGAAATGAATTATTTATGAAAAAATCACACACCTTTCTGTCCTCTCCTGCAATCACAGACTAGTCTTACAACTACAAAGTAGCCTCAAATGCGCTACGTTAAAAACTGTCCGAAATATTTATCAAAAAATGCGTCAAAGTATCTGAATTGCCTAAGATACCGAAAATGTTATCACCTATGTTTGCATTACTAACTTCCAAAAAATCGTTTAAGCACTGGCTCACAAGTCTCATTGATAAATTTTATTCAAAGCTACATAATTTTCACTATGGAATACCAGAACGAGTATATAACATATTCTTATAAACAGTTGAACATCAACATTTGCTTATAACTAATTAGGGGACATAGATGTCTAACATGAGTTTTATGTTAAATGCTGTTCGGTAAACCCTGAAAACGCGAAATAAAATCAGTATTGATCTTAATCGCTCATTTATTTTCCACACATACTCGTCTATAAAACATTATTGTGAAATCGTAAGAACGAGTCAAGGGTGATGAGCGTGAAGATAATATATATCACGAGAAAAACATAATCGATAGCAATTCTTGCAAACTACTGGGCTGTAGTTGAGATTAAATACAAAAAGGTTGTAAGGATCAAATTATTTGTTTTATATCTATGATGCTTGTCAACAATACCACAATATTGTAAATTGCATCGGAAAGTCTAATGCTTACATTGAAACAGTATCCTAACAATAAACTGTTTTCAATATGATAATGTGTACTGTCGACACCAATTTCTTTTTCATCACCAATTTAGGAGGGGAATGAAGATAATGCATCAATCGTGACAAGTATTGCACAACCTGCTGCTTTAGTTAGAATTATGGCACGCTAAAAAATGTGTAAGCAAGTAAACCAACATCTAATAAAAGTCCCTCCACACACACAACTCGAGTTTTAGGCGGGGAAGGAAGGTTTTCCATTTTAGGAAGGGATGATGTGTTTTCTTACGGCATACTGCAGAAAGACATGGACCGCTTACACACACACACACACACACTCACGAGAGATAACCAAAGACGGTAGCAACAGTGAGACATGTAAAATCTCGAAAGACAATGTCAGACTACATAACTAGATTCCAAATAAATTACTAACCATTTATTTTTGAGTTATTAATTATTTCTGCATCAAAATCGTCTCTCTTACCTATTAAAATGCACACAGTTTGTATACTACCACTACCAATAAGGACAATTGGGTTAAGGACCGGTTGTTGAAAACGAAACTTGGATAAGCAAACCACACTTACAAGCTCTATGCACCTTTAAACTAAATGTTTTCCGCTACTGAAGTGTCTGAATAACATATTACAACACATGCAGCTTGCATGCTTATCGCAATATGCAAAATCACTATTCGAGTGATAATAAAGTTGTACTGTATGTAGGATTTCACATATTTTCCAAGACCGATGAAGCTTTAAATTAGATATTTCCGAATATAAAATGTCTGAATTACATGTGAAAGTTCTCGCAGCTTGCGCAATGGCACTACGTGATGAAAGAAATTTTTAGGTTAACCATCCCTCTTAAGAATTGCGCAAGTGTGTTATACTATATAAGTCAGCTAGTATAAAAAAAGAATGATATTCTCTTTACGACTGATTCATTTTCCACTGTTAACAAAGCACAAAAATGTATACATTAACAATCCATTTTATAGTCAAAACTGTTCGTTGATACTGAATTTATTGCGACAAATATGCTCTTATTCTACACTCCTGGAAATGGAAAAAAGAACACATTGACACCGGTGTGTCAGACCCACCATACTTGCTCCGGACACTGCGAGAGGTCTGTACAAGCAATGATCACACGCACGGCACAGCGGACACACCAGGAACCGCGGTGTAGGCCGTCGAATGGCACTAGCTGCGCAGCATTTGTGCTCCGCCGCCGTCAGTGTCAGCCAGTTTGCCGTGGCATACGGAGCTCCATCGCAGTCTTTAACACTGGTAGCATGCCGCGACAGCGTGGACGTGAACCGTATGTGCAGTTGACGGACTTTGAGCGAGGGCGTATAGTGGGCATGCGGGAGGCCGGGTGGACGTACCGCCGAATTGCTCAACACGTGGGGCGTGAGGTCTCCACAGTACATCGATGTTGTCGCCAGTGGTCGGCGGAAGGTGCACGTGCCCGTCGACCTGGGACCGGACCGCAGCGACGCACGGATGCACGCCAAGACCGTAGGATCTTACGCAGTGCCGTAGGGGACCGCACCGCCACTTCCCAGCAAATTAGGGACACTGTTGCTCCTGGGGTATCGGCGAGGACCATTCGCAACCGTCTCCATGAAGCTAGGCTACGGTCCCGCACACCGTTAGGCCGTCTTCCGCTCACGCCCCAACATCGTGCAGCCCGCCTCCAGTGGTGTCGCGACAGGCGTGAATGGAGGGACGAATGGAGACGTGTCGTCTTCAGCGATGAGAGTCGCTTCTGCCTTGGTGCCAATGATGGTCGTATGCGTGTTTGGCGCCGTGCAGGTGAGCGCCACAATCAGGACTGCATACGACCGAGGCACACAGGGCCAACACCCGGCATCATGGTGTGGGGAGCGATCTCCTACACTGGCCGTACACCACTGGTGATAGTCGAGGGGACACTGAATAGTGCACGGTACATCCAAACCGTCATCGAACCCATCGTTCTACCATTCCTAGACCGGCAAGGGAACTTGCTGTTCCAACAGGACAGTGCACGTCCGCATGTATCCCGTGCCACCCAACGTGCTCTAGAAGGTGTAAGTCAACTACCCTGGCCAGCAAGATCTCCGGATCTGTCCCCCATTGAGCATGTTTGGGACTGGATGAAGCGTCGTCTCACGCGGTCTGCACGTCCAGCACGAACGCTGGTCCAACTGAGGCGCCAGGTGGAAATGGCATGGCAAGCCGTTCCACAGGACTACATCCAGCATCTCTACGATCGTCTCCATGGGAGAATAGCAGCCTGCATTGCTGCGAAAGGTGGATATACACTGTACTAGTGCCGACATTGTGCATGCTCTGTTGCCTGTGTCTATGTGCCTGTGGTTCTGTCAGTGTGATCATGTGATGTATCTGACCCCAGGAATGTGTCAATAAAGTTTCCCCTTCCTGGGACAATGAATTCACGGTGTTCTTATTTCAATTTCCAGGAGTGTAGTTAAAACAAGGTTATGACGCGCAGTACTTCAGACAAGGGAGATTGCACAATTAATGCTAACAGTAATGTGACTGCACAGAAAGCATTGAACAGGCAACAGTGTAAACTAACTTTGTCATTCGAGTGTGTAATTGTATTACCGCAGACTGTACTTGATTGGACGCTGCTGACTACACAGCATCAAGGTAAATCTTACATTGTATCACATAGTTGCTTATTAAGGATTTTAGACATGTAGGGTGACACCAGTCATCCTGTAAATTGACCATCTATCACTGGCCATCATTCTTCAGTGCCCAGTATTGGCCCAATGGAATTGATTTCTATGTTTCAGATGAGTTCAAACTGTACTGCAGAGGATTTGAAAACGATACAAGAAGTAATTGTTTAAGATTTGTCAACCAGAAAGGCCGATGAAAAGTTTCACAAATCATGGACTCCAACGACCTTTAGCGCATACTAAATCTGTGCATATTAGGAAACTCTACTAAAATGTTAATGAGAGTTTAATCACCAATTAATAGTGAGCATAACGACGAGTTGTGGTTATAACATAATCCTAACATCAGTAACTTTAATGATCTCGGTAACTATTGGGTGAAAGCTGATGGTCTAGATAATAAATTTTCCTTAACTAAAAAAGACACAAAGTTCGTGTCGCTACAAGCAGCTTACATGCTTGAAAAGAAATCTGTCTTTGAGGAGTTTTAGTGCAAACAAAACAAAAATAAATGAACATAAAATGTGGGAGAAACTGCAAAACATGACATCTAGTTGAAAATGAGAAGGCAAGACTGTGGTGGAATTCAAGGAACAGAACAAATGCCATAACTTCTTTCATAAGTGCTAAAGGGAAGTTCATTAAGGCTAACGAAGCGTTCATTGAGTATTCATGTCAAAACAGCTTTAGAGAAGATAACTCTTAAGCTACACACACACACACACACACACACACACACACACACACACACACACACAGGTGGATTTTGCCTCCCACACAATAACGCAAGATAAAATCTGAACCCATGATGCTGGGAAGGATGTAACTCTTTAGCAAGACACCATCTACCAGCGACAGTCCGGTGGGTGTTCCATGGTTAGGGGACAAGTTTGAGTATTTCATGGCCCACGTTGCTCTACCATCTACCTATCTCACGTACGCAGGCACATGGAGTGAGGTAGGAAGGTGCCCTTTGCTGATCTTGAAAATTAAATGTTCTCCCTTTCTTCCAGGCCTCCCTGCCTTTCCTCGGAATCTCTCGCCACTCAGCCCACACACAAAGTGCTAGTATTAGTTTCTTCGCTCACTTCAGCCCAACAGAAGGATGGGTCCTGTGCCTAGAATGCTGTTTCCCATAACATCATTCACCGCAGTAAATTCTGAACGTTCAAAGAAATAAGAAAGGGAAACTAAACGAAACCTTCACTGTATTTGAATCTTGTAATCAATCATTACTGGATTCAAAAAATAAACAGTTTGATATCAAAATTAGCAAGAAACAATGTGTAAGTCATTTTCAACTTTTATAGTCCTGTCTTCCTCAGTTGCGTGTAATATTGCGGTATATTGATCATTTTTACTTATGGACCGTCTGACAAACACACACAATGACAACACCACACAGAAAAGAACCAGATGGTACACCATGACCTACACACATAAACTAACACACAGATTTGCAAACATCCTAAAGAGACAGGGCTTCAAAATAGCATATAAGCCTGGGCAAACCATTCAATCACATCTAAGCCAGCCAGCTACCAAGAGGGACAAATTCCAACAATAAGGAATATATAAACTTGAATGTCAAAGTTGTGATGCAGTATACATAGGCATGACATGCAGGAATTTTGAAACAAGATACAAAGAACATATCAGATGTTGGAAGTATGAAACGAACCATTGCACATTTGCAGAGGATTTAAAACACTACAACCATCATCCTACAAACATGGAACAAGAAATGAAAATAATGAGAATAAGCAACCATGACAAACATATTATACAAATGCAAAAAAAACTTCCACACCAGAAAGCCATAGCAGAAAACACACATCACACACACACACACACACACACACAGCACAAAAAAATATATATCACACCAAAAAACTCACACACACACACACACGCAAACACACACACAAATGCATACACGAACAGACCACAGATACTTCGATAGTTACACTCATAAGTTTGGCAATAACATTCGATCTTTGGCAAAAACATTTGACAGTCAGCAACAGAAACCAAAACACTGCTTTAAAAAAGCGTTCAGTGCATAGTGCTGTGGAATGTGGAAAAAACCGCAAATTGGCGTTCATAAGAAGAAGAACAACATCAAAAACGAAACAGGAGGGTAATATGTAAGAAAGTGTCCACGCAACCTGTAAGTACAGTTCAAAACATTATTACTTAATAGGAAATACCAACCACCAGAACTGTTTATAACAGGCACAATGACAAAAATGTAAATAAAATAGCTAACATATGTAAATATTCCAGGCCACTGATGATGCCTTGCAGAAAATAAAGGCGAAACGCGTATGGCACTAAAATTGTGTTTTATTCAGTTGCTGTCAGACGGTCCATAAGTAAAAATTATCAATATACCGTAATGTGTAAGTCGATTTTAATTTAGCTGACACTTGATACAGGTATGAGAGAAGGAGGTTTCAGATAGACCAACGCCTCTCAAATTTACTGAGTTTGAATGCTAAAATATAGACTCAGCCACACACAATGCTTGAGCAATAATTTCGAGTATTGGGAAGGCACATGCCAGTAGGTTATGGAGTTCAACCTGCGATCTAGTCATAGTCGCTTTCTCACCCCACCCCACATTCAGGGATCGACAAGGAATTAATTAGGGTCACCCAGGGGAACCCCCTGCACACCTCAGGCAATGGTATGAGGTGCACACAAGATCATCCAGGGGAACCCCAAACCCTTCCTCCTCTCCCCTCCCCAACTCAGCTTCTCTTCCCGAGCCCTGCCCCTGGCCCAATGAGGATCAAACATCCCCTCCCCATCTTATTTTTTATAACTGGACACTTGAGTGGAAGGGGTTCACTCTGCAGCTGTGCAGCACAGGGAGAGGATCAAGCTGCGTCCATTTGTTAATATCAAAGTACGTTCATTCCACTCGCAAGCTATCTGTTAGTAACGATTTAATATTACGTCATTCAAGGCATTAGCAGAGGCCACACGATGGCGGGTATGGAAGTACTCCCATTCGACCCTAATTTTACATATTTTTAGGCACGTTCGTATTTCTTTGTATTTCCCACACTTTACGTATTTTATCGCATGTTTTTGTATTTTTCCAAAATTTTATCCAATTACATGAGTTCCATTCCACAGGTTACCATGACGTTGCATCTCGTTGACATCATGAAGCTCTCAGCCAATCAGAATCCAGCAACTGCCGAATTATTTATCATTCTTAAGCTGTCAGTTCTTTAGTATTGTGTGTGTGTGTGTGTGTGTGTGTGTGTGTGTGTGTGTGACGTCCGCGGCGCGTAGTTTGACCGAGGCTGCTGGCGGCGTCCACGCGCGGTCGGAGTGTGTGTTGCTGTTCCCATTGCTACGAGGTCCGTGGCTCACTGATCCTGGACACGAAAGTTGAGTTTTGACTTAATCTACCACCAAGTCACGCCTGTTCACACTGTGTCGTTTGTATTTCGTTGTCAGCTGTTGGGACATTCCCACGAGCAACAACATGTGTTTTCAAGTTGGCAAATTTTAGCCACCCTCCGCTTCAGTTAAACTGTAATTGGTTATTTTGAATTGAAGTGCACCAGCGGAATCTTCTGCCTTGTGGCCGTTAACGTTCCGGTTACCTGCCCTGGCCGTTGACGTAAATTCAGGCAGTGCATTTTCCTCATCGTGTTGTCGCTGTCCAGCACGGTATGTACTTATGACAGCTCAATGTATAATTGGTTTTAGGCGTCAATACGTTCTACATTGTTCCATTGAACTCCCTGTTGTGTGCTGGTCGGATGGAGCGGAAGTTATCTTGTCGGTGGGTCCGTTGACTGTCTGTGGGTTGGGTTGTCGTCGGATCTCGAATGGTTGGGCCGACTGCCTGTTTCATCTTAGTGTTGTATTCCAGGCCGACCCTCGGAAACTTCTGAGCGCCGTTGGGTGTACTGCCTTTTCTTATTTGTTCTTGATGTTTGTATTTGTATGGCTCCTAGCCGATTTTTAAATCAAGGTTTAAAGAACTGTTTTAAGGTAGGGCCTTTTGGCTCTTAAAAATTTAATTCTGGTTTGAGTCTTAAGAGATGGGCATTAATTAAAATTGTTTGGCTCTTAAGGTGTGAGACTGTTTGCGCCTTCAGACTAATTGAGAGAACTGATTTAAGATAAGGCCTTCTGCCTTTTAAATTTCTGATTTTGGTTTGAGTCTTAAGTTATCGGCTTTCAGCCGATTTTAAATTAAAGTGGTCTTGCCCTTCAGGCATCAGATTGTATGGCGCATTCAGCCTGTAATTAAGTTCCAAAAATTAATGTTGTGTTTTCTTTTTTTAATTTTCTTAGATCTTGTAATGTTTGGTCAAATGAATACAGTTGTATGTGCGAGTGTAACTAACAGCCGCTTATTTTGGCCCCTTTCCACAATTTAATCTACCTGTCCTGTCCTGCAGGTTTATCAGGGCATCTCAACCGTAGCCAGCTTTCTGCTATGATGGGGTCGCTCCCACACTCTGCACCCCATGCTATTTACATTAGTCACCCATTTCTTTTCTTTGATTTCAGTTGCAGTGTGATCCATCTGATTAACAGACTATCTGGCGATGCCGTTGTTCCTTTGTGTATATCCTTCCTTTGGAAATTTGTGCTGTTGATGAACATCCCTGTCGATAATGCTAAAGTTATGAACCTGATGCCTTTGTCATTTCTTTGTTCATGTAACCTGTATCTTCCATTTGTTGAATGATTACGCCTTCTCTTCCAACTGAAGCATTCATATCGCCCTGTAGGACTTCGTAATTGCTGTTTGGGATGGCATTCACGACAACAATTCCGTACAAAATTCATATTTCACTTGGTGTGTGCTTTCCTTTGTGGGTGCATGGCAACTCACAAACGGTATTTTACATATCTTTATGTCTATTAATAATAACTGCTGTTCTGGGACTGTCTGACAAAAACCCAGATACATTAGTCTCCTGTCTCGCAGCTTCCATAAATGACACTTCTCGACGTCAAGGCTACGAACAACTTCCCAACGAACTTCCAGTAAAGAAAAAAATACATCCTACAACTTTCGTCTCCTTGACTACGCTAACTGAGCACCTGTTTCAAGTAAACTACGAATATTCGAGTAATCGAGGACCTAGTTCTTCCATTTTGCATCTATTTTGTATTATCAAATTCCGAGGTTTCCTTGTCATTTATTAACCACTAACAGGTGTTCCGCAGAACACATCACCAACACCCAACCTGTACGACCACGGGTTTTAATTTTGAGGTAACATTCCACTGTATGAATTGCTTTCGCTACAGCTTTCGAGGTTGATCTCCTCTTTTCTTAAAAATGTGAAGGACTGATGGACAGGGAGTGGGAAGATACAGCATTGTGAGACACTCCTCGTCCAATTCATCGACCAAGACCTGTCCAGCTTGGGAGGTCCTGCCAGTAGCTACGCTGCCATCGCCAAAGCCCGAAGTGTCACGTGAACACACAAGTGTCTCTCTACTTTAAAGCGGCGTCTCGGTGAGAGGTGCGCTCGTGTAGACGTAATAAGGGGATCTGACGCTACGGAATTAAGCTGTAGTTCGCTTTGGAACCGGCGCCGCCATGTTAGATACCCAAAAACACTGGCAGACTAGCTCTTGCTACTTCTTCTTGTTCTCAATTTCTGCTCCTGTTTCACTGTTTTCTAACACGGTTTTGTACATTGCCAAACATTTCATTTTCTGCCACGACTTCGAGGTCTGTGTCAGATTGTAAACTGACATTAAGACGCCTCGATTCACAATCTCTCACAGAAAGCTAGACATCACACGTTGTAAATCACATTCTCACAGTGGAGAGCATAGCACTGAATGATTTTTAAATAAAACACACAAGGAAATTAGAAGAGTTTGGCAGCATTGGCTACCATCCCAAATTGATTCATGACCTCTACATTTAAATTATGTCACCATGACGGAATAGATAACAGCTCAGCATTCCATTTCGAGTTATTCGTAATTTTGCACTCATGTACGCGATCGCTGTTTAGCTGCTAGCAACCCTCAGAAGTTGTCACCCATCCACAAAACTTCTTCCCAACTCAAACAAGCTATGTCACTCAATCATTATGTGTCCTAACCAATGCGCATCACTTATCGCTACCTCCGGTGTACTTTAATGGACGGGGGGCGGTGGACTGTGCTTGCGCGCGTTTATTGCATTATTTCCGGAGCTGGTCTGTAGGCCGTGATATCCGCTATTTGGACAGTTTACGAGCACTTAGCGTGTCTACACATCAGTGTGTTTATTATTTAGGAGCAGTCTGCAGGTCTGTACTAAAATTATTTCGGAAAATTAGGAGTTGTTTGCGTGTCTGCAGACTGTGTATTGTGACGCCAAGCACATTAGGGTGGATGTTTTGTATCAGTGCGGTAGATATACTCAATCATTAAATAAGTTGTTTGAAAATAAATAGAGGGCACTCCATCCTTACTCTCCCCAGCAGCCCAGAGCAGGCTGAGTCGTTTTCCCCTCACCATCTTGGTTTACGTCACGAAAAGGAAGACAGCGTTCTCTGCTGGTGGTACTGAGTACTAGACCTCGTGGAGAACACACTGTTCGCCGCCATCATGGATAACTGTACTTGCGTCATCAGCTGGTGTCACGGAGGCGTCCTCTGGTGCCATCGATATGAGCTGAGTCAGTTTGGCTATGAACTCAGTGGCGAATACACTTGGTAGTGGTGCTGCCTCTAATTGTTTAAATAAAGACTGGTGTATGATTTAGAAAATTGACGATTAGCAAGCATGTTTGAAGGGTCTTTTTAGATGTATTATTATTATTATTTATTTAAAAGTTGTTTGGCTCTCTCGATTTAAATGTATTGCATTATTTACGAGTGGTTTGCATGTCTGTAGGCCGTGCAATGCGTTATTTTTGACAGTTCACAATTAGCAAACGTGTGTGCAGAGCCTTATACATGAGTTGTGTAGGAGTAGTTTGCCGGTCTGTATGCTGTGGGACATGTCAGAGCGTGTGTTCTGTGCTAAATATAGTCGATCGCTAAATAAATTGCTCCAAAATGAATAAAGTACAACGCTTCCTCTCTCCATCAGCCTAGTGCAGGCTGAGTCCTTTTACCAGCCGCCCCTAGGAAGAGGTGGCGTCCTGCTGACTTAGGCCAGAGGTGGTGGTGAGCTTTGTTTGCAACAATTTTCTTGCGTTGGTAGCGAAAGCACAAGTCACCTTTTTTACTGCCAGAATTCAAACTTGGCCCCGGTTCCTAGGAGGACGTGGCGGCGGCCAGGTGGCTGAGGTTAGTACAAGTGTCCTTTCTTTCCCCTTTTCTTCTTACGTAGAGTAATGTGACTATTGGTGCAGCATACCAGAGGTGGGGGGTGCTGGGTCATGAATGAACACTGTGCCGATAGTGGGAAAATGTGGAACTTCTCATTTGATTATTGAATACTGAAATTGTAAATTGAGCTATTGAATATGATTAAAATTGAAATGGCATTAAGTACTTAGGTAATTGATAGTCTAGATGCGCGATGTGGGTGTTGGCATACTTACAGAAGACTATGCTCGGCACGTGTATGGAAATGGCGGCCGAAGTTGTGTGACGTCAGCGGTCGGACGCCCGTAGGCCAGTGGCGTGGCGCGGCGCGTGTCCATTTATAACACGCGCGAGAGAGAGCAGACAGTCGTGCGTCATCACCCGACATCGCGGTGGCGTCCTCTGGTGTTGACGACATGAAAGGAGAAAATACAAAAATTCACTAAATGAAGCAGTCAAAAAGGAATACAAACATCTCAAAAATCGAAAGGAAGTGCAAAATGGCAAAGCAGGGATGGCTAGAGGACAAATGTAAGGATGTAGAGGCACATATCACTAGGGGTAAGACAGATACTGCCTACACGAAAATTGAAGAGACCTTTGGAGAAATTAGATCCACTTGTATATCAAGAGCTCAGATGGAAACCCAGTTCTAACCAAGAAGGGAAAGCAGAAAGGTGGAAGGAGTATATAGAGGGTCTATACAAGGGCGATGTTCTTGAGGACAACAATATAGAAATGGAAGAGAATGTAGATGAAGATGAAATAGGAGATATGATACTGCGTGAAGAGTTTGACAGAGCACTGAAAGACCTGATGCCCGCATCTCGTGGTCGTGCGGTAGCGTTCTCGCTTCCCACGCCCGGATTCCCGGGTTCGATTCCCGGCGGGGTCAGGGATTTTCTCTGTCTCGTGATGGCTGGGTGTTGTGTGCTGTCCTTAGGTTAGTTAGGTTTAAGTAGTTCTAAGTTCTAGGGGACTTATGACCACAGCAGTTGAGTCCCATAGTGCTCAGAGCCATTTGAACCATTTTTTTTGAAAGACCTGAGTCGAGACAAGGCCCCAGGAGTAGACAACATTCCATTAGAACTACTGACAGCCTTGAGAGAGGCAGGCCTAACAAAACTCTACTGTGAGCAAGATGTATGACACAGGCGAAATACTCTCAGACTTCAAGAAGAATATAATAATTCCAATCCCAAAGAAAGCAGGTGTTGACAGATGTGAAAATTACCGAACTATCAGTTTAATAAGCCACGGCTGTAAAAAAACTAACATGAATTTTTTACAGACAAATGGAAAAATTGGTAGAAGCCGACCTCTGGGAAGCCGGCCGCGGTGGCCATGCGGTTCTAGGCGCTTCAGTCCGGAACCGCGAGACTGCTACGGTCGCAGGTTCGAATCCTGCCTCGGGCACGGATGTGTGTGATGTCCTTAGGTTAGATAGGTTTAAGTAGTTCTAAGTTCTAGGGGACTGATGACCTCAGATGTTAAATCCCATAGTGCTCAGGGCCATTTGAACCATTTGAACCATTTGACCTCTGGGAAGATCAGTTTGGATTCCGTGGAAATGTTGGAACACGTGAGGCAATACTCACCCTACGACTTAACTGAGAAAATAGGTTAAGGAGAGGCAAACCTATGTTTCTAGCATTTGTAGACTTAGAGAAAGCTTTTGACAATGTTGACTGGAATACTCTCTTTTGAATTCTGAAGGAGGCAGGGGTAAAATACAGGGAGCGAAAGGCTATTTACAGTTTGTACAGAAACCAGATGGCAGTTATAAGAGTCGAGGGGCATGAAATGGAAGCAGTGATTGGGAAGGGAGTGAGACAGGGTTGTAGCCTATCCGCAATGTTATTCAATCTGTATATTGAGCAAGCAGTGAAGGAAACAAAAGAAAAATTAGGAGCAGGTATTAAAATCCATGGAGAAGAAATAAAAACATTGAGGTTTGCCGATGACATTGTTATTCTGTCAGACACAGCAAAGGACTTGGAAAAGCAGTTGAACGGAATGGGTAGTGTTTTGAAAGGAGGATATAAGATGAACATCAACAAAAGCAAAACGAGGATAATGGAATGTACTCGAATTAAGTCGGGTGATGCTGAGGGAATTAGATTACGAAATGAGACACTTAAAGTAGTAAAGACGTTTTGCTATTTGGGGAGCAAAATAACTGATGATGGTCGACGTAGAGAGGATATAAAATGTAGACTGGCAATGGCAAGGATAGCGTTTCTGAAGAAGAGAAATTTGTTAACTTCGAGCATAGATTTAAGTGTCGGGAAGTCGTTTCTGAAAGTATTTGTATGGAAGTATTTGTATGGAAGTGAAACGTGGACGTTAAATAGTTTAGACAAGAAGAGAACAGAAGCTTTCTAAATGTGGTGCTACAGAAGAATGCTCAAGATTAGATGGGTAGATTTCGTAACTAATGAGGAGGTGTTGAACAATTGGGGAGAAGAGAAGTTTGTGGCACAACGACTAAAAGAAGGGATCGGTTGGTAGGGCATATTCTGAGGCATCAAGGGATCACGAATTTAGTACTGGAGGGCAGGGTGGAGAGTAAAAATCGTATAGGGAGACCAAGAGAGGAATACACTAAACAGTTGGCTGCAGTAGGTACTGGGAGATGAAAAAGCTTGCACAGGCTAGAGTAGCATGGAGAGCTGCATCAAATCAGTCTCTGGACTGAAGGCCACAACAATAACAACGTAGGTGTGCCGCATTATCATGTTGGAATTTGAACTTCGCACGATTTTTATCGGGGAGGGGCTTAGGTTTGTCACAGTGGCACTCTCTGCTGGCGACGATATCAACTAAGGCAGTTGCGCTCTAGAGCTCGTGGCGAACGCCCTTTTTCCCGCCATTTTTATTGGTGTGGCACATTATCATGTTGGAATTTGAAATTCGCGCCATTCTTCTGGGCGGGGAGGTGTGGCACTTTCCTGCCATCTTGAATGACGTCTTCGCCGCCATATTGGATGACGTCCTCGCCGCCATATTGGATGACGTCCTCGCCGCCATATTGGATGACGTCATCACCAACATCTGGGATAACGGTACTTTGGGGTAGAGCCTGTACCCCAAACAGTGTGCTCCAAAACACTTATGCTTGCCCCAGCACTGTGCTCTTTCGGCAGAGATGCCACAGATCGTCATAGTCATCTCATAGAACCATTGGGATTTGATTGTCGATCAATGGCAACGTGTTGTCTCTTCGAATGAATCATGTTTCTTGCTACACCAGGTTGATGATCATCTCCACAAACGCCGTCCTGTAGGAGAACGGCGGCTCCAAACGTGCAGTGCACCACGGACGCAGGCTGTTGGGAGTAGTATTATGCTATGTGACACTCTCTCCTGCTCTTGCTTGGGTCCAGTGGCAGTAAACGAAGACGTCATTTCAGACCACCTGCATATCTCCACGCTTGATGTCTTATCTGATGGTGATATCATCTTTCAGCAGTACAATATTCCGTGTCTGGAAGCCAGAATCGTACTGTAGTGGTTTGAACTACATGATAGTGAAATCACTTTGAGGTCTCTATTTCCCGACTTTGTGCATGGAAGACGTCGATAACGGCGCAGAGCCATACGAACTCTACAGCTACTTTGATGAGCCAAGATATTATGAGCACGTGGTTAATAACTTGTTTGCCCATCTTTGGAATGAAATACATGATTGATTCTGCGTACCAGGGATTCGACAGTTTGCTGGTAGATTTGTAAAGGCATGTCGCACTAGATGTCGACGCACAGGTCATGTAATTCGCATGAATAACGGAAGGAGGAGGAGATTGGTGTTTAACGTCCCGTCGACAACGAGGTCATTAGAGACGGAGCGCAAGCTCGGGTGAGGGAAGGATGGGGAAGGAAATCGGCCGTGCCCTTTCAAAGGAACCATCCCGGCATTTGCCTGAAGCGATTTAGGGAAATCACGGAAAACCTAAATCAGGATGGCCGGAGAGGGGATTGAACCGTTGTCCTCCCGAATGCGAGTCCAGTGTGCTAACCACTGCGCCACCTCGCTCGGTAGCAGGAATAACGGGTTGCTGATTTGCGTACTCAGTGACGGCGCCCTATAGCGACCCAGATGGGTTCCACAGGACTTACAGCAGGCGAATTTGGCCGCCGAGACATCAACGTTGAGTTCACTATACTGCTCCTCAAACCAGTGTAGCGCGGGTCTGGCTACGAGACTCGGACAGTTACACCGCTGAGAGGTGACATCGGTGTCGGGGAAGGCATCAAGCATGAAGGTGTTCGCAGGTGTCAGCGTGTCTTTCATTACTACCACAGGTCCCACGCAAGCGCAGTAGAATCTCTCCCACAGCATAATACTGCTCCCACCAGCCTGCGTCCGTGGCGCGCTGCACGTTTCAAGCCGCCGTTCACCTCGGTGACGGTGTTTGTGGAAACAGCTATCGACATGGAGTAGCAAGCAACATGATTCATCTAAGAGCCGACACGTATCCATTGAATCTCAATGGTCAGGTTCCCAGTGCAATCTCGACTGACGATGTCTTGAGTCAACATGTGAATACTTCGTTGTTGTCTGCTGTGGAGTTCCACGTTCAACAATGTACCACAAACAGTGTGCTCCAAAACACTTATGCTTGCCCCAGCATTGTGATCTTTCGGCAGAAATGCCACAGATGGTCGTCTATCCTACTTTACAGACCAGACAAGCCTCCGAGCCCCACGTTGTGTGCAGAGTCCAACCATTTACTGCCTAGTGGTAGTTTCACTGTCCAACTGCATCTTTCCGCAGATGCTCACGATAGTAGCTCGTGAACATTTGTAACTAACCTGTTTCTACGGGTTATTACGTTAAGATTAGGGTCGCCACCGACTCTAACCATACAACTAATCAAAGGTTTGGCCGAGTCGGAAAATGAATTAATTTGATCACAGACCAAAAACTCATAAAATGCATACGTCGTGATTTCGTTCATATGGGATGCGATGTAATTAATAGTATTGCCCGTGCACTGTTCACGGGAATCAAATATTTAAAATAAAATAGAAAATGCATGAACACTGTGCATAAGATCAGCTCCCAGCAACACACCTGAGAATAAGACTTAATCTAAAGCATTTGCTTTAAAATAAAAGGGGAAACTAATCACTGGACCTGTGCGTAAGGAAACGCGTTGGATGTGCTAACGGGAAAGCTACGAGGTGAGTGGCTTAGGTGCAAAAACGTAACCTCAGAACACAATAGAAAATTGTAGATAAAATCATTTATTCCTAAGATATGGATGTGAGGCATGTACACAATTCCTGACAACATTAATTACTAAAACATTAAAGAAAAGCATCGATACATTCACCGTTATAATCTGCCTCCCGTTTTCTTCTCCAGCCGCTTCCACGCTACGCGTGGCCCGGAAAACCCAAAGATGTCATTCCCGCCACCAACGCAACGCAGGTGGATTTCTCACAAGTAGCGCAAACCTCTTTGCTACTTGACCACTATGAGAGTTGCCTATTCTGTACAACTGTTGCTGAATCTATATGACTATCGCAGATTTTCTGCAGCAGACTACGCCACTGTCTAGCAACGTGACACACAACCACCATTCAATCACACGACTATGAGAGTTATGAGAAAAGAGAAACAAGGAAAAGAAGGAGAAATGCTAGTGAAAATGGGCTACCGGACTAATGAAAGGTGGCTACAGGACCCTTTCACATTCGACTACCTTTCCGATTTTCGAGATACTCCTTCACAGGCTCTGCGTGACAATAATCTTCCCTCTGTCAGATCCGCTTATCTCAATGGATTTCCCAGTTTGCAGCCCATACCTCCACCAGGGTGATTGCCAGTCCGTCTCTGCTCCGCTTACACACATTCCTTACCGCGCCACGTGCCCGCAACGCCACTAGGCTGCATCTGTGAGCAGTGATCATAATGTTTTGGCTCTTGGTTGTACTCACAGCCTTCGTATCTCTCTGCCCCGGTACTGACGCCTTCCGCCACAAAGGGCACCAGGCGGAGACCGACCCCAGCCACTGGCACCAGGTGTTGGCAGCAGCCGGCCAGCTCGGGTAGGCCAGGGCTAACAGCGGACGGGCCGGGCCGGCCCTGCCCAGCACAAACACAACACGAGTCGTTGCGCCGTGCGGTCGCTCTAATCAGCGGCGGCGCCTCCCACGCACACGTACGCAAACCACCCCCTCCAGCATCCCCCCCCCCCTCGCACACACACGCGCACATAACACGCAGTCGCAGGGGACGCTCTGAATCACAATCAGCGAGTGCGACCCGTCAACAGCCTGCGAGCGCCGATTGAGGGTCCGCTCGCCGCGCCGTTTGTCTCAAGACAGGTAGGAGGCACAGGGGTGGGACCTGGGGTTCCTGGCAGAGAGGTCCAGTGTGGGTGCGCAGAACCGAGATTTTATCCGTTCGGCGTAAGACTAATACAACATGAACAGAACTGTCCGTCATGCTTCTTTCCCAAAGTACAGGACATTCATATCTGTCTGCATAGCAGTCACGATGCGATTGGAGATTTCTACACTACCAGCCATTAAAATTGCTACACCAAGAAGAAATGCAGATCATAAACGGGTATACATTCGACAAATACATTATACTAGAACTGACAAGTGATTACATTTTCACGCAATTTGGGTGCATAGATCCTGAGAAATAAGTACCCAGAACAACCACCTCTGGCCGTAATAACAGCCTTGATATGCTTAGGCATTGAGTCAAACAGAGCTTGGATGGCGTGTACCGGTACAGCTGCCCCGGCAGCTTCAACACGATACCACAGTTCATCAAGAGTAGCGACTGGCGTATTGTGACGAGCCAGTTGCTCGGCCACCATTGACCAGACGTTTCGAATTGGTGAGAGATTTGGAGAATGTGCTGGCCGGGGCAGCAGTCGAACATTTTCTGCATCCAGAGAGGCCCGTACAGGACCTACGACATGCGGTCGTGCATTATCCTGCTGAAATGTACGGTTTCGCACGGATCGAATGAAGGGTAGAGCCACGGGTCGTAACACATCTGAAATGTAACGTCCACTGTTCAAAGAGCGGTCAATGCGAACAAGAGGTAACCGAGACGTGTAACCAATGGCACCCCATGCCAGCACGCCGGGTGATACGCCAGTATGCCGATGACGATTACACGCTTCCAATGTGCGTTCACCGCGATGTCACCCAACACGGATGCGACCATCATGATGCTGTAAACACAACCTGGATTCATCCGAAAAAATGACGTTTTGCCATTGGTGCACCCAGGTTCGTCGTTGAGTACACCATCACAGCCGCTCCCGTCTGTGATGCAGCGTCAAGGGTAACCGCAGCCATGGTCTCCGAGCCGATAGTCCATGCTGCTGCAAACGTCGAACTGTTCGTACAGATGGTTGTTGCCTTGCAAACGTCCCCATATGTTGACTCTGGGTTCGAGACGTGGCTGCACGATCCGTTACAGCCATGCGGATAAGATGCCTGTCATCTCGAATGCTAGTGATACGAGGCTGTTGGGATCCAGCACGGCGTTCCGTATTACCCTCCTGAACCCACCGATTCCATATTCTGCTAACAGTCATTGGATCTCGACCAACGCGAGCAGCAATGTCGCGATACGATAAACCGCAATCGCGATAGGCTACAATCAGACCTTTATCAAAGTCGGAAACGTGATGGTACGCATTTCTCCTCCTTACACGAGGCATCACAACAACGTTTCATCACATCAGGCAAAGCCGGTCAACTGCTGTTTGTGTACGTGAAATCGGTTGGAAACTTTCCTCATGTCAAAACGTTGTAGGTGTCGCCACCGGCGCCAACCTTGTGTGAATGCTCTGAAAAGCTAATCATTTGCATATCACAGCATCTTCTTGCTGTCGGTTAAATTTGGCGTCTGTAGCACGTCATCTTCGTGATGTATCAATTGTAATGGCCAGTAGTGTATTTAAATGTGTTCAAGAATTCGCCGAAGTATAGGTGCCCGCTCAGGTGTGAACACCAATAGCCTGAAAAAAAAATGGTTTTTTCGTGTTTGGATTTCCAAGTGATCCAATCAGATAACTGGGCCATAAATTGCGGGAGAGACAACTGGGGACCAGAAACTGGTGCTCACAATTATTGTGTATTGTAAGCACACCTTAATAAAAGTAATTATCAGTATTTAAGCAGTTGTATACTGCTGCGTTTATTTCCCTGTCTGAAACTGTGCTGAAGCAGTTCGCCTCCAAAATTTCGATTCCTGTGTTATTTCAGAAATTGGCAAAGTGGAGAGGAATATTTCTGATATATTTGTACGTCGTTATCATAAAAATGCATACAAAATAACGTTCATTAAGCCCATTTCTCATAAATTATGGCAGGACGAGTGATAATTAAGATATGTTTATAGTTGTTTGGTCTTTATGAGGGAAGCTGCACAAGTGCATAACCTTCCAAGAATTAAGTTTTTACCACAACTCAGCAAACAACAAACATATCAGAACATACACAAAATGAATACTGCTTAAACGATATGAAACCATTAATAAAAATTCGTTTAACTCCAACATGAAACTATGCTTTCCGTCTCTATACAATAAGAATGCTGAATTTCCTAAACTACCACCTTATAGTTAAAAAAAGAAACACTACGTTTATAAGTGCCTATACACAGGCAAAAACTAATAAATAGACACAAGTTGTTATTGCACGACAAATACTTGAAGACCCTGATACCAACTCTTTAACTCATTACATTTAATATTTACAAACTAACACGCATATTCCGAGCGAACATTGCTATAACCGTGTCATATTACGTTTACATTCTTTTTTGTTACATGAAAATAGCGTTCTAAATATCTCTATACACAGTAATTACTGTCTGGTAAACACTTCATACATGCAGTATCAAAAATTTTATAACAACTTTTGTAAAGAGCTGCGTGAGTAGGTTAACCACCAACACGGTAAATACTGCCGACTCCTCAGAGTTGGAGAGAGCATGGCGGACGACCCAGTCTATTATATAGGAGCTCCACTTCAGCGCATCACGTGACTGACGAGAGGCTACGCTCAGTCACACACTCTCTTGGATGTTGAAGCGAGTAATTTCTCTACTGCTGCTCCTCTTTGTTTTTCTGTTCTGTCTTGGTTGTTCCGTCTGTCTGGCAAGCCGGAGTCGCTTCTAAGACGTATAAAACCCTCAAACAAGCATCAGCAGCTGTGAAGTTCAATCCCCTTAGAAAGAAAGAGAGTTCCGTTACATTAAAATGACTGCAAAAAGACTAACAGTCTTTTCGTTGTGCCTGTCTGCAGCTCAGCATGTCGTCTTTACGGGGAGTAACAATCTATCGTTTTCGTAACTTTGTTGATATTCCAACGTGGAGTTTCTGTTGTTTTATTTAATTTCGCTATTTATCCAGGCAACAGAATCTCCTGCTGTAGGTGTTGGAGGCCTATGCCTCCACAGTCCACAGAACAGAAGATTAGCATGTGAGATTATTTTTGTCTCCTGATGGGGAGACAGCGGGAGGCAATACTGCACGTTTCCACCCTATAAACCTATCAACCCAAAACCAAACCAAACGCCAGAATCTAAAAACAAAACTTTGTAATTATTATCTATCATGATTTTCCCAAATATCCAGATACGTGAGATCGGTAGGTTCTTCTCTGCAAAACATGTAGTGACATTATCTGTAAAATAATGCTATCTGTATGATATTTTTTTAAGAGGACGTATTCTCCAGACAGAATTATTGAAAGTTCCCCAAAGGGAGATCTTAAAGCCGGCTACAATGCATGCATGGTACCTTATTAAAGCCACTTCTGCTGTTGTATCGTCCACTAGCCAGTAGCTATCACAAAAAAAAAAACAAAAAAAAATGCTACATCCTCGTAATATTTGTAAACGTGCGCTTAACACAGTATCATTACTGCCACCGAAGAAGAAAAAATTGAATCAAAGCACGGAATCAAATTACGCCGTATCGAGAACGAAATTAGGGAACTTACAAAAGAATTAACACTACTAGAGGAAAACGAAACAGTATTTACTTGCAGATAAGTATATGCTGAGGGAAGAAAGAAATTACTGCCCCATGCTTTACGTAGTCAGATGAAGTAATGACAAAATCTTTAGTTTCGATACAGTACTAAACTAATGACTGAAATACAGCGGATTTTACAAAAAGGCTTTGCAGACACACAAATTAAGTGTCTCGTCAAATGCAAGAAGAATGACCACTGCTGTCGGTAAAATATAAGGAATTTCTTGTTTTTACATTCTGTGACCAGAAAAACATTTACTATGAATGATGGTGGGGATTTTCACTTTGATTAGGTGAGTATCTATTTCTTATCTTTCTCCACAGAATGATGACAGCAGTCATGTAAAGAAGCTTTTTTATCTGTATAAACATGTGTTAAATGTTTTTGTAATGCCAATACAGCCTGATGATGAGGTATCAGCTCGAAACATGTCGCTAAATAAATAACTGGTTGCAGTAAATTCAAGGAATCTTTAACAATTTAGTTGACAACAAATTTGGTAGCGATATTTGAAAACCTTTTCACGTTTGTTAATTGTCAATTGCGTAGCACGTTTACGCTCCAGTTTACAAACGTTCCTCAGTGTGACGACCCTCCGCATCCGCTGCAGTCTGAAACCACACTAGAGATGCCATTTCACAACAGTTCGCAGCATTATCGAGCGATGGACCATAGAATGTTCAGCTGTCGTGACAAAGCTCATGCACTGCTTGAAAATCTCAAATTGCGTCCAACATCCTCAGAATTGGCAACAGTAGCTTCTTTAACAATTTCTGGCGCAAGTAATCGTCGGCTTCTCCCAGGAACAACTCCAAAATCGCCAGTTAATTCGAATTCCCGAATCACGGTCTTTATCCCCGGTGCGCAAAGAGGAGCTCTCAGTATTCTTTTGATGCGACGACACTCACGAAGAGCAGCAGAACTATTGTTGTTTCTTTGACGAAACAGCTTTACGAGTAAAACCCTCTTTGTCGACACCCACGTTGACTGTCCGCGACTGTAATGCATACGAATGCTTGTGTTTCAACCCTACGTCGTCATACCAGCAAGTCATGACACTAACACTACTAAAAACGCAAATCCTCCAATGTACAGTCTCAACATCATCCCTATAGAGCTCGTGAGCTACGGCGGCTGTAATATTGGCGGTATGGAATTTGACTGGCGCCACTAACTACTTACGTTGCCAATATCGATTCGATCGAGTGTACACAGGTGCCAACACTGTGTACACTGAAACAACCGAAGCACAGATTTTTGCAGCACACCGTGCATTTTATGAAAGCAGCCGTCTTGCAGGCGCACGGTTCCTTCATGAGCGATACCGGGAAACACAATTCTTTTACATTCAAAAAGATCTTTCATCCGTTAATTTCCATGCGAACCATGCGTATCTAACCACGCTTTCAAAATTAGGTACGCTGAATTTATGTAGGATTAGCGAATGTAATTTTATCGAATCTTCCCTAGAAGCGATCTCTCTATTGTCTTTGATAAAGTCGGGAGCATTCTGAATAAGTTCCGTGAAGATTTTCACCTGTCGGTAAAAATAAACATCGCAGGACTGGCAATAAGGAGGCCACTTTGGTGGGACCACTTTTAGGGTGTGGGTGCTCGCTTTCCTTTTGTCAGTGAATAGATGATCGTATAAAGTTAAATCGGTTTGCTCTCGCCATGGATCGATAATGTACAAAAAACTTTTCTGTCCCACGTACGGAAGGATTATAGAACGCAAAAATTCTTCGTATACCAGTTTCGTGAACTTCCCGGATTTCGTGCAGGACACGACTACATTTCTGTATTTCCCAGTTAATTCGTCTACTCGTTTTTGAACGTTAGGACCAAATTTTCCGGACGGTTCTTGCATACATAAGGAAACATGTGGGATCACCTTGTCTGGAGCTGTTATGGTATGCTGAGCCGTATAAGATTGAGTAGTCTTGTTTAAATCTTTTTTTCGGACGAGAACGGTTTTTGTTCCTTTTCCCGAAAGTGATCTATTATTCGTTGTCTGATACTGGCAGTCAGTTTGATCAGTGTTGATTACGAAGTCAAGGTCGAAATTCTCCTTAAGTATTCTCGTTTGTACGCGGAATGGTTCTGCAGCTGCTGAAACTTCGTCTATCGTCGCAAATTCTTCACAGCTGACAAACTGTGTAATTTTCCTTTGCCGAATATTATGTTTTTTTCTTGCATCGCTCAATGATAATGAGCAGACATTGATTTCAGCAAGCGACCGTTGTACGAAACTTTGGAACTCCA
Organism: Schistocerca nitens; assembly: GCF_023898315.1. Taxonomy (NCBI): domain Eukaryota; kingdom Metazoa; phylum Arthropoda; class Insecta; order Orthoptera; family Acrididae; genus Schistocerca; species Schistocerca nitens. Next base: position 30,978,843 of record NC_064617.1, read on the forward strand.
ACTGTGAACCACAAACGGAATGAATATTTGAAAAACTTAATAACTGAATATATCTATATAATTTTGCGCACCTTAGACTGATTGTTGACATTCTTTGAAATAAAATAGAAAAATTCGATTTTGAAAAAAAAAGTACATGAGCAGTATTCGAACATGGTACCTCCAGCGCGGTAGCCACGAACGTTTAGTGCTGCGCTACGCTGACTTGCTCGGAGTGTATGTAATGTTACGGACAAACCGCGCAATGAATTTCAAAATCGATGTTCTCAAAAACCAAGGCCCGTCGCTAAAAAACCGGATAGCCAGGTACTCAGGGAAAGTGCCTCTACAACATATTTGAAGTGCATCAAAATCTGTGATTTACACTATGGAGGGTCCCCATGTTAGAGAAGTAACGACCAGCTGCCAAACGATCCAGAACTCCATCAGGACGAGGCAAAGGAAATGAATCAATCGCTATTTGGGGGTTCACCGTTGCTTTGAAGTCTGCACTAATACGTAATGTGCCTGAGGGCTTCTTCGTGAGTGCTAAGGAGGTGCCCACTGACTGGCTGTGATGTGCACAGTAACGCCACTGCCCGGCCACTGTGACAGTTTCTGAGCGACCTGGTCACGGAGCGCGTGTGGTACAGCGCGAGCCCTGAAGAAGTCATGGTCACATGCGCGGTAACATCAGAAACTTTGCCTAAGCTATCAGCAAACAAGTCTCTGAATTCAGAACACAACCGAGCAACATTGTCCCTCGAAACAAAAGGAGTAAGTGACAACACATTTTCTACCACAAGCAACCCAAACGAATTAAACAAATAGTGCCCACTGTTTAGTGAAACGCAAAACCTGAAATGTCACAGTTTTTTGCAAATTCTAATATACGGCAGGAAGGCTGCAAGGAACTATCACTAGAATATCTCGTTCGTTATTTGCTGTAGGCGCAGTGTGAGATTTCTGCAGCTCGGAATAGCCAAGAAGATAATAAGTGTTGGGATTGAGCAACGAAACTGAGGCATCCGCATCTAACGACAGCTCAATAGTTTGGCCAGCTATCACGAGGTCCACAAAGAGTTTGTTAGAGTGGCGTCGCACCGAAAAGACGCTACTGGTTTCTCGAATTGCGAACTACCACACTTCTGTTCCACGCAAGAGGCTCGGTTAGGTTCAGAATACACATAATGTACAGGTAACGTTTGATAACTGTCTGCGTATATTAGAAAAGGGAGCCTTATTTTCTGTAAGCACATCGCTTGAACGTGCCCATTCTTGCCACGTGAAAAACGAGTTGCGCTTCGTGACGGGCGTAAATGGCGCTTGGGCGACGAGGAGGAGCAGAGCGGGCCAGATCCCAGGCTGGCACCTCGCCGGCCTCCCTGTTCACGTGGCCCAGTGCAGATGTTGACTGACGGAAAACTGCCTACGGCACTGTAACAACAGTCTTATAGTCTCAACACAGGAATCACACAGCCAACCGATTTCAAATAACAGCTCTGTACATTGACCTAGGTTACGGCACCTCTATGGATGTCTGTATCAGTCTGATGTTGTTCCTAGCTAGGTATACGTGCCAAAGGCTGTAACGTGTTTCATTTTATTTTTTGACCTGAGCATATCTTCTCTTAATTCTGACCATTCCTTTCTCCCAATGTAATTTTACGGTTTCTCAAACTTTCATTCTGATGAAGACATCCTTAGAGATCTCGAAACCTAGGTCAGTGGACCACACAGTTATATTCAACCGGTTGGCTGTGTGATTTCTATGGTCAAAGCAATATGCGGTTGCTGAGAAAGAGCCACGTTTAAAACTGTGAATAATTTGCAAAACTTGCTGCTAGGAAGGGTCGGTGTACTTGATATTCTGTTCCCTTGTTCTATTATCAGCCACGTTCTCAGTGATGGTGTCATTTACAAAGAAGTCCCTATAACACCTGCCATAGTAGCATCCAAACTTACACTGCCTAGTAAACCTTGTTAGCCTGTCACACACTGTCTATAAGTTTGTCAAGATTGCTTCTTTAGTCTGAAAAATTTAAACTAGTTAGCCGCCACATGGAGGTTCTCGTCATAGTATCTATTCAAACAGCTCTGGTTGCGAAGTGGGGAATAATTTAAAGCACGTTCCGCACACTGACTTACTGGACGTTGATAAGAAAAAACATAGTTTAACTGTACCTGGTACTTAAACTATGTTTAACTGTACCTGGTACTTCGTGTGCAGATAGACGAGGTTCAAAGTGGGCCAAGTACTCTATCCAGTCATCTTTATCCTCTCCAAATGGACGAAATGGAGGCACGAATGATGACTGCGTAAGTTGTGGCACTGCCGTAGTTGATGTTGTCCGATTGAGATTCTCAGTCGCTGCCATCTGCATTTGAATAAATTTCTTCATCTTCGCAATGAGGTGCGCCATGTTTTGCGTGTGTGACAGAGGAAGCTGTTAAGATGGAGAACTGGTGCCAAAGGCACTTGTAATTGTGGTGCAGGTGAATGTGACGCTTTTGTGCACGGGGCTTGGGGCAGTGGAGTACCCATGGTAACTCAAAAAATACTAAAACTAAGTAAATATGTGGCAGTACGAACAAGTAAATTGAGCAAATATGGCAACCACGAATATGAAACAGGAATATCCATAAGCATAAATGGTAAAAGTGCAAACAAAAATGTCCAGAAGACGATATAAATACAAGGGACAAAGGAAGTAAAACTATGTGGCGGCGTCGTATATCCGGCGAGGCACTTCGCCAGATGTTACATTTTCAGTCGGTAACTGGTGTGGTCCGAGGAGTTAATGATAAACAGGTGCAAGATGGGCAGAGGGTCTGTCCTATAGGAATCTGGACAGGCCATCAAACGATTAGTTGACACAAGTGCACTTTAAATAAATATATTTAACTTGTGCGAAAGAACTGCTACATTGATGAAAACTTGTAGCGCTGGTGTCTAGCTACAAGCAGAGGCCTGACACAGGCCTGATTCCAAGTCAGGGCCGGACACGGCCATGACGTGCCGCCAAATCCCAGCCTGCCGCTCCGCTTAGCTCGCTCCTCGAATGTGTGTGAATCCCTAAGGGACCAAACTGCTGAGCTCATCGGTCCCTAGGCTTACACACTATTTAAACTGACTTAAAGTAACTTATGCTAAAAGCATCACACCCACCGATGCCCGAGGAGGGACTCGAACCTCCGGCGGGAGTGGCCGCGCAATCCGCGACATGGCGCCTCAAACCACGCGGCTACTCCGCGCGGCTGCTGGGCCCTTCTCGGTAGTACCCGGAACTCTGCAACTTTTCATTTAGCATTGCAATGCGGGGATCTTAGGTCGACGCAACTATCTCAGTTCGGCAGAACCGTAGAGTCAGCCCTGTTTACCCCCCAGCATTTCCTCGTGGTATGACGGACGTTCACAGGTCCAGTGACTGTTTGTACAAAAAGAGGCAGCTAGTCATCTATCATCACAATCCTTCAAAGTGAATGGGAGTGGCAAAGGTAAGGGACGAAAATTATCAATTCACACAAGCGATGGCTACTGCATATTTGTTATGAAATGGCATTACAATACCATGCAGAATGAATTTAGAGATTTACTTACTTAAAGAGCAAAAAGTTACAACGATCGATGGACAGGATTCATCGTTCTGTACATGAAGATGCACTTTGTGCTAAATTTCCATGTGGAGACTTCATGTATTACTGAAAAGTTGGGTGGTTCAGCCAAGAGGTATGCAGCGAAAAATTTTTGTAGTGGCTGTTGTTGAGTTTATGAAGGAAAAAGGAATGCAGGAATGAAAATCAGATCATGCTGAATGGATTGCAGAATTCCCGATTTAAGTGGACTTGACTGCACACTGCCCACAGTAAAACGTTGGAAGGTAATTTCTTTATGCTTTGACGGGGATGCATTTAAGCGGAAAATCGCGTTGTAGAAGGGACATTCTGACAAAGACAGTCGAGCTCCCTAAGGTCAGTGGCATTAAGGAAAACGAGAGATTTCATTGTGCCCTTGAAGAATTGCAATGATAATCCTATAGATGTTTTGAGAACAATATCAGCATTACGTCCGTTTCCGAGCTGGTTTCGAGACCGTTTGCCTTTTCGGTTGAAAGCGCCCCTGAGCATACGCTGGTGTAATTGACTGACATGTAGGTTATTTCAGTATTAATAACAAATTTTTCTATGTTAAAACTATCCAGGACGCCTTCATTGCTTTCCTCAGATGGAGGTCCCAAGTCTGCACAATGAAGTGACAAAAGTGCTATAATATTTCGATCGAAATATTTCTGTGAAAGACCTATTATCGATTACGTAACTAAAGAAGTCACGATCAAGTGGCAACTTGAATGCGAAATTCTGTGAAATTGTCTGTGTCTGTTTGAATGCTGACAGTTTGTACCAGATAAAAATTATATTACCTCTTCAGCGCACCAAAAACAATTAAATAAGACGGAAAAATTGTTTTGTTCGCCATCTATGTTGTTGTGGAATGTGAAATATGAAACGCAGTAGTATGCAGTGTAAATGCCATTTAAATGCGGAGCGTTCGCAGTTTTCCCCTCTTCCTCATCCTCTGGCTCAGACAGCGTGGCGTGACGGCGGGGGAAACGTGTAGTGACGCTGAGAACTTTGGAAGTCGGGAACGGCTCGCGAGCCGAGATCTTTGCCTCCCCTGGTTTTAAGTGCACTGACTGTTGTGGTGTCAACGCCAGACACCACACTTCCTAGGTGGTAGCCTTTAAATCGGCCGCGGTCCGTTAGTATACGTCGGACCCGCGTGTCGCCACTATCAGTGATTGCAGACCGAGCGCCGCCACACGGCAGGTCTAGTCTAGAGAGACTCCCTAGCACTCGCCCCAGTTGTACAGCCGACTTTGCTGGCGATGGTTCACTGTCTACAGACGCTCTCATTTGCAGAGACGACAGTTTAGCATAGCCTTCAGCTACGTCATTTGCTACGACCTAGCAAGGTGCCATATTCAGTAATTAGAATGAATTCTGAACAGATAATATTGTGAACCATGTACCGTCAAGAGCGACGTTCATCATTAATGGATTAAAGTTAAGTATCAAACAAGCTACGTCCGCTTTCTGAATTCTAATTCCTTGTCATGTTCCAGACCTCACGTCAGTATAGTCCTTCCCTCCTCACGCCAGCCTTCGTGAGCTAAAACGCGTGCATTTCGGCCTCCTCTTGTAACACGGCGTTGGATCTTCTGCACACAACAACAAATGTTTTCCGGTAGAACTATCAGCAGCTCGGTGTAACGTTCAGCACTAACTAGTGACACAGAAGTCACCCTGAACTAGAAGGCCGGTGCCTAGGTGCCCGCCACTTATAAGGCCGTCCTGGTGGCCTTCATACGTCGGCTGTCTGGAGGTTTCTTCATTCGTGGCAATGTCCAAAGCGCCGCTTGCGCCGCCCTCAGGAATCTTCGAGGCGCCGGCTCCGACAATATCTACAAGCTACTTTACTACACAATCGCTCGCTCAATGAAAGATCTGTACCAAGAGACTGGAAAGCTGCGCTGGTCACACCAGTATTCAAGAAAGGAAGTGGGAGTTATCTACTGAATTACAGTCCCCTAAACGTCGACAGGATTTTCGAACATATAGTGTTCAAACATTATGAGTTACCTGAAAGATAATGGCCTATTGACATACAAAAAAATGGTTCAAATGGCTCTGAGCACTATGCGACTTAACATCTGAGGTCATCAGTCCCCTAGAACAGAACTAATTAAACCTAACTAACCTAAGGACATCACACACGTCCATGCTCGAGGCAGGATTCGAACCCGCGACCGTAGCGGTCGCGCGGTTCCAGACTGAAGCGCCTAGAACCGCTCGGCCACACCGGCCGGCTATTGACATACAGTCGGCACGGATGCAGAGAATATCGTTCTTGTGAAGCACAACTAGCTCTTTATCCACACGAAGTAATGAGTGCTATCGACAGAGTATGTCAAATTTATTCGATATTCGTAGATTTCCAGTAAGTTTTTGATATCGTTTCTCAGAACAGACTTTTAATCGAAAAGCGTGCTTATGGAGCATCGCTTCAGCTATGCGACTGCATTCGTGATTTCCTGTCAGGAATGCGACAGTACGGAATAATCGGAAAATCATCGAGAAAAACGAAAGTCATATCCGGCGTTCACCAAAGAAGTGTTATGGGTCCTCTGCTGTTCCTTAGTTTACATAAACGATTTTGGACACAATCTGAGCACCCATCTTAGATTTTTTGCAGATTATGCTGTCATTTACGGTCTAGCAAAGTCATCAGAACGTAAAACCCAATTTCAAAATAGCTTACAAGGCAATGGTGCAATCCTACATCTACATCTACATCCATACTCCGCAAGCCACCTGACGGTGTGTGGCGGAGGGTACCGTGAGTATCTCTACCGGTTCTCCCTTCTATTCCAGTCTCGTATTGTTCGTGGAAAGAAGGATTGTCGGTATGCTTCTGTGTGGGCTCTAATCTCTCTGATTTTATCCTCATGGTCTCTTCGCGAGATATACGTAAGAGGGAGCAATATACTGCTTGACTCTTCGGTGAAGGTATGTTCTCGAAACTTCAACAAAAGCCCGTACCGAGCTACTGAGCGTCTCTCCTGCAGAGTCTTCCACTGGAGTTTATCTATCATCTCCGTAACGCTTTCGCGATTACTAAATGTTCCTGTAACGAAGCGCGCTGCTCTCCGTTGGATCTTCTCTGTCTCTTCTATCAACCCTATCTGGTACGGATCCCACACTGCTGAGCAGTATTCAAGCAGTGGGCGAACAAGGTACTGTAACCTACTTCCTTTGTTTTCGGATTGCATTTCCTTAGGATTCTCCCAATGAATCTCAGTCTGGCATCTGCTTTACCGACGATCAACTTTATATGATCATTCCATTTTAAATCACTCCTAATGCGTACTCCCAGATAATTTATGGAATTAACTGCTTCCAGTTGCTGACCTACTATTTTGTAGCTAAATGATAAGGGATCTATCTTTCTATGTATTCGCAGCACATTACACTTGTCTACATTGAGATTCAATTGCCATTCCCTGCACCATGCGTCAATTCGCTGCATATCCTCCTGCATTTCAGTACAATTTTCCATTGTTACAACCTCTCAATACACCACAGCATCATCTGCAAAAAGCCTCAGTGAACTTCCGATGTCATCCACAAGGTCATTTATGTATATTGTGAATAACAACGGTCCTACGACACTCCCCTGCGGCACACCTGAAATCACTCTTCCTTCGGAAGACTTCTCTCCATTGAGAATGACATGCTGCGTTCTGTTATCTAGGAACTCTTCAATCCAATCACACAATTGGTCTGATAGTCCATATGCTCTTACTTTGTTCATTAAACGACTTTGGGGAACTGTATCGAACGCCTTGCGGAAGTCAAGAAACACGGCATCTACCTGTGAACCCGTGTCTATGGCCCTCTGAGTCTCGTGGACGAATAGCGCTAGCTGGGTTTCACACGACCGTCTTTTTCGAAACTCATGCTGATTCCTACAGAGTAGATTTCTAGTCTCCAGAAAAGTCATTATACTCGAACATAATACGTGTTCCAAAATTCTACAACTGATCGACGTTAGAGATATAGGTCTATAGTTCTGCACATCTGTTCGACGTCCCTTCTTGAAAACGGGAATGACCTGTGCCCTTTTCCAATCCTTCGGAACGCTGCGCTCTCCTAGAGACCTACGGTACACCGCTGCAAGAAGGGGGGCAAGTTCCTTCGCGTACTCTGTGTAAAATCGAACTGGTATCCCATCAGGTACAGCGGCCTTTCCTCTTTTGAGCGATTTTAATTGTTTCTCTATCCCTCTGTCGTCTATTTCAATATCTACCATTTTGTCATCTGTGCGACAATCTAGGGAAGGAACTACAGTGCAGTCTTCCTTTGTGAAAAATTGTCGAAAACTACCGTGAAATTTTTCACTCTGTCAAAATTTTTTTAACTGGTAGGGCACATTGCAAGTTCTTTTCAAAAATGTTAAACGTTACCAAGAACAGCGTAGCTTCAAGTCCGGAATGCACATCCGTGAATTTTGAGAACTTACACAATACCAAAAATGTCTCACATCGTTAATGTTTTGAATAACTTGCAGTTCATATCAGCAGCTAAACTGTTGCAGATGTAATTGTTACACAAGTGACTAGCAGAGGAAACACATTTAACGCAGTGTAAAATGTTACATTACAGACGTCTTCCATGAATCGGTACTTCAAATTTGTTGACATTAAATATTTTATAATAATACCTGAAGCACATTTCTTATGATACATTTTGAATTATGCATATTTTGCTAACAATGAAAAGTTCCTTCTCTATTCCCTCTAGTCGTCACGAAAATGCGAAGTGTCCACAGGATGAAGAAAACAAACTTTTATCAGGCGCACCTGATAAAAGAAAAATTAATAAATTCAGATACTTACAGTAATTTATAGTTTTATTTAGACGGAACTGGAAATGAGTAAGAAATGGTCGTGGCCGTTGTTCTGTATATAGCGTTGTGTACAAGACATATTCGATCAAATTCATAAAATGTGAGGATGCAAACCTCCAATGCAGCAATTACTTCACTTTAACACTGCTGTTCCGCTGATAAAGTTGAGATGACAAAGAGCTGTCGAAAATTAGTATATTGTCCGACATTTACCTGAAAAACGCTTTACACAGTCGAAACATGTTTTATCCAGTCCAATAAAAACAAGGAATTATTTTTTGCAAATGGTAAGAAGACTTTCGAATGTAACATTGACAGTTATTGTCTGCCATTTTTCCAGATTTTGCTACATCTATTACAAGATTTTTTTTCTAGCAAACAGTTTTCTTTGAAGTTCTGGTTCCAATTTGCATTGATGACCCTGTAGACAAAGACAAAGTAGCTGAAATTTATCACTGGCGTTGTTGTATGCGAATGCGTGACGACATTCACTGACTGCGCGAGCGACACTGCCTTTTTCTTTTTTTCGCTTGAAATGATAAAGTGCAGTTTGCACGAAACTTGAGTGATTGACTTTATATGCAGCATCTAGGGAATAAAAAGAAGCTTTGTCTTCGCGTCAGCCAGCTAGGGATTTATCTGTAATATTACCTATTAATGACATCTCTTCTAGATCTTCACTTCAGGTAAAATTCGTAATCTGACGACTTCCTTTTCCATATAGTTTCCTATATTTGTTTTATCAACTCGAAGAAGGCTCGAAAGTCGAAGAAGTGTCCATCCGACTTGTAATCCAGAGCGCCCAGTCTTGTAGATGACCATCGGTAACGCGAGCAGTTCTAAATCTTTCGAACAGTTTTTTTTTTTTTCACACTTTTGCATCTTTCATTTTGTGTAAGTCTTCCTGCCATTCATACAATTCATGTTCAGATTTTACGAAACGAAATCGGCTTTTACACACAGCTTCAGTTTAGGCGTTTCTTCCTCTTTCGTTTAAATAAAGAATTTACAGCATTTTGTTTCTTACAGAAAATATTGAATATATAAATTAATATTATAATGCCAGCAACGTCAACGATTTTACAAATGACATGTATACGTAAAGTTCCACATTTTGACTATTCTTCTTAAGATATATTTTTATTCTAAGCTCCTCATGTTCCTAAATTATTTGTAACAAATCGTTTCCTCTTGTGAACAGTGATGTGTGTGTGTGTGTGTGTGTGTGTGTGTGTGTGTGTGTGTGTGTGTGTGTGAATTCCTAAGACACCAAACTGCTGAGGTCATCGGTCCCTAGACTTACGGTACACACTACTTTAACTTATGCTAAGAACAACACACACACCCAAGCCCGAGGGAGGACTCGAACCTCCGGCGTGAGGAGCCGCAGAGCAGTGATGTATTGCAGATTATTCACAATAACATGCTGTTGTTGTTGTCGTCTTCAGTCCTGAGACTGGTTTGATGCAGCTCTCCATACTAATCTATCCTGTGCAAGCTCCTTCATCTCCCTGTACCTACTACAACCTACATCCTTCTGAATCTGCTTAGTGCGTTCATCTCTTGGTCTCCCTCTACGCCGGCCGAAGTGGCCGTGCGGTTAAAGGCGCTGCAGTCTGGAACCACAAGACCGCTACGGTCGCAGGTTCGAATCCTGCCTCGGGCATGGATGTTTGTGATGTCCTTAGGTTAGTTAGGTTTAACTAGTTCTAAGTTCTAGGGGACTAATGACCTCAGCAGTTGAGTCCCATAGTGCTCAGAGCCATTTGAACCATTTTTGACCCATCTCCCTCTACGATTTTTACCCTCCACGCTGCCCTCCAATGCTAAATTTGTGATTACTTGATGCCTCAGGACACGTCCTACCAATCGATCCCTTCTTCTAGTCAAGTTGTGCCACAAACTTCTATTCTTGCAGATTATTCACAATAACATAATGTGGCTAAACTGGCGCCACTACTGTAAACAACGTCCCCTGTGTCTTTGGTGAGTAATATCGACCTCCATTGTTATACAAGCGTGAAGTACATCTTTGACAACTGACAGGCATATCAACCTGGATGTCTCCATGGACACGGCGACCTGCTACGATATTAGAGACAGCAAGAGATGACACACATGCACAACGACGCATTTAGTTTTTTCTAGCGTTTTTTAAGACTTTAAATAACTCAATATATATAATTTTCATATTTATATACCATACATTTGGTTTCATTACAAATAAATAGCAGTAGCTATAGAACTAACGATCTTATAGTACTAATTATTTCATCCAGACGACACTCGGGGCCTGAGTTAACTAATTTCGCTGGACTGTTATGTATTTTACGAGGCCGGCTTTAACATAGATTATGAACAATAACTGAATATAAACTCAAAACTTTGAACATAGCTGCTAAGGTTCAGTGACCGTGTCAGAATTATATTGTAACAAATAAGCCGTCGGTCACAAATATTAAGTCAAAAATTGACCTGGTTTCGACGCTACTATGAGCGTCGTCTTCAAAATTAGACTAACTGTACTGAAACATTAGGTACATAGTACATTAATAAAATTAAAGTTTGTACTGATTCGAAAAGATGCATTACTTACAAGTCACATATTAAAAAAGAACTCAGCCGGGAAGGCGACGTCATGAACACTTGTGAGATGGCGAGCCGCTAAGGGCTGCTCGTACTGTGGACAAGGGATGAAACTCGTTTATTCATTAGTTAAATTTAAAAGATAAACATTTAAGAATGAAGACTCAAAACGATATGGATGTCGTTCCCTATTGGCTGACGGCGTGGCCTCAAAACTCTGGAGCGCCCTCTCTCTACCCTGTGTACAGTAAGTCGTGGCTGCTTAGCCGTCAGCATCACTAAAGTGGCTGAGGCATCCACAGCGAGTGAGGCGTCAGGGCCGTCATCCAGATGGGCAATGATTCATCGTTTTAGAGTGTACTTTTACAACATCGGCTTCTCTATGTAATTTAGCACTGTTACTTTTGTTATTACAGTGCAAACTCTGATGATGGCCCGCAATTAAATGGCCGAAACCGGTCAGAAGTTAACATCGACTGCGATCAAGACTGCCTTTAAATAATTTTATCACAGTAAGATCACTGTTCTCCGATAATGTTATATAAAATTAAGTTGTATGTGATTCCAGTTGCATACCACGTTCCTCATATTTTATCTACTCAAGCAGGGACCGCCTGTTCTTAAGGGCCAGAGGTGCCTGTCCCCACCAGAAATTTTGTGACATAATTTTAGTTGGTGTACTTTTTTCGGTGTTGTATCAAACAGTTTGAGAATGACATGAGCCTGATGCAGTACAGGTGACACAGACCAGGGGTAATAATCGGGTCCAGCTTCCACTGGCGCGTTGCGGAGACACCGTGCTGCCCTGTGCTGTCGGTAGCGGGCCATTGGCCAGCTCCAGGGGCGAGCGTCACATGCTCCGTACTCCCTCCACACTGCCAGCTCGTGAACTGTAGTCACAGTGACGTCACCAGGCAGTGTCACGTGGCCGACGAGAAAGACCGGTCGCGGTGCATATGTCGCGATGGTAGCCCTGAGCTCGCTTAGCTCAACGGGCAAAATACTTTTCTAAACCTGTTGACACGCAACTGGGTGTGTACGTACTAAAGAAAATTCCATTTCTATTGGGATCTGCTGTTATGAAGTCTTACTGATTACTAGTCGTACAACAAAATTTAAAATCAATTCTCGACATAAATGGTATAACAGTTTGTTTGTAGCATTTAGTGTCTTCTGCGTAACAGTCCTTATTTCACAGAAGATATGGTGCCTTACACAACTGATAATCATTTTGGCATGATTTTAATTGTATTGTACTCAAGTACAACCGTAACAAATTGTTGGCCTATGGACTTTCTAGTAATATAATATGAATGTGTACTATCATTATCATCATTTAAGACTGATTATGCCTTTCAGCGTTCAGTCTGGAGCATAGTCCCCCTTATAAAATTCCTCCATGATCCCCTATTCAGTGCTAACATTGCTGCCTCTTCTGATGTTAAGCCTATTACTTCAAAATCATTCTTAACCGAATCCGGGTACCTTCTCCTTGGTGTACCCCGACTCCTCCTACCCTGCTGAATCCATGAGTCTCTTGGGTAACCTTGCTTCTCCCGTGCGTGGAACATGACCCCACCATCTAAGCCCGTTCATCCTGACTGCTACATCTATAGAGTTCATTCCCGGTTTTTCTTTGATTTCCTCATTGTGGACACCCTCCTGCCATTGTTCCCATCCAGAGTACCTGCAATCATCCTAGCTACTTTCATATCCGTAACCTCAACCTTATTGACAAGGTAACCTGAATCCAGCCAGCTTTCACTCCCGTACAACAAAGTTGGTCGAAAGATTGAACGGTGCACAGATAACTTAGTCTTGGTACTGACTTCCTTGTTGCAGAAGAGAGTAGATCGTAGCTAAGCGCTCACTGCATTAGCTTTGCTACAACTCGCTTCTAGTTCTTTCACTATGTTGCCATCCTGTGAGAATATGCATCCTAAGTACTTGAAACCGTCCACTTGTTCTAACTTTGTTCCTCCTATTTAGCACTCAGTCTGTTTATATCTCTTTCCCACTGACATTACTTTCGTTCTGAAGATGGTAATCTTTATACCATAGTCCTTACATTTCTGATCCAGCTCTGAAATATTACTTTGCAAACTTTCAATCGAATCTGCCATCACAACTAAGTCATCCGCATATGCGAGACTGCTTATATTGTGTTCACATATCTTAATTCACCCAGCCAGTCTATTGTTTTCAACATATGATCCATAAATAATATGAACAACAGTGGAGACAGGTTGCAGCCTTGTCTTACCCCTGAAACTACTCTGAACCATGAACTCGATTTAACATCAACTCTAACTGCTGCCTGACTATCTATGTAAAGACCTTTAATTGCTTGAAAAAGTTTGCCTCCTATTCCATAATCTCATAGAACAGACAATAACTTCCTCCTCTGAACCCGGTCATATGCCTTTTCTAGATCTATAAAGCATAGATACAATTCCCTGTTCCACTTATCACACTTCTCCATTATTTGACGTAAGCTAAAGATCTGGTCCTGACCATCTCTAAGAGGCCTAAACCCATCTAATTTGTCCTCAACTAATACTCGCACATTCCTTTCAACAATACCCGAGAAGATTTTACCCACAACGCTGATTAAAGAGATACCTCGTAGTTTTTACAATCTTTTCTGGTTCCATGTTTAAAGGTTACTGCTTTCATCCAGTCTGATGGAACCTGTCCCGACTCCCACGCCCTTTCAATTATCCTGTGTAGCCATTTAAGACCTGACGTTCCACTGTATTTGATGAGTTCCGACTTAATTGCATCCACCCCAGCCGCTTTATTGCACTGCAATCTATTGACCATATATTATTATTATGTTATTATATTACTAAAGAAATAAAAATATTTATAGAGAATTGAAAGCATCGCCAGCAAGAGAAAACAAGAAAATAAGGTGACGTTATTTAAGGGCAATAATGACAAATTTTCATTAACTAATTCACTTATTATAATACGTTCATTTGAGGAATACAGCACAGCAAACATACAATGCGAAAACAATGGTCTTGAATCTGTTATGTCGGTAGTAAAGCCACAGAAGCAGTCGAATAAGTCTACTGTCTAAAATCAACGTTATACAGAAAGAAGTCAAAGTCGTTTTCTCTATGTAGGCCCTCATAGTAGCTCACGAAAAGTAAAGAATATAAGAATGCCATAAAGTAGATATGCCTAATGAAAGCAGTAAGAAATTTGCTCAAATGACATATTTCGTTAGTATTTGCATGGGTAATGGGTGAATTTTAACTTGTAAATTCTTACAGTGCCATCCCTGCGCATTAAACGAGGCTATAAAGAATCGTGGCTGTTTCTATGTGATTAGTGTCCTCCTATATGCTGTTGCAAACGTTTCAGGAAAATAATGTATCGTTATTCTCTGCCCTGTCTGTTTTTAACCAACAGATTTATTAATTTCGTAAATGTCATTCAAACCATTTTTAAAAATAATAATGATGATGTGTATATTTGTCACAGAGCAGTTATGGAGAAAATAAATGCTGTAGTGTTTCACGTATGTAAAACGTCCTTCATGCTGTGCTAGCTCTTCTTCCACCCCTAAAACTTTTCAGCAAAACTATTCAGTGAATAACACGCAAAAACAGCTTCGATCGATCTGGCAAGAACCAAGTAATTTTGATGCCCTTTGGAAGTATAGTGGACATTGGTGCTTGTTTCACATATATTGTCTGAGTTCTGAAACTGAAGCGTCATGTATACTGTGGTTCCACTTTCTCCAAACAAATTATTCTTTGAGGGTAGGTTTTTCCAATTTTAGTTTCGGGTGCTTTTCTTCGCATAGAAGTATCTTTCTTCATAGGCTGTTCATCTGAATACTGAGTTCTCGTATTTAAAGAATTCAGTGCTAACTTGTTTTCTCTTATGTTTGCTGTGGAAGTACCTGGCACAGCTGAGACCAATTGTGCACGTTTTTTGTAACATGTCTTCTATCTGGCAAAATTTAACACCTAACAAGATATTAATTTAACATTCACTCCAAAAAAGTCTGAAAATTGTCTGTTTGCATAAGCTTTAAATTTATTGTAATTTCACAATTATGCCTTGAAATCAATTTTTAATGTGCTGGAAAAACTTTTGAACTGTATATGTATACTTCACCACAATATGAGTAAAGAAGCACTTCAGTTTTTTGATTGTTTGTTATTATATGTTAACTAGTACCAGCATCATTGTATATTCTACAACTTAAATTAATTTCACTGGAAAAGTGCTGATAATAGGGTGTGAGGGAGAGATAGGTTGTTTACTATAAATTTTCTAAAACATATGTGAACAGTTCCATCCTTACGGACATAACATTTGTACAATTGAAAGTGAAGGAATAACATGAAAATAAAATCCATAAGCTACTTAGTTTTGTATGGAGATACCTTAATATGAACAATATACAACCAAGATCTTATGAAGCACATTTTCTCCTAAAAAAATTAAGAGTTAGTGTTGATATAGAATGAAGCAATTAACTAATTTTACTGGCTCTGTTTTGGGCTCGTGGAACTCACTGTATGAAATGTTGCAGATGTAATATGTTTAGTATAACTTATTGCGAAGGACTGGATTATATACTTGAAATGTTAAAATAATTGTGCAGTTACATGTTTACGACCAAATGAAGAACATTAAGATAACAGATTTAATGTGAAAGATTTAATTTCGGCACTGAAAGTTTAATCTTTCCAAATATTCTGTGATAGGTTCTTGTCAACTTGTATCATCCTCCTTTGGCCATACAAATTTACTCCCCTTTCTGTCAAGCGATTTAACTACATTTTTTTTCACATTGTTCCCTGGCATGTTGTCCAACAAATTAGTGCTAATGTCCTCATTCAGAATCTGGTTTAATAATAACCCACTGAACATTAAACAATGAAAATTTTTCACTAATGCAACAGGCAATGAAAGAATTTATGAATGTTTCTTCTTGAACACTCTGGTTGCCATTAGGTGTCATTTCCAAACAACAATCTCATTTACTGTATATTTCCCGATTGTACAGAGACTGTGCACTTGAGTGTCTGGGAGAGACCTGGTATTATTCCAGTAGAGCTGTACCTGGTCAGCTTAGGTTTTCACCTTCACCACTGGAACTTAGGTTATTACAACTTCTATTTAGGGAATTTGTACATTGTACAGAAGATGTGCAGTCAATAATGAGAGTTTGTCTAGCTTTCACACAAAGCCAAAACTGATGCTCTGTTTCCATCACAGAATACTTCTATCACTTTAAGATTATGTGTTTTGCATGAAGTACTCTAGATTATCATCTTGCAGATAATCAGATACAATGCCATACGAAACTGGACTGAGAACTATGTAAGCCACTGCTATGTAAATAGTGATTTGTTCATTACTTCACCGTGTACTCCTTGCCTCATTCTGATGAACAATATGAGCTCACTTAAATCAGTCTGGAGAGCACAATAATGTTTCCTTCAAACACACTGAATGCTGTGTGCACAGTGATGAGTGTTTCACCATCAGGATGGTTGCACACAGCATCAGGCTCTGTTGTGGGAACCTGCAGCCATAGTGTTAAGTATAAAATTATGGCAGTAAATGAGTTAAATGAACTATTTTATTGTATCATTTCTAAAATATGAAAAGGTGTTTCCAAATATTGTGTGAAATTTTTTGGTGGTCTCTAAATGATTTACTAAAACAGTAAAATAGCAAAGTAACATTTTATACCAAATGTGATGTACAAAAAGTCATGGTTTTTTATCCATTTTCAGTAAATCATCATCTGCCCATTTTCTGTAAAAATATAAATTATGCCTCATTATAGTGTTAAGTATTGTATAATTTCAGAAATTGTACATTATGACTATTGAATTGATGCACAGGAAGACAAAATCTATTTCATTTCAAAACTCAGCTTTTTTATTTGACTTTTTGTGGAATTACAAACCACATGAATGGATTGCTCTATCATTTACGCATTTAGGAAAATAAACTTATAAAAAGACAATTATTTATTTTCAAATGGTTGAAATGGCTCTGATCACTATTGGACTTAACATCTGAGGTCATCGGTCCCCTAGAACTTAGAACTACTTAAACCTAAGGACATCACTCACATCCATGCCCGAGGCAGGATTCAAACCTTGACCGTAGAGTTTGTGCGGTTCCAGACTGAAGTGCCAAGAACCACTCAGCCACATCGGCCAGCTATTTATTTGACTGATGAAACTGGAAGTGAAAGCTATCATACACCCCTGCATGTTATTCTATTAAAGGAAATCACAGAAGAACAAACTGAAGTTAACAGAGGTTGCACCGCACCCCTGGCCATCTTTATTCTTAGCTGACAAAAATCTGTAGTAGGGAGGGACACAGTGAAGGTAAACTGGAGTAAGTGAATCCATGTATAAAACCCTCAAATTTATTTTTCAGCCATAGAAGTTCCATTGCTGCACATGGGTTAGGATAATAATTATAGTCATTTATCTTGAGATGTGTTAATTTGTTTCCAAACTTGTAACTTTCCACAGAGTTGCCATATACTTCTACAGATTGTTCAGTGATCATGGTTAGCGATGGAAAACTAAGTGTGAAAGAAATCAGATATTTTAGTTGAAAATGTTTACCTTTTGTGTTGTTTTCATCGAGTGAACCATTAATGAATGTGTTCATTACATTTGTCAGGCAATTGGCCAAATACACAGTTCCAACCCATCTGATTTAAAATGATCCTCTGGAAGTGAAATATGTTGTCAATATTTGCTCTCTAGAAGCTGCCACTTTTGGAACAGCTGCAGTCAAGGTATTCATGAATTATTGGAAGATGCTCTAGGGTATATATATGTATATTAATCATTTATAATAGAGTTAACACACCAAAATTATTTCTGACTGTTGAACTTCAGCATTACTGTTGTGCATATCACACTACCATAGCCAACTGACTATTTGACCTATCAGATGGCCACTTGTATGTCACTTACATACATATATATATATATATATATATATATATATATATATATATATATATATATATATATATATATATATATGAATATAATAGAAGGAAACATTCCACGTGGGAAAAAATATATCTAAAAACAAAGATGATGTGACTTACCAAACAAAAGAGCTGGCACGTCGATAGACACACAAACATACAGACATATTATGTGTGGATGGATATGTGTGTGTGTGCGAGTGTATACCCATCCTTTTTTCCCCCTAAGGTAAGTCTTTCCACTCCCGGTATTGGAATGACTCCTTACCCTCTCCCTTAAAACCCACATCCTTTCGTCTTTCCCTCTCCTTCCCTCTTTCCTGATGAGGCAACAGTTTGTTGCGAAAGCTTGAATTTTGTGTGTATGTTTGTGTTTGTTTGTGTGTCTATCGACGTGCCAGCTCTTTCGTTTGGTAAGTCACATCATCTTTGTTTATATATATATATATATATATATATATATATATATATATATATATATATAAAGGAGAGGGAAAGACGAAAGGATGTGGGTTTTAAGGGAGAGGGTAAGGAGTCATTCCAATCCCGCGAGCGAAAAGACTTACCTTAGGGGGAAAAAAAGGACGGGTATACACTCGCACACACACACATATCCATCCACACATATACAGACACAAGCAGACATATATATATATGTATGGCCTCATGGTAAGTGAGGTCTCCTTGTCAGGGTGATTAAAGTAGGTACTTAAATAAGTCTATTAAATACTAGTACTGTTCTTTGGGTGGTGTACTGTGTGTAGGTGCGTGGACGGTGGGTGGGAGTCGCGTTATGTACGCGTTGTGCTGTGCCTGTCTCCCAGCACGGCGCTGTGACTCGTGGCTGCGCGTGACCTTGATTCGGACTTAGAAATTTTCAGCGTGCAGTATATTTACTTACCCCGTGTTGCAGAAGAATTCACTTCCGCTCTGTGTTATTCTTATGGGCTTTTGCGCTCTTATCAATTTTTTTTATCTAAAATACACTTCCGGTGTTTAATGAGCACCGATAAGGACTTCCGCCGCGCTGCTTGGAGACACTGGCCCCTCGGCAGATATATATACCAGTAAATGCGCAAGTAGGTACATACAAAACAAATTTACTACTCCTCCGATATATACATAGTAACTCAGGATTAACATAGTCTTCCACAGATGGATAACTTTAAATGGTGGTTACCGAGTTATGTAGTTAGCTCGGTTTTACATTTATGTTGGTTCAAAACTCTAACTTTCATGTGTGCTGAAAGTTTATTGTGACACAATAAAAGCACTTCCCTAGAATTTGAATATGGGTGGGAAGTCTATGTGTATTGCATGTTGTAACTTGTAATGATTATATATTTCATGATTTATCTGAAATTTATTGTAACTAACAGAGACAAACATCACAAGTATTGCCACTTCTCTTCAAAGGCGGGCTTCTGCGTAATGCTCCAAGTGACAAAAAATTGTTGCGTGTTCGTGCCAAAGTAAAAGGTTACAGCTAGTAAAATATTTTGAGAATATGAAAATTTTTGGTATTCCAGATTACATCCAGTCCCACCTAGACCATATAAACAGGCTCTTGTGTAGCACTTTCATTTCTCTGTAGCTAATGAGACTACCTGCTATACTTTAGGTGCACAAGAGCAAACTTGTTACAAAGATAATGTGAAAAAGTCCGCTAGTAAGAAATGGTTATGAAATTACTTGTCATCCAAACTAACAATACTGATCCAAATGAAAGGGTATTCAACTACTAGTGTCTTTTATGCAGAACAAAATTACAAAGCTATTACATTACTGCGAAGTTTCAGCAGCACCACGTCAATCTCCCACACAATTACTAGCTTGGAACTACGTCAAATCAGCAAGGAAATAAAAAAACACACACACACACACAAATTCTAAAATAACATACTTTTATTGACACAGTAAAATTTTTATAACAACTTAACACATCAGAATCAAACAAATGTGGGAACAAATTGTAAGTGACATACAAGTGGCCATCTGATAGGTCAAATAGTCAGTTGGCTTTGGTAGTGTGATATGCACAACAGTAATGCTGAAGTTCAACAGTCAGAAATAATTTTGGTGTGTTAACTCTATTATAAATGATTAAAATATTTTCAGTGCTTACTACAATGAAACAACTCTGAACATTTCCAAATGGACTGAAGCATGTGTCCCAGCTTCACCCAAAATAATAATCTTTCTTGAGTGTTTTGAAATAACTCAGAACTCCAATTAAATTATGATTACTGTTGATTGAGGGACCCAAACATCATTACTGGCTGACTTCCCATTTTCCAAAAATACTCTGAGACTTAAGCAATGAAGACAGTTCTCATGAGTAAAATTATATAAAAGGACAAATGACTGCCAAAGGTCATTTTAAAAAAAGTAACAGACACAAATACAAATAAATTAGTGTACACCTTAAATTATACCGTGCAGTGTGCCAATATATAGAAATTACGATAGGTCCTTATATGGACATTACACAGTCAAACAAAAATGCTGGGCACCAATAAAATAGCAAATCTAGAAAGAGTTTTGCAAATTACACTGATCAAAATGTGAGAACCGAGAGATGGCACAATATTTTTTCATTTACACAGAAACATACATACATACAAGCTCACAGTGAGATCATACATTATACATCTATTTACAAAGAATAAACATGTTAACACGTCGTTCACAGTTTCTATGTCAAGTGGTTTTCATGGACGTGAAGTAAATAAAGAAGTTTATCAAAACTAGACATGATTGTCTTAATGGGATTTCCGCGATCGTTCATTAAATGAAAATATGGCATTTCAGTCTTTTGATCGCTATTTTTTATTTTCAATTACCGGTTTCAAGCTAGCTGCCCATCTTCAGATCTGTTAGACAAAGTTAAAAATATACCTAACAAGAGAGATACAGTTAGTGATAGAAATATCTTAGTTTACAAAAAGAAATTTTTGGAACGTATTAAATGCCAACATACCATATATTGCAGATACAGAGTAACTTGTCACTACAGAACTATCAGTTCTATGTCATAACTAAAGTAGATTTTAAACTGTTAAAACCTTATATCACAGTTTTAGAGAAATCTGATTGGTAACAGTAAAAGTGAAGGGAAAACCACTGTCTGATAGCCTCAAGGGCACTCATCGAGTCTGCACATAACACAACATGTGTGAGAGAGGACTGTTTAATAAATTAAAGAGCCTGGTAATCAGCCATTAGTTACGTAGGACACACACAACATGTGGCAGGCAAGAGATGGTGTTCCTTGCCATCAGAAGACATGAAGGCACATCCTTTGTGATCAGCAGATTTACAGCCTAGAGCCACTGCAGTAAAACACAACAGCAATCTGACTCACCCATAAACAATGAAACTTAGACCCCCAGGAGAGATCCATCTGAATCCGGGATCAAGGAACTACCCGGGGGAGGGCAGCAAGGCAGAACACAACCGTTAAACTCACCTGAAGGGTGGGCAGAGGGTGGGCAACACCCCAGGGCTACTAAAATATAAAATAGGAGGGGTGTGTGGGGAAAGAGAATATGGTGATGGTATAAGAAACAAGAAGCTTAGACTGTCGAACCAAAAGGGGGGTAGAACCCCAGCTTCAACCAGGAAATAACAGGGCTAGTGCAAAAGGCACTGATGGCTAGACAGATACCACAATGGTGGACCTCATCTAAGAGGATCAGTGTGGAAGGAGCAGCTGAGCCATAAATTTGACAACCATGGACCAGAAGGGACAAAACTAAGGCCCAACAAAGATGGGGAGGAGTCAAACTATCTGCACCCCCAGAGGCATGGGCAAGGAAATGGAGGGCATTGAGTTTATAGAGAGAGCCAATCTCCAGAAGGCGGATATGGGGTGACCAAGTAAACTTGGTGTCAGAAAGAAGACCCAAGAAATGGAACTGAGGGACGATGGTCAGGGATTGGGTCTCAGAGCCCCAGTTGGTATTGCACACAATATGGTGATAGAAATGTACTACCCACAATTTAAGGGGAGAGAACTGAAAACTGTGTGAGAAAGTCCATGCAGAAGCATGCTACATGGCACCCTGGGGCTGTCTCTCCACAGAGGCCACAAAGTGGGAACTAACTGAGACACAGAAATCATCCTCATGCAGAGCAGGGGTGACCAACAGTTTGACAGAGGTCACAAGTTCTTTAATAATGATGAGGAAGAGGATACTTAACACTGGACCATGTGAAACACCATTCTCCTGGGCAATGGAGGGGCCTCATCCCAGGACTTACGTTCCTTCTTCTCTTTCCTAGGTAGAGGAGGACAGAGCCCAGAGAGGCAGGGGGGTGGGGGGGGAGAGGGAGAGGGAGGGAGGGAGGGAGAGAGAGAGAATGCTTCTGTGAGCTCTAGATCTCAGAGAGACTGGGCGATCTTGGGCCCTCAGAGCTGACGATTCTACTACCAATGTGTACCAGCAGAGTCCTGGACAGAAGGGGCCCTATCACTAGCAGACACCACAGAAGAGGCACTTCTCTGGCCAGATGAAAGGAGCAACAATCGGAGAGGAGGAAGTTATACCTTCAGGGGAGAGGAAGAGAAGAGAGAGGCATCACTGGGATATGGAGGAGGAGGAGATGTAAAAGATGTAAAAGAGTCAATGGTAGATCTAATAGACACAAGGCAAAGTTGATCATATTTCTGATGAGCCTCAGTGTATGATAAACAGTCAATGGAGTTATATTCCAGTATCTCCTTTCCTTCTTATAATCCAGGGAGTCCAGCAGGCATGAAGAGTAATAGTCATGACAACGAATGCACACGGGCAGTGGAACAAAGGCACTCCCATTCATTGTATCCAGGGCTTGCTGTACAGCATGAATACATGTGCACAAATCATTAACACCAAAAACATTTCAGCAGTGGCAGGACATACTGTTTCACATCACACTGATAAACCATAACCTTGACATTTTCTGGAACAGTATCCCCTTCAGAGACCAGAATAAAGTGGTCATTATCAATGTGGTTGTCCTTAGGGCCTTTCTGAACATGCTGAAGAAAATGAATGTCTTGCCATTCCAGACTGGCGTGCAATTCACCAGTTCCCTATGAGAAATGACACCCTGAAACATATTCAAAGGCTATTGAGGAGTAATGGATATCAGAATGTTGCGAAGGTGATCACAGGCACAAAGAGCCACAGACTGTTCAGCAGCAGATAATATGATCAATAGAGCAGCCAAACTTGTATTTGACAGTTTCCACCAAAAATACTGGGCTGGTAGTGGGAAGGTGTCCTTGTCAGTCTTGATGCAGACCAAGCCAGTGTGTCTGACCCTCCTCCCGCCAAGGAATATCCAGGGAGGGGAAAGTTATAGGCTCAAAAGAGGTACCATGAAAAGAGTCATTCCTGATTAAAGGATAGCCATAGAATGGCCGGTTTTTTTAAGTTTGAAGTGTTTGATACGCAAAGTGTTCACCCTGATGTCACCAAAACCAATCAGGGGCTTTCCCCTTGTGCACTACTCAGCCACACCAAGGGCCACCTAGAATAGGGGCTGTTGCTGGGAGTTCCAATGCTCCAGAATGACAAGCCACTACTCCTAGGCATACACGGGGAGGTAGCAGCTCAAGTATCAGAACTGTGATCCCTGTGTTGTCAGAGGATCCATCCAAAAGGGTACATAACAACCCAAGCACATGAAATGGGTACCGTGCTAGCTGTAGAGCATGATAAAGACAATGGCTTCAGGTAGAAAATGGAAGAGCTGGGAAGGCCACATGCCAAAGACTTCATGTATGGTGGTGTTCACCATTTGGCTCACACCATGGAGACAAAATTTAGAGTAGTTCAAATTTTAAAGAGGGACCAAAAACTCCAAATAGGAAAGTGAAAAGCAAGAAGAATAAAACTGTAAGGGACAGTAAAAAACCAGGATAGCCATGCCAGTGTAAGCAAGGAAACAGAGATGTAAAGAAAGGGAAGAAAGGAATGAGGACAGGGATGGACGAGCACGGGAGAGTTAATGCAGCCTGGAAAAGTAGAAAGGAATCAATTACTAGGAGCCTCATGTGCTCCATGCACAAACTCACAAAATAGTTATGACCCCTCTCCCTGGGGAATGAGGATAGGGGATGAAGGGATGGATGCAGATATAGAAACATGATCCTATGATATTAAAGATAAATAAATAAACTTTTTCGCACCTGAGTATTACTGGATTTGCTCCAATAACCACTGGCCAAAATGCAAACCTGCTATACAGAGGTCAGACTGGCCTTCCTGACAAGTCAATTTCTCATGCACCACCATCCGTTGGAGCAGACAAACTACCAAGCACTGTTGGCACCGTTTCAGTGCCATACTGTATTGCCATGCTAGGTGTCAGTCATGACAATGCATCATAGCATACACAGCTACACACTGCTTACTCTAGAGCCCTGCAAATAAATATAAAATTGACTGAGGATATACGAATTCTGAGATAAATCACAACTCATTTCAATAATGTGCATAACATAGAATCAGTCTCGTACCTAGAGTGAAAAGAAATGACACGTATGGCATTCTGGCTGTGAGATCCTATGCAAGACCATTTGGCTGCATACTGCAAGTCTTCACCAGATGATACCACTTTGGTAACTTTCATTACAAAAAAAGATAAAATGGTGATAATGGCAACACATAACCCAGCCCCCGAGAGGACAGACTCTCCATCTTGGCCAGGAAATGCGCCTGGGACCCTGCGTAGCTATCGATCTCTCTACCCACACAGTTACAGGGACAGACATAGCTAGCTAAGGCGGCATGTTGGAAATGTTGCTGCCATAGTTCATTGACACTTGCGAGGTCACACCGACAAACCGACGGGCCCTGAAAGTAAAAAATTAAATCAGAGTGCAGACATAGTGCATTGGAACGGAAAAGTAACACTGAGCATATGTGAATTTTGAGATGAATCCTAGAGCATTTCTGTATTGTGCATAACACTGAATTAATCTCATACCTGGTGTGCTGTGTGGAAGCTATTGCTTTCAAGGTATATCAAAAGCACCTTCCTACACTCATTCACTGACAGGTACTGTAAGTAAACATTAAATCAAAATGCAGGCATTGAGTATAGGAACAGGAAAGAATTATTGGACATACATGAATATAAGGAAGACCCATGGGGCATTTCAGTATTGTGCATAACACTGAATTAATCTCATACCTGGTGTGGTGTGAGGAAGCTCTTCCTGCCATGGCATGCCAAAAGCTTGCTGCTCACACTGAGTGTCAGGCCGTGTAAGTAAACAATTAAACATTAAATCAGAATGCAGGCATTGTATATTGGAACAGGGAAGTAACATTGTGCATACATGAATATAGGGGTCTCACAAGGCATTTCAGTATAGTGCATAACATAGAATTACTCTCATACCTGGTGTGCTATTTTGGAGCTGTTGCTGCATTGGTTGACTCAAAGTTTGTTGTTCATATGTACTGACAGGCACAGGATTTTAAATCATGTTGCATACATAGAACAGAAAGATGGCACTGCATGTGTGTGAAATAGAAGATAAATCAGATGCAGTGTGGTCCACTTCATGGAATTACCATCACATACCAGGTGATGCATGTTGCATGTCTCACTGCTGTCTGTGCCACTGTGTTTTCACTCAGTAATTCTACTGGTATACCTAATCTGCCATACAGAGAAAGCACTTTATTCTCCAAGCATTTGCACAATATGGCATATTAAATCTGTGTCAGTGTTATAGCAGCCTATTACTTGTGAGTCATCTGTGTAGAGGATGATATCAGACTGAACCAAGCATGACATACCATTGTGTACTCTAAGTTCAAACTTATTTGCAGGTTCCAGCTATACTGATAGAATGACTGAGTGAAAATACAGCAGCACACCACAGCAAGTAAAAAATAATTAAACTATGCAAAACCAGGAATTGTTCACTTCACCACAAAACAGTCTGTGGAATATATATGTGAAATACACTATTTGATCAAAAAAATTGTGTCAAAAATATATGTGTAGCAGTAATTAAAAAGATATCATGGAGTTATCATGTATGCAGGATACTAAGTAACAAAGCAAAGTCATGAACACCATAAATAATATCATTGATTAAAAAAATATATCTTGTGTGTATTTTATTTCAGTCATTAGCTAATGTATTATTTTTTGGGGTTCTCAGAAAACTAACTTCCTCAATGATTTTAGACTGCAAAAAATACTATCTGAGCCATAGTGGGAGCTGAAACGAAACCCACAGGTTTTTCAGGGAGAGTGATTCAGTCACAGACTAAAACTGTACATGAGAAAACTCCACATCACATGAACATGAAATTTATAAATAAAATCTGAAAGGGGAAGTATGACAAAATAGTAATAATACTGAAGCACACATGGTAAGATATCTGAATGATATTGATACTATATCATACTGTAGAAAATGTACCGAATGATAATGTCAAGTAGCAGCCCTATCTGTCTAAAGAAGTAACACCATATGCACTACCGCAACAGATTATTGTTTTCAGTGACAACCTTGTGAAATATTTTCTACCTGAAGAAGTAACTACATATGTATTATAACCTAGATTATGGTTATCAGATGGAATTGATAGGGCACTTATGTCACTATCTTCATTTGTATGAGACATGTTAGGTAATAATAAAAACGTGAAGTGATTTTCATGTCAGAATGTTCATACTACATCCCAGTGTAGAACTAATCACAACATATTTGGGCACATGAACATTTAAAACACTTTAATATTAACAGCAAATTAATGTTACAGACCTTCATCCAGAAGTGTTCTCAGGATGTTGTTGGTTTCTTCTGCATCAGGAACTGCCATGGATGTGCGGTGTGAGGAATTTGTATTCTTTTTTGAAAACAGCCTCATCTGGGGCATAAGTTTCCTCTTGAGACTTCTTTGTGGGCTAATGTAAGAGGTACCACTACTGTTGGGAACAGCACCTACATTAGCCTTCAATGAAGTCACCATTTTGTTAGCCAGCTGAACTTCAGTAGCTGATATAACAGAAACAATTTCTGAAAACCTAGAAATAATTTTTCTCTTCTCTTCTGCCAATGCTTCTGGGGTGCAGGAATTAGCATTTCCACTTACTTGCTTCAGAATCACTTCTCTCTCATTAATGAAAGACATGTGTCCAACATTTGTAGCTACTGCATCTTGTAATTCCGAAATTTCCAAAGGATTTTTTCCTGTACTCTCTAGTTGGCAGACATTATGTATATGCTTGCACATATTTAACTTAATGCTATAATCAGTACACATGCAGGAATACCTATGAATGCACACATTACAGTCAGTGCACACTAATTTATGGTTACAGAGGATATTATTTTCCTCTACAAGTTAAACTTCATGTGATTTTGTGGCTGGTGCTTCCCAACCTCTGCCTACCTTCCTAATTGATTCCTTATTTATCAGAATACTGGATTTGTGCTTACGGCGAATGTTTTTCATTTTGCTTGTTAGCTTCCCTTTCACATTGACAATGAGCCAGTCAAATAGCTTTGCTGTTACAAGCGACATCAAAGCGGATATACCTTTATCCAAACGTTTCACCTGCTTTGCATTAGCATCTATAAATTTCAATGTCTTATGCATGCTCTCCAGGTGCATGTTAGTGTTGAGTCCAGATCACATCCTGTGACAATATGCCCAACACTTCACATTTTTTTCATAATACGTCTTAAAATAGTGACCAAATTCTGAAGTCTCCGAATCGCTGTTGAGTTCCTGCAATGCTTTTACCAACGATTCTTGAAACAGAGCAACGTCTCTTACCTGCTTTAACGACTTAACAAGTTTGTACAACTCGTTTCTTGTCCAAATTTCTAATTTTGCTCTTAATGTTGGCCCTCCAGGCTCTGTCGACATGCCAGGTGCAGAAAAGTCTCATTTTAGGAGGTCCAATTGTTTTGTTCCAAGCAACAGTATACAAATCTGCCAGATCTGTCATGAATACTTTTTAAGAAATCTTCCAGCCTGAGACTTAACACAATTGAAAAATATACTCAAAACATGTGAGTCATTCCTGTTAGATATGAGGAAAGCATATGGAAATCCTTTCCTCATATCATCCAGTACAAGTAATGTTGTAACTTCAAAATCATAGCCATTTAGGCCATGAGTTTCATCGACAGAAATACAGTCACTTCCATATTTACTAATATTTCGCCTTGTGCGTTGTTCATTGAAATTAACACAAAGTCTTCACTTCTCAGTTCAGGGTGGAGGTAATTAATTATTTCTTGAGGCTTATAGAACAATACACATGGATTGTCACTTTTCTGCACTTCTTGCACCCAAGCTTTAACGCTGATGGCATCATTTGGATGTCTAACTGACTTTGAAGACAGGGTATACGCAGCTGCAGTATTATGCAAATCTTTCATCGTTGTAAGATGCACTCTCTTCAAACTAGAACTCTGCACTGTTTCTTGAATTTTTTGGAGGGCAGTAGGAAATGGGATTCCGGCAGAAATGTCTTCAGCTATCTTCATCCGTTCTTTTTCCGCCAGGTTGAGATGACTTAGGTCCAGATCGTGACCAACGTGAGTGGATACAAAAGTAACGTGGCATTTTCTTTCTTTGTATTGGACTTTAATCTCTGCAGGGCACTTTCCATTGATTTTGTTGCTTCCTGACAATTTTAGATGTCGTCTCCCATCACTTTTGGAGGTAAACTGACCTGAGCGATTTGGGGCCATCATCGTAAAATTTAGTGCCACAACTTTTAATGAATTTGGAATGTGTAGCACATTCCATTTCTTCTTACCATTTTAAAAATTCTTCTTCACTGGAGAATTCCAGGGCTTCTGGTTTCACACATAATGCATGTGCAGACTGGAAATGATCCATCCAGCACTTTTTAGAATCGGTTTCAAATGCGTGCATCGTACACATAAACCTTTTCTGTTGTGGTTCGCCATGAATATTTTGTTGATGGCACTTTAAACTACCTTTACAAGTAAAATCCTTGTCGCATAAATAGCAGTGGTAGGTACACGAACATAGATTATTTGTAACAGGAGGCATCATTTCGCTCAGTTTCTGTAGGTGGACTGTGGACATATGCCTCTTCAGAGTCTTGCGGTAACTGTACTCGTTTCCGCCTTCTCCACATTTAAAAGAACTCATTATAAAACACTATTACAACACACGAAATGCTTTTCACACGCGAATAGTTCACGCACAAATGGTACACTACAAAACACTTTTCACACGCAAAACACGACAAAACACTTTTCCCACGCAAAACACTTTTCACACGCAAATAGTTCACACACAAATGGCACTGAAATGTATTAAACCGTACGGGTGAAAAGACAATGCTAAACTGCAACGTGCAGCCAAACGCGGAAACCACGTGGGTCAACTGAAAAGATGCCCAGGCGACGAACAAAGACCGGGAAACCGGGAGTGAACCGGAAGGGGTGACTGGGCGGGTGAAATCCTAGCGCTAAAGATTCCTGTGTCTTTCTCTTCTTCGCACCCTCCGCGCGTACCCCCACCCTCCGCTCCCTTTCGCTGCACCCCCAGCGAACGCTGCTGCCCTCCCCTCTCCCCTCTTCGCCCTCTGTCTGTACGTCTACACAATGTTTGGGGCCAGGCGGCCAGGGCGTTTAGCCGGAGCGTTACCGAGGTGATCCTGCGACCCTGGCAGAACTGCCAAAGCTGGAGGCCAGAAAAACTACCTTTCTGCAATTTTATGTACTCAGATGTAAGAAATTTTGTAATCCGTAAGGTAGGTTTAAGAAAAATAAATCCTTACTGAAAAACGTGTAGGTGACAAATATTGCACACAACAAATTAAATGTATCATTGTAGTAAATAAATTACAAGTTGTACAAACCTTCTGAAAGAACTGAAAGTAAAACAAAATCTGTCTTATCGTTTGTGGCAGCTACTGTACATTGATTTTATCGTGATTTATAATAAAGGACAGATTTTATTTTCTCCTCTTAAATTATTATCAGTGTATGAATAAAGGAAGGGAAAAGGGCTGTACTTACGTATTGAGAAACAATTCCTTTGGAAGAACTATGTTATTATTATTTCCATTTCCTTGCTCTGAGAGCAGCAAATTCATTGATGATGATGTTACTGAAGTCAAATTTAGCAGCTGTGTCATATTCCGTCGGCAAGATAGCTGAATTTGACAGTCTGCTTCACTTACACCATAAATAGTTTTTTACCGTCTTTAATTTTTTGGAACTGCGTTGAAATTGTCGTAAATACCCTCACACGCGTTTCGATGTTCAGATAAGCATCGAAAACAAAAAATTCAAAATGTCCGATTGGGAGTCTGTGCAAGTGCTCTTCATCAGCTCTTTGTACTGGAATTCGTGAGAGGCTGTTTCGTTAACCAGTTTTGCTGTATCGATATTTCTGTTATATTTGGTACCAAATTCTGCTGCATATTTTTCAGAATAATATAAGAGCTCCCACTGAACGCTTTTCTGGCAGGAAATGAAAGTGAAATGAAACTATGTGTTTTATGCCAGATACGTTTCCCGTTTCACTGACATTTCTATTAAGTATTTTGAAACAGTCTAGTTTAACAGTTTCACTGCGTTCTCACTTGACTACAATCGAAAAAACAGGAAGCCTACCTTTAAAGAGCATATTATTTGCTTCATCATCCGGTAGCCAACCTTTAGGATCGTACAACACTGTAACGAAGTACTAGCAAAAACTCCTTTCCTTAAATGAGCTAGCTGTATAGGCTGCTGCTGTATGAATTAAGCTCACAGTTGACATATAATTAAAATGATACATGCTCGGTCCTGCAATGGAAATCCGTCCCCCCAACCCTACTGCCATCCATCGCCATGAATTGTTCAAGATAGCAAACGGGCCCCTCTCTCACTAGTGTTCCGTATTCTGGAGCTCTGTGGTTGAAACTCGAGTATTCTTACAGTGATTTTAAAGCGAATGAAGCAGATTCTTTCCTGAAAACGTCCTTTAATTTGTTATGTACGGAAGTGAAGCTACGGATCAAGAGTTTAGGCGCACGTCAACCAACTAAAGTACTACCCACAACAAGAGAAGAAACAAAAACAAAAATTTATTTCATTTCTGTACATACTTTATTATTAACTACACTATTTCTTGGATTAGGCCTATATTTATAACCGTAGAATTACCTTATCTACTATTTTTCTAGTGTTGTTGAGCAGTATCATATAAATGAAGGTTATACACCAAACAATTCGGAGCTATTCCGTTACAAAATTTGTTAACCTTTTCTCAGTCCCAACAACGAAAATGAATACGAGACGTCATTGTTTTCAAGCTTCAAAACGTGAAGAGGATTTCACATTACTGTGAAACTCCGCAAATCGCACAAAGACAGATGCTTTTAGCAAACTTATGCCAAGAAATCACAAAGAAAATTAATTTAGATTTATCTCCACTGTTGACATTTAGAGATACCACAAAGGCAATTGCTAATTATTAATTATATCAAATGAGCTATAAATTCGAGCGAGAAGTAGCAACTGTGTCAGAGAAACTATTAACGGAAACTGAAATTCGCCTTCCAAATTACGTTATGCCGTGTTATATGTTTACCTAACTGCCGCCAATCAAAGATAGCCGCACACCGTTTCGCGCTAGCGCTGTTCCTTACGTACATCTATAGAAGGGCCCTACAATTCACCAGCCGCCTGGCGAGCTAGGAACTGGGCAAATTTCAACATTTTTTTAAATACTTGCAGTAAGACTTGCAGCAAAAATTTTGACTTTGTGTTTTTTCAATGCATTCTTCCTGTATAAAAAATTTCAGGACAGGAATCGAAAAGTCTGACTGGCTATTTCCCATGTTAGGTACGATACCTGTATGGTGCGAAAAATGGCAATTGTCTCTCAATAAGAAAAAGAGTGAGATCATCAGCACTAGATCAAAAAGAAATTTGTTAAATTTCATTTACACGAAAAATCACAGAAATTTAAAGGCTGTCAGTTCTACTGAATAGCCAGGATTTACAATTAAGGACAACTTAAACTGGAACGATCATATAGACAATACTGTGGGGAACGCAAACCAAAGACTGCGTTTCATGAGCAGAACGGTTGAAAGATGAAACAGGTCTAATAAATAGGCTGCCTACAGTACACTTCTTGTTCAAATGCTTCAAATAGCTCTGAGCACTATGGGACTCAACTTCGGAGGTCATTAGTCACCTAGAACTTAGAACTAGTTAAACCTAACTAACCTAAGGACATCACCCACATCCATGCCCGAGGCAGGATTCGAACCTGCGACCGTAGCGGTCTCGCGGTTCCAGACTGCAGCGCCTAGAACCGCACGGCCACTTCGGCCGGCCGTACATTTCTTGTACTGTACTAGGATATCGCTGTGCTGTATAGCATCCTTAC
Organism: Schistocerca nitens; assembly: GCF_023898315.1. Taxonomy (NCBI): domain Eukaryota; kingdom Metazoa; phylum Arthropoda; class Insecta; order Orthoptera; family Acrididae; genus Schistocerca; species Schistocerca nitens. The sequence continues at coordinate 31,011,271 of NC_064617.1, forward strand.
CAGATAGGAGTGTCGTAGGACATAGAAAAAGCAGAAAGAAAGACAGCTCGAGTTGCATTATCGCGAAATAGGGCAGAAATTGTCACGAATATGATAAGCGGCTTGCGATGACAGTCACTAAAAGGAAGGCGTTTTTCTGTTGCGACATTCATGAAATTTCCGTCACCAACTGAATGGGGAAAATATTTTACTGTCGACTTCCTACACAGGAAGAAATGACACTCCCAATAAAATAAAAGAAATAAAGAACTCGTACAGAAAGATTTAAATGTTGATATTTGCCGGCCGGAGTGGCCGTGCGGTTCTGGGCGCTACAGTCTGGAGCCGAGCGACCGCTACGGTCGCAGGTTCGAATCCTGCCTCGGGCATGGATGTGTGTGATGTCCTTACGTTAGTTAGGTTTAATTAGTTCTAAGTTCTAGGTGACTGATGACCTCAGAAGCTAAGTCGCACAGTGCTCAGAGCCATTTTCGTTGATATTTCCATGCATTATTAGAGAGTGAAATAGTCAAGGTGGTTCGAAGAACCCTCTGCCAAGCACGTGACTGTGTACTTCAGAGTAGACACTTAGATGCAAAGTCATGTACATGCAGACTGGAGATAATGATCAGGCCCTCGTACAATGATTTTATGTCATTTATACACAAAGCATTACATTTTCTTCTGATAGATCTCGGATGTTTTTGTTTTTTGTGGGTAGTAGAGGGATGGGAGGAGGGTGGTGACGACACAAGGAAGAAACTTGTAAATATATTGAGTGTGTATGGGACTTAACTGCTAAGGTCATCAGTCCCTAAGCTTACACACTACTTAATCTAAATTATCATAAGGACAAACACACACACCCATACCCGAGGGAGGACTCGAACCTCAGCCGGGATCAGCCGCACAGTCCATGACTGCAGCGCCTTAGACTGCTCGGCTAATCGTGCGCGGCAAATATATTGAGTATTTTACTATATGACCATAATTGTTCTGTAATGGATGCACCATTTGTTCTAGTAGACTGACGTCTCACACAGCTGCGGGACTATGTCCGTAGAGGCTGAAGGGAATCTGTTGCGCATGTGGGAGCTATGAGGGCAAAACGTATATTATTGGGTAAGGTAGCCAATGTGTTTGCTACACTGAAGCGCCAAAGAAACTGGTATAGGCATGCGTATTCAAATACGGATATATGTAAACAGGCAGAATACGACGGTGCAGTCGGTAACGCCTATATAACATAAGTGTCTGGCGCAGTTGTTAGATCGGTTACTGCCGCTACAATGGCAGGTTATCAAGATGTAAGTGAGTTTTAACGTGGTGTTAGAGTCGGCGGACTAGCGATGGGACACAAAATCTGCGAGCTAGCGATGAAGTGGGGAAGGGATTTTCCTGTGCGACCATTTCTCGGGTGTACCGTGAATATCAGGAATCCGCTAAAACACCAAATCTCCGACATCGTCAACACCGACATTGGACTGTTGATGACTGAATTGGCTGGTCTGACGAGTCTCGTTTCAAAGTGTTTCGAGCGGATGGACGTGTACTGGTACGGAGACAATCTCATGAATTCATGGATCCCGCGCGTCATCAGGGGACTGTTCAAGTTGGGGGAGCCTCTGTAATTCTGTTGGACGTGTGCGGTTGGAGTGATATGGGACCCCTGATACGTCTAGGTACGACTCTTACAGGTGACACGTACGTAAGCGTCCTGTCTGATCACCTGCATTTATTCATCATGTCTACTGTGCATCCCGAGGAAGTTGTCAATTACAGCAGGAGAATGTGACACCCCACACGTCCAAAATTGCTACAGAGTGTCTGCAAAAACACTCTTCTGAGTTTAAACACTTCCGCTGGTCACCAAACTCCACATTATTTAGCGTATGGCTAATACAGACATATAGACATATCATGAAATTAAATTACCTATAAATATGTACATATTGACACACAAGAAACTTAAGTTTGTCTTTACAACTGAATATCCAGTCCTTCAATCCAGAGCACTGCGTCTGGAATTGCTAGCAGGAAGTCCTCTTTGGCGCCTTGATAGGCTCGAATCCTGCATTCACTGACAATGTGGTGAACAATCTGGTGTGGAGCTCCGCAGTCACAAGCTGGATCAGGCAGTTTCTTCCACTTAAAGAGAGCATCCCTGCATCGGCCAAGGCAGGTACGGATTCTGTTGAGAGTAGTCCAGGTCTTGCGTGGTAAGTCGAATCCACTTGGTAGTTTAGCACCTGAGGTGCAGGTGCACATCTGTCACTGCTTCCCACCGACCTTTCCATTCTTCAAGAGGTTTGAAATTGCCGGCCGAAGTGGCCGTGCGGTTAAAGGCGCTGCAGTCTGGAACCGCAAGACCGCTACGGTCGCAGGTTCGAATCCTGCCTCGGGCATGGATGTTTGTGATGTCCTTAGGTTAGTTAGGTTTAACTAGTTCTAAGTTCTAGGGGACTAATGACCTCAGCAGTTGAGTCCCATAGTGCTCAGAGCCATTTGAACCATTTTTGAAATTCTTATCAACCATGTCAGCAGCATCGCACAGAGTTGGATGGCATGATTTCAGTCTCTTGCGATTTAAAAGTGGCAGGTCGCTATTCCTGGAGATCTTGTGGAATTCTCTCATAAGGTCAGTATATCTGCGTAGATCAGGAGGCGTTATACCGGTTAACAGTGGAAGCCAATAAACTGGAGTAGATCTGATTGCGCCAGATATTATGCGCATTGTCGTATTCAGCTGGGTATCAACAAGCCTTTTATGATGACTGTTCATCCAAACAGGTGCACAATACTCAGCACTTGAGTACACCAAGCCCAGAGCTGAAGATCGCAGGGTGGTTGCTGAAGATCCCCCAGGTAGTACCGAATAACTTATGGAGGATGTTGTTTCGAGTCCTCAGCTTTTGAGCTAAGTTAAGGTGTTGTTTGAAGCATAGTGTACGATCCAGGATGACACCAAGATATTTTGGGTTCCAGTTATGACGAAGAATTCTGCCTCTGAAACTTACTTCCAATTTTACGTTCGCCAACCGGTTATTTAGATGGAAGCAATACACTTCTGTTTTACTCACACTGGGTCCAAATTCCACAGACATGAACATAATTGAGCATATCTGGGATGCCCTGCATCGTGCTGTTCAGAAGAGACCTCCACCCTCTCGTACTCATACGAATTTATGGACAGCCTTGCAGGATTCATGTTTTCAGTTCCCTCCAGAATTAGTTCAGACATTTGTCTAGTCCACGGCACGTCGTGTTGCGGCATCTCTGCGTGCTCGCGGCTGCCCTCCAAGATATTAGGCAGGTGTGCCAGTTCCTTTGGCACTTCGGTGTATATTGTTGGGTATGGTAGCCAATGCGCTTTACTAAATACATTCAGTATCAATGTCGCTTTTTAACTAACCTGTCAGGAAAATTATACACGTATTGGAACATATTTTCTAGTTTTATTCGTACAAGCGCGGTGGAGAAATTTCTCCCCAGTCGGAAATGTGGAGCTCTGAGAACGTTAGAGCTTGTGTCAAAGATGTGAGTGACGTGATCAATGTGGCTGTTGATACTGGTCTGCTGCGGAGCGCAAACACTGTAAATGCTGCAGGACGTCCGCGTGTTACCGTGGTCAGGTGGACACACTGTTTCATTCCGCTCGCACATTTGCACACTGGAACACAAGAAGGGAGCGTACGACAATGTAGCACTTTCTACTTGGGAAGATACTGTCAATACTGCATTTGTTAGCACATATTGTTTCAAGTAAATGATTGGATTCTTTCTAAATGAGGGCCGGCCACGGCGTGCGGCGTGTGCGGGCTGCCGCTCGGCGTTGGTCGCTGCTTGTCGGAAGTACCTGGATCAGCGCGACATTTCATTCAGCATTGCGGTGCGGGGTTTTTCGGTCCGAACAACCCTCTGAGTTCGGCAGAATAGTGGTTTCAACACTGTTTACGCTTCGCTGTTTGTTCGTGGTATGAAGAACGTTCACAGACCCAGTGGCCGTTTGCGCAGAAAGGGACAGTCTAGCGATCTGTCGTCACAAGCCTAGTATGAAACGTCCCCTTTGAACAATTATACACGACTGTCCTTAAACTGACACACAATATTTTTTTAGCGCAACGCAATCTGACTTTCAGAATTCCCTACAAAAGAATGGCCCTGACTAACATTAAACTATACCTTTCACAAATCACTAAAACACTTACCTCACAAAAATCTTCGTTACTCGAACTACTGCAATACAGCGAGCGCCACTACTGCCAGCTCAATAAAAGATTCAAACTACGGAAGGCACTAACTACTGATAGGCATAGTTAGCAAATGAAAGATTTTAATAGAGAACAAACAATGTATTTACCTTAATAGTCATAATATATATATATATAGCAGTTCATGCCATCTAGTCTTACAAATTCCAAATCTCCGCCATTTCTCTCCCCACATCCACCACTGCTGGCGGCTCACCTCCAACTGCGCAACGCTACGCGCTGTTCACATCCAGCTGCCGCTGCCCAACACTACAATGGCAGGCAACAATGCAAACTAGCCACAGACTGCACACAGCACAGCCAGTCATTTTCATACAGAGCGCTACGTAACGTTGCCAACAAGAAAACATAAACAGCCTACTTACATAGCCCCCATGCTCCCCACAAAAAATTTTACAAATTGTTTTGGGCAGTGGCCAATAATGATGTGATAAAATTTTTCATAATTACAGTAAGAAAGATATCATATGCACACACTTATTAATACAATGTTGGTCAAAAGCTAAAATTTTCTCACAGCCCATAAAGACAGTCCTGATAATTCATCACAGTAACATTGCAGTGTTTTTCTCAAAGTCTGAGCAGTAAAAGAAAATGCACACGGAAGTAGTGGATTTCCATGCAGTCTTGAAGAAGTAGTGTTGTCCTTCCAACAGAAAGGCAGTGCCGACTCTTGACATGCTGACAGATAATGGGTGCCCGCATCTCGTGGTCGTGCGGTAGCGTTCTCGCTTCCCACGCCCGGGTTCCTGGGTTCGATTCCCGGCGGGGTCAGGGATTTTCTCTGCCTCGTGATGGCTGGGTGTTGTGTGCTGTCCTTAGGTTAGTTAGGTTTAAGTAGTTCTAAGTTCTAGGGGACTTATGACCACAGCAGTTGAGTCCCATAGTGCTCAGAGCCATTTGAACCATTTGGCCACAACAGAGCAAACCCACAGCAGAGTCATTCGACGTTTTGAAGAATATTGGTAGGTAGGCCATCACAGAGCAGACCCACTGTAGTCCTGGTAGAGATTACGGTATTGGTGGGCCACCAGAGGTGCAGACCCACTGCAGTCCTTGTAGAAATAATGGTATTGGTGGGCCATCAAAGATGTAGACCCACTGTAGTCCTTGTAGAGATAATGGTACTGGTGGGTCATCAAAGATGCAGACCCACTGTAGTCCTTGAAGAGATGGCCAGCAGCCATCTGTTGTGACTGTGCAGGTGCACAATCACCATTGAAGAGTCTTGCGGATAATATAGCAAGTCCATAAACCACCACTTGTACACTCACTAAGTTTTTGGAATTGTCCTTAGAACCAGCAATGCTGTTATCCAGTCCCTTGCTGAATTATTAACACACGTGCAAACACTAACAGTCCATACTTCTCACATATTGTCCATATACTATGACCAACAGAAACGTGTGCAGTGAAATGTAACTTACAAGGTAATAATATGATGAACTGGTATCAATTATAATTTTATAGCATAAGAATACAATAACAATGGTACAAAATACATCATTAAAAACATAATAATACAGATAACATTTGTAGGAATAGGGGCTTTACAAAAGAATAGAAATAAACATAATCATCAGCGTTACAGGAATTATGAGATAAGTAAATAAATAAAATAATGAGAATAGTTTTCGAAACATTAATTTCACACATGAGAATTAAAACAGAACAGAATTAATAATGTGAAGCATCTTTACAAAGAAAATTACATATTATAAATGCAAATTATATTTGAGGATAACAGTATTCCTCGTCATTAGTGAATGTAGCTTAGTACCAGAAAAATTCTACAACATAAATCTTATCAGATACACATATAAATACAGGAAGAACATAAATACACAAGGGTACACAAACATATAGCGGAATAATACAAGGAAAGGACAGGGTTTGTTTTACTGCAGTATTTTGCAAACAAAACTTTCTCGGAGATCTCCCTTCATTCTTCATTATTTCCAAAAGTCCTATCTATACCTGCTTTCTGTACTTTTCTCGTATAGCCTCTCAGTGTATTTCTTCAAATACATCGCAACTCATTCTCTTATATAGCCTACCCCATTTTAAGCTAACTTAAATCTACTGAGCTCAGATGTTAAACTAAGGAATGAGGCAATGCAGCAGCACAAAACAATTAACACAAACAGCAATGATCAAAAATACAAATGGCAAAGCTAGCAGCATAAATTACAACTAATATAAGGCAATGAGCAGCAAACAAGAAAAATAAATCAGTAGTAAACTGGCTTAACAGAGTAATGCAAAGTGAAATTTAGTAGCACTACGCCTGGCAAACAGCAGCAGCAAATAAACATGATAAAGCTAGACCTCAAGCAGAAAAAAATATTACACTAAAAATGGCCATGTCTAATACCTATGTCACATCTTAACACTAGAGTGATGCATCACGATTTACTCTACAAAAGAAATTACCAAGTACTTGAAAAGAAATTTATGTATGCAGTTATTGCTATTAGTCCCTTCTTATTCTTCTTTCCTTTCCAAGTGCTCCCTTTTCGACGAATGTGGATCATAAAATTATTTAATAGATCTGTTGACAGAAAGTGTTCACATTAGCAAATGCATTTAATTTTATTTTATGAAACCAATGCTGCAAGACAGCTGGAAACCAGATATCAAATGAAATAAGCAATTACACAAACCAAAGCACAAAATATCATTCAATAGTCATGTGACATTTCATAAGTTAGTAGAAATTCTCTCAACTCTCGTAGAAAGACGCTTGTCATAATCAGGTGTGCAGATGTAAAAATATTTCTCATCATTTCATTAGGCATTTCAGTAAATATCATAAATTAAGAGCTCCACAGTGTAATCATATGTTTTCAAGTTCGACCCTGTCGTTTTTGCGATGCTTTCTACAAAGGAATGTCAATGGCGAGGATAAAGGCCCCCCACTTTTTTTTTTCACCTAATGGCTTTCTGTTGTCAGACGCCTACCTCTCAGCTGGGCGCCAAAAACGCATTACGTCAAGGTCACTTACCTTTCTTAACGAAATATTTACGACAGCAGTTTGCACTACAGTGAAAGTATCATATAAAAATTTCACAGGTCGAGAATTTGCGTTACAAATGTGTAGAAACAAAATCTTATGAATATAACAGTGTCCAAAAAATTTTCGCCGGCATTGTGATACATTCACGCATTTACACACAATTCATAACTCTTAAAGTACGATTCTTGGTTTCCAACAACCTTTTTCACAAACCAGAGTCTCTAACCACTATTCATTATTCATATACATATAAACACGTAATCACATTCCTTATATAGCATCAGCTTATTGATCATAAACATACCTCAACAGCATAATACACATCGTCGTCTTAAAAATAACATCATAACACCTCAGTCAAATCTCTAAAACGCCGTAGCTTTCTGCAATAATGTCAAAACCTAAAAAAAAATTCTCTTCTCATGTCAGTAGTGTCATTTACCTCAAACGTACTTTAAAAATCATGCTCCCTTACCAAATACATCATTCAAAGCTCTCATGGTATCACAATGGTTCCGGAAAAATATGAGCATTTCACAAAGTACAGACAAAATACAATTTCATAAGTGTGAAGTTATCCAACTGTGTAATTGCATAAACATCTGTCACTGATCACTGATGTAGTAAGAAAAATGTTTCTTTCTTTGTTAAATAATCAGATAGCTGTGTAATTTATGTGTTAGAGAAATATGGTACCGATGTGTAAAGTTGTATAAGCAAATACCATATTAGATAGGGCTCCTTGTGCTTGCCAAACACATGGTACACAAAGTAGGCGTGTACCCCCCTGAGGATTAATCTAATTATACCCTCAGGTGTTACAGATTACAGCAATGGAATGAAATGTATCACGGAAAACCCTTGTATCATTGCACTTCAAATATCTTAAAAAAAATAAATGTTTTAAGTGCGAAATTAATCACTCAAATACGTGTACTGTAGCGCTAAACTGTGCGTCATGTTGTAAGATAACCTCTGTGGAAGTCTCGTAGTTATCGTCCTCCGAAAGCTAAGTTCTGCAGAAGTCAATGTACTTACCTCATGATAAACAAAAGTGAAATGCTTTGTGTATAGATATCGTAGTTATTACGCTTATTGTTGTGATGAAGAAAGTACTGTACTGTAACGTATTGTTGTGCCACGAAAAAGGCTGTCTCATTGTTGCTATACCACAAAAGTTACTACTAAAACATGTTTTACTTTCCAGAATAACACAGAAAAACTGTGCAGATATAAAACAGAAACACTGCAAAAGCAACACTGTAAATTGTCACTCATTAGTAGCATCGTGATAAAACCGTGTAGTTGTCACATAAACTAACCACTGTGTCGTCTGGTATCTCACAGAAAGTACTTTAAATCCAGAATGTATTTTCAAGTAAACCAAAATGTTGCATTAAAATTTCATTAGCAGTGCCAATATATGTTCTAAATATGTAAGCCTTATAGTCGTTACGTAATCGTGCAACTAACAAGCAAGAATGTACAAATAACAACACTGTGTCGTCTGTTCACTATAACAATGCATTCGTAATTTCTGTTTAAATAAGTTCTCTTGGTTCTTGACTGGATATTTAACTTAAAACATTGTTGCATGTTAACAGTTTCTTAAGTCTTACAAAGCATACTAGTAATGTAAAGTGAAAAGTTATATGGCAAAGACAAAGTTAAAAAGCAGATTATCTCTCAATAAATGGTTTTACATGTGAAATGTGGTGTAAACCTTTACTCTTCCTAGTACGCAGAGTTTCAACTTCAACGCAATTATCATGTGGTACACGTCGGATTCTGTAAGGTCCATTGTAAACTAGAAAGAATTTGTGACTCAAGTGTTTCTTCTTATGTGACAATGAATGAGCTTTAATGAGAACTTTCTGACCATTACATAATTTCTTTGCATTTGCTTTACCGTGTAGTTTTCTCCTTTGTCTGCTGCAGATTTTATATTTTTAATAGCCAAATCAATTATGTCTTTGTGTCGAAGTTTACGTGTATTCGGGAAAGGTACAAGCTCTCTGATTGTGTTCGGTGGTTTTTCATTCTTCAGTACAAGAGTAGGTGGTAAAACAGTGGAGTCATGAGGCATTTCATTCAGCACGTTTTGAAATAAGTGTAAATATCTGTCCCAATGCTGATGCTTTCTGTGACAATAAAGTCTGCAAAGCTTATTGATTTCTTTCATAATCCGTTCAGATGGGTTACAATGTGGTGAGTACAATGAAATAAAAACAGGTTTGATTTTATGATTGCGAAGCATGCGTGACCAAACAGCAGATCTGAATTGCGGTCCGTTATCTGAAATGACTTTACTAACGTGTCCAACTTCACGTAAGAAATTTTTAACAAAGGCGTTGGATACAGACCGTCCAGTGGCTTTACGTAATGGTGTGAAAGAAACAAATTTTGAAGTAAGTTCAACAGCGACTAGAACATACGAAAATCCATTTGATGTTCTGACAAGGGGTCCCAATAGATCAACTGCAGCAAATTCTTTTAATTTAGAAGGAATGATAGGAAACAACGGAGCACGATGTGAGATAGTAGATGGTTTCGCCTTTTGACAAAGTTTACAAATAGACAGGACTCTTCGAATTCTCTTTTCCATATTGTTAAAATAACAAGTCGTTCGAAGAATATGATAACATTTTCGTGGACCAAAATGTGCGTAGCTGAAATGAACGTACCAAATGAGCTTCTTAACAAAATCGTCAGGAATGCAAAGTACCCATAGCTTGTCATCAACAGTGCAGCGTTTGAACAGTATGTTGTTTCTAACCAGATAATAATGCCGAATCTGTGTGTGTCTTTTCATGCCATTTGCTTTTGATGTCTTTCCAAATCGGATCTTTATCTTGTTCATGAGCAATGTCCTTTAAAGATGTGGTGATGAAGTTTCCAAAGGCGACTTTCTGAATGTAAAGAATACTGAAATTTTTCTCGAGGTTACCTTCTGTGTTACTTTTCTCAAGCCCAGCTGGTGCGCGTGACAGTGCGTCCGCAACAATGTTCTCCTTGCCGGGAATGTAGACTATTGTGAGGCGGAATTCTTGCAGAAACAATGCCCAACGTTTTAACCTGTCATGTTTTAATTTTGAAGACATAAGAAATTGTAATGCACGATGATCACTGTATACTTTTACGTGCTTACCAGAAAGAAAGAAACGGAATTTGTTAAATGCCCAAACGATAGCTAAAGCTTCTAATTCAGTAACGGAATAATTTTTTTTCAGATTCTGTTAGCACTCGGCTAGCAAAAGCAATGGTTTTCTGAACAGTAGTGTCATTTTCTATGGCTTCTTGAAATAAATGGGCACCAAGTCCGACTTTAGAAGAATCCGTGCTAAGGCAGAAATCTTGTGCCAGATCTGGATGAGCTAGTATTGGCGCGTTAAGTAGCGATTCTTTCATAGAACTGAATTCCAACTGTGCTTGTTCGTCCCAGTTCCAAATAGTGTTTTTTCCAGTGAGAGAACAAAGTTTTGGTGTAACAAGAATTTGCATATTCAGAAAACGACGGTAAAAATTTACGAGACCCAGAAAACTGCGGACTTGTCTTTTTGTGGATGGAACTGCAATGGCTCTGATTGCTTCTAACTTTTCAGGATCCGGCTGAATGCCTTCAGAAGAAATAATATGTCCCAAAAACCTCACCTTTGACCTACCGAATTCAGACTTTTCCAAGTTAACTGTAATTCCAGATTCTGCAAAAATACGTAACAAACTGTTGAGGATGCGATTATGTTGTTCCCATGAAGCTTCTGCTATTAGAATATCGTCCACACATAAGGTGATGTGACGTTTTAAGAACTCTGGTAATATGGAATTTAGCCCGCGAATGAATGCTGCTGAAGAAACGTTCAAACCAAAGGGAAGTTTCCGAAACTGATAACAAACGCCGAAACAAAGGAAATTCTCTCTATAATTATGTGCTAGTAATAAACAAAAGCTACACTAATTACACAAACTACAAGAAAAAAAAATCAGAAGATTCCAGTGAGGTATCCTCGGCTAAGGGTCGACATATGAAACGTCCCCTTTAAACAATTATACACGACTGTCCTTAAACTGACACACAATATTTTTTTAGCGCAACGCAATCTGACTTTCAGAATTCCCTACAAAAGAATGGCCCTGACCGACATTAAACTATACCTTTCACAAATCACTAAATCACTTACCTCACAAAAATCTTCGTTACTCGAACTACTGCAATACAGCGAGCGCCACTACTGCCAGCTAAATAAAAGATTCAAACTACGGAAGGCACTAACTACTGATAGGCATAGTTAGCAAATGAACGATTTTAATAGAGAACAAACAATGTATTTACCTTAATAGTCATAATATATATAGCAGTTCATGCCATCTAGTCTTACAAATTCCAAATCTCCGCCATTTCTCTCCCCACATCCACCACTGCTGGCGGTTCACCTCCGACTGCGCAACGCTACGCGCTGTTCACATCCAGCTGCCGCTGCCCAACACTACAATGGCAGGCAACAATGCAAACTAGCCACAGACTGCACACAGCACAGCCAGTGATTTTCATACAGAGCGCTACGTAACGTTGCCAACAAGAAAACATAAACAGCCTACTTACACTAGGAGTGGGGATGGGAATGACTGCGTAGAGGGACGAGAATTCGCAATTCACATAAGCGATGGATACTGCTTATTTGCTATGAAACGACATTACAGTGTCATGCTCAAAGAATTTAAAGATTTGCATGACAATGAAAGAGAAAAATAGACTGAAGAGCCAAAGAGATTGGTGCATCTGCCAAGCCCGCGGAAGTGCAACACGACGTGGCATGGACACGACTAATGTCTGAAGTAGTGCTGGAGGGAACTGACAGAATGAATCCTGCAGGGCTGTCCATAGATCCGGTAGAGTACGACGGGGGGAAGATCTCTACTGAATAGCACGTTAGAGGGAATCCCAGGTATGTTCAATAATGTTCATGTCCGGGGAGTTAGGTGGCCAATGGAACTTTTCAAACTCAGAAGAGTGTTTCTGGAGCCACTCGGTAGCAATTCTTGAATTGTCCTGCTGAAATTGCCCAAGACCGTCGGAATGCACAATGTACATGAAAGAATGCAGGTGGTCAGACAAGATGCTTACGAACGTGTCACCTTTCAGAGTCGTATCTAGACGTATCTGGGGCCCCATATCACAACAACCGCACACACCCAACAGCATTACAGAGCTTCCAGCAACAACAGTCCCCTGCTCACATGCAAGGTGCACGGATTCATGAGGTTGTCTCCATACCCGTACACGTCCATTCACTTGATACAATTTCAACCTAGACACGTCCGACCACGCAACACGTTGCCTGTCATTAACAGGGAAATGTCGGTTCAAAATGATTCAAATGGCGCTGAGACTATGGGACTTAACTGCTGAGGTTCAAAATGGTTCAAATGGCTCTGAGCACTATGGGACTTAACATCTGTGGTCATCAGTACCCTAGAACTTAGAACTACTTAAACCTAACTAAGGACATCACACACATCGATGCCCGAGGCAGGATTCGAACCTGCGACCGTAGTGGGCAATGTCGGTGTTGACGGGCATAGACGAGGCATAAAGCTTTGTGTCGTGCAGTCATGAAGGATACACGAGTGGGCCTTCGGCTCCGAAAGCCCATATTGATGATGTTTCATTGAATGGTTCGCAAGCTGACACCTGTTGATGGCCAACACTGGAATCTGCATTTCTGTCACTTTGAACGATTCTCTTCAGTCGTCGTTGGTCCCGTTCTTGAAGGATATTTTTCCGGTCGCAGCGATGTCGGAAAGTTGATGTTTTACCGGATTCCTGATATTCACAGTACACTCGTGAAATGGTTGTACGGGAAAATCCCCACTTCATCGCTACCTCGGAGATGCTGTGTCCTATCGCTCGTCGCCGACAGTAAGACCACGTTCAAACTGACTTAAATCTCGATAACTTGCCACTGTAGAGGCAGTAAGCGATGTAACAACTGCGCCAGACACTTGTCTTATATCGGCGTTGCCGACCGAGGCGCCGTAATCTGGCTGTTTACATATCTCTGTATTTGACTACGCATGCCTACACCAGTTTCTTGTGCGCTTCAGTGTATTACAACAATCCACAGAAAAAAATTTCTTGGGGCTAATTTTGCAGGCATGGAGCACTAGAAGAATTTGGTGGTACAAATGGTAAAATTCTTGAAGGAGCACCAATTATTACATTTTCAACTACAACTGTTTTCAGTGTAAATAAAGAAGGAGTATGGAGACTTCATATATTACTGCAAACAAGGTTGGTGAAGTCAAGGGGGATATCTGGAACGATTTTTCGATTTAAAACTCATTATTGTTGAATTTGTGAAGGAAAACGCAGTGCAGGAACGAAAAGTAGAAGAGCCGGAATGGATTGCAGGCTTCTCTTAAATGCACTTGACGGCGTACTATCCACAGTAGGACATTGCAAGGCAAGAAGCAACTTGTTTCCGATATCATATGCATTTAAAAAGAAAATCGCTTTGTAGAAGGGGACACATTCTGACAAAGACAGTCCGGTTCCCTAAGCTCACTGTGGCCATGCAAGAATTAGAAGGCTACTATTAGAGAGATTTCGGGGACACCGTCAGTCTTACACTTCTTTTCGAACTGTGTTTGAGATCATTTGCCATTTCATTTGAAAGCTCCCCTGTGGATGTGCAAATGTAAATGAGTAACCTGAAACGTAATTCCAGATTTAATGACAAATATTTTTACGTTAAAACTGTCTAGGACGTTTCCATCACTCCATAAAGAGCTGCAAAAGTGCTACATTGTTTCCAAAAATGGTTCAAATGGCTCTGAGCACTATGGGACTTAACATCTATGGTCATCAGTCCCCTAGAACTTAGAACTACTTAAACCTAACTAACCTAAGGACATCACACAACACCCAGTCATCACGAGGCAGAGTGCATTGTTTCCATCAACATATATGTGTGAACGACCTTTTTATCATTGTGAAACTAAGTAAGTCACAATTACGTGGTAACTTGAGTGTGAAATGCTCTGAAATTGTCTGCGTCTCTCTGTATGCCCACAGTTTGTACCAGATAAAATTATATTGTCTTTAGCGCGCCAAAATAATTAAATAAGATGGAAAATTTGTTTTGTGAATGATCTATGATGTTGAGAAATGAGAAATATAAAACAAAGTCGAACGCAGTACAGATGTAATGCCATTCACAGGCAGCGTATTCAGTTCTCCCCTCTTCACCCTCCCCGCGTCGCGCTCGGAAAGCGTGGCGTGGCGATGGGGGAAACGTTCAGCGAGGCTCAGCGCCCCGACACTCGCTCCCGGCATGAAGTCGTTGCCTCCCCTGTTCTAAACAATACCTCATCTATGACTCTACTGGTGATAACTGCCAGTTACACAGTATTCTCTCTACAGCAGGTTGTGCGTCTACAGTTTTAGTTTCAAACATGGATGGCACACGTACGCGGAAGTTTTCAGTAACAGAGAAATACTTCTTCTTCTTCTCCTTCTTGAGTTACGGCCTCTATAGGACCACGGGTAGCCCCTTCATGGACTGCATTTTCCTCTTCTTCTCCCAGAACCTCTTCATTCTTTCTTTTCTTCTCTCCCGCTCTTCTTCCGAAATCTTCAGTTTCCGTTTCTCCTGTCGGCTCCACTGGTGACACTCTAATCTTTTCCTGTATTCTTCTCTGTCATTGATCTCCGGCATAATTGTCGGTGTACATTTGTTCCTCCAATTTTCCTTTCCTTCGACCTTGATCCCCAGTTCCAACCAGTCCTTACGAAGTTCAACAACCCACTTGGTTCCTGTCTTTGCCCTTGTCCCCCCTGTTGTTTCCCACACTCTCTTCGTCATTCTGTCCATACTCATCCTAACTACACGTCCAGCAAACCTTGCTCTTTTGAGTCTGATTTCCTCGGATATTGTTCTCATGTTCCGGTACAAGTCTTCCCTAGATCTTCGCATCCACCTCTCTCCACCTTTTTTGGGACCTAGAATTTTTCTCAGTATTTTTCTCTCTTCTTTCTCTAGTTGTCCTGCCCCATATCGTCCTACTTGTCATCGTCTCAGCAGCACATATTACTGCTCTCCTCATCGTTGCCTTGTAGTGGTTTATCCTTGACTCTGTGAATATATTCTTTTTATTGTATATCTCTCTCGTCATGCAGAAGGGTGACTTCATCTTCTTTATCCTCTCTGTTATTCCCTCCTTGCTCCTGTTCCTTCCTGTTATAAATTCTCCCAGATATTTAAATTTGTCCACCATTTGCACAGTGCCTTCCGGTGTTTCCCAGTCTGCAGTGGTATTTAATGTCTTTGTCTTGTTATAGGCGATCCTCAATCCCACCTTTCTGGCTACCTTACTTAAGTTGTCGAGCTGTGTCTTTGCGTCTTCTTCCGTCTCACTTACTATTGCAATGTCATCTGCAAAAGCTAGGCAGTCCACCTGAGCCCTGTTGTCCTTTTTGTCCCCCACATGGGTCTTTGGTATTTCCATTTCCTCGTTTAGTGCTCTCCACTGCCTGATCACTTCGTCCAGTGCTATATCGAACAACAATGGTGACAATCCATCTCCCTGTTTAACACCAGTCTTGATCTCAAATTCTTCTGACAGTGCTCCTCTGAATCTCACCTTTGCTTTTGTGTCTATTAGAATTTATTTTATGAGTTCTTGTGTAGTTCCATCAAGTCCTCTGTTCTTCAGGATCCTAATAAGAGTCTGTCTGTTGATGGAGTCATATACCTTTGTGAAGTCCACGAAGGTTATTACTGTCTTTTTGTTTTTTAAGGCCCTATGTAGCTTCAGGATAAATATCTGTTCTATACAACCTCTCCCCTTCCTGAATCTCGCTTGGTAGTCGCCAACTGTACTTTCTACCTTTTCTTCTACTCTCTTGAGCATTAGTTTTGATAGCACCTTGTATCCGACCTCTAGTAGCGACATTCCTCTGTAGTTGTTTGCAACTCTCTTGTCCCCCTTCTTGTGTATTGGTACTACAATTGCATTCTTCCATCTATCCTTCTGGCAACTTCTTTGTTCTCCAGATCTGGTGAATTATGTTGGTCATTTTGTCTATTGCTTTGTTGCCTCCCCACTTTATCATCTCGGCTGCTATACCACCTTCTCCAGCTGCCTTATTATACTTCAGATCGCTTATGGCAGGTGCGACTTCATCCCTGGTTGGAGGGCGTGGCTCTGTGTCAGTCCCCAGTTCCAGCTCTTTTTCAGGTGGTTCACAGTTCAGCAGGTCGTGAAAGTACTCTGCAAAAATCCGACAGTTCTCCTTCGCACTGACAGCCAGATCCCCTTTCTTATCTCTACCCTTGTATCCAGTCCGACTCTTTTTGAATTTCCCGAAAAAGTGTCTGCTGTTGTTTTTCCTGAAGTTGGTCTCAATCTAGTCCAGTTCCTGCTTCATCTTCTGTCTTCTGGTCCATCTTATTGTTTGGGTTGCTTCCTTTCTTGCTCCTTCCCATTTTTCCGGGTCCTTCTTGGTACTCCAGTCTCTCCAGGCTTTCCTTCGAGTCTCTACCGCTTCCTCACATTCCTTGTTCCACCACTAGTGCTTCCGTTTCTTTTCTTCATTTCCCCGTAGTTCAGCCTGTTTCGCCATATTTCGCTTCATGTCGTCCTATTCATTGAATGATTCAATTCGTTCCTCATGTCTGGATCGATTGTGTCTTAATTTGTTTCTGTCTGTCTTTATGTTTTCTGTTGTTCTGCTCGTCTGTGGCAGTCTGTCCCTGTTTGGAATCCAAAGGCCCTTAACTTCTGTAAGATAGTGATCCGATTCTATTCTTGTGTTCTTCCTGACCTTTGTGTTCATGGTCGGCCGTTGTGGCCAAGCGCTTCTAGGCGCTTCAGTCCGGAACCGCGCTGCTGCTACGGTCGCAGGTTCGAATCCTGCCTCGGGGAGGATGTGTGTGATGTCGTTTGGTTAGGTTTAATTAGTTCTAAGTCTAGGGGACTGATGACCTCAGATGTTAAGTCCCATAGTGCTTAGAGCCATTTGAACTACTTTTTGTGTTCATGATCTCTTTAGCATTTGTCCAGCTGATTGCTATGTGGTGAATTTGGAATTCCCCAATGCGGGTGCACGGGTTTTCCCATGTCTTTTTCTTACACGATTTGGCCCTGAAGTGTGTTGTCATCAATCTCACTTTGTGTTCTCGACACAGTTCAATTAGTCTTTCTGCATTTTTGTTTGTCCGCTGGTGTGCAGGATACTCGCCCACTACTCCTTTATGTTGCTTCTCTCTTCCGATCTGTGCATTATAATCTCCTACGAGTATCTTTACGTGTCTATATGGTATGTTTTTCAGTGTATCACCTAGCTTTTCCCAGAAACTATCTGCAAATTTCTTGTCTTTCCTGTTCTTGTCATTTGTAGGTGCATGTCCATTTATTATTGTATACTTTTTGTTCCCTGCTTGAAATGTCAGTGTTGATATCCTTTCTGACCAACAGAGAAGTACCTGTTTCTTCGGTTTTGGCTATTCAAGCTGAGACTGCTCACCTCGCTAGTGTAACTGGTGACGTAGCGGCGAAGCCAACGATATTAACTTCGAAAATGCGGGTCAAATGTAGCATCTCCATTCCGGAGCATCTGTCTGCCCATTAGTATCTGATAAAGTGTTCAATGGAACAACTCGGTGAAACGTCACTGCCTGGTTAGTTACGTCCAACCGAACGCCGAGCACACGGCGCAGCTGGTGCCAAAGCCGGGCCAGCGCATAACTGCGCCCACCCACTGTCCGGGTAGGAATTCCTCGTCGGCCGCGCCCCTCATACCAATCGGCAAGCAATCTGCCGCGCCGCTGGAAGGCCGCCAATATCCGCAAATCGCGATATAATTGGAAGGAACAGCGATCCAATTACTGACGAGGCAGGCGTTCCGCGGCGGGCCGTGCGTTATTCAGGCCGCGGAGCCGTCTGGCCCGCCACTGACACAGTCGTCACATCCCACTGCCCGCTCTGTCTCTCTCTTTCCTTCCTTTTTTCTCTCTCCTTCGCTAGTCAATTTCTCGATTGATTGACATCCTGTCTCCATCGGCGAAATACTCAGCTCCCTTACCACTAAGTGGGCATGGCAGATACACTGATCAGCCAGAACATTATGACCACAGCCTAATACCCGGTATGTCCACCTTTGGCAGGGATAACAGCGGCGGCGCGTCGTGGCATGCAAGCAGTGAGGCATTGGTAGGTGGTTGGAGGGAAGTGGCACCACACGTGCACACACAAGTCGCCTAATTCATTAAATTCCGGGGAGGATGGCGATAAGCTCTGACGCCATAATCAATCGCATCCCAGATGTGTTCAATTGGGTTCAGATCCGCTGAGTGGGGGACCAGCACATCAACTGGAACTCGCATCTGTGTTCCTCTAACCACTCCATCACACTCCTAGCCTTGTGAAATGCGACAGTATTGAAAAATGCCACTGCCATCGGGAAATATAATTGTCATGGAGAGGTGTACGTGGACTGCAACCAGTGTATTTTACTCCTTCGCCATCACGGTGCCTTGTACAAGCTCCATGGGACCCACAGATGGTTCAAATGGCTATGAGCACTATGGGACTTAACATCTGTGGTCATCACTCCCCTAGAACTTAGAACTACTTAAACCTAGCTAACCTAAAGACATCACACACATCCATTCCCGAGGCAAGATTCGAACCTGCGACTGTAACAGCTGCGCGGTTCCGGACTGAGCGCCTAGAACCGCTCGGCCACCGCGGCCGGCGGACCCACAGATGCCCACAGATGCCAGAGCATAGAGGAGCCTCCGCCAGCTTGTCTCTGTCCTGCAGTACAACTATCGAGGAGCTGTGCCCCTGGAGGACGACGGATTCGCGCCCTCCGTTCAACATGATGAAGAACGTATCAGGGTTCATCAGACTACACAACGCTGTGCCACTGCAGCTACGTCCAGTGCCGATGCTGGTGACCACGTGCCATCGCAGTCGTAGATGCTGATAGCAAGGTGTCAACATTGGCCCATGCTTGGGTAGTCGCCTGTGGAGCACCATCGTTAGAGTGTTCTGTGCATTCTGTGTCCAGACACATTCTGCCCAGCAATGAAGTATGATGTGATTACGTAGGCTTTCCCGGCGTAATAAGTCTTGAAAGTCTCTTCGGGTTTGCTGCCGGATCCTAAAATAAACTTGATATTTCGGCGACCCAACTGGTCGCCATCTTCAGGAAATGCTGCTTCTGCTGACGAGTCCCGCTGAGAACTGTTCTCAGCTGGACTCATCAGCAGAAGCAGCATTTCCTGAAGGTGGCGACCAGTTGCATCGCCGAAATATCGAGTCAAGTTTATTTTAGGATCCGGCAGCAAACCCGAAGAGACTTTCAAAAATAAAGTTCGCCGCCTGTCCTGTTTTACCAGTCCGCCCGGCCTGCGACATCCGACATCTGTAACGAGGGGTGGCAGCCCAACCTCAAGACGCCTGGACGTCGTTTCACTTGGTCTCACCACGTGTTGAAGACACTCTCCACAGCACTCCTCGAACACCGAGTAGTTTCCGAAGTGCTCGCGCCCAGCAAGTCGTGGAGTGTCAGAAATGCTCGTGCCAAGTGAAACTGTGATGTATCGGGCGCCTTCCTCATTCTACAGATGGACAGCACGCTAACTGATGCTACGTGCATCATGCCTGTCTCTAACAGTCATTCTTCACCAGCCGAGGCTGCTATCGCCTGGGTGGGTTTATACCAATAGTGGGACGGTTTTCGTAATCTTTTGGGCGATCAGTGTATGTCAGTCCATGATCTGCTAGTTCTTAATAAAATCGAATGATATGCCTGTCCACAGCGTCCCTTGGCTTGCAGCTATGCGGAATGTCTAGTTTTTGCCAGATTGATGGTGGAGTTGTTGTTTCGGTCTTCACTCAGAAGAGTGGTTTGATGCAAATCTCCTTGCTACGCTATCCTGTAGGAGCATCTTCATATCTGAGTAACTTTTGCAACCCACATCTTCCTGAGTCTGCTTACTGTATCCATCTCTTGGTCTCTATGTCTGCGATTTTTACCGCCCACACTTCCCTCCAATTCTAAACTGATGATCCCTTGATGTTTCAGAATGTACCCTATTAACCTAACCCCCCCCCCCCTTTCTTTTTTTTTTTTTTAAGTTGTGCCACAGATTTCTTTTCTCACCATTTCTCTTCAGTACTTCCTCGTTACTTACATGATCGACCCATCTAATCTTTAACATTCTTCTTTAGTACCACATCTCGAAAGCCTCTATTTTCTTTTTGTCAAAAACGTTTATCGTCCATGTTTCACTTCCATACATGGCTACATTCCAGACAAATATTTTCAGGAAAGACTTCCTATATTCGATGTTAACAGATTTCTCTTCGTTAGAAATGCTTTTCTTGCCATTGCCAGTCTACATTTTATATCCTCTCTACTTTGGCCATCATCATTTTTTGCTGCCCAAATAGTAATTTACTACTTTAAGTTCAAATGGCTCTGAGCACTATAAGACTCAACATCTTAGGTCATAAGTCCCCTAGAACTTAGAACTACTTCAACCTAACTAAACTAAGGACATCACACACATCCATGCCCGAGGAAGGATCCGAACCTGCTACCGTAGCGGTCGTGCGGTTCCAGACTGAAACGCCTAGAAACGCTCCTACTTTAAGTGTCTCATTTCCTAATCTGATTCCATCAGCATCACCTGATTTAATTCGACTACACACCATTATCCTTTTTTTCTAGTTGATGAAGATCATCTTATATCCTCCTTTCAGGAAGATGTCCATTCGTTCAACTGCCCTTTCAAATCCTTTGCTGTAACAGAATTACAATGTCATCAGCAAACATCAAAGTTTTTATGTCTTCCCTCTGAACTTTAATTCCTACTTCAGTTTTTTCTTTGGTTTCCTTTACCACTGCTCCCTTTCCATGCCCCTCGACTCTTATTATTGCCGTCTGGTTTCTGTACAATTTCTAGGTAGCCTTTCGCTCCCTGTATTTACCACTGCTACATTCAGAATTTTGAAGGGAGCATTCCAGTCAACATTGTCAAAAGCTTTCTCTATGTCTACAAATGCTATAAACGTATGTTTGTCTTCCCTTCGCCTGTCTTCTAAGATAAGTCGGAGGGTCGGTGCTACCTCTTGTGTTCCTACATTTTTCCGGAATCCAAATTGGTCTTCCCCGAAGTAGACTCCTACCAGCTTCTCCGTTCTTATGCAAAGAATTCACGTTAGTACTTTGCAACCATGGTTTATTAAACTGATAGTTCGGTAATTTTCACACCTGTCACCAACTGCTTTTTATGGAATTGCAGTACTACATTCTTCTTGAAATTTGAGGGTATTTCGCCTGTCTCATACATTTTGCACACCACATGGGAAGTTTTTGTCATGGTTGGCTCTCACAAGGCTATTAGTAGTTCTGACGAAATATCGTCTGCTCCTGGAACCTTGTTTCGACATAGGTCTTTCATAGCTCTGTCAAATTCCTCTCGTAGTATCATATCTCCCATCCCACGTTTATCTAGGTCTACTTCCGTTTCTATAATGATGCTGTCAAGTTTATCTCCATTGTATAGACGGCTACATACTCCACCTTTTCGTGCGGTAGCGTTCTCGCTTCCCACGCCCGGGTTCCCGGGTTCGATTCCCGGCGGGGTCAGGGATTTTCTCTGCCTCGTGATGGCTGGGTGTTGTGTGCTGTCCTTAGGTTAGTTAGGTTTAAGTAGTTCTAAGTTCTAGGGGACTTATGACCACAGCAGTTGAGTCCCATAGTGCTCAGAGCCATTTGAACCAACTCCACCTTTCAGCCTTCCGTTCTTTTCTAAGGACTGGTTTCCCCTCTTCTTGATACTCACACAGCTGCCCTCCTTCCCCCGAAGGAATATTTAATTTTTCTGTAGGCGGTATCTATGAGTCCCCTAACGAAATATGCTTCTGAATCCTTATATTTCTTCTCTAGTCATTCCTGCCTAGACATTTTGCACGTTCTGTCAGTCTGATTTTAAGGTTAAAATGCTATTAATTAGTGATTACTACGCCAGATAGTACCTCTCGTCAGTAAAGAAATGTAGTCTTTGCGAGTAACAACGTTTCTTTCTTTCCTTATACTGGTAAGGACGCAAATAAAGAGCGCAGGTGCCACTTCTACCATTTGTCAGGAAAATTAAAAAAAAAAAAAACAATGTATCTCGTTTTGCACGTAACTTTTAAGTATCCTGAGAACTGAATAGGTATTCTGAAATAGAGCGGCAAGGAGGAAACTGGACACAGTCGTTGGCTCAGCACCCATCATCACTAAATGGACAATGTCACATCACTGCTCTATTGAAAGCCATTGTCGGCAAAGGTCACCCCTAACCATGCCACCCTCTCCCCTCTTCACCCCTGCTTCCCCACTTCTCTCTCACTCAATACGACTAATATGGTATCTGTACATGGTGGGGATGGGATCATCATGAAGAGCTATCACCGGAGATCAGTCAGTACTGTGTGTATAGATTTTGGATCGGAATCCCAGAAACTCCGCAGTCTGCGAGCCATTTGCTTCGTCTTTCATCAGGCCATAAGTGTTATTGGCAGCATATCCAGACGTGTGGAATTCCTCAGGGTTGTACCTAATTACTTAATATGGATCACAGCCTTTCACCCAATATATGAAACTATCGGAATCCATATAAAGTAAACCAAATGTAGCGAAGGTAGGCTGTACAAACTCATAGTGGAATCAGTTTAGAAACATACAGAACACACATTCCGATAAAGGCTGCCTTGGTGAACTACAATGAAACTTTAACCATCTCCAAAGCGACCAGGCCTTAACGGAAGATTGTAGCCGGCTTAAACTTTGGCGTCGGAACGTAATCTCGTACACCATAACGCTCACCACATGACAAAGCTAAATTAATTTTTCGGGAGTTTCTAACATCCTCTTTGATTTTGCCGACAGCTGAATAATTCACTGATGTATAAAAATCTTATTCAAAATCACACGTCGCGAGAGCTCTTTGTTCGATGTTCACGTCAGTGTACTTCTTCAACCACGGGCATTGCTTGAAGAAAATGCTGTGGGTGATTTCCACAAGTCTTACTCCAATCTGAGACATTTTTGAAGGTTTCTGTAATGTAGAATATACTTCTGCTTATTCCCCAACAGTGTCATCAGCTTGGTGTCAGAGCCATTTTGTGGGACTAGGCACTTGGACACTGCAGGAAGCCACTCTGCACGACATGCGAATGGTAGGACGTTCCAGGTTTGCCTCCAGGACATATCCCTCACCAGCAGATCTCGTATGTCAGTCTGATGAGTTCATATTTGGACAGCCCTCGAAACTCTTCAAATTGCAAAGATCGTTGCATGAGATGCCAATAAAGACTGATCACATTCAAGTACAGTATACAGCTGAAATCGTCGGATGGCCCGTTCCCCTCCTCATTCATTCAGTGGTTATTTGGCTTAGGATACCTGTGCACACACTGGCACAGCCCCCCTAGAATCCCACATTCGGAAATACACAACATATCAACACAGTCGTGATGTGTGTCTTTTTAACATTGTGTCCTTTGAAAGCCCTGGCACAGTATAATATAAGACAAGACCAGGCATACAATCTGGAATTTCTCAGAAATTTCTGTGAACAGCTGCACTTCTGTTTCCCTGTACAATGTAACCTATTTTTGTATATTATAGATGCCAAACTGCTGCCAAACATTCACAATATGCCGACACTCTGCAATCATTATGGCACTGCCTGAGAGTTTTTTGGTAAATGTGGTTATATATGGCAACGTTGCTTCACACAAGCTCTCTGCTGAAGACAGGTATTAGTGAGGAAGACCCCTTTGTTTGTAACAAGCTGAAACTTTGTCATTGAGATATGTAGCTCTAGTGAGATGCATATCCTCCCAATGCTTGTCTCAGCAAGTTTCTGAAGAGAATTAAGGAAGCAGAGCGATATTCTGAACATATCTCATTTGGACAATGAGATGTAATGCAATAACCTTATCATTCTGCAGCCAAACATCAGCAGGGTGCTCAACAAGGAAGTGAGCATGCTACCCCTTTAAACTACGGAAGAAGAGGAGTATGAGTCACACGAGGTCTCATTTCAAGTGCATGCACTCTGAGCTGCAATGCTGAACTTGTAAATGTGAAGTTTCCGCGTTTCTGTCCAACGCCAGTCCACAGATATAACAGTTAACTACCTGCTTGTATGATTCATCATTCTCTTATTTGATTATTAGAATATTATCCCAATAGAGATCATCAAAAATGGTTCAAATGGCTCTGAGCACTATGGGACTTAACATCTGAGGTAATCAGTCCCCTAGAACTTAGAACTACTTCAGCCTAACTAACCTAAGGACATCACACACATCCATGCCCGAGGCAGGATTCGAATCTGCGACCGTAGCGGTCGCGCGGTTCCATACTGAAGCGCCTAGAACCGCTCGGCCACCGAGGCCGGCGGAGATCATCGAAATGTCATGCAAGTAGTCTCAGTTCAGAGAGATACCATCTTGCAGTATTATCCCTGATGCATGATTCAAATTCTTTGCAAATGGAATCTTATGGACAGACGACATAGTAAGCCACTGTATACGGTATGTACCAGACTGTGAAAGTGGTGTGAGGGACTGTGGGGTCACCTTCACAGTATGACACAGTAACTACTTGGTCAGAGTATACATCAAGAGAACAGTGTTACTGGTTGTGGGCATTCTTGTAATTCACTTGTGTAAACACGACAAATACTGTGTGTAAGTTACGATGGCGGTTGCTCGGGTTGCTCATGTCGGACAGTCACAATTTCGTCATGCAAACTTAGAACTTCGGGGTTAAAGCGCTCAAAACATTGCGGTATGAAGTTTAGAAATGAAAATGATGAACACACTAAGCGTGCAGCGAAGGCTAACATGCACTGCGTTGAAGGTCTCTCCAAAGACTCGTCTTTGAGTACAGTTCGTTGTGGAGAATTGTCAGGAAATGTGACGTTGGAGTATAAATAAGCTACCTTTACGTTTTACCTTGTAGTTTGCTTTTGATGTTGTTTGGTAGCTGATTATGAAACGGAAAGAAGAAGCGGTATGTAAACATTTGGCTAGAGTGTGCTACTGCCTCCACCCCCTCCTGAAATTTTGGCTGTGGTGGCAGACTGATCTGTAGAGTATCCCGAGGTGCAGGTTAGTTCCGATCAGTAAATGTCACACACCCTTCCCCAGCATGGAAACCACGGGCCGCGCCTTATTCAGCGTATTCCATCTCACACTACAGGGTAAATTTTCGGAAAGCGCCTGCGAGGTGGGGAGCGAAAGAACTGTCAGTGCAGCGTATCCCTGTGACTGCTGGAGCTGCGCCATCTGACTTCGCGTACCCCGACTGCCTACGCTGAATGCCCGCCTGCCTCGCTCCCCTTCGGAGCCGCCGGCCTCAGGGACGGGATTGGCCCGCGCTGCCCATCCCGTCCTCTGCCGAATATTTCCGGACTGGTTACGACTCGCGCAGAGCTAGCATGAATTTTTGGAGACATTGAGCTGTAATATCTCGGGCAATAATTTTTGTAAGGAAATCAAATTTAGCCATCTTGTACAACTTTATGCGTTCTCTTAAGAACAATAATGAAAAGACTTTTACTAGCCATATTGAGCCAGAAAATTGTAGGTAAATCGGCCAAAAAAATAGGCGCCCGTAAAAATTTCGAATTTGGCTTCTTGCATCCCCTCCACTAATGCTATGACGAACGTCAAACTTGGCATGTAGTAACCTAACAACACAAGGTTCAAATGCCTCTGAGCACTATGGGACTTAGCCGCGAGGGATTAGCCGAGCGGTCTAAGCCGCTGCAGTCATGTACTGTGCGGCTGGTCCCGGCGGAGGTTCGAGTCCTCCCTCGGGCATGGGTATGTGTGTTCGTCCTTAGGATAATGTAGGTTAAATAGTGGGTAAGCTTAGGGACATGACCTTAGCAGTTAAGTCCCATAAGATTTCACACACATTTTTGAACTATGGGACTTAACAGCTGAGGTCATCACTCCCCTAGGACTTAGAACTACTTAAACCTAACTAACCTAAGGACATCACACACATCCATGCCCGAGGCAGGATTCGAACCTGTGACCGTAAGGGTAGCGCGATTCCAGACTGAAGCGCCTAGAACCGCTCGGCCACTCCCGCCGGCTAACAACACAAGGTTCTCAAATATTAAGTTCCATTTGCGTAAAACTTTCCAGTACTGAATGAATCAAGTGCAAACTTGAAGATTTTGCAAAAACGTTAAAAATGCTTTACTTCGTTCTGATTTTGCTAAAAAACTATATTCTATAAAAGATTCCGAGGTGTATAATTGGAATGAAAGTTGGGCGCGAAGATCAGAGCCCGAAAACAATGTAACCTTCGGATTCGCATATCTAGTGGAGTGAATACATGATGAAATTGAAATTTAGAGTGCAAAGATATGGAACTATTTTCCAACAATCTGCAAATTAGTCGAAAAGATGTTGATTTTTATGAAATGATGAAAGCAGGGTATATTCGATACTTCTCTTACATATGCCGTTTTCTGCTGATGCAGCCGCGCGGGGTAGCCGCGCGGTCTGGATGCCTTGCCACGGTTCGCACGGCTCCCCCCAACGGAGGTTCGAGTCCTCCCTCGGGCATGGGTGTCTTTTTTGACCTTAGCGTAAGTTACTTTAAGTTAGATTAAGTAGTGTATAAGCCTAGGAACCGATGACCTTAGCAGTTTCGTCCCACAGGAACATACCACAACAAATTTCTATTAATGCTTCAAAGCCAGTCTCACTCGAACAACCAATTTTAAGCCCCCCACCCTCACCAGAACGTGAGTTTAATTTCCAATATTGGCTAACAACAGAGGGAAAGTAGAAAGAAAAATCGCACCAAGAACAGAGTTGATCAAAGGCGTTGATCAAAGGCGTTTGAAATCAATTATGGGAAACAGGTTTTTAACAAGTAGACCAAATTCGAACTAAAAGAAAATAACTTTCTATGTTACGTGTTAATAATTTAAATGTATGATGCGTAGATTAATATATGGGTTTTGTTATACTGGCGCAATGTATTCAGCGTAATTACATTTGCCACAGTACATACATTGTGCCATCTCAGTCACCACGTCCGTTCATTTGTCAGCAAACTGCTACATATGAAGAAGCTTTGCTTGAATAATTCCACACGTGCTCCTTCTTCTCGATCAGGGCCAAGGACTGGCAATGGCGAAGTTTTTATTTTTTTTACACTTTTGCCTTTTTTTAGTAATTAATTCAGAAGTGTCAATAAATCTTCTCAGATTTAGTTCCCAGTGGTTAGTAGTGCTTCTTTGTATGATAAGTCTCAAAGAAGGGTACAACACGTAATGTAACGTTGCGAGTTTTGCATTGGTATCTAGTTTTCTGGCGTACTTTCTGTTTCGTCCAAATCACGCACCTGCACATTAGCGTACTTTTCTGCTAATGTTCACTCGCAATAACAGCCGGAAAATGTCTGCCTGTGAATTGCAGATGCTTCCCGTCATCGCATCACCTTCCCTTACCAGCTTTTTTCCGTTCTGTAGCATACTTTTCTACAATCTCCCTTACTAGAGGAAGGTGAAACTCTGCGATTGCCGTTTTTCGTCCTGTTACCGACTGGTGGAGGGCATGAGCATTCAGAATGCACAAATCTAGAATGTAAAAAAAATATTTCTTGTACCATTTGACAGTTTTACGCACTGAGCTCAGTAAATGTCACAACGATCAACTGCGCCCATATTCGAATTGTAATCTACAATACATTGCGATTTCTTTGTTTTTTCGCCAGTATTTCTGTCAGTCTTCTCTGTTTCACCCATTTGCGTTGTGTGACTTGTGGTCAACATGTACATCTTTCTCTCAACGCTTTCCTTGATAGCAAGGATGTTGTCACTGGACTTAAACTCAGTTTCTCCTCGTGTTAATTTCTTCTGCAGTTTTGGCATGTTGCGCCTGTTCTTACGAACAGTGCCACATGCGGCTGTTCCATGGTTGTGAAGCCGGAGGAACAGGTCCGGGCAGGAATGCCAATTATCGACATACAGAATATGACGCTGTTCCAAATACAGTGCCACAAGAGTTGCCACTACGTGGCCACTTTGCCCTAAACTGTGGAACACAATTTCTGTTGTTGCACCTGTATATACAATAAAATCCAATAATATACCCACTCAGATAGTCGCACAGTACAAATGTCTGTAACGCGCCCGGGGGTACCGATGGGGTTGGGGGACCCTTAAACTGGTTGTCGTTTCTGCTTTTCTTGATCGTGTGCCTTTTCCACACCACGTACCTGGTAATCCCGCGGCGGTCGCACTGTTCTGCTCCACACTGCTGCTGGCTTGCCTGAAATTATTCATCGAAATATGCAAGCGAGTTAGGGGAGCCACTCAACGTTAACCACAACACTGTTCTACGTCTGGTATGAACATCTACATTCTGAGACGAAATAGAAATCACAGGTTGCACTGTTTACGCTATAAGTCGTAAATGTTTATCCCAACTGACGGTCTTGATAATTATCTGTCCACTTGAACGAGCGTACGCGTACCGAACACGGCGTCGATGATTGTTGATGATGCGGAAGCCGAATGGTCGCACGGAAGTTCTTACGCTCGTCACGCATACGCAGATATTTGGTACCAGTCCACCTTGACACTAGTAATAAATTTTATCACTGTTCACGAGGTTAAATCTACAGTTCACAGTTCTTGAGTTGTACGAGCGTGCGCGTAAACGTCGCGGCGCGGCTGATTGTTGATAATGGGGAAACGCGATGACCGAACGCAGATTCTCACGCTCGCTACAAATCACTGGCACTTGATTGCACTCTTTTATAGTAATTAATTTTTACTGATTCACATTAGTTCATTCCGGGAGACCGAACACGGCGCGGATAATCGATGCTGTGAGACACGCAACGAGAGGAAACATAAATACGTTATTGACGGCACTGCTCATTTTGAATTACTTCTTGACGCACTTTCCTCTGAGCCATTTCCATATATCATCACTTCATTATAATAGCACTTGTATCTACACTTCAACTTCCATGCTAACAATGCCTCTCACATGCAGAGCTACACACTACACAATCCGCGTCCCGCGCTCGACTCTCTAGACGCGGCTGCCCGCAAAGATACTCCACAACCAAACTAGCGATATGACAGTACATTTACATGTCTTTATTCCGAATCTACGTCGCTTGGTTGGAATAAATTGCTTAAAAGATAATCGTCCTTTGAACAGCAAGAGACTTTCATCTATACAAAGGTTGTGTTGTGGACGAAATGAATTACGAAACGTCTAATTTTAAATAAACTGTCGCCTACAGTACTATCAGAGTTATCACTGAAGTGCAACATTCTCAGGAGTAGACAAAAACGGTCTCGCGACATAATTTCTCTGAAAACTGGTGTGTTCAAAAGTGTATCTCTGGACCAATAGTCACTTAATTTTAACTTCTTAACATACGCTATTAGAAGGCAAATAGCAACAATACATTTCCTCAAATTCAGTGTCTTTCCACTTTGACAGTCGAGAATTCACAGACACTGTAGTATTTTCTGTGGTGCAAACGTAAAAGCGATTAAATAGCAACAAAAAATAAATGCTTGGGTCAGTATCTAGCTGACATTTGTGTCCTGAACTCGAGTCATCAGAGTAATGGTTTAATGGCTGGAAATCGGTTTCTTTCCAGTCAAACGTGTAACTTAAGGGCGCTCTTTTCCGAACCGTTTCACCGTCGCTTTCTGACTACTCGGATTCAGAGGAACTGCTGACTGTAATTCTTGCTCTCCCCTCTGATGTAGAGGGCTGCTGACTACACCTTCGAGATTCTGTTGAAGACTCATCACTGCTAGCAACTCACCGTCGCTCCTAGTGAGCATATCCAGGATCTCTTTATCTGTGCAACTACGGCCATGTGTCATTTCTCCAGTAGAAAACAAGAAAACTGACGAAAACACCGGAAGCGAAGCCGAATTCTGCAAAGAGGGAACACAACAACATATATACACGCGCTATCGAACTCTACAGTCAGACCACTGAACAGCAACTGGAAGAGCAGGGTGGAAAGACAGCTCTGCGAGTTTACACGTACCGCGCCAACACGTTTTAAGCGCTGTAGAGAAAATCCAACGACCGCGCATAACACATCAGGCTCGCCAGGGGAACGGCGAGGGATGACGGGTTAAGATGACCCCAGTAGTCAGAGGGGTAAGTTGCAAAGGATGACATCTCTCGCAAACATATGGCCTGCTATCATCACATGGGAGAGAAATTTTTACAGCAAATCGTTACTGTGGACGAAACGTGAGTGTCTCATCACGAACGGAAAGTAAGGCTGCGAGCATGGTTTGGAAACGCCCGTCATGATCAGAAGTTAAGAAATTTAAACGTCAGCCATCAGCTACTAAGATGATACTAACACTATGCTGGGACATGGAAGGTGTGGTAGCCGTTTATTTCACGTCAAGAGGCGAAACAGTGAAAAGTGAGAACTATTCTGATGTGAACTGAACTGAAACCAGCAATCAGATCCAAACTTCGCGGAAAATTATGGAAAGCATCCTGCAGCAAGCTAACACTCGGGCACAACCTGCCAAACGGACGGCCCAACCAATAAAGGAGTTGGGATGCGAATTGCTGGAACACCAGTATAAAGTCCAGACTTGGCTCCTTGCTATTTCTGTATATTGGGACTGTTGAAGTAACAGCTCAGGGGAAGAAGAGCATTTGCAGCCGACGTAGAAGTCACTGATGCATTGCAAAATTGGTTACAGGTGCATCTGAAAAACTTTTTTCAGACAGAATCAAAAAACTTGTGGAACGTTGGACAAAGTGTGTTGAAGTCGAGAGAGGTTATGTAGAAAAGTAATGCATGTTTCAGTTTTCATCATTACAAAAAATATTCTTTACTTTTTGACTTTCCCTTGTATATTCATCAGTAATATTAATTTCTGATGCTTAAGTTGTGATGTTGATGACGATGCTGTGGATTGTATCCCAGAAGTATTAAAATAGGTCATTATTGTTAATTATTATTATTATTATTATTGTTATATTTAGAGGTTGAACTGTGAGATAAGGTTACTATTTGAGTCTTTCTTTATTGTTGAACTGCTTTTGATGGTGCTCACATATGTGGAAACTTACAAATCACCTTGCTGGTTACAAATATCGCGTAGTTGAGCAATGAGTCCACAAGAATAAATTCTCCGGGCGCCTGTCATCCAGAAAGGTGCTTTACTTGTCCTCGTAGAATCAACGAAGTCTTTTTATGTGCAATTACAGCCCTGTCATGAGATTGGATGATGTTTATGGCAGACTAGGATTTCATAAAATCGGAAACAGTGATAATAATGGTTTCCAAAGAATAAATGGCTGTGTTTGCAGATTCGACCGTTGGAACGTCTTTCTTTCAGGAGTGGTAGTTCTACAAGGTTCGCAGGAGAGCTTCTGTAAAGTTTGGAAGGTAGGAGACGAGATACTGCAAGAAGTAAAGCTGTGAGGACGGTGCATGAGTCGTGCTTAGGTAGCTCAGATGGTAGAGCACTTGCCCGCGAAAGGCAAAGGTCCCGAGTTCGAGTCTCGGTCCGGCACACAGTTTTAATCTGCCAGGAAGTTTCAGGTGTGAAAATGATCACAATATCAGTTTAATAAGTCACGGCCGCAAAATACTAACACGAATTATTTACAGACGAATGGAAAAACTGGTAGAAGCCGACCTCGGGTAAGATCCGTTTGGATTCCATAGAAACGGTGGAACACGTGTGGCAATACTGACCCTACGACTTGTCTTAGAGTAAGGAAAGGCAAATCTACGTTTCTAACATTTGCAGACTTAAAGCTTTTGATAATATTGACTGGAATATTCTCTTTCAAATTCCGAAGGTGACAGGGATCAAATGCAGGGAGCGAAAGGCTATGTGCAATTTGTACAGAAACCAGATGGCAGTTATGAGAGTCGAGGGTCACGAAAGGGTAGCAGTGGTTGGGAAGGGAGTGAGACAGGGTTGTCGCCCATCCCCGATGTTATTCAAGCTGTATATTGAGCAAGCAGTAAAGAAAATAAAAGAAAAATTTGGAGTAGGAATTAAAATCTATTGAGAAGAAATTAGAACTTTGAGGTTTTCTCGATGACATAGTCATACTGTCAGAGACGGCAAACGACCTGGAAAAGCAGTTGAACGGAATGGACAGTGTCTTGAAAGGAGGATATAAGATGAACACCAACAAAAGCAAAACGAGGATGATGAAATGTAGTCGAATTAAATCAGGTAATGCTGAGGGAATTAGATTAGGAAATGAGACACTTAAAGTCGAAGATGAGTTTTTCTATTTGAGGAGAAAAATAACTGATGATGGTCGAAGTAGGGAGGATATCAAATGTAGACTGGCAATAGCAAGGAGAGCGTTTCTGAAGAAGAGAAATTTGTTAACATCGAGTATAGATTTAAGTGTCAGGAAGTCGTTTCTGAAAGTATTTGTAGGGAGTGTATGGAAGTGAAACATTGACGATAAATAGTTTAGACAAGAAGAGAATAGAGTCTTTCGAAATGTGGCGCTACAGAAGAATGCTGAAGATAAGGTGGGTAGATCACGTAACTAATGAGGAGGTATTGAATAGGATTGGAGAGAAGAGAAGTTTGTGGCACAACTTGACTAGAAGAAGGGATCGGTTGGTAGGACATGTTTTGAGGCATCAAGGGATCACCAATTTAGCATTGGAGGGCAGCGTGGAGGGTAAAATCGTAGAGGAAGACCAAGAGATGAATACACTAAGCAGATTCAGAAGGATGTAGGTTGCAGTAGGTACTGGGAGGTGAAGAAGCTTGTACAGGATAGGTTAGCATGGAGATTGTCAAATCAGTCTCTGGACTGAAGACCACAACAAAAAACAACACTTGTTTATAAATAACATTTACCATTTTGTTATCCGGGGTATTTATGCACAAATTTTTCGAGTTTCCTATTCGAGAGCAAGGTACGTACTGTTGACTGTAAGAGAAGAAGTCTTTGAAGTTGATGCCGTAATATTTTAAAGTTTGGCCTTGCGCTTTGTTGACTGTAAAACTCTAGGTTAATTTGTTTGGAAATTACAGTTCAAAAGTGGTTCAAATGGCTCTGAGCGCTATGGGACTTAACTTCTGAGGTCATCAGTCCCCTAGAACTTAGAACTACTTAAACCTAACTAACCTAAGGACATCACACACATCCATGCCCGAGGCAGGATTCGAACCTGCGACCGTAGCGGTCGCGCGGTTCCAGACAGTAGCGCCTAGAACTGCTCGGCCGGAAATTACAGTCTTTTAAATTGGAATGGATCAGTAATATTCTGAGATAAATAGTGTGTGTCCTTCCAGTCATAAGTTCGCCATTAATGGTGTTATTCGATAGCTGCTTGACGATCATCGTTGCTCCATTACATAGTTTTGGTGAATTGAGATTTTTGTATAGCATGATCTGAGATCCAATTTTAGTTCGAAAGTAGAGTAATAGCGTTCCTGGTACTTGCAAAAAGTTTGTAATTTCGATAGATAAGCTCACACTTCACACTTCGACCTTTACGATCGTGTAGATCTATCTTGATATTCTCTCTTCACTGGGGATTTTCTTTTGAATGCTAAAGTTGATATCGTCGACAGTATTATTTTTGCTTGAGAAAATGGCCCTTTCAAATAGCAAGAACGGAGTGATATAGTTGTGAATAGCGTTTGGATAAATTTGGACGATGAGTTCCTTTTCAGCCGTAGCTATGTTGCAGAAATCACTGTTGAGTTATTTTTTCAGTAGGATGTGTCCCTTGACCTGTTTGCGAGAGCTGTTGAGCGAAAACTGCTGTTATTTCGTCTTTCGGTAGTTCAGCTGCCATACGAGGTGCATTCAAGTTCTAAGGCCTCCGATTTTTTTTCTCCGGACTGTAAAGAGATAGAAACATGCGCATTGTATTAAAATGAGGCCGCGTTCATTGTCAATACGTCCCAGAGATGGCAGCACCGTATGGCAGATGGAATTTTACCACCAGCGGCGAGAATGAGAACTGTTTTAAATACTTAAAATGGTGACGTTTTCCTTACTTGAACAGCGTGCAATCATTCGTTTTCTGAATTTGCGTGGTGTGAAACTAATTGAAATTCATCGACAGTTGAAGGAGACGTGTGGTGATGGAGTTATGGATGTGTCGAAAGTGCGTTCATGGATGCGACAGTTTAATGAAGGCAGAACACCGTGTGACAACAAACCGAAACAACCTCGGGCTGACGACATGATCGAGAAAGTGGAGAGAATTGTTTTGGGGGATCGCCGAATGATTGTTGAACAGATCGCCTCCAGAGTTGGCATTTCTGTGGGTTCTGTGCACACAATCCTGCATGACGACCTGAAAATGCGAAAAGTGTCATGCAGGTGGGTGCCACGAATGCTGACGGACGACCACATGGCTGCCCATGTGGCATGTTGCCAAGCAATGTTGATGCACAACGACAGCATGAATGGGACTTTCTTTTCGTCGGTTGTTACAATGGATGAGACGTGGATGCCGTTTTTCAATCCAGAAACAAAGCGCCAGTCAGCTCAATGGACACACATATGTCCGCCACCAAAAAAATTTCGGGTAACCGCCAGTACTGAAAAAATGATGGTGTCCATGTTCTGGGACAGCGAGGGCGTAACCCTTACCCAATGCGTTCCAGAGGGCACTACGGTAACAGGTGCATCCTACGAAAATGTTTTGAAGAACAAATTCCTTCCTGCACTGCAACAAAAACGTCTGGGAATGGCTGTGCGTGTGCTGTTTCACCAAGACAATGCACCCACACATCAAGCTAACGTTACGCAACAGTTTCTTCGTGATAACAACTTTGAAGTGATTCCTCATGCTCCCTGCTCACCTGACCTGGCTCCTAGTGACTTTTGGCTTTTTCCAACAATGAAAGACACTCTCCGTGGCCGCACATTCACCAGCCGTGCTGCTATTGCCTCAGCGATTTTCGAGTGGTCAAAACAGATTCCTAAAGAAGCCTTCGCCGCTGCCATTGAATCATGGCGTCAGCGTTGTGAAAAATGTGTACTTCTGCGGGGTGATTACGTCGAGAAGTAACGCCAGTTTCATCGATTTCGGGTGAGTAGTTAATTAGAAAAAAAAATCGGAGGACTTAGAACTTGAATGCACCTCGTATTTTTTGCTAGCCGCACTATATGTATGTGTGGCCTGATATAAGATTTTTTTAAACATGCATTGATCTCGTCTGCTAGTGTTGACTTGGGGATAACTGAAAGTGTTTGTTGAAAATCTCCTGAGAGTATGAGTAGTGCTGCGTCCATCGCTTCAGAGTTTCCTCGCAAGTCTTGTAATGTTCTGTCGATGGCTTCGAGTGATTTTTTTTTCTTTTTGCACCGTTGTGCGTAGGTCTCAGAAGACGATTTTAGCTTCCTTTAGAAGTTTACCCCTCCAGATGACTTTGAAATTTTACATACCGGAAATTGTCCTTCAGCTATATTCAGCGGTAGTTGTAGGGCCGAAAGGACAGTTCGTCCTCCTTTCACAAGTGTGGCTGCAATGCCGGTTGATTCCAGTGGAAGTGAAATGTGTTGTTTAGAACATATTTCCGCCAGCAATAGGTTTATTACAACCGTTTTACCGGTGCCGCCTGGTACGTCCAAATAAATAATTCCGCCAGTGTTGTTGTTAGCTTGCATCCCAAGTTGTACTATGATCCGGTTGTTTATTGCTGAACATTTGTCTTCTAGGCGAATGAGTGTTTCGTTGAAAATGAAACTGGATTCGATAGTCAGTTCAGGATGAGCTTGCCGGATCTGGTACAGCATGTCATCAGTCATACTATCTTTGAAGTAGTCCCATAGCTGCTTTGGATCCGATACGTCACATGTTGTTAGATTTATGGCGAATATGTCTCTCATTTGTTCAGGTGATGTCGTGACTGAGGCTTCTTGTAGTGTTAGTTCCCAGAGGTTGTCATTGGCTTGTAGTCCTGAGGGTTGGCATGCTTCTCTGTACGTCTGGCATATGTAACCACCAACAGTCCTGAGAGCTGTGGAACTTGTTGGTCTCCGTATTTCGTGTAGCAACATCCACACATAGAAACATTCGGCGTTGTTCGGATGTACGGTGTATGCCCGGCCTAGTGCGCCAGTTTTCATGATTCCTGGATGATTTTCTTCTAGAATTCCTTGTTTTCGTCCTTGAAAGATTTTCCTTGTTGTGTTTGACGTGTAAGTGGTAGGAATGTCAACATATACTAACGTTTTCGCTAATAGATCATTTTGGCACATTTGGTAAAAAGCTGTTATGTTGTGTGCTGAGATGGTTCGCCTTCAACTCTCTATCCATTCTCCAAATGTAGTGCTAGATGCTGGACAGTTGGTTGGCGCTCGTGTACGAGAAAACCGAAAATCCGCCACACTGCTTCGTTCCCGTTGATGTGCCTTCCCATTTGGTACATGGGGGTCTCGTCGTTTCTGTTTTGTTGTTCGCTCTCTTTGGCTATTTGAAATACTGCCATGTCACTGCCTTTGTTCACATACTCATGGATTTCACTGAATTGCAATGTTTTACAGTTTGTAAAGTACTGTTTTATATGGAACTACCCATTGATTATCAATTTCCAGCTAGTCGCTGGCTCCTATTCGTATATTTGCTGTGAAGCCACAATTCTTGCGTCGTCTTCTGTATTTGGGATAGCCATCAGATCCGGTTTGTGTGTCGTCCAAATATGCTTTTGGTAATTTTTGTACATTTTTCCATCACTCACACATGGCGAATTCTGGTTTAATCGCCCGCGTGGTCCGTGAATCATGTTTTTCACTACTGTGTCGTACTGTTCCGGATCTTCTTGTGGATTGGGACATTCAGCTTGGATGGTTTTGTCGATACCCGTGGGATGACTTCTGTCGTGTATCCACATGAGAACGTGTGTGTGAGGCAGCCTTCGTTTTTGCCATTCGATTGTGTACATCCAGCATCTAAAGGTTCCAAAGAAGTGGTATTTTGTGATGACTTCAATAAATGTAATTTGTTTTTGTCGGAAAACTCGGGCTGTTACATCGCGTCGATGCATGGGGCCTTGTCGGTATCTTACTAGTTCTTTGATTTCCAGCCACGACGAGTTGCCTGTGAATGTTATGAAGAGGTCAGGTCGTCCATATTTTCCAATGTAGGTCATGGCATCTTGATTGTATTCGTGCATGTATCTCGGACTTTAAATGCATGATGAGGATACGATTACCAGTGTTCCACTGCCGTCAATGTATTGACCTTTATGATTGCATCTCGAAGGTGGATGTATTCTTCCGTCCGCAGCTCGTGGTCGTGCGGTAGCGTTCTCGCTTCCCGCGCCCGGGTTCCCGGGTCCGATTTCCGACGGGGTCAGGGATTTTCTCTGCCTCGTGATGACTGGGTGTTGTGTGATGTCCTTAGGTTAGTTAGGTTTAAGTAGTTCTAAGTTCTAGGGGACTGATGACCATAGATGTTAAGTCCCATAGTGCTCAGAGCCATTTGATTTGAACCATTTGTATTCTTCCGTGCATAGTTTCTTCTGGTCCAGTCAAATTTAAAGCATCCGTACCTGTTTAATTTCTTGCATACACATCTACAAGCAATTGTTGGAATAAACAGCGAGTGTTGAGACTGTGATGGTATATTTCATTGTCTCTGATCATTAAGCGATAAGCATAGAACTGCTTGGGAGTGGCACTTTTGTTTGTTTCTACGTCTGTTTCAGGTTAGATTGGTTTCACATTACGAAGTTATCCGTCCTCTGCGTGCAGAAATATTAATAGATATCGGAGAGCATTATATGAACTCTGTGTCTCTGTATGAGTTGTAGTCTCTCTCTTCTATGTTGTACAGTTATGTCACGGCTTGTGTTTTCATTGTCCACTATTACGATGGCGGCTTCGTCTAGCTGAGATGCATTAAATCAACGTTGGCGTTCTCCAGGTGGTCTTTTGTCGCTCGAAATACAACTTGGTAGTCATCAGCAATCATTCGGTCTAGTGTTGTTTTGAATATGTGAACAATTAATTGTATTTCTGTAAGATCCTCTGTATTTCTTGAACTACTTCTCGTCTCCATCCACTGATATTTGTGAATCATTAAATATACTCGCAGAAATTTATGGGTAGTGGTAGTAATGCTTCCATGTTGTGGTAGATTTGCCCTTGAATGAAAAAAAAACAAAAAACAAAAATCCATAACCGACTTCATCTCTGCTAGTGTTCATCGAAGCGACACTGAAAGAAGTCCTTTGGAAGAAGGGGTTGTACACTTTTATATTTTGATGAAAGTGTTTTGAACCTGGAGTTTCCCTGGTCATGTAATGTAAAAATACCTGCGTAGGTGCTTCCAGTGACGGTAATCGAATTTTTCCATTCATGCAACAGAATCCTAGTGTTCCTCTACTGAATTATTTCGCGCTGCAAAATTGACAGATGTTATCCATTTTTCCGATTACGACGTGTTTGTGTATGTTTCTTTCGTAGGTTCGTAGTGGAGTGCTTCATCTGTTAAGTTGTGCAGTTTCCTTGTTCTCGTAGGGTGATATTTTCATGGATAGCTTGAGTTCACGGTTTCTCTGCTTCTCACGGTGCTCGTTCTCGTTCATTGGGAACTTATACATGCTATTTGCAGCCTGACGAAACCTGTCTCGAACAGTTGGGATGTTGGAGACTCGGTTAAGGTCGTCCGATGGGAAGTCCCGAGGGAGGTGCAATGCCAGAGGTAGAATACGGTTCTGAAGTCTCTGGAGTCGGTCGACGTGGGTCGCTGCAGCATTGCCCCAAAACACGGGGGAGTAGTCGATGAGTGGGCGTATGAGTAGTGTTGGGGAGGGCTTGCGTCTTAGCCCTATTGAAGGTGAGGCGCCACCTCCTGGCCCACTGGCTAAGTGTGTCAGCTGCTGCCTGCATGCATCATTGGAGCAGAGCTTCGCGTGTACATCGCCGTATCATCCGCGTAGACGGCTCGCTGAAGGTGTGGAAATGCCTGCTCAGAAAATAGAACCAAATCCGCCGCCCATTGTGGTCCAACACACAGAGGACTACGACGGCCAAGACAACGTAATTATCAAGCCAGCTGGCACCAACCTATGTAAGGTCACTTTGAAAACAGCAGAAATTTTACGGAAAGCTTACGGCTACATTCGGAGATCAAGAGAAGCCGTTCTGCACTTACCCATCTGCAACGGACAAGGCACTAAAGATCGTCTTTCGAGGGCTCCCTCGAAACTACAGCCTGGATCACATCCGACGACAACTGGAGGATATGGGCTATGGATTTGGTCTCAGGTCGATAACCCGACTACCCTCTCGCCGAACCCGAAAGGAGACTCCGCTGGTCCTAGTGGTCACCTGTGATATCCCATACAACCGCGGGCTATGGCAGGTCACGAAGAACGCGGCGCCACCTGTCACTACAGAAAAACTGTGCTCGAAGAGGAGCGAACCACAATGCTAGAATTGTCAAATGGTTGGGCATGTAGTGCAGTTCTGCACGCTACCACCACGCTGTGTTAAGTGTGCAGGGGAGCACGCCAGTCGAGACTGCCCACGGCAGCGAACAGATGGACCACCCAAATGCGCTGGATGTGGTGGGAAACATGTGGCCTCCTACCGCGGCTGCTCCAGCTTCCGACGGGCTGCGGCACAGAGCCGTGGCCAACGACCTGGCTCAATAAAGCGACCTGCACCAGTCAGACCTGGAGTCAGGCGGTGGCACAGCGGTGCCACAGCGGTGGCACGCGGTCTACGTCCGGACTGTCATTCCTGTGTTACCAACAACCATGGACGGAGACTTGTCCGAGCGGCCCAGCGGCGGGACGCCGTCATCCTCGGACCTCACGACACCGCCCACTCTCCCATCAACGGTGGACCTCCGGACGTGCTCGACATTAGGGTGGCCGAGGGGGTGGCCTGTGTTGTATCCGCCAGCACCCGCAATGCCTTATCTTCGGACCACGTCCCAGTTATATTTGACATCGACGTCGATGCCCAGCCAGTGACGCGGAGAAGCTTCCCAACCAGGAACACCAACTGGAACCAGTGTCAGGCGCTGTTGGAAGAGGGTCTCCGTGACACACCTGCCGCAGACGATGTTGGGGTTGATGGCTGTGCCCGATTCCTCCAAGACTGTGCCCTACAAGCGGTGCACCGGGCCACACCGCTGCCGCGATCTGACCACCTGACAGATCCCTGCAACTACCACCACATCTCATGGAAGCGATAACTGCCAAAAACCGCCTCTTTTGGGAATGGCAGCTGACGCGGAACGCAGCAACGAAGAGGGCACTCAACAGAATGAGGAGAGACATTAAAGTTGCTGTTGCAAACCACCGCCATCAGGAATGGTCCAACCGCCTGGCCACTCTTCGGGTTGACGATGGTACCGCCCTGAAAGCCACACAGCTCTTCCTACGCCGGCGACAGAAGATTCCGCCGCTACAAGTTGGTCAAAACATCGTCAGCAGCCCA
Source organism: Schistocerca nitens (assembly GCF_023898315.1). Classification (NCBI taxonomy): domain Eukaryota; kingdom Metazoa; phylum Arthropoda; class Insecta; order Orthoptera; family Acrididae; genus Schistocerca; species Schistocerca nitens. The sequence goes on from NC_064617.1 coordinate 31,052,054, forward strand.
GCCACAAAACCAACGCCATTGCTGATGTTTTCGAACGAAATTTCCAGCCCATCACGGACCCCATGGATCCGGATCACGGTCGACTAGTTGCTCAACGTCTCCCGGAGTTCCTCGATGCCCCTGTGGGTGACGAACGTATCGAAGAGGTGGATGCTGATGAAGTCTCCGATCAACTTCGACGGCTCAACAAACGCAAGGCGGGAGGCTCTGACCAGCATACAAATGAAATGCTGCGATGTCGTCGATATCCTCTGCACTGGCTGCTATCCTCTGGAGTGGAAACACGCCGAGGTAGTCCCCATCCAGAAGCCTGGGAAGGAGCCTCGTCTCCCGAGCAGCTACAGGCCCATCAGTTTGCTACCAGCGGTCGGCAAAGTCTTTGAAAGGCTGTATCTCAGACGCCTCCTACGTCACATCAGGGAAGAACGTCTCCTACCGGACCAATGTGGTTTTCACCATGGACACGCAACAACGCACCAACTGCTTCGACTCGTTGAAGAGGCTCTTGATGCCATCGAACGACAGGAGTATTTCGGGGCCATCTTCCTGGATGTCTCACGGGAGTTCGATTGTGTATGGCATGAGGGACTTCTCTTCAAGCTCCTGGACCTCGGAGTCCCCCTGCCGCATGTCTGTCTCTTAAAATCTTACCTAGCCGACAGAAGCTTTCATGTATGCATGGAGGACTTGTCGACGCGCCGCCGGGTCATGGCTGGACTTCCCCAAGGCTCTCCGTCCTCGGACCTGTACTGTGCATCCTGTATACCGCAAACATGCCGCGAGTGGACAGGGTCCACCTCGCCCCCTACGTGGATGATACGGAGATGTACACGTGAAGCATGAATGCAGCTCTGCTCCAACGATGCATGCAGGCAGCAGCTGACACAGTCAGTGGGCCAGGAGGTGGCAGCTTCAGTGGGGCTAAGAAGCAAGTCCTCCTCGTCACCAAGAAGCATATCCCAGCTGACCTCCCGCAGATCACCATCAGGGGAACCACTGTACCTTGGGGCAATACCGCTAAGTACCTGAGTGTGATGCTGGATAGAAGGCTCACATGGAGACACCATATCGACGACATCGTCAAAAAGGTCCTTCCTAAATCCGACAACTGCGCTCCCACCAGAACTGGATGTTGCACTTTATCTTACACACATACGCCCGCTCATCGACTACTCCCCCGTGTTTTGGGGCAATGCTGCAGCGACCCACGTCGACCGACTCCAGAGACTTCAGAACCGTATTCTACCTCTGGCATTGCACCTCCCTCGGTACTTTCCATCGGACGACCTTAACCGAGTCTCCAACATCCCTACTGTTCGAGACAGGTTTCGTCAGGCTGCACGGCTCTTTTACGAGGAGAACGTGCGGTCTGAAAATCCGCTCCTTCGAGCACTGGGCCACCAGGTACAGCGTCTTAACGCAACCAGATGGCCCCACCTGCTTCGCGACCAATAAGTTGCCAGCACGTCAAGATCACCGTCCCAGCAGACTGACAGGACATGTTGTTGTTGTCTTCAGTCCTGAGACTGGTTTGATGCAGCTCTCCATGCTACTCTATCCTGTGCAAGCTTCTTCATCTCCCAGTACCTACTGCAACCTACATCCTTCTGAATCTGCTTAGTTTATTCATCTCTTGGTCTCCCTCAACGATTTTTACCCTCCACGCTGCCCTCCAATGCTAAATTTGTAATCACTTGATGCCTCAGAACATGTCCTACCAACCGGTCCCTTCTTCTTGTCAAGTTGTGCCACAAACTCCTCCCCAATTCTATTCAATACCTCCTCATCAGTTATGTGATCTACCGATCTAATCTTCAGCATTCTTCTGTAGCACCACATTTCGAAAGCTTCTATTCTCTTCTTGTCCAAACTATTTATCGTCCATGTTTCACTTCCATACATGGCTACACTCCATGCAAATACTTTCAGAAACGACTTCCTGACACTTAAATCTATACTCAATGTTAAAAAATTTCTCTTCTTCAGAAACGCTTTCCTTGCCATTGCCAGTCTACATTTTATATCCTCTCTACTTCGACCATCATCAGTTATTTTGCTCCCCAAATAGGAAAACTCCTTTACTACTTTAAGTGTCTCATTTCCTAATCTAATTCCCTCAGCATCAGCCGACTTAATTCGACTACATTCCATTATCCTCGTTTTGCTTTTGTTGATGTTCATAAACATCAGGACATAAAACAAGAAGAAAGGACAACTCACATGCACCGTCAGTTTGGAGGAATAGCCTTCCGGCTTAGACTCCACCGACCCACAGGGGCTCATCTGTCCCTGTCAGGCAGCAGCAGCAGACAGACCATTCTAACAGAACCACCTGATGATGGCGGAAAGGTTATTCGCCGAAATATCGTAGGACTTCAACGATCGCATCCGGCTGGACACCCGAGATCCTGAAAAACACATACGCCGGGAAAGCCTCCGATCACGTGCTTTTTGCTGTTTCTTTTGTTTTCGCTGTTTTGTTTCAGAACTGACAAGATCTCCTCCTCTTTGCGTTTGGGCATTAACAAGTGCACTAAGTACCCTTTACACACTTTTCACACTTTATTTTCGACTTATATTCAGTCACTTATCTCTTTGAATAATCAGACTTCACTGTTTGTTTTTATTCACTCACTGCACTACGTCGGCAGCTCATGGCCTCGCGATCGTGTTCTCGCTTCCCGAGCACGGGGTTCCAGGTCTGATTCTCGGACGGGTCAAGGATTTTCACGTGTCTCGAGATGACTGGGTGTTTGTGTTGTCCTCATCATTTAATCATCATTCATGAAAGAGGCGAGATTGGACTGAGCAAAGGTTGGGAAATTGTACAGGCGCTGATAGCTGCGCAGTTGAGCGCCCCACAAACCAGACGTCATCATCATCATCATCATCACTGCACTACTTTTTCGGTTCCCCCCTTCGTCACTGACCCTCGAAACCATGACGGGTCTTGTATTATATATCCCTACCAATGGGTAGCTCCACCAGTGGTGAAACCCAGAACATACCAAAAAGGCTTCGAATGGTCCACAATGATCCAGAACATTCCACAACATTCGAGAGTGTTCCACAATGATTTTGCATGTTCCGGGACGTTTCAGAACATTCTGTAATCTTCCACAGTGTTCCAGACTATTCCCGAACATTCCAGTACATCCGGGATCATTGTGGAACGTTCTGGAATGTTGTGGAATGCTCTCGAATGTTCTCGAATACTTTCGAATGATCTGGATTGTTCCATGGACCTCTAATTACAAAGAAATTTCCCATTTAGGCTACGGTTTCAAGGAAAAGCATAGAAAACTCATTCAAGCTGTACGTTACCATACGGAAAAAACTGGGAGTTTCGGTAAGCTCTAGCATTCAACGCCATTAGGTTCGTATCTTATTTCTTGAAACAGAAAAACGAAGGGATTATATTTAAGATGCGAAATCACCACTGATGACGTCTTCTTAGGAGTAAATACCCTTTCCTGATAAAGGACGCTCTTCTTTGGAACTGTCAAACCACCTTGATATTCAATAATAATTGGTATATCGTTATTATTATTAAACTTTGCTGAGGCAAATGATTTGTGGGGGAAAATGTCATTATTATTAAATAATGCTGATGCAAACGGTTTGTGAGAAAAATATTCCTGGCTAATGATACGCTAGTCATATTGAACCATAGTTATTTTATCGAGTACCGTCATTGTGAGGTTTCAGTCCAATGGATAACGCTTTAATTGTAAATGTTACTTTGATGCAATATCACAATTGCACACTGTTTTCTTCGACGTGCTTCAGGTTTGGTTCTTGGAGGGCAATGGTTCTTCCACGCAACTATTAACTTCTCATGTACATAAGTATTCTGTTGATCCTGATAAAAAGTTCCTGAAATAGTGTGCATCTTTATCAGACACCGTGTAAGGTAACAAGAGAATCAGTTATCGGTGAAGCAGTTTCTGTTGTTTTTCTAGCGCTGTTTTTCGTTGTGCAAAGTAAACTGCTTATAAACGAAATGAGGAAGTCTAGAAGGTGCGTTGTTGCACAAATGTGTTGGCAAATTCTTACCTGGGACTCTGGAAATTGACTGGTCTTTTCTAGGAAGAGGATGACTGACTTCGGTTATTGGATGGACAACATCCCCAGAAAAAGAAGAAAACTGCAGCTTCAGTGACTGAGAGTGATGACTGTTTTGGTCACAGTCCAGAGGATGGTCCAAAAAGAAACGTGTAGGCTTTGCCCACACAGGCATTCTACTATAAATTGTAGAAAATGTGGAGTTGTTCTCAGCTTTGTACCAAACGAATAGTTTTGAGACGTTTCACATTAAATAGTGCAAAATGTAACCATTTTTCTGCCAAAGTAAAACACTGTATTATTTATATTCTAGCACTTACTCGCCTTTTGTGGGCAGTGATACTTGCAGGCAATATACTGTATTTTGGAAAAGTGTACGTGGAGTTGTTTACATGACCATATGCATCTAATTGAAGTAAATTAATATTTTCTCTGCAAAATGTTTTTTGTGTGCTAAATATAGGGTTAAGAAACTCGTAATCCTTGGACGTTATCAAATTCTGCTTCCGCTGCAAAGCTGTCTTCTGATGTCTGGGTATGTCGCATTTATACTTTATACCTATAATACTGCTTCAGATGAAGCCATACGATAATTTCTTCACCGAAAAAATAAATCCGCCTCCTGGTCAGTTATATTCAGCTCTAGATGGCCTGATGTCTGAACAGTGATGGGAGGTATACTGGATTACTCGGAACCTGTGCAATTTTAAAACCTGTAGGAACAAAAATGTGTATGTTGGATGCATTAATCCATCGTTAAGGGATGAATTCGTCGTGATGTTGCACACAACACGAATTGTTCTGACTGGCAATATATCCTCTTGCTGCTTCAACCCATAAATTCTATCAGTATTATGCACCAGCACACGACCCCTCGAGAAACCTAGCAGTGATCCTACAAAACGTTCATACTTGAAGTCCACTGTCTCTTCTGTTGCTGTTGTGTCCATTTTAAAAGTATGAACGTTTGGATGTAACTCAAATCCTTTCACAAATCGTTATATATGTATTTTAACGATGTAGAGCCTGGAAGTATAATAACATCTTCCTCACTTCCTAAATACGGTTTATTATTTGCCTTGGTGGCTTAGGCTATGCTATTATATGTTTCGAGACCAATCAATGGACACTCCCACCCCCTCCCCTCCCAATCTCCACTGCTTAGATCTATTGGAGGGATGTAGCTCACTTTTAAAGTCACAAAATATACTTTAACTTTCAACATAAGAGAGTACGGCATTGCAACTAGATCTCAAATGATGTAGTGACATGTATACTACTTGTTTTTAAGCAATCGTCGGGAGAAACTTTAGATAGAAATGGTCACAGAGATACGAACTGAAGACCTGATAGTGTCTAAAGTTGTAGAACTCGTTGTTCTTGCAGTGACGTAACGACATAATTCTTGTGGTGGGCCGGCCGATGTGACCGAGCGCTTCTAGGCGCTTCAGTCCGGAACCGCGCTGCTGCTACGGTCGCAGGTTCGAATCCTGCCTCGGGCATGGGCGTGTATGATGTCCTTAGTTAGGTTTAAGTAGTTCTATGTTTTAGGGGACTAATAACCTCAGATGTTAAGTCCTATAGTGCTCAGAGCCATTTGAACCATTTCTTGTGGTGGTCCCAAATTGACGAGTGACTAAAAGCAGTAGACGATATTCTGTTTTTCTTCCCCCAAGGAATGAAACTCAGTGAGTTTCAAATTCCCACCCCCACAACAACTAAATTGACCTCTTTGGATTTTAGCGTTCTTAGGAAATGCATCCCACATAAACACATCGAAATCGTGGGATTTTGATTTTTATGACGAGTTTAAGTAGAACTATGTTCGTAAGCAATCTGCCTATAGCATCGCCCTTTCCTGTATGGTTTTAAATATAGTCCTTTACTGATAGAGACAGTCTTCATTGTCACATCACGTCTTGTAGCCTCCTGTAGAGGCTTCTCTGTGTCTCGTGCATTTTTCACTGCTTGAGTTATGGCAGCGGCTCCTGCTAAAGAACCAATGGTTGATAACCCGTCAAATGCAGGCATCAAAAACGGAATTATTTAAACAGATGTTCCACGTTTTGACAGAACCCTAGGCGCATTAACACAGCTTTTACTGTGTCCATCTCACATTGGATACTATTTTTTGAACATGCCACAGGTTCTCTTCCTCTTTTTTGTTAGTGTGTGATGAGCTGCACTCACAGTTTGCATTTTAATTATTGCAGTAGCCAGTTTAAGTTTGGCATGCATTGCCTTTCTGAACAATAATGCAGCAGTACATTGCCCTATACCAGTGCCCCTTCTTCTATTACTTAACTAGCTCTATCAGCTAATATTCAGTCTGCAATGCGAAGATCTTTATTTGTAGCATGAGCGATATCGTGCTCCTTGCGAGTTTCATCTATGATACTAATTCCGTCATCGCTATGATCTAGGTGCTTCTTCAACTTCGTTCCAGGTCTACAAAAATTGTACTCGGGGATATGAAGTTCGACTGGTAGGTACTTGAGAAGATCACCCCCAACTCTGTTGATGCGATTCCTAGTACTCATGTCACGCTAGTGCGTGGTTTGAGGTTTGAGTGTTGTATTATACGTAGCAAATTGCGAACGTTCACTCAAATGTTGCGCCTTGATGGAAGCCAAGCCATTTCACTCGTGCCTTGCTCCCTTGACGTCGTATAATCAACTCTACAAGGGATACGACCAGTTCACAGATTTTCCGTAATTCCTCTGTGTAAAAACTCGCTACAATTTCTTCACCATCACTGCCCGTTAAGACGTAATTTCTTGGGTTTGTGTGCTAGAGTTTGTAAACTGTAAATAGCTCCGTTGACCAGTCCAGTATGTATGTCTCCTCGAATGCATTTTTGTATTTCGAAACGCATACCAAATCACCTACACTGAACCTCCGCTCGCATGGATCTACTACCATAATACGAATGTATGCTGTATTTAGGAGTCCATTATCATCAACATTAATAGGTCTCTTCTTAACTGTATAATGGGTGGCGTAACTATATTCGTCAATTATTTGTTGTAGAGTCTTTAGCCATTTGAGTGTCCTTCGAAGATAATTGACATCCGGTTTTGGTAGTCCTGTTCAACAATACGACTCACGCCCCGTCCTCACAGCTTTCCTTCCGCCAGTACCTGGTCTCCTACCTTCCAAACTGGCGGAAGTAAAGCTGTGAGGACGGGGCGTGAGTCGTGCTTGGGTAGCTCAGTTGGTAGAACACTTGCCCGCGAAAGGCAAAGGTCCCGAGTTCGAGTCTCGGTCCGGCACACAGTTTTAATCTGCCAGGAAGTTTCATATCAGCGCACACTCCGCTGCTGAGTGAAAATCTCATTCTGTTCAACAATACTAGCCTTCAAATGGGAGCGTGTGAAATAGTAGTTTATCTCACATCATTCCACTACTGCTTTGAAATACCTATTTTAAAATTCACCTCCATGGTCGGTATGAATGTTGTCAGGGCACCGTTTTGTTCCAGTGTGCAGCAGTCGCTCAGCAAGCTCCATAATCCCTTTCCCCATCTTTACCTTCATAGATAGAGCCCAACCGAATTTGGATGATGTATCTATTACAGTTAGAATATACTTGAAACTTTCATTCAATCATGATATTCTCATGTATTTACGAGATGAGCCTGACTTAAATCATCCAATACCTGTGTCACCACGTATCTGCATAGAAATGTTTTGCTTTCTAGTTTACTGAGTTCATGTCTTCATAACTGTTGTGTACATAGTCCCGCATAGTCAGCGCGTACACAACTTTACCACTAGAGCGCGCCCCGCTAAGCACAACAGCGCAGGCGCAGCGCTCGTCCGTCTCCGCACTACGAGATGGCGCTGTCTTAGAGATGGACCAAATTCTGCTTCCGCCGATCCGCGTATTAATATGTAACGCAGCCAATGAGATTGCTCCTACCGTAGAATCTTTTCTCCTCGCGGATCACACTCGCGCAGTGATACCTGAACGCTCAAGGTATTATAACGAGTGTAGAGACCTCTGATTAGTCAGTCTGCATTAGTCTGCACCAGTCTATAGTCAAGTTTCAGTCTGCGCCTAATAAGATTATCATATTCCTGTACATAGCCATGAAGATAAATGAATAGACACTTTGTCAAGTATCAGAGATATGTGAGAATAAGATTAACGTACCAAGACCAAAGGAACTTCAAATTGTCAATTGTAAACAGCATCCAGCATTAAGTTACGTAATGTCTATCCTTCTTAATATTTTAATAAATGTGTGTGAAAATTAATCAAGTTCTGTTTAAAGATGGTCACCGTCAATCTGCTACTCTAAGTGTGCAAGTGGCATTTCTATCGTCTGACCTAACGGCAGAAGATAAACACGCCACGATAAGACCACGAGACATATTGCTGACGCTCGCCTACTTCATTAGAGCGACAAGTCAAATAATCTGATGGTGTGTGTACCGAAGGTCTTACAGTACGCACACTACAATAACTGCTCGATTATGTGACTTTCTTGAAGCTCTGATGTGACCGATAGTATTTCATTCATGTGACCCGTATTCCCTGCAGCATCTGATGCTGTTAGTTGTCATAATTGGTCTCAGATATCATTTGGGTCATCATAATATATATGTACTCCAGAGGTAAATTCGTCAGTCTTTTATAATGAACTCCAACCCCTTATCCTGCGCTTTGTAGAGCTCCTAATATTGATTTAACTATATTCTTGCATTTGTAACTCTTTGTAGGTTTCATTCGTTCTTTTGAGATATTGCCCTCCCTGTGAACGCTAGTTTCCTTCATGTTCCTTCCCCTCCCTTGGGTGACCTTACCACATACTGACAATGGCCTTCAGTAAAGCTGTAATGTGACACTGACCAAAAAATGATGACGGCTGCTGAGTTAGCATTATGGACAGTTCTCTCCTTTCCCTCCTTGCCGTCTCTCTTGCTCTTCAGAACTATGCTGCCTACATCAACACTGAAAAAACTTAGAAAATAAATTATTTGTTATAAAGAAGAATGGAGGAAACAGTAAGACCACAACTTGCAATGTTGACAATAAGATAATTTAGCGCACAAGAAGAGGATACACACAACCAAAATATGTAGAGCAAAACCTTTGAAAATAAACAGCCAAATATTTCTTTCATTCTTCGTTCTCTAAACAGACTGAATTATAAATAACATCGAATATTGCAGAACATTCTTGTATTAAAAAAAGCAAGTTAGCACACAGCAGGCCGTGTAAATACTTGCTTAGCACTGTAATCAACGATGTTACCCATTACACAGTGCACTGATGCTTCATTAACTGACATTTAATGATAAAGGTGACAAGTTTCTGATAAATGATCAGTGCAAGGTATAAGACAAAGTAGCTAAATATACCAAAATAAATATGTTGTCTACCACATCGAATTACATCCGTTTGGAGCCGATGCGGGTTGTAGGTTTAACGTCTTCTGTTCATATCACTGCAGTTCTCTTCTCTCTATCACATCACATAGTCCTTCGTTCACTCCATTCTCTATAATACTTCACTGTTCCTAAGGTTTTCTTTTCTTGAAATTCTTGTTGATGTTCTCGAAAAGTTCATGTCTAATACTTTCAGCTAATTAATATATTTGTGAATAGCTATCCATGTCTCTGTTCCATACGAGACTATACTTCCTTATATCGACTTCAATATGATTATTTTAGTTCTATCCATAACATTCCTATTAAATTAGTCATTTTAATGAACTTCTGGTCATTAATAATCCTTTTGCTATTTTCAGCATCTGATATTCCCTCTTTCTCTAAATTAGATCCCAAGGTTTTGACGTTTTCGTTTTATTTCCATCTATGTACAGTTCATGTCGATCATTGGTAACGCATCCTGTTTTTTGATAATTAGTATCCAGATCTGTTGTTGTTATTGTTGTTGTTGTGGTCTTCAGTCCTGAGACTGGTTTGATGCAGCTCTCCATGCTACTCTATCCTGTGCAAGCTTCTTCATCTCCCAGTACCTACTGCAACCTACATCCTTCTGAATCTGCTTAGTGTATTGATCTCTTGGCCTCCCTCTACGATTTTTACCCTCCACGCTGCCCTCCAATGCTAAATTTGTGATCCCTTGATGCCTCAAAACATGTCCTACCAACCGATCCCTTCTTCTAGTCAAGATACGCCACAAACTTCTCTTCTCCCCAATCCTATTCAATACCTCCTCATTAGTTACGTGATCTACCCACCTTATCTTCAGCATTCTTCTGTAGCACCACATTTCGAAAGTTTCTATTCTCTTCTTGTCCAAACTGGTTATCGTCCATGTTTCACTTCCATACATGGCTACACTCCATACAAATGCTTTCAGAAACGCCTTCCTGACACTTAAATCTATACTCGATGTTAACAAATTTCTCTTCTTCAGAAACGATTTCCTTGCCATTGCCAGTCTACATTTTATATCCTCTCCACTTCGACCATCATCAGTTATTTTACTCCCTAAATAGCAAAACTCCTTTACTACTTTAAGTGTCTCATTTCCTAATCTAATCCCCTCAGCATCACCCGATTTAATTTGACTACATTCCATTATCCTCGTTTTGCTTTTGTTGATGTTCATCTTATATCCTCCTTTCAAGACACTGTCCATTCCGTTCAACTGCTCTTCCAAGTCCTTTGCTGTCTCTGACAGAATTACAATGTCATCACCAAACCTCAAAGTTTTTACTTCTTCTCCATGGATTTTAATACCTACTCCGAATTTTTCCTTTGTTTCCCTTACTGCTTGATCAATATACAGATTGAATAACATCGGGGAGAGGCTGTCTCACTCCTTTCCCAACCACTGCTTCCCTTTCATGCCCCTCGACTCTTATAACTGCCATCTGGTTTCTGTACAAATTGTAAATAGCCTTTCGCTCCCTGTATTTTACCCCTGCCACCTTCAGAATTTGAAAGAGAGTATTCCAGTTAACGTTGTCAAAAGCTTTCTCTAAGTCTACAAATGCTAGAAACGTAGGTTTGCCTTTTCTTAATCTTTCTTCTAAGATAAGTCTTAAGGTTAGTATTGCCTCACGTGTTCCAACATTTCTACGGAATCCAAACTGATCTTCCCCGAGGTCCGCTTCTACTAGTTTTTCCATTCGTCTGTAAAGAATTCGCGTTAGTATTTTGCAGCTGTGACTTATTAAACTGATAGTTCGGTAATTTTCACATCTGTCAACACCTGCTTTCTTTGGTACTTGAATTATTATATTCTTCTTGAAGTCTGTGGGTATTTCGCCTGTCTCATACATCTTGCTCACCAGATGGTAGAGTTTTGTCATGACTGGCTCTCCCAAGGCCATCAGTAGTTCTAATGGAATGTTGTCTACTCCCGGGGCCTTGTTTCGACTCAGGTCTTTCAGTGCTCTGTCAAACTCTTCACGCAGTATCTTATCTCCCATTTCATCTTCATCTACATCCTCTTCCATTTCCATAATATTGTCCTCAAGTATATCGCCCTTGTATAAACCCTCTATATACTCCTTCCACCTTTCTGCCTTCCCTTCTTTGCTTAGAACTGGGTTGCCATCTGAGCTCTTGATATTCATACAAGTGGTTCTCTTCTCTCCAAAGGTCTCTTTAATTTTCCTGTAGGCAGTATCTATCTTACCCCTAGTGAGACAAGCCTCTACATCCTTACATTTGTCCTCTAGCCATCCCTGCTTAGCCATTTTGCACTTCCTGTCGATTTCATTTTTGAGACGTTTGTATTCCTTTTTGCCTGCTTCATTTACTGCATTTTTATATTTTCTCCTTTCATCAATTAAATTCAATATTTCTTCTGTTACCCAAGGATTTCTATTAGCCCTCGTCTTTTTACCTACTTGATCCTCTGCTGCCTTCACTACTTCATCCCTCAGAGCTACCCATTCTTCTTTTACTGTATTTCTTTCCCCCATTCCTGTCAATTGTTCCCTTATGCTCTCCCTGAAACTCTCTACAACCTCTGGTTCTTTCAGTTTATCCAGGTCCCATCTCCTTAAATTCCCACCTTTTTGCAGTTTCTTCAGTTTCAATCTGCAGTTCATAACCAATATATTGTGGTCAGAATCCACATCTGCCCCTGGAAATGTCTTACAATTTAAAACCTGGTTCCTAAATCTCTGTCTTACCATTATATAATCTATCTGATACCTTTTAGTATCTCCAGGATCCTTCCAAGTATACAGTCTTCTTTTATGATTCTTCAACCAAGTGTTAGCTATGATTAAGTTATGCTCTGTGCAAAATTCTACAAGGCGGCTTCCTCTTTCATTTCTTCCCCCCAATCCATATTCACCTACTATGTTTCCTTCTCTCCCTTTTCCTACTGACGAATTCCAGTCACCCATGACTATTAAATTTTCGTCTCCCATCACTACCTGAATAATTTCTTTTATCTCGTCATACATTTCATCAATTTCTTCATCATCTGCAGAGCTAGTTGGCATATAAACTTGTACTACTGTAGTAGGCATGGGCTTTGTGTCTATCTTGGCCACAATAATGCGTTCACTAAGCTGCGTAGCTAACCCGCACTCCTATTTTTTTTATTCATTATTAAACCTACTCCTGCATTACCCCTATTTGATTTTGTATTTATAACCCTGTAATCACCTGACCAAAAGTCTTGTTCCTCCTGCCACCGAACTTCACCAATTCCCACTATATCTAACTTTAACCTATCCATTTCCCTTTTTAAATTTTCTAACCTACCTGCCCGATTAAGGAATCTGACATTCCACGCTCCGATCCGTAGAACGCCAGTTTTCTTTCTCCTGATAACGACGTCCTCTTGAGTAGTCCCCGCCCGGAGATCCGAATGGGGGACTATTTTACCTCCGGAATATTTTACCCAAGATGACGCCATCATCATTTAATCATACAGTAAAGCTGCATGTCCTCGGGAAAAATTACGGCTGTAGTTTCCCCTTGCTTTCAGCCGTTCGCAGTACCAGCACAGCAAGGCTGTTTTGGTTAATGTTACATGGCCAGATCAGTCAATCATCCAGACTGTTGCCCCTGCAACTACTGAAAAGGCTGCTGCCCCTCTTCAGGAACCACATGTTTGTCTGGCCTCTCAACAGATACCCCTCCGTTGTGGTTGCACCTACGGTACGGCCATCTGTATCGCTGAGGCACGCAAGCCTCCCCACCAACGGCAAGGTCCATGGTTCATGGTTCATGGTTCATTTTTATATTTTGTTGCTAACTGGTTAATCATTAATTTGCTTCCATCTTGTGCTACGGCAACCTTCTCATTGGAAAACATTGAGTGATACAGGTAAGGTCCACTAATAATTTCTAATCCCATTAGCCTACATTTATGAGACCATATCCTAAGGCATATAGCTAAAAGTGTGGTGTCACCGCTAGATACCACACTTGCTAGGTGGTAACTTAAATCGGCCGCGGTCCTGTAGTACATGTCGGACCCGCGTGTCGCCACTGTGTATTCGCAAACTAGCGCCACCACATGGCAGGTCACAAGACACGGACTTGACCTCGCGCCAGTTGTACGGACGACATAGCTTGCGACAAGACGTATCACGTCTGCCTCTCATTTGCCGAGAGACAGATTAAATAGCCTTCAGCTAGTCCATCGCTACTACCTAGCAAGGCGCCATGTGTATCATTGCTAATTGCTTACTACTATGCAAGAGATGTATTTCAACAAGAACAAGACTACATTAAAGTTAAGTATATTAAAATCTCTCTTCTTTTCTTTATAGTTTTCATCCAGTCTCCTGTTTCAGAATTTACGCCCGTCTGCGTTAGTTTCGCGTGCACCTAGCCACTCATTGTGTCGAGACCTTAGGGAATCGACACAACAATATTTTGGCGCCGAGGAGTGGTGCCGCGCCCACGTTGCAGTCTTTGTGTTATACTTGCTCTAATTTGCTTGTGTCATGGCTTCGCCGCATTCTCCAGATGTACTGTCCGAATTTTTTCGCTTGCAGAATCAGCAGACGCAGGCGTTATTGGAAGCCCTTGGACAGCTCGTCCAGGGTCAACGTGCGCTGCAAACCGATGCGGCGGCAGCCGCTTCATCGCTACCGCAGCCACACAACGCTGTCGCACCGCCATTTAGGCCCTTTGAGGCCCAGCATGAAAGCTGGACTGAGTGGGCCGATCAGTTCCGGTTCCACCTCACTGCTTATGGAATTCAAGGTAAAGAGCGGCAGCCGTTTTTGCTTTCTTGTGTCGGTGTGTCTACCTACCGGGTGATAGTGAAATTGTTTCCCCGACGCGACGTAGCAACTCTGACCTACGAGGAAATTTTGTCGGCTTTAGATGCCTATTTCAAAGAAACAGTAAATGTAGTTGCAAAACGGTATACGTTTTTTCGTACAAAACGTACGGCCGGTCAGACTAATAGGGAGTGGGTAGCAACTTTGCAAGGACTTACTAGAGACTGTGCGTTTGCCTGTGAATGTGGCCTCCCATATTCAGATACTATGGTGCGTGATGCAATTGCACAGAACGTTTCTGATGTTCGCATAAGGGAACAGATTTTGAAGCTAGTTAATCCCTCCCTGCAACAAGTGATAGACATTTTGGACAGGCAAGACACACTTGACTTTGCTCAGGCATCATTTGAAACTTCGCCAGCAGTGTGTCACATTAATCGGCCCGCCCGGCCCGCTGCACGGGACGCTAAGCAGCCCTCGCGCCCGACTTCGCTGCGGCCGCCTCGCTTGCAACCGCGTGCGCCGCGTAAGCAAGCAAATGCAGTGAAATCTTGCCCGCGGTGTGCAACTAGACATTCGCGTGAAAATTGCCCGTCACGCCAAGCTATTTGCTTTTACTGTCACAAGAAAGGACATGTACAAAGTGTTTGCCAGAAAAAGTTAAGAACAGACAATCGCAATACTTCCAGGCCTTTTGCTTCGCGCCGGAATCGAACCCAGGACAATCAGGCTCGTGGACCTTCGCCCATGGACATTCATGTCGTTCATTCCCACCCGTCCAGTGACACTTTAGCTAACAGTGACTGTGTTCGTCCCACCCAACGTGTGCGTCGACGTCGCCGGAAATCCCGTAAAGTCGCAAGTGCTTCTGTACCTGTATCAGTTCAAATTGCACGAGACAGTCGCTCTTGTCGTCAGCCGGACAATAAACTTTTTGTGGACTTAGACTTTGCAGGAAAAGTGATACCATTCCAGCTCGATACCGGAGCTGCAGTTTCATTGCTCAATCACGACACGTACAAACAACTGGGCGCCCCGCCATTGCGTGCCGCAAATGTTACGTTAACTAGTTACTCAGGACAGCGCATACCTGTGTTAGGACAGTGCAGCCTTATTGCAACATACAAGGGACAGACAAAACTTGTGTCATTTTATGTTCTTCGTTCCTCTAGTGCCGTGAACTTGTTTGGTTTAGATTTGTTTCAATTGTTTAATTTGTCTATAGTGAATCAGGTCCTATCACTGAATCAGACTGTGCCTTCCGCCAGTGTTTCTAGTCTTTGTGAAGAATTTGCAGACATTTTTGCACCGGGCCTTGGTTGCGCTAAGAACTATGAAGCGCATTTGGAACTGAAAGACAACGCGCAACCGAAATTTTTCAGAGCGCGCAATGTTCCCCACGCATTGCGTGATGAGGTCGCACGAACATTAGCCGACTTAGAATCTCAAGGTGTCATTGAACGAGTGCAGGCTTCTCTCTGGGCCTCACCCTTAGTAATTTTGCCAAAACCTTCCGGAAAACTGAGACTTTGTGTGGACTTCAAGGCAACTGTGAATCCGCAACTTGTGACTGCTACTTTTCCTTTGCCCCGCCCGGAAGATCTTTTTGACAAACTGTGCCCGGGAACGTATTTTTCAAAATTGGACCTAGCAGATGCGTACTTGCAGATACCTGTGGACGAAGACTCCCAGAGCGTCTTGGTGGTAAACACGCATCTTGGCTTGTATCGCTTCAAAAGACTGCCGTTCGGGTGTGCATCCGCCCCTGCATTGTTTCAGCAATATTTACAAACTATTTGTGCGTCGGTCCCTACTGCTGCGAACTATCTGGACGATATTGTAATCTCAGGAAAGACAGAAGCAGAACATTTGCAAAATCTCCGAACATTATTTCAGGTATTGCGTCAGAATGGTCTTCGCTTGAGAAAGGACAAATGTGTGTTTTTTGCTCGTGACTTACCGTACCTGGGCCATGTCATAAACGCCCAAGGTATACATCCGAGTCCAGAGCACCTTCGTGCCATTCAGGACTTGCCGTCACCGCAGAACTTAAAACAGCTACAGAGTGTGCTGGGTAAGGTAAATTATTATCACCGATTTGTGCGCAATGCTTCTTCCATTTCAGCTCCGCTTCATCGCTTACGCCGTAAAGGTGTTCCGTTCGTCTGGACGACGGAATGCGAACGCGCCTTTCGCCAGTTGAAATCGGCGTTACTTTCAAATACTTGCCTTACGCCATTCGATCCCCGAAAACCCCTTTTGTTGATGGTAGATGCCTCGGATTTCGGGATCGGTGCTGTGCTTGCGCACAAAGATGGTTCGCATGATCGCCCTATTGCCTTTGCGTCAAAATTGCTCTCATCTGCGCAAAGAAATTATTCCCAAATAGAGAAGGAAGCTTTGGCTCTTGTGTTTGGTGTAACAAAGTTTCACGACTTCTTGTATGGTCGTCACTTTACCATCATCACGGACCACAAACCTTTGACATCGCTTTTTCATCCGACAAAGCCTGTACCTCCACGTACAGCGCAGAAATTCATTCGCTGGTCTCTTTTTCTCTCGCAGTACCGCTACGATATCTTGTATCGGTCCACTGCTAAGCACGGAAACGCTGATGCGTTGTCCCGTTTGCCTGTTGCTGAGGATAAAGCATTCGATTCTTCCGAACTTGCTTGCATGTTCATTGATTCGGAAGCCGATGACGTGGTCGCATCGTTTCCGATTGATTTTCGTCGTGTAGCTACAGCCACAGCTGCTGACCCTGTCCTTGCTCCCGTTTTGCGTTTTGTTGCTACGCAATGGCCCTTGTCAAAGTCACGGATCGAGGATCCTTTGGTTCGCCGTTTTTTTGCTCACAAGGAGAGACTTTTTGTACGACGTGGTGTTTTGTTGTTGCGTTCCGATAATGATCAATCCCGAGTCGTGGTCCCACGTTCGTTACAGTCCTCTGTCTTAAAGCTTCTTCACCAAGGCCATTGGGGTATAGTGCGAACGAAACAACTTGCTCGGCAGCACTGTACTTGGTTCGGCATCGATGCTGCGATTACGAATATGTGCTCCTCTTGCGTGGCGTGTGCCGAACAACAATCCGCACCGCCGCGGAAATTCTTTGCATGGCCGAAAGCCACTTCCCCTTGGCAACGCTTGCACATCGATTTTGCTGGTCCATTCTGGAATGCTCGATGGTTGGTTGTGGTCGATGCTTTCAGTCATTTTCCTTTTGTTGTCCGGATGTCTTCCACGACGTCTTCTGCCACAATCCAAGCCTTGTCTGCTATCTTTTGCATTGAGGGTCTTCCGCAGACTATTGTTTCCGACAATGGCCCACAATTCATGTCCGCAGAATTTCAGTCGTTCTGCAAGGCCAATGGTATTCAACATCTGACATCCGCGCCGTTTTCGCCTCAGTCAAACGGTGCCGCTGAACGATTGGTCCGGACTTTCAAGTCGCAGATGTTGAAGTTGCAAGAGTCGCATTCTCGGGAGGACGCTTTGTTGCTCTTTTTGTCCTCATATCGCTCTCAGCCCCGCGATGGTCGCTCGCCGGCTGAGTTGCTCCATGGTCGTCCTCATCGAACTCTGATGTCTTTGCTGCATCCGCCACATCAGGTTCCTGTGCAGCGGCAGTCTCCTGCTTTTGCTCCTGGCGACGTTGTCTATTATCGCAACTATCGCGGTTCACGGCGTTGGCTCGCAGGGCGCATTCTTCGCTGCCTCGGCCGCGCGATGTATTTGGTTTTGGGGGCCTCTGGTGAGGTGCGTCGGCATCTCAATCAGCTGCGCCTCTGTCGTCGCCTGGGTTCTGCCGCTCCCCGTCTGCTTTCAGCGACGGAGCCGTCGGGTCAGCGCCCTGGGGACCCATCTACTGGCTCGCCTCATCCCCAGGTGTTACCGACGATGCCTTCCATTTTGCCTCATGGCGTCGCGCCGCCGCAGCCGCCGCCGGCGCCGCCAGCAGCGGACGCTTCGCTGCAGCCGCCTCGCGCCTCCCTGGGTCACGCGCCGCCGCTTGCTTCCCGTGACCAGCCGTCCTCCGCCATGGACCTCTTGCCCGCTCCGGACCAGATGTCGTCTTCGCCCGTCGGGTGCTCCGACCACATGGAGGTCGACCCCGCGGCTCCTCTTATATCATTACGTGCGCAAACACCTCATGTTGACGTGCACCCTGGACTAGGTTTGCAGGCGTTTCCTAGCTCCCCTCGGACCGAATGGCCGGGTGCGGGTGGCACAGCCTCGCCTGTTGTTAGGCTCCCCACCTCATCGCATACGTCAACATGGGGTCCTCCCCACGGCGGGCGGAAGCCTTATCTCACGACCGTTCGCCGATTTGCGGGGGAGGAATGTGGTGTCACCGCTAGATACCACACTTGCTAGGTGGTAACTTAAATCGGCCGCGGTCCTGTAGTACATGTCGGACCCGCGTGTCGCCACTGTGTATTCGCAAACTAGCGCCACCACATGGCAGGTCACAAGACACGGACTTGACCTCGCGCCAGTTGTACGGACGACATAGCTTGCGACAAGACGTATCACGTCTGCCTCTCATTTGCCGAGAGACAGATTAAATAGCCTTCAGCTAGTCCATCGCTACTACCTAGCAAGGCGCCATGTGTATCATTGCTAATTGCTTACTACTATGCAAGAGATGTATTTCAACAAGAACAAGACTACATTAAAGTTAAGTATATTAAAATCTCTCTTCTTTTCTTTATAGTTTTCATCCAGTCTCCTGTTTCAGAATTTACGCCCGTCTGCGTTAGTTTCGCGTGCACCTAGCCACTCATTGTGTCGAGACCTTAGGGAATCGACACAACAAAAAGCATTTCAGAAAAAGTTGGTGACGTGGAGCATCATTGTAACTGGTCCTTGCATGCCGTAGATTTATGCGAAAGTGTGCTACCGATTTCAACATGACATGTGTACCTTTATATATTTCTTCTGTTATTTTAGTTAAGGGGTTCTCTATATATGTAAATGTAATTCATTCCAAAAAATTTGCTTGCAAAAGTATCATATGTTTTCCTAAATCAAGTGACAAAATATATTTGTATCTGTATTTTCCAAAATTTGTCGTAATGTAAAAATGTGGTCAACACACGCTCTATCAGCTGTGAAACCATACCGTTCTTCTTGGGTTCTAAGATTAGCTTTCAATCTGTTTTTTTATTACTTTCCCTGAAATTTCCATTAATGTGTTTGTAGCATTTCCCGTTTCTAACATACGACAGTTTATAACTTACCCTCGCTTCCTTAGATGTTACATCACCATGCAATATTTTTTGAATAGTCTTGTTAGTTTCACAACTGGGAAAACACAATGTTTCAGAAGCTCCATAACAAGACTGCACAGTCCCGTTTGTAGTACTTTTAACACCTCGCGCCTTGAAATTAGGATATCGCAACCTATGCGTTCGTTCTGTTGCATTATTCCTTCGTCTAAAATCGTCAGTCCAGTCAGATATTTCGTTTGACAGTTCACAACAACGTACTTTCATTAATAAACCATGGTGTGGTATAAAACCAAATGTGAAGTGAATAAGTTACGCATCTGTCAGTTTGTGCAGATCCATGGATTTCCAGATTTTTCGAGAGCACCAGTTGGGTTTTACGTGAGGAATATGACCACAGTACTTTGTAAAGCGACACAGCTATAAAACCATGTTTTATGGCCTGTTATGATACGTTTCAGTAGCTCTGCACCGTTATCTACTTCTCCCAGCGAGGCCCGCGCAACTTGCATTCGCCGCTTTGTTCGAAATTCAACAACACTGGAGCACATTTTGATGTTTCAGCAGTCAGTACCAGTAGTTTGTCGGTTTTATTAATGTCACCCTGTGTATGGGGACATGAGTAACATAACAAGTCACCGAGCGAGGTGGCGCAGTGGTTAGCACACTGGACTCGCATTCGGGAGGACGACGGTTCAATCCCGCGTCCGGCCATCCTGATTTAGGTTTTCCGTGATTTCCCTAAATCGCTTCAGGCAAATACCGGGATGGTTCCTTTGAAAGGGCACGGCCGATTTCCTTCCCAATCCTTCCCTAACCCGAGCATGAGCTCCGTCTCTAATGACCTCGTTGTCGATAGGACGTTAAACACTAACCACCACCACCACCACTAACATATCAAGTCAAAGCGAGGCCTGACGGAGCGTGCAGACAACCATGCGAGTCTAGAATACGAAGGCGGAAAACGCATACCATAATGTACCCTGCGCCAGACACTGCACGATGTCTGCTGGGTAAAAATGTAAATGTGTATGTACACTACTGGCCATTAAAATTGCTACACCACGAAGATGACGTGCTACAGACGCGAAATTTAACCGACAGGAAGAAGATGCTGTGATATGCAAGTGATTAGCTTTTCAGAGCATTCACACAAGTTTGGCGCCGGTGGCGACACCTACAACGTGAGGAAAGTTTCCAACCGATTTCTCATACACAAATAGCAGTTGATCGGCGTTGCTTGGTGAAACGTTGTTGTGATGCCTCGTGTGAGGCTTTGATAAAGGCCGGATTGTAGCCTATGGCGATTGCGGTATATCGTGACATTGTTGCTGGCGTTGGTCGAGATCCAATGACTGTTAGCAGAATATGAAATCGGTGGGTTCAGGAGGGTAACATGGAACGCCGTGCTGGATCCCAACGGCCTCGTATCACTAGCAGTCGAGATGACAGGCATCTTATCCGCATGGCTGTAACGGATAGTGCAGCCACGTCTCGATCCCTGAGTCAACAGATGGGGGCGTTTGCAAGACGACAACCATCTGCACGAACAGTTCGACGACGTTTGCAGCAGCACGGACTAACAGCTCGGAGACCGTGGCTGCGGTTACCCTTGACGCTGCATAACAGACAGGAGCGCCTGCGATGGTGTACTCAACGACGAACCTGGGTGCACGAATGGCAAAAAGTCATTTTTTCGGATGAATCCAGGTTGTGTTTACAGCATCATGATGGTCGCATCCGTGTTTGGCGACATCGCGGTGAACACACGTTGGAAGCGTGTATTCGTCATGGCCATACTGGCGTATCATCCGCCGTGATGGTATGGGGTGCCACTGGTTACACGTTTCGGTTACCTCTTGTTCACAATGACGGCACTTTGAACAGTGGACGTTACATCTCAGATGTGTTACGACCCGTGGCTCTACCCTTCATTCGATCCACGCGAAACATTACATTTCAGCAGGATAATGCACGACCGCATTTTGTAGGTCCTGTATGGGCCTTTCTGGATACAGAAAATGTTTGACTGCTGCCCTGGCTAGCACATTGTCCTGATCTCTCACTAACTGAAAACGTCTGGTCAATGGTGGCCGAGCAACTGGTTCGTCACAATACGCCAGTTACTACTCTTGATGAACTGTGGTATCGTGCTGAAGCTGCATGGGCAGCTCTGTTATTACAGCCAGAGGTGGTTGTTCTGGGTACTGATTTCTCAGGATCTATGCACCCAAACTGCTTGAATATGTAACTACATGTCAGTTCTAGTATAATATATTTCTCCAATGAATACCCGTTTATCATCTGCATTTCTTCTTGGTGTAGCAATTGTAATGGCCATTTGTGTAGTACGTTTCTACTACACTGCTGGCCACCGTAAATGCAACACCAAGAAAGACAAGAGGTAGCACAACAAAATTTATTTTGTAGATAACATGTTGACCAAGTATCAAATGATTACGTTTGCAGACGTCTGTGACATGTGGTTCCTGCCAGAATCAGTAGCCAGAGTAGCCGCCATTGTTGGAGATCACCGCTGCCACACGTCTCGGCATTGAGTCAAAGAGACGTTGGATGTGTTCCTGGGGTACAGCAGCCGAAGCGGCTTCCACACGTTTCCAAAGATCATCTGGTGTGGCAGCTGGGGATGTAATCTGGGTCACTCGTTGAGCAACCATGGACCACATGTTTTCTATCGGCGAAAGATCCGGAGAGCGAGCCGGCCAGGGAAGCAATTCAATCTGGTTATTGACGAAGAACCTTTGGACAATGCGTGCCACGTGTGGTCGCGCATTATCCTGTTGAAATATGGCTGTGGCCGAGCCCTGAAGGTAAGGAAGGACAACTGGCTCCAGCACCTCGGATATGTAGCGCCGGCTATTTAAAGTACCGGCAATGCGTACTAGAGGCGTGCGAGAGTAATATCCAATACCGCCCCATACCATAATACCCGGTGCAAGACCAGTGTGGCGGTGCATAATGCAGCTGTCCAGCATCCTCTCTCCACAGTGTCTCCACACTCGAATCCGACCATCGAGGTGCTGCAGACAGAAGCGTGCCTCGTCAGTAAAGACAACGTCATTCCATTCCGCCATCCACATCCGTCTGTCATCACACCATTGGCGACGGAGACGTCTGTGGTTCTGCGTCAATGGTAGACGAAGCAATGGACGTCTTGCGGACAGACCACTCTGCTGTAAACGGCGTCGAATGGTACGCGCAGACACTGGATGATGCGTTACAGACGCAATGTGCTGTGCTATGGTTCGGGATGTCACTGAGCGATCCGTCACTGCCATGCGCACAATTTGCCTATCAGCACGTGCAGTGGTGAACCGAGGTGAATGCGATCGACCACGTCGGTCCGTCGTACCCTCCTGCATCCAACGGTCACATATCCGCATTACAGTTGTTTGGTTTCGTCCAACACGACTAGCGATTTCTCTGTACGATAATCCACAATCTCGGTAAGCCACTATCCTTCCTCTGTCGAACTCGGATACTTGATCAAAAGATGTTCGCTGTTGTCTACGAGGCATAACTGATCGTCTTGTGAAACAACCACAAGGTATACACACGTGCCGGACGTACACTCGTCGAAATCGCCAAGCCTTAAATGGCGCTATGAGGTGGCGCCACAGGCGCGCGTGATGTGCGTCTGCGCTGAAATTCTAATCAGTTGCATATCTCATTGCTGCAAACCCATGGTGTAAATTTCACTTGATTCGGATGCTTCCTTCAGGGTGTTGCATTTACGGTGGCCAGCAGTGTATAATATAGTTTAACACTTGACGTTAGCTGGAGAGAAAAAAAGTATCCTTATTAAAATAGCAGCTTTGGACCTATACGGCACTGTCGTTGAAACACATTAATGGATTAACATTGTTAGGGAACAAATTGTTGTGTCTTTCACAGAAGGATAACAGCTCTTTTCTCGACGAAGATCGGACTTTCTCGATCAGAAAATAGTTGTTGCTGAAAGTCTTACCTAGATAGCAAGGAGAAAGGTTGATTGGCAAACTGTAAAGCGCCAGGCTATGGGCGCAGTTAGCAGCCGGCAAGTTCGCGGCCGCTGCAGCCAGGCGCACCGTAAGCACGCGAAAACGATGCGCATTTGATGAAGAGAGAGCCGCTGCCCGCCCCGAGCCCCGCTATCCTCGAGCACGTGAGATCATCGCATCTGCTCGACGTGGAGCACCGTCTCAAATGGCAAAAGTTACTGGCTCCGACAGAGGAGAACATATTAAACTTTATTCGCAGGTTATTTGCTCAATGGAATTGCTTCTTGGAAAGTTGGTCGCAGTTCTACGCGCGGAGATGACTCCCAGCGAGCACCGGCAGCAGAGGCGGTCGGTCGTCTTCTGAGACGAACGGAACAGCGTTTATTGGGAGGCGGGGGTGGGGGTGGGGGTGGTAGGGGGCAGACGTGACAACGGTCGTCGGCGCCTCTCGAGAAGTGGCGCTGGGGGCAGCACTTCATTAAAACCCGCCAGCGGACCCAGGGCAACCGTCGCGAATGTCACCTGCATGAAACTACCTATTCTAAATGTCGATCGCAGACAGCCAACGAGTTTCATGCTGCAGTCACATCAGAATATCCGTATTAAGTGAAACAGAAAGGCCTTCCCAGTGACCATGACTATCCCATAACTGTTCTCCGGATCTGTCCTTTCCTTATATAACTCACTGCGTGGCGCGGGCGAGTGGATACGATTGGACGTGAATGTACGCATTAACGGAGGAGGGAAGGAGCTGCAGTTACTCACAATAGGATGCGGGAACTGCCTATTCGGCCGGCCGAACCTTGGAGCACATTTACACAACTCTCACGCCGGACCGAGTTCATACTCATAGCACAGGCCAGCCTGATCGCGAACCTAGCTGGGCACCGAGGTCACCTGACCTGTCACTGTGTGATTACTTTGTGTGGGGAGCCCTCAAGTCTAAGGTGTACCACAACAACCCTCCTAATCATCAAGAACTTCAGTGAGATTGCAGCCGGCCGGAGTTCTAGGCGCTACAGTCTGGATCCGAGCGACCGCTACGGTCGCAGGTTCAAATCGTGCCTCGGGCATGGATGTGTGTGATGTCCTTAGGTTAGTTAGGTTTAAGTAGTTCTAAGTTCTAGGGGACTGATGACCTGAGAAGTTAAGTCCCATAGTGCTCAGAGCCATTTGAACCATTTTTTGAGATTGCAACGATTCCAGCTGTCCATCTTCGATCCACGTTCAAAAACTTTCTGCCCCGGGGCCCAAAAGTGCCAAGAGATGAATAGTGGCCACTTTCAACTTGTACTATAATCAGGTTAGTACTGAATTCTCTTTCCTGTGGTCTTTCTTTGTACCCTGGATCTCTGTTCTCTGGGCCACTTCTGTTCCCCCCCCCCCCCCCCCCCCGTATCAGACGAAAAAGTGATATATATATATATCACTCTGTCTTCAGGCCACGAGTGGCCTACCGGGACCTTCCGACCGCCGTGTCATCCTCCAGGGAGGATGCTGATAGGAGGGGCGTTTAGTCAGCACACCGCTCTCCCGGTCGTTATGATGGTTTTCTTTGACCGGAGCCGCTACTATACGGTCGAGTAGCTCCTCAGTTGGCATCACGAGGCTGAGTGCACCCTGAAAAATGGCAACAGCCCATGGCGGCCTGGATGGTCACCCACCCAAGTGCCGACCACACCCGACAGCGCTTAACTTCGGTGATCTCACGGGAACCGGCGCAACCACTGTGGCAAGGACGTTGCCCTATATATAATTGGTGATTTGCCCTTAAAGAGCGCAGTTAGACTAAACTACATGGCCAATTCCTTTTGCTGCCTTCCTTGCTGCCCAAACTTCTCTCATTCGCTCGCGTGTTTCTGTTTCCGGTCCTCTGCCCATGCTACATGTCGGCTTCGTGTCTTTGGCTCCATCTTGGTTGCCTTTTTGGTTGCCCATATTCTTTCATCTTCTGGCTTTGATCTTCTTTGCGCTCTTCAGACCTTTTTGCGCGTGTTCGTTTGTCACAGTGTATCTCATGTAGTTTATTTTTCTTAGCGATGTTTCTGAATTTTATTCTGTCGTTTATCATGTATGGTGAGATGCTGAGTTGGTTCAGGTCGTTTTTTAACTCTGCCACCCATTTGTTGTTCCTAGTGGTTAGCCAGTCAGAGATCTGTTTGGTCAGTCTGTGTGATGGCAATCTGTATAAGTGTCCATAAGAATTGGCCGGCCGCGGTGGTCTAGCGGTTCTGGCGCTGCAGTCCGGAACCGCGGGACTGCTACGGTCGCAGGTTCGAATCCTGCCTCGGGCATGGGTGTGTGTGATGTGCTTAGGTTAGTTAGGTTCAAGTAGTTCTAAGTTCTAGGGGACTTATGACCTAAGATGTTGAGTCCCATAGTGCTCAGAGCCATTTGAACCATTTTTCCATAAGAATTGTAGTCTGCGTTTTCTAATCTTTTCTGTGAATGTCTCCGTATGTTTGTATAGTTTCTCTGTAGGTTTCTTGATCCATGTTCGCTTGTTGTTAGTTGCGCCAAATATTTTCCTAAGTATTTTCCGTTCTACTTTTTCTAGCTGTCTGATACGTGTATGCCCTAGGATTAGTGTGTTCTTTGCTGCCTACAGTGCTTCGTGGAGCTCCACTGTGTCGTAGTGGCGTAATTTGGCTTTCTGAGAGATTTCTTATCGTAATGGTATATATATCGTCTGATGTCATTATGGAAATTTAAATGAAAATGGTCCAATGATTTGCCAGTAATGCACATCGCTATCTATCGCGACTTCAGCGCGACTGATGAGCGAACGTATATCACCATTTAAAAGAAATTTCTCAAGCTGGAAACTATTGTTAGTAATCACAGGAAGTAGCCTAATCGACTTGGGCGAAAAAATTAACAAACTATTCTCCATGAGAAAGGACACATATTAAAAACGAGGTGACCTCTCCTCGAATTTTGGTAATTTAACAAATAAAAATCATCTTAATACTGGAGATGATTTCGAAACAATCAAGCTGCGCATTATTCTGCCAGCAAAACGACATATTATCGGAAGGATGCGACACGGTCGCTCTGAGGAACACATCAGAGTCCAAACACTTGCTCCTGATGGGACAAGAAAGTCACTAGAAGATAAATCCGCTAGTCGTTGCAAAGCCTAATAATTTCTCCGGATCATTAGCGATTGCCGTCAAGTTTGGCTTGCAATGATTCATTTCGCTCAATAAAATTGTGTACAGAATGAAGAAATTGTAGCATGGATATATAAATGAAACCAAATCGCCATTTCAGAAACTAAGCTGAGAAACCGAAAAAGCGTCCGCACACAAAATTCAGCCACGTAATTCCCTTGACAGCTGAATTTAATAACTGCACGAATTGCCTAAGTTATTAAATGAAACATTTAACCTGAATATCGGCCGGAAAGTATTAACCTAACTGAGCTCAAAAGCAGCACGTGTTACTCACCACAGCGTCAGCCTACGACTAACCAAAATTTTCTAAAACTTCCAGGCGCTCTGACATGGCGTCTCATCCCTGAGTTGGTGGTGGTGGGATAAGGGGAGGCGGGGAAGCCGGCCAATCAGCAAGAAACTGGGTGCCCCGTGCTATCGGGCCGATGCTAAAAATTCCACCGGCCGTTGCTCGGTTCTCGCAGCAATTCACCGCACAAAATTTGAACAAAACGCTCCGCGGAATTTTCCGCTCCCCACTCGCTTGTCTGCCTGATCAGTCGGAAGATGTACGTTTTGATAAATAGCAGGTCAGCAGTTGTCCCTAGACTGGGCATGCCACAAGCCAGCTCTGAAAATTAAGAATCTAACGAATGTTTCCATTCCTCTACAACTAAAACCAAGAAAGCTGTACTGACGTCACGATCGCACATGCACCCCTAATCGACCACACACTCATACATAACAGAGCTAATCGCGATTATGGGTAACATTGGATGTTATTATTAGACCGCGGATTTTAGGTAATAACCTATTTTGTTCCTGAGTTCCTATTTGCATAAAAAATTGAACTTATGCGTTTCATGGCTATTTACACTTAATAGCGTTAATTCTATAGGACCTAAAAAAGCCCATTTCGACGTTAGCGCCTATTTTTGCCTATTTCGGCTTTAATATCCTAAGAAGTGCCTATTTCATCATATAAGACAGTGGCTCCGAGTTTTTCCACACTATACGACAAATGGAAAAAAATATTTTCTGCCCAGCGTGCAGCAAGGTGGCTAGTTGATATGCGCTCATGCTTCGTATTTGCCCAACACTTCGGTCTTTTTTTTATTTTTTTATATCGCTATCGCTGTTAATACCAAATACTCTTTATAGGTGTTTTATTATTCATGTGTAAAAAATAGATCACGGATTTTTAGGTTAAAACCTATTTTTTTCCTAAGCTCCAATTTGCATATAAGTTGGTACTTACGCGTTTCATGACTAACTAAACTGAATACCGTTAGTTCTATAGGACCTAAAATTGCGTATTTCGACGTTGACGCCTAATTTTGCCTATTTCGGCATCAAAATCCTAAAAAGTACCTATTTCGTTAATCTGACATAGAATTCTTGTGTTTTCAAAGATTAGAAAAAGGAAGTAAACTTAGGGCTTTACGTCTCGTCGAATGCGAAGGTCGTTAGAGACTGTTTACAATTCCTTTGCTTGCCTTACTACCAACAACACCCGGCACGGTTGAATGGTCATCCATCCAAGTACGTGCCGAGCGCGACAGTGCTTAACTTCGGTGAGCTAATGGGAACCGGTCAAAGATTTGAGTTACACATTAGAATCGAACGTGGGAGTACTAAATGTTATATTTGAAAATGTTTCGTTCGTAGTATTCTGGCCGCTGTGTATTTTCTCAAAGAAGCGGTTTCATAGGCCTTAAGCTGAGCACGGATTAAATAAATCACACTGTTAATCGTAGACGCCCTCTATAGCTAAATTACTGCCCTTCGCGCATTTACTCGCTGCTGTCTACAGGCAGTCTGTAATATTAGTAATTTTCGCCTCACAAACATTAATATACGCTCAATAGTAAACGCCTGATGGCCTAAAGTTATTGAACAATTGTAAAGTAAAAGAAATGAACCATCGCATAGCAGCGACAGAATCTATTATTCTTTATCTTTGCCGTTCTTGCGCGGTGCCAGTAAATCCCTATGTACATGTATCGATTAATGGAATAAAAAAGAATTTTGTTGTTTCAAGACAAATGAGGCTTTTGGCGTCTCACCTTTTACTGTTTGTATTCCATGAGAGGCGGACGCGGACTTGCTGCGTTCCACAACTGTATTTTATATTCTATGTGAAAATATTGAGTGAAAATGCTAAATGTTATTTTTTTTTTCAGTCAGAAAGCATGTGGTTTCTGGTAACTGATTACGAACAGACAGCATCAAGAGGACATTTTGACTGTTATGTATAAAGTATTTAACCACTATGGTCATCTATTGTAATTTAATATGAAAAGGTACGTAGCATTAAAAAAAACGTGTGTTAAAGATAAGTGTGCTTATTTTCGTAAATTAACCTTGATGATTCCATCTCCTTATTTACCTGAATGATAATTATTTTGTGTTACTTCATCATCAGAAATTACGATCACGCTGATGGGCCGAACGCAGCATGACACAGAAGGAACATTATCGTTTTCCTATTATTTCTGAGCCAACTTTTTTGTGTAGTGTTGCATTTATTTTAAAGTCTATAAATCTTCTGGTCCCTTAGTGTTGATCCGGGTATGACTACATCGCGACTATAAAAATGCATAGAAAGATAATGTTTCTTCCGAACGATCTCAAATATATATCAATATGCTGCTCTTATTCTGGTATTTAATGCTCAACGTATGTTATTATAATAGTGTAATCAATCCCTGATTCTGTTGCCAAGTGGCCCACCAAAATATTCACTTTTTCGACATTAAAAAAAAAGTAAAAAATTCTTTTTATTTTCGTCCCCCAAGAGCAACGCTACACTTGGCGCCCGAACAGGGACTTGATCAAAAATCATTTCTTGTATGCGTTTAAAAAATTTTCAGTGCTTGTTCTAATAATTGTTTCATTTTTTCATGTGGATGCAATTCAACCGAGAAAGAGAAGTGGGAAAACTTTTTAATTAATTCAGAAGAACGATTGATGAAATTACCAAAAACCGCGAGTATCCAGCCGTATCACCATCAAGACAGACGTAGTAAGTGAAATTTTTATACGCAGTAGCCAAGCTTTCGTAGTGACGTTGCATCTTTCGAGTTGATCAGAACGTAAACCTGTCTTTCCTTGCCTTGAAACAGCTTTATTTCAATTTGTCCATAGTCCATTCTTATGTAGTTAAATTCAGTGAAAGTGTACCATTGTTGTCAGTGCATAAAAAAAATTACGATATGGCGGATAACTACGCTCAAAACTGGTAAAACGTGTGATATTTCATTTGTTTGTAATTAGTAGGAACCATCTTGTCTTCTTGGCGTACATGAACGTCAGTTGTTACCCAGAGTTAAAATTTCATCTTAGGTCCCAGTAAGTCATAGCACTACGTCACAGACAAACGACTGACGGCAGTGACAAACAATATCTATAGCATTTTGACGTTTGAAAAATAATTCATGAACATGGCTGACGGTAAACAGCGGACATAAACAAAAGAAGACGACAGCGGTGATGCGAATGGACCTCACTATCCATTACGATCACGCGCGATAGGTACACGAGCGGAGGCAGAAGCAGCCTCGACCGAAGTTTTAGAAGCTGGTCCTATTGTGCAAACAATTCCCGCTTATGAAAAAAATGACTTGGCTGCAATGATCGAAGCAATAATGGAACGTAAGTTCGAAAGCCAAAAACAGGAAAGATTAGATGAAAAGGCCCGCGAAGAAAAAGAGAAGGCCGAAAGACGGCATAATAAAAATCAGGTCCTTACAAATCTGTGCAACTCAGTAAAAGCAGACATAAATTCGGTAAAAACAGACATAAATTCGGTAAAAACAGACATAAATTCAGTAAAAACAGACATAAATTCAGTAAAAACAGATCTGCAAACGGAGATAAATGACCTAAATACACGGTTAAATTCGGTAAAGGCCGAACTAAAGGCAGACATAACAGCTGATTTAAATACCCTGTTGGGTAATGTCCAAAGCCAAATCAGTAGTCAGATCACAACCATGAGGCTAGAAATTGACACACAAGTAGAGTCAAAAGTAGAGGATATTTCAAAACGGTTAGATAAAAAAATCGAAGCAGCCAAGGGAGAGATAAATTCAAAAGTGATGGAATATCAAAAACAAGCTGCGACCTTAAAAGAAGATTATACTGCAATCTCTGATGAGGTCAAAGGAGTTAAAACCGCAGTAGACACGATCGAGAATGTTGTTGATGGTCTTTCCAAACAGATTGAGACTCTTAATGTGGAGGATCAAATAAAGAATACTGTTAAGGCACATGTTGAAGCATTGTCTGACCACTACCAAGAGTGGATTAAAAACAAAGACGGATTCATAAAAAACAAGGTCAAGAACGAACTCAGGGAAACTGTCAAAAACGTGACCTTTGAAATATTGGCAGCCCCTGGAAAAACAGGAGACACGGTCATGTCAGAATTAGGCCAGATAAGACGAACGTTAGCTCAAGATTTACCTGAATGGCGTCAACAGATAGTTGATGAAGTTCGTACACTAAAATGTCAAGTTGAAAATTCCCCACCTTCCGTGTCAGGAGAGTGGAATAATTCGCCACGATGTAATGAACAACAGCAGGTACATTACCGTTCACCATTTGATAACGCTCAGACTCATAGTTCTATAGAAGCACAATTTAACCAGAGTACCAGCCCACCCACTTTTGTCAGTTTGATGCAGGAGGAAAGCGTGATCAAACATCGTGTTTTTCCGACCTTTCACCCATAGAAAAGAGAAATTCATCCTATAGTGTTCCTCCGAAATTTTTCAGGAATTTTCCCGAATAGCTGGAGTGACCGCCAGCGAATTCAATTCGTTAGTGGATTTATCGTAGGCGATGCTGCCTTATGGGAAACCGAAATAGTCGACTCTTGTAAAAGTTACAAAGAGTTTGCACAGATGAAACTTCCTGGCAGATAAAACTGTGTGCCCGACCGAGACTCGAACTCGGGACCTTTGCCTTTCGCGGGCAAGTGCTCTACCGTCTGAGCTACCGAAGCACGACTCACGGAGTGAAAATCTCATTCAGTTTGAACAGATGTTTTTAGCTAAATTCTGGAGTTCTGGTGTGCAGCAGCGCCTGAGAAAAGAGGTTTACAACGCCGAAGTGTTTAACAGTAGGCGCGGTAGTTTGAGAAGATATTTTGAAAAGTATTTAGCGAAAATCAAGTTCTAGGATTCGCCGATCACCGCCAAAGTCGTTATTATGATTCTAAAAACTAAGCTACCGTTTGCGATCAGAGAAAAGTTAGTAAACGTGTCTGAGGACGATACGGACACCTTTCTATCTGTGTTAGACTCGTTAGATCTGATTTACGAGAACGCTAGAGTTGATGTTGGCAACGCCCACTTCAGTGCAGGCGGCCAGCAAAATATCTCTGGAATAGGCTTGGTATATTGGAGAAGTCTCTAGCGGAGACTAGTAGGAAATTATTTCTGTTGTTTTCTATATTATTCTTGTATGTAGTTGTGATTCGAAGACGTATCACAGTTTTGTGTTGGTGTTATATTTGGAGAATTTGTTTTGGTTAATTGAACAGTCCACTAAATTGTTTTCGGACTTCGATAGTTAGTTTCTTCTGCTTACGCAGACATATCAAAAGGAAACCAAAGAAAAATTTGGAGTAGGAATTGAAGTTTAGGGAAAAGAAATGAAAACTTTATTGATGAACTTGTAATTCTGTCAGACACAGCAAAAGACTTTTAAGAGCAGTTGAACGGAATGGTTCAAATGGCTCTGAGCACTATGCGACTTAATATCTGAGGTCATCAGTCCCCTAGAACTTAGAACTACTTAAACGTAACTAACCTAAGGACATCACCACATTCATGCCCGAGGCAGGATTCGAACCTGCGACCGTAGCAGTCTCGCGGTTCCGGAATGAAGCGCCTAGAACCGCACGGCCACCGCAGCCAGCTGAACGGAATGGACAGTATCTTTAAAGGAGAATATAAGACGAACATAAAAGAAACAAAACAAGGATAATGCAATGTAGTCGAATTAAATCAGTTGATGCTAAGGAATTAGATTAGGAAATGAGACACTTAAAGTAGTAGATGAGTTTTGCTATTTGGGCAACAAAATGACTGATGATGGTCGAAGTAGAGAACCGGCAATGACAATAAAATCACCTCTGAAGAAGAGAAATTTGTTAACATCGAATATAGATTTAAGTGCCAGGAAGTCTTTTCTGAAGGTATTTGCCTCGATTGTAGCCATGTTTGGAAGTGACACATAGAAGACAAACATTTTATAAAAAAAGAGAATCTTTGGAAATGCGGTGCTACAGAAGAATGTTAAAGATTAAATGGGTCGATCACGCAGTTCATGAGGGGGTACTGAAAAGAATTGGCGAGACAAGAAATTTGTAGCACAACTTGACCAAAAGATGGCATCGTTTGGTAGGACACGTTCTGATAGATCAATGGTTCACCAGTTAGTATTGGAGGGAAGAGTGTGTGTGTGTGTGGGGGGGGGGGGGGGGAGCAAAAACGGTAGAGGGAGACCAAGAGATGAATACAGTAAGCAGATTGAGAAGGAAGTTGATAGAAGTAGTTTTGGAGATGAAGAGGTTCACACGGGATAGAATAGCATGGAGAGCTGCATCAAATCAGTTTTCTGACTGAAGACCACCACCACCACAACAACAACAACACAAGATTCTATAACTATTACTGGTCTCAAAACACGGTACAGTTTTCTGTACCACTAACTACATGGTGTATGCAAATTATGAAGTGCGATTATCTGTTTTAAAACAACAGTACTCTAGTAAAACCTAATAAATACATCAAATGTATATTTAATTTCACTAGCGAATTTGCTTCTAAACAAATTGTTTTGCTTTTGCTACAAACGCTAAGTTAGTTGTCGTTATGTATGCGTTACAAAAAAATGGTTCAAATGGCTCTCAGCACTATGGGACTTAACATCTGAGGTTATCAATCCCCTACAATTTAGAACTACCTAAACCTAACTAACCTAAGGACATCACACACATCCCTGCCCGAGGCAGGATTCGAACCTGCGACCGTAGCGGTCGCGCGGTTCCAGACTGTAGCGCCTAGAACCGCTCGGCCATCTCGGCCGGCTATGCGTTACAGTGTTGACTTTGTTCACTTTAGATGACAATATTTCTCGATGCCCAAAGATGTATGCAAAGAAACTTCTCCTTTCTCGTGCTGTGTGAAGACGGCTACTGATGCTGCAGTCTGTGCCTTTGGTGATTTTGTTAAGGTGGTGTGCTGCTCTCCTGATTTTACACGAATATAGAACAAAAATATCATTAATGATCTTGGGCGACCAGTGTGCTTGAACCAAACATCTTCTGTGTAAAATGTAAATAATGTCGGAGCAGTATATAAAGCAATATCCAGGTTGGACGAATATTATTTACTCATAATCGCCGAGTTCATGATCGCAACGCTGGCTATATTCAGTATTTGTAGGGCCGCGATGCTTCATTATACGGAAAATACACGTAACGCAACTGAATGTGGAACACCTTCACAAATGTGATATCAGTCATTCATTATGGTAATTCAGTAAGACGCCACATTCTGCCCCAATGTATAGCTCACACGTCTATGCTCATCAGTCATTTGCAGAATCTCAATTACTTCAATAGCTTGTAGTCATACGTTCTTTACATACCTTTTTCTTTTCAGAACCTACTGTTCATACACTCAATTCCAGGAAAAACTCACATCATTACTCTCGCTTCACACCGTTGCCTTCCATATTCCTTCAACTGTCCATTCTTGCCGGCCGATGTGGCCGAGCAGTTCTAGGCGCTTCAGTCTGGAACCGCGCGACCGCAACGGTCGCAGGTTCGGATCCTGCCTCGGGGATGGATGTGTGTGATGTCCTTAGGTTGGTTAGGTTTAAGTAGTTCTAAGTTCTAGGGGACTGATGACCTCAGATGTTACGTCCCATAGTGCTCAGAGCCATTTGAACCATTTTGTCCATTCTTATGAGTCTACGCAGTTACTAATCTCTTTAGGCACAGCACTCATACAACAAAAAATACAAAAAATAGGCATACACATCATTTACATACATATAAATTGACTTTTCTGGGTAACATCGATGGTATCAAACAGAAAATAAAAGAAGCAAATAAATAAATAAAAAACAGGAGGAAAATTCTATGTTTTCTAATTTGATGTCCCTAGTGGTGATGTTGTATTAGTATTGAACTCAGGAAGAGGACAATGCAAAACACAGCCGAAACATTGTAGTAGTGACGCTCACACACAAAAATGTAAACTGCAGGACGTAGGCTACATTCACCAGGCAATAAGGAGCCGGGGGTAGGGACGTACTGTGTGACGATCTTGGACTAAATGTTAGACGGCTGCAGAGTACATTCTGTTGCGTACGACAGCGTTATTCAGCCACGGTAGCAATGAATCCAAAACAAATGCTTTCAGGCTGTCGGGGCTCTGTACATATAATTGTGCGGCAACAGTACTCGATAATAAAGGCCTCGGTTTCTTGTCGACAACATGTGGCGTAGTGATCTGTCGTAACTATGGTTACGTGCGCAGTCGTATGCCATAAATTAGCCGTTTCTCCGTTCGTATACAGTGAGGTGACAAAAATCATGGGATCGCGCTATGCGCATATACAGATGGCAATAATGTCGCGCACACAAAGTATAAAAGCGCAGTGCGTTGGTGAAGCTGTCATTTGCGCACAGGTGATTCATGTGACGTCTTTGTGATCGCACGACGTGGATTAACAGACTTTGAACGCGGGACCACGTGATCCAGAGGCAGCAACGCTAGTCACTGGACCACGAGCTGCGGACGCAAGCTCAAACAAGAACAAGAACGTTTCTGTAATTTCGTTCTTGGAAAGATCGAGGATGACAGTTTTCTTCCACCCTTAGTGTTTAGTGACGAGGCAACATTTCATTTAAATGGAAAGGTTAACCGTCATAATGTGAGAGTATGGAGTACGGAACAACCGCATGAAGTTGTACAACGTGAGAGGGACTCCCCAAAATTCAATGTGTTTTGTGCAGATTCACGGGAAACGGTCTATGGTCAATTTTTCTTTGTCGACAATACTGTTAAAGGAAGCACATATCTCGATGTGCTTAAGAACTTTCTTTCCCGTAGTTGGTGACTGATTAGAACGATTTCATTTCATGGGGCACCGGCACACTGGCAATCGGAAGTACGGGAATTTTACGGTCAAAGGGTTACTGACTGATGGATCGGTCGCACTGGACCAAAGATTCAGTCTTACATTACTGGCGTCCAAGTGCACCGGACCTGATTATATGTAATTATTTCTTGTGGGAGTTTATAAAAGATGTATATGAAGATAGTAACTGTTCTCGAAAGAACAGATACCATTGATGACCGTGCAGCTTCTCTATAATAAATGATAATTAATTGAAACTCTCAGCTGCCGACAGGTGTTGTTGATATACCTCGATGGGGACAGCTGAAAATGTGTGCCCCGACCGGGACTCGAACCCGGGATCTCCTGCTTACATGGCAGACGCTCTATCCTTTCTTGTGTAAGTGTGTGTGTGTGTGTGTGTGTGTGTGTGTGTGTGTGTGCGTGTGTGGTCGTTGCGGACGTCACATGACATCCGTTCAAGTTCATCGTTGATCCTTTCACACAGTTGAAGAGCGCGACTGCAGGGACTTACCCCTTGCACGCTTCTCGTGAGACCGACATTCCCAACTGTAGACAATCTACATACATAATGCACCTAATAGATATTTGCCCATCTTACGGGAATCGTCACCTTAGTGTGCGTGATTAATGAGTGGATGGACAAATATCTTTTAGGAACATTACGTATGTAGATTGTGGACAGTTGGGAATGTGGGCCTCAAGGGAAGCGTGCAACGGATAAGTCCCTGCAATCGCGCTATTTATCTGTGCCCTCGGTGGCCCAGATGGATAGCCGGCACGGTAGCTCAGCGTGTTTGGTCAGTGAGCCGGTTGGCATCTGTAATAAAAAAACTGAGTGCAAGGATCAACAAAGGAAATTGAACAGATGTTATGTGAGGCCCGCAACGACCAAAGACAACGATCAAAAAAAAGGACAGAGCGTCTGCCTTGCAAGCAGGAGATCCCGGGTTCGAGTCCCCGTTGCGGCACACATTTTCAGCTGTCCCAATCGAGGTATGTCAACAACACCTGTCGGCAGCTGAGAGTTTCAATTAATTATCTTTTATAAAAGAGTCTGTTTATGTGACCTCGTTACCACCAACAATGAATGAACTGAGACATCGCATTACAGCAGCTGTGGAAGCTGTAACTCAAGACACCGCTCGCTGCAGTGTGGGAACAATTTGTGTACCGCTTTGACATATGCCGTGCAACTCCAGGGGACATATTGAACACCTATGAAAAGGTATGAAAAAAAAAAAAACTTTTTGGGCTTCCTGTTCATCAAAAAAAATTCGTTGCGTATGTTTATTAGTTTCAGAAATATGGACGTGCTAAAAAAAACTATACCAAACTCCGCCCGAATAGGCCGTGAAGGCCCAACGGTACCGACCGGCCGCCGTGTCATCCTCAGCCCACGTGCGACACTAGATGCGAATATGGAGGGGCATGTGGCCACAACATCGCTGTCCCGGCCGTATGTGTGTTTAAGAGACCGGAGCCGCTACTTCTCAATCAAGCAGCTCCTCAAGTTGCCTCACAAAGGCTTGCCAACAGCGCTCGGCAGACAGGATGGTCAGACATTCCAAGTGCTGGCCCAGCCCGACGCGCTTAACTTCGGCGATCTGACGCGAACCGATGTTACCACTGAGGCAAGACCGTTGGCATAGATGTGCCAAATCGGATGAAATACACTCTGTATTTCTACAGGGGACTTCCAACAACTCGAACCCACTCCACGTCCAGTTGCTGCACTACACGGGGCAAAAGGAGGCCCGACACGACATTTGGAGAAACCATGGCTTTTGTCATCTCAGTATATGTGCTTCGTACGGCATGTACACTTATACAACTGAACCTGCATATTATCGGTTTTGATTCAAAGTAGCAGTGGCTCTGGTCGTTCTCACACGTATCCAGGTGAACTTTGCTTTCGTACGTCAGTACCACAAATATCTCCGTCATGTTGTACTTCAATATTTTTGCTGTCGTTTTTGCACGAAATACGTTTTACTCGCCTTTATGTTATGTAGAATGTAACGTTCTTGCACATGCGCGTGCTTGAAATTTTTATTACATGACGATTGGTTTTCATTTCGACTGCGGACATTATTCTTCAGTGGGGATGTGATACAATAAAAAAATAAATAAATAGATAAATAATTAACTTACATGGTTTGAGAAACTGGTTTAACCGCAAAACGTGGCTGTATGCTAAATCGTAGTTTCCATGTTCTGGGAGTTTCTTCAACATGATAGCGACTGGCCACTAAGATATCATACAACATAATGATGACGACATCATTGTTATCTGCAACGGGCAGAAGACGTGCATTGCTGACGCTGCCCATTTTAGCGATTTTCACCGTGATAAACTTATGCTGCAATGCTCTTCTTCGGCACGCCAGTGTAGAAGTGCGCACAGAAGCAACTAAGAGAAGAATTCGTACAATATGCACGTCCATGTACGTACCATAAAAGCCGACTTAGGAATTTTTCCTTTTTTGAGGGCGCGTGTACAAAATCGTGGGCCGATTTAAAGTTCTAGAATTGCGTATTTTACTGTTAGCGTCGCTGCTGGGTAATTTTTCATTGATCGTGTACATATCCGTTTGCGTTGTGATACACAGTGAAATTTTGAACATTCATGAATGCCGCGATGAACCAATACTGTTATCATCAATTGTAGGCTTCAACTAAATTGTGCTCTTAAAAGTTTTGAGATCAGTAGGCCAATCCTCGTTAAAAACAATCTTTCTCTAATTTCATTGTACAATTACGTGAGAAATAGGTTAGTCTGAGAATTTTCGGACGCTTACAAAACTATATCTTCGTAAATTACTGGCATGAGTGTTTTGGAAACGTAAATTTTCTCATAGCAAATCAGCGTTTGTGTTTCATACTTCAGCCAAAGAACTCGTCACTCCTGAATTTGTGTATCAGCATTTTTGCCAATTTCTGGAAGCTACCATTGTTCTTTGCATGATCTACGAGCAGTTTGTAGCAAATCGGCGTTTGTGATTTAGTTACGGTAGCATATTTTGCTGTTAACATATTTCCCTGTATGTTATCTGCATTAATCGTAGATCAACTCTATTTTCGAGTTTGGTGCCAACAAAAATTAACATCAAAACGTTTTAGGAAACTTAAGTAGCGCGTTCAAAAAGTCGTTTTTTTTCTTTTTTTTTTTTTTTTTTTGGCAGGATGGGAATGGAATTTTTTTTGAACATGCTTGGAATATTTAGCTATAAGTTGGTGTATAAAAGTATATTTTTTCATTTACAGGTGAGCCATAATGGACCGTGAAGTAGATGTCAGGTTGCGGCAACGGTCGGTGATGGAGTTCCTCTTCAAGACCGCCGATGACTCTGCCACATCGATTCACAGGAAGTTGCTAACTGTTTATGGGGAGGACACAGTGGATCACAGCAGTATCCAGCGGTGGTTGCAAGAGGTTGAAAGAAGGTGGTTTCTCTCTAATGGACAGTCCATGATGCGGTATACCATCGATGGCAATGAGTGATGTGAATAAGGAGACCATTGATCAAATCATCCAAAATGACAGATGTGTCACGACACGACAACTTGCTGAAATGACTCGTGCTGGTACAGTAACTAGGGTACAGAAAAATGTGTGCACGTTGGGTGCCTAGATTATTGACAGGAGAAATGAAAACTATGAGGAAGAATGTGTGCGAGGGTCTCATGAAGACCTTTACTGAAGAGTGGAAACAGTGTTTTGACGGCGTCATTCTTCAGTCCGGAACCGCGCCGCTGCTACGGTCGCAGGTTCGAATCCTGCCTCGGGCATGGATGTGTGTGATGTCCTTGGGTTAGTTAGGTTTAAGTAGATCTAAGTTCTGGGGGACTGATGACCTCAGATGTTAAGTCCCGTGGTGCTCAGAGACATTTGACCGGCGTCATTACCCAGGATGAAACATGGTTGTTTTTGTCCGAACGTGAGAGCAAAACTCAATCCGTGGAGTGACGTCATCTGGGTTCCCCTCGGAAGAAGAAACCAAGACTTTCACGAAGAGCAAGCGGAAAGACTATGGCCTCCTTCTTCTGGGATCAGCGTGGTGTCATTTTCATTGACTTTTTGGAACCTGGCTCCACAACCGCTTCCATTACTGTTTGTCATTGGACAAGGTGCGACGTGCCTTAAAGGCCCACAGACCACAGCTTCAGGGTCAGCTCATCAGACTACACTGTGACAATGCCAAACCCCTTACAGCCCTTATTACGCAGGAGAATATCAGGAAAGTTGGTTGGAAAATTGTTCCTCATACACCCTACAGTTCGGACTTGGCTCCGTCTGATTTTTACCTCTTTAGTCGTCTGAAGGCCCGCCTGCGCGGTAAAACATTTTATAGTGAGAAAGACCTTATTTCGTGTGTCAAACGATGGTATAAAAGTCAATCCCCAGAATTTTACCAAAGTGCATTTCTGTAACGGAGAGAACGTTGGGCCAGATGCGCCACAGCTGATGGAGGCTACATTGAGTAGGGTCAATGTATAGCTAAATGTTCCGAGTATGTTCATAAAAAATTTCTTTCTCCTCCTGCAAAAAATCAAAGAATTAGAGACGACTGAGCAAAACTTTTTGAACGCCCTTTCTAGTAATTTATACCACAGGTTTTTGTGTTGCCTTAATAGAAATCTCCTTTTGTGTATCTGCTTCAATTCTTACTGAGAATTAGCAACTTTTTAGCTAAACAGGTTAAAAGATAATCAGTGGACTTAATTTAAAGTTATTGGTTCACTGCCCAGTAATACACTACTCCAGCCAAAAGGCAGTCCCATTGTGGATGCTGGTCTCAAACCCTGGATGAGATGGTTGACGTTCGTAAGCTGCTGGGAATCCCGCCCTGGCCACTGTCATTGTCAAGTGAACGACAGCTGCCGCAAATCGGCGAGGGAACTGGGCGGAACCAGGT
Organism: Schistocerca nitens; assembly: GCF_023898315.1. NCBI lineage: Eukaryota > Metazoa > Arthropoda > Insecta > Orthoptera > Acrididae > Schistocerca > Schistocerca nitens. Next base: position 31,092,764 of record NC_064617.1, read on the forward strand.
GCAGATCGTGGTGCACGGTGGAACCTGTCGTCTGGGCTCCGAGGTCAGTCTTGGGCCATTCCATCGACTGACAGAGAAGGTTGAGAAGACCAGCCTCGCACGTGGAGTTTCGACGAAGCTCGCAGTTTGCAGCATTGTCCCCAGAATTGAGCATGGCCCTTTGGTTCTGAGTCGACTAGAAGGGCTGAAGCAGAGACTTCGCAGGTTCTGTCACAAGCAAGGCAGCGGCTTCCTGGACTTGCGCCATAGGATTAAGAATTGTGGGGTCCCCATAAATAGGTCAGGTGTGCACTACACATCAGAGGTTGCTACTCAAGTAGCTGACTGTGTGTGGGGTGCACACAAGGGTTTTTTTAGATTAGGAGACTCTCCATCCAATACAGATAACGATAGCTGTAGGAGACCCAGAAGTATCAGTGTAAGATAGAAAAAAATGCCTCCCATATATGACAGTATTAAAATCCTAATGGTAAACTGCCAAAGTATTCGCAACAAAGTGCCAGAGTTTGAAGCCCTCATAAAAAGCAGTGAAGCACGCATAATACTAGGTGCAGAAGCTAGTCGAGACCTGAAAATGGTAACAGTAAGATTTTTGGGAACGATTTAAGGGTATATCGAAAGGATAGGCAAATGGGAAGTAGGTGGTGTATTTTCGCAGTAGACGAGAAACTCATATCCACCGAGATATAACTTGAAGTTGCATTTGAGATTGTTTCGTCGAGATTCAGTGTCAGGGATGGGCACAAAATGTTAATTGGATCCTTCTATCACCCACCAAAGGCATTCCTGGTGCAACCGTAAAGTTCAGTGAAAACCTCAGCTCACTTGTACGTTTCCCAATCGTACTATAATCATCGGTGGAGACTTGAATCATGAAATTATTATTTGGGAAAATTACAGCTTTGTTAGTGGTGGGTGTGATAAAACATCCTGTGAAACTTTGCTAAGCGCCTTCTCTGAAAACTACATAGAACAGATAGTTAAGAAACCCACTCATGATGGAAATATATTGGATCTAATGGCAATACACAGACCTGACCTCTTTGAGGACGTGCACGCTGAAATGGTATCAGTGACCACGATGAAGTTAAGGCAACAGTGATTACCAAAGAACAAAGGGCAACTAAAACAAGCAGAAAGATATATATGTTCAGCAAACTAGATAAAAAAATCAGTAGTGTCATATCTCAATGAGGAACTTGAAACTTTCAAAAAAATGTTCAAATGTGTGTGAAATCTTATGGGACTTAACTCCTAAGGTCATCGGTCCCTAAGCTTACACACTACTTAACCTAAATTATCCTAAGGACAAACACACACACCCATGCCCGAGGGAGGATTTGAACCTCCGCCGGGACCAGCCGCACAGTCCATGACTGTAGCGCCCCAGACCGCTCGGCTAATCCCGCGCGGCCGAAACTTTCAGCACAGGGGAGTAGCATGCTGAGGAATTCTGGCTCAAGTTTAACAGAATAGTTCACCATGCACTGGATAGATATGTACCCAGTAGAGGAGTTCGTAATAGGAGGGAACCTTCATAGTATACAGTCACTGTATAAGAACTTCTAAAGAAACAGAGATTACTGCATAGTAGGTGTAAAACAAAGCGTAGGGCTAGATAGATAGGGCGGTGCTGAAAGAAACGAGTTTGGCTGTCAAGAGAGCAACGCCTGATGCCTTCAGTGACTACCTTAGCAGAATATTGCCTAGTGATCTTTCACACAACCCAAAGAAATTCTGGTTTTATATAAAGGCTGTTAGTGGCGCCAAAGTTAGTGAATGAGACAGGAACTGAAATTGAAGGTAGCAAAGCAAAAGCTGAAATGCTTAACCGCGTTTTCTGATGTTCCTTTACAAAGAAAAACCCAGGAGAATACCCCAAATTTAATATTCGTACTACTGAGAATGCATTAATGTCAGTGGCGTTGAGAAACAGCTGAAATCATTAAAATTTAACAAAGTTCCAGCCTCGATGGAATCCCTATCACATTCTGTTCTGAATTTGCGGATGAGTTAGCCTCTCTTCTAACTATAATCTTTCGTAGATTCCTCGAAGAAAAAAACGTGCCTAGTTCCTGGAAAGGGGCTCAGGTCACATCCATCTACAAGAAGGGTAGTAAAAGTGATCCACAAAACTACCGTCCAATATCCTTGACATCGATTTGTTGTAGAATCTTAGAACTATTCTGACTTCAAAGGTGATGGGGTATCTTGAAAAGAATGATCTCGTCAATGTCGACCAGCATGATTTTCGAAAACATCGATCGTGTGAAACTCAACTCGCACTTTTCTCTAATGGCATACTGAAAGGTTTGGATCAAATCAACAAGGTAGATGCACTGTTTCTTGATTTCCGAAAAGCATTTGACTCAGTAGTGCACCTATGCTTATTGTCATATTTGGTATCAAGTTATATTTGTGACTGGATTGAGGACTTTTTGGTAGGGAGGACAAAGCATGTTATCTTGGAGAGTCACCGTCAGATGTAGAAGTAACTTCGGGTGTGTCCCATGGAAGTGTCCTGGAGCTCTTGCTCTTCACGTCGTATATTAATGACATTGCAGGCAATATTAATAGTAAATCAAGCTTCTAGCAGATGTTGCAGTTATTTGTAATGAATGACTTCGGTTTATTGGTAGAACAATGGGGAGAGAATAGGTTAGTTACAAATCACTCGTCGACCAGTTCTAGAATATTGCTCAAGTGTGTGGGATCAGTACCAGACACGGCTGGCAGGGGATGTTGAACGTATACAGGGAAGGGTAGCACGGATGGACACAGATTTGTTCAAAGCGTGGGAGAGTCGCAGAGATACTGAAGGAACTGAACGGGAAGACTCTTGAAGATAGACGTAAACTATCACGAGAAAGTCTATTAACAAAGCTTCAAGAATCGGCTTTAAATGATCAGGAATACACTACAACACCCTACGTATCGCTCTCACAGGGCTGGTGAGGATAAGATCAGAATACTTACTGCACTCACGGAGGCTTTCAGACAGTCATTCTTCCTGCGCTCCATACGTGAATGGAACGGTAGGAAACCCTAGTAACTGGCACAATGGGACGTACCCTCTGGCGAGTGCCTCACTGTAGCTTGCAGAGAGTAGATATAAACGTATATGTAGACGATGATTATAAGGGTATCTGAACCCACGATAGTAAGGTCAACAGCATCCGTACTAAAATGTAAAGAGACTAGTATGGAGGAAGATCATAAAATTATTAGAAAAGCAGATACATATAAGAATGTAAAGTACTCCCGGAAATCTTGCAGACACACGCACCAAAAAAGGACGAAAATCACGTTGACAGATCTTAAACACGGTAGAAGGGGAGAAAGCAGTGGAAATTTTCCCTCAGTTGTGGTTCAAATGGCTCTGAGCACTATGGGACTTAACATCTTAGGTCATCAGTCCCCTAGAACTTAGAACTACTTAAACCTAACTAACCTAAGGACATCACACACATCCATGCCCGAGGTAGGATTCGAACCTGCGACCGTAGCAGTCCCGCGGTTCCAGACTGCAGCGCCTAGAACCGCACGGCCACCGCGGCCGGCCCCTCAGTTGTGTGCTGGGTTCAAAAAATACCACCAGACTCAACCCCTTACATTGGATCCGAGAGTTCTCATCATCACAGAGCTGAGGCCGGATGTGCTACAGAGACGAATGGCGGAGCCGTTAATGGTCCTCGTAAACAGCAAGAGTTTCGTCACTGAGACGCAAAGAGCAACGTCACATGCAGGGCAGGATCGAGAACATTTTCTCAGACTAGCGACTTTTCATTCACCTTTCCCCCCACTCTCTCCCTAGCACTTTTTCACCCGTGTCAGTTGTAGCGGCTAACGGTGACACGCACCGAATACAGACCCTTCTCGTTTTGGAGCCCCAAGCGGCTTCTTGTGCCGCTTTGGCCTTAAACCGGCCGTGGCCGCATTGCCACCTGTTGTGAAACAAACAATCCGTGTGCAGGCTCAGAGTGTTCTTGTAACACTGCGGTAGAATATCAACAGGCAAATCCAACACCGTTGGTGGGGGCCAGTTCTGCAGCTGGCTACTGCTGTCCTCGCATGAAGGAGATGTTGGTCCTGAACTGCTGTTTCCTTGTGATGAAACTTGGCTGCATGTTGCTCGGGACGATCTACCTTGGAGTTCTGAAGTCCTTATCACGTCTAGGGCCTCTGTTTGTCATGAAAGCAGGCGTGTGGTGTGCAGTTAGTGTAACAGGAATTATTAGGCACATCTTCTCCCATCAGATCAGACAAAACCTGTTTTTTTAAGAAAATTGAAAATTAACCAAAATACGAACGGTTATTTCGTGTTAGCGGTACAAAGTCAGGCGTCTCCAATGCTTTTACGGTCTATCAAAAGTATCAGAAGATCAAAACCTGTTTCAAAATTATTTATACAAGACATCTGTCAGGTGCAAAAAGTGGAAACTGTCTTCAAACAAAAAAAGATTGATGTCTTCCAAATATGTACAGAAAGGAGCTGTTAAATTCCGGTAAAAAGGGGCTGGAAGGGAAGGGACGGTACGAATGACTGAGCGTAATATATAATTATTTTAAAAAAAACACTCCAAAAATTATTAAAACTGAACACGCTGAAATCATTCATTAACAAAAGTTATCCATAATTTCAGGAAAACACGACAGTAAACACATCTCTATTAAATGGTAGACTTGCAGCCCTCAGGCTCGTCAACATACGCAAATATTAAATAACAAAATGTTACAGCTATTAAGTATAAACTGGTATTTCACGAAAGATCTCCAGCTGGCAATAAGAAAATTTTCACCAAGTCCTCCCAGAAATGACTTGGCGACTTGTGTGTAATCAAACGTAATAACACTACAAAACGTGACAGAGGAACAGCTCCCCAATGGTAGAATCATCCACTCTCTACCTCCTTTCAGTGATAGCATTAACAGCACTACACAAAAGACAGAATAGCATTTAATTATGGCGCAGTAAAATAAGTTCTCCAACAGAAACAAAATTATTAGCATTGAACAAAAAGAAATCTTGCAAATAGGCATATATAAAAAAACAGAACACTACAACTATTAATGAAATAAAGCAACGTGTCTTCCCTTCTATCAGTGTTTTGCTGTGGAGTCAAATAATTCTATATGGCGTCAATCTTTCTTTTCGGTTCTTGCTTCTCCTGCCAATAATAACACATCTCCGTTAGTGCTTGGGGAACAACACAGTGCAACAAAATGTCACCTGTAACAAACCTGAGTTAATAACCTGCAGGGGTAATGTTCAGAGGTAGTCAATTCCATAATAATTCACAAGGCCACTTCGTTGGAATCTCAATAAGCGCTATTAAGCGGTTTACTATGACAACATGAGCAATACCAGTCTCCAATATCACAAACACTTAGCATCCTCGGCGGCGTTGCCTGTCCTCTTGGACATAACGACAAGCTTGGGCACATAATCCACCGTGCACATTCATGTGCTGAGGTAAGCTGTCGCCAGCACACCGGTTGGCCAAGATGTAGCGCGAAGATCGATATAAGGCGTTGAATCGAGTGCGCTTATCGGGAGGGAGGCCAAAGACACACCCCACCAACGCCTTCTCGACCGCAAGTATTTAGATCGCGGCAGCTGACCGGAAGGTCTCACTCACCAGCTCACTCACTCAGTCACTAACTCGCATTCCAGTTTGCATCTGTCATTCACTCAGGGAGCAGCACAGTTCAGCACCGGCTACGCCAGTACATAGCATCCAGATTTGTGTCCATAGCAAGATTCCAATATTGTCTGCAAGAGAAGTGGTATTACAGAGCTTGTACCGCAACACATGTACTGTATCGACGATACGTAGCTTCTTGTTCACGTGAATAAAGAACCCTGTTAATCCAAGGGTGCATTTTTAGTGTAGAAAGAGGATATCAGCCACCCATAATAACATCCTTTCCCCTGCTTCTACCGTACAGGGCACTGCAGTGGCGACGAGGATACTACAGTTCCAACACAGCTGCTGTCAAACATGGACAATCCGAGTTAGCCTAATGCGCCACAGTACAGCACACCATGATGACACAAACTTACAGGCTGTCAATTTAACTAATTACTGCAAATTACAATTACGAAAAACATAAGTACGGACGATCACATAGAAAACTTTGTGGGAAACGGGAACCAAAGACAGCGTTTTATTGCCAGAACACTTAGATGATGCAACACGGCTACTAAACAGAATGTCTACACTACCGGTACGCTTTTCCGTCAATTGCTACAGTACTGGTGTGCAGTCCTTACCAGACAGGACTGATAGAGGGCTACGAAGGAAGTTCATAGAAGGGTAGCACGTTTTGTAGTACCGAGAAACAGGGGAGAGAGTGTCACGGATGTGGTACACGAGTTGCGGTGGCAATCATTAAAAGAAAGGCGATTTTCATTGGGGCGAGATCTCTTCACGAAATTTCAGTCTCCACCTTCCTCCTTCAAATAAGAAAATAATTTTTTTGTTTCCCATCTACATAACGATGAATGATCGTCGTAATAAATTAAGAGAAATGAGAGCTAGCAAGCAAAAGTGTTCCTTTTTCCCGCGTACTGTTCGGGAGTCGACGATAGTGAAATAGTAAGTTGATCGATGAACCCTCAACCAAGCACTTAAGTGTGGATTGCAGAGTAATCTACATGTAAATCTACATCTACATCTACATCCATACTTCGCACGCCACCTGACGGTGTGTGGCGGAGGGTACTTTGAGTACCTCTATCGGTTCTCCCTTCCATTGCAGTCTCGTATTGTTCGTGGAAAGAAAGATTGTCGGTATGCCTCTGTGTGGGCTCTAATCTCTCTGATTTTATCCTCATGGTCTCTTCGCGAGTTATACGTAGGAGGGAGCAATATACTGCTTGACTCCTCGGTGAAGGTATCTTCTCAAAACTTCATCAAAAGCTCGTACCGAGCTACTGAGCGTCTCTCCTGCAGAGTCTTCCACTGGAGTTTATCTATCATCTCCGTAACGCTTTCGCGATTACTAAATGATCCTGTAACGAAGCGCGCTGCTCTCCGTTGGATCTTCTCTATCTCTTCTATCAACCCTATCTGGTACGGATCCCACACTGGTGAGCAACATTCAGGCAGTGGGCGAGCAAGTCTACTGTAACCTACTTCCTTTGTTTTCATGTAGATGTAGATTTTTTATCATTGTGGGGCGCTAATAGTTTCCACGAACAGTTAAGGGACAGTATTGGAGGTCAGTGGAAGGCAACGTGAAACCACCACTGAAATTATCCCAAGAAAACCCCATGGCTTTGCTCAACTCAAAATGTTCCGGAGATTCAAGTTCCCCGTTTCGATCTCCGGTGAGCGAGGAGGGGGGGGGGGAGGGTTCAAAATGGTTCAAATGGCTCTGAGCACTATGGGACTTAACTTCTGTCATCAGTCCCCTAGAACTTAGAACTAATTAAACCTAACTAACCTAAGGACATCACACACATCCATGCCCGAAGCAGGATTTGAACCTGCGACCGTAGTGGTCGCGCGGTTCTAGACTGTAGCGCCTAGAACCGCTCGGCCACTCCGGCCGGCGGGGGGAGGGAGGGGACCAGGTTGAGATGAGCTTCAGGTAGATGCTGCAAGGAGAAGCACTCGATAACAACATCAAATGTAAGAGCCACGTATCAGGAAAAATTAAACTTAGTCAAAAGAGAAATGGACAGGATTAACATCGACAAATTGAGAGTAAGTGAAATGAAGTGGACTGGCATGAGAGAATTTGCTTCGGATGGCCATATCGTATACTATTCTGGACTAGAGAAGAAGTAATGGAGTAGCCTTCATAGTTAGTGACGGAGTAGGAAAAGCTGTAATGGGATGCAACGATAAAAATGACACAATGATGTCAATAATATTTTAAAATGGCGCAAATGGCTCTGAGCTCTATGGGACTTAACTTCTTTGGTCATCAGTCCACTCGAACTTAGAACTACTTAAACCTAACTAACCTAAGGACATCACACACATCCACGCCCGAGGCAGGATTCGAACCTGCGACCGTAGCAGTCCCGCGGTTCCGGACTGCGCGCCTAGAACCACGAGACCACCCCGGCCGTCACTAATATTTTAAGGTCAGCCCCTTAATATCACACTCATTCAAGTTTATGCGCCAACCACCGATGCTGAAAAGATAATTATTAACCAGTTCTATGACGATTTACAAGAATTACTGCTGTCGACACCAAAATAGACGTCGTCTTCATAGAAAATTTTGTCTAGGTACAACGAATGAAGCAGGACAGAGACTCCTGGAACTCTGCCAAGACAATTCGTTGGTTATTACTAACACACTGTTCCAGCTATCCAATCGACGCCTATACACTTGGACTTCGCCAGACTGCCAACACCGGAGTCAAAGAGATTATATACTTTGTAATCAGAAGTGGAAGAGTGCAGTTCACTCAACCACAACAAGACCTGGAGGTGATTGCGGATCAGATCGCGAGCTGTTAATTGCAAAATTTCGGCTGAAACTGAGGAAAATAGCAAAAGCCTTTCTATCTTGCAGATACGACTTAAAAGCCCACACGCTTTGGTTAAACAGTACAAGTCCGCAACAGATTTAATGCATTAGAGTTAGAAGACAAAGGCCCACAAGACCAGTCGACACAAATAGCAAATACTGTCAAGGAGGCAGTATAAAAACACATTCCCAAGAAAAAGAATAGCAAGAAGGCCAGGTGGCTATCGGCTGAGGCTTGCAAGCTGCTAAAGAACGAAGGAAAGCAAAAAACAACGGGGATACATTAGCAACGTTTAAATTAAAAACAGAGTTTCTGAAATTATCTAGAAAAGATAAAAATGTCTTCTTAAACGAACAGTGCAAATGAGTTGAAGATAATGACAGAATGGGGAAGACAAGGGATGTTTACAAGAAAGTTAGAGCCATCAAAGGAGAATACCAGGCGATAATTGGAAAGATAAAAGGTAGAAGGTGTAAAGGTTTAACAGAAGCAGAGGACGTAAAGGAAAGATGGACAGAATATGTAGGAGATCTATATAAGAAAAAAACTGTATACTGACAATGCTGAGAATGATGAAATTAACGTTATTTTAGAAATAGAGCCAGATATTTTGGAGGTTGAACTCAAATGGGCTCTCTAAAACTTAGCTAAAAACAAAACTAGTGGCCATTGTGGAATTCCAGCAGACTAGTTCAGAATCACTGGAAATAATGCAGTGAAAGTGCTGCATTCAAAATGTCGGCAAATATGGAGCGCGCAACAGTGAAGAATGGAGAAGATCTGTATTCCTACTGATCTCAAAGAAGGGAATTTCTAAAGAATGCTCACATCACCGAACAATCGCACTTATCTCACATGTTAGCAAATTCATGCTCAAAATCTTACAAAATCTTCGTCAATATCTAGAGCGAGAACTTCCGAAAGAACAACCTGAAATTCATAAAGGAAGAGGAACCAGAGATCAAATTGGCAACATTTTGAGGATTATGGAAAAGGCAAGAGAATTCCAGAAACACGTGTATCTCTGTTTTATTGAGTACGCCGAAGCCTTTGACTGTGTCGATCACAATAAGTTGCGGAAAATACTCAAAAATATGGGAGCACCAGATTACCTCATTCATCTCATTCGGAGTTTATAGTCTTAGCAACAAAAATCCGTATTGTAAGGGCTATGGTCTTTCCAGTTGTGAAGGATGGACGTGAAATCACTTCCCCGGATGGGGCCTCCCGGCCAACAATGCCACACGATCATGGGCCATTAGAAAGGCGGAACGACGAAGAATAGACTTCTTCGAATTGTGGTGTTGGAGGAAATTTCTCAGAGTCCCATGGACTGCAAAGAGAACGAATACGTCCATATTACGGCAAATAAAACCATAGTGCTCCCTGGAAGGTCTGATACTAAAGTAAAAGCTGACCTACTTTGGACACATCATGAGAAGACACGTTTCACTGGAAAAAGCACTAATGTTGGGGAAGATCGAAGGCAGTAGACGAAGAGGGCGTTAGAGGATGAGATGGATAGATGGCATCACAGAAGTAATATGTTCCAGCGTGGAAAGCCTACTGGAGAAAGTGCAGCACAGAAGGAATTGGCGTGCTTTGGTTCAAGGGGTCTCGGAGAGTCCGAACCAACTAAACGAATATAGATTCTAATCGTGGTATGAATAAGCAGACGAATTTTTACGAATGTTCTGAACAATCTGTTCAAATCGTGCTATAATGCCGTTGCCGCAGTGTGAAGTGATTTTCAGCATCTGATGCAAATAAAAGTAAGCATGGTTTTGCCACACTACATCATAGATTCGCCCAACTCAGGAAAGATGCGAGTGGGGAACTAAATGGTGTTCATCCCGTGACAGGTTCAAGTATCTACTTGCGACGTGCGTGAAACAATATGTAATTCATATTGTTTAGTTTGTTCCTGTTTCCTGGATGTTTCAATTCGCTTTCATCTTCGCAACTACCCTGATAGCTATATTTCATAAGATTTCTCTTACACGACCTCCTTTTTTCCACTTGTTCTATTTTCTGTGTACACATAATTCTGTTAGTGTTTATGGATTTACCTCCTTTGGCGTGAAAAACTGCAGAACTCTGCTCTGTGCATGGTGCAGGATGTAAAGCGAAACCATGATCACTCGCTGATGATCCTTATGGCTCTTTTATCTTAGTAGATACGCTTACGTAAGATGTGGCTATTTTGTTTCATCTGTTGCCACGCAAGTAAGGTCTTGATTATAAACTCTGCAGTCGTTTAGCTGCTATGGACTTCTGAGTATGACATCACCCAGTGGTCACTAGAAGCGAAGTGGGAGAGCGCCAACTTTGGGGTTTAACGAACATTTTTTAGCTGTAGCTGTGTCTGACTCGAGTTTGATGGCCGCTGATCGGTGAGGAATGACTGCTTGTATTCCTAAGGCACTCCAGTCCTGTTGCTTCTTTCGCATACTTTTTGCAGCAACTGAAGAAAACTGCACTGAAGCTGAATTGCTCTGTTTTATGTTGCAAAAAATGAAATAAATCTTTCGAAGAGTGGTTCCAGCGGAGGAGTTTCAAATAATTGAATGCTTGTCGATTGGCAACACAATAACACTCGTCAGTGATTTAAACGTGCTTGTCGCGGCCTGTCAAAACCTTTCGGGCACGATGAAATGTTCGCAGAATGAGTAAAAATGTGGTGGAAAATATACGTTTCATGTACACCTGTGGCGAATATTAACTCGAATGTTTGTGGCTGCCCATCATGTGATTTGTTGCCCACGGAGCAGAGCGGGCTAAAAACTGCTCCTATTCCGATAGCGTCGTAATTGATATCCTCGTTATTTGTCATATTTTGTAGTGTGACGAACTACAGAGACTGCTCTTCTTCCGGTGCAAACGATCGTGCACCGATGAGCCAAAACATTATGACCATCTGTTTCATAGCGTGTTGTTCCACTTTTGAAACACAGTACAACAGAGGCTGTGCTTGGCACGGATCCTACAAGTGCCTGACAGGATTCCAGAAGTATGCGGCACGTGATGTCTACGTACAGGTCAAGCAATTCTGGCGAATAACGGGATGGTGGTTTACGAGCACGCAGATGCCTTCGGATATGTGTTCCATTGGGTACAGATCAGACACATTTTCTGGCCAAGACATCAATGTGAGTTTACTATAATGCCCCTCAAACCACTGTTAAATTATCCTGACCCTGCAACACGGACAGTTATCTTGCTGGAAGATGTTGAAATGTGTCTCGAATCTTTCCATACATGTTTGCCTCATATGATTCAGTTACGTCTTACCTTATGTGTGGTTGAATGTGAGTGAATGGGTGTTTTACGTATATTTAGGGGCTTATTTTGTGGTGGAAGCTAGTTGGTTGTCGTCTGCTGGGAGCAGAAGATGAGTGCCTGTCGTTTGGCAGGGTTCACAGGCTCACCAACTTAGAATTGCTTACCTGAGCAAAGAGGTTCATCCGAGGTTCATCCCTTTTGTCCCGAGATTTGTGTGTTTGTCAGGTTGGTGGCGGAAACGATCCCTCTGGTCGCTTCCGTCTCAGCCAGGGGTTGCTGGCAGCTTTTTGCAGAGCAGGCACTCTTCTCCAGGCCGTTCGTGAGTACGGTTCGCAGCTCCTAAGTAAGGCTTCTAGTACTAATGACAAAGTTGGAGGTAGTGTTATCGCGATTTTCCTATGTTACATTTGTTGGAATATTTAAGTTATTTAAGTCGTTCAGCCTAACTGAAACCTTACGAATTTCTGCTCGGACTTTGGTACAATTGGTTAATAATAGGTCATGATCGTGTTTAAAAATAGTTGTGGAGGAAATTGGCTTTGTTCCTTTGGGACATCGTCATGTGGAGCATCCACTATTGAACATGATTAGGAACAGCTAGTGAACTCGTATCTCGTGCCAATGTGAGACTAAGTGTGTGTTTTGCGTGAGTGGTTTTATTTTATTTTTTTTCTATTTTTTGTGGTTTCTTGGTGATAGTATATGGTTGCGTTCGTATTGTACTACGGGTTTGGTAAACCATGTACGTTTCCGCTTCCTTCTGCATACCGATAGGTTTTTCCAGTGCTAATTTAATCTGTTTTGTGCGGCATAGATTCGCTGAAACATCGGATTTTCGTGAATTAAGGCGAACTTTTGTAATGGTTTAATTCTTAACGGACCACGTGTACCTTCAATCATCGGAGGGTTTCTGCCATGGTGATTTAGTTTTCCGTTGTTGTCACAAACTTATTTTATAGTTGTTCCCTAAGAAAAGTAACGCTTCTTGTATTTGTGCTTTCCTCTCAAATTCTGCTTTGAAACCATAAATGTGTGACCCAGTTGACCACGTGGTGAACTGCGTTCTTTGCACGTGGGCTCACGGCTTCTCATCTCACGTACTGACGCTGACCAAATCTTGCAACGGGAATAAACCTGTTTGCACATCAGTGCATGTTTGTAAAGGTGATCGGTTATTCCTGTGATCTTTCTCTGTCGTGTGAATCTAGATTAAATGACTGAGAGGATGAAACTTCCTGGCAGATTAAAACTGTGTGCCCGACCGAGACTCGAACTCGGGACCTTTGCCTTTCGCGGGCAGGTGCTCTACCAACTGAGCTACCGAAGCACGACTCACGCCCGGTACTCACAGCTTTACTTCTGCCAGTACCTCGTCTCCTACCTTCCAAACTTTACAGAAGCTCTCCTGCGAACCTTGCAGAACTAGCACTCCTGAAAGAAAGGATATTGCGGAGACATGGCTTAGCCACAGCCTGGTGGATGTTTCCAGAATGAGATTTTCACTCTGCAACGGAGTGTGCGCTGATATGAAACTTCCTGGCAGATTAAAACTGTGTGCCCGACCGAGACTCGAACACGGGACCTTTGCCTTTCTCGGGCAGGTGCTCTACCAACTGAGCTACCGAAGCACGACTCACGCCCGGTACTCACAGCTTTACTTCTGCCAGTACCTCGTCTCCTACCTTCCAAACTTTACAGAAGCTCTCCTGCGAAAGGCAAAGGTCCCGAGTTCGAGTCTCGGTCGGGCACACAGTTTTAATCTGCCAGGAAGTTTCATATCAGCGCACACTCCGCTGCAGAGTGAAAATCTCATTCTGGACTGAGAGGATGTTTCCAGTTTCCCCTTCCTCACCTTTTCCATTAATTACAACAGTTAAATGGTACAATATAATTTCACTTATCGAAAATAGATTAATGTAGTTCATGTTCCGGCACCAGCTAAGTGTACCCATAGGATGTGCACGTTATTTCAAAATCTTTATTAACGAATAAATATGCCGTAAAGGGGAATACCGTGTGTCCTGCTACTTCATTTGTTTCCATTGAATTCCAAATTTGAATTTATTCCAGTTCAGTCATTCTTGTATGTTAGGAAGGGCTTGGGCTGGTGGCGACCCTGTAAATTTTATTGTAAAATAATTGTCTTTTGATGGTAGCTTAACCGCAGATATTTGCCAAGTGTGGATGCAATTCGGTACTTAATATGGTTCGATTCAGTCCATTATCATCGATAAGGTTACGACGTGTAGCTTACACCTACAAATAGAAATAGCTCCCACTGTAGACCAGCGAACTAGTGGTTTACATAAGTAGCTTACAATTTCATAGCTGTAGGGGGAAATTTCAAGCATGCAGCGATAGAGGTGGTCCGCTGTCATGGTGGTCTGGTGTCACGGTGCCTTCGGTTAGCACCACAGATCACATGGAAGCCCCACTCAACGTACCCCACAGCATAATTCTGCCCTCACCGGCCTGTATCTGTGGCGCGGTGCATGTTTAGTGCCTGGACGACGGTGTGTAAGGTCCGAACCATCGACACGGTGTAACAAGAAATGCGACTGATTCGACAGGCGACACGTTTCTATTGGTCCACAGCGAAAAAGTGATGCTGTGCCCACTGCAACCCCAGCTGAGGACATCAACACAGGAACACGTATGGATCGCGTGATGTGGAGCCCCAAGTCGAACAATGGCCTTTGGACGGCGTGCTCCGGAACACTTGAGGCTGCACAGGCACTGTGCTCTGTCGACAGATCTGCCACAGGTCGCCGCCTGTCCTGGCTTGCACAGTGGGGGATTCTCCGTCCTCTGCGTTTTGTGGTGAGGCCTGGGTGTGCAGTAACACACGGCCGACTCGGTATTCCACCCTCCTTCAACCGCTTTCCGTAGGAGCTCACGCCAGTAGTACACCAACAGGCGACCAACATCGCCGTTTCATAGGTTCTCGATTCCAGCGGTAAGGCCGTAAGTATGTGTCCTTTGTCAAAACCACTTATATCAGTTGATTTTCGCATTTACGGTCCGTATCTTCGCTATAATGACTGCCCATTCGTGTCTCAAATGGTTCAAATGGCTCTGAGCACTATGGGACTTGACATCTGAGGTCATCAGTCCCGATAGAACTACTTAAACCTAACTAACCTAGGGACATCACACACATGCATGCCCGAAGCAGGAATCTCTGGAATCGCCAATCTGAAGAGACTGCGTACTTGTGAAAAGGTAAGAGACCAGGTCGACTTCTGATGACATGGTGGAAAGGATTCGGCAAACGTTTCAGCGGAAGCCAAGCCGCGCAAGCAAAGAACTGTCAATGCCTTACGCGACTGTCTGGCGACTGTCAAGGCGTCGTTTGGTCTGTAAACCATTCGTTCTATTTCTACTCTTTATAACTGTAACAACAACAAAATTGTAGGTAGACTATTGTAGCATATTGTGTGTCCAGTTAAAGATTAGTAAGTTTTCTGTTAGCAACTCTTGAGAGACCACATGTAGTTTGTTAGGTGTGACACGTTTTTATTACGGTAACACATCCATTCAGGTCTGTAAATCTATATACGGGGCGTTTCAGAAAGTATAACCTTATTTTCCACGATAATATTTACGAAACGTGGGACACGCCGGCAAGGAAATGTGTGGTGTTTGAATGGGCGAGGGCTAGAGTCTCCGAAAATCGCCGTTAGATGTCAGCCAGTGCGTCTTTTCAGTTTGCGGACATTCAGATGTAAGACGGCGTCCGCTCAACTGAGGGGATTCTGTGTGGTTCAGTTTGCAAAGAGAACTCTGTGATTTCGGTCCATTGTGGTTTTCGTCGGCGTTTTGGTACTGACCCGCCTGCACCCAAAAATATTCATCTCTGGAATCGCCAATCTGAAGAGACTGCGTACTTGTGAAAAGGTAAGAGACCAGGTCGACTTCTGATGACATGGTGGAAAGGATTCGGCAAACGTTTCAGCGGAAGCCAAGCCGCGCAAGCAAAGAACTGTCAATGCCTTACGCGACTGTCTGGCGACTGTCAAGGCGTCGTTTGGTCTGTAAACCATACAGACTACAATCAGTGTACACTGTTCTGATTGGTGATAACAGGAAACAGGTTGACCTCAGTAGTATTCTGCTAGATAACATGGGGGACGATACATTTTTCCACGGTTAACTTTCAGTGATTAAGCAACATTTCATGCTAGCGCTAAAGTAAACCGACATAGCGTGCGCATATGCGGACTCCAGAATGCTTATGACATTCTGTTGGCACCCACCTACATAGGGAGAAATGATCATCACGATAAAATAAGAGAAATCAGGGCTCGCACAGAAAAAAGTTAAGTGCTCGTTTTCCCGCGAGCCCTTCGAAAGTAGAACGGTAGAGACAGCTTGAAGGTGGTTCATTGAACTCTCTGCCAGGCACTTTATTGTGAATAGCAGAGTAATCACGTAGATGTAGATGTAGATGTACTGAGCACGACAGCTGCGAGACCCGACTGACGATAATCGCGCCGCGGCGTCTAGGAGCAGGCAGCAATGGTTGCCTTGAGAGGCACCCACATGCCTTGCTCATACTGTGGCATCAAGCAGTCAGCCTGCAAGATGAGTGGTCTGCCAAGCGAGTGGATTTATTCTTATTTCTCGCAAAAACATCAATGACTGATTATGAGCTCTAGTACCCACAATTAAGCTACAAATTATTCTCCTGTTTGAATATTACGCAACGGAAGCGGATAACGCACATCTGACTGTTAGTAATTTACACAATAATTGTTCACTACGCTCTGGCAATACCACAATTTCTTTCTTACCCAACGGCTTTGATCAACACGTGGCCATCGCACTGAATATGAATGGCGCACACATTATAAATCCTGAATATCATGACTACACACTATTCGAAGAACAAGGCCAACAATCTTTTTCTTTTCACTATCTTTTTTTTGTCCGATAAATTCTGTTATGATTCAAAGATAACCTAAACACACCATTACATTTTATACAACACACATGAGAAACTCCGCCCAGTGGGAATGGCTTTACCTTGGAGATTCTCTATCTTATGGTCTCGTAATTATCTAACGCTACAGTGAACTTTCTGGATAGGATGGTGGATCTTTTGCTATATCTCACACTTCGACTCTCACACCCATCATCACAAAGAATAGCCACAACGTTAGAATCACTTCACTTTCAGCTTTCCCAATTCAATTAGTATTCATACCAGTTTCACACGACACTGCCCGACTTCGTAACTTTTCTTTCCTACTACGAACTCTGGAGGATATATGCACGTCTTCCTGTGCAATGCAAGCCAAGTGGCGTTGCTGGATAGACGGCTGACCCACCTTGCTTCTCTCTGAGTATTAGAGTTTGAATCTAGCCTCACACAGAAACATAACACGCAAAGTAATATTAAGATCATATTCGTCACACACGCGAGTCCTCAACTGATACCTTGGACGAGTACTTCACTTTATCCTTTGTCTCATACAGATTGAGACACACAGTACTCACCACGTGGAAGTGCTCTTCTCTAATTTCAAGTCCTGCACACGCCATTTCTTAAATATTTCCAACTTATAGTACACACGCCAGTAATTCAGCTTAACTTTAGCCCTTGAAAGTATTTCAACTAAGTACTAGCACTCGCCAGTATTTCAACTTATTGCTACACGTGGTTTCACTGTGACCGTTGGTCACTTCCGAATATTACTACGATCCCCTTAATATTACCTGCCTGTCATTTAATTCTCCCCCCAAAAGTTCCTGAAATTGAGAAATAATTATCCCAAACTACTCTTAAGTATTTCACATGCATACCATTCCCTCCACTATTTTGTCTTTACGGAGCATACCTAAGACAGGTCTTACCAACACAAGATCCAGCGCCAGAGTGCTGAAACATGGCTGTTCTTCAGGTCATCTCGCACCTCCGCCGAGGTGGGGGAGCACCATGCTACCGTATTGGCCAGCCACATTTCAGGCGCTCAAAGCTCAGGTAAATTTCATCTCTTTGGTTCCACCAAAGGTGACCAAAGGATCGTCTCAAAAATGATCATATATTGCACATTCACTATCTGCAGTTAGCAGACGACCTTACATTCATTCATTTCACAGATCTCACCAAATTGGATGTAGGGATTTATTTTGTGGGAGTGCACATGTGATCAATTAAATAAATAAATTGTCCTTCTTTCCTACACTGGTATCCGGCTTCGGTGTATTACGTGAAATTGAGTTATTATTATAAAAAATATCTTGTTCTCACAAGAATAACGAAGAATGTTGTACATATTTTCAATGTCGGGCGGTACTGTACCCTTTCAGCCTTTAAATCAAAACAGGGAAAACAAGAACTTTCGATTCATGACTGCTGCACAGCTTTTAACCACAGGAGCGTCCGGCTGCACAGTCACTGCCAACAGCGCACTCGCCTGAGGCCTTTCTGCGGCTCTGCACCAGGAGCGCCGCTTTCCTCCAACTGCGGGCGTCTTCCAGCGCACGCCTATTAACCAGCTCCAGGCACGATAAATTGACACAGCAACTATCATCGCCTGAAGATGAACTACTGCATCGATGAAATATTGTGGGATTTACACAATAGGATCCGCCGGCAAACCCGAAAGATGTATCTGTAGGTCACGAAATCCTCTTAGTTTACTGGCCGGTGGTTTGTGGCCACGGATGAGGTCAAATAAATTGGGTGGCTACGCTCCTCGGGCCAGTTCTAGCCTTACGACACGTACATTTATCCAGATGGAAGAATCCAACAGCGTCGGGGAAAACAACAAGCATGAAGCGATGCATTTGGTCGGCACTAGTCCGCGTCTCTCGCGATGCCTTCCAGTATTATCACAGGTCCTACGGTGATCTCGCATCAACTTCCTTAACAGCATAATGCTGCGCAGAACAGCGGGCGTCCATGGCACTGCGCGTGATGCGAGCGGACGTTCGCTTGAATGGCGCCTCATCCGGACACGACGTGGTATAAAAAGAAACGGTGATTCACGACGCCGGGCAGCACGACTACACTGAAGCACGGTTGAATCTCGCTGATACAGTGCCCGCTGCTATCCATACTGCCAGTTACGAACAGCTAAAGTTGGACCGATTGCGTAGATAACGCTGTGAGAAAGGCAGACCAATGGCTGGGTTTTGTCGGTGGACATTCAGCAGGTCTGTCAGTGATGCCCTCCCTACACGACGCTTGTCCGCCCTCTGCTAGAGTATTGTTGTATCGTATGGCATCCTTATCAGACAGGGTTGCCGGATGGCATCGAAAAGTTCAAAGAAGACAGCTCATTTTGTGTTATCGCCAAACAGGGCAGAATGCGTCACGGGTGTGATCAGTAAGCTGAGCTGGAAATCGTTGAAACAAAGGTGCTCTTCGATGATGCGAGATCTTTTCACGAAATTTCAGCCACCTTCTCTCTCCTCTGAGTGGCCTACCGGGACCATCCGACCGCCGTCTCATCCTTAGTGGAAGATGCGGATAGGAGGGGCGTGGGGTCAGCACACCGCTCTTCCGGTCGTTATGATGGTAGTCTTGACCGAAGCCGCTACTATTCGGTCGAGTAGCTCCTCAATTGGCATCACGAGGCTGAGTGCACCCCGAAAAATGGCAACAGCGCATGGCGGCCTGGATGGTCACCCATCCAAGTGCCGACCACGCTCGACAGCGCTTAACGTCGGTGATCTCATAGAAACTGGCGTATCCACTGCGGCAAGGCCGTTGCCTACGCTCTCCTCTGAACGCGAAAATATTTTACTGAGCGCAACCTACGCAGGAAGAAATAATCACCATAATAAAATCAGAAAAATCAGAGCTCGTATCGAAATATTTATGTGTTAATTTTTCCCACGCGGTGTTCGAGAGAGGAACGATAGAGACAAGGTCTATAAATCTCTTGTACAACTGTTATTCATAATACCTCTTTTTGCTTTATCTAACTTCGTTTTTACTCATTGTGACATCTTTATCACAAAGTTCTTTCATTTAACATCTCTGTAAACGTTTTTATTCATTATTTGTGTCAATTTATACCAGTGTAATAAAACTATGGATGAATGTCAATTTACACCAGTGTAATAAAGCTATGGATGTAATTTCAAGAAATATTGTTCTGTAAAAGGGTGAAAATGTTAAAACTTTACTTGTAATAATGATTCATGCATGGGGAAAGTAGGTATGTAATCATGTAAAACATGGAGTGAAGCCTCTCTGCAACGAAACTAGTTTGGCGGGAATAGAAAAGGTGGAGTTTGCGGTCAAACTGCAGGGTCCCTTTGTGCCAAGAGTATGTCAGTGGCTAGCAGCCAAAGTGTTGGCATCTTATAAACTGAACGAGGCAAGAAGAACTGCAAGATTATATAATACAGCCTCGGATGTGCACGGTATTTGCCTTGGGGGTGTAAATGGCATAATTTGCTTACATCTGTACTGCTAAAATTCCACGCTAAGGAGAGAATTTTCAGAACTTGTTACACAGCAAGAAACATGGATACTTTTGGCGCCGTTTTTGAATAGCTCAGGAGATTGACACTGCCACCACTTTAATGTCAAATAGTCAATCGAGTACTATGTAACTGCATGATCAGCTACGTGATTTCCTTTGAATAATATATGCACTGAAAACATTTGGTGAGCCTTCGTATTGTATATTTTGTCGTTTAGCTATACACGGTCCTGTCCAGAGTGCTGTAATATTTCCGAGTATCCTATTATATTTACCTGAAAATAATAATCTTTGTGCAGTACTCAATTTCATAATTATTCAGTGAACATAAATTTTGAAGTAATCCATGTAATTTTCAAAAAAAAAGGTAGTGAAAGTTTCACCAACGTTCAACTGACAAGAGAAGCTTTGAAGTATCCAGCTTAAATATCGTTCTCATTGAAATCTCAAAACAGTATTATCTGCAAAAACTGTAAGACTCATAGTACTTACTGACTAGCAGACTGTGATGAGCCAGTATGGTGATTAATTAATGTGCAGATTTGGAAGTGACAGTGCTTATAGCGTTCAGTGTTCCTATATGGAATGGTGTACAAATCGCAGCCACGTCACACAGAGTAATAAAGACAATGCTAAAGAGATCCTAACCGACACCAATGGGATGTCACACCTTGGCGATGACAATCGGTCCCAAACCTGACAGGCGTCAGTGCTGTTAGCGAGTGCAGGTTCAGGTGAACCGGTTTCCAAACGAAGGTTGTGGAGGAACTGCATGCAATGGACAGTTGCAGTCGGGAACCTTACAAAAGGCCGTTGCTCCCTGCTGCACTTAGAGCTACGTGCGTCCCTTCGGTGGGCCAAACGACACAGACGCTGGGCAGCTGCCGACTACGAGGCGTGAAGGATGCTCCGACACGCCGCCACTTTGCCTCTTTTAAAATGACGCAAGGCGTCGAGTAAAGTGACAGACCAATAACAGCTGCGAGTGAGAGATTTAGTGCGTTGTTCAAGTCGCAGGTGTTCCTGTTACGTTTTCGGTGTGTCTTTCGCACCGTACTTTAGAAATTAGAGTGCAGGTACAAAATTCAAAAAAATTCTAAAATTCTGCAGGACTGTGGACGGAAGCGAACAGAAACAAAGTAACGCGGGAAGTTATTTCAGCATTCACTGTGACGAAGCGTTGCGCTGTCTTCTGCATCTTCATTACGAGAATGGTATGGGTACTACGGTCTTCCAGTATGACGACAGTCGTGTTCACAAGGCTGCACATACACTTTCCCGATTTTACGCACTCTGTAACGCCGTACCACAGCTCTGCTGTACGGCAAAGTCCCATAGAAAATTTCTGGAACTTCTGTATTAGGAGCAACGTATAAAACGTATGTAAGTCTGCAGGCTTTCGTGGCCGTTGCCATTGTAGTTAAAACTTTCTGGGTTATTGCCGAGCGGTTCTAGGCTCTACAGTCTGCAACCGCGCGGCAGCAACGGTCGCGGGTTCGAATCCTGCCTCGGATGTGTGTGTTGTCCTTAGGTTAGTTAGGTTTAAGTAGTTCGAAGTTTTAGGGGACTGGTGACCTCAAATGTCAAGTCCCGTAGTGCTCAAAGCCATTTGAACCATTTTTTTCTGGGTTATTAGGCCGCGTCATGTTTCTTCTAAAATGTTGGACGTTTCGACCCCTCTGCTTGGATCTTTCTCAGGATCTTTTGGTGTCCACTACTGCTAGAACTAGATTGTTCTAGCAGTAGTGGACACCAAAAGATCCTGAGGAAGATCCAAGCAGAGGGGTCGAAACGTCCAACATTTTAGAAGAAACATGATGCGGCCTAATAACCCAGAAGATTCTAACTTATAAAACGTAGCAATCGAAAACACCGCTCTGTGAGATGTGATCGTTAATTACTGACTTTAGCGGGATATGGGTTGCCTTAACAAACTTTTGGATTCTGTTTCTTTCAACTCGTACTGGTCCAGTTATGACACTTTTGAACAAAATGACCCACAGTCTTTAAACAGGTTCTCAAAAGTAATTACAAATCTATCAAATCAAGGTTCTCGAAGGCTGCAGTAGAAGGGATGATAAGAAGACAAACAGATTGGTGCTCGATTAATGGTACAAAGTGCATTTGAACAGAAGGGACACTAGAAGCCGTAACATCTAAATCTTGAGTCACTGTCCGGCAGGGAACGGAATATTAAAAGAGTGAGGTGCAGTGCCTACACTAAAATCAACGATGTAGAATACATCTGGGGTTATCGAAGAGACAGAATAATACTCCTCATAATAAGCGTGGAGATAATTGCCTACCACGCTATTCGTCACATCACGAAAATACTGCTTTGTTAAATTAGTGTACGCCAAAGTTTCCGGAATTTTGACAACACAGAATCAACTGTCTGCATGAAATCTGGCGATGACAGACTGCTTAATTACCTGATTAACCGAAAGGACACAAATTTTCATGTCAAACAAATTACATTGTGAAGCGATGCAAGTTAATTTCAGTTCATTAATAAAGTGACAGCTTGTTATAATTACCTAAATGTATTGTTAATAGAGCAGAGACTCTCCTGTCGTAACACAATATTAAATACATAAAGCGAGACGAGAAATACGAAAGTTTACGAGTCTGGTAGAGGAAATGCAAAAACTTTTCAGTGAGTTCAAGATATAAGTAAGATAGTTATACCAGTCCTTCAAGCTTCTTGATGGACCTACTATTATGTTTACAAACCACATATAACTGCAGAATAGGCAGAATGTGATTCAGTTTACTCTTGCTTGAAATTTATGAGCAACTGTTTTACACCCAGGGAATTTGCAACTGGCAGCCATAGGAATCAGTGCCTACCATTGACGGGGAAATGAAATTCTACTAATTTACTAGGCATAACTTTAATTTTTTACGGGAACAATAGGCAACATTGAAAGATTAAGGCATGGCACCAAAATTTAATAATTTAGGATATATTTTGGGTTAAAAAGCAGACAGAATATTCAGTAATGCTTTAGAATCCAATCAGCCCCTCGGTTATCTGGAGAATATTGGAACCGGAAATACTCTAGCAAATGTTACCAACTGGGGGTATTTTTGGTCTGTAGTTGCAACTACAAAAATGCGTGATTTTTTTCACCAGACCTACGACAAGCCTGCGACGCAGACGCGGCCAAGAAACTATGTGCTCTGCGAAAAAATGAGAGCAAGAACCAATAACCCTGGATCTGATTTGATCCATTATAAATGCTTCTGAAAGCCTGCGACTGTGAAAAAAATAGGTTTGTTTATAAATAATTCATCTGCTACCAGTCGCGATTTTCTTTATTTTATTTTTCGCACTACGCGTTTCGAAAAATCATTCCCATTTTCAAGTGCGTTTTTGTGTTTGTCATGTCATTCCTATATGATGTTGTCGATGTGTGAGAGTCTGCTTCATTTCGTTGACTTTACTGCAATATATACGGTTCTGCCCTCCCCCCCCCCCTCTTCCCATCTCTCCGTCAAGCTTTCTGTGGGGCGACAAGGCACGTCAAACAACCTAAATATTACAAGACACAACAACATATGCACATTCGAAATCCATAGGAAAAACACAATGACTGACACCACAATCCCTGCAGCCTCATGTCATCCAAATATCCATAAACAGGCAGTATGCAGGTCAATGCTACATAGGGCAACTAAAATACCATTGAACCAAGAAAACATTCAACAAGAAATAAACACAGAGAAAAAGATTACAGTTGCCAATGAGTACAACGCTCCCATGCTTGACACAATCCTAGACAAAGTGATGAAAGAGCCAGGTACAAACTGCACCAGAGAAGAAAAAGAGAAAAACAAATATATATCTAGTATCCCATACATTGGCAATGTATCACAGAAGATTGCAAATATTTTCATAAATCATAACGTAAAGTAAAATTTGGGTTTTCTACATCGAATGAACTACAACAAAAACTAGTACACGATATAAAGTGTAAGCATGATCCATACTCAGACTCTGGAATATACAAGGTCACATGCCAGGAATGCTCCATGATCTGCCTAGGACAAACAGGCCGAAATTTCAACACCAGGTACACAGAGCACATAAAAGCCTACACACACAACAGACATACTACATCAGCCAATGCAACACATGTACATAATACAGGACACCTATTTGGAAAAATAGAGCAAAATGTCAAAGTACTCCACCGACTAAATAAAGGACATAAATTTTGATTTGCTAGAAGAATTGGAGATATATTCACATTACAGAAAATCTGAAGATAAAATATTAAACGAAAAACTTTAAAGTCAATCAGTGAATTTCTTCAGATGTTTCGATAGTATACTTAAATAAAAATATTAACGCATAGAAATAAGGACAATTGTAAAATAGACATAAGTAAATTATGATCCAAATTGTTAGGGTAAATAACCTCTGTACAAAAGCATATAATATTCTGTGGAAGACCTATAATGCCATCTCTGTTGACTACTTGTAAGAGCATCTGTGTCACTGTTTTGTTTATGTAAAATGTTTTCGATGTATAAAATTGTCAACAAGTTGTGTGTGATGTTTAGTGTGTGTGAGACTCTGCACAAATGGACCATAAGGAAACTGTATTCTTCTAAATTTCGCCACTAACATCACAAAAAGATGGACAGCCAACTAAAAATCGCGTATTTTCTTATATACTGCAGTAAAGTCAACGAAATGAAGCAGACTCTCACACATCGACAACATCACATAGGAATGACATAACAAACACAAAAAACGCACTTGAAAGTGGGTATGATTTCCCGAAACGCGTCGTGCGAAAAATAAAATAAAGAAAATCGTGACTGGTAGCAGATGATTTATTTATAAACAAAGCTATTATAACGCTGTCTTCTGAAAGTTTGAACCGAACGTTATTTCGAGGCATCGCAAAGAAAATTCAGAGGGTCCTCTGGGAAGCGACACCTTGCTTGAGATCTCTTATCGTCTTAAAACACTTTTGCCGCTGCCCAAGGCCCGCCTGGAGAGAGTGGGATGAGAGAGAACGGAATATTTGTCCATTTGACTGGGACTGCAACTTCATCTCTCATTCTGAACTATTTTATGGTAGCCAGCTCCTCTTGCTAGCCCGCCCTTAGGATTCCACCTGAGCAGTTCTTTCACCATACTAACAAAGAGAAGTGAACAGAATGCCAAACGCGAACAGTCACTGGAAGTACTGAATCTCGATTGTAATGCTCATGTGCATCGTCAGCAATCGATTGCTTGATTAAGGGAAATGAGCATAAAATATTCTAAAATACGACGAGGGAAAGTTTCAAAGAAAACTGGTCACCTGCCAGTTTGATGTAGCTTTCTACGCTACTCTATCCTGTGCAAGCCCCGTCATTTCCGAATAATAACTAAAACCTCCATCCTCTTGAACCTGCTTCCTGTATTCATCTCTTAACCTCTGACTACAATGTTTACCCCACACACTTTCCTCAAATCCCAAAAAGACGATCCCTTGCTTTCTCACAATATGCCCTACAAACCGATCCCTTCTTTTTGTCAAATAATGCCCCCGATTTCCTATCTCCCCAGCTGTGATCAGTGACTCCTCATTAGTTACATGACCTATCTACCGTCTCTTCACCATTCTTCTGTGGCATTACATTTCAAAAGCTCCCATTTCTTCTTATCTTAACTGTTTATTGTCCATGATTCACATCCCAATAAGGGTACCCTCCAGACAATTATCTTCCTAACTCTTAAATCTATATTCTATATTAACAAGTTTCTGTTCTTGAGAAATACGGGATGTTTCATAAAGTACTTTACAACTTTAAAACTTCATATAAATATATTGAACGAAGACATAAAGCTGGGTTTAGCGTTATTTCGTAGGGAAACACATCAAGTTTTTTTTACCGTAAACTAAAGATGTTTTATGTGGCTTTCGTTGGTTATCCTGCACACATCCCATCGGAAATCAGTTTCTTTCACAAACTCGCCATGAGATTACACGTGTAACTTGCTCAGTGGCGGCGTAAATTCTTGCTCTCTAAGTTCAGGTAGAGAAACCAGCACAGAAGGTACAAACACGATATCCTTGATGAGCCCCTATAAAAAAAATGCCGAGTGGTGTCAGGATGAGGAACGTGGGGGCCATGCAATTGGCGCATCACGGCCAATCCATTGACCTGGAAAGGGATCACCGAGAAAATCGCAGACACCAGATAGGTAGTCGGGTGGTGCACCATCTTTCGTTCTTGGTTATCCTCATCGATCTGTTGTATCAAAAATATCCAGGTACAGTAACCCGTTGATGGTTTTCTCACTTAAAAAAGGGGCCGTACACTTTGCTCCTGCTCAATGCACAAAAAACGTTCAGTTTACGGCTATCACGAACATGTTGCAATGTTTGATGTGGATTTTCACTGCCCCAAATCCTACATATATGCGTGTCAACCTTTCCACTTAAGTGAAATGCCGAGTCGTCAGAAAAGATGATTTTCTCCAAGAAATATTCATCTTCATGTAATCAATTTATCATATCCGCACAGAAGTTCTTGGCTCTGAGCACTATGGGACTTAACATCTGTGGTCATCAGTCCCCTAGAACTTAGAACTACTTAAACCTAAGGACATCACACACTTTCATACCCTAGGCAGGATTCGAACCTGCGACCGTAGCAATCTCGCGGTTCCGGACAGCACCTAGAACCGCTCGGCCACTGCGGCCGGCACAGAAGTTCTTGCGAGCAATTTTATCAGTGTCTTTTATTGCTTGTACGATCGTCGACCAGTATGATTTCAAATGCAAACGGTTTCTCAACACACGCCAAACAGTCGTACATGGGATTTGCAGTTCGCGAGATGCACGCCTGGTCTATTTCGTAGGGCTGTTGACAAAACGTTGCCTCAGTCGCTCAACGACGTCGTCAGATGTGCTCGGACGACCTGATGATTTCCCATGTTTTACCGAGCACCTTGTTTCTACAAAACATTTATGCCACTCATAAACTGTAGGCCTACTAGAAGGATCTTTAGCATACTTGGTACGGAAATTACGCTGAACTGTTGTCGCCCACTTCGATTCTTCAAACAAAAACACACAGCCAGCACGTTCGGGTCCAGTGAAGGCAGCCATCTTTAACGCAATAGCCGCTAGCGATCCTTACGGTCCGCGATTTGGGACTAGCGAATTATGTAACACAAAACTTGATGAATTTCTCTACAAATTGATACTACAATCACCTCTCTAGGTACTATGAATTAATTTAGATGAATTTTCAAATTTGTAAAGTCCTTTGTGAAGCACACTGTAACACCACAGCTCTTATGCTGTATGGATTTATTTATTTAATTTTTTTTTGCTTCATTTTTTTTTCTCATTTAATATTACATCGTTAAGAACCTGTAAATGTTTTTGATTGAATAGATAACACAAAATTGTATACTCTTTTCTATGTTAAAACTTTGATGTTGTAGTTTGATTCTATGCAAAGTAGTGTATCTGTACTGTAAATACTTTGTCCCATTTGGAGGGAACAAAACTTACTGTATATAATTGCAATTCTGTGTGAATAATTTTTTGTAGAAGTGTCAATATGTGCAAATGTTCTGTTTTATTTAATGTGTTTGTTTGCTGTTATGTAAACTGCTGACCTTCACTTAGGGCTCTTAGTTATTCCGTATGAAAAAGGTGTAGGGGTTCCCCTCGGGAACAGCGTAGCGCGCGCAAAAATGTGGTTGGCCTAGGTGGAAAAGGTGGAACTGATAGTCAGTCGGAGGCGAGCTACGAGTCGTGAACAAGCAACGAGTCGGGGACGAGCCAGCAGTCTGAGATGAGCTACGAGTCCGTGCGCTGCCGTGTAAAAGTTGCATAGTGCTGGTTTCGAGAGAGGCTTTTCTGTTATTTTCCAATGCCTCGGATGTTTGAATAAATAGCTGGGCTATTCTGGAATTCGTATCTATCTTCGCCACCAAGAAATGACAGAGTCCAGCAGTTTTGCTTGCAATTCCACCTACCAACATGCTGTGGCCACCACATTGCGCAATCGTTGCAACATATCATTGTAATAATGTACAGTGAAGGATCAGCGTAATGGATATGTGATTGTGCTGAAATATAAGGTAAATTCATATCTGTATTTATGTACCTACCTTGACTTTTCTCCTCATCATAACACCTATCAGGGTCCTTTCCGTTTGAACTAAAGTGATTACCGAGTATCCTTACTAAAAGAAGTTAAAGCCTAGAGTTTTGCTAATTAATGTCTCTTGAACTTAGTAAAAAGAAAGTTAAAGTTAATGTGGCAATAGAGTGAGTTAAAGTAAATATTATTTGCTCAAAATAACTTTACTATTAAAACTGCTATTTAAAGTGCTGTTGCTAACTTCAATATTAAAAGTTCTTAAGACTGAGGCTTATAAGGCAAATAATCACATTATTGTCTGTAATAAATCCTAAAAAGGTGAGTCAATTTCTTGCAATTTGGTCATTATTGTGTTTCGCTGTAGTAAAAGTGAGAAAGCTGCAGTTGTGAAACTTTATATATTCATGTTTGCTATGTGTTTGTGTATCTTGTATATTAGAAGTGCAAATTAATAGTAATATTATAAAGACCATTCACTTTATGTAAGCCTAAAAGTAACAGGGTGTTTCGGTATCTCTCATAATTTAGCAGATAGGTTGCTCTGCTCCAGTTGTTAGCTTCAATTTTAAAATATATGTGTGTCAGAGTTCATTGCTCTCGCGTGTGGCCAAGTCTAGGTTGTGTTTGTCCATTATAGTTACTTATACCTACTTTCTTGAACGAGAATGTTAATCTTTCTCTTGCCTAGTTAGGCTGGCGGCCGTTTTCTTTATCTGTTGAACAGTGCAGATAGGCAAAATTTTGTTTGGTACTGTTCAAATATTTACGTAATTCTGTTCTTTCATTTCCGATAAGCCACTTCCGTTAGGTACAACACGGTCAACTTAACAAAAATCCTCCCAGAGGGTAACACTGCTCTGTTGCTTCATACCATAATTGCTATAACAAGATAATTCTGTTTGCAAACTGCCTCCAGCTTCGAGGTTATGGTGTAGCGGTAGCAGACAGGAGTGTTATACGTGGCTTTTCCGTGACAGGACTATTTGTTCTGTTGGGGCATAATAAGTAATAAACCAAATTTGGTATTTGATTACATAAGCTACGTAAATAACGCTGTTGTAGTGTTATAACACTATACACCTCAGATGGATTGAGCGTCTGCCATGTAAGCAGGAGATTTCGGGTTCGAGTCCCGGTTGGGGAACACATTTTCAACTGTCTCCGTTGATATTTAACACGCGAAAGCAGCTAAAGGTCTGGATTTCATTGTAATTTCATTCTTCGAGAGCTGCAAGATCACCAATGGTAACTGTTCTTTCGTATGTCCGCAAGAACAGATACCATCTTCATACTACTTGTTCCAGTCTACATTTTATATCTTCTTCACTTCAGCTATTATTCGTTACTTTACTTCCCAAATACCAGAAGTACTCTACTACTTTTAGTGTCTCGTTTCCTAATCTGATTCCCTCGACATCGCCTGATTTAATTCGACTAAATTCCATTACCCTTGTTTTGTGTTTGTCGATGTTCAACTTATATGCTCCATTCCATACACTGACCATTCACTCAACTGCTCTTCCAAGTAAGTTGCTGTCTCCGGCAGAATTACAGTGCCATTTGCAGCTTTTATTTCTTGTCGTTGAACTTTAATTCCTAATCCAAATTTTTCTTTGGTTTCTTTTACTGCTTGTTCAGTGTACAGATTGAATAACATCTGGAGTAGGCTACCACCCTGTCTCACTCCCTTCTCAACCGTTGCTCCCATTCCATGTCCCTCAATTCTTATAACTGCCGTCTGGTTTCTGTACAAGTTGTAAATAGCTTTCCGCCCCCTAGTACCTTTAGAATTTCAAAGAGAGTGCTTTAGTCAATACTGTTAAAAGCTTTCTCACAGTCTACTAGTACTTTAGACGTAGGTTTACATTTCATTAACCTATCTTCTAAGATAAGTCAAAGTGTCAGTATTGTGCCGCGTGTTCCTACATTTCTCTGGAATACAACTGCTCTTCCCTGAAGTCGGCTTCTACCAGTTGTTCCGTTCTTTTGTAAACATTTCATGTTCGTATTTTGTAACAATGAATTATTGAAATGATACTTCGATAATACTGACAGCTGTCAGCATCTACTGTCTTTGCAGTCGGAATTATTACATTCTTCTTGAAGTCTGAATGTAATTCGCCTACATCATACGTCTTGTTTATAGTGTCATGTGGGCTCTCCCAAGGATATAAGTATTTCTGAGGGAACCTCATCTGCTACAGGGACCTAGTTTGGACTTCGGTCTTTCAGTGTTCTGTCAAATTTGTCTCGCAGAATCATATCTCCTGTCTCATATTCATGTACGTCATGTTTCTTTCTTACAATATTGCCTACAATTTTATATCCCTTGTGTTTATCCTCTATATATTCCTTGCACCTTTCAGCTTTCACTTCTTTTCTTAATAATGGTTACCCATCTGAGCTCTTGATATTGATACATCTGGTTTTCTTTCCTGTAGACATATCTTTCCCCTTGTTATACACGCTTCTGTATCATTACATTTATCTTTTGGACATTCTTGCTTAGCCATTTAGCATTTCCTGTCGAACTGATTTTTTAGATATTTGTATTCCCTTTCAGCTGCTTCATTTGCTGCATTTTCATATTTTCTTGTTTCATCAAATAAATTCAATATCTCCCGTGATATCCAAGGATTTCTACTAGACCCCCGACTCCTATTTTATCCTGTGCTGCCTTCTCTATTTCATCTCTGAAAACTATCCAGTCGTCTTCTCCTGTATTTCTTTTCCTTGCTTCAGTCAATCATTACTAATGCTCCTTCTGAAACTGTCAACAGCCTCTCGTTCTTTCAACTTACACAGGTCCTATCTCGCTAATGTCCTATATTTTTGCAATCTCTATAGTTTTAATCTACAGTTCATAAGCAATAGATTGTGGTCAGAGTCCATGTCTACCGCTGGGAATGTCTTACCGTTGAAAATCTGACTCCGAAATCTCTGTCTTATCTTTATATAATCAGTTTGAAACTTTCTGGTGTCTTCAGGTCTCCTCCACACATAGAACCTTGTTTCATAATTCTTAAATGACGTTTGTTCCCGAAAACGGGCAGCTGCATTTGCAGTAATTGCAGATGCAACAATCTGGATGGTTAACTGGTGTGGCCTTATAACATCAACCAACATGGTCGTTCTGTGGCGGTACTGCGAACGGCTACCAGCAAGTGGAAAATGCAGCTGTTATTTTTCCCGAGGGCCTGCAGATCTACTGTATGGTTAAATGATGATGCTAACATCTTGGGTAAAAAAGACCAGAGGTAAAAATAGTTCCCCATTCGTGTATCCCTAGAAAATGTCGTCTATGTCTACACCTACATCTATACTCTGCAAGCCACCGTGAAGTACATCACAGAGGGAGAAACAAAACTGGCACTCTACAGGTCGGAACGTGGAGTGGTAGATCCCGGAATCGGGCAGGTAGGTTAAAAAATTTAAGAACGGAAATGGATAGGTTGAAATTACACTGATGACACAAAACGTTGTGACCACCTGCTTAATAATTAGTTGGCTGGTCCCGGCGGAGGTTCGAGTCCTCCCTCTAGCATGGGTGTGTGTGTTTATCCTTAGGATAATTTAGGTTAAGTAGTGTGTACTCTTAGGGACTGATCACCTTAGCAGTTAAGTCCCATAAGGTTTCACACACATTTGAACAATAATTAGTTTGTCCGTCTTTGAAACGAAATACCTCACTGATTCTGCGTATTGTGGATCCTACTGTTTGTTGGTAGGTTTGTGGAGGTGTATGGTATTACGGGGCCTACGGACAGGTCACGTAATTCGCGTAAATAACGGACCACTGATCTGCGTACACGCTGATGGCGCCCGATAGCGACCAAAATGGGTTTCAGGGGATTTACATCAGACGAATTTGGTCGCCGAGACATCAACGTGAGTTCACTATAATTCTCCTCCAATCAGTATAACATGGTTCTGGCTCCTAGACACGGACAATTATCCTCCTGAAATACGTCATCGCGGTCGTCGACGTCATCAAGAATGAAGCGATGGACGTGGTTCGCAGCTGTCAGTTTCTGTTCTATCACGACCATTGGTCCCATGCAAGCCTAGGACAATGTCTCCCACAGCATAATACTGCACCCACGAGCCTGTGTCCGTGGCACGCTGCACGTTTTGAACCGCCGTTCACCTCGATGACGGCGTTTATGGAGACGACCAGGGACTTAGTGCAACAAAAGTCTGATTCATCGGAAGAGGCGACACTTTTTTGTTGATCGAAGGGCGAATCTCGATGATCCCGTGCCCACTGTAATCGTAATTGATAATGTTGGGGATCAACATGTGAACATGTACGGGTAGTTTGCTGCGGAGCTCCATGTTAACAATGTACGATGAACAGTCTGCTCTGAAACACCTGTGCGTGCACCAGCATTGTGCTCTTCCGGGAGAGGTGCCACAGATCACCATCTGTCCTACTCTACAGAGCATCGAGCCTCCACGAATCCCACGTTCTGTGAAGAGTCGTGGACGTAGGACCATTTAGCGCTGGTGTCCCACCTTTCTCCGTAGATGCTCACGACACTTCATCTACATCTACATCTACATACATACTCCGCAATCCACCATACGGTTCGTGGCGGAGGGTACCTCGTACCACAACTAGCATCTTCTCTCCCTGTTCCACTCCCAAACAGAACCAGGAAAAAATGACTGCCTATATGGCTCTGTACGAGCCCTAATCTCTCTTATCTTATCTTTGTGGTCTTTCCGCGAAATGTAAGTTGGCGGCAGTAAAATTGTACTGCAGTCAGCCTCAAATGCTGGTTCTCTAAATTTCCTCAGTAGCGATTCACGAAAAGAATGCCTCCTTTCCTCTAGAGACTCCCACCCGAGTTCGCCGTTTTCGAGATATTGGTTCAGAGGTTCTGCGTAATAATAATCTGCCCATTTTTAAAGTCGCTTATCACAATAGATTCCCCACTTTCACCCCATATCTTCGCTAGGGTGATCTCCCTTCCGTGTCTGCCCCGCTTACACACTTTGGTTCCCACGTCACGTGCGCGCAACGCCATCATGCGGCATCCAACGTCGCGGTGGATAGTGATATAATGTTTTGGTTTATCTGTGTATATATAGGGTGTTTGTTTTAATTTGGGACAACTAAATACCTCGGAAACGAAGCAACATACGAAAAAAGTATTGTAGGTGAAAAGTTATTACTAGTAAAGGGAACATCTGTCTGTGCTATATCTAGCCACCTCCTAACCACCCCTCCCACATGGGTGGACCGTACGTTGTATTTTCAAAAGCGAACTCTGCCATTTCTATTGCATATACGTTTTCTGTGCCAAAACAATATGTACTGTTTACACAAATTATTGCCTTGCTTTCGTGGTAGGTGGCGCTGTAAACGACAAATAACAAGTGCGGGCCGGCCAGTGTGGCCGAGCGGTTCTAGGCGCTTCATTCTGGAACCGCACGACCGCTACGGTCGCAGGTTCGAATCCTGCCTCGGGCATGGATGTGTGTGATGTCCTTAGGGTAGTTAGGTTTAAGTAGTTCTAAGTTCTAGGGGACTGATGACCTCAGATGTTAAGTCCGATAGTGCTCAGAGCCATTTGAACCATTAACAAGTGAGCCTGTTATTGCTGTTAAGAACCGACGCATTTCGTTCTACATTTCATTTAGGATGTGAATGGAAACCTGCGTGATCTAACCTAACCTAACGTCCGCTCGAACAGGATATGTAGGCCCAACGGTACCGACCGACCACCGAGTCAACATCAGCCCATAGGCGTCACTGGATGCGCATGTGGAGGGGCATGTGGTCAGAACACCGTTGTCGCGGCCGTATGTCAGTTTGCGAGACAGGAATCTGTGTGATCTAACGATGGATGTTTACATTGGAAATTTACTTTAGTCTTGCAAATTTCACTGTACAGTACAACACGGTTAGGCGTTTCAGTGCCTGACTGGAAATTACGTTTAGCGAGATCCAGGAACAACGATGAAGATGCACTAGTTTTGTGTTCCATCAGGATGCTTGAGATCGGTGAGTCTCCTTGACCGCCACCACTGGCCTGCTTGACTTCGGTGCATACCAATGACAAGCGCGCCTGTCGCTATCACTTAGTGGACATTTTACCTCATTGAGATGGTTGTGGTTTGTATTTGTTGTGTACATAGTTCCGCGTAGTCAGCGCGTACACAACTTTCCCAATAGAGCGTGCCCCGCTAAGCACAACAGCGCAGGCGCAGCGCTCGTCCGTCTCCGCACTACGAGATGGCGCTGTCTTAGGACGGACCAAATTCTGCTTCCGCCGATCCGCTTATTAATATGTAACGCAGCCAATGAGATCGCTGATAACATAGAATCTTTTCTCCTCTCGGATCACACTCGCACAGTGATACCTGAACGCTCGAGGTATTATAACGCGTGTGAACACCTCCGATTAGTCAGTCTGCATTTATCTGCACCTGTCTGCACCAGTCTGCATCAGTCTGTACCAGTCTATAGTCAAGTTTCAGTCTGCGCCTAAGAAGATTAACATATTCCTGTACATAGCCATGAAGATAAATGAATAGACACTTTGTCAAGTATCAGAGATATGTGAGAATAAGATTAACGTACCAAGACCAAAGGAACTTCAAATTGTCAATTGTAAACAGCATCCAGAATTAAGTTACGTAATGTCTATCCTTCTTATTATTTTAATAAATGTGTGTGAAAATTAATCAACTTCTGTTTAAAGTTGGTCACCGTCAATCTGCTACTCCAAGCGTGCAAGTGGCATTTCTATCGTCTGACCTAACGGCAGAAGATAAACACGCCACGATAAGACCACGAGACATATTGCTGACACTCGCCTACTTCGCTTAGAGCGACAAGTCAAATAACCTGGTGGTGTGTGTACCGAAGGTCTTACAGTACGCACACCACAGTATTCCACAAGTTGTCGCGTAGCGGCCGGCGCGAAAGCTCCGACGGTTGGATAGAAACACACACCGAAATCACTCACACTGACAGCGGGTTCGTGCGCGGTCAGCGAAATTAAGCCTTCCAATGGGCTGGGGACTCATCACAATCAAGACTGAAGGGAGCAGAAAACGTACAAGTAGCTTGTCTTCCAAAAATTTCAGTGTTTAGTCATATTCGGTCACATTTGTAACACTCGAGTGACTTTTTAAGATAAATGTCAACTGATAGAACACAAAGGTTTACACTTCCATCACAAATGAAATTTAAAATCAAATTCGTGGGTTATTAGCAGGCGCATCTGATATTTGTAGATTACAGCGTCATCTTCCACGAAAGGCAAGAAGTGGCTTGAGTGAACCTTACCTAATTTTTGGCGTAGAATCCGAATATGCAATAAAAATTATGGGTTGCCATTACAAAATGCTAAGTTGACGCCGCTGAAGCAGGCGGTGTGGTTAGGAGGAGGCCAGTTGTGGCTCAGACAGATGTCTCCTTCACTAATATTAACTTTTCACCTGTAACATGTTTTTTGCACGATGCGTCGTTTTCGAGACATTTAATTATCTCATGTTAAAACAAACACCCTGTGTAAAGGCGACTGGTGAAGTTCGGAGGCAGGATGAACAAGACTTCTGCTCGAGTGAGTACAAGGTCAAAAGTACAAAATAAAATAGAGGTAATGCAGGTAAGTTAAATAAGAAAATGGGAATGCAGATAAGCTACCACGATGAGCATGGTGAACGCATTATTGTAATCGAGATAGGCACGAAGCCAACCAACACCCACCAAAGTAACAGAAGGTTATATGGCAATTAGCTCCGCAGATGATGAAGAGATTTAAAAAAATATGATGATGTAAAAGAAGAATAGAAGAAAATTTAAATGTCGGAAGATTTGAATTCGATAGTAGCAAAAGAAAGAGAAGGAAACACAGTAGATGAGTACAGACTGGAAGAAAAGAACGAAAGCGAAAGCCACCTGTAGACATTTGCACAGTCATGAAGTTACTTCTCTGCGTTTAGATACAGTGACACATCAGTCAGTCGTCTTGGTCATAAGATCCTCTGCTCTATTCCGTAGCAGCAACAGTGAAATGTTTCTAGTCACTCTATTGTTTGTCATCCGTGAACACTTCCACACATCAGGCTAATATCTTCAGAAAAATAACATGCTGAGGTAATGAATGCTTAAAAGTCCAAACATAAATAATATTGAAGGTGAAAGTATCTTATAAGTTAACAGTTCAACGAAGCAGAAAGTAACAAAGCCTTGCTAAATCACAGAACACAGAACTTCTACAAAAAATCTCTAAAAGTATCAAACAATACCGTAAAACGATGAAACTGAACAAAAGGTAATTATAGAAGCACATAAATAATCATTGAAAAAATTCGTGTCAAACAAATGGAGACAAAATTTTGCTTATGAAATTTTAAAATATGTAAACAAACATAAACAAGTGTGTTATTTAACGCATAAAGATGAATGGGTTAAGCACAAAAAAGTCTTGTTTTGCCTTGAGGGAGAATTAGGAGAAAATCATAAATTGGATGAAGTCTCATTATATACAATAGAAAAATTTGAGAAGCTGGGACAGATATAAAAAATTGCAAATTATTAAAAAATGGAGGCAGACTATTCTAATGGGCACGTAAAATACATGGAAGACGGAAGTAATACATTTGTTCAGGGAATGCAACTATGAATGAAATAAAAATTTTGGGGAAAAAAAGTTTCTCAACTCAGCATGTCAAGTATCGGCAGCAACAATAAGCAACAAGCTTCAATCAGTTTTACGCGTTCTCACTGATTGAGTACAGACTAAATTACGTAGGTACAGGTTCGTTTAGTTAAGACAGTCACCTCAAACATTCCCAGAATCATGAATGTACGTTTTCACCCTGATGAATTGTGAGAATGTCTCAACTAAACGTTCTATGGACTCGTTTCATGCCTACATTAACTACAGAGACGTCTGTATGAACTTCGTAGATAAATTAATTATGCATCACAAGCAAAGTATGAACTACACAGGGCTTCCTACAAAAAAATGGTTCAAATGGCTCTGAGCACTATGGGACTTAACATCTATGGTCATCAGTCCCCTAGAACTTAGAACTACTTAAACCTAACTAACCTAAGGACACCACACAACACCCAGTCATCACGAGGCAGAGAAAATCCCTGACCCCGCCGGGAATCGAACCCGGGAACCCGGGCGTGGGAAGCGAAAACGCTACCGCACGACCACGAGCTGCGAACGGCTTCCTACAGTTGTTACTGTCAGCGTCAGGTGTACCTGAAGACTGTTGTTCAGTACATAAATTCAGGTGATCTGACAAAATGAGAAGAATGATGTGAAACGACTTCCTGTTGTTCTGGAAGTGTTGTTTATTTGATCACGAACCGGATCTTAACAAAGGTTATTTGTGCTTCCTTTGCGAAACATCTTTTAAAGGTAAACCACTCAGTTTGATCACGAATCGGGTTTTGGCAATTCCTGATCTGTGTTTCCTTTGTGGAGCACCTTTTAAAAGCAACCCGAGCAGTACGATGAGTGATGAAGAGTTTTTGATAAGAAAAGCAGAAAGATGACACCACAGAAAGCAGTTGAAATCAATAAAGTTTGGACACGTAGTTAAATTTAAGTTTGAGTTTACAAAGCCAATATATTTTTTTTACTATAAAAACAGTCTTGATCACGACTATTTGTTAAGGTGACCGGTTTCGACCACTACTGTGGTCATCTTCAGACCATTGAGTGGGAACCTCTTTCTGCTGGAGAATTACTACAGTAGTAATTCTCCAGCAGAAAGAGGTTCCTACTCATTGGTCTGAAGATGACCACAGTAGAGGTCGAAACCGGTCACCTTAACAAATAAATCGTGATCAAGGCTGTATTTAATAGTCAATATTTGTAACACATTGATCAGTGTTACTCCCATAATGTATTCAAAAGTAATCAATATATAGTTCATTATTCATTTTTGTTACATTTAATGTGAAGATGAATGAAAACTGCTTTTCTCTGCAAAAACACTGTATGTGTATAACTAACAGGTATGTATTTAGCAAGTCTTTCTATCTGCAGCTCCGACATTCAGTTTTCGCCAGGCATTGGCCTACCAAACCGAAAACTGGTTTTTGTAGACACGCCAGCACACCAGTTACCAGCAGAATGATTGACTAGCGCGGCTAGGGAAGCAACTGCCTTTAACGACTTAATTAGTACATACAGGGTGTTTCAAAAATGACCGGTATATTTGAAACGGCAATAAAAACTAAACGAGCAACGATAGAAATACACCGTTTGTTGCAATATGCTTGGGACAACAGTACATTTTCGGGCAGACAAACTTTCGAAATTACAGTAGTTACAATTTTCAACAACAGATGGCGCTGCGGTCTGGGAAACTCTATAGCACGATATTTTCCACATATCCACCATGTGTAGCAATAATATGGCGTAGTCTCTGAATGAAATTACCCGAAGCCTTTGACAACGTGTCTGGCGGAATGGCTTCACATACAGATGAGATGTACTGCTTCAGCTGTTCAATTGTTTCTGGATTCTGGCGGTACACCTGGTCTTTCAAGTGTCCCCACAGAAAGAGGTCACAGGGGTTCGTGTCTGGCGAATAGGGAGGCCAATCCACGCCGCCTCCTGTATGTTTCGGATAGCCCAAAGCAATCACACGATCATCGAAATATTCATTCAGGAAATTAAAGACGTCGGCCGTGCGATGTGGCCGGGCACCATCTTGCATAAACCACGAGGTGTTCGCAGTGTCGTCTAAGGCAGTTTGTACCGCCACAAATTCACGAAGAATGTCCAGATAGCGTGATGCAGTAATCGTTTCGGATCTGAAAAATGGGCCAATGATTCCTTTGGAAGAAATGGCGGCCCAGACCAGTACTTTTTGAGGATGCAGGGACGATGGGACTGCAACATGGGGTTTTTCGGTTCCCCGTATGCGCCAGTTCTGTTTATTGACGAAGCTGTCCAGGTAAAAATAAGCTTCGTCAGTAAACCAAATGCTGCCCACATGCATATCGCCGTCATCAATCCTGTGCACTATATCGTTAGCGAATGTCTCTCGTGCAGCAATGGTAGCGGCGCTGAGGGTTTGCCGCGTTTGAATTTTGTATGGATAGAGGTGTAAACTCTGGCGCATGAGACGATACGTGGACGTTGGCGTCATTTGGACCGCAGCTGCAACACGGCGAACGGAAACCCGAGGCCGCTGTTGGATCACCTGCTGCACTAGCTGCGCGTTGCCCTCTGTGGTTGCCGTACGCGGTCGCCCTACCTTTCCAGCACGTTCATCCGTCACGTTCCCAGTCCGTTGAAATTTTTTAAACAGATTCTTTTTTGTATCGCTTTTCGGTCCTTTGGTTACATTAAACCTCCGTTGAAAACTTCGTCTTGTTGCAACAACACTGTGTTCTAGGCGGTGGAATTCCAACACCAGAAAAATCCTCTGTTCTAAGGAATAAACCATGTTGTCTACAGCACACTTGCACGTTGTGAACAGCACACGCTTACAGCAGAAAGACGACGTACAGAATGGCGCACCCACAGACAGCGTTGTCTTCTATATCTTTCACATCACGTGCAGCGCCATCTGTTGTTGAAAATTGTAACTACTGTAATTTCGAAAGTTTGTCCGCCTGAAAATGTACTGTTGTCCCAAGCATATTGCAACAAACGGTGTATTTCTATCGCTGCTCGTTTAGTTTTTATTGCCGTTTCAAATATACCGGTCATTTTTGAAACACCCTGTAACAGTACAACGGGGCACATGGTAGTTAGTTAAGGTAATAATAGATTACGGTAGGGGCGCATGGTAGGTAGTTAAGTGCAAGGGGAAGTCCGTGTGAGGACACTACATTGTGAATCAGGGATATTGTCCTCATCATGTAAACTATTGGAGTTAACGTAGTCTAGTGGGAGCCCAATGCTAAGGATTCAAGGCGAATGTTCTCGAAAGGGAGAAGGTATGGTGCGCCACGAATAAGTATGGGCATGGATTTGATGAATTCTCGAAAATGTTGTGTAGCTGTGGTCAGAAGCTGGAGTTGAGGGACCGATGTACACATCAGGTCGTGGGCACCGGCAAAGCTGTTATTGAGCAATCGGTTTTGCGACTCAGGTGAGGAAGCACAGTCTGGTTGGCATCATACAGAAATGTGTAGACGAGTATGTAGCACTCAGGCACAACACAGGACACTGACGCGCTAAGAACATACCGTATGTTTCAGTTACAACAGCGCCTAGCAACATATATGTGGTGGCTGAAGCGGGCTCGGTGTGGCCGAGCGGTTCTAGGCGCTTCAGTCTGGAACCGTGCGACCGCTACGGTCGCAGCTTCGAATCCTGCCTCGGCCATGGATGTGTGTGATGTCCTTAGGTTAGTTAGGTTTAAGTAGTTCTAAGTTCTAGGGGACTGATGACCTCAGATGTTAAGTCCCATAGTGCTCAGAGCCATTACATTACATTGAAGCGGGCTAGAAAAAGCTGACGTTATAATTATTGCGGAACGCTGCAGTCATCCCCTCCAGGAGGACTACGTTTGACTTGTAAATAACAGAAGCATAAATAAGAGAGCCCAAAGGCTCAAGGCAGGCAGTCGTGTCGCCATTCTCTCAACGTCTCAACCAGGGAGAATGACGATTATTTACGTTGCAGGCCAAGCCTGAAGACCGTCTGGTGATGAATTTCGGCGGCCAGCCGATTCACTGAAACAACCACCAAACTGAATGGATACGCCACAGACTTGGCGAGACGAGTCTGAAGGTTGGCACTGCACGGGTTTGGTGGGTAGGGTGGTGGGAGGGGGTGGGGGTGGGCCAGCCTCCCCTCTCTGGGTGATGTCGTCCGACAGACTGTAAGCTGCTGTCTGCAAGAGCTGTGTCGGGACGCGATGTCAGGCCTCCTGGGTCCGAGCAAATTGCACTGGGTGGGCGACTGGAGCTGCTGAGCAATGGAGAATTCAATTAATATTAATTTTTGAAATAATGAACTTCACGCCTGATCAAGGAACAGCAGGAAGGGAAGGTAAACTAAGAAATGCACTTAATTCTATGATGAATGTTAATCTTCGCAAAAATTAAACTAAGAAAGAAGTTTTAATGTGCCAGGAAGTTACAAAATTAAATATATTAAAACTAAAAACAGCAAATTTGAACATCACTCTTTGTCAGGTACTGTAATGCTTCTTGGACGTTACTGACACCAGATGCGCAATTTCAGTGAAGGCTCTTGAGTTCTAATAGGTGAGGATAGGCAGTCTACAGGGTGAAACCACATTCTGCACTTGGCGGTAGTCATGCATTTCCTCATCCCAATTGAAGACAAAAGTGTTCTGTTACGATCCCCCGACCTCTGGTGTCGTAATGCGCTCGAGTGAATGTGAGAAATGTTTTGGGAGAGAGGGGTTAATCACGACAGGGCGTACAGAGAACACAGACAAGTTTCTTATCGACTTTTAATCTGAATACAGAGAGCCTCTGCCGATCCGGACGACTGCGGTGCAGTGTGTATACATAAACTAAACTAAACTAAACTCCACCG
The DNA here is from genome assembly GCF_023898315.1 of Schistocerca nitens. NCBI lineage: Eukaryota > Metazoa > Arthropoda > Insecta > Orthoptera > Acrididae > Schistocerca > Schistocerca nitens. Next base: position 31,134,616 of record NC_064617.1, read on the forward strand.
GCACAGGCCGTGAAGGCCCAACGGTACCGACCGGCCGCCGTGTCACCCTCAGCTCACAGGCATCACTGGATGCGCACATGGAGGGGCATGTCGTCAGCACACCGCTACCCGACAGCATGTCAGTTTACGAGACCGGAGCCGCTACTTCTCAGTCAAGTAGCTCCTCAGTCTACCTGACAACGGCTGAATGCCCGCCGCTTGCCAACAGAGGTCGGCTGACCGGATGGTCACCCATCCAACTGCTAGCCCAGCCCGACAGCGCTTAACTTCGGTGGTGTGACGGGAACCTGTGTTACCACTGAAGCAAGGCCGTTGTTAGCGTGTGTACATGCGTCAGCGTAAACGCCAGCGCCGGATTGCGCTGCTATGCTAGCCAGCCGGCCACTGCGTCCTCGTGATGTAAAGGCTCCTGTCCAAGCCAACAGAGCGGTGCCAGGAGCATAAATCCTGGACGGCTGATCAGTGGAAACATGTCACATGGTCCAACGTGTCAACATCGGGCTACGTTTACGTCTGGAGAACGTCAAAAGAAGGCTGCAGTCCTGACTGCTTGATTCCAACGGTTAAGCGTCGAAGTGGAAGTGTGACGGTGTGGGCAGCCATTTCATGGCACTCTGCTGGACCCATCATTACTCTCAAAGGCCGTGTTACAGCCAACGATAATGTGAACATTTTAGGTGATCAGGTACATCTCATGATTGAAATGTTGTTCCCCAACAATGATGCCATATTTTAGGACGATAATGCACCCATTCACACAGCCAGAACAGTGCAATCGTGGTATGAGGAGCGGGATTGGAGCACAGACTCCGGAGCACATTTCCGCCTCCCTAATCACTTGCAGCAGTTAGAAGAGGTTTTGATCGAAGAGTGGCGTAACATTCCACTGGAGACTTTACAATCATTATATGCCAATATTCCACGAAGGATCGCAGCTGGATTAAGGGCAAATGGGGGTCCAACCCATTATTAACAAACCATTCCCAAGTAAGTACAGATGTTCACATTATTTTGCTCATCCCCTGTAGATTTCCCCCTCATCATGCCTGGAGTTAACATAATAACTCAACATTTTTGCAACTGTCCTGAGAACGCATTTGGTCCTGTTCGTCCGCGGATGAAACAGACTCGTCCATAGCTTCCATTTACTCAACACGTGGCACAGTTGCTTCATCAAATCCGAGACAAAGTTTGTAGCCTGGTCCGTAAATACGGTATCAGGTGTCCCAAACGTCAGTATCCAGTTGTTCACAATTGACTGCGCCACCTTGATAGCTCATTGGCTGTCATCGTTAGCATTGCCAAAAAATTCAGAAAGATGGTTGAGGTTAATGAGAACATACCTATTCCCTGCATGTGTTTTATTCTATTGTCCAATGATATCCAGCTCCAACACAAGAAATGGGCTGGACGCCTCTCGTAATCTTTGCAACAGCACTTTCTGATGTGCAATGCCCTTTGCACTCACGACACACAACCCCTAACATCCTGCTCCACACCGCACTTCTTCTTTCTCCGCTACAACTACTCTGCTACATGTCTGTCTGTCACACATTGCCCTCCATGACCCTCCAACATATTGTGGTCACGGACTTGCTGCAAAACGTCCTTCTGAAAACCTGCCAGAACCTCCACAGGCAACACCTCATCGATCTATACAACAAACCCTCATGAGTAACACAATGTGGATGTGACTTAAACGCCTGCCACTCTTTATTCTTTGCCTGCGCCCCCTGCCACTCCTTCACGTTCTTCCCTAACGTCCTCCACATTGGTACATAATGACTTAGTGCATCTGCATTTGCATGTTGTTTCCCTGGCTTATGGCTTACCCCGTACTCGAATTCACTAAGCTTGTGCCCCCGGTAGCTGAGTGGTCAGCACGACAGAATGTCAATCCTACGGGCTCGGGTTCGATTCCCGGCTGGGTCGGAGATTTTCTCCACTCAGGGACTGGGTGTTGTGTTGTTCTAATCATCATCATTTCATCGCCATCGACGCCCAAGTCACCGAAGTGGCGTCAAATCGAAAGACTTGCACCTGGCGAACGGTCTACCCGACGGCAGGCCCTAGTCACACGACATTAAGTGCCCATGTACTAGACAAATCTTTTAAACCAAGCGACCATTTCAATGAGACATGGTCTGTCATGACCTTAAATTTCCTACCATACAGGTAACATCGGAAATACGTAATACCACATTTGATCATCAAAATCTGTTTCTCAGGCATTTAGTAGTTACACTTCCCATTGTTTAACTGCCTCGAAGTGCAAGCTTCCATAATTTCTTAACCATCTACCATCTGTCCCAAAACGTAACAGACTGCTTCATTTGAACTGTCACAAGGAAGGGTAAACTTTTTCTAGAAAACTGGGAAAACCAGTACTGGATGGGAAATCAATATTTCTTTCAATTTTTCAAATGCCACTTCAAATTTATGCCACCAATATAATTTCATCCCCGTTTTCATTAGGTTCTTCGAGGGTTCAGCATCTTTTTTGGAAAAGTCCCACAAAAACTGCCTATAATAAGTACAACGATGAACGACCTGCGTAGTTGTTCACAGTGACATAAACTTTTTAGCTGCGTCTATAAGATGAGGATCGGTCTGAACGTCACATTCACCAGTTATGTGCGCCAGATAGTTTACCTCATTTTGCACAAAATGACACCCTTGCTTAATGTCAAATGTGCCGATTGTAGTCTTAAAGACATCCTCCAAACGTCTCGCATCCTTTGAAAAGACATTTGTATCACCTAGATACATTATACAAGTTTTTGGTTTTAATCCTCACAGTGCGCCATCTAACAACTGCCGAGAAGTTGCCGGTGCGTTCTTCAGTCCAAACACCAGGTGCTTGTCATGACTGTGCACACACAGTACTGTAAATGCTGTTTTTGGCATATGCTCAGGAGCCACTTCCAATTGATGGTGTCCCCTCCTGAGATCCACAGTTGTAAAGCACCGACACTGACCCGGATTATCTGAAGTTGCCGGCCGCTGGTGGCCGAGCGGTTCTGGCGCTACAGTCTGGAACCGCGCGACAGCTACGGTCGCAGGTTCGAATCCTGCCTCGGGCATGGATGTTTGTGTTGTCCTTAGGTTAGTTAGGTTTAAGTAGTTCTAAGTTCTAGGGGATTTATGACCTCAGCAGTTGAGTCCCATAGTGCTCAGAACCGTTTATCTGAAGTTCCTGTCATGTTAGTAATTGGGCAAGCATCCGAAATGGTTCACGCATTTAGGTAGCTGTAGGCACAGCAAAATCTGTATTTCTTTGTTCCATTCACCGCCTTGTTCAGCACTACCACTATGTACGTTTTCCAGAGGCTACCATTCGGTTCTATGACCCAGTCCCATAGCTGTTGCTCAATAAACTCTTCTACTAATGGCTGCAGTTGCTTTGCTATACAGTTTGTGTCACCGGGGTTACTTCTTACCCTCCATCTGCACAAAATAAACCACTGAACCTTAACATCAAGTCTTCATAGCCTTTCAATCACTGCCCTACAAGGGACCCACTATCACTCATAACTCTTGTGAAACCTATTGAGGTCCTCATCTTCCAAGACCTGTAGAATGACTATTACTGCACCCTTTGACAGAGTCACCTTCCCTCTCCCAAAGCCATCAATACTAACCAGAATCATCCATTCCCCATTAACGTCACTAACATGCAATCCCTGAACTTAGTCTTACCAACAAAAACTCTAGTAGTGCCTTATCCAATGAATCCACACTTTAATTCGCAACCCCATGTAACCTATACCACGGTTGCCCCAGTCTCCTCTTACCCAGCAGATCCAGACTGATAACGGACACATGTGCCCCCATGTGTACCAAAAATTTCTGTTTCCTGTCACTCACCATGCCCACTAAGCAACTTCCCATGTGTGCATTAACTTGTGCAGTGTTATGATCTATCAGGTCTGCCTTCTGACAACTGAGGCACTTCCATTTGCATTTTTACGGCGGCTTCCCATCTTTCATACTTCTACAATCAAATGCCAGGTGGCCCACTCTGCCATATGCATATTACTGCGGCTGTCTACATTGCTTCCTCATATGCACCCGCCCCACTATAGCACTTGATTTCAGAAGCCAACACTCGGTGGTCCATTCGTTGCTTTGTTTGCAATATCCACCTCCTGTACACGTGTTACATTCCTAAGAGCTCCTCCGTAGTAACATCTGTGCAGGTATATCATGCAGAAAAACGCCCACTGCTCTATTTACCGTCATATATCCTTCTGTTCTCCTTTTGAATTCTAGTCAAGAAAGCCTCCAAAGATCTACTGCCCTTCGTTGACAAAGTACTTAGTTACTCCCGAAAAAAACGGCGGAGTATTTTGCTTTTGATAGCGCTGACACAGTCTGGCGGCCCTCTCCTGAAACGTTTGTGCTTTACTCAAGTCTCATGGTACGAAACATAAGCATTGACGTCGCTTGCCGAAAGAATACAATTCCGTTTGACCACCCTTGCGCTTCTGTAGCTTCCTTAAAATCCTTAATAAAAACTGTCACGTCATCCGTTGCCTTGCCCAAGAAGGGATTAATTAATGCGACCACTGCCGCGTTATATGGAACACAACGCACTCTCAATACACATTTATTTTTGCCTTACTCCACTTGCAGCTCAACATGATTCGTTTTCCCAGCCTCTAACTCACGATTAAGTTCGTAATTCCTCTGCTTCTCGTTCTTCAGTTCCTCTGTTACTGCGTGCACTTGCTGAGCTAAAGCAGCAACTAAATCCACGACAGTATTGGCACGTGCTTCTGTCCGTCTGCGTACGCTGTTTCTGCCTTAATTTGTTTTGAGAAAAAAAAAAAAGAGACCGTCTCCCGTTTAAACGGCACACCCCCCTCCACACACACACACACACACACACACACACACACATACACAGACAAATACCATAAATTAGTTTTTCCTACAAATCATCGCCCATCGGCACTCGGTATAGCTATTATACCCAGATGACGAATTCGCGCACACACGGAACAAGTAGCTGATACAGTTCTGGTTACACAGCAGATGACGCTCACATAAATTACAGAATGGACACCTCACTAACACTAAATTATCTTCTTCACCATTATCTCCACAGAAGGAGAAGTGCACGGATTCTGTGGTCTGCCTAAAGTAACTCTAAACATCGCGTATCCTACCGTAGGCACTTAACTCTGACACCAAGAATAAACACCAAAATTAAAATAAGTAAAACTAGTCTCACCGAACCACACTGAACTGAGCAGAAGCCACAAGAACTTTGTCGAGCACTGCGAGATCGCACCCTGGTTCCGCCCTTGTAGAAGGCAGTTTGCAGTCCATCTGACGAAGCCACCCAAGGATTGGAGGATGGCAACCCCCCTGCTCCCTGCAACCGTACAGCGCCAAGTTTTGCACCCACTTAACGATGGTTGTGGTGCGTCCGCGCAGCAGACATTGATGGTTGATTCAGCAGGCAGGTTGGCTGCCTAAATTCAGATCAGATGGCCTTCGCAGTTGACCTGCAACTTAAATAATCGTCCTTCTCTCTGTTTCAGACATGGACAGAATGGCGACACGACTGCCTGCCTTGACCAATTGGGCTTCCTTATTAATGCTCCTTTTCTTACACCTCTGATGTGGTCCCTCTGGAGGTAATTTTTCAGCTTGCTTCATCCCCATCATACAGGATCTTAGTTGCCATCATAACTGTAACGTACCAGTTTTTCTTAGCACGCCAGTGTCATGTGTTGCGACTGGTTATTCCACACCTAAAATGCTTTTTTATTCCAGTCTCTGATCACAATTGAATTCTTTAGACGATTACCGGTTTCAGTCTGTAATGACCATCCTCAGATCTTTTTTACACCATGTCCTAAAGTGTCCTAAAGTATTCCACACCTATCTCTTTACAGTGCCCAATTGGCCGCGCTTCCTCGCCTGATAGTGGTGCCATAAACCTGTCTCGCAGAACCGTTTGCTTATCTGTGCTGGCGTAAGCTGGCGCCAGCACACCATGCGGCATAGAGGTCACAAGAAAATCGATCGAGACCAATGACAGACCAAGCGGGAACGCGCCGCCAACAACCTCTCGGCCATCGCCGCTGACAGAGGGTTAGTTCATTCAGTTAGTTCGAGTCTGTATGCCGTGCGAGTTCCAGCGTGTCACCAAGACAGAGCCGCAGTCACAGCCTCTAGTTTAGAATCAGGTACCACATAGCGAACGCAATAGTGTTCATAGCGGACTTTATATTTCTATAGCAGTAAGGCTACAGAGGACTATATAAGAGAGCATGTACCACAGTAAAAGGACGCTTAAGTTACGTAGCTCTTTCTTTATGAATAAAGAACCCAGTTACCAATTGCGTGCAGTTTGTGTTATAGAAGGAGGATACTGGCCATCAACCAACATCCTCTCCTTGCTTCCCACGGTACAGCTCTACAGAGACAACGAGACGACATAAAAGCAGCTAACGAGGATTCAACAGTATCAATTGGTCCCTTGTATTCTACCTTTCAGCCATAGCTGTGCAAATTTGTACGACGTTTTTCGTAGAACAACGTTAAAACCGTAACACGACAACTGGATCCGAGATGATCACTTTCATTACAAAGGAAGCAGGTTCATTCTTGCACTGCATACATAACATTAATCCGGTAGCCACAAGCATCGAAGTGTGAAGGAATATGCTTTTGAACAAACATACCTACGATCCCAACACCTCTGTAACATTGCAAGCAATGTGAGCTGACCAGCGTTCCCACCATATATGTGGGACGCCTCAAAAAAGAAGCAACGCCGCATTAAGAAATGAATCGTCCACTTCGGGTGGAAGATTGTAAACTCTAACCGGAAGATAATCGATCGCCGCATCTGAAAGAAGGGCTGGACTCACGGAGCCATCACGATGTGTCGACATCACCTGAGAACTAACCCGAGAGGGAAGCCGGTCTACTTGCAAGGAAACTTGAAATTTCACATAATATGCAGACGAATCAAAACCAAAATAATCAGTATCTACCTGAGCAGATGTAATTCGAATCGTATCGAGCAACCAATGATGAATTTCTAAACAGGATGGTTAAATACGACACATGGTCTTGTCAAATTGAAACGAACGATACCCCGACAAGGAATATTCTTGGGGGACTCGACAAACATCATGGCGCAAGCAGAAAACGTCACCGCCAGAGAACAAGCCAACAACGACCTCCACCAGGCAACAACAATGCGACACCGGCCGATACACACAGTGCACAGAAGTTCGACACACGTGGCGCTGAGGTATGGGTGGATGGAAGAACAACCTGCTCGCTCGACGGACAAGGCGGACATACTACGATCATGTTTCCCGACAGCAGCCGATATGTCAACCTTTGGCACCGATAACAGCGAAAAGGCGTTGTAGCGTGGAAGCAATGAGCCCTTAGCAGGTCGCTAGACGGAGTTGGAAACACATCTGCACATAAAAGTCACATAATTCCCGTAAATTCCGGGTAGGATGCCTATGACCTCTGAAGCCACGTTCAGTCACATCCAAAATGTATTTGATCGTGTTCGGCACAGATCTGACGAGTTGGGGAGGCCAGTACATCAGTTGGAACTCGTCACTGAGTTCCTCAAACCACTCCATAACACTTCTGGCCTTGTCACATGGCGCATATGTAGTTGAAAAATTCGACTGCTGTCGGGAAACATAATCGACATGAAGGGGTGTACGTGGTGTGCAACCAGTTTACTGTACTCCTTGGCCGTCATGGAGTCTTGCACGAGCTACATTGCTCCAATGGATGCACACGTGAATGTTCCACAGAGCATTATGGAAACCCACCAGCTTGTCTTCGTCCTGTGATACAGATGTTAAGAAGCTGTTCCCCTGCAAGATGACGCATTCGCGCACTCCCACCGGCATGATGAAGAAGGTATCGGGGTTCATCAGACCACGCTACGCTTCCAGCGCTGATGGTCACGTGCACATTTCTGTCATTTTTGCCGACGTCGTGTTGTTGACATTGGTACATGCCTGGATAGTCGGCCGCAGAGGCCCACGTTAGGAGTGTTGGGTGCACTGCGTGTTCAGACACACTTTTACTCTGACCTGCTTTAAAGTCCGATGTTACTTGCACCACAGTTGGTTGCCTGTCCCGTTTTACCAGTCCTCCCGGCTTGCGACGTCTGACATCCCTAACGTGGGGTGGCCGCCCAACCACACAATGTCTGGACGTGGTTTCAGGTTGGTTTCGCCACGTGTTGAAGGCACTCACTCCTCGAACACCGACAGGTCGTGCAGTTTCCGAGCCTCTGCGCTGTCACAGTCTGTCGTCGGTCAGACTCACATGGGTCGCGCACCTTCCGCATTTTGCACACGGACAGCACGCTCTGATACCATGCACAGTGTGTGTGTCTGATTAGCAGTCATTCCTCGCCAGGTGAGGCTGCTATCGCCTCGACCTGTTTATACTGATAGCAGGTCGGTGTCCATAATCTTCTGGCTGATCAGTGTAGGTTCCTGTGTACATTCCGAAGTGCTCCACGATGTGATGATGATGCCAGCTCCTCGTTTTAATACATGCGTTATCAAAATGCACTCGATCTCATTTTGCTTGATAAACTTTTCTCTTGAAACTGAATGAGAAAGCGCATACCGACCTGCAAATGCGTAATTTTTTGTTGACCTTTATTTGTAACCGAAACGTGCACAGGACTGCACTGCACTTGAATACAATGATCACACTGGCTGAAACGTCAACATGTTTTTATTTTCATCTTACAACATCAAAATAACGTATCACTGTGGGGCAATGCTTTACTATCTAATATCCTGTAATAAATAAAAATTGTGGTGTTGAGTAGCTATATCAGCAGCACATACTAATCATACCGTCTCTTTTATCACTTAGCGCAATACCTCATTCTCCCTGTGTAACTAGGAACATTAATTACCCTCACTGCCATCGATAGTCATGCATCAAGCAATCTCTACTACACATTTACTATATTAATGAATACTATCACAGCCCACCTTGTGGGTGAAATTTTTCAGTGGTAGCTGAAAAGCCACCACTTTATATCTCTTCACACTGGATCAAATTCGAACTCGAAAGCAGTTTACAACTATTTACTGGAAATCCCTTACCCAGAACATGCAGAAGTATCTGAAAACTGTAGCACCACACGAGAATGTTACATAGGCGCAGCATTAATACTTACGATAGTAGGAATTTTAATAAGTCGATTTTTGCGTCGTGTGTATGGTCCGCCACACAGGATGCCACAGTGCGGTGAGTCAGCGGAACCGGGCGTGATGACAAAGCAGCAGGCGTCAGCAGTGGTCGGCAGGGGCTGATAAGCTCCCAACCCTGCCACAGCCACAGCCGACTGAAAACGCCCCTGTAACCTGGAACGTAGCCGTCGAACAAATTGGCCGATTTGAATTCGCACTGAGCTAGAGCAGTCCACACACCCACAGCAATCATTAAAACTGAAGACGTAAACTGACCAACGGAATGGTGAAAAATTGCGAATCGTCAGGCTGCAATGCTTTTAATGTTTGCCAATTTATATTTACAGCTGTATATGTGTCTACATCTGCAAAATTACTCCGCAGGTCAGTGAACAGTGAGTGGCAGAGGGCACCTTGTACCACTGCTAGATACTCCTTTTCTTCTAAATTCAGAGCACCTTCACGCCTTCCGTTAACGGCACAGTAAAAGCAATCGTTTTCAGTGAACATTTTTGCGAGAGGCGCACCTTGTTCCTTTTCCTGCTCCCTGAAGCAAACATCTTTACTGTCACCCTACATAGAACAACTGTGTTGCTGACGTTTATCTTGCGTACCTAATTTCATGAAATCATACCCAACTACGATAGCCTCATAGACTTAAATAGTGAATATATAACAAGAAAAAACACATGTAAAATATAAAAGACGTTTCATTTACTGTGAAACGTGGCAACGAAAACCGTTTCTCACAGAAAGATTCTTTCACTGTGAGCATTGTCTGCAGGTTCGTACGGCACAAGTTAGCTCTGTCGAACGGTAACTTTCTTCTGGAAAGGAGGAAAGCTCAGGAAAGTTTTTACTGTGAGAACGAAAGTCATGCAGTGTTAGGGGGAATTTATTGTGCTTCTCTTTTTTTCTTTTTTAGTTACATTCCGCAAATGTAGGTAGCGAGACCTCAGCGAGAGTGCTTTGTCCACAACCGAAATGCCGCCACAACAGCTAATAGGTCAGTGTGGCTACGCCTACCCAAATTTATCCTCCGAATAAATTCTCTCTGAAATGCATCGATTCCTGCAATGCTAGTTTACTTCCGTACAAAATGGTTTTAGTTGTATCGTGTTTGCTCAACGACTCCACACGTGGTGATAAATGGCAGCTGAGGCATCTGTTAATTCGGCTAAATTTTAGGTACATGCTCCTCTTGCGTTTGATTAACATCACGTTCACTCCAAATTTTAATTGATCCTCATAAATCTCGGTGAACATACATTAAAATTACACTGTCGCCACTCCGAAAGGAAAAGACGTTAATACCACATGAAAGAAATCGTAGTTTAATAAAGAGCACTAGAGTAGGCTCACTTTATTCTACCAGTTCACCGACATTTTCTCACTTCGAAGATTTCAATATTAACACTAAATCTAAGTATAGCGAAAGGTACATGATAGTCGAAGACATTGCCAATCCTATCACGCAAAAATCGAATTCAATAAACTCCTTCTTTTTTTTCTTTTTTCTTTTTGTGCATTAGGTCCTTCTAGTCCCCCAAGCTCCATTCTTCATTTTTTTTCGACTTGATTCTTTTTGCATTCTTCAAACCGAGCGAGGCGGCACAGTGCTCATCTCACTGGACTCGCATTCAGGAGGGTGACGGTTCAAACCCCGCGATTATTCTGAATCGCTCCAAGCCAATGCTGGGATGATTCCTTTGAAAATGTGCGGCCGATTTCCTTTCCCACACTCAACAACCCTACCTCGTGCTCCGTCTATAACGACCTTTGCTTGACGGGACGTTACACCACAATCTTCCTTCCTGCCTTCTCCAACTCTTGAGACGATTTTCATCCCAAATCTTTCTTTCTCCAATACGTCGCCTTCCCTTATATTAATTCTTACCAAGAGTCACTTGACCTCTTCAATCAAGGAGTTAATGTTACGTCGTTCAGTCTGTTTGCCATCGATTGCCAACAATGCCACAAAATAACTTAATAATAAGAACTCGCTGCCATATAGATAATCCAGTTTAACTGTTATGCCGCAGTAATTCATTTTAAGGCTCTTAGATACGCAGTTTGTATTGCAGGTGTTCAAAGTTACACCGTAAGCTCTATCTACCTCTCCATTTTTTTAATTACCCGTTTCTTCTTGAAAGTCCAATCACTTGTTGCTTTTCTGCTACTCACACCTCTAGTGATACGTTATTACAGTAGGCTATTCTTTCTCTCGATAGGTTTAGAGAATGACTTCGTCTGTCGTAAAACCTAGATAAAACTGTTGTGTATTTCAGAATGTGTGTCCGTCACTTTTCGAAGAATGTAACACTTACACAGGAGAAAAATGTAAGTGGACTCTGTCTCTGAGTCTACAGCAAACTGTACATCTACATCTACATGGATACTCTGCAAATCACATTTAAGTGCCTGGCAGAGGGTTCATCGAACCACCTTCACAATTCTCTATTATTCCTATCTCGTATAGCGCGCGGAAACAGTGAACACCTGTATCTTTCGTAAGAGCTCTGATTTCCCTTATTTTATCACGGTGATCGTTCCTCCCTATGTAAGTCGGTGTCAAAAAATATTTTCGCATTAGGAGGAGAAAGTTGGTGATTGGAATTTCGTGAGAAGACTCCGTCGCAACGAAAAACACCTTTCTTTTAATGATGTCCATCCCAAATCCTGTATTATTTCTGTGACACTCTCTCCCATATTTCGCGATAATACAAAACTTGCTGCCTTTCTTTGAACTTTTTCGATGTACTCAGTCAGTCGTACCTGGTAAGGATCCCACACCGTGCAGCAGTATTCTAAAAGAGACGGACAAGCGTAGTGTAGGCAGTCTCGTTAGTAGGTCGGTTACATTTTCTAAGTGTCCTGCCAATGAAACGCAGTCTTTGGTTAGCCTTCCCCGCAACACTTTCTATGTGTTCCTTCCAGTTTAAATTGTTCGTAACTGTAATACCTAGGTATTTAGTTGAATTTACGGCTTTTAGATTAGACTGATTTATCGTGTAACCGAAGTTTAACGCGTTCCTTTTAGCAGTCATGTGGATGATCTCACACTTTTTGTTATTTAAGGTCAACTGCCACTTATCGCACCATTCAGATATTTCTTCTAAATAGTTTTTCAGTTTGTTTTTATCTTCTGATGACTTTATTAGTCGATAAACGACAGCATCATCTCCAAACAACCGAAGACGGCTGCTCAAATTGTCTCCTAAATCGTTTATATAGATAAGGAACAGCAAAGGGCCTATAACACTACCTTGGGGAACGCCAGAAATCACTTCTGTTTTACTCGATGTACTGTAACTGTCTAGTCGGTTCGCCGTTACGTTGAAAGAAAGTTACTACGACCGCCATTACATCAATTCCATGGAGTAACTGTGGTTTTCCAAATCATTAATGATTTACTTTACTTCAACAAAGAATTAATAATTTGCATCATACACAACAGGAAAAGTATGTGACCAAGCAATGTTTAAAACGCTCAATCGATAACGTTTGTTCCTGAGTTATAGTGTCAAAATAATACTAGCAACTGAGTTTGAAAATGTTTGTAGTAAAAGATAAAGCGCCTGGCAAAATGACGCTGTCCTTGCGCAATAATTATTGTCCCATGTGCGGGAGAGCCGGAGAAACGTATGGTTCGACTTCACGTATCTAAGTTTTCTTAAAAGCGGGACATAAACTCCACTTGGAACTGGTCAGCCACATCGTACACACACGTAGGTGGCTGTTTAACTACACACATTGATTGTACAGTAAATATTGTATAGGAAATGAGCCAAGTAAAGGGGGAAATTGTATACTTTGCAAAATAAGGAGGGCTGAGAGGTTCGCCAGGGCGGGAAACGGACGCCTTTAATGCTGCTACTTTCTGGTTCGCGCTTTTACAGTTCTCTCTCAAGTAATACATCCAATAAATCGTTATTACTTTTCGCCAATTTTAGTATTACAACACTTCTTATCTACCTTGTGGTTTGGCATCGCGTATCGAAGAGTCTTTCTTGAACTCCTTTCAACAGCTTTAATATCTTCACAAAAGAGACTTTCTATCTTGCACTTTAATTCGCAGGAGCCCGGATACGCCTGCGAAACGCAAAATGAATACTAACGACATTGCCGGCGGTGCTTCATTCAGGTTTATTGCAAGTAATGCCTGGCTCGTTATGTGTCTTGCAGGCAAGTGATGAATCAGAGAATCATCTCGCTTTCTTCGCCCTTTCTCAGCTTCGCGAGGACTCGGCGAGTGCCTAAGTAGGCGTACCGCATAAAGTTTCAGAACAACACACGAAACGCTATTGATTGGCGACTCCATGTTGTCTTGTGCACTACGACCAGATAACAGGTATACTTGAAAAAAGAGACAGCATTGGTCGTATATTTTTTACTATTGCAAAATCGATTTTCTGTCACTGAGTGACCATCTTCAGTGCTATATTGTATAACTTAAATTGGGATGCACTGTTGTCACTAAGCTTACGGCAATCACATAGACTGACTATGTGATTGCCGTAAGCTTAGTGACAACAGTGCATCCCAATTTAAGTTATACAATATAGCACTCAAGATGGTCACTCAGTGACAGAAAATCTATTTTGCAATAGTAAAAAATATACGACCAATGCTGTCTCTTTTTTCAAGTATACACGAAACGCTGGTAAGAAGCCAGTAATATGGCAATTTGTTCAACGATAGTACTTTTATATTATCAAAAAATAAAAAAAGAATGTCAGGTCTACACGTCCTGCAAAAACCTACCTTCGCGGCAGTACTTCAAAGGAAACAATAATGTCTAAAGTTACCGTATAGCTAATTGAAACGCAACACGTAAACTGACTTCATGTCTCCATATTTAGTATTTGAAATTCCCGCACCACACACTTTTGGAAATTTCGTGTATCGCGGGTTTCTACTGGAAGGGTACAGTACTGCCCGACATAGATGTACAACATAGTTAGTTGTTCTTGTCACAACACCGTTTATTGTATAATAACACCATTATATTTAATACACCGAAGCCGGAGACCAATGCAAGAAAGAAAGAAGGGCAATTTGTATGTTTAATTATTCATATGTGCACTTTCTTAAAATAGATCCCTGAATCCAGTTTGGTAATGTTTGTGAACAATGAATGGCTGGTCGTCTGCTGACCACAGATAGTGAAGGTAGATTCTATAATCATCTTTGAGACGTTTCTCTGGTCACCTTCGGCCGAACCAAAGAGAGGAAGTATACCAGAGCACTAGAGGGCCTGGAATGTGGCTGACCAATACGGTGGCAAGGTCCTCCCCCACTTCTGCGGAAGCGCGGGATGACCGGATGAACGGCCGTGATTCAGCACTGGTTCCTGGAGGTGTGAAGACCTGGTCTGTGTGTGCTCCAGAAAAACAAATTTAAATGATAATAGTATGCATGTGGAATATTTAAGAGAAGATAAAAAGCACTCCGCCTTCAGGCCACGAGTGCCCTACCGGGACCATCCGACCGCCGTGTCATCCTCATGGAGGATGCGGATAGGAGGGGCGTGGGGTCAGCACGCCGCTCTCCCGGTCGTTACGATGGTATTCTTGACCGGAGCCGCTACTATTCGGTCGAGTAGCTCCTCAATTGGCATCATGAGGCTGAGTGCACCCCGAAAAACGGCAACAGCGCATGCGGCCTGGATGGTCACCTATCCAAGTGCGGACCACGCCCGACAGCGCTTAACTTCGGTGATCTCACGGGAACTGGTGTATTCACTGCAGTAAGACCGTTGCCATTTAAGAGTAGATAAACTAATGTTCCCCGTATGGTAGTATTATGGTGAAATAATCGCGTCTGTAAATCTAAGTTAAAATAATAAGGATTTCCATGCGCAGAAATTGAATTGGAGACAAGCACTTCCACGTGGTGAGTACAGTGTGAGTCTCGACCTGATTATGAGACAATAAAAAGAAGTAGAAGTGCTTGTCCTAGCATTCAGTTGAGGATCCGTTTGTGAGATAAATAAGATACCAAACCTTCCATTATGAAATACATTCGAGTGACGCCAGATTGATATTCAGATACTCTGAGAGTGAATTGAGGTGAGTCAACCATCTACCCAGCAACACCATGTGGGTTGCATTGCACAATCAGATGTGCATAAATCCTGCAGAGTTTGTGATAGGAAAATTATTACGTGGGTCAGTGACATGTGAATCTGGGATGATTATTGTTTGATGTGGGAAAGCAGAACGAGAAGATAACCAAACATTTTGTTTTTGAGATGTGTTTTATACTGCCAGTGTGATTTATTTTGTGTATTTAATCTGCGTGATTTGCATGAGACAGTAGCGAATTAGTTTCAAATACGGTGGGTCAAGCATGATTTTTCCTAGTACAGCAGGAAAGTCCGTTATGTTGCTAATGAATGGGGTTAAGAGAGTGTGGGAGAGAATGAAGTAGCGAAAGATTCCTTACAAATCCAGAAAGTGCACAGTAGCAATAAACAGAAACATTACGAGACCATAGAACAGTAAAATACTTATGTCACGTCATGCCCATTGGGTGGAGACTCCCTTGTTTAACTGTTGTGTTTAAGTGTAACGCAAGAAATTTTGCAACATTAGCGTGAAAGAATTTATTGTAATAAAAGAGGAGATTTGTTTCATAACAAATGAGGTCTTGATTATTGAATTGTGGGTATTTTACCATGACCTCCATTTTCTTGCTGGGATGTCCAAGCTTTGATTAAAATATATACCACAGAAAGGAAATGTGGTCTTGCCAGGGTGGAGTGAGTCCATCAGAAATGTGCACAAGCTATTAGCCAGAGGCGTTATCCATTCCGTTGCGTTAAGAAGTAAGGACGAGAATAAAGTATAGCTTAACTGATAGGCACTAGGGCTCGCATTTCAAGCATAGTTGCTGTGGGTATGATAAATCATGAAAATATTTGAGATGTACGAATAATACACTACTCGTCATTAAAATTGCTACACCACGAAGATTACGTGCTACAGACGCGAAATTTAACCGACAGGAAGAAGATGCTGTGATATGCAAATGATTAGCTTTTCAGAGCATTCACACAAGGTTGGCGCCGGTGGCGACACCTACAACGTGGTGACATGAGGAAAGTTTCCAACCGATTTCTCATACACAAACAGCAGTTGACCGGCGTTGCCTGGTGAAACGTCGTTGTGATACTTCGTGTAAGGAGGAGAAATGCGTACCATCACGTTTCCGACTGTGATATAGATCGGATTGTAGCCTATCGCGATTGAGGTTTATCGTATCGCGACATTGCTGCTCGCGTTGGTAGAGATCCAATGACTGTTAGCAGAATATGGAGGGTAATACGGAACGCCGTGTGGATCCGACTAGCAGTCGAGATGACAGGCATCTTATCCGGATGGCTGTAGCGGATCGTGCAGCCACATCCCGATCCCTGAGTCAACAGACGGGGACGTTTGCAAGACAACAACCATCTGCACAAACAGTTCGACGACGTTTACAGCAGCATCACTATCAGCTCGGAGACCATGGCTGCGGTTACCCTTGACGATGCATCACAGACAGGAGCGCCTGCGATGGTGTACTCAACGACGAACCTGGGTTCACGAATGGCAAAACGTCATTTTTTTGGATGAATCCAGGTTCTGTTTACAGCATCATGATGGTCGCATCCGTGATTGGCGACATAGTGGTGAACGCACATTGGAAGCGTGTATTTGTCATCGCCATACTGGCGTATCACCCGGCGTGATGGTATGGGGTGCCGTTAGTTAAAAAAAAATGGTTCAAATGGCTCTGAGCACTATGGGACTTAACTTCTAAGGTCATCAGTCCCTTAGAACTTAGAACTACTTAAACCTAACTAACCTAAGGACATCACACACATCCATGCCCGAGGCAGAATTCGAACCTGCGACCGTAGCGGTCGCGCAGTTCCAGACTGTAGCGCTTAGAACCGCTCGGCCACTCCGGCCGGCGCCGTTAGTTACACGTCTCGGTCACCTCTTGTTCGTATTGACTGCACTTTGAACAGTGGGCGTTACATTTCAGATGTGTTACGACCCGTGGCTCTACTCTTTATTTGATACCTGCGAAACCCTACAGTTCAGCAGGATAATGCATGACCGAATGTTGCATGTCCTGTACAGGCCTCTCTGGATACAGAAAATGTTCGACTGCTGCCCTGGCCAGCACATTCTCCAGATCTCTCACCAACTGAAAACGTCTGGTCAATGGTGGCCGAGCAACTGGCTCGTCACAATACGCCAGTCACTACTCTTGATGAATGTAGAATGATGAGGTATCGTGTTGAAGCTGCATGGGCAGCTGTACTTGTACGCGCCATCCAAGCTCTGTTTGACTCAATGCCCAGGCGTATCAAGGCCGTTATTACGGCCAGAGGTGGTTGTTCTGGGTACTGATTTCTCAGGATCTATGCACCCAAATTGTAATCGTATGTCAGTTCTAGTATAATATATTTGTCCAATGACTACCCGTTTATCATCTGCATTTCTTCTTGGTGTAGCAATTTTAATGGCCAGTAGTGTACTTGCAATCGCCTGGCAGGCCACTCACCTAGTAGGCCTGACTGCTAGATGCCACAGAATGGGGTAGGAACCTCCCACTACGTGTCTGCCGTCATGTTTTCTTATACCCTTGTACGGAGTTAGAGTGTGACGAACAACAAAGGCGCTCAGTAAAATTTATAAACTTTTCCAGACCTGCTGTGGATATACACTCCTGGAAATGGAAAAAAGAACACATTGACACCGGTGTGTCAGACCCACCATACTTGCTCCGGACACTGCGAGAGGGCTGTACAAGCAATGATCACACGCACGGCACAGCGGACACACCAGGAACCGCGGTGTTGGCCGTCGAATGGCGCTAGCTGCGCAGCATTTGTGCACCGCCGCCGTCAGTGTCAGCCAGTTTGCCGTGGCATACGGAGCTCCATCGCAGTCTTTAACACTGGTAGCATGCCGCGACAGCGTGGACGTGAACCGTATGTGCAGTTGACGGACTTTGAGCGTGGGCGTATAGTGGGCATGCGGGAGGCCGGGTGGACGTACCGCCGAATTGCTCAACACGTGGGGCGTGAGGTCTCCACAGTACATCGATGTTGTCGCCAGTGGTCGGCGGAAGGTGCACGTGCCCGTCGACCTGGGACCGGACCGCAGCGACGCACGGATGCACGCCAAGACCGTAGGATCCTACGCAGTGCCGTAGGGGACCGCACCGCCACTTCCCAGCAAATTAGGGACACTGTTGCTCCTGGGGTATCGGCGAGGACCATTCGCAACCATCTCCAAGAAGCTGGGCTACGGTCCCGCACACCGTTAGGCCGTCTTCTGCTCACGCCCCAACATCGTGCAGCCCGCCTCCAGTGGCGTCGCGACAGGCGTGAATGGAGGGACGAATGGAGACGTGTCGTCTTCAGCGATGAGAGTCGCTTCTGCCTTGGTGCCAATGATGGTCGTATGCGTGTTTGGCGCCGTGCAGGTGAGCGCCACAATCAGGACTGCATACGACCGAGGCACACAGGGCCAACACCCGGCATCATGGTGTGGGGAGCGATCTCCTACACTGGCCGTACACCACTGGTGATCGTCGAGGGGACACTGAATAGTGCACGGTACATCCAAACCGTCATCGAACCCATCGTTCTACCATTCCTAGACCGGCAAGGGAACTTGCTGTTCCAACAGGACAATGCACGTCCGCATGTATCCCGTGCCACCCAACGTGCTCTAGAAGGTGTAAGTCAACTACCCTGGCCACCAAGATCTCCGGATCTGTCCCCCATTGAGCATGTTTGGGACTGGATGAAGCGTCGTCTCACGCGGTCTGCACGTCCAGCACGAACGCTGGTCCAACTGAGGCGCCAGGTGGAAATGGCATGGCAAGCCGTTCCACAGGACTACATCCAGCATCTCTACGATCGTCTCCATGGGAGAATAGCAGCCTCCATTGCTGCGAAAGGTGGATATACACTGTACTAGTGCCGACATTGTGCATGCTCTGTTGCCTGTGTCTATGTGCCTGTGGTTCTGTCAGTGTGATCATGTGATGTATCGGACCCCAGGAATGTGTCAATAAAGTTTCCCCTTCCTGGAACAATGAATTCACGGTGTTCTTATTTCAATTTCCAGGAGTGTAGTTAAAATGCCAAAAAGGTAGGCAACTGTAGGATGTACCGAATAAAGTTGGAAAGAGGAACACTAAGCTTTCCGTAGTAGACGTGTACCATAATGTCATACGGGACTGAGTAGTCATGTGAATTGTATCCTTTCCACGATAACATCATTCAGTGGCAGTCTGTTGCTCAAGTCACTTGACAGTGCAGTAACTTTTTTCCGTTCCTCGTAATTTAATTAATTTCTGTGTATCGGTTAAAAGTAATAAAAGTTTTGTTAAGTATCCCCACGATGACATCGGCCAGTCTCCAAGGGAGGCGCCACTTCCAAATAAATATTCTGTTGAACCTGTTCTTCCTTTCAGGAAATCCTCATTTGCATCACAGATGACAGTAGTGAACCCAAGCGAACGAACATTTTCAGGTACGTAGTTCGCCAGTATTCACCACGATTCGTTAGGGTCATTCGCTGTAGAGAACGGCAGAAAACGAACATGAGCGAACCAGCCCTATGACTCCTGTGTCATTTTTTATTTCTGTTTTTAATTTATTCATTTATCTTTACATCACTATGTAGGTTTAATTCAATAGGATAGTAGCTTCAGCCGCTAGGCAAAACCGATGTATTCAGGTAGGAGTTTTCTGATCCATTTGTTACCTGGTTCTTTCTAAGCTTTTTTTCCATTTCACTAAAGACCTAATTTGGCCTGCACTTCAATTTACTTGGTGTCTCATCATCTCCTAAGTTCGTGGGATACCGCGTACCTGTGCAGCTCGCCATCCTCGCCATCTTGCCACAGGTAGCAGCGACTCTTTACTCAAATTAGCGAATTATTCCAATATTCGCGTTAACAGAGATATTAAGGGAACCAAGTAGAATACACGGGCCTGCACTTGCAGATCCGGGCATAAATCGTTACACCTCTTAAAGTTCTTACGGCATTTCAGTGAAAAGTTTACTGCACATAGTATATATCAGAAGCCATATTGGTAGAAATTTTCATAGTTCTAGGTTTTCAAACTGAAAACATAAAAACATAGATATTAATATAATAAATAGTACTTTTTTAAAAAACAACTGAGCTCACAATTTACAGTACTGCTCGCAAAGTTGATCGGTATCCTTTGATTTGAAGTCGAGTGGAGGGTTTCAATAAGAGGCTTCGTAGACTCTTGGCTGCAGATATGTAGACCTTCGTTATCGGGTGAAGTTTTTAGGGCTCCCCGCGGTAGGTCACGGGTGTACTAAACAAAGCAAAACACTTGTGGAGTGGACATGAGGGCTTTTCAGGCTAGGCGGTAGGCTTAGGTACTCTGATGCGTTCGCCAGCGAACACGCATAAAGGGAAACCACACTGCATTAAGAGTAAGAACACTTTGAATGTCAAAATTTTATCAGCAAGTTGTCGAATTCACCGCCCTCCAGGAAAGATCTCACGCTCATATAACTCTTGGGACCTAGAGCTGGCTGAAATCCCAAGTAGAAGTGTCTGAGATATTTAGCGAGTCGTGGAACGTACACACATCAAAAAAGGTTTTTCATCACCTCGACTCCGAGAGCTCCGGAAACTGTAGAAAATTGGAATAGAGATCAACATAAACATCATTTCCACTCTTTTTTTATTGCTCATGAAAACCACGCATTGTGTGTTGTGCCACCATGCAGCGAGGCCTTCAGAGGTGGTGGTCCGGATTGCTGTACACACCGGCACCTCTGATACGTCCTCTTGCATTGATGATTCCCTGTATTCGTCATGGCATATTAGCCACAAGTTCATCAAGGCACTGTTGGTCCACATTGTCCCACTCCTCGACGGCGATTCGGAGTAGATCCCTCAGAGTGGTTGGTGGGTCGCGTCGTCCACAAACAGCCCATTTCAGTCTGTCTCAGGCATGTGCGATAGGGTTCATGTCTGGAGAACATGCTGGCCACTCTAGTCGAGCGATGTCGTTATCCTAAAGGAACTCTTAACAGGATGTGCACGGTGGGAGCGCCAATTTTCTTCCATGAATACGAATGGTTCGCCAATATGCTGCCGATATGATTGCACGATCAGTCGAAGGATGGCATTCACGTATCGTACAGCCGTTACGGCTCCTCCCATTACCACCAGCGGCGCACATCGGCCCCAGATAACGCCACTCCAAAACAGCAGGGAACCTCCACCTTGCTGTACTTGCAGGGCAGTGTGTCTAAGGCGTGCAGCCTAACCTGACAAAGTTGCCTCCAAAAACGTCTCGATTATCTGGTTGAAGGCATATGCGACACTCATCGGTGAAGAGAACGTGATGCCAATCCTGAGCAGCCCATTCG
Source organism: Schistocerca nitens (assembly GCF_023898315.1). Taxonomy (NCBI): domain Eukaryota; kingdom Metazoa; phylum Arthropoda; class Insecta; order Orthoptera; family Acrididae; genus Schistocerca; species Schistocerca nitens. The sequence goes on from NC_064617.1 coordinate 31,156,265, forward strand.
ACATGTTGTTGGGCGCATCTGTACCGCACTGCATGGTGTCGTGGTTGCAAAGGTGAACCTCGCCATGGACGTCGGGAATGAAGTTGCGAATCGTGCAGAGCATTGCACACAGTTTGAGTCGTAACACGACGTCTTGTGGCTGCACGGAAAGCATTATTCAATATGGTGGCGTTCCTGTCTCTCTGTATCTCCTCCATGTCCGAACAACATCGTTTTGGTTCATTCAGAGACGAACGGACAATTCCCTTGTTGAGAGCCCTTCCTGGCAGAAAGTAACAATGCGGACGCTATCGAACCGCCTTATTGACCGTCTAGGCAGAGTTGAACTACAGACAATACCAGCCGTGAACCTCCTTCCTGGTGAATCACTGTGACTGATCGGCTGTCGGTATCCCTCCGTCTAATAGGGGATGCTCATGCATCTATGGGCGGGTTTAGTGATATCTCTGAACAGTTAAAGGGACTGTCTCTGTGATACAATATCCAGTCAATGTCTATCTTCAGAAGTTCTGGGAACCAGGCTGACGCAAAACTTTTCTTGTTAAGTGTATATCGGAATGATAGATTAAGACGTCTTAGGAAGGGGTGAAGTTGCCAAGTAACATACAACAGATATAGGTGAAGCCAAATTAATTGTTGTACGTCTTTACCGGCCGCCCGATTCCGCTGTGACAGTTCCATAGTCATTCAGTGAAAGTCTATGGTCAGTAGACCCACATCATGCAATACCAGTTAGAGGCGACTTTAACCTACCGAGTAGATTCTGACGTTCATGATTATAGGGAGTACAGACAGACAGTCTTGAGAAGCATTTTTTAATGTGTTTCCTGAAAACTGTCTTGAGCAGCTAGTTCCGCAGCCCACACGCAATGGAAATATCTTACAACTTGTAGCTACAAACAGGCCGGACCTTGTCGACGGCGTCAGTGTAGAGACGGGGATTAATGATCATGACGTCACTATAGTAACTATGGTTACGAAAGTTAATAAATCAATCAAGAAGGCTAGGAGAGTGCTTCTGCTAGAAAGAGCAGATGAGCGGACGTCACCAAGTCATTTAGATTGTGAACTGACATCACTTAGTTCCAGTAATGAGGACGTAAAAGAGTTATGGGTAAAGTTTAAACAGACTGTAAATCAATGTTTGAATACCAATGTGCTTAGTAAACGTCTACTCAAAAATATCTTTCACGCCATCGTTTGTGGACACAGACCGCCATCTTTCAAATTTCTTACCATTACATCATAGTAATTTGAAAATGGTGACAGTAAATCCAGTATTCCAAGCAATTATTCTGCAGCAAGCTGTCCTTTGACACTGCACCTCATACCAAAAAACATTCTCAGATTTTTCATGTAGGCTCTGAAGGTTACGTTGAGTTACTTTCATTGCTAAGCTTACTTGTAATCACTAACAACGAAAACCTAATACTTTTTTCGTCTACTATGTTCAAAAAACCTGCAACTGAACAATATTTACAACTAGTATTATTATTTACAAATGTAGAACGAATAACTATACTAATAATAAGCCCTCTTTACATTTTCATTCAAATTACAAAGCTCGTTTTACGTTGTGCTTGGTGTAGAAGCAAGATGATTTGGCATTGTTTCTTGCAATACACTAGTATTTTTAATTTCGTAATCTAGACTATCTGCTGCACTTTCTTTTACTCTCGTGTACATATTGCCTCTAAATTTTCGTTTAGGAAACACTTCCTTAGCTGTGGTATTATATACATACAGAAAACACAGGCCACAGCACGATTTCAGATACAATAAACTTCTATTTACAAGCTGAAGGAGAATACAGAGACGCCATATTGAAACAAGTGAACATCATGCTGCATAAGAAAGGTGAGCCCCACATCGAAACAAAACCGCTTGCACCTTAAAAATTGGCGGAGAAATATTTTGTTGCTAATTCTGCAAGTAGACACAATTAAGTGGATCTAGCTCAGAAAAGAGTGACCAATTTTCTGAGGTTGAAATCTCAAAACGCTACTTTTCAACGTGTATCCTACCTGGTTACGTTGAAGGATATTAACGTACTTTACCTTTCTTTTTGCAAGACTGTAAAGTTAAGGTGAGTCGTTACACAGCAATAGTTCGTTCCTAAATTCATGCACTAAAAGGACCAGTTGGCGAGCGGTAACCAAGTAACTAAAATTAACGTCAAAGCGAAGCTCCCTAATGAGATTTGCCCGTGTCCACATAATCACCAATACTGGGATGCAATCTTTTCTCATTATTATCAGTTTTTCTGTCTGAATCTTAGTGCAAGTATCTTCAGCATACGTTTTCGCTTTCATTTATAAAGCATCTTCTGTGGTCATTCTGGAAATACGGTATAAATAACATGTTGATTACAAAAGAAGTGGAACTTCAGGAGTGTTTCTCTAGTGAAGCGTACAAAAGTGAATTTCAATAGTTGTCACACCACGCAAATGCAGAAAACGATTGATTTCTCCGTCTCGTAAAGAGAATGTCGCTATTTCTGGTGTCAGATCCATTCCTCACTCTCTTCGAAGTGGTTAGAGTTGTTTTTATCGTACAGTGCTGCCATTTGCGACATAAGAACAGCCGCCCTCGTGTTTTAGACTAAGTCGCGTGTTTCTCCCTGCTGCCACAATAGCGAAAAAAGCACAGTACTGGCGCTGCTGATAGAAATGCTGTGTACTTCATTCACCCCCCACATGGCATTGGTCTTATTCAGCAGCAGTGTTCAATGGGCATGGCAGGTTCTCTTGAGGATTCAATGACAGTTGCCTTTTATCACAAAACGACTTTAGGACAAATCGTAAGAGTAGAAGAGCAAAACTTGGGAAAGCAGTTACATACAGGTGGACCATAATAAGTCACTAGAACCTGTATACTGAAAGCTGATGATGTGGTCTTCCAACTTAATGAAATATGTAAACAATAGCATCGCCAAGAAAACTGCAATCTGAATAGTGAAATGTCAATCACCAAAGAAAATTTTAAGAATACTGTTGACTCCAGAATCTCATCAATGTCAAAGATCCAAAACTGATTTCTGTTAATTATCTATATAATACTACTAACCAAATAAACACAGTGAACCAGAATTCCACCGACTACCATTCAGAGGTGGTAGTATGAATCGGAAGAAGAAAAAACTATACAGTAAACACGGGCTGTAAAATGCGTGCACTAAGAGCTTTGAGCTCTTTTTCATCTTAGCTAGTCTGAGACTCATCTGACCTACTGAAACCTCTTTGCTTTCCATCTTTTGAGAGGTGATAGTATGGATCAAAACAAGAAAAACATGTTCAGTGAACATGGGCCTAAAAAAGTCCACCCTAAGAGTTATGAACACTTGTTCAGTAGAAGACGTGCTGCAACTATGAAGGTGAACAAGTGCTCATAGCGCTTATGGTATGCATTTTAGAGTTCATGTTTACTGGACTTTTTTCCTTGTTTTGGTCTGTACAGCCACCTATGAATGTTTATTGGTAGAATTCTTGCTCATTGTGTATAATGAATAAAGAGTGTAATGGGTTGAAAGATAAAGAGAGAAAAATTCGGTTGCACTATTCAGGAGGTGCTGGATAGGAGTGAGCAATTACAAGTAAGTCCAGGGAAGCGAAGTAGATCTGGAAACAGTTTTTGCACCTGACTAGACGCAGATCGAACAGGAAGTTTTACATATGTCATATTTTCCACCAGAAAAACACAAATTAACGATGGTACCACAATATAACATAGAAAAATTTAAGTTTCATTCTCCTGCTAGCAAAGGGAGTAATAGAAATACCCCAGTTACAAGTTTTTGCATGTATTTGTACTTTTATTTGTGATTACAATTTGAAAGTCTATTGTTCATTATACATCATTTACCATTTTGAACTTAATGTATAAAAATGTTCTTAAATCTTCGATTTATTTTTTGTGACAGCTGTGGGGTGTACTTGTAGTGTATCCGCTGAAATGAATTACATTTATACGTTTGTTACTCCATCCAGAAGCAATTAAGTTCTATTTTCATCAATACTGCTATGAAGTTGAACAATAAACACAAAGTTGAGTGAGTGAAAAAAGTTTCAAACTTGACACCACTGAACTGAAAAAATATAAAGGAAATGAAAGACAGTGATAATGAATGTAGCATCAATTTAAGGAACAGCACACTAATGTCGTCAATAATTTTATAAAGTAGAATATGTAATGATTAATTAAACTTCACTTTCTTCGATTTCTGTTAATTTTTGTTAAATGTTTATTTTTGTTTAATGTTTGTGTCGCTCATAACGATTATGTGTTCATACTGTGACACGAGCGAGGACAGGGCAGACTGAAAGGAGGACATGGCACCAACGTTTGGAGGTTTATAGATTACTCCAATTAGCAGTTTCTGATTTGATGTATTTATTTCGAAAAACAAGAACTCTCCTTCTCCTTCGCCCTTTGCATCCGATGTGCATAGTATAGTAGGTGTCAGATCAGAGCGAACATAGGCACCCACACCACCCCCGCGTCGTGTTTCACGATCTGCCTGCCCTTAGGAGAGAGTAACCAGTGATTCGGACAGCGTCGGAAGAAATGTTTGGTATCAACCCAGTTTCAGAGACGAGGATAATATGGAACAGCGACTGACAGAACAGGTCACAAAACTCGTCGAAGTGAGCCGTTAGCGACAGCGCGTTCGCGTGCGCCACAAAGAGCCCGCCGCCGGAACCGGTCGGTCCCATTGTGGCCGCCTGTAGGATCGAGCGCGCTCCGTTTACCTGCTGACCGGAAAAGGGCAAAAGCTGGAATTGGCGGGGAAGACATATTTGCAGGTGTGCCCAAGGTCGTGGCTGGCTCAAGCGTCTGTGGGCTAAAGGTGAAAGACAGGCTGGAGGTATCCGAGAAGGGAGCGAAAAGAAAGATGGAAAGTGGCAGTGGTGGTTACGAAAAAGATAATAGTAGTAGTAGTGGTAGTGACGAGGATGAAAATAACAGATATAGAAAGGCAGATTTAAGGAGATTCCTGTTAATGAAGAATGTTAATTCCCGTTTCACTGACAATATGAATGTACATGAGCACTTACGATAGAGAAATGAAGAAGCAATATTTATGTGAAACAATTGACTTATTTTAAACAGTGTACTTTTGGTACTTAGAGAAATAACGAAGCAATATTTACGTTAAAAAAATGAAAAAATAATAAAAATTACCTTATATTAGACAGAGTAAAATATGAGACTTTGTGTCTCTCGAGATTTCGCTCAGTCTTTCAGTTCGGACATGTTCGTCACCGTTTTCCTCCTTCCTTCCATCTTGACTACGATCCTGACATCCTGGGTCCATACATTTTGGAGGCCGAACTGTGTAATCGTAGCGTTCAAAACTTTTAGTCTTTCGCGCGTCAGATCTTCCCTCAGGGTAACGCCACTCTTGGCGAGTTTTCTTTTCTGAGCAAACACTTCAGCTCTTTTCCGGTATGACACAAATTTAATTATTATGCGCCTGGGTTTCACGGCACCTGGTATCCTGCGCCCAACACGGTGACTTCTGTCAATATCGGCCACGTCGATCTCCACGCCGAGTTTCTCACGCACGAGGCTAATGACCAGGTCGTCTGTGTTTTCACGATCGTTTTCGGCTATCCCGGACAAGCGCAAGCTGATACTTCTCAATTTCATCGGTGGCTGCAGAGAGTTTAGCTTCTAGGTCGGCGGCTTTTTTCTCTTGTGCGACCAGGGACTTTATAAGAGACTGGATTTCGGCGCAGTTGCGCCCGACAGACTCTTGCAGTTCGTCCATGACCGCGGCCGTCACAGAGTCCGTGATGGATTGCACGATTATGCCTAGCGTAGTGATAACACATACAAAAACAGTACAACAATTTTATCAATCCAAGAATCAATCAAGCAACACCGACCCATTAATAATGTTTTGAATTTACATAATGGAGTGTATAGAATCTAAATCATCAGTTATCCTCGATATATGGGAATTTATTAAAACAATAGTTACCAATTCAATGTAGGAAAGTGCTTTAAATATACTTGGTTTCCACTGTTTGGGAAAAAGTATTGAATATAAATGATATTTTATGTTTTTGTATGATATTTCAGCCAGGAAGCAGGAAGAATTCCCCCTGAAAACCTGAGACTACACAAAAGAGATTATATATATATATATATCAGACTTCAGTTGTGTATAAAATTAAGACGGTTATGAGAAAAATAAATTTATTGCACTTTAAGGTAGGCAATCCAACTTACCTAAATCTTTGACTGAGCTAAAGTGGTATCATCTGTGAAATGCAGTATGAATATATTACCCTAATTTTAATTTCTTAAATGTTCTCAAACCAACTTTGTTTCCCACAACTAAGGACATACACAAGGTACAGGACTCTATACATCAGCCAAACTCTGTTGATACAGTGACCAAAGGGAGTGGCCATATTGTAGGTCAGTATACCATAATGTATAGAGAGACATAGCCATTTGGGAAAACGATTTTCTACCTCACTTATGTATTTCATAACATCCAAAACAAAAGAAGGACTTCAGTTTATTCTGAAGTTAGTTTTCGTTTAACACTGTGTGCATAAGATCAGAGGAGACCGAAACAGCCGGCCGGAGTGGCCGTGCGGTTCTAGGCGCTACAGTCTGGAACCGAGCGACCGCTACGGTCGCAGGTTCGAATCCTGCCTCGGGCATGGTTGTGTGTGGTGTCCTTAGGTTAGTTAGGTTTAATTAGTTCTAAGTTCTACGCGACTGATGACCTCAGACGTTAAGTCGCATAGTGCTCAGAGCCAGACCGAAACACAAGTTGTGTGAAGAATATCGTGAGTTTCGTTTTGCATTTTTTGGATTTATTGAGATGAAATTTGACTGTTTTGTGAAATAATGGATTTGTTAATATATACTGAATGCTTTGTAAATTAATAATTTAAAGTTTACTCTGTGTAAGTGAAATGTGCTTAAGAACTAACACTGCAAGCAACACTAATTCTTGCAGAAAAACTTAGTGGGTTAGAATTAAATGTTTTACACAATATTAATGGATCTGATTATTTGAACACTAGGTACGTTTAAACATTAGTGCAAATCTCAATAATAAATTTAAAATTATTTTGCCAAACAGATATTACAAATTAATTAATGGCTATGATTTTTTATTTTGAAAATGGAAATATTAACAGAGATAGAAAGGAATGAAGACATAGGATGAATATAATGAATTTTCCTGATATCACGTTTTTATTTTAAATCTTTCAGAGACGCTTTGCTAATGAAGGTGAACTGTTTGGTTTCGACAAGTTGGGAAATGTAAGACCTCTCTTCTGCCTCAGGTACTGTTTGCGACAGAGAACGCTTTTAGCATTACCCACAATTCTCAGAGCAGCTCTGTTATGGATGTACGATACTATGTGGGGAGTTTCTTAACATGCAGCGATAGCTTGGAGTCATAAGAAATGGTATATTGTTTTACTGGCCAGAATGTGGTCCGATGCAGCAGCTGTGATACTTCCCAGGACCAGATGGCGTGACAGATGACAGGCCTTCCACGTGAAGACAGAGTCATGAACACATTACTGTCGACAGTTCCTCTGGCCAATGCTGTATAATGACAGCATGCAGCTACGTGATGCACTCTTGCGATGCAGTAGTTCACAAGATTGACCGCTAGGTGTGCTAGCGGTCGTTTCAAAGTAGTGTACAATTTTATCACCGAGAAATGCAGTTTTCGAGTTTGAAACCACACAGTGTGTTTCATTGCCCAATACTATTGTTGCATTATTCCTTTATACAGGTATCAGGAAATTCAAGCAGCATTGGATGCTGATGACACTGCTTCCATGGCCCTCTATCCTACACTCCAGAAATCCCAGTGACCCTCCAAATCCACCTTCCTCAGTTCTCCCATTGATGTAACCTGTGGCTCCTTAATGTTAACCTCTCCTAAACCCAGGCAGTAGTTGTAGGATGCGCTATCCACACCTTCCATGTCCATGACTTCTATCCCTTCCATTTATGACCATCCCAATCAGCTAACACTGTAATATACGTTGGACTAACCTTTGACTGACAGCTGATGTGGAAACCTTACCTATGAGCCATCCAACAGGAAGCCCACAGTAGACTAAAACTACTAACTGGTTGAACATGAGGTCTATACCACTCCACTGTTCTTCACACATACAAATCTTTGACGAGGTCAATCCTGTGCACTTGAAATGTCGCATGGATCTGTGCCCTTAAGTTCTATATGTCCCTCCAGATGATTCAACGCCATGCTCTGTGCCTCCAGTTCTGGGCCCACATACCTTCTCCCCCCAGGGGGACCCTTTACCAACTCATCAAATTGCCACCTCTCCACTTCTAGATAATCTACTATAAACTCAATGCCAACAATCCTATTGTGTCCTCACTCCTCTCCTGTCCTAGTGTGCTGCCATACCTCTCTACCTATGCATCCCACTAACCATTCACTTGCACACCAATCACACTCTCTCCCAAAGAAATTTCAAATGTCGCCCTCTCCCAGACCATGAACTCAGCCCATCCTCTCCTATCCACCACACCCCCTATTCCTCCTCTCTGCCAACAACACTTCAATCTAGCCGGCCGAAGTGGCCGTGCGGTTAAAGGCGCAGCAGTCTGGAACCGCAAGACCGCTACGGTCGCAGGTTCGAATCCTGCCTCCGGCATGGATGTTTGTGATGTCCTTAGGTTAGTTAGGTTTAAGTAGTTCTAAGTTCTAGGGGACTGATGACCTTAGAAGTTAAGTCCCATAGTGCTCAGAGCCATTTGAACCATTTTTTGTCTTGCCGCCACCTCTTCCCAGTTCGTCGTCCTCATCACCATGATCCCCACTCTTAGTCCATACCCACCCTTCAATTTACTGGCCCAGGGCAGATCCTGTCCCAGTTATAATGAACGTTCATGATGCTCCATTTTATAATGGTCTGTGTACCTTTTATTGTGCTCAGTGTTCTTCCAATGTTTTTTTTCAAGTATTTAATGTTTAATTGTTTCTCAAGTGTTTTTAATTGTGCTGCCTGTTCATATTTTTATCACTGTTTTTAAACAGTTCATGAAGAAGCATTGTATTTTCTGTATTTTTCCCATCATGTCACCTTTTCAATTATATAAAATTCATAGCACATATGTTTCCTTCTTTTTTGTTTTCAGCATTTACGTTAATGATAAGTTCTACTGGCTGGAGCGGATTATTTTTACCACTGCCAGCCCACCCTGCCCACCCCCTTCCTCCAAGTGGGGTGAGGGGATGGAATAACAACAAAGGAAAAAAGGAGCAGTGGGACAGTGGGTCGCTAAGCTAATCCTTATGTTTCTCCTAGCAGCTATTCACTTGTAGGTCATCAAGAGGCTAGTCCCCTGCATTTCAGTGATTGTTTGTTGTCCTATAATTATTATTCGCCAACCTTATGTCCTTCTCAGCAGCTGTTTACTTGCAGATCAGCAGGAGACAGCTCCAGTGTGGTTCAGTGATAGTCTACTATCATATCACCACTCATACTTTCCTAATGCTGCCATTCTTTGCTAGCAATTTCCAGGGGGGGGGGGGAGGGGCTTGATGTACTGTTTTGAGCGCTTTCTGGTCGTGTGAAGTGGTTCAGTCAGACTGGGGCTATTCTAGAGGACACATTCGTCTCTTAGGTATATTCTTTGGTCATTTCAAAAAAGGTAGAGAATTCCAGCACAAGCAACTATATGTAGGCTGTCATGGTGTGAACAAAAAAATTAGGTCGTCGAAGACAGTTCATGCTCACTGTTCTCTGGCGGTAGCATGTGGAATTACGTCATTCGCCCTCTTGACTCTGATATAACCAGATGTAGGGTGGCAGTGCTCAGCAGTCGGCACATTACAACACACTCCCATGGAAGATACAAGTATTCTTTAATACCTGTAATTACGTTCTATCCTCTGCGACCTTTAGCACTGTATTGTGACGTTTTTAACTACCTGTTTCTTGCAATATGTGTGATTGACCATTCGTTTCATTGTGTAATTAAAGCATGAGAACTTCGGAACAATTTTGAACCATTTTCGGTTGCAACAACACAAGTTGTGATACTGTGTACTAAATCATATGACTTATGTAATGTTATTTGGGTACAGACAAGTGTTTTCAGCCAAAAGATTGAATTTCGAGGGCTGTTGTGAACTAGCTCAGACACCTACGCTGTAAGATAATTGCCAGATCCATTTCCAGGCAAAATTTTGAATTTATCTCCAGGTTAAAATCTAAAAATGATTAAATAAAGAAAATTTTCCAACAGGGTAACACCCAAAATAAATAAAATAAACTAGCCTATGTCGTTCCTCATCAACAGCTCTGAACCAACTGAACAATTTTTCCTGCCAATTTCCGTGTGGGAATAGCGAGTGAGAGTGGAAGGTGGGAAGGGGAAGTGCGAGAGGGAATATCCATGATGTCTTCTGTGGGACGTTGGCACATCTACACCAGGGGCTGGGGGAGGGGTGGGGAGAAGTCTGGCATCAAATAAATTTGGCAGCAATGCACTGTGGGGCAGTAGCTCCTTTGTCCCACTACTGCAGACATCGCAGCTATCAGTGCATGGGTACGAAAATATCCACACTGACAGAAAGGCACCACAGGAAGGAAGAGGACTTCAGGAAACTATCCTGACATTAGCGAAACCACACATACAAGAACAAGCAGGAAATCCAACTGGAGTACTTACAGAATTCGTAAGAGACATCGAGGCTATTGGAAATGAAGTAAATAAGAGATGTTCTACTAAAGGTGCCAAAGATGAATCTTCCAAATAACCTACAAGAAATAGATGTGCATTGTGTCTGAGAAGTGAAGACCGAAAACTAGTTTAATGTGCGTAATGTGCAAAAAACGGTTATATCAAAACCGTATATGAGACATAGTTGTGGCTAAATGTTCTTGATGTTAGGAGAAGTCGTCTAAAAAGACTTCGTTATTTAAATTTCTGATTTTCAATTCTGGCGGGAAAGTGATCGCATTGGATCCTAAATTCTGTATGTTTGAACACTAAACCATCAATGACTGTTAATGTAAACCAACAGTTTACATTAACAATAGCAGTTCTAAATTATTTTGCGACTATACGATATGTGATGATAATTTTTCTTTTTACAATGTTGATGTGTGGTAATAATATTACCCTCCTTAGAAACCGGAAGATATAAAACAATCTTTATAGTAGAATTATTAAAATAACACAAGTGTTTCGAAGAGACGCAAAAATTAACTTCATGGCCCTTAAACGGTAAGTACCACGATAAACATCTCAAACAATAATAAAGCCATTAGCTCTCTATAGCTTTCAAATTTTAGATTCTGCACAAATCAGTGTACTTCATATTATGGCGTCTTGTCGCAGTTAACAACATTCAGAAGTGTTTAAATTCGTTATACTTTATGTGGAGGCACCGCCTTCGAAACGCACACCAGTCGCAATAATTTGATATTTCGTAAACAATGAAGAACTGAGACGTTCATTAATGTCGAGTCGAATATTTAGGCAGAAGCAGTAACTAGTTTTCAGCTGTTCTGACTTCTTTGATAACCTAATTTGTAGATCCATATTGAGAAACTTGTGGAGCCTGCACTCCGCTGTCAACAACATTCAAGAGTCCCCAGCACGTGTTTCCTCTGTCTCTGTCTTATTCGTTCCCGCCCTCTCCCACTCTGTCTTTCTCATCCACCTTAGCGCGCTCCGATTTCTTCACAAACCCTCTGTATTCGCAACAAGTTTCCACATCCGCCTCGGCTGCAGGCTGTTAGCCACTTCATCGTTTGATCCGACACCCGCGTCTGGGCGCCGGCGCTTTCCGGCAGCTCTAATGCACTCGGCGGAACTTAGGAGCGCTGCGAGCAGATTTGTCTACCGTACTTACGCCAGCTGCTGACAAGAGTTTCTCACAACTTAGTTTCCTTCCCCTTACGCCGAGGAAAAGCAACCTGTCTTACTCGAGAGAAAAACAAATTTAGCTTGGTCTGCCAGCAGCTTTTAACGAAATATAACACTTGTCTTCAACTGCAGTAAAAAAAAAAAAAAAAAAAAAACTACAGAATCCTTAAAAGAAAAAAGTTCCACTTACAGAAGTCTGATGTTCATTTTTCTTACATTTCCTCGCGCTTCTGAGGGATACCACTATCGAGAGTTTCAAGCGTCATTGTACGGACTAAATGGAGTCGTTGTTCAGATTTCATGTACAACAACTTGTGGTAATTCTGCTTAGGAAGTATCAGGAACAGCTCTCAAACCGATTACCGAATAAGATTGAGAACGTTTATTGGTGAATTTGTTGAGTTTCTGCACAATACGTTAACACGCTAGAAATATAAGGAAGGACTCACTCACACCACACCTCAAAAACACTATTCAGCTATAAAGAAAACAGAACACAACAGATCGTCGTTTTTCGGCGAGGTCGCCATAAGCCATATGCAGGCGAGTTGCACCAGAAATTTAGACAGTACAAAACTCATTCCGTGAGAAAAGCTAATTGTGACCCGAGCGCGCCTTTAAATAATGGTTTCATCCTACAATATTATGAAAAGGAAAGTAATTATTCCCCACATAGTGGAGATGCTGAGTCGCAGATAGGCACAACAAAAAGACTCTCACAATTAAAGCTTTTATCCGTTAAGGCCTTCGTCAACAATAGACGACAGAGACACACACACACACACTCATGCAAACGCAACTCGCACACAACAGTGCAGTGTCACACGCAACTGAAACCCCACTGACAGCTGCAGCACCAGGGCATGACGGGAGTGGCGACTGGGTGGGGGTAAGGAGGAGGCAGGGGTCGAGATGGAGAGGGATACTGTGGTGGGGGTGGTGGACAGTCAAGTGCTGCAGGTAGACGATGGGCAGGGGAGAGGTGGGGAGAGAAAGGGGGGGGGGGCGAGGAATTAGCAGAAAAGGAGAGAAATAAAAAGACTGGGTGTGATGGTGGCATGACGGCTGTGTAGTGCTGGAATAGGAACAGGGAAGGGGCTGGATGGGTGAGGAGAGTGACTGACAAAGGTCGAGGCCAGAAGAGTTACGGGAATGTAGGATGTATTGTAGGGGAAGTTCCCATCTGCGCAATTCAGAAAAGCTGGTGTCGTTGGAAAGGATACATATGGCACAGGCTGTGAAGCACTCAGTCTGTGCCTCAGCATCTCCGCCATATGGTGAGTAGCACATTTCCTTTTCATAGTATTGTTACATTCCACTATGGCTTTTCCATTGTTTGGTTCCCTCATACAGTTAGCTTATGTGACACTTCCACCGGTATTACATTCCTGTGGAGTTTATGGGCTTTCAAATCGTGAAATATCCCTTCATAAGTTCATTACAAAACAAAATCATCATATGATATATATATATATACCATCATACAATAAATCCTACGAAATATCATCCATAGGATAGACATAGTCAGGTTCGAATTTTCTTACTGAAAAATCTTTTCAAATTTGTGTGATGACATATGCCTTTACCCTTATAAGTGCTACACTGAAGCGCCAAAGAAACGGCTAAAGGCTTGCTTATTCGAACACAGAGAATCGTGAACGTTCAGAATACGGCGCTGCGGTCGGCGACGCCTATATAAGACAACAAACGTCTGGCGCAGTTGACACGTCGCTTACTGGTACTACAATGGTAGGTTATCAAGATTTAAGTGAGTTTGAACTTGGTCTATAGTCGGGGGACGAGCGATGGGACACAGCATCTCCGAGGTAGCGATGAAGTGGGGATTTTCCCGTTGGACCATTTCATAAGCGTACCGTAGTAAAGGAGTTTTGCTATTTGGGGAGCAAAATAACTGATGATGATCGAAGTAGAGAAGATATCAAATGTAGACTGGCAATGGCAAGGAAAGCGTTTCTGAAGAAGAGAAATTTGTTAACATCGAGTATATATTTAAGTGTCGGGAAGTCGTTTCTGAAAGTATTTGTATGGAGTGTAGCCATGTATGGAAGTGAAACATGGACGATAACTAGTTTGGAAAAGAAGAGAATAGAAGCTTTCGAAATGTGGTGCTACAGAAGAATGCTGAAGATTAGATGGGTAGATCACATAACTAATGAGGAGGTATTGAATAGAATTGGGGAGAAGAGGAATTTGTGGCACAACTTGACGAGAAGAAGGGACCGGTTGGTAGGACACGTTCTGAGGCATCAAGGGATCACAAATTTAGCATTGGAGGGTAGCGTGGAGGGTAAAAGTCGTAGAGGCAGACCAAGAGATGAATACACTAAGCAGATTCAGAAGGATGTAGGTTGCAGTAGGTACTGGGAGATGAAGGAACTTGCACAGGATAGGGTAGCATGGAGAGCTGCATCAAACCAGTCTCAGGACTGAAGACCACAACAACAACAACAACCGTGAATATCAGGAATGCGGTAAAAGATCAAATCTCCGACATCACTGCGTCCGGAAAAATATCCTGCAAGAAACGACCCAACGACGACTCAAGAGAACCGTTCAAAAAATGGTTCAAACGGCTCTGAGCACTATGGGACTCAACTTCTCAGGTCATTAGTCCCCTAGAACTTAGAACTAGTTAAACCTAACTAACCTAAGGACATCACACACATCCATGCCCGGGGCAGGATTCGAACCTGCGACCGTAGCGGTCTCGCGGGTCCAGACTGCAGCGCGTAGAACCGCACGGCCACTTCGGCCGGCGAAGCGTTCAACGTAACAGAATTCCAACCCATCCTCAAATTGCTGCAAATTTAAACACTGGTCCATCAACCATTCTACGAAACATAATCGATATGGGCTTTCGGAGCCGAAGGCCCACTCGTGTACCATTGATGAGTGCACGACATAAAGCTTTACGCCTCGGCTGGGCCCGACAACACCGATCTAGTCATCAATAGTACACGAGTGGGCCTTCTGCTGCGAAAACCCATATCGATGATGTTTCGTTGAATGGTTCGCACGGTGACACTTGTTGGTGGCCCAGCATTGAAATCTGCAGTAATTTGCGAAAGTGTTGCACTTCTGTCACGGTGAACGATTCTCTTAAATTGGCACTGCTGCCCGCTTGCAGGATTTTTTTCAGGTAGCAGCGATGTCGGAGGTTTGATGTTTTACGGGTTCCTGATATTCACGGTACACTCGCGAAATGGTCGTGCGAGAAAATCATGACTCGATAGCAACCTCGGAGATGCTGTGTCCCTTCGCTCGTGCACCGACTATAACACCACTTTCAAACTCACTTTAATCTTGATAGCCTGCCATTGTAGCAGCAGTAACCGATCTGCCAACTGCGCCAGACACTTGTTGTCTTATACAGGCGTTGCCGACCTCAGCGCCGTATTCTACTTGTTTCCACATCTCTGTATTTGAATACCAGCGCCTATACCAGTTTCTTTGGCGCTTCAGTGTAGGCACCTTGGAGTTAACTTCGACGAAAAACAAAACTTTGATACACGTGTAGAAATCGTATTAAAATCCTTAATAAAATACGCTATGTGATGAAAAGTATCCGGACACCCCCAAAAACATACGTTTTTCGTATTAGGTGCATCGTGTTGCCGCCTACTGCCAGGTACTCCATATCAGCGACCTCAGTAGTCATTAGACATCGTGAGAGAACAGAGTGGGGCGCTCCGCGGAACTCACGGACTTAGAACGTGGCCAGGTGATTGGGTCTCACTTGTGTCATACGTACACGAGATTTCCACACTCCTAAACATTCCTAGTTACATAGTTTCCGACGTGACAGTAAAGTGGAAACCTGGAGGGACACATACAGCACAAAAGTACAGGCCGACCTCGTCTGTTGACTAACAGAGGCCGCTGACAGTTGAAGAGGGTCGTAACGTTTAATAGGCAGACATCTATCCAGACCATCACACAGGAATTGCAAACGGTATCAGGGTCCACTGTAACTACTGTGACAATTAGGCGGGAGGTGAGAGAACTTGGACTTCATGATCGAGCGCTGCTCAGAAGCCACACATCACGCCTGTAATGGCCAAACGACGCTTCACTTGGTGTAAGGAGCGTAAACAATGGACTATTCAACAGTGGAAAAAGTGAGTTTGGCGAATGCCCGATGAACGTCATCTGCCAGCGTGTGCAAACAGTAAAATTCGGAGGCGGTGGTGTTATGATGTGGTCGTGTTTTTAATTCAGGGGACTTGCACCCCTTGTTGTTTTGCGTGGCACTACCACGGCACAGGCCTGCATTGATGTTTTAAGCACCTTCTTGCTTCCCACTGTTGAAGAACAATGCGGGGATGGCGACTGCATCTGTCAACACGATCTAACACGGGTTCATAATGTACGGCCTGTGACGGAGTGGTTACACGGCAATAACATCCTGTAATTGACTGGTCTGCAGAGAGTCCTGACCTGAATCCTACAGGACACCTCTGGGATGTTTTGCAACGCCGACTTTGTGCCAGGCCTCACCTACCCACATCGATACCTCTCCTCAGTGCAGCACTCCGTGACGAACGGACTGCCATTCCCCAAGAAATCTTCCAGCACCTGATTGAACGTATGCCTGCGAGAGCGGAAGCTGTCATCAAGGCTAAGGGTGGGCTAACACCATATTGAATTCCAGCATTACTGATGGAGGGCGCCACGAACTGGTAAGTCATTTTCAGTCAGGTCTCTGCCAAAGAAGTAATCATCTGCCATGAAATGCAATAAGAACGTGCCATAACGCTGTCTTACTTGCTAATATGAGCTACGGATCAAGCGTTGGGGTATGAGCAGCACCGGCTCTTCGGCGAGCGCAGAGAAATGTACTGCTGCACCTCACAGGTGCGCATAGAAGAACATCGACTACAGAGCTGTTGCTGATATTAGGTTTTGTACATCTAGACATTACTTCTGGCTCAAAAAGTGCGAATATCATAAGTTACAGGAGATACTGGGCACAAGAGCTCTATCGATAAGGAAATAAAGGCAGGCACTAATAGAGAATGGGAAGAAATCTGGGACAGGGCAAAAATAGGGAGGAGAACCTACCAGTCCCATCCTAACATAAAATAAAGATAAGAATGTTACACTTCCTTCCCACGAAAGGAGCTATACGCCCCTTCAGGACATGGTCCGTATCCCAGGTACTTAACAAAAATACGACAGCGCTCCACAGAAACTTGTGAATGTGGAACGATCGGCACTCCGGATCACATCGTCTGGGAGTGTGACGTCAGACAAGATGTTACAGAGCAGGTGAGGAACGCATCTGGAAATGCAGCAGTGTGTAATATTATAAGGAACGAGGAACTGTGGCATAGGCTGAACTAGCTAACAGCTAAAATATCAGCTTATGAAGTGAAAGCAACCAAGAATCGGCCATACGTCATTGTAACGAGACAGAACGCCAGCCAGCCGTTGTGGCCGAGCGGTTCTAGGCGCTTCAGTCTAGAACCGCGCGACCGCTGTGGTCGCAGGTTCGAGTCCTCCCTCGGACATGGATGTGTGTGATCTCCTTAGATTAGTTAGGTTTAAGTAGTTCTAAGTTCTAGGGGACCGTGACCACAGATGTCAAGTCCCATAGTGCTCAGAGCCATTTGAACTTTTTTTTTTTTTTTTTTACCAAACACCCGCTTGCAACAACCTTCTGGAAGCAGTGAGGAGATGAGTCTCATTGGGAACGCGAAGGATTTCCTGACAGCCTTCCTGACAGCCATCCTGACAGCACAGTGTCTCAGCCCCTTTAAATCTTGAGTTGCATCTCAGCCCGCCAGGAGCTAACCATCCAGACAAATGGATGAGAAATCCAGCTTGGTTCTGATACCAAGAACAGTAGTGTTGTGTAGTGTAGTGTTGTGTAGTGTTGTTCAGTGTAGTACTGTGCAGTGCAGTGTCGTACAGCAGGGTGTCTAGACCAGTAGCATGTGCCTTCTGGATTCTGGAGGAACGGATACTTGTGTGCCATATGGCCAAATTGCAGAGTGTAGACTATTTTTTAAGTTTTTTAAGTTATTATTGTTGTTGTATTCACTTTAGCTGCTTTTATGTCATTCCGTTGTCTCTGTAGAGCTGTACCACGGAAAGCAAGGAGAGGATGGCCGGTATCCTCGTTCTATAACACAAAATGCACGCATTTAATAACTGGGTTCTTTATTCATAAAGAAAGAGCTACTTAAGTTTCCATGTACTGTGGCACAAGCTCTTATCTGTATAGTCCACGTAGCCTTAATGCTGTTGAAGTCCGCTAAGTTCCCTACAAGGTTACTTCGTGCTGCCTGTCTCTGTGCTAGGGGCTAAGTCTGCAGCTCCGTCTCGGTGGCACGCTGGAACTCTATGGCGTACGGACTCGAACTGACTGGCGCGACAGGCTCGAACTAACTGTCTAAAACCGGCCCTCCTTCTCCGCGGCGGCGATCTTGGCAGCTGAGGGGGCGTTGGTGGCGCCTTTCCAGGGAGCCTTGTCGTTGGCCTCTATCGATACTCTCTTAACCCCTAAGCTGTATGGTGTGCTGGCGCCAGTGTATGGCAGGACAATTATATTTTTCTTTTTATGTAGATATTCTATGCAGATTTTTTAGTCTCTTAAACATTGTTATGCTTAGTTATTACTAATACATCTGAAATTATGTTAAAATATTACGTGCTATATTCATGCCAGTTCATGTGCAACATTCGGTCTGTTATTTAGTTAACATACTGAAAGAAATCAGCAAATGAATAGATAAATAAATAATTTCTGGAGGATGGGGTGGCAATAAGGTTAGTGTCATACCTTGTGCGTCTTTAGGCAGTGTGGGGGGAGAGGGCGGCGAGAGGAGCCAATAAAGTGTCGGGCACTGGGTGCCAGTTATGTTCGCTGCGGCACTGGCTCGGGCTGACGTTTAGCTTTTAAATTCGTGTGTACGTCCTGTGAAGATAAACGCCATATACTTCGTAGAATTTTCCGTCAAGGCCACCTGCCAGTACCTCCATCTCAGATTGATGGTAGTCAGATATTTCGCTCCATGAAATCTCTGAATATGCTCCTCGAGAACTTCAGGTTGGATCCTAACAGGCACAATGATTTTATTTATTTATAGGGCGTCAAGTACCAGGTGCACACCTTCTCCTGCTTTTGAAACTGCCAACGGCAGACTTCTGAATGATGACAGTGAAGTTTCAATGATATACTTACGCATCTCCTGCTTCACTACTACCCTTTTAGCCCACAGAATAAATAAGTCTTGTGCGGAAAGGTATCCTGAGGAACGACATTCATCTTACATAACCTTTTATCAATGCGCGTTTAATGGAGAATGCCTCAAGAAACTTTGCTAGTTCAGCCTTTTGACGCTCATCAAGGCACCAACATTCTTGTGCCTTGGTGTAAATCTTATTTGTATCAGGCAAATCACTTTCTACACTGTTGACACATGCCTGTCACATTCGCAGTCAACAAGGTCACTGTCCGCCCACAGCACCTTACTGGCTAACATTTTTGATTTACGAATCTCTTCCCCCCCCCCCCTCCCCTACCCCCCACGTTTAGGAGGCAACTTCCAGTTTGGAGGTCGACTGTTGCATCCCCCCCATCACAGGAATTCCGTGCCCAGTAGGCATGGCACAATGAAACATGTAACCTCGATGGACGCCTTCTCAAAGTTTAATTCCACCTTCTAACAACCCTACCACAACAAAGGTCAAAAATTAATTATGATTTTTAGTGTTGCTCACGCTGCTAAATATTACATTTTCGGGCAACAACAAAGTTATATTATGTGGCAGGTGTCATTACGGCACAGTTAATAAAGTCATTTCATGAAATAATGGATAAACTAGTGTGGTGTGCGTACTGTAAGACCTTCGGTACACACACCAGCACAACACGAAGTAGGCGAGTGTCAGCAATATGTCTCGTGGTCTTATAGTGGCGTGTTTATCTTCTGCCGTTAGGTCAGACGATAGAAATGCCACTTGCACGCTTAGAGTAGCAGTTTGACGGTGACCAACTTTAAACAGAACTTGATTAATTTTCACACACATTTATTAAAATAATAAAACGCATAGACATTACGTAACTTGATTCTGGATGCTGTTTACAACTGACGATCTGAAGTTCCTTTGGTCTCGGTACGTTAATCTTATTCTCACATATATCTCTGATACTTGACAAAGTGTCTATTCATTTATCTTCATGGTTATGTACAGGAATATGGTAATCTTATTAGGCGCAGACTGGAACTTGACTATAGACTGGTACAGACTAATGTAGACTGGTACAGACAGGTGCAGATAAATGCAGACTGACTAATCGGGGGTCTGTACACTCGTTATAATACCTCACGCATTCATGTATCACTGCGCGAGTGTGATCTGCGAGGAGAAAAAGTTCTACATTAGCAGCAATCTCATTGGCTGCGTTACATATTAATACGTGGATCGGCGGAAGCAGAATTTGGTCCGTCTCTAAGGCAGCGCCATCTCGTAGTGCGGAGACGGACGAGCGCTGCGCGTGCGCTGTTGTGCTTAGCGGGGCGCGCTCTAGTGGGAAAGTTGTGTACGCGCTGACTACGCGGAACTATGTACACAACAACTAGACACTCATCTTTTCGTGTTTCCCACTCTGGTCTCGTTGTGAACTCATGGCTCAATCGTCGAAAGTCTAGGTAGTGATGATTCCAAGCTCGGATGAAATGAGGCCTAGATGTTATTCTGCAATATTCAAAAGTTTTATAGATGTGTTTCATAAACAATTCTCGAAAATTAAACTTTTGCAAGTTAGCACAATGGTGATGTAAAAAAGTAATCAGCACTCCGAATTTAAGTTACACTTCCTTTTTATTACTTTTGTTGCAATATCACGTAACTCACAAAACATCACTTCACAATATAAAACGTACTTGAAAATATCTTCCTCACATTTTGTAAACTGACTACAATTTGCGTCTTTTCAACATGAAGACCAAGCCTTGACTCTCTAATAACCGCTTACGCGCCCAAAAATCAGAGTTACAAGTACGTTAAAGATCATAGTGACAAAAGAGAGAATACACATAAGAATAATATCGTTGCAATATAAACATATCGATGTATCAAAGTACCTCTACATTAATGAAATCAAATTTGAATGTTGTCACAGAAATATGTTAACTACTTCACAGAAACACAGTAGAATATTGCTGGTATCGAGAGGTTGAGGTGAGGTGCCGTAATGGTTACGTAATTCAAGTACCATTACAACCTGTGCCTGCTTCTTTATCCTCTATTTATGGCTGTGAATAGACCCAAAGACAAAACATTTTTACATTGACAACGATGGAATCTAAGCACTCTCAAAGATCTTTTAAAAAATGATTCGTCAAGATGTTCATTTTTGTTTCTGCGTCAATCATTACTGTGGTTGGTATTTCACCCACTATAGGGTGAACTGGGGCTGAACCATATCTTCAAACGGTCTGTGCATGACGTGGGATCATCATATAATTCGCCACGTATACACTGATCAGCCAGAACATTATGACCAGCCACCTGCTATCAATATAAACTCGTCCAGGCGATAGCAGCGTCGCATGCCGAGGAATGACTGCCAGTCAGAGACACATGGGGTGCATGTAATATCAATGAGCATGCTTTTCCACGTGCAGAATGAGGTAGGCACACCATCTACTTGAGTTTGACCTAGGTCCGTGTGATGACCCGGTAGCTCGGCACGAGCATCTCGGACACTGCACGACCTACCCGGTTCTTGAGGAGTGTTGTGGTGGGTGTCTTCAACACGTGGCGAAACCAAGGCGAGGCCGCGCCCAGACGTTGTGGGGTTGGGCGAATACCCCTCATTAGCGATGGCAAACATTGTAGGATTGGCAGACTGGCAAAACAGGACAGGCGGCAAACTGTGGTGGAACTAATATCATACTCTAATGATGGGCAGAGCACAAGCTTGTCTGAATACACAGAGCACCGAACACACCTAACGCGGGCCTCCACAGCCGATGGCCCATGCACGTCCGCAATGTTAAATACAACGACGTCGGCAACTACGACTGAAATGGACGCGTTGCCATCGTCACTGTGCGTTACTGGCAAAGCGTTGCACGGTCTGATGGATCCTCATACCTTCTTCACCATGTCGATGCGAGGGCGCGAAACAGTCTTCTTCCACCGGAACAGCTCCTTGGCGGCTCCGTTACGCTCTGGGGAGCAGTCACGTGGGTATCCATGTGTCCAGTGGATCTCGTGGAAGGCGGAGTATCGATCTCTGGTTGCAGCTTACGTACACCCCTTCATGACGATCATGTTTCTCGACGGCAGCGGCATTTTTAATCGAGATAATGCGCCATGTCACAAGGCTGGGAATGTGAAGGAGCTGTACGAGGAACACAGTGGTAAGTTACAATCGCTGTGCTGGCCCCCCACTCGCCATATCTGAACCCGATTGTATACATCTGTGATATAATTGAACTTGGCGTCAGAGCTCATCGCCCCCCCCCCCCCCCAATTTCGCAGGAATTTCCTGGAATTAGGTGACTTGTGCGTGCAGTTATGGTGCCAGCTTCCTCCAACAATCTACGAAGGCCTCACTGCTTCCGCGCCATGACACGTCGCCGCTGTTATCCGTGCCACAGGTGGACATACCGCCTATTTGGTAGGTGGTGACAAAGTTCTGGCTGATCAGTATATCTCTTCCATCGTTGTAACGTGTGCTCCCATTCCATTCCCCAGTCGCAACCCGGGAGCCAGATAAGACCGCCTTTATCCGTAGTTCTACTCTTCAGCGACCTCAACAACTTGTGTGTGTTCGGAATGTTCCTATGGCCGCCCAGAAGGTGGTTCTAAACTATTCGCTGGTCTCTTACAATTATTCGCATCCCGTGTAGGTGGTGGTCCGCGAAAATTCGGCCGCCAATGGTTTCCGTGATGGAGAGGAGCCCAGTGTCCCTTATTAAGCCATTCTTACCCATCTGGTATCCAGAATGGAACCGATGCTGATTATGTTTGTTTCGCCTTGTGAACACTGAACCGTTTTCCATCTCATTATGACTATTTTCATTTCCAGGGCCAGGTCGGGATTAAACACTCCGCGTCTTAAGTGAGCTTGGACATGATATGACCAATACTTCGCAAGCAAAGCCTGTTCAGACTGATCGTACGTCGAACAGACTTTAGAAGCTGCCGTGACGCACAGCACGGATTTCTCTTGCACATGTGATACTGAATATTGTATCTTTTGTCTCTCACTACAGCTCCGAATGAAAATGACGGGATGTGGATACTTTTTCTCTGGCGTGAAACACTGGAAATGCTTGCTCTTCTAAAAGCACGACAGTTAACACGGGTGCTGCCCGCACTGAATCGTGCGAGCACTCTACACACGGGCTACCAGTCCCTGGGTGGCGCAGCTTAGTCTGATTACAATGATTGGTATTACCATTCCTTTCATTCGCGTATGCATTTTCTCAAGATGTGAGTTTTTATCACCTCGACATCTTGTTTCAGGTCAGAGACCTGTATACCAACGTTCTCACGTGTCAGATAATCCTGGAGTCAATATTTCTTATCTGACCGAGGCCTTCTCGTATTGTCTTGCCTGAGGTCCTTGGTTCAGACAAGACTTTCGCACCAACGGATTGTACTGCTATACGAATTTCCTTTTCGGTGTTTTCAAAAATTCAATACTTTTTTGTTAAATTCATCAATTAAATATCTTTTTAAGTATTCATCAGGAGCAAGCAGGGCTTGGCATTTTATGTTCTTGTTAAGTGACAAATTATTAACGTGTTACGTCAGTTTTGACACACTAGTTTCCGTTATACTCTGGGTGCTTTTTAATTTTGTAACACGCTCAGACAACTGGCTTAATACACCAAGTATTTCACAGCATGATACTTCAGTTTTTATGAATCTAATGTGATGGCAATCTGAAGCGGATAGGTAATACGAAGAATGATATTGTTGTACGAAGGGTGAAATACGAAAGACACTGAGAGGAGAAAAACTGAAATAGGCTGGGAAACTGGGTGAGAAGAAACTACACACAGAAATGGTGACTGGAAAGAGGACCTGAAGTAGAAGAACCTACGAGTTAACTTACAGCACCAAGCTAAGAGAGTCAGACACACTAAAGAAAACGATGACAGAAAACAGGGTAGACTGGAAGATGCTGGACTTGGAGCAACGGAGCTGCCTAATGCGTAGAAGATATCTGTAGCACCATCATCATCATCTCTCAGGACTAGAAATTCGTTCTCCGAGAATACTGTATAATAAAACATGGGAAAACATCAACTTGTAAAACGAAAGCGAATTGGAACTTTTGTTTAGGTAGTGTTGGACAGCTTTTAGGAATTAAACGCAGAAGAGTGCTCCTGGAACCACTCTCCAGCAATTCTGGACGTGTGAAGTGCCGCATTATCCTGCTGGAATTGCCCAAGTCCTTCGTAATGCACAATGGGCAAGAATGATTGCAGGTGATCAGACAGGATGCTTACGTACGTGTCACCTGTCAGAGTCGTATCTAGAAGTATCAGGGGTCCCATATCACTCCAACTGCACACGTCCCCGCCATTACACTCTACCAGCTTGAACAGTCCCCTGCTGACATGCAGGGTCCATGGATTCATGAGGTTGTCTCCATACCTGTACACGTCGTCCGTCCGCTCGATACAATTTGAAATGAGACTAGTCCGACCAGGCAAAATATTTCCAGTCATCAACAGTAGAATGTTGACGGGTCCGGGCAAGCTGTAAAACTTTGTGAAGTGCGGTCATCAAGGCCATACGAGTGGGCCATCGGCTCCGAAAGCCCATACTGATGATGTTCTGTTGAATGGTTCGCAAGCTGACACTTGTTGATGGTCCAGCATTGGAATCTGGAGCAGTTTCCAGAAGGGCTGCACTTCTGTCACGTTGAACGATTCTCGTCAGTCGCCGTTGGTCCTGTTTCTGCAGTGTCTTTTTTCGGCCATTCATGATATTCACGGTATACTGGTGAAAGGGTAGTACGGGAAAATCCCCACTTCATCGGCTACCTCGGAGATGCTGTCTCCCATCGCTCGTGCGCCGTCACTAACACCACGTTCAAATGCACTTAGACTTTGATAACCTGCCATTATACCAGCAGTAACCGATCTAGATCTGATAGAAGCTGACCTCGGGGAAGATCAGTTTGGATTCAGTAGAAATGTTGGAACACGTGAGGCAATACAGACCCTACGACTTATGTTAGAAGAAAGATTAAGGAAACGCAAACCCACGTTTCTAGCATTTGTAGACTTAGAGAAAGCTTTTGACAATGTTGATTGGAATACTCTTTCAAATTCTAAAGGTGGCAGGGGTAAAATACAGGGAGCGAAAGGCTATTTACAATTTGTACAGAAAGCAGATGGCAGTTATAAGAGTCTAGGGGTATGAAAGGGAAGCAGTGGTTGGGAAGGGAGTGAGACAGGGTTGTAGCCTATCCCCGATGTTATTAAATCTGTATATTGAGCTAGCAATAAAGGAAACAAAAGAAAAATTCGGAGTAGGTATTAAAATCCATGGAGAAGAAATAAAAACTTTGAGGTTCGCCGATGACATTGTAATTCTGTCAGAGACAGCAAAGGACTTGGAAGAGCAGTTGAACGGAATGGACAGTGTCTTGAAAGGAGGGTATAAGATGAACATCAACAAAACCAAAACGAGGATAATGGAATGTAGTCGAATTAAGTCGGGTGATGCTGAGGGAATTAGATTTGGAAATGAGACACTTAAAGTAGTAAAGGAGTTTTGCTATTTGAGGAGCAAAATAACTGATGATGGTCGAAGTAGAGAGTATAAAATGTAGACTGGCAATGGCAAGGAAAGCGTTTCTGAAGAAGAGAAATTTGTTAACATCGAGTATAGATTTAAATGTCAGGAAGTCGTTTCTGAAAGTATTTGTATGGAGTGTAGCCATGTATGGAAGTGAAACGTGGACGATAAATAGTTTAGACAAGAAGAGAACAGAAGCTTTCGAAATGTGGTGCTACAGAAGAATGCTGAAGATTAGATGGGTAGATCACGTAACTAATGAGGAGGTGTTGAATAGAATTGGGGTGAAGAGGAATTTGTGCCACAACTTGACGAGAAGAAGGGACCGGTTGGTAGGACATGTTCTGAGGCATCAAGGGATCACAAATTTAGCATTGGAGGGCAGCGTGGAGGGTAAAAATCGTAGAGGGAGACCAAGAGATGAATACACTAAGCAGATGCAGAAGGATGTAGGTTGCAGTAGGTACTGGGAGATGAAGAAGCTTGCACAGGATAGAGTAGCATGGAGAGCTGCATCAGACCAGTCTCAGAACTGAAGACCACAACAACAACAACATCAACCGATCTAACAACTGCGCCGCATACTTTTTGTCAACATAAGCGTTG
Source organism: Schistocerca nitens (assembly GCF_023898315.1). Classification (NCBI taxonomy): domain Eukaryota; kingdom Metazoa; phylum Arthropoda; class Insecta; order Orthoptera; family Acrididae; genus Schistocerca; species Schistocerca nitens. The sequence goes on from NC_064617.1 coordinate 31,182,569, forward strand.
CCGACCTCAGCGCCGTATTCTGGCTGTTTAAATATCTCTGTATTTGAATACGCATGTCTACACCAGTTTCTTTGGCGCTTCGATGTAGTACGTAGTTCATGGCACTCCCACCTAGCACTACACAAAAAACCGCGACTTCACGAATTGTTTTCCATATTTGACCCTCTTTGGTCTTCATTGACTGAGCTGTTATGCTACCACCACCAGCTTAATCGTGTTCTTTCAAATTGTAAAATGGACGTTTGTGTAAATATTACCTCACTGCTTTGTGAATGTTAGCAGTATAAAAGTAACGATTAATTCATTTCGTTTGTTTGGCCCTCAACTGCGAAAGTACTTTGCCCCTAATGGTAAACCATAAACGTAATTAATTTCTGCATAAGGTTTACAAAAATTCTTTTTTCTTTCATTACTTTCTTGGGAAAGTTTAAAAAAATATTAACGAAATAGCCGACTAAACCAGTGGCGTCACTGAAGATCAAAAAGTGTCGATTAAGGAAACTAATTCGTGCAGTCGCACATTTTTGTACAGCCTTGGATTGCCATTAACAAAGTACTAGGTGTCGTGACTGGTAGGCCCCGAGCGTTGGGGTGGGTTTTAAGGTCGCTTTTGTTAGTTTTTGTTGGATAACTCGAAAAACGCGATCTATAGTGAAAACGCGTCCCAGTAAAAAATTATACTACATTAAATTTCCTACATCAAAAAGATCGTATTCATTTTTTCTTCATGGCTAATAGTCTGCGTAAAGAGACCAAGAGAATAGTGAAAATCTCGCAAAATGAGCACGCACTTTTTCTTTTGTAGCTTTCTAGCCAATATGACGCATTTTCCAGCCCTGATAGACCATAGGTATCCTATTCTGTACCAACACCACAACGACGGCAACAGCAACCAACTGTTCGCCTCCATTTCCCCTGCACTGGTGCGGTACATAGTAAACTGCCAGCGTCTACACCCTGTATTTCCGCTCTTCATTTGAAAAGGAAATCCCACACGCCGATTGCGTACTACATATTATTGAATGAGTTGTTCCTTCTCAAAACTGGTTCTGATATCGTTTCGTAGAACTGAGGTAGAGTTTCTTTTCTCACTTCCGATTGTATTTTACATTGTACTGTTAATGTAATCAAACCTTTCTACCATCTTTTGTATGTCCATTTCCGTCATGAATGAGACAGTACTTCCTAAGACACGGAACGAGTTTACTCTTTATATTTTCTGATAATTTATTTTTATTTTGCTGGGAACTTGCTGCTGGCCACTGAAAGGCACAACTTCTGCTTTCTCTGAAGATACAAACAGATTATATCCTTTAGAGGTTGCGGATAAAACTCCAGCTGGCTGGAGGGTTTTCTCAGCTCCAAGGAATTCATGACCCGGGACGTGCGGTGATTGTGAAACTAGACCAATATTTATCTGGGGCATATTCGCCTACAAACAGCGATCCCTGAAACTGGTGGGAAACGAGAAAATGGCTGCAGCGAAAATATTATGTATCCCCACTATGTCAGTACCTAGTGAGTGTATCTTTTAAAAAGAAGCACAAATATGCACTGAGAAAATAAGCTACTCAGTTCGAGAAAAATAGATAAAATTTTATTTATAAATCATAATAGTGATTAATTTTTCCGAAAAGAAAATGGTTTTGGCCATCTCTAGCCTGTGCCTCTGGGTAGAATAAGAAGAATAGGAACGTGGGATTTCAAAGCAAGTGTTTTTCCATCCAATAACGATAATAATGTTACTAATCAGCTATAAATATATATACATCTGTACTTATATTTTTTCCCAGCAGCAACGCACCCCTGATTTCGTACTAGGAGAGCTGCTGGACTAGGACATTCGTGTGTCCAACGTACTTTTGCCTGCAACACCACGGTACCAGCAACATCCCGCAGGTGGTCTTCCTGATTTACTGGACCTGTCACTTGACTATTCTGCACCAACACCACAACGACGGCAGCAGCAACCACCAAAACGTCCTCTGCTCAGCGAGCTCAGTTATATGTCAGCAGAATACTGCTGTTCACCAACATTTATAATTCGTTTGGCACTGGACCAAATAGCGTCAATGTAGGACTAGTACCTGAAATCACTTTGAAGTAGTAATTGAAACAGAAAAAGTGCAGCGTGTTGGGTCTAGAGCGTAGTACATGTAGTATGATTGGGACTCTTTGTGCAGCATTATGCAGTACATATAGGAGAGGAGGACTACTAAATATGACGTTTCCCACACAGGAATCAGCATCCATATGTCTCAGAGGAAGCATTCAGTCGTCGATGTGCACAGGGAAACTGTGCTCGAATTAATTTTAGGAAACACAAGGATTTACATAAAATACTCGACTGTTCTATATCTGCACTATGTGTACTGCGTCCCAATGATCACCATAGACAGCCACTGCCGTTGGCCCCCATACATCCGAGGTGCGTACCATGACTTTGTGAACTACTTGCATGATAACAGTGCAACTGTGAAGCAGTTATATCTGTGTATAAACGCAAGTATTCCCCCAGGCCTAAAGTGTAGAACTGTAGGCCCCCTAGTAATATCAAGTCCATTGAAGCAGAAGTCATGAAATATATTCCCATATATGTTGTCATGCCTCTTAGATTGAATGCTATACAGGCCGAATTTAAGGCTTGTAGAATACAGCTGGTAGGAAAATATCGCTCTATACAATGAGTAAACAGAACAAAATATGTCCCACGGAGTAGATCTTACTTTTCCCCCAATTCATTCTTTCCAAGAAAAACTACCTACGCTGACAAAACAAAATTGCAAAACAAAAAAGTAATTAATACAGTTTTGAACATGGCCGATAATGCAGCAACCGTAGACGAAATTTATAATATTACTTGAAAATACAGCTCTTCGGTTGCACAGGTAAAAATTTCCAACTTTACCTAGGTTTCAACTGCTCTAAGGCAGCCTTCATCAGAAGTAAACATTTTTTACATTACCTATAACAGAGTTTTGGAATAATATAAAAATTATTAAATTAAACATATGTAATAAAATTACATCATAGCTAAGTGCTACGGTACAGTAGACAAAGAAAGCATACTTACACAGAGTAACTAGTTATGAAATGGTTTAGAGCAGCAGTGCAACGTCTCCTTAAAAATAAATATGGCTGCAACATAGTTTTCTCTACCAACAACTCTCTCAAAAATAATCTTATCCATAATTTAAAACCAAGAAGGTCGCCTCTGCAAAACTCAGGCGTTTATAAAATCACCTGTGACACTTGCTCAGCTTATTATATAGGACAGACTGGACGAGCATTTTCGATTAGATATAAAGAGCATCTATTAGGGAAAAAAGGTACGAACGTACATAATTCGTCATTCGCTGACCACCTTCTTATCACAGGACACAAACCTAAAGATGTTCATGATATTAGTATCTTACATACAGAAAAGAAAAGCTTCAGACTTGATATTCTTGAACAGTTGGAAATTTTCAAACATTTTTCCCATAACGACCATTTAATCCTCAATGAGCAATTACAATTACGTGATAAAAATTTCTTTGATGGTGTAAAGCCCTTGCTTAAAATAACTTAACGCGGAATATTGCTATTATGCTTCCCGTACTGTAGCCTTAAATATTGTTCTCTCTCTCTCTGTTTTACAATATAATATTTTGTTCAACTTTCGATCTGTTACATACTATCTGCGTGCACTCCTGTTCCAATGCTCCTGACAGCTGTTGTCACTGTAAATTACAAGCATTCAATACTAGATGGCGCGATACAAGGTGCCAACTTGCTAACATCGAGGGCGCGCGCGCCTGTCAGTCTGAAGCTGCCTACAGTGCCGGCCGCACACGCGACCCTTAGCGGCGCGTCTTAATCAAGTTGCGCATTCCTAGGAAAATTTTATAATGTACAAATATATTTTTATCTTTAACGTGAGCACTGTTGCTCTAAACCATTTCATAACTATTTACTCTATGTAAGTATGCTTTCTTTGTCTACTGTACAGTAGCAGTTAGCTATGATGTAATTTTATTACATATGTTAAATTTAATAATTTTTATATTATTCCAAAACTCTGTTATAGGTAATGTAAAATTTTTTTACTTCTGATGAAGGCTGCCTTAGAGCAGTTGAAACCTAGGTGAAGTTGGAAATTTTTACCTGTGCAACCGAAGAGCTGTATTTTCAAGTAATATTATAAAAGTAATTAATGAAGAGGTACAAAATTTAGGGAACACATCTATAGGGGAAACTGAATGTTCATGAAACCATGGAATTAACTGAAGCTTATGGCATATAAATCTCGAATCTGCATACTGTAAGGTATCACACCAAATTTTTATAGCTAAGGCAAGAGTATGTTTTGGAGGCTACATAAACGTTTTTCTGAATGCTTACAGACTGGCCAGACTGCCAAATAGATTGTTTACTTTTAAAAAATGGGTAGGCTTGCAGTTTTTATTTCACCATTGATCGTTATTAGGAGAAAACTAATACAAATGAGAAAGAAACGTGTTGCAATACACAGTGAGCACAAGAAGGTGAATTCCTAATGATATAAACAGAGAAATAAACGATTAATTTTGGGTTACTATTTGAGTCTAATTCGTTCACAATTTATCTGCTCAGAAACAACATTAAGTAATGTAAAAAATTCGCTCGTGAAGGTGTCATTGTCTTCATCACATCCAGCACACATTTCATGAACCCAGAATCCACAGCTCTGGCATGTTATCCACCTAGACTTTGCCTGCCATTTCAGACTCTTTGCTGAAACGATGTGGTATTTTGTTGTGCTCTGCCAACTGGAATGCTAATCGCCACAGGTCATTCACTGTAATTCCATAAACTCGCTTTTCTATTTCCAAAATGTAATTAGGATTTCTTGCTCTTGTTCTTCACTGAACACTGCCCTTATCTTTCCATAATCTTTTTACTACCAACTGCACCTCTGTTTTTCCCTATAAATCTTCGTTTTAGCATATTACCTGGAATATTGAATTGTTTTCTCCTGCTTAGAAAAACATGTTATCACTTTTTACCGTTTCAATTACTTTTTGTATCACAACAGAGTCCACGTCCGTTGTACTGTTTTCTGGGTGTATTTTCTTGACATCTTGAAGCTCTTGCAAACAGTTGCAGAAGACCAGTATAACGGATATTAGTTCTGTGTATAAAACGATTTCTAATGTTTTAATTTCAATATTGATACTATTTGTAAACTATGGAATAACCTAATTCTGATTGGGACAAACAGACTGAAAAAGAATTGTTGAGGACAGTGGCCATCTTCCGGGAAAAGTGGCCACCTTGACCACTTTTCGCGACATGTAGCATGGCCAGCTTTCCCGATCGAACGCCATGCCAGTGGGTCTCACGCGAAACAATACGACCGAAGGAAACGAGAGTGACTTATATTTGTAAGCCAAAAGGCAATGCGTGGGTTGTGGTATCGCAAAAGCTATTGCTCTACATAAAAGTAAAACAACTAAAGTAATAAGAGAGACTTACCTTGCAGCAAACCATCGAAAAACATAAACGTTTTCACAGAAAGATAATGGAGAAACCTTCCTTTGTCAGCGTCATTAACAACGCTAGAGAGGAGAGCAGCTACGAAGGCGGGTGAGAGTCCGCTGTGCAGAAGCATGCGGAAGTGTACCACGTGACTCACAGCCAATCGCGCGTCAGTGACATTCTTGTCTTTGTTCTGTGCGGGTCGTGCTGTGTCCGGAAGTTATCACTGTTTATTTCAGTCATTGTGTTCCATGCTGAGTGCTGACTGCCTTCATAGTGTTCATTATGAGTGATGGTAAGCAATCACGCCAGGTGCTACACAAACAGGCTAGAGGAATAGTGTTCCGTGCGTAGCAATACTTTAAGAGACAATCTTCCGCTGAATCCACGCCGGCACAAGGCGCATGTCACGCCATTGCCAAATGCCAGGAGCAGACAGCTGAAGCCTGTGGTGTCGATTTGAGGACCGTTCAGAGAATGTCCAGCGAAGCTAAGACGTCTATCCAAGCCTGCGGCTCAGCTGTTTTCAAATCACCAGGGAAGCAACACAACCGCAAAAAAGAAGTGGGTGAACTAGACGATTCTGCGAAAAACGTTTTGCGGCGCATAGTGTTCAGCATGTATCCTCAGCAAAGTAACTAGTTTCGCATATGAAAGAAGCTGAAAACTTTAACGGGAGCAAATGGACAATGTTGAGGATTTTAAAAGGCATGGGCTTCAGGTATCAGAAAACGAACGATGGTAGGAAATTATTAATGGAACTAAGCAATATTGTAGCTGCAAGGACTGTGTTTTTTGAGAACAATGGAGGAGATCAGAGAAGCTGGCATATCTCGAATTTATTACTTAGATGGAACCTTTATTAATGAGAACCACGCAAGGGCTATGTGCTGGAAAATGAGCGATGGGTATGGTGTGTAGGCAGGGCCGGCGCAAGGCACGTACGAAACGTGCGGCACTTTCCGAGGGGCGGAAAATCTGCCACCCCCATTGTTTTACTTTTTTTTTTTTTTAAACGAACTCAACATCCATGCCCAAGAGGGCATTCGAAACCAAACCTTGGAGGGAGCGGCTTCGGGAACTGTGGCATGGCGCCTCGACTACCTGCCGGCCGCCCCTGTTGAACAAGGGGAGGGAGGAGGACTAATTTGTTCCTCCCCACTGTGGCAGCACCGTCGTGTTTACGCCGGAGGAACAGAGAGGAGGAAGCAGTCTGGCGTACACGCCAGTATTCTTATGAGTGGACCACTGCCAACCTGTTATGCACCATGCCTTTACTCACAACTAATTTTGCAAAAGACGAAATCTAATTTGGAAATTCGAATGCAATGTTCGATACTGTGGTTACATGTTAAGGCTGAAGCAGTTTTGCTAAGGCCTTCAATGGCAGTCTCCGAGTGTTTTATTCTTCCCCCATTATGGTTAAAAATGGTTGAACATTACTACAGTCAAACATGTCCAACACCTACAATGGCTAAGAGTATTCCGCATGGGCAAATACGCTGTCAGTAATTACAAGGGATAAAGACATTGCTAATAAGCTTCAATGGCAGTCTCCGAGTGTTTTATTCTTCCCGCATTATGGTTAAAAATAGTTGAACATTACTACAGTCAAACATGTCCAACACCTACATTGGCTAAGAGTATTCCGAATGGGCAAATACGCTGTCAGTAATTACAAGGGATAAAGACATTGCTAATAAGCCTGGCATAAGTTGGGTTTCGATGTATTTTTGAAAATTTTTCCTATCTGTTTCTGACTGATAGTCGGACGTTTTGGTTTTTGAGCCATGAAACACCAGTCTCCACCTGTACGAACAAGAATTAAACTCTGACCTGCACTTTTGTTTGACAATACTACTCACACACTATTTGTCTGCGAAGTGTGTTGCAAATAAAGTTAGTACATTCACATCAACAGTTAGTTTCACGTAATCGTTGTTTACAAGCTGGATCGAAACATGTCCGACGGTAGAAAAAGATTATCTGGCAGCGAATGCAGGAAAAGACGGGCGCTGAAGGAAGATGACGATAAGAAGCAAAAGGATGCACTACAACGATATTTAAAGCCAAAGAGAGAACGACCTAGTAGCGGCCAGGGTGAAAAAATAGATCCTAAAAGTACAGAAATTAGTAGAGCTACAGCAGCTACATCTTTATCTTCAGGACATGACCAGAAAGTTGACGAACACAGTACTGCGACCATCCCATAGCAATGCTGACGGTGGGCCATCCACAACATGTTCAACAGACCTCGTCTGGGCTCAAGACCTGCTTTGTGACGAAAGCTCCGAGATTCAAACATCAGGAAGAACTGAAATTAGGCGACCCGATTCGGAAAAGACCGGAGGAACATCAGCCGAGGTACTCACCACCGGAGAACGGATTGAAGGCGAGCCTAAACTGGAAGACACAATTGACTCAGATCCCGAATGATGGCCGGAAATTTTTACCGATCGTATTCGAACGACTTTGGTCATGCGAGGACCTCCCGAGCGCATTAAGAAAGCTGAATAATGTCCTATAAACGCGGACAACCGGCGTTTCAGCCCTGTGCGCCACAGCATTCTCTGAAGAATTTAGAAGAAACAGATAGACACTGGTTGGTGTACTCAAAGAACAAGGATGCTGTGTTCTGCTTTTGTTGCAAACTTGTTTCGTCATCTACAGTAAAAATTGCAAAGAACGATATAAGTGAATGGCGGCACCTTCCTTCGTACCTCGAAAGTCACGAGAAGTCTACCGAGCAGCCGCGCGGGATTAACCGAGCGGTCTTAGGCGCTGCAGTCATGGACTGTGCGGCTGGTCCCGGCGGAGGTTCGAGTCCTCCCTCGGGCATGGGTGTGTGTGTTTGTCCTTAGGATAATTTAGGTTAAGTAGTGTGTAAGTTTAGGGACTGATGACCTTAGCAGTTAAGTTCCACACACATTTGAACATTTCTACAGAGCATTTGAATTCACATAAAAAGTGGATCGTGTTTCCCGAGGGACTGAAAAAGTCACGCCCATCATCAAAGGCTTCCGAATACTGAAAGCGAACATTGGAAAAATGTTCTTGAGCGCTTAATAGCAATAGTTCATTTCCTGGGTCGGCAAAGTCTGCCATTGAGAGGTCGTACAGATACACTCTTTCAGCCTGACAACGGAAACTTCTTGAAACTCGTTGAATTATTCGGAAAGTCCGACACTGTGATGATGGAGCACCTGCACAGAACAAAGCAAGGTGAGAACAAGGGTCATCATTATCTTGGAAAAGAAACACAGAATTAAAAATTCATCTTGTTGGATCATATGTAACCACCAACATTCTATTAATGATGACATCTGCAAAGTATTACAGTATAATTCTGGACTGCACACCAGATATTTCAAAAGTTGAGCAGATGACAGTTGTGGTACGTTTGGTCCGGGAGACAAGACTCGACGGGGTATACGATGTCCGAATTCGGGAGCATTTCCTGGGATTTCTTCCAGTGCCCGATTCCTCAAGCTCCACTGTGGCGCAGGTCGTACTCGAGTTCTTGGAAGATAAAAATATCCTATTGTGTAATATGAAAGGACAAGGATACGACAATGGAGCAAACATGAAAGGAAAGAAGTCTGGTTTCCAGAAAAGAATTTCAGATATGAGCAAGAGAGCATTTTATGTACCATGTAGCAGTCACTCATTGAATGTTGTTGTAAACGATGCCGCTATGTCTTCTAAATACGCTGTTTCCATGTTTTCGACCGTGAAAAGCTTGTATGACTTCTTCTCGTCCTCCCTTCGCCGTTGGGATGCCTTGAAGAAGTATCTCCCTAACCTGTCGCTGAAGCCACTGAGCGATACTTGGTGGGAAAGTCGCATCGGTGCACTTTACTCCACTGAGGTTTCAAACTGAAGGCGTTTATGATATCAGATTATATGGCAGTGATAAAAGTGGTAGTGCGACCTCCAGACCAGATGTGAGGAAACGCATATCAGAAAATTGTAAGTAATCACTTTTTTTACAAAAAAAATCGCGAAGTGAACTGTTTGATAATCTAAAACTAACAAAACTGTATAGTTATACATCCCACTGATGATGCCTTAGAACAAGAGAAGGCGAAACGCGTATTGGATAAATAAAGTAACTAGCAGCGGGAAAAGGCAGTTTTATTTACAAAACAAGTATTTACGTGCTTGCTGCAGAGGACGGCCACACAAACAAATTTGAACTTCAGAAAGAACTATTAAATTCGATATTTATTTTGTGTTATGTGAGCCTGTGAGTAAATGAGAGTGTGTATGTGAGACATTCGTCAAATTTCAATATTGTATTGTATACCATCTTAAGTAACATGCAAGAGTTACACAAGCCTGTCGTGGGAAAATGATCCTAGAGGATTTACCCACTTTGCTGATGACGTATGTCTAGGTGTGACTGCTATGGTAACAGAGCAGTCAGAAAGTCAGCTGGAGTAAAATCAGTATCTAAAGAACATTTCCAGAATTATTGTCTTTTTCTTTTTCGTTTATTAAACATTACAATAATATTTACATGTCAGATTGACACAAATGCGTCTGTGTTTAAGGATTGGTGCAGACCAGTTTTGGCGCAAGTACGATCACGAGCGAGTATTCTGATTCGCAGTCAGTATGGTCAGCCAAATAGAACTGAGACGGTTCCTGCTCGTTACCTGATAGTTACACTGGGAATGAGACTGGAAAAAGGAAGTTGCTCGTTGGCTTTGAACGCGGACGGTCATGTTACTAGTGCCACTAAAAATAATGTGTAAGATGAAGAATTACTTAGTGTTAGAGTTATTGGTGAGCTAAGTCGATAGCAGTTGTTGTCGACGACTGATTGGCGAAATTTCAGAGGTTTTGACTACATGTGTTGGACAGATATTCACTTGTGAAATATTGGCCTTCATAGAATCCGAGTGGCATGTTTCAGTATTGAACTTCTGAGCATTTTTGGCAAGCAGTTTATTTTTTAGAAATCCACAAGAAGGACCGAATGTATTAACTCATATTAGTGGTGAAATTAATGACTGAAAACGTTGTTTAATTTGGGTCGGGTTTGGACAGGTTTCTGGCTGCTGTGCATGTGAAATGTGTGTGTGAATCGTGAACTGGAAGGAAACAGCCAATAGTTTATATGTGGGCTGAATAGTACCTTTTCTTTGGTTATCAAGGACAAAAATAAACATTATTGTGTGGAAATTTCCGACATTATTTTCCAGAATCCAATCCATTTTCTTACTGCCCGATATTATTGGGTGACTGTATTTCTACAGAACTTTCTTTCATAACTTGAGTTGCACGGTCTCAGTAATTTTAGATATTAGGTAGTGCTTTTTATCAACGCTGCTTTTACATCATCTTGTAAGTGTCTACGTTGCCGAGTGAAGGGAGATTGAGCAGACGCCGTTCTGAGGTAGGTGAATTTTAATTTGCAGTCTGCACAGAGACAATGACGAATAGACATGAGAAATTAAACCCCGACCTGCCGCAGGTGGATTAAAAGCTCCTGTTGGTAGAGGTGACAGAATTATAGTGCTTCATGTCTGATCAGCAGATACTGGATTTATTCCCCAGGGTAAGGTGATTTTTAAGGCGTCTAAAGCTAAGAATTCTGAAGGTTATCACTTTGATATGACGCACAGCGTCTTCAAAATGTGGTTTACACAACAATTATTGTCACATATTCCTGCGTCTTCAGTTATAGTCATGGACGATGCGAGCATCCACTCAGTGCAAGTGAACAAAGCTCCAAATACGAACTCCAAAAATGCAGACATTATTGCATGGCGGTCATCTAACGGAATACCTCATAACTTGTCGCATACCAGAGCAGAATTGCTGCTTCTTGTCAATCAACACAAGCCTGCATACAGAGTTTATGAGGTAGACGAAATCTGAAAAGCAGTATGGACACCGTAACGTTAGATTACCCCCATACTATTGCCATTACAACCCCATCGAGCCGGTATGGGCTCAGATGAAGGCATATATTACGGAAAAGAACAATACATTCAAGATTGCAGATGCTGAGAGACTTGCACTTGAGGCAATAGCATCTCAACATCTGCATGGGCAGCTTGCGTAGGACAGGCAGAAAAACTGCAAGATGAGGATTAGAACAGGGAAATTGGCAGGGACACGGTTATGGAACCAACCATTCGTCATAAATCTTGCTGTTTCATCTACGTCGGACAGCGAAGACGATGGAGTGGATTTCTTGCTGCGAAGTATGTAAGTAGCAATTACTGCTACTTATGACTTTGTATGACTGTGCCTGCAGCAGCATAAAAAATTATTAGTAGCTCAAGTTCCATCTTTGACCTCGTAACGATGCCGTTGTCGTCACAAAACATATTTCGTTCAATTAAGTACACATACTATAACGCCGTAGCAGGTTGCACAATGAAAGAAAATTAGCTTTTAGTAACACATTAAACGATTTGTTTGTCATATCCTTACGGTCACAAATTATTAAATCTTGAAAATGCTTTAAATGTATTCCATCACTGTGCGTGCCTAATGCAAGTAATGCAATCCTTGTCGTTCAAAAGACAGAACATTAAACACTGACAGTATTTAAAGAAAGAATGAAGCTACATCGTGATTACCGACAAAATGGCGTGTGTATCGTCTTGAGGTTGAAGCTCTTCCGTCTGTGTTTGCTTTACAAATAAACTGTACATTTGGAAGGGACCCGCCTTGAGCAAAACACAATTGTTTCTTTTTGTGCAATCACCCAGAGACGTTTCTGAACCGTATCACCTTCATCTTCGCCTAGGTGTGGTGTGTCGTCTTCCAGAGCCTTGGCTTCGCTCTGCCGCGATTGGTGCGTTTGCTTTTAAATTTCGGAGGGCGCTGCGTTCTGGGAAGAGACCTTCTGACGACGAGAGTATCGAGTGCTGCTGCCGGAGTGAGACGGGGAGTTTAGTTTCCGGGTGTGTGGCAGCGCAATGTTGTGGGAAAGGTGGTATAACTTCCTGTAAACGCACGTGATTGCTACGAGTGTGTGTACTCCGGAAGGCGGCAGTCGTTCTGGACGGGCTGTGTGATAAGGAAGCTCGGCGTGGCAACTGTTGACGCGGCGTGTCCGCGTTGCTATGGCGGAACTGGGGCGATTGACGTAACTCGAGTTGGTGCTGGTTGCAACCTGTCGCCGAATGCTTGTCTGCCTTCTGGACTAACGGTGAGAATTTCTTGACTCGATTTGTCTCATTTAATTTCTGAACGCGTCGCCGGGTGTGTTTTGCTCTAAGGCCGTGTACCGTGGTGTTTCGCAATTTTAGTAGGCTCAGGCGTGCCCGAAATCCCAATTCAATGATCTACTGTTATATTCTCAAGTGTAACTATCACTAGAAGAGAGTATTAACTCTCTGTGCCTTAATAACTGAACCTAAAGTATTATCTGTGGTTGAAATTTTATTCTGACCCAAGGGCAATAACGATCTTTTATTTTTTACCATTTGTTGACTGGTATTGTTATTTAGTACTGGCCGTCACATTTACTAAGTCGAAGATTTAAGAAGGCCAGTGAGCGTCATTAACTGTCCCTGCCTAGATAGGCGTTATATTTCGAACCATGTGTTTCAATGTTTAGTAATTTTTATTTTATGTGTTATAGAGAGCTGCTGTCATGCCCTATGTGGACGATTTGCCACATTGGTGAAGTTTCTAGTTGTTCTGCTGGTCTGTGCCATATTGCTAAAGCAGGCAGTCCTAGCACAGGTGATTGTAAATTTTTCCTAGTGATGAGGAACACGGGCTGGTTTTAAGAGCTAACTCACTAACTTCAACCATTCTCAAATATTTATTACTACTGATATTCAGGCCCTTCAGGCCGAGTGGCGAAGTCACTGCCGCTTTTTGGTTATTAATTTTATCTTGTTAGCTTGTTTCATTAAAAAAACCTTTGGTATATGAATTTGTCTTTTGGTCTTTACAACTCCTTTGGAAGAAGTAAATTAAATGTTGGTTTTGCTTTCTTGTAGCATTACCAAAACAGCATTTGTGGTTATTTTTGATTGGCCCTTCTGGCCGAATGATTAAAGTCATTCCTTGCAGTAACTTATTGTATTGGTCAATAATTAATCAAAAGTGTTGGGTCCTTCGAACCGTGATTATCTTCTTACGTTGAATCTTAAGGTTGTCATTCTGACATTACAGTTGTGAATGTTCAGCGGCCCTTCAGGCCTGGAGTTTAAAAAATTTTATTGTGTTTTGTGATATATATATGTACCAGTGAACAAGTGTTTTTTAATGTTTAATAAAATTAAATTGTGTTTGAAACTGTAACCTCATTTAGGTCTACGCTTTCACTCCCTGCAGCCTTTGAGTTCTGCTTACCTTACGTTTCGGTTAAGTTTTCCAATACCACGACGTATCAGTTTCGTTGAGGTTTCACCATCGTTGCTGGGTTTTCATTTTCTTTCTGTTAAACAATAGGAAAAATATTCGTTATTACTTTCATATAGAGAAATTAGAGTTTTTACGACAGTTTTTACATATCTGAAAACAGCATAAAGATTTGCATATATACCTTGTTACCACATGCAGTGCTTTTCCTGGTTTTTTAATGATTTTCTTCACAGCTCTTTTACTTTCAGAGCCTGTCGTCTTCAATACTGCAGAATACTAACGCGAATTCTTTACAGATGAATGGAAAAACTAGTAGAAGCCGACCTCGGGGAAGATCAGTTTGGATTCCGTAGAAATATTGGAACACGTGAGGCAATACTGACCCTACGACTTATCTTAGAAGCTAGATTAAGGAAAGGCAAACCTACGTTTCTATCATTTGTAGACTTAGAGGAAGCTATTGCCAACGTTGACTGGAATACTCTCTTTCAACTTCTGAAGGTGGCAGGGGTCAAATACAAGGAGCGAAAGGCTATTTACAATTTGTATAGAAACCAAATGGCAGTTATAAGAGTTTGAGGGGCATGAAAGGGAAGCAGTGGTTGGGAAGGGAGTGAGGCAGGGTTGTAGCCTCTCCCCGATGTTATTCAATCTATATATTGAACAAGCAGTGAAGGAAACAAAAGAAAAATTCGGAGTAGGTATTAAAATCCATGGAGAAGAAATGAGAACTTGGAGGTTCGCCGATGACATTGTAATTCTGTCAGAGACAGCAAAGGACTTGGAAGAGCAGTTGAACGGAATGGACAGTGTCTTGAAGGGAGGATATAAGATGAACATCAACAAAGGCAAAACGAGGATAACGGAATGTGGTCGAATTAAGTCGGGTGATGTTGAGGGTATTAGATTAGGAAATGAGACACTTAAAGTAGTAAAAGAGTTTTGCTATTTGGGGAGCAAAATAACTGATGATGGTCGAAGTAGAGAGGATGTAAAGTGTAGACTGGCAATGGGAAGGAAAGCGTTTCTGAAGAAGAGAAATTTGCTAACATCGAGTATTGATTTAAGTGTTAGGAAGTCGTTTCTGAAAGTATTTGTATGGAGTGTAGCCATGTATGGAAGTGAAACATGGACGTTAAATAGTTAAGACACTAAAAGAATAGAGGCTTTTGCGGTGTTGTGCTACAGAAGAATGCTGAAGATTAGATGGGTAGATCACATAACTAATGAGGAAGTGTTGAATAGGATTGAGGAGAAGAGAAGTTTGTGGCACAACTTGACTAGAAGAAGGGATCGGTTGGTAGGACATGTTCTGAGGCATCAAGGGATCACCAATGTAGTTTTGGAGGGCAGCGTAGAGGGTAAAAATCTTAGAGGGATACCAAGCGATTAATACACCAAGCAGATTCAGAAGGATGTAGGTTGCAGTAGGTACTGGGAGATGAAGAAGCTTGCACAGGATAGAGTATCATGGAGAGCTGCATCAAAACAGTCTCAGGACTGAAGACCACAACAACAACAACAACGTCTTCAGTCTTTTAGAACTTAATGTAGAGAAATCATTTATCTCGATATTTTATGCGATTGGGAATGCTGTGATTGAGTTCAATATTTATTAATTCTATGTGGAAGGTTGTGTGTGTGCACGGTAAGGATTATCGTTGCTAAGAATGCAGTTCTTAAAGTTCACTGTGGAACGATGTGTACGCTAGCGCGCCGTCAGCTGCCTCAGTGCGTGAACTGACGGAAGGAAACTGGCAGCGTCGCAACGTATCTTCCCTGTCTCTCTGCGCAGAACGCGACCCTCAACCGCCTTCAAATGGTTCAAATGGCTCTGAGCACTATGGGACTCAACTGCTGAGGTCATTAGTCCCCTAGAACTTAGAACTAGTGAAACCTAACTAACCTGACATCACACACATCCATGCCCGAGGCAGGATTCGAACCTGCGACCGTAGCGGTCCTGCGGTTCCAGACTGCAGCGCCTTTAACCGCACGGCCACTGCGGGCGGCTCAACCGCCTTCGTAGCTGCTCTCCACTGTAATGGTGTCGCTTACAGCTAGTTCGGCCACTTCTCGGTGGGAAGCGGCACTGTTGAAATCAAGTGCCCAATGACAGCTTTTTCCAACCTGACCTCTTTATCCTTCTTTCCCCTATAAGTCACGTGTTTCACTGATTAACATTGCAAGATCGTAGATTAATGTAAGGATGAGATATGCCATTGCAAATGTGAAATGCTGGTCATTAATAAAAAAAATGTACTAATGTGTGTGAATTCTTATGGGACTTAACTGCTAAGGGCATTAGTCCCTAAGCTTATACACTACTTAACCTAAATTATCCTAAGGACAAACAGACACACCCATGCCCGAGGGAGCACTCGAACCTCGGCCGGGACCAGTCGGACAGTCTATGACTGCAGAGCCCTAGACCGCTCGGCTAATCCCGCGCGGCCGTCATTAATATCTGGTGTAAGCACCAGAATGTTGATTGCTAGCACGAAAACGTGCACGCATTATGACAGAGCCGGATTTCATTTTACAAGATGGAGTTCCATGCTCGTTGCACTTGGTCAGTGAATACAGGGATGGTTAATGCCATTTGTGGGCCGGCCAGAGTGGCCGAGCGGTTCTAGGCGCTACAGTCTGGAACCGCGCGACCGCTACGGTCGCAGGTTCGAATCCTGCCTCGGGCAAGGATGTGTGTGTTGTCCTTAGGTTAGTTAGGTTTAAGTGGTTCTAAGTTTTAGGGGACTGATGACCTCAGCAGTTAAGTCCCATTCTGCTCAGAGCCATTTTTGAGCCATTTGTGGATGATGGAGTTGTTGTCCAATGATGTCCCATATGAGCTCGATTCGAGACAGATCTGGCCAAGAGAACATGTCGAGACTCTGTAGAGCATGTTGGGTTACAATTGAAGTATGTGGGCGAGTGTTGCCCACTCCCTGGAATGCTCACCAGACTGATATACAGATTCGCAGCCAGGGTGCGTGGGATTACGCGAGAGTGCCCTGCAATCGAACCTCAAAGTGAAACTCAAGTTGTAGGTCCAGTGTGTCTTCCACGCAGATAGGTTGTTTGGAGGCGCTCAACTGTCTTCCTGCCGACCAACACGCAGCCATCACCGGCACTAAGATAGGACCAGCTATCATCACAAAACACGACACGCCTCCACACTGCCCTCCAGTGAGCTGTCGCTTGACACCACTGAAGAAGCAAATGACGGTGGTTTGAGGTCAGTGGAAGGCAGGAGCTGTCCGTGAAGTAACCGATTTGTAACAGTTTGTTGTGTCGCTGTAGTGCCAACTGCTGCTGGAGATGCCAGAGACACGTGCCGAACACAGTGGTCTTCCCGCTGGGTAGTGCCACGTGGGCGTCTGAAGCCCAGTTCCCTTGTGACCGTATACTGTTACAACCATCACTGCCAGCAGTCACGTACAGTCGCCATTTTGCTGCCAAGTCATTCTGCATTCCCGCAGAGGGAACATCCGGCCTCTTGTAGCCCTATAAATCGATCTCGTTCAAACTCAGTGGGCTGCTGATAATGGCGTCTTTAGCACTTTGAAGGCATTCTTGACTGACGTCAACTCACTACGTCCGCTCCCACGGCTAACTATCGCTCACGACCACTACAGTGTGTATTACAGCAGACTGGTCTGCATCCCCATAGTGGCGCTACTAGCGCTATTTTCATGTGACAGTACGAAATTTGAATAGATGTATCACAAGCAGTAACACGCCTACCAACTTCCGTATCTGTCACACAACTCATCCTTTTTGTTGAGATTTTTTCCCGTCGGTGTATATTATTCAAAGAATAAGCATTCACACGAATACAACCTACAACAAGTGGGTGTTTGGTCGATCTGCCACCGCCACTGCCGCTTTCTGCTACCTCCAAAGCTGATTAGCTGATTCCCACCACCGCTCGCTCAGCCATTCCTTCATAAAGACCCACCAGCCCAATAAGCTGCCCACATGTGCTTACATTCGTAACAAAGAAACACACACACGCACACACAGAGATGCACTGCTTCCTCCTTCTCTGCCAGTAGTAGTATGAACTAAGAGTTAACGAGAAGATGTTGTCAACATGATTTATTGATTATGATGTTTGGTTCCTAAACAGAACTACGTTCCCATTATCAAAAATCCAACCTACTCATTAAGCTGTGGTGCCTATACATATAATTTCTTTAAGAAAAAGTACATTAAGATGAAAATCATTTACTTTTCACCATCACTGCAGTGAACTTTAATAGGAGGACGTTCGTCACTCTGGTATCATGCATTCACATCGAAAGTAGCCAGTTAAATCTGTGTGAAAAAATCAAATGACATCACTATAAGTGGGGAATACACACATATTAAAAAAAGTTTTGCATCACCTCAATTCCGAGAGTTCCGGAACCTGTACAAAAAATTGGAACACAGGTCAGCATAAACATCATTTCTGCCCTTTTTATTGATCATGAAAACCACACATTGGATGTTGTACCACCATACAGCGAGACCTTCAGAGGTGGTGCTCCACATTGCTGTACACACCGGTACCTCTAATACCCAGTACCATGTCCTTTTGCGTTGATGCACGCCTGTATTCGTCGTTGTATACTATCCACAAGTTCATCAAGGTACTGTTGGTCCAGAATGTCCCACTCCTCAACGGTGATTCGCCGTAGATCCCTCAGAGTGGTTGGTGGGTCACGTAGTCCATAAACAGCCCTTTTCAATCTATCTCAGTCATTTTCGATAGGGTTCATGTCTGGAGAACATGCTGGCCATTCTAGTCGACCGATGTCGTCATCCTGAAGGAAGTCATTCACAACACGTGCACTATGGGGGCGCGAATTGTCGTCCATGAAGACGAATGCCTCACCAATATGCTGCCGATATGGTTACACTATCGGTCGGAGGATGGCATTCACGTATCGTACAGCCGTTACGGCGCCTTCCATGACCACCAGCGGCGTACGTCACCCCAAGAAAGCAGGGAACCTCCACCTTGCTGCACTCGCTGGGCAGTGTGTCTAAGGGGTTCAGCCTCACCGGCTACCCTCCAAATACATCTCCAACGAATGTCTGGCTGAAGGCATATGCGACACTCATCGGTGAAGAGAACGTGATGCCAATCCTGAGCGGTCCATTCGACATGTTGCCGGGCGCATCTGTACTGCGCTGCATGGTGTCGTGGTTGCAGAGATGGAACTCGCCATGGACGTCGGGAGTGAATTTGCGCATCATGCAGCCTATTGCGCACAGTTTGAGTGGTAACACCACGTCCTGTGGCTGCACAAAAAGCATTATTCAACATGGTGGCGTTGCTGTCAGGTTCCTCCGAGCCATAATCCGTAGGTAGCGGTCATCCACTGCAGTTGTAGCCCTTGGGCGGCCTGAGCGAGGCATGTCATCGACAGTTCCTATCTCTCTGTATCCCCACCATGTCTGAACAACATCGCTTTGGTTCACTCCGAGACGCGTGGATACTTCCTTTGTTGAGAGCCCTTCCTGGCAAAAGTAACACTTCGGATGCGATCGAACCGCGGTATTGACAGTCTAGGCATGGTTGAACTACAGACAACACGAGCCGTGTACTTCCTTCCTGGTTGAGTGGAACTAATCAGCTGTCGGGCCCCCTCTGTCAAACAGACGCTTCTCATGAATGGTTGTTTACATCTGTGGGTGTGTTTAGTGACATCTCTGAGCAGTCAAAGGGACTCTATCTATGATACAAGATCCACAGTCAACGTCTATCTTCAGGAGTTCTGGGAACCGGAGTGATGCAAAACTTTTTTTGTGTATGTATCAATAGTTGATATCATTCAAACTATGACGTGTTTCAGTAAGCTTCCAATAAATGTACAAAAGCGCTTTATACACATTTGTTGATTTCGCCCCTTGTACGTGTAACAAGCAGTAACAAGTTCCTGCTATTGTAGATGTTCGATTGGCACTTTATTGGATTAATAGATCTTACGCTACGCCTGTGATTGTTTATAACTGGTGCTGTCATCTGTTAGCTCTTCACTAAACTACGTACTATCTTGATCCGCTTAGCCAATTGCAATCACTTCACGATGTCTGACACGGAAAACGTCTCTAGTAACCACCAATTCCAACACTTGAAAAGAGTACGGGCGAGAGCAAGAGCTAATACTACACGTATTTTAAACGAACAACACGATTTTAATGACGAAACTACCGTTGAAGATTATGAATATTCCCAACATCGATTGCAGGAACTATCGCGTACACCAACAGACCTTGATAACAAAATACACGATCTTCTCGATGATGCTGATTATTACACGCTGGTGTGCTCAAATGTGGCGGATATACACACGCAGTCAAGCACGCTATTGCACCCCCGTCACGGAGAATGGAAGGGAACTTACGAATTCCATGGCTCACATTACCATTAGTGATAAACAACCTGCTACGATCGTTACTTCAGCTATTCCACCACCTAATGGTTCAAACGGCTCTGAGCACTATGGGACTTGAACATTTGAGGTCATCACTCCCCTAGAACTTAGAACTGCTTAAACCTAACTAACCTAAGGACATCACACACATCCATGCCCAGGGCAGGATTCGAACCTGCGACCATAGCGGTCGCGCGTTCCAGACTGAAGCGCCTAGAACCGCTCGGCCACAAGGGCCGCCCACCACCTAATATCAGACTGCCCACTGTAGAACTTGAGACGTTTTCTGGGAACGTTGAGAACTGGGCTCGTTTTTGGAAACAATTACAGCAATCGATTTATCAAGATCCCACTATTCACCATTTGCAAACACGTATTTCTGCGCGTCTGCTTACAAAGGAAGCCAGAGTATTTAGTTGATGGTGTTGCTGTGATTACGGAGAAACCAAGAGAATCCTCACAGCACACCATGGCCATAAAAATATTATTATACAATCTCACATGAATTATTCAGAATCTATTAAACCCATTCAGTTTCCGAATCCAGAATCCCTTGTTTCTACATTTATCGAGTGCAACCGCCGCTTTCAAGCTTTGCGTGCGCTCGGTGAAGACGTAAATGCATATGGTTGCGTACTAGTAACAAAAATTCTCAAGATTTTTCCTGAAGATATCTGCCGACACTGGCTCATTCATGTGAAGCAAACCGCTCTTTCAGAAGCGGACATACTTCAGCTGATGCAATTTATTGGCACGGAAATAGACTCAGCGCTTAGTTCACAGAAGATCCGCTGTGACAACAAAACGTTGACTACATCCCCACAGCCGCAGCCCTTCATGTCCGCGTTAATAGGAAACAAACATTACCCAGGGGCAATAAAAACGACGGTCCATTTTGCGTCTTTTGCGAGGAACCTGCCCATTGGGCCCAAGAATGTAATATACAGATCTCACTGTAAGAAAACAGAAACTGAAAAGTACTCACCGATGTTTTCTGTGCCTAAACAGAGGGCTTAAAATGTCAGATTACGGGTAGAAGGATAGGGCACTTTGTGCTAACTATAAGAAAACCACATCGCAAGTCGATGTGCGTCGAGGGTATGACGTGTTTGAAAGCAGCATAGAGCAACGACACTTCTGTTAGTGAAATAGACGCAACTACACCCACCTTTATCTTCTTGCAAACTGCTCAGGTGCGCATTGTAGAACCAACAGGACCAAGTAAACTCACTCGATGTGTGCTACACAATGGAAGCTAAGCATCCTCACAGCAAAGTCATTAATAGAAGGTTTGAAATTGCCTGCTCTGGACCAGCTTACTATGTTCACGTTCGAATCTCATACTAGCTCCTCATGATTGTGTAGCCTTGTAAATTTCGAAATTCCAGGAGTGTGGACTAATTCTAGGACTTACATCAACACTTACGAAAGTGACCGCTACCTCATGCCACAGCCCAGGTATTAGGAATGTAACACATGTCTGAACACTCAGCTGCTGATCCACAGACAGTCTCCCAAGAATATATGCCCATTTAGCTTTTAAGCGGTAGTGATCATTACTGGAAGATTGTCACCGACGATTTACCGATCCATATTTCTAAATCCATTGTTCTGTTTCCCACCTTATTTGGTTGGATCCTCAGTGGCTGCACATCTGCCATCTTGCGATTTAGCTGTTATTAACTTTGTACTTCAGACTCAAATGTCCACAGATGACGAATTGAGATAATTCTAGGATCTAGATACTATTGGTATAACAGCGCGTAATAATGCGGAAAGACTCATAAAGATTCTGCACTCCTTCAAGAATTCCAGGCATCTTATCTTTTTCAGGATCATCGACGAGTCGTTCGTCTTCTTAAGAAATATTATTCGATATTCTACTAACCGACTGAACACAGAAATTAGATTTCGAAGTTTATATGAAAGACTTCTTAGCAACGATTCCTTAAAGAACGCTTACCACCATCTGACATTGGAGTACATTACAAAGAACCATGTAGAACTCTCTTCTCATGAAGACCCAAGTAACTCCATATTCTACGTTCCACATCATGCACTTGGGAAGGAGAAACTTGGTAAAGTAAACTGAACTACCGTTTTTATTGAGTCTTCTCACGAGATCAACGCACCCTCTCTCAACAACACTCCAGAGACGGGACCAAATCTTCTGCCAGAAATACATGCTGCTCTGATGCGGTTCAGAGTACACCGCGTGGCTATTATTAGCAATATTACGCAAGCATTTCTGCAACTTATCTTGCACGAAGACGACAGGAGCTTGATAAAATTTCTATGGCACAAAGTTTTTCAAAACAGTCACGGAAACTGTCATACGACGAACGAAGTAATGAATGTAACTCCATCTTCTGGTGGAGTATGAGACTACGGCTGTTCAACGTTCAATAAAAACAAGGCACTGCTATATTTGTAACACGAAGGGTACTGGAATGGAGCAGTTTTGGCCTGAAGATGACGTAGTGTAACGTCGAAACTGGTTGCCTGGAAATAACCTACATAACGGCGATTGGTACTGTTTTTATTGAACGAAGTAATGATTTACCATTTCACTAGACTTCCATCCGGCCTGACATGCAGTCCGTTCCCGCTTTCGGCAACGCTGAAAGAACACGCTTCCAGACATCATACCGCATTTCCCGCCGCCCCACAGGCACGTTTTGTTTATTGTAGATGACAACAATGAAGCTATCGCTATGTACTACGAACTAACAGCACTTATGAAACTATTGAACTTCCAATTAGCGAAACGGGCCACTACTTCAGATTATTGCAGGACATACGGAGAAACGAAGGACGAGAGATGACTAATTCTACTCAAGTTTTAGGCGCATACTGGAACACAGCACCGGACAGCTTTCACGTTAACACAGATGATGTCACACAAAAATTATCTGATGAAACCACTATCAAAATGAAACTGTAGCTAAATTTTATGATCCACTAGGATTATTCTCGCCTGTGACAATCTTGGCAAAACTATTATTCCAAGAAACCTGGTGCACGGGAATTGACTGGAATGAATTGCTACCCAACAGTCGGGCAACACGGTGTAAAACTTGCATGTCCACTTTACCTCTATTGTCTTCCATTAGTGTCCCACGATGGGTAGCAACTACCAAGGACCGCGACGTTCAGATTCATATATTTTGTAATGCTTCAGAACGAGCGTATGGCTCAGCTCTGTACATCCGCAGTGTTTTACAAGGCGACACAGTGATTCACTTGTCCTATAGGAAGAACAGACTTGCATCTGTCGAAAGGATAACACGTCACGTCTCGAAATTCGAGATGAACTTTGGGGAGCACGATTACTAAGTGATTTCTGCACAGCTACAGGATACGATATTACTCGTTCAATGTTGTGGACGGACGCTGCAGTGACCTTAGCCCGGATACGCAGTGATCCGAATCGATGGGAGACTTTCATCTGTAATAGGGTGACGGAAATTCATGCATGTACGTCCCCTAGTCAGTGGAGACATCGTCCTGGAAATGATAACCCAGTGGGTCACCTAACACCCAGACGTCTTGGCAATCAAATCCAATCTGCACGTGTTGGGTGGGAACGACCGCCGTGGTTTACACTCCAAGGAGAATGTTGGCCTTCTGGTACTCGAAATATGAGGCATCCTTCACTTCAACCGTAAGAGTCATCACAAAGATAAACTTGCTGCACAGCTGACAGCAATCGAGCTCGCAAATGCACGCATTTACTGGATCAAAATAGTCCAACGTCAGAGCTTCACTCGGGAATTCACCCATTCCAGAACGGTAAATCAATCTCGCAAGACTCTGAAATTGGACGCATTCATCCATTCACTGAAGACGGCCTCATTCGTCTGGGAAGTAGACTACGGTTTGTAGACCTCACCAGTGAGGAAAGACACATTCATTACTTCTAGATGGTTCTCATCGCTTCACAAGACTCCTCGTATTCGAAACACATATTTATCTTCATCATCGTGGTGTCTGAATTGTGTTATACAAACTTTGGCAAGGATTTTGGATAGTTAAATGTCGTCAAATCATTAAAATAGCCCTGCATACATGTTTATCATGAAAAATCATGGAGAATTCAAAATGACAACAAACTGAAGCGCCCACCACCCACAGATCAAATGAGACCATCTAAGCCTTTTACAGTCAATGGCATAGACTTTGCTGGCCCTGACCATGGAAAAGGCCTGTACAACTCGCTCCACTTGCGCAACAACACGCGCAGTACATTTAGATCTCTGTTCCAATATGACTACCATCATATTTTTGATGGCTTTACAGAGATTCGCTAGTAGACGATCCAAAGACCTTCCACAGCGCTAACAAAGAATTATTGGAACTATGTTCAAATGTTCAAATGTGTGTGCTAAGGTCATCAGTCCCTAAGCTTACACACTACTTAATCTAAATAATCCTAAGGACAACCACACACACCCACGCCCGAGGGAGGACTCGAACCTCCGCCGGGACCAGCCGCACAGCCCATGACTGCAGCGCCTCAGACCACTCGGCTAATCCCGTGCGGCTAGAACTATGTAACTCACTAACCACCTCAGAAAACCATACCTTTCTCGCCAAAAACGAATCATTTGGAAGTTCACTGCACAACAGGCGTCTTGGTGGGGAGGAGGGTGGGCGACGTCTGTGGGCACTGTCAAGTGATGCTTATGGACGGTGTTGGAACGGTCAAGTCTAGCTATGAGAGCAACTCTATACGATTTTGGTCAGCATCGAAGCTGCAGTAAAGTAAACACAAGGCCAACCTCACCAGGAAATGACGCAGAACCTCTGACACCAGCACACTTTCTGGTTAGTGAAGGCCTGTTAAACGTGCCCACAGGACCAGAGCCAACTGTCACACACTGTCTGGCCAAAGAATTTAAACTACAGCAAAAACTAGCAGAGACTTTTGGAATAGAGGGACCAAGGAGTATCTCATGGAGCTTAGAATCTCTCACAAAGTTAGAGGCACATCTGCAAGATTTATTGACTTCCGACCTGCTGATCTGGTTTTGCCCAAGAGGAAGGATGGCCAGTACATATGTGGAAGAAAGAGAAAATAGAAATATGTGTACAGAGGAAGTACAATGAAATAAGGGTTATAATACTGTGCACACCTGAAGCACAGCATGTAGCACGTCCATTTCAGCTAAAGATTGACCAGGGTGGGGAGGATGTTGGGAACTGAAGTCATCGGGACATTAATATCTCTGATTAACAATACTTTTCGTGAATCGTAACATGCTGTAAACTATTTTGTTATATGTATCTTCTGTGACTGTTAAATAAAGTTGATCATACAATGTAGGCTTTCACAGCTGGTATTGTCTTCACTTAAAACTTCTGGGCTGATAGGCCGTGGTCGATATACACACATCATAAAAAGTCTTACATCACCCCGGTTACCAAAACTCCTGAAGATAGACGTTGACTGTGGATATTGTAACACAGACACAGTCCATTTGACTGTTCAGAGTTGTCGCTAAACCCACCCAAAGATGTAAACAAGCATGCATGAGAAATGCCTTTCATCCATACATGTATTTTTTCATCATTACTAACTTTTCTACAAGAACGACTATACAATGTAAATGGCATATTACTATAAACATAACTAGGTCTACTTTGAGTCTTCGGGTCAATTCCACAATGCCAAGTCTTGCAGGCGATGACATCTCTGTCGACGAAAGATTGAAGTCCAGGAAGGGAGGCGTTTTCGGGTCCAACAGCCTATCAGTTCCAGTCATTCCATCATGAAGAAGGTACACGGCTCGTGTTGTCTGTAGTTCAACCATGCCTAGACGGTCAATGCGGCGCTTCGATCGCATCCGCATTGTTACTTTCTGCCAGCAAGGACTCTCAACAAAAAAATGGTTGAAATGGCTCTGAGCACTATGGGACTTAACATCTGAGGATATCAGTCCCCTAGAACTTAGAACTACTTAAACCTAACTAACCTACGGACATCACACACATCCATGCCCGAGGCAGGATTCGAACCTGCGACCGTAGCGGTCGCGCGGTTCCAGACTCAAGTGCCTAGAACCGCTCGGCCACACTGACCGGCGGCTCTCAACAAAGGTAGTGTCAACGCGCCTCGGAGTGAACCAAAGCGATGTTGTTAAGACATGGAGGAGACACAGAGAGATAGGAACTGTCGATGACATGCCTCATTCAGGCCCCCCAAGAGCTAAAACTGAATTGGATGACCGCTACCTACGGATTATGGCTCAGAGGAACCTAACACCGACGCCATCATGTTGCATAACCTTTTCGTGCAGACACAGGACGTGATGTTATGACTCAAACTGTGCGCAATGCGCTGAATGATGCATAACTTCACTCCCAACGTCCATGCCGAGGACCATCTTTGCAACCACGACACCATGCAGCGCGGTACAGATTGGCCCAACAACATGCCCAATGGACCGCTCAGGATTGGCATCACATTCTCTTCACCGATGAGTGTCGCATATGCCTTCAACCAGACAATCGTCGCAGATGTGTTTGGAGGGAACCCGGTCAGGCTAAACGCCTTAGACACACTGTCCGACGAGTGCAGGAAGGTGGAGGTTCCCTGCTTTCTTGCGGTGGCATTATGTGGGGCCCATGTAGAAAGCTGTTGGTCATGGAAGGCGCCGTAATGGCTGTACGATTCGTGAATGCCATCCTCCGACCGATAATGCAACCATATCGGCAGCATATTGGCGAGGCATTCGTCTTCATAGACGACAATTCGCGCCCCCATCGTGCACATCTTGTGAATGACTTCCTTCAGGATAACGACATCGCTCGACTAGAGTGGTCAGCATATTCTCCAGACACGAACCGTATCAAACATGCTTGGGATAGATTGAAAAGGGCTGTTTACGGACGACGTGACCCACCAACCACTCTGAGGGATCTACGTCGAATTGCATTCGAGGAATGGGACAATCTGGACCAGCAGTGCCTTGATGAACTTTCGGATAGTATGCCACGACGAATACAGGTACGCATCAATCGTGCTACTGGGTATTAGAGGTACCGGTGTGTACAGCAATGTGGGGCACCACCTCTGAAGGTCTAGCCGTATGGTGGTACAACATTCAATGTGTGGTTTTCAAGAGCAATAAAAACGGCGGAAATTATGTTTACGTTGATCATTGTTCCAATTTTTTGTACAGGTACCGGAACTCTCGGAACCGAGGAGATGCAAAAGTTGTTTTGATGTGTGTATAAAACTCTCCCCCAGACGTCTGCGACTGCGGGAGACATCCTCCGAGGTAAAGCGGCGAATTGCAAAGAGAACTCGACGAAGCGCTGATTATAGGCAGTGCAGAGGGCGCTACTGTCCATCACGTGCCATTGGCTATGACACTGTCTCTGGTAATGCCAACATTCGCGATTGAAAGTAATGGATCGTCACGCTCCCGGTGCAACGCTGACATCTAAATTTTATCCAGTTTGACTCCTTCCTCCTTCCTGTTAAAATTATTACTGCGTCTATCAATCTCGATAGCCTCTCTATACATGCGCACATAATAAAGCGAGGTTTTAGATATGACGCTCGTCTCACTGAATTTTATTTCATAATTATCTTCCTGGTAAACATGTTCTGCTACGGCCGATTTATCCGTGTGACCCAGGCGCAATTCCTCCTTTGTTCAACAAGACGGGTATTAACACTTCTCTTTGTAGTGCCGATATAAACCTGTCCACAACTACAAGGAATTTTATATACCCCGCCCGTGTAGCCAAAGGATGTCGTGCATCTTTTGTCGATCTTATTTAAGACAACAGTTTCCACCTCATACTTGCTTAACACTTTCCCAATGCGACCTTTGACCTTACTAATGATAGAAGAGAAGCCTTGAAGTTGGGCGGCTGTCGTCCGTCGTTGCTCCTGATTCTCTGCCTAGAGCGAAGTGCTCGATCTATCTCCTTGCTAGAATAGCCATTCTTCACGAAAGTCGACCCTAGGTGTTCAGTCTCATCTTTTAAATAAACAGCTTCACAAATTTTGTACTCCCTGTCTACCAATGTTTTATTACGCATCTTCTTTGTCTAGGGTGGTGGTTAGGATCTTTATGCAGATAACGATCAATATGCGTGGTCTCTCTATACACCTTATGGCCCAACTTCCCGTCCCGTCGTTTAATCACAGACATATCCAGACAATTCATCCTCCATTCCGTCTCCATAGTAAATCGCATTTTCGGATTAATGCTGTTTAGTCAGGAAGGAATCCAACTCTTCTACTCCAATTGTCCATGCTACGGAAGTGTCATCGACATAGCGATACCATCCGGCTGGTCTCTTACTGGCAACCTGTAACGCCCGTTGTTCAAAAGCCTCCATGAACAAGTTAGACACAGCAGGACTGAGAGGAGTGCCCATAGTCAATCAGTCAATCTGTTCATAAAAGTCACTATTGTACTGAAAGTAGGTTGTGGTGAGGCAGTGTCGAAATAATGCCACAATATCGGTAGGAAAAATATCCGTTATGCATGAGATAGCTTCGTTTGCCGGAATCATGGTAAATAACGACACTATATCAAAACTGACGATGGCTGGCCGGAGTGGCCGAGCGGTTCCAGGTGCTGCAGGCTGGAACCGCACGACCGCTACGGTCGCAGGTTAGAATCCTGCCTCGGGCATGAATGTGTGTGATGTCCTCAGTCTAGTTAGGTTTAAGTATTTCTAAGTTCTAGGGGACTTATGACCTCAGCTGTTCTGTCCCATAGTGCTCAGAGCCATTGCAACCATTTGTTTTGAAAACTGACGAGGATATCATGCAGGCCCACATTCATTTCCTTGTCAATAAATTGAGCTGAATTTCTAATATGACTGTCAGTCCTTACAACGTAAGGTTGCAGCAATGAGGCAAGGTGTCTAGCTAACTCGTGTGTGGGACCGCCTACAGCACTGAAAATTGAGCTCATAGGAACCTCAGGTTTATGCACTTTGGGTAATCCATAGCGTGTAAGTGAGTACGCTTCTGTTTTTCAAAGTAGCTTCTTATCGTCGGAGGAGAATGAAGACACTTTCACCAGCAGATTGGTCATTTCTAAAATCTTACTAATCGGATCCTTCTGAAGTTTTTTTGTTACTGGAGGAAACCAAAATATCATTGACGTTTCCATGACAGTCCTCACTCGTCAAACCGAATGAGTTATTTCACAGCAGTAGTAAAATATTCATATACATTCTGTTTTGTGTTCAAACGTAGAATTTCCTCGGAGTCATGAGCAGTAAAATCATACTTACGTGTTCGAAAGTCGTTTCTTGCTTCCTTTGCCTGCACGAACTTTTCAATTTAAACCTCCTTTATAGAGATCCATTCATTTCTATCGGTTCACATCAACCTATATCACGGCAATTGAACTTGGTAGACACGATTCCATACAAAATGGTTCAAATGGCTCTGAGCACTATGGGACTTAACTTCAAAGGTCATCAGTCCCCTATAACTTACAACTACTTAAACCTAACTAACCTAAGGACAGAGGCAGGATTCGAACCTGCGACCGTAGCAGTCGCGATTCCATACATCGCAGCAGTAATCTAATGGTAGATATTTCATGGTGCATTTTCAGTCTGATTACTGTTTATACTTACAGGTAATAGATTCAATATATTCAGAACACTTTAAATAATATTAATTTTACAGTAGGAAATCCACTATTGCTACGTTGATAGACAACCTTTCAGTCAAAACAAAGGAGCAAATTATAGCTGTAAATAGTTATATAAATGCTGTTGTTGATGTGGTCTTCAGTCCTGAGACTGGTTTGATGCAGCTCTCCATGCTACTCTATCCTGTGCAAGCTTCTTCATCTCCCAGTACCTACTGCAACCTACATCCTTCTGAATCTGCTTAGTGTATTGATCTCTTGGTATCCCTCTAAGATTTTTACCCTCCACGCTGCCCTCCAATGCTAAATTTGTGATCCCTTGATGCCTCAAAACATGTCCTACCAACCGATCCCTTCTTCTAGTCAAGTTGTGCCACAAACTTCTCCCCAATCCTATTCAATACCTCCTCATTAGTTACGTGATCTACCCACCTTATCTTCAGCATTCTTCTGTAGCACCACATTTCGAAAGCTTCATTTCTCTTCTTGTCCAAACTGGTTATCGTCCATGTTTCACTTCCATACATGGCTACACTCCATACAAATACTTTCAGAAACGACTTCCTGACACTTAAATCTATACTCGATGTTAACAAATTTCTCTTCTTCAGAAACGATTTCCTTGCCATTGCCAGTCTACATTTCATATCCTCTCTACTTCGACCATCATCAGTTATTTTGCTCCCCAAATAGCAAAACTCCTTTAAGTGTCTCATTTCCTAATCTAATTCCCTCAGCATCACCAAATTCGACTACATTCCATTATCCTCGTTTTGCTTTTGTTGATGTTCATCTTATATCCTCCATTCAAGACACTGTCCATTCCGTTCAACTGCTCTTCCAAGTTCTTTGCCGTCTCTGACAGAATTACAATGTCATCGGCGAACCTCAAAGTTTTTATTTCTTCTCCATGGATTTTAATACCTACTCCGAATTTTTCTTTTGTTTCCTTTACTGCTTGCTCAATATACAGATTGAATAACATCGGGGAGAGGCTACAACCCTGTCTCACTCCTTTCCCAACCACTGCTTCCCTTTCATGCCCCTCGACTCTTATAACTGCCATCTGGTTTCTGTACAAATTGTAAATAGCCTTTCGCTCCTTGTATTTTACCCCTGCCACCTTCAGAATTTGAAAGAGAGTATTCCAGTTAACGTTGTCAAAAGCTTTCTCTAAGTCTACAAATGCTAGAACGTAGGTTTGCCTTTTCTTAATCTTTCTTCTAAGATAAGTCGTAAGGTTAGTATTGCCTCACGTGTTCCAACATTTCTACGGAATCCAAACTGATCTTCCCCGAGGTCCGCTTCTACCAGCTTTTCCATTCGTCTGTAAAGAATTCGCGTTAGTATTTTGCAGCTGTGACTTATTAAACTGATAGTTCGGTAATTTTCACATCTGTCAACACCTGCTTTCTTTGGGATTGGAATTATTATATTTTTATTGAAGTCTGTGGGTATTTCGCCTGTCTCATACATCTTGCTCACCAGATGGTAGAGTTTTGTCATGACTGGCTCTCCCAAGGCCGTCAGTAGTTCTAATGGAATGTTGTCTACTCCCGGGGCCTTGTTTCGACTCAGGTCTTTCAGTGCTCTGTCAAACTCTTTACGCAGTATCTTATCTCCCATTTCATCTTCATCTACATCCTCTTCCATTTCCATAATATTGTCCTCAAGTACATCGCCCTTGTATAAACCCTCTATATACTCCTTCCACCTTTCTGCCTTCCCTTCTTTGCTTAGAACAGGGTTGCCATCTGAGCTCTTGATATTCATACAATTGGTTCTCTTCTCTCCAAAGGTCTCTTTAATTTTCCTGTAGGCAGTATCTATCTTACCCCTACTGATGAGACAAGCCTCTACTTCCTTACATTTGTCCTCTAGCCATCCCTGCTTAGCCATTTTGCACTTCCTGTCGATCTCATTTTTGAGACGTTTGTATTCCTTTTCGCCTGCTTCATTTACTGCATTTTTATATTTTCTCCTTTCATCAATTAAATTCAATATTTCTTCTGTTACCCAAGGATTTCTATCAGCCCTCGTCTTTTTACCTACTTGATCCTCTGCTACCTTCACTACTTCATCCCTCAGAGCTACCCATTCTTCTTCTACTGTATTTCTTTCCCCCATTCCTGTCAATTGTTCCCTTATGCTCGCCCTGAAACTCTTTACAACCTCTGGTTCTTTCAGTTTATCCAGGTCCCATCTCCTTAAATTCACACCTTTTTGCAGTTTCTTCAGTTTCAATCTGCAGTTCATAACCAATAGATTGTGGTCAGAATCCACATCTGCCCCTGGAAATGTCTTACAATTTAAAACCTGGTTCCTAAATCTCTGTCTTACCATTATATAATCTATCTGATACCTATTAGTATCTCCAGGATTCTTCCAGGTATACAACCTTCTTTTATGATTCTTGAACCAAGTGCTAGCTATGATTAAGTTATGCTCTGTGCAAAATTCTACAAGGCGGCTTCCTCTTTCATTCCTTCCCCCCAATCCATATTCACCTACTATGTTTCCTTCTCTCCCTTTTCCTACTGACGAATTCCAGTCACCCATGACTATTAAATTTTCGTCTCCCTTCACTACCTGAATAATTTCTTTTATCTCGTCATACATTTCATCAATTTCTTCATCATCTGCAGAGCTAGTTGGCATATAAACTTGTACTACTGTAGTAGGCATGGGCTTCGTGTCTATCTTGGCCACAATAATGCGTTCACTATGCTGTTTGTAGTAGCTAACCCGCACTCCTATTTTCTTATTCATTATTAAACCTACTCCTGCATTACCCCTATTTGATTTTGTATTTATAACCCTGTAATCACCTGACCAAAAGTCTTGTTCCTCCTGCCACCGAACTTCACTAATTCCCACTATATCTAACTTTAACCTATCCATTTCCCTTTTTAAATTTTCTAACCTACCTGCCCGATTAAGGGATCTGACATTCCACGCTCCGATCCGTAGAATGCCAGTTTTCTTTCTCCTGATAACGACGTCCTCTTGAGTAGTCCCCGCCCGCAGATCCGAATGGGGGACTATTTTACCTCCGGAATATTTTACCCAAGAGGACGCCATCATCATTTAATCATACAGTAAAGCTGCATGTCCTCGGGAATAATTACGGCTGTAGTTTCCCCTTGCTTTCAGCCGTTCGCAGTACCAGCACAGCAAGGCCGTTTTGGTTAATGTTACAAGGCCAGATCAGTCAATCATCCAGACTGTTGCCCCTGCAACTACTGAAAAGGCTGCTGCCCCTCTTCAGGAACCACATGTTTGTCTGGCCTCTCAACAGATACCCCTCCGTTGTGGTTCCACCTACGGTACGGCCATCTGTATCGCTGAGGCTCGCAAGCCTCCCCACCAACGGCAAGGTCCGTGGTTCATGGGGGAAGAGTTATATAAATACTATCGTGATTTTATATATACAGGGTGTTACAAAAAGGTACGACCAAACTTTCAGGAAACATACCTCACACACAAATAAAGAAAAGATGTTATGTGGACATGTGTCCGGAAACGCTTAATTTCCATGTTAGAGATCATTTTTTTTTTTTTTAGTTTCGTCAGTATGTACTGTACTTTCTCGATTCACCGCCAGTTGGCCCAATTGAAGGAAGGTAATGTTGACTTTGGTGCTTCAGTTGACATGCGACTCATTGCTCTACAGTACTAGCATCAAGCACATTTCAGTCGAAGTGTTCGTACGCTTCTCAACAACAGATTCGGTGACCGATGGATTGGTAGAGGCGAACCAATTCCATGGCCTCCACGCTCTCTTGACCTCAACCCTCTTGACTTTCATTTATCGGGGCATTTGAAAGCTCTTGTCTACGCAACCCCGGTACCAAATGTAGAGAGTCTTCGTGCTCGTATTGTGGACGGCTGTGATACAATACGCCATTCTCCACGGCTGCATCAGGGATTCAATGCGACGAAGGGTGGATGCATGTATTCTCGCTAACGGAGGACATTTTGAACATTTCCTGTAACAAAGTGTTTGAAGTCACGCTGGTACGTTCTGTTGCTGTGTGTTTCCATTCCATGATTAATGTGATTTGAAGAGAAGTAATAAAATGAGCTCTGACATGGAAAGTAAGCGTTTCCCGACACGTGTCCACATAACATATTTTCTTTCTTTGTGTGTGAGGAATGTTTCCTGAAAGTTTGGCCGTACCTTTTTGTATCACCCTGTATGTACCTATTTCATGAAAGTGTGTCTGTATGTCTGCATGTGTGGGATTAAGTCACTCTGTCATAGGCAAGAGCAGAAGTGAGGCTACCCACGTATTTGTCGTTGTGGAAGCATTTGTCTGGCACTGCATTTTGTTGGTGGGACAGCAGCAGGTTCCGTGTTAGCACTTCGAGTGTTGTCTATTGGCAAGACAGTTTGCCGTCCATTAGGCTTTCCTTCATATCAGTTTCAGTGACAGATTAACAGTGTTATTAAGGTTCTCAGGCATATACCGTGTAATTTACAGAAATTATGTAACGAGTCAGGCTTGTACTACGTTCACAATTTATAACCGTTTGAATATACGTAGACAATGTCGCCTGTCGTGTTGCTCAGGGAATCAAAATAGTGTTGTGGAAACGCACATGGACATATCTGCAGTTAAAGTGCGATAAAGAATACCACTATGGGGTCATTATTTCTTAACAGTACAGCCAATGCTGAGGTTTACTTTGATTAGCCATAGATATGAACTGGTGAGATGGTTGATGGTGAATCAGGGTGAAACCCATCCTCGCTACCATCATGAAGTGCACGATTGTGTCAATACAAACTTCCTCATCACATGGACTGGGTGGAGGACTGTGAGACACGTTGTGAAGTGTGCTCCTTTCCTATAAAGACATCGCAGTTCCGATTTGTGGACGAAATGTGTTTGTCATGTGAAGCCATTCCCCATACACGATATATTATCTGGATTTTATTTATGTTTTGGCTGTAGTGTACCCAACCCTCAAGATCAGAGGTAAGCAAAGGTGAGATGCTGTCTCGGTGTCTGCCTTTCCGCGCGCCCGTCTTTGTTTAAGATGCGCTGTCAGCACCTGACCACCACTGAAGTACCTGCACAGCTGTGCTGCACGTTGTCAGGAATACAGCGCTGCAGCTGTCAGTTCGGAGCCAGCCGTCGCTTTACACTGCGCCGACAACACTCTGTGATGGAACCGGCGCGCAGGTGTGCGCTCACTCAATCGAAACAGAGGTCACACGGTTTCAATCAGCGCCGTTGTTTCTCTTTCGGCCGAACGCAGCAGCGGATGTATGGTGAACGTTGACATAATGCGACCAGCGAACGTCGATGCTACACCGCGATTCTAATGAAGCTCGTAAAATACGGTGAACACCCGGCGCTGCCCGATACGTCGCAATAAACACTGTTACAGCCAGCGGACCGTCGCTCCCTCGTCTGCACGCACGTCGACCAGCTGAGTTGCTGTTGCAGTACCCACTATCGTTCCACAGTAACGTATCGTCGCTCCGCCCAGCAGTGTGTCAGCAGTGCGCAAGTAGCAGCAAGTGGCTTATTTAGCGTTCATATAAGTGCAGTAGTCAAGGTGAAAATCTGTTTGAGTGTTCTTAGCGCACTTGTTCAGTTAAATCCGTCAAATCATTGTGTAGTTTCGTAATTAATAGGGGCGGATTTTCATTTTAATATCTGTGACGTGTAAAGTCGCGTAGTCGTCTGTCATTTGTTTATTTCTTTCCAATAGTCTTTGTACGTTACTGACAGTACAGTTAGCCTTCTGTCACGGAACAGTGTGTCAGCAGTGCGCAAGTAGCAGCATTACTGCATTTACTAGGCAGTCTTGTATTTTAATAACCGTTTAAATTTCGTGTCGAATTGTTTGTGCTCTCTGTAGATTAGTTCAGACGATCTTTGCACAACAGTATTTAGCATGGATAGGGACTGCGACTGCTGTGTTAGGACGCTGGCTGAGTTGGCATCCCTTCGCTCCGAGCTTCAGGGAGTGTTGGCTTCAGTCACACAGCTTCAGGCTGTTGCCAATGGGCATCACTGTGGGGCCGCGCGGGATTAGTCGAGCGGTCTAGGGCGCTGCAGTCACGGACTGTGCGGCTGGTCCCGGCGGAGGTTCGAGTTCTCCCTCGGGCATGGCTGTGTATGTTTGTCCTTAGGATAATTTAGGTTAAGTAGTGAGTAAGCTAGGGACTGATGACCTTAGCAGTTAAGTCCCATAAGATTTCACACACATTTGAACATCTGAATATTTGAACATCACTGTAGGAGTCCGCACGGGGGTTTGTCGGGGACGGCCAGCTCGTCCCACGCATCCCCCGATCGGACCACGGCTGTGGCTGCCCGGGATACTGCCCACATTGAGGCTGACCCCTCACCCGTGGTAGAGTGGCAGGTCGTCTCGAGGTGTGACAGGGGCCAAAAGAAATTCCAGGGGGCTGAACGGAAGGCCTCTCCAGTTTGTCTGACGAACCAGATTCAGGCTCTGTCTCTGGCTGATACTGATCTTCGGCCGGACGTGGCTGCTTGTCCTGTTCCAGAGGTTCCCCCTCAGTCTGCAAGATCCGGGCGGTCGCAGAGGGTCAGGCGCGTAATGGAGCCCCTTAGGGATATGGCAGCAAGAGAGGGGAAGAAAACCAATGCATACTGGGGGGAGTCATTCCAGATGTGGAAAGGGTCCCTCCGGATGCCATGAAGGGTACAGGGTGCAACCATCTGCACGTGGTCGCTCATGTCGGCACCAATGATTTGTGTTGCTATGGATCGGAGGAAATCCTCTCTGGCTTCCGGCGGCTATCTGATTTGGTGAAGACTGCCAGTCTCGCTAGCGGGATGAAAGCAGAGCTCAACATCTGCAGCATCGTCGACAGGACGGACTGCGGACGTATGGTACACAGCCGAGTAGAGGGTCTGAATCAGAGGCTGAGACGGTTTATGCGACCGCGTGGGCTGAAGATTCCTCGACTTGCGCCTTAGGGTGGTGGGGTTTTGGATTCCGCTGGATAGGTCAGGAGTCCACTACACACAGCAGGCGGCTACATGGGTAGCAGGGGTTGTGTGGCGTGGACTGGCCGGTTTTTTAGGTTAGATGGCCTCGGGCAAGTACAGAAAAGGCAACAGCCTCAAAGGGCGTGGGGCAAAGTCAGGACACACGGGGACCAAGCAGCAATCGGTATTGTAATTGTAAACTGTCGAAGCTGCGTTGGTAAAGTACCGGAACTTCAGGCGCTGATAGAAAGCACCGAAGCTGAAATCGTTATAGGTACGGAAAGCTGGCTGAAGCCAGAGATAAATTCTGCCGAAATTTTTACAAAGGCACAGACGGTCTTTAGAAAGGATAGATTGCATGCAACCGGTGGTGGCGTGTTTGTCGCTGTTAGTAGTAGTTTATCCTGTAGTGAAATAGAAGCGGATAGTTCCTGTGAATTATTATGGGTGGAAATGGAAAAAAGAACACATTGACACCGGTGTGTCAGACCCACCATACTTGCTCCGGACACTGCGAGAGGGCTGTACAAGCAATGATCACACGCACGGCACAGCGGACACACCAGGAACCGCGGTGTTGGCCGTCGAATGGCGCTAGCTGCGCAGCATTTGTGCACCGCCGCCGTCAGTGTCAGCCAGTTTGCCGTGGCATACGGAGCTCCATCGCAGTCTTTAACACTGGTAGCATGCCGCGACAGCGTGGACGTGAACCGTATGTGCAGTTGACGGACTTTGAGCGAGGGCGTATAGTGGGCATGCGGGAGGCCGGGTGGACGTACCGCCGAATTGCTCAACACGTGGGGCGTGAGGTCTCCACAGTACATCGATGTTGTCGCCAGTGGTCGGCGGAAGGTGCACGTGCCCGTCGACCTGGGACCGGACCGCAGCGACGCACGGATGCACGCCAAGACCGTAGGATCCTACGCAGTGCCGTAGGGGACCGCACGCCACTTCCCAGCAAATTAGGGACACTGTTGCTCCTGGGGTATCGGCGAGGACCATTCGCAACCGTCTCCATGAAGCTGGGCTACGGTCCCGCACACCGTTAGGCCGTCTTCCGCTCACGCCCCAACATCGTGCAGCCCGCCTCCAGTGGTGTCGCGACAGGCGTGAATGGAGGGACGAATGGAGACGTCTTCAGCGATGAGAGTCGCTTCTGCCTTGGTGCCAATGATGGTCGTATGCGTGTTTGGCGCCGTGCAGGTGAGCGCCACAATCAGGACTGCATACGACCGAGGCACACAGGGCCAACACCCGGCATCATGGTGTGGGGAGCGATCTCCTACACTGGCCGTACACCACTGGTGATCGTCGAGGGGACACTGAATAGTGCACGGTACATCCAAACCGTCATCGAACCCATCGTTCTACCATTCCTAGACCGGCAGGGGAACTTGCTGTTCCAACAGGACAATG
Source organism: Schistocerca nitens (assembly GCF_023898315.1). Classification (NCBI taxonomy): domain Eukaryota; kingdom Metazoa; phylum Arthropoda; class Insecta; order Orthoptera; family Acrididae; genus Schistocerca; species Schistocerca nitens. Next base: position 31,220,861 of record NC_064617.1, read on the forward strand.
CACGTCCGCATGTATCCCGTGCCACCCAACGTGCTCTAGAAGGTGTAAGTCAACTACCCTGGCCAGCAAGATCTCCGGATCTGTCCCCCATTGAGCATGTTTGGGAGTGGATGAAGCGTCTCTCACGCGGTCTGCACGTCCAGCACGAACGCTGGTCCAACTGAGGCGCCAGGTGGAAATGGCATGGCAAGCCGTTCCACAGGACTACATCCAGCATCTCTACGATCGTCTCCATGGGAGAATAGCAGCCTGCATTGCTGCGAAAGGTGGATATACACTGTACTAGTGCCGACATTGTGCATGCTCTGTTGCTTGTGTCTATGTGCCTGTGGTTCTGTCAGTGTGATCATGTGATGTATCTGACCCCAGGAATGTGTCAATAAAGTTCCCCCTTCCTGGGACAATGAATTCACGGTGTTCTTATTTCAATTTCCAGGAGTGTAATTGGCTCCTTTTACGGACCTCCCGACTCAGCAGCATTAGTGGCAAAACAACTGAGAGAAAATCTGGAATACATTTCACATAAATTTCCTCAGCATGTTTGAGGTGGAGATTTCAATTTACTAGATATAGACTGGGACACTCAGATGTTTAGGACGGGTGGTAGGGACAGAGCATCGAGTGACATTATACTGAGTGCACTATCCGAAAATTACCACGAATAATTAAACAGAGAACCGACTCGTGGAGATAACATCTTGGACCTACTGATAACAAACAGACCCGAACTTTTCGACTCTGTAAGTGCAGAACAGGGAATCAGTGATCATAAGGCCGTTCCAGCATCCCTGAATATGGAAGTAAATAGGAATATTAAATAAGGGAGGAAGGTTTATCTGTTTTGCAAGAGTAATAGGAGGCAGATTTCAGTCTACTTAACAGATCAAAACGAAAATTTCTGTTCCGAAACTGACAATGTTGAGTGTTTATGGAAGAAGTTCAAGGCAATCGTAAAATGCGTTTTAGGTAGGTACGTGCTGAGTAAAACTGTGAGAGACGGGAAAAACCCACTGTGGTTCAACAACAAAGTTAGGAAACTACTGCGAAAGCAAAGAGAGCTTCACTGCAAATTTTAACGCAGCCAAAACCTCTCAGACAAATAGAAGCTAAACGATGTCAAAGTTAGCGTAAGAACGGCTATGCGTGAAGCGTTCAGTGAATGCGAAATTAAAATTCAATATACCGACTTGACAGAAAATCCTAGGAAGTTTTGGTCTTACGTTAAATCAGTAAGTGGATCGAAACAGCATATCCAGACACTTTAGGATGATAATGGCATTGAAACAGAGGATGACACGCGTAAAGCTGAAATACTAAACACCTTTTTCCAAAGCTGTTTCACAAAGGAAGACCGCACTGAAGTTCCTTCTCTAAATCCTCGTACGAACGAAAAAATGGCTAACATCGAAATAAGTGTCCAAGGAATGGAAAAGCAACTGAAAGCACTCAACAGAGGAAAGTCCACCGGACCTGATGGGATACCAATTCGATTCTACACAGAGTACGCGAAAGAACCCCTTCTGACAGCCGTGTACAGCAAGTCTCTAGAGGAACGGAAAGTTACAAATGATTGGAAAAGAGCACAGATAGTTCTAGTTTTCAAGAAGGGTCGTCGAGCAGATGCGCAAAACTATAGGCTTATATCTCTGACATCGATCTGTTGTAGAATTTAAGAACATGTTTTTTGCTCGCGTATCATGTCGTTTCTGGAAACCCGGAATCTACTCTGTGGGAATCAACATGGGTTCCGGAAACAGCGATCATTTGAGACCCAACTCGCTTTATTTGTTCATGAGACCCAGAAAATATTAGATACAGGCTCCCAGGTAGATACCATTTTTTTTTTACTTCCGGAAGGCGTTCGATACAGTTCCTCACTGTCGCCTGATAAACAAAGTAAGAGCCTACGGAATATCAGACCAGCTGTGTGGCTGGATTGAAGAGGTTTTGGCAAACAGAACACAGCATGTTGTTCTCAATGGAGAGACGTCTACAGACGTTAAAGTAACCTCTGGCGTGCCAGAGGGGAGTGTTATGGGACCATTGCTTTTCACAATATATATAAATGACCTAGTAGATAGTGTCGGAAGTTCCATGCGGCTTTTTGGCGGATGTAGTATACAGAGTAGTTGCAGCATTAGAAAATTGCACTGAAATGCATGAAGATCTGCAGCGGATAGGCACTTGGTGCAGGGAGTGACAACTGACCCTTAACATAGACAAATGTAATGTATTGCGAATATATAGAAAGAAGGATCCTTTATTGTATGATTATATGATAGCGGAAAAAACACTAGTAGCAGTTACTTCTGTAAAATATCTTGGAGTATGCGTGCGGAACGATTTGAAGTGGAATGAACATATAAAATTAATTATTGGTAAGGCGGGTGCCAGGTTGAGATTCATTGGGAGAGTCATTAGAAAATGTAGTCCATCAACAAAGGAGGTGGCTTACAAAACACTCGTTTGACCTATACTTGAGTATTGCTCATCATTGTGGGATCCGTACCAGGTCGGGTTGACAGAGGAGATAGAGAAGATCCAAAGAAGAGCGGCGCGTTTCGTCACAGGGCTATTAGGTAAGCGTGATAGCGTTACGGAGATGTTCAGCAAACTCGAGTGGCAGATTGTGCAAGAGAGGCGCTCTGCATCGCGGTGTAGCTTGCTGTCCAAGTTTCGAGAGGGTGCGTTTCTGGATGAGGTATCAAATATATTGCTTCCCCCTACTCATATCTCCCGAGCAGATCACGAATGTAAAATTAGAGAGATTCGAGCGCGCACGGAGGCTTTCCGGCAGTCGTTCTTCCCGCGAACCATACGCGACTGGAAAAGGAAAGGGAGGTAATGACAGTGGCACGTAAAGTGCCCTCCGCCATACACCGTTGGGTGGCTTGCGGAGTATAAATGTAGATGTAGAGCAGGGTTCTATGCCTCAGTCTCAGCTGCAGTCACTGTAATGTGTTAAAAAAATCCTCAGCCACGTGTCAGGACACTGCCGTCACGTAATTATGTATTAGCCTGCTGAGTTCTGACACGATCTTGGTGAAATATCGTCTTCACTCCGATGACGTAAATCTTCTCATACATAGAGTATACCAGCAGGAATGATTCAGTAGTTACGGCTATGACAGGAACAAGCTAAGAAGTGTAGTAAGCACGGGCTCTAAAATGCATACCTTAGGAGATATCTACATCTACATCCATACTCCGGAAGCCACGTGATGGTGTGTGGCGGATGGTACTTTGAGTACCTCTATCGGTTCTCCCTTCTATTCCAGTCTCGTATTGTTCGTGGAAAGAAGGATTGTCGGTATGCTTCTGTGTGGGCTCTAATCTCTCTGATTTTATCCTCATGGTCTCTTCGCGAGATATACGTAGGAGGGAGCAATATACTGCTTGACTCTTCGGTGAAGGTATGTTCTCGAAACTTCAACAAAAGCCCGTACCGAGCTACTGAGCGTCTCTCCTGCAGAGTCTTCCACTGGAGTTTTCCCACCATCTCCGTAACACTTTCGCGATTACTAAATGATCCTGTAACGAAGCGCGCTGCTCTCTGTTGGATCTTCTCTATCTCTTCTATCAACCCTCTCTGGTACGGATCCCACACCAGTGAGCAGTATTCAAGCAGTGGGCGAACAAGTGTACAGTAACCTACTTCCTTTGTTTTCGGACTGCATATCCTTAGGATTCTTCCAATGAATCTCAGTCTGGCATCTGCTTTACCGACGATCAACTTTACATGGTTATTCCATTTTAAATCACTCCTAATGCCTACTCCCAGATAATTTATGGAATTAACTGCTTCCAGTTGATGACCTGCTATATTGCAGGTAAATGATAAAGGATCTCTCTTTCTGTGTATTCGCAGCACATTACACTTGAGATTCAATTGCCATTCCCTGCACCATGCGTCAATTCGCTGCAGATCCTCCTGCATTTCAGTACAATTTTCCATTGTTACAACCTCTCGGTACACTACAGCATCATCCGCAAAAAGCCTCAGTGAACTTCCGACGTTATCCACAAGGTCATTTATGTACATTGTGAACAGCAACGGTCCTACGACACTCCCCTGCGGCACACCTGAAATCACTCTTACTTCGGAAGAGTTCTCTCCATTGAGAATGACGTGCTGCGTTCTGTTATCTAGGAACTCTTCAATACAATCACACAGTTGGTCTGATAGTCCATATGCTCTTACTTCGTTCATTAAACGACTTTGAGGAACTGTATCAAACTTCTTGCGGAAGTCAAGAAATACGGCATCTACCTGGGAACCCGTGTCTATGGCGCTCTGAGTCTCGTGGACGAATAGGTCGAGCTGGGTTTCACACGATGAGTACTTGTTCATCTTCGCTACCGTAAGACACATCTCTTCTACAGAACAAGGGCTCATAGTTCTTAAGATATGCATTTAAAAAGCCCATGCTTATACAGCGTTCCCAATCGAAAGGACAGGATATGTTACTATGAATTCCAGTGGCATAATTTATTTCCAATCTTCCACGATTTCTTTCCTTGCTTCGCAGCAAAGCGAAATCTGAATACAAAACCGAATAACAGTCAGATCTGAATAAATGGGCTTTGCATTGAACATTTTAACTTTTTATAACTAGTTTTATACCTCTAAAGGGTATTATGTAAAACTGTCTTTTCCTTTTTGCTATAAAGAAGAGGAATCAGTAACTGCCATCTCTCTCTTAGGTTCTGTTTCGTGTCGAATTCAGTCGCTGTACATAACGAAGTGAGACTAGGGTGTTACATTGTGTACCGAACATTCATCATTTTGTTTTGCAGCTCCTTGTATTGGCCGTTTTTGCAGTTAAAATTGTTGGATGTGAGGTCCGACGGTTATGCAAACACCGTTTTTCTCTGTACCCAAACATGTTTCGGCACCACTGTGCCATCATCAGAGGGTTTTCGTTTTTATTCATTCTGCAGTATGAACATTTTTGTTAAATGATTATAAAATTATGTGCATCTTTAGTTCAAACAACAGATCGTTTTATTGTAAATACCTTTACATTTGGTGTGCATGAATTTTCTGGATCACTTGTGTGTTAATTACTACAGATAGCTTGTCATCTGCAACCAAACGATGTTGATGAGAAAATTTTTGCTGGGAGTTAACCTATTTTCTGGAATGTAACATCGCGACAAACTAAAGATGCACATAATTTTATAATCATTTAACAAAAATGTTCACATTGCAGAATAAAAACGAAAACCCACTTATGATGGCACAGTGGTCCCGAAACATGTTTGGGAACTGAGAAAAAACGGTGTTTTGAATAAATGTTTCAGATATTAATTCAGTTATCATTTATAGAAAACTTGCATCCCCCATCTCATGGTTCTAATTATTTCAGCCTTTCTAGCGTTTTCTAACTGCAGCGCCGCCAATTAACAAAGAATCTCCGATGGACGACAATCCACCGCCATTACGGAGCAAATTAAAATTTACTCAAATATTGCTTTTCGTTTTTTTTTCAGTAATAGCAGGAAACTAAAATTATTTCACTTGAGGATTTATATCAGGGCATCAAGATATTTTTCAGGTTTTTCTCAGTCTTTACAGTTTTTTATATCAGAGTTACGAACAGCAGCTTTGGCCTGTACTAGTGATAAGAATTTAAACAATATAGGAGGCACATTCGGAAGAAAGGTCCGACTAAATGGAAGCTATTGTGAAAATCCGATGGAACTTTGCACAGATGTGTTGGGCAGTGTCTTTAGTGTGCCTGTCGCTCGCTTCACGTCGCTCTTTTCAGATCAGAGCGCAAAGTGATCGCGTAGATATTCCCAAAACAACATTGTCTCCCACCAAGTATGTGGATCTGGTGAGAGATTTCGCCTGACGTTGTGCAGCCCATATAATATAAATGTCATGCCTTTCTTTCTTCAAGACAATTTTCGGTCACATTTACTGTTTATTTATCTCCAAGACGCGTTTCAAAGTTTTAAACTTCCATCACTACGTGGATTTACATTTGTCAGTGTGACGTGTGTGTGTGGGGGGGGGGGAAGGGGGGGGGTGTTACGACTTTTTGGAGGAACAAAACACTGTTGACAATAACTAAACATATATCTAACTGTAAAAAATAAAATAAATAAAATAGAGTAGCTCCATTGGTAACAGATTGCTTTCACTGTCATAACACATCACATGTATACTGTCATATTTTATAAATAAATATGGAGTCAGGAAACTATTAGGTGCAAAGATCATATAGCAGAAGAGAAACATTATCTCAAAGTGCAAAGAATATACACTTAACACCCTTACTACAGAATAAATTTTAGACGATTTTGGAGATCTTAGTTTTTAGGTGTTGAATACAAGTTATGGAACAAATATTTCAGGTGGTATATAAATCCGATTCTGTCAAGTTAATATAGCTTAAACTTCATATTCATTAATATAATAAGGTGACATAATGCAACCTTAAGTACACCAATTATGTTGGCTACAGTGGTAAAATTATACACAAATAACAGTTTTGGTTGGGATTCACAGATAGAAATGAAAGGCTGGATGCAAAGCGAGAGGAAGACAAACTGAGAGGGAGAGAGGGGGTGGAAGGATTGATTGGATGAGGAAAAACTATCCACAGCAGGGGTTCTTAGGATTATGTCTGTTACATCTAATAACCGCCTGAAAGTTGAGACAATACTTTGGTTAATGCTTTAAAAAATGCACGTCGATCTACAGTTTGTGCCATGAGCTGATGTACATATAGCTTCAAGCTGTTGGTGTGATGATATATTTGTAAATGAGGTCAATCGCTTGTACACTTGGGCGATGTCATTGTTACATAACTAAATATTTATGGTAAATAGTAAGGTGTGTGTGTGTGTGTGTGTGTGTGTGTGTGTGTGTGTGTGTGCGTGCGTGCGTGCGTGTGTGTGTGTGTGTGTGTGTGTGTGTATCTGTGTGTATGTGTGTGTCTGTATCTGTGTGTGTGTGCATTGTAAATTCAATGATGTAGGCAGTTGCAGAAAATGGAGATGCTTCTATTATAAATACTGTCATTTAAGATGGATTCAGATTGTTTTGTTGGTGTTTGTATTTTTGGAGCGTTTTGAGGATGTCTAGTTTTTTGCCTTTAGGTTGGCTGTGTAGGATGCTGATACTTGTGTTGTTAACATGGTGTTTTATTTCGTGCAGGTGGGTGACTACTGCTGATGTGCTATATTTTTTGTTTTTTAGTGCTGCCATGTGTTCTTTGAACCCAGTCTCAAATGATCTGCCTGTCTGGCCTATGTAGAAGCAATCACAATCCAACCATTCAATTTTGTACATACCTGTGAGATGAAGTGGGTTTTGTGTGCTGATGTTGTGGGTTAACTTCTGTCCAGTCTTGTTTTCTGCGGTAAAGGATATGTTTATGCCTTTTCGTTTGAAGACATTGGCAAACTGATATGAAATGTTACCTAGAAAGGGAACTGTATGGAACATATTGTTTTCTTTTCGATTTTTGTGATGTGATTGCTTTGCTACTATTGAGTGTTTCAAGGTGTCTACTGTGGAATCGTTAAAACCATTTGCTACAGCTGTTTGTTTTATTATTTCAATTTCTTTTTCATATTTGTCTTCAGAGTGTGGTAAATGGATAGCTCCATTGATAATGTACCGGAATGCTGCCAATTTGTGGGCTATGGGGTGACAATAGGAGCTATGGATTGTAATATGTGTTGTGATAGGCTTCCCATAGATTGCAAACTGATGTCTGTTTTTCTTTATTCTAATGGTAAGATATAAATAATTTATGCTGTCATCTGCTTCGTATTCAACTGAGAATTCTGTGTTTTCGGGGGAATTGTTGAATAACTGGCTCAACTCTATCATCCCATCTTTTGTTGTTCTGATTAAAATGATGATATCGTCTACATATATGTAGTAGTAGATGATGGTTTTGAGGAGGTAGTGACTACAATTCAGGATTTTGTCTTCTACATTACTTATAAATACTTCAACTAACAATCCAGATAGGTTTGAGCTCACTGTGAGGCCATCCGTTTGTTTGTAGATTTTATTCTTAAATTTAAAATAGTTTTGCGAAAGTGTAAATTCGAGAAGGTCCATTAGTTCAGTAATGTAGGTTGAAGCCATTTTTTGTGCTTTTGTAGGTGGGCATTAATTATCTGTAGCGTGGGATCTATTGGCACAGAGGAATAAAGCTTTTGTATGTCAAGTGTATACTGTTGTATACATGGAAGAAGCCTGGAGATACTGGCAGATTTCAGATAGATTATATAATGGTAAGACAGAGATTTACGAACCAAGTTTTAAATTGTAAGACATTTCCAGAGGCAGATGTGGACTCTGACCACAATCTATTGCTTATGAACTGTAGATTAAAACTGAAGAAACTGCAAAAAGGTGGGAATTTAAGGAGATGGGATCTGGATAAACTGACTAAACCAGAAGTTGTACTGAGTTTCAGTGAGAGCGTAAGGGAACAAATCGCAGGAATGGGGGAAAGAAATACAGTAGAAGAAGATAGCTTTGAGGGGTGAAGTAGTGAAGGCAGCAGAGGATCAAGTAGGTAAAAAGACGAGGGCTAGTAGAAATCCTTGGGTAACGAAATATTGAATTTAATTGATGAAAGGAGAAAATATAAAAATGCAGTAAATGAAGCAGGCAAAATGGAATACAAACGTCTCAAAAATGAGATCGTCAGCAAGTGCAAAATGGCTAAGCAGGGATGGCTAGAGGACAAATGTAACGATGTAGAGGGTTATCTCACGAGGGGTAAGATAGATGCTGCCTACAGGAAAATTAAAGGGACCTTTGGAGAAAAGAGAACCACTTGCATGAATATCAAGAGCTCTGATGGAAACCCAGTTCTAAGCAAAGAAGGGAAAGCTGAAAGGTGGAAGGAGTATATAGAGGAGCTATACAGGGGCGATGTTCTTGAGGACATATGGAAATGGAAGAGGAGGTAGATGAAGATGAAATGGGAGATATGATACTGCGTGAAAAAGTTTGACAGAGCACTGAAAGACCTGAGTCGAAACAAGGCCCCGGGAGTATACAACATTCCATTAGAACTACTGACGGCCTTGGGAGAGCCAGTCCTGAAAAAACTCTACCATCTGGTGAGCAAGATGTATGAGACAGGCGAAATACCCTCAGACTTCAAGAAGAATATAATAATTCCAATCCCAAAGAAAGCAGGTATCAACAGATGTGAAAACTACCGAACAATAAGTTTAATAAGCCACAGCTGCAAAATACTAACGCGAATTCTTTACAGACGAGTGGAAAAACTAGTAGAAGCCGACCCCGGGGAAGATCAGTTTGGATTCCGTAGAAATATTGGAACACGTGAGGCAATACTGACCCTACGACTTATCTTGGAAGCTAGGTTAAGGAAAGGCAAATCCTACGTTTCTAGCATTTGTAGACTTAGAGAAAGCTTTTGACAATGTTGACTGGAATACTCTCTCAAATTCTGAAGGTGGCAGGGGTAAAATATAGGGAGCGAAAGGCTATTTACAATTTGCATAGAAACGAAATGGCAGTTATAAGAGTTGAGGGGCATGAAAGGGAAGCAGTGGCTGGGAAGGGAGTGAGACAGGGTTGTAGCCTCTCCCCGATGTTATTCAATCTGTATATTGAGCAAGCAGTGAAGGAAACAAAAGAAAAATTCGGAGCAGGTATTAAAATCTAGGGAGAAGAAATAAAAACTTTGAGGTTCGCCGATGACATAGTAATTCTAGAGACAGCAAAGGACTTAGAAGAGCAGTTGAATGGACTGGATAGTGTCTTGAAAGGAGGATACAAGATAAACATCAACAAAAGCAAAACGAGGATAATGGAATGTAGTCGAATTAAGTCGGGAGATGCTGAGGATATTAGATCAGGAAATGAGACACTTAAAGTAGTAAAGGAGTTTTGCTATTTGGGGAGCAAAATAACTGATGATGGTCGAAGTAGAGAGGATATAAAATGTAGACTGGCAATAGCAAGGAAATCGTTTGAGAAGAAGAGAAATTTGTTAACATTGAGTATAGATTTAAGTGTCAGGAAGTCATTTCTGAAAGTATTTGTATGGAGTATAGCCATGTATGGAAGTGAAATATGGACGGTAAATAGTTTGGACAAGAATAGAAGCTTTCGAAATGTGGTGCTACAGAAGAATGCTGAAGATTAGATGGGTAGATCACATAACTAATGAGGAGGTATTGAACAGAATTGGGGAGAAGAGGAGTTTGTGGCACAACTTGACTAGAAGAAGGGATCGGTTGGTAGGACATGTTCTGAGGCATCAAGGGATCACCATTTTAGCATTGGAGGGCAGCGTTGGGGGTAAAAATCGTAGAGGGAGACCAAGAGATGAATACACCAAGCAGATTCAAAGGATGTAGGTTGCAGTAGTTACTGGGAGATGAAGAAGCTTGCAAAGTATAGAGTAGCATGGAGAGCTCCATAAAACCAGTCTCGGGACTGAAGACTACAACAACAACAAAGGCGATGGTTGAAATCTGTGTGATACTAGGGATGAGCTTCTCTTGGTTCTTTTGGTCCACTGGAATTTTAACATTGTTTTTTGATCCTTTGCAGAATAATCCCTCTTCTTCTGCAGTGACTATTATGTTGGTGTTGCTGAGGAAAGGTGTGTAGAATGCGGGTTTTCTTGATTTTTTTTCGTTTTGGGAGGTAACCGTTGTTTTATGAGATTGGCTAGTATTTTCTTCTGTGTGGCTTTGGCTTCCTGCACGGTGAACTCGGTGTACTTTCTTCCTTTTTTTGGTTACGCAATCGTATTCTAGTCTGTGAAGCAACTTGCCCAGCTGTAATTCTGCATTATAAAGCTGTGTGTTGAACATTTGTTTTCAATATAAATTTATTTCAGTTCGTTTTTCACTCAGAGTTTTCGTGCGTTTCCCATTGTTTTCTTTGCAGTTGTGTTTAATTTGGCGTCAGTCTTGACATAATTTGTAATGACGTTATTTTTGAGACAAGTTCTGTTGAAGTGAATATGCTGTGTCGTCATTGTGAGATTTTCTGCGGTGCTTTTGTGCTCGAAAATAGCCTCGATTGAGTGACTGGGCAGATTAATTTTAATTGCGAACATTTTAGGTTATGCTTTAACGTGACTGTTATTGACATTAAATGAAACAACAAGTTTACTGTTACCAGTAACTGTACTACTGATAGGAAATTATATGAAGTAAATTATGTTCTCCCCGGTAAATGTAGAAGTGACTTTAAGTAACTTTTCAGAGGTGATATTCACTGTTACAATTCTTGTTTTATTCTTGTCCAACCAAATCCAGACAACATAGAAAGTTATTTTTCGCAAATATTAGACAGGCTTGTAAGCAGATTAATTCTAAAAAGACCCGCATGGTGAGAGACGACTCGAAGCTAACTAGTCTGGTAATCAGTGGCTCTAAAATGCATACATTAAGAGCTATGAACACTTGTCCATCTTTGCTACCGTAAAACACATCTCTTCCACTGAACAACTGCTCAGCTCTTAAGGTATCATTTTAAGCCCACATTTACACACTTCTTCCTTCCAATGATCGTTCCTGTCATATCCTTGAATACTGACCATTCCTCCTGGGACAAATCGCGCTGTTGCTTGTTACTTATCGATTTCTTCTTTCCTGCCATGGAGTACACTGATCAGCCGAAACACTATGGCCACCTACTAAGCTGGTGGCCGTAGTGTTTCGGCTTGTTTGTCCGTCTTCGGAACGAAATACATCACCGATTCTGTGTATGAGGGATCCTTCAGTTTGTTGGCAGGTTTGTCGAGGTATGTGGCGTTAGGTGTCTACGCACCAGTCATGCAAATAACGGGTCGCTGATTTGCGTAGCCGGCCGCGGTGGTCTAGCGGTTCTAGGCGCTCAGTCCGGAACCGCGCGACTGCTACGGTCGCAGGTTCGAATCCTGCCTCGGGCGTGGATGTGTGTGATGTCCTTAGGTTAGTTAGGTTTAAGTAGTTCTAAGTTCTAGGGGACTGATGACCACAGATGTTAAGTCCCATAGTGCTCAGAGCCATTTGAACCATTTTTTTTTGATTTGCGTACACGGTAATGGCCCCCGATAGCGACCCATTCTGATTCCATAGGATTTACATCAGGAGAGTTTGGTCGCCAAGACATGAATGCGAGTTCGCTATATTGCTCCTCAAAGCACTGTAGGACGATTGTGGCTGCGAGACACGTACAATTATACTGCTGAAAGATGCATCACCGTGAAGGGACGCAGGTGGTTCGCAGCTGTCAGTATGTCTTCGATTACTATCACAGTCCCAGGCAAGAGCAGGAGAATGTCTCCCATAGCATAATACTGCTCAGACCAGCCTGCGTCCATGGTACACAGCACCTTTCGAGAGCCGTTCACGTCGATGACGGCGTTTGTCGAGACGACCATCGACCTAGTTAGCAAAAATGTGACTCACTCAAAGAGCCGACACGTTTCCATTGATCGACGGTCGAATTCGGATGATCCCATATCCACTGCAATCGTAATTTTCTATGTCGCCGGATCATCATGTGAACACTTGGCGGTGATCTGCTGCAGAGCTCCATATTCAACAATGTAGAATGAACGGTGTGCTCCGAAACACATGTGTGTGCGCCAGCGTTGTGCTCATTCGGCAGAGATGCCACATATCACCATCTAACCACTGTATAGAGCAGGCAAGCCTCCGAACCTCAAGTTTCGTGTAGTGGACGTCCAATCATTTAGCACCTATTGGTAGTTCCACTGTCCTACTTCTTTCTATAGACGCTGAAATGCTCACGACAGTAGCACGTGAACGTTCGACCAGCTTCGCCTTCTCCAATGTAATCCTTCACAGGCTCTGCGTAATAATAATGACCTCGATGGTGCAATGTTTGCTGAGAATGTCTCTATTATCCCAGCAGCTTCTGTATATGCTACGAATGCTATGAATGATGTTGACATCTTGCAATAACGTTTTGGAATGCTCTGGGTATGGCACAGTGCTTGTTCATTTATACAGCTCGTTGCATAACACTGGTGAGGGGGCAGTAGTTAAGCACACGGTCATGTAGAACTAGAGCATACGCTGTAGTGTGTTCCGGGAAATTAACTGAAGATTCAAATTCAGTTCGTACATCTATATGTCCATATTTAATTATCTCGTTCAGTTTTGAGCAGTCTATCACTATGATCGGTGATAGCTCCTTGAATGTCTGTGGACTGAGTAGATACTCTCCTCCTTCTTCTTTAGCACTTTCATAGATACATTTTGATCCCATTGAAGAAGTAAACTGCAATATGGGCAGAAATCTTAATTTAGGAAGATTCTGACATTAGTTAACTTGCAGTTGTCGAATATAAAGGAAGCAGCTGCTATATTACCCCTTCTAGCAGTCTGAAATGCAAGTATGATGAATCTTGTCGTCTACACTAGGACACAGGTTCTAATAGTACATATTTGTCTGGATGCCATCTGATACATGATGTGAGGCATTTTCCATATTATCTTTCTGACTGTGATCATACTCTCCTCTTGGGCTCCTTGAATGTATTAGTTATTATCCCTCGCACTCTTTACTGACATGAGTTCCTGTTTAGCATTCATAATAACCTGCTTCTTGTCCACAAAGTACCCCACAGGCATTTTTGGAGCTATATGAGTATTAGTACTAGGCCGGTTGTACCCCAAAGCACTGTTATCCAACATGTTGGCGATGACGTCATCCAAGATGGAAGCCATGAAGTCATCCAAGATGGCGACTTTTTCCGGGAAAGTGCCACCATCCCCTCTCCCCCCCCCCCAGAAAAATGGCGGGAAGTTCAAATTCCAACAGGATAATGCATCAAACCAAGATTATCTCTACTAACCTAAGAAAATCGTGGGAACATAGGTCACTTAGGGTACCTCCACTAACCTAAATCATCCGACTACCACCTCTTCAAAAAAATGGTTCAAATGGCTCTGAGCACTATGGGACTCAACATCTTAGGTCATAAGTCCCCTAGAACTTAGAACTACTTAAACCTAACTAACCTAAGGACACCACACACACCCATGCCCGAGACAGGATTCGAACCTGCGACCGTAGCAGTCCCGCGGTTCCGGACTGCAGCGCCAGAACCGCACGGCCACCGCGGCCGGCCTACCACCTCTTCCTAGGAACTGGCACCAAGTTGGAATTTTGGCAGTAAAGAAAGGTCACTTGTGGTTTCCCAACCAACCTAAGAAAATTGCGCGAAACAAAGCTCACCTCCACTAACCTAAGTCACCTGGCCGCCACTTCTTCCTAGGGGCTGGTGGGAAAAGAACTCAGCCTGCACTGGGCTGGTGCAGAAAGGAAGCAGTGTACTTTATTTATTTTCGAACAATTTACTTAGGGACGAAGTATATTTATCACAGTGATACAGAACATACCACACAGCAGACAGACCTGCAAACTACTCCTACATAACTCATGTATAATGATCCACACAAACACTTGCTAATTGTAAACTGTCAAAATAACGCATTGCACAGCCTACAGACATTCAAACCACTCACAAAAATGCAATATATTTACGTCCAGAGAGCCAAACAACACCTAAATTGTCAAAATAATAATCCACCTAAACGACTCTGCAAATGTGCATGCTAATCATCAACTGTCAAAATCTTGCACTAGTCTTTATTTAAACAATTAGAGGCAGCACCACCATCAAGAGTGTTCACCATGATGTCCGCACACCAACTGACCCAGTACGCAGTACTGGCACGAGAGGGTGTTCAGATCCATCCTGTGATGTAATATGAGATGGTGGTCTGGAGGGGGAAAAAGGCGCGAAAATGACAGCCTGCGCTGAGCTGCTGGGGAGAGTGAGGAAGGAGTGTACTCCATTTATTTAGTAACATGTTATTTATGGGTGGAGTATATTTATCACACTGAAGCAAAACACACCCCCTGATGTACTTGGGGTCACAATACACGGTCTGCAGACCTGTAAACTACTTCTAAATAACGCTCTCCAGACACCCAAACAACTAATTTACCGAAATAATTTCAGTACAGAGCTGCAAACTGTTCCTACGTAATGCAGTACACAGATGTGCAGTCACAAAATCAACTCGTAAACTGTCCAAATAGCGCATAGCACAACCTACAAGCCTGCTCACCAAACAGTGCAACAGACACACAATCAACATGCGCAAGCAACACCCACCCACCTCCTGTCCAGTAGAGCGCACAGGAGGCTAGTGACAGCCCCTGCAAAGTGACGTGGCCATCGGCTGTCAAACCACGCAGAGATGCCCATTAGGGCCCCGCACGCATGAGGCGGCAGCATCCCTTTCATACTTGACACCTGAAAAATTCCGTTCGAAATACGTGATCATCTAGACACCAGAGCGCAGACACTCCAGGGGCACGCCATCACAGCCATGGGCCTCCATCGGACGCTGGTGAAAGTTGCATATATTTCCGAGTATACAGGCACTGTTGTACGGACATCACAGAACTCCAAGGCGCACTCATGCTGACCCAATGCTGGAGACGCCTCCAGGCCGCATGTGTCTTTACCGTTGATGACGGAGAGAGGGCTCATTGTTACTAGCGCGCCATGAGTCACACGTCGAACACTGCTTAACCACCCAGCGTGACTGACTCACTGCCGCGAAGGCCACGCGAGTAGCAACAAACCTATGCAAGTGCCTCTAACAACATTATCAATCTTTTACTGATGTCACGTGGCTATATAACAAATAAGAACCGAGTTGACCTCGCGGAAATTGTATAGTGTCCCATAAACAGTTAACGTTTGCTTTCTTGATGTCCCAACTGGTACACACGACAATTCTTGCCCTAACAGAACCTGTTTATGAAAGTAACACAGAATAATGTCGAATGCAGTCTTCCCCGCAGATATAATGTGGTAGCCAGTCAATCATGTGTTACCCTTCATGCTTTCAACACACACACACACACACACACACACACACACACACACACACACAAACGTTCCATCCGCTATGTAGAGGCTCATGTATCCCAGCACAAAGGATGTGAATGAATCGAGTATTATGATTGGCTCTTATCGAATTTACCCGCCGAATTACTGATGCCATCAATATCGAAGCACCATCCACCTGTTCTTTCTTTCTGCAGATGGAACTTTCAGTGGTAAAATTATTTTGCAGAAGTCGCTAAATTGCATTGACAGTTAAACCGGCAAAGTCGTCTACAGATCATCAAATACATACGAGACTCACAAGAATATTGGAAGCCAGGAACATATTTACCAGTGTATCTACAATTAAATATTACGATTGTTGCTACAGTTTGACACCGATCAATGTACAGGTGATGTCTCCTCTTGACGACTGTGCTTCTGGAACGAATCTCAGTACCCATAGGACGCATTACTTTCCATGTAAAAAAAAATCTCTGTCTTACCCTAGCGGTTATCGATGTGCTAATCTATACATCCTTCACGATGTACACACAGTCATCCTCTTTAGTCATGCCACAACATAAAACATAGTAACTTTGCAATGCAATATATACACATTCTACACAACGTAAGCCACAGTAACTTTACAAGACAATATATACACATTTATCACAAACATTACGGTTATCTTTTATATCTGTACAGCACTCGAAAAAATTATAGTATGCTTACACTCACCCTGGCTACATGTCACGATGCTCCGCAGTCCTAGGGAAGCACCGACACCCTTAACTTTCTTTCTACAGACATGACAATCAGCGGCAATAAACAATTTTACACTGATCACCATATTGCACTGACAACTAAACCACGCAAAGTGCCATACACATCGTCAAATGCGAAAAGACTCTTACTAAATTACACTGCTCTCCCTCTGAGGACAGGAGCTTGAATATTAGAGTGTGAAATCGATCTACAACCCACCAATACATCACCGTGTGCCGTCTCGTTGTACTAAACGTACAATTCATATCCTCCACAATACAAAATCATCCCTTTAACGTCCTAGCGCCCTGAGTGGACCGAATTCGCTTTCAGTACTGTTCTACAAATTTGGGATCGTTTCCCCTCAGCAGAAACGCATTACTGTTTCTGCTCCGAACCTGTGTCCTTGCTTGTTTGCTTTTCTACGCACATCTCAATACTCAGGGATTCCAAGAACATATGTAGTTTTGCAAGATTCGCAATAATATTACACCGTTTTCTCGGTACTTGACGATATCAAGCACTAGGCGGCATCTTACCGATCGCTAGAGCAACATAACTTCCAAGATACAGACTGGACATCATTTCTCTACACACCTCAAACCTTAGCGAGGTGCAGCGTGCTGGAAACCACTGAGTAACTAGAAGAAAACAGAGGAAACTGATATTTACACTCTCGAACACCAACGTCGCTGATGTAACAGATTCCAAACCATCCCTATAATTTACAAGCCAATTAAGTTCTTTGCCGTGTCTAGAGAACAGGCAAATGTGTCTTCCACATGATAGATGCACACAACACAATCGATCTTCTCTCAAGTAAATAAAGGCACGAAATGTGCAGAAGCAGTCATGGAAGGGAATAACGGTCCAGAGCAAACGCACCTCCATACACTATCTTCACAAATTTCCACTTGATCACGAAAGCTGCCCAACACATACTAAGTATTAGTTCCCTATTCGGTCGTCTAGACAACAGCAAAGTTAGATACGTTCCTATACTCCAACAGGCCTCTGCATTCGGACGGCTGCTGCCGTTAGCGGGAAATGTAAATCAATCCCTCCACAGGCCATGCATACACGGAATCATTCTAGAAAACCGGTCACAAATATGTTTTATCTTTATACTTACAATTAAATGTTATTATTGTGGTCGCAATTGAATGGCATTCGACAATGAGCGAAGTATCGAAAAATACACCCTGCTGAAGGCTGTGGCTCTGGAAATGGAAATATCTGTACATCCCTTATGACTGGACATAATCATCTCCTTTACACATGTAGGAACACAAACACATTCATTATAAGCCTGATGCTCAGATGTGACCATATCACGCACCCCTCACTACAACTACTAAGTATAATACTTGACCAATAAATGATTAAACGCAATGCAAAATAATACTAATCGAAAATCAATGATGGGTTGGCATGTCTCTTAGGTTTTGCATGCGAGTGCTAAAAAACCAATGTTAAAAAAACCATATTGTAACAACTACTGGATCTTACTGTCACAAGCGGTCTTGGTTCTACAGGTGCACACAAGTATCCATGTTAAAAACTATACCCGCTTTACAAATCGAGGTACGACATTACCTCTGAATGCTGTGGTTTTCTCCCAGACAAAAACTGTGACGGTGATCGTAGGAATGTGTATTATCAGACCAACACATAACACACAATGCAAGCCCTTGTGATAAATTTACCGCATTTTGAAAGTGATTCGGCTAAGGAGCATGGTATGTAAGTGGTATTTGCGATTCACTACACCACCAAAGCCAGATAAATCTATACTATTTGTAATGCATTATGTTACGATACCATATCAGAGATTTCGTGATATATCCACTGACTTATAGGCGACTACTAATTGAGAAGGAACACAAGCAGTAGTAGTAGATGATGTGCTGATTGAGGTCAGGAGAAAACGTACACTAGCTTCTCAGATCTCTAGTGTTACCTTATCTGATGTCTGGGATTTGGAAACAGGTCATTCCATTCAAGAACACGCCTGCGTTGGATCCTATTGACAATTCCCTTAATGATAACAACCACTACTCGATCATAATTCTGGCACTCCCACATCTCGAAACGAGTCACCTTTCCCGAGCCTAGCTACTACAGTAAAATTGCAATGTGTTTTTAGTCACTCCCTACGCAACTTGCAACTGATCCCATTTCTACAGCTTTCCACATATGATTATTGCAATTTAAGTTGGAGCTGAACAGAAGTCGGAGGAAGACATGTCCACCACTTTCTGCAACCCGCGTGTAACCTCCTCCTCACTTATCGACCTTAATGACAGTGAAAAATTAAACCGCGTGTACCTAATGGAAATTTGGGAAAAGCAGTCGTCACCGAAGTTAATCTGTCGGTAAAGAGGGAGGAAAGGGTTACATCTAAATCAAAGGAAAAATGCAAATGAAATTGGTGGAAATTAATTTTGAGAAAAGGGTAAAATTAATAAAGGAAGTGAATGTGCGGCCGTTATGTTAACAATTAACTAGCGGTAATTAGATATTTGAGATTTGGGGGGAAATTACGGTCGGCAGTCCTATGGACAATTACTATAGTAACTGAAAAAGAAAGGTTATTACACATATAACTAGCGCTAGAAGCGTGGCAACTGAAGGTTGGCACGTGTAGTGTGAAAACTGAAAGTTTGTCAGAAGTAATAAATTTCGCTACACTCTGACTTAATTTAGCAAAAGAATTAATAAAACCGGAAAATTGAAATTTAATTTAGTGACTGAAATTAATAGTGAGCTTTGTCTCTGAAGCACATCGAAATTCAGTAAAATACGGTTAGTCTTGGGCTACCTCAACAATCATTTCAAAAGCTACTCGAACCTACGCAATTTAGAAATAAGACATTTAACTTTGAACTTGAACTAATGATTCTGAACAATTAACAATAATAAAATTTAGTGCGTACCAAGCTGAGCTGCAGTCACAGGTAAGCTAAAATATGCTAACAAAACCCCCACTCTTAATTTGTGCTTGTGTAATCTAAATATGTAGCCAGCTATGAATACTTTAACTGAACTTTGAAATTAAAGCAGTGAAATGGAATAATATTACTTTAATGCTGGCGTTTGAATTTCAACGACACTCGGGTTCATTCCGGAAAAGGAAGGGACCCTGCTTGGTAATGCAGTTGGGACAATGAGCAACAAATGTTCATGGTAAGTTGCTGTAATTATAGTTACGAAAATGGAACAGTTTGAAAAGCTGAGGTCTGCCAAACAGTTCTAAAACCTTACGTGCTTTTAGTCTTCCTTGCTGGTTGATTGAAGGTTTGAAGTCGTCGATCGAGGAGGTGGCGACAGTCACTCATTGTCGGCCGTCGCTGTTGCAGAAGCTGGATGTTGGCGCGCCTTCTTCTCGACACGTTGTCCAGCCGAAACGGGCTCTTGGTGTGCGCCAGCTAATGCTTCCCGTCCGCGACACCGTGTCAGAAACTATCATACCTAGTGCAGCGCAATTACATGCTGCCAAACCCCGAAAGCGCGGCAACTCGAGGGAGCGTCACACAACGCACCTGCTCAGCCGCACTACTCCAGCCGGACTCTCCCTCTGCCCGCGCTCCACGCGACAAACACTACCAAAGATCCTAAACACTTTGGTTCTCCACACGACATATCGATGTATTCGTTCCATAGCACAGTTTTTCCTAGGCCAGACCCAGCGTAAAAATACAAATAGTATTTACAAAACATTTACAAAACATCGACATAAACGCATAAATACAAATAGTAAAACAATTACATTATATGAAGACACAGAAATGTCATATCTTCAGGTAACTAAACAAGGAAAAAAAATAGTACAATAGATGGAAATAGGAGGATATGCATTTCCGGCGTTACACGTGTAGAAACAGAAGAACCTGAGTTAGTGCAACAGGACCGTGTTTTGACCATTCCGCTGAAATGCGCGCAATGTGGTATGCATCCAAACTAGATACAGAGATACAACAGTCCGAAGCAGATACGCATCCATTCAAACCAATCAGCCCAACATGGTATCATGGTTATTCTCTACCCCCCAACAGCGAAAAATTACGTGCTATCAGAGGTCAATTAACTTCATCCAATATAGAAGTCAACTAGGCACCGATGGTGGCGCAACGACGCAAAGCAGCGGTGCAGTCCAGTGCGGAGAAAGAGATGTCGCAGTGCCTCCCAGAATAGCCCAGCATGCAGCCCTCCAAGCATTCCTAACGGTATATCCCATCCCTCACCGAATTTGCATATCAAACTGCTGCTACTGCTGCCTGTGTGGAACGAGTCTATTAGATATACGGGCACGGCAGAGGCCACTTTAAAGTTTGATCGCCTATACTCTAGGCGACTGATCGTATGACACAGACTACACTAAGTCGCAAAAGACGCTCCCTCTGGTCCTGTTTAGTTGTTTGAAACACTGTTTTCTAACAAGCTTTTGTACAATGCCAAACATTTGGTTTTTCTGCCACAACTTCGAGCGGGTATAGTTTTTAACATGGATACCTGTCTGCATCTGTAGAACCAAGACCGCTTATGACAGTAATTTACAGTAGTTGTTGTGATCTGGTTTTCTTAACATCTGGCCGATTACATCTCTCTTTCTAAGACACAGTGGTAGCACTCGCAAGAAAAACCTAATAGACATGCCCACCAATCGTTGATTTTCAGTCAGTATTATTTTGCATCATGTGGAATCATTTATTGGTCAAGTATTGTACTTAGTAGTAGTAGTAGTAGTCAGGGGTGCATGATATGTTTGCATTTAAGCATCAGTCTTATAATGTATATGTTTGTGTTCCTGCATGTGTAAAGGAGATGACTATGTCCAGTCATAAGGAAGGTACAGATATTTCCATTTCCAGAGCCACTGCCTTCAGCAGGGTGTATCTTTCGATACTTTGCTCATTGTCGAATGCCATTCAATTGCGACGGCGATCGTAACATTTAACTGCAAGTATAATGATAAATCTTATTTGTGACCAGTTTTCTAGAATGATTCCGTGTATGCATGGCCTGTGGTGGGAATGATTCACATTTCCCGTTAACGGCAGCAGCCGTCTGAATGCAGAGCCCTGTTGGAGTGTAGGAATGTATCTGAGTTAACTTTGCCGCCGTCTAGACGACCGAAAATCGAACTAATACTTAGTATGTGTTGGGCGGCTTTCGAGAACAAGTGTAAATTTGGAGGTGCATTTGCTCTGGACCGTTATTCCCTGCCATGCCAATTGTTAGGTTGGCTGATTGTGCACATTTCGCGCCTTTATTTAGTTGAGAGAAGTTCGATTGTGTTGTGTTCATCTATCATGTGGAAGACACGTTTGCCTGTTCTCTAGACATAGGAAAGACCTAGTTTGAGGTTTGTAGATAAATAATTTACAGTCAATACATTGGAAATTATGTTGCACTAGCAATCGGTAGGATGCTGCCTAGTGTTTGGTATCGAGAAGTACCGCGAAAATACGTGCGTTCTTGTAATCCCCGAGTCTATGCATGTGCATAGAAAGGCGAGCAAGCAAGGAAGTAGGTTCGGAGCAGAAACAGTAATGTGTGTGTGCCGAGGGGAAAAGATCCCGAATTTCTAGAACAGTTCTCAGAGCGACTTTGCTCCACTGAGGGTGCTCTGATGTAAAAGGGATGATTTCGTATGGTGGAGGACATGAATTGTATGTTTACTACATCGACACGGTATGTGGTGATATATTGCTGGGTTAGAGATCGGTTTCACGATCTAATATTCAAGGTCGTGTCCTCAGTGGGAGAGCAGTTCATTGAGTAAGAGCCTTTCCATATTTGACGATATGTATGGCACTCTGCGAGGTTTTGTTGTCGGTGCAATATGGTGATCAGTGTAAAATTGTTTATTGCTGCTGAATGTCATGGTTGTAGAAAGAAAGTTAAGGCTGATGGTGCTTCCCTAGAACTGAGGAGCATCGTGACATGTAGCCAGAGTGAATGTATGCATACTATAATTTTTTCGGGTGCTGTACAGATATAAAAGATAACCGTAATGTTTGTGATAAATGTGTATATATTGTCTTGTAAAGTTACTGTGGATTACGTTGTGTAAAATGTTTATATATTGCATTGCAAAGTTACTATCTTTTATGTTGTGGCATGACTAGAGAGGATGACTGTGTGTACTATCGTGAAGGATGTATAGATTAACACATCGATAACTGCAAGGGTAAGATAGAGATTTTTTTACATGGAAAATAATGTGTCCTATGGATACTGAGATTCGTTCCAGAAGCACAGTCGTCAAGAGGAGACATCACATGTACATTGATCGATGTCAAACGGCAGCAGCAATCGTAATATTTAACTGTAGTTACACTGGTAAATATGTTCCTGGCTTCCAATATTCTTGTATGTACACTCCTGGAAATTGAAATAAGAACACCGTGAATTCATTGTCCCAGGAAGGGGAAACTTTATTGACACATTCCTGGGGTCAGATACATCACATGATCACACTGACAGAACCACAGGCACATAGACACAGGCAACAGAGCATGCACAATGTCGGCACTAGTACAGTGTATATCCACCTTTCGCAGCAATGCAGGCTGCTATTCTCCCATGGAGACGATCGTAGAGATGCTGGATGTAGTCCTGTGAAACGGCTTGCCATGCCATTTCCACCTGGCGCCTCAGTTGGACCAGCGTTCGTGCTGGACGTGCAGACCGCGTGAGACGACGCTTCATCCAGTCCCAAACATGCTCAATGGGGGACAGATCCGGAGATCTTGCTGGCCAGGGTAGTTGACTTACACCTTCTAGAGCACGTTGGGTGGCACGGGATACATGCGGACGTGCATTGTCCTGTTGGAACAGCAAGTTCCCTTGCCGGTCTAGGAATGGTAGAACGATGGGTTCGATGACGGTTAGGATGTACCGTGCACTATTCAGTGTCCCCTCGACGATCACCAGTGGTGTACGGCCAGTGTAGGAGATCGCTCCCCACACCATGATGCCGGGTGTTGGCCCTGTGTGCCTCGGTCGTATGCAGTCCTGATTGTGGCGCTCACCTGCACAGTGCCAAACACGCATACGACCATCATTGGCATCAAGGCAGAAGCGACTCTCATCGCTGAAGACGACACGTCTCCATTCGTCCCTCCATTCACGCCTGTCGCGACACCACTGGAGGCGGGCTGCACGATGTTGGGGCGTGAGCGGAAGACGGCCTAACGGTGTGCGGGACCGTAGCCCAGCTTCATGGACACGGTTGCGAATGGTCCTCGCCGATACCCCAGGAGCAACAGTGTCCCTAATTTGCTGGGAAGTGGCGGTGCGGTCCCCTACGGCACTGTGTAGGATCCTACGGTCTTGGCGTGCATCCGTGCGTCGCTGCGGTCCGGTCCCAGGTCGACGGGCACGTGCACCTTCCGCCGACCACTGGCGACAACATCGATGTACTGTGGAGACCTCACGCCCCACGTGTTGAGCAATTCGGCGGTACGTCCACCCGGCCTCCCGCATGCCCACTATACGCCCTCACTCAAAGTCCGTCAACTGCACATACGGTTCACGTCCACGCTGTTGCGGCATGCTACCAGTGTTAAAGACTGCGATGGAGCTCCGTATGCCACGGCAAACTGGCTGACACTGACGGCGGCGGTGCACAAATGCTGCGCAGCTAGCGCCATTCGACGGCCAACACCGCGTTTCCTGGTGTGTCCGCTGTGCCGTGCGTGTGATCATTGCTTGTACAGCCCTCTCGCAGTGTCCGGAGCAAGTATGGTGGGTCTGACACACCGGTGTCAATGTGTTCTTTTTTCCATTTCCAGGAGTGTATTTGATGATCTGTAGACGACTTTGCCGGTTTAACTGTCAATGCAATTTAGCGACTTCTGCAAAATAATTTTACCACTGAAAGTCCCATCTGCAGAAAGAAAGAACAGGTGGATGGTGCTTCGATATTGATGGCATCAGTAATTCGGTGGGTAAATTCGATAAGAGCCAATCATAATACTCGATTCATTCACATCCTTTATGCTGGGATACATGAGCCTCTACATAGCGGAGGGAACGTTTGTGTGTGTGTGTGTGTGTGTGTGTGTGTGTGTGTGTGTGTGTGTTGAAAGCATGAAGGGTAACACATGATTGACTGGCTACCACATTATGTCTGCGAGGAAGACTGCATTCGACATTATTCTGTGTTACTTTCGTAAACAGGTTCTATTAGGGCAATATTTTTCGTGCATACAAGCTGGGACATCAAGAAAGCGAGCATTAACTATTTCTGGGACATTATAGAATGCCGGCCGAAGTGGCCGTGCGGTTAAAGGCGCTGCAGTCTGGAACCGCAAGACCGCTACGGTCGCAGGTTCGAATCCTGCCTCGGGCATGGATGTTTGTGATGTCCTTAGGTTAGTTAGGTTTAACTAGTTCTAAGTTCTAGGGGACTAATAACCTCAGCAGTTGAGTCCCATAGTGCTCAGAGCCATTTGAACCATTATAGAATTTCCGCAAGGTCGACTCGGTTCTTATTTTTTTCATAGTCACGTGACATCAGTATAAGATTGAGAATGATGTTAGATGGGCTTGCAAATGTTTGTTGCTAGTCACGTGCACTTTGCGGCGTTGCTTCAGTCATGCTGGGAGGTTAAGCAGGGATAACGTGTGTCTCACGTTGCGCTAGGAACCATGAGCCCTGTGTTACTCTCTCATCAACGGTAAAGACACATGGTGGCCAGAAGAGTCTCGTGTATGGGGTCTGCGTGAGCGCGCCTTGGAATTCTGTGACGTCAGTATAACATTTACTGTATACTTGAAAACAGAAGCAACTTTCACCTGTGCACAGCTGTGGCTCGCAGCTGTGATGGCGCGACCCTGGATTGTCTGCACTCTCTCCCAGCCACGCCAGCACCAGTGTATAGGTGAACACATCTTCCGATCTGAAATTTTCAGGTGTCAAGTATGAAAGGGATGCCGCCACCTCGTGTGTGTGGGACCCTAATGGGCGTCTGTGTGTGGCTCAACAACTGATGGTTGAATCACTTTGCAGGGGATGTCGCTGGCCTCCTGTGCGCTCTACTGGACAGGCTGCATGCGCCGATTGTGTGTCTGTTGCATTATTTTGCGAGTGGGCCTGTAGGCTGTGCTATGAGCTATTTGGACAGTTTAACAGTTGATTTCGTGTCTGCACATCTGTGTACTGCATTATTTAGGAGCAGTTTGCAGCTCTGTACTGAAATTATTTCGGTAAATTAGGTGTTTTTTGTTGTCTGGAGAGTATTATTTAGAAGTAGTTTACACGTCTGCAGACTGTGTATTGTGACCCCAAGCACATCAGGGCGTGTGTTTTGCGTCAGTATGACAAATATACTCCACCCCTAAATAAAATGTTCCAAAATAAATAGAGTACACTCCTTGCTCACTCACCCCAGCAGCTGGGTAATTTTCGCGCCGTTCTTGCGTCATTTTCCCCCTCCAGACCATCATCTCGGATTATGTCACACGATGGATCTGAGCACCCTCTGGTGGTAGTACTGTGTACTCAGACAGTTGGAGTCTAGATCTCGTGGTGGAGACACTGCCTGCAAAATAAAGACTCATGCCCAGCACAGGCAGGGTCGTTTTCCCTCCATTCCCCCCCTCCTCTCCCCACCATCTTGGATGATAGCGCACTCTGGTGGTGGTACTGTGTACTAGGTCAGTTGGAGTGCGGACCTCGTGGTGAACACACTTGATAGGTGTGTCGCCTCTAATTGGTTAAATAAAAACTGGTGCATGATTTTGACAGTTGATAAACAACATGCATGTTTCTAGAATCTTTTAGATGGATTACTATTTAGACAATTTACGAGTTGTTTGGCTCTCTGGACGTAAATGTATTGCATTATTTATGAGTGGTTTGCATGTCTGCAGGCTGTGCAATGCGTTATTTTGACAGTTTACAATTAGCAAGTGTTTGTGTAGATAATTATACATGAGTAATGTAGGAGTAGTTTGCAGGTCTGTCTGCTGTGTGGTATGTTCTGTATCACTGATAAATATACTTCATCCAAAATAAATAAAGTACACTCCTTTCTCTCTCCACCAGCCCAGTGCAGGCTGAGTCCTTGTCATACCAGCCCACAGGAAGAGGTGGCGGCTAGGTGACTTAGGTTGGTAGGGAAACCACAAGTGACCTTTCTTTACCACTAAAGTTCAAACTTCGCGCAAGTTCCAAGGAGGAGGTGGCGCTCGTGTGACGTAGGTTAGTAGAGGTAACCCAAGTGTCCTTTCTTTCGCGCCATTTTCTTAGCTTAGTAGAAGTACGCGACTTGACCTTTCTGTACCACCTAAATTCCAACTTGGTGCCAGTTCCTAGGAAGAGGTGGCAGTCGGATGATTTACGTTAGTGGAGGTAGCCCATGTGGCCTATCTCCCCGCGATTTTCTTAGGTTAGTAGAGATAACCTTGGTGTGATACATTATCCTGTTGGAATTTGAACTACCCGCCATTTTGCTGGGGAGGGAAGGGGAGGGCGTCGTGCCCTTTCCCGCCAAAAGCCGCCATATTGGAGGAAGTCACAGCCTCCAACTTGGATGACGTCATCGCCGCCATCTTGGATATCGGTAATTTGGGGTAGAACAAGCCTACTACCAATGCTTATAAGTAGTAAATCGTTGGTACACTGCAAATGTTCCATTCACTGGATAGTCTATGAACCAACCTGCATTTTCTAAACCATTCAGATCCATGGGTGACGGAGAGTCATATGTTTTAACAGTTGACGCTATGCCAACATTACGTGTAAGATCAATTTTTACCTCATTAAGCTTAAATCGCATTTCCTGGAACAAGAATGCCAAAGCATTACATGTAAACTTTGATCCCACTGTATCGCTGCCGTCGGTTTTCTTGAATGATCCCTCTAAATATATGAAACTCTTGCATGGGAGCGTCACTGCGTCTTGGTACTGGATGGCAATCCTAATTTCACCATTTTTGTTAAATATAGTTGAAACATAAGGTTTTTGCAAGTTTTCCTGACTGGACAGGTTTTATTGAGTTTGGACGTCATTGCGAGGTTTCAAGCCATTTGATTTAAGAAGTTTGCACATGTTATCACTTTGTGGTTCGGCAGCGAAGTGACGTGCTGTGGACTGAGTGGACTTGTTTTATGCCGTACGCCCATCCTGCCTTTCCTCACCACGAAAATCAGCAAGCTGATTATTCTGGTACACAATAGGCAACTCTGTTAGTCCAATGTCTGAACTGTTACTGGAAGGTATATTGCATTGGTGGGAGTCTCAACAATTTTATACCTTGTTCCAACTGAGGGGAAGAATACTTAAATGGTATGAATCAGACTGTGGATCAGACATGACTCGGATGGTGCTGACAGGCAGGTCATCTGCAGTCTGAATTGACTTGTAAAGTTTACTAGGATCCTTCATCAAAACCTTTCTGGTTAAAGTCAACCGTTGCATTTATAGTCCTTATTTCAGTTTTAAGTGTATTGATATTTGCACGTAGCTCAACACCTTTTCCAGACTGTTTTAAGACTTCATTTAAATCGTCGATATCGTATACACTAGGTTGTATTTCCACAATGTCTTTTTCGTCATTAATATCCAGCTGCAGCTTGTTGTTAGCCTCGATGCTATTTGGGATGCTGCAGAACGTCTCCAGTCCAGTGAATGCAGTACTCCATTCACTAATGCTCAAATCAATTGGTGGGATGTAATTTGTACGTAACACAGATTATCGTTCTTTTAAAGTCAAAGTGTACTACATTGCATCTGAACCTAGACTGATGAGGGAATGCTTAAAGCTCCTCCTTATATTATTATTCTTCTTCTTTTTAAATATAAAGAGAAATATGATGCTTAGATGTCCGCGTGTATTAAAGTCCTGATAGCGTCGAAAATTGTAGAACACATGTTTTCTGCGAGTGAAATATTGTACTTCTTCTGGCGGTTGCGGATCACTAAATGAGTCGAAGCAGTAGAGTAGAAGGTATCTGCGTTTTTCATATTACATGACACCCATTGTTTGCCGGGCCTCTAGCAACGTCCAAATTCACAATACCACTACTTTTCCACGCAGTCATCGGTAATGTACCCCGCACAGACACATCTTATAGTGTTGAACTTTTTTCTGACGAACTTAAGCATCAGTATTTGTGAGTGCCCTGTCTGGCAGGACTGCTTACGGGCTTTTATTTTTGTTGATGAATAGACCAATTCCTTTTCTGTACAGTTTCAAGTACAGTCCTTTTCCGATGTCGGCGGCTTCCCTCATGCGGTTATATCTTCTTGCTTCTTCTAACAGCGATTGTGAGTTTTTCTCGTTTTTGGCTGTTCAAGCGAGGGACCATACCGCCAAGAGAGCGGAGAGGGCTGGAATGACGCATGGAAGAAAACCACCAGACGTCTTGAGTATTGCTTGTCACCTTGTGCAAAGCGTTTCTGAAATTTTGTTCCAGGTCCACAGTAGTTATATCCCGGGATGTGTCATTCAACTGGCAGTTTGTTTAGAATACCACCACCTCCTTTAATGCGTCTCCTAGCATGCATGTTACGCTACTGCGGTAGTTGTGGACTGTGCGCCGCCCATTTTATATATGATGATGATGATGATGTCTTCCTCGCCGTGTTCGGCGACAGCGACTCCGTCAGTCTTCTCTGTCATTGTTGTGGTAGGCTCGGATGTGGCTCGCGAATCCGAATTTCGCTTTGAATATCCTGTTGCATGAAGCACAGTGAAGTTGACCAGCAGAGTTGTAAGTATACGTGTAGACAGGCTTGAGCTGAGATTTTCGGAGCTCTCTTTTAGCACCCAGGTTCATTAGACGCTTTTGCTCGAATTGTTCGATGTTCTTATGTACACTTGATCGCCACTCCGATCGGCGCAATGCTAGCTCCTCCCAACGGTTGCTTGGAATGCCACAGGCTGCAAGGTGGCGTTTAATGGTGTCTTTATATCGCAGGTGTTGACCACCTTTCCTCCTCTTCCCGCACGAGAGCTGCGCGTAGAACACCGCTTTAGGTAGCCTACTGTCATCCGTGCGTACTATGTGACCACTCCATCTCAGTTGATGTTTCATTATGAAAGCTTCAATACCAGCCAGTTTCACGCGGCGCAAAATCTCCGTGTTTGGGACACGGTCTTCCCATTTGATGCGCAGAATTTATCTCAGACATCGAAGATGAAATTTATCTAGCTTCTTAATGTCAGCTTTGTAACAGCACCAGGTTTCCGAGGCATAGAGTAAGGTGGATAATACTACTGCTTTGTAGACTGCAATTTTTGTTTGTAGTTTGAGATCATGTGATTTCCATACTCGGTCATTAAGCTTACCGAAGGCTGAGGCTGCGCTGGCTATACGCGCTGCGATTTCCGTTGTCAGGCTGTTGTCATTTCTAATTTGGCTTCCCAGGTATTTGAAATTTGACACATTTTGCAAGGGTTTGTTATTTATCTCAATACTGGAGCCAACTGCATTAAGACCTCTAAGTGGCTGTTTGAGAACTTGCGTCTTAGTGATGCTAATGGCTAAGCCAAATCTTCTGCAGGAGGCATTTAGCAGATTTATGTAAGTCTGAAGAGTTTCGCAAGAATTAGCCATCATGCATACATCATCCGCGTAGAGAATCTCTAAGATGGATAGTTTGGTTACGCGACTTTTTGTTCTGAGGCGAGAGATGTTGAAGACACTTTTGTCTGTCCTTGTGTCGAGACTAATTTGATTACTACAGGCTTTGGTCGCGTCTCTCATAACAACTGCGAAGTAGAGTGAGAAGAGTGTGGGAGCCAGAACACAGCCTTGTTTTACACCACATGTCACGGGAAACTGTTCTGAGAGCTTGTCCTCATGGCGGATTTTTGCCATCATGTTTTCATGAAACTGCCGAATCAAACTGACAATTTTGTCAGGGCACCCAGTTTTCTTTAGTATGATCCAGAGAGCTTCCCGTGGGACACGATCAAAAGCTTTTTCCAGGTCTACAAAGCACATGAACAAAGGCCGATGTTGCTCTAAGCTTTTCTCTTGCATTTGTTTGACAACAAATATGGAATCCACTGTGCCTCTGTTTGGGCGAAAGCCACGCTGGGTCTCTGGTAGCAGTTTTTCTGCAAAGTGTGTTAACCGGGTGTTAATTATGTGGGCAAGGACTTTTCCCGCTGCTGAGAGAAGAGAAATGCCCCTGTGGGAGCTGCAGTCTGATATGTCACCCTTGCCTTTATAGATCTTGGAAATACAAGCATCTTTCCAGTCTTGTGGAATCATTTCATACTCGCAAATCCTAAGGATCAGAGCAAACAATGGTTTCCTGATGTTTGGCCCCCCATATTTATATAGCTCTGATGGCAAGTTATCTAATCCTGCTGTTTTGTCATTTTTCAGCTTAGCCAGTGCTGAAATGAATTCATCGTAGGAAGAGGGATCCGCAAGTTGTTCCTCAACTGGCAGGTCTTCAAGTGCTTCTATGTATGGAATATCGGTTGTCTGATGGCCGGGATTAAGAACGTCATTAAAATGTTCCGCCCACCGAGACAGGATGTCACTCTGTTGCGTCAGCCGACAACTTTTATCTTTGTTATAGACTGGTGCTATCTTCCCAACTCTTGGACCAAAGATAGTTTTCAGGGACTCAAAGAATCTGCCCGTTTGGTGTGTGTCGGCATATAACTGTATTTCACTTGCTTTATTTGCTTTGAGAGCACGTACCTTCACTTTCAGATTGTAATGCGCTGCTCTACGCTTGTTATCATCAGGGGTGCGAAGAGAGGTTCTGAAATCATTAATTAGCTTTCTGATCTCTGGATCTGAGTCGTCAAACCAGTCCTGGTGCTTCTTCTGAGGCTTTCCCAAGACTTCTGAAGCACAGCCACTCAGTCTGCTAGCGTATGCACTCCACTGTTCATCTACAGGGGCAGATTCAGATATCAAAACGCCATCGACACCAAATTCTTCATCCAGTTTTGCTCTCATAGTCTGATCATTGGCCAAGATTTTGCAGGACAATTTTGTTGGTATTTTGTGTGAAGCTCGGCGTGGTGCCTTCAAAGTTATCTTTAATTTGGACCTCACGAGTCGATGGTCTGTCCATCCCTGAGCGCCTCTCATTGCACGTGTGACCAGTACGTCACCAAGATCTTTTTTCCGTACTATCACATAATCCAGAAGGTGCCAGTGTTTAGATCGCGGATGCATCCATGTCGTTTTATATTTTTCAGGCAGACGAAAATATGTATTTGTCAGACAGAGTTGCCGGCCGCGGTGGCCGTGCGGTTCTAGGCGCTTCAGTCCGGCACCGCAGGACTGCTACGGTCGCAGGTTCGAATCCTGCCTCGGGCATGGATGTGTGTGATGTCCTTAGGTTAGTTAGGTTTAAGTAGTTCTAAGTTCTAGGGGACTGATGACCTAAGATGTTAAGTCCCATAGTGCTCAGAGCCATTTTTTTCAGACAGAGTTCAAACTCGGCGCATAGAGTTAGAAGATCCAAACCATTCGAGTTGCATTTTCCAATCCCATGGCGACCGAGGACTCCATTCCAAGCACTGAAATCATTCCCAACACGAGCATTAAAATCACCAAGTAACAGAAGTTTATCTGTAGAAGGAATATCCCTAAGGACATGTCGGAGGTCCTGGTAGAACTTGTTCTTCTCTTCATCCGGAGATGGCAATGTAGGTGCGTATACATTGATCAAGTGAAGATATTTCTTGGATGCCAGGTGAAGTCTGAGTGTTATTATTTTGTCACTGATACCTTTTGGGAGTTCTGTTAGTGAACATGCCAATTTATTGCGTCTGGCAAAGCCTACCCCACGTTCCGCCCTTTCAGTGGATCATTTTCCACTCCAGTAGTAGGTATAACCTCCGAGCGGTTCACAAAACTGTCCAGAGTCACTAAGATGTGTTTCACTTATGGCGGTAATGTCGATGTTATATCTAGCCAATTCCCTTGCGATAAGTCCAGTCTTTCTCTCTGGGCACTGATTATGGTCGTTATCCTGTAAAGTACGGACGTTCCAGACTCCAATCATTAGATATTTAAGGTAACTGTTTATTTTATTATTTTTTGACCGCATATGTTAGTGAACAAGTGACCGCAGTTTGCCACTTGTGCTGGGTTGAGACGGGCTATGTTTAGGCCACCTTTTCTAGGCCCCTCCCTGGATTAGGGAAAGCAGAGCGATCCTAAATAGGGCTGCTTTGTCGTCTGACGAGCTGCCGAACCAGTCCTCCCGTCTCTCACGAGTACCAGAACGACCATCACCGTCTGACCGCCTAACGTGCAGAGCACCAACTAAGGTTCAGGTACACCAAACCCTTGCCTCACCATCAGTACCCCATCGCCGCAGGACTTTCAAAGCTCATAGTCCATTGAAACTTTGCCGGAGTCATCTGCGCGTCAAGGTATGTAAAGTGGACAAGCAGTTGCGCAGATGCAGATCCACTCTCTCGTCCTCTGCCTCTAGTTGGCAGTGGATCGTAGGGCCGATACGACTGGCAAGAGGCAGGGGATGCAGTGAATGGCCATATGCCACTGGAAGTATCCTGACATACGCCCTTCTGGCACATCACAGGTGCCTTGCTTCGTCGGTACAGAAGCCGTGAGTGTTATATATATATATATATATATATATATATATATATATATATATATATATATATATATCGTTAGCATCGATCCAAATGTTTTGTGCTACAGGAAAACCAAGCCCTTTGACTAGCGCTCTATTTCCTCGACGTCTTATGACTCTCTCCACGAGAAACTTATCCGGTTCTGCAACTCCTCGGTGTAGAAGCAACCTCTAATCCTCGCCTTAGCTATCCTTCAAGATATAAGTTCTAAGATTCGTTCTTTGCACCTTAGAAACTGTAAATGTCTCTGTTGACCAGTTTGACAGATATAATTTCTCAAATTCTGTCTTATATTTTGAGATACATACCAAACCACCAACATAAAATTTCTGTTTACATGGATAAAGCATTTTAATACGATGGTACGCCGTTTCCTGAATCCATTATCACGAACATCGAGTGGTCTCAAAAAAATGGTTCAAATGGCTCTGAGCACTATGGGACTCAACTGCTGTGGTTATCAGTCCCCTAGAACTTAGAACTACTTAAACCTAACTAACCTAAGGACATCACACACATCCATGCCCGAGGCAGGATTCGAACCTGCGACCGTAGCAGTTCCACGGTTCCGGACTGCGCGCCTAGAACCGCGAGACCACCGCGGCCGGCTCGCTTGGTCTCATTTTTGTTGGGCAATGTTTGGTTCGATTACAAAAAAAAATGGCTCTGAGCACTATGGGACTTAACATCTGAGGTCATCAGTCCCCTAGAACGTAGAACTACTTAAACCTAACAAACCTAAGGACATCACACACATCCATGCCCGAGGCAGGATTCGAACCTCCTACCGTAGCGGTCGCGCGGTTCCAGACTGAAGCGCCTAGAACCGCTAGGCCACATTGGCCGGCGGTTCGATTACACTGTGCAATTATTTCTGGGAAGATATCTGTCCATCTGTACGAGCCGTGAAGATTAAAACGCATCCATATTTCACCTTTTATTGTTCTGTTCCGACATTCCACAATACTCGCCTTCAGGTGGATGAATGTTGAGTAGTGATGTATTCTATACTGCTGCATCACGGTCTTGTATACCTATTGTAAATCTCTCCACCGTGATCGGTATGGAGGTTGTCTGGGCATCATTTCGTCCCTGTCTGCAACAAAGCCTCAAACATATCCACGACATTTCTCCCTGTTTTTGTTTTAACAGGTAATGTCCGGGCAGATTTGGAGTATGTATCAATAACCGTTAAAATTTATTTGAATCCATTATTCTCATGTGAATATTGCCTATATCTACAAGTTCAGCCTGCCGTAAGTCGTTCAAACCTTAAACCATAACATGCCTATAAGTATGTGTTTTGCGTGTTGATTTGTGCAG
Organism: Schistocerca nitens; assembly: GCF_023898315.1. Taxonomy (NCBI): domain Eukaryota; kingdom Metazoa; phylum Arthropoda; class Insecta; order Orthoptera; family Acrididae; genus Schistocerca; species Schistocerca nitens. The sequence goes on from NC_064617.1 coordinate 31,255,441, forward strand.
TTCTCGAACTACTGTCTCCATGCGTATTCGATGATAACTCTCTGGCTAAGCTCGGAGATAACTGAAACAACCTCATTCGAATGAGCTGTATTCACCATCGAGTATTGGTTTTATAATGGTTTTGTATTTCTTATTGCTCTGTGCTTTTTGCGATCTTATGTACATCAGTCAAATGCAGTATTTCTCGGTACATTTCCCTATCGTTAACAGAATAATTTATGTGTTTTTTCGTGATTCTTAGGAAGATAAGATTCATTAAGCCAAGTGTTCTCTCAAATTGCCTATCACCAGTCTGTGTTGTGTCATCAGTTACATTTATAGGCTGCTTGCTCAGTATGTACGGTCTTCCCCTGCTGACATCGAATGTCCTATGTCCAGGGACATGACGGATAATGAATTCGTCAATGGCCGGCCGCTGTGGTCGAGCGGTTCTAGGCGCTTCAGTCCGGAACCACGCGGCTGCTACGGTAGCAGGTTCGAATCCTGCCTCGGCATGGATGTTTGTGATGTCCGTAGGTTAGTTAGGTTTAAGTAGTTCTAAGTTCTAGGGGACTGACGACCTCTGATGTTAAGTCCCATAGTGCTTAGAGCCATTTGCACCATTTGAATTCGTCAATGGCAACACCATCGTTATCGTGTGGTTTCGTTTTTGCTGAGAGCTGCCTGAGATATTCAGTACCACGCTTAAAGGTCTCTCTTAGTGTTTGTTGTCGATCCATATTCCCTAGCCTTAGCGACCGTAATTTCTCTCGAACGGCTTTCCGCGCCTGAATGACTATCTGCTTCGTCGACATGTCGTTATATACTAATCAGACTTCTCTACAGCGTGAGGCTTTACATATCCGCTCTTCTTCTTATTATGCGGTTGCTCCCCGTTCTCAAAAACAAGCGTCTCTACATCTGTTTTCTCCCACAATAGCCTCAACCTTCACAGTTAAGTCGATTACTTTCTTACCGATTTCACTGATTAACTCATTTAATGGGTTGATCATTCTCAGAAGAATCTGGTAATACAGCTCTAGCTCCTTGCCCATACCTCCAACGCTATGCACGATAGTCTGAATTTTCGAATCCATGTACAGGCGAATATTCTGTTATGTACACACATTCTCTCGGGTTGAGAGCCACAACTGTGCGCGAATTTTTCCGTAGTGCAGCGCATACTGCTGTATTCATCTCTCTTACCAGGCTGTATGTACAAAAACTCTTGGAAGTTTCGACTATACCTACCATAATTCAGTTTCCTTGTTTTACCAAAAAGAGAAACTCTTATTGTGAATGGTTCCAGCAGTCAGCACACATGTTTACGAAATCATTGAACGATATGTCAGTTCCTACATGTGCTTGATAAATGTGTTTTAAATTCAGATTCTCTTGTTTGAAGGCTATAATGCGGTTTGCATTATCCCTAACCAACTGTTTCACGATTCTGGAATGTGTTTGGCTTAGATGAAATACACCAGTACCCACTGAGGCGTTCGCTGTGTTATTCGGTGGTTTGGTATTTTATTAATTTCTAAATGAAAATGATAATCTTATTTTATTACATTGAGTAATTACTAAATAATTTTTCTCCCGGCTAAAGATTTGGTCAAGTTGCTAAACAACTCCAAGTTAACGTCGTGTTAAAGTGTTGTCTGTTAAGTTGTGTAAGTGTCACTAAATCACAGTTCATACAACAGATTCTATACAACTATTGATTATGATGGAAACAGTTATCTTTAGCAAAATGATCATTAAAACCACCGAATATCAGCCGCCCACAACACTGACGTATGTTTCCTGAAACAATATTCTTCGCAACTCGCGCTTAATTAATTTCGGCTCCATACATCAGCTAGAAAAGTTTGTTATAAGGATCGTGCTATGAGCACTGTTTTTAAAGAACCAATCTGATTCGAATTATTTTCATTAAAATGAGTTCGGGACCACCGGTGCACATTTATTTTTACACATTTGTAATATCTTCGGCATTTATGTCTGCAGAGTTGCGTAATTTGAATTTGCCGCTGAGATAATTGTTAAGATGGCGGCAGACAATTGGTAGAGACTTTCTATTGTTAGAGCAAATAGGATAAGTATTTGAAATGCTTATTGAACTTTACTTTCGTATTGTGCACTATTTAGACTTCATCAAGCAAACATTTGATTTTTTTCCAAGGAAAACATAGACAAAAAACGCGACAAAAATCGCTATCATCAATGGCTGCGCTCCTTGCAGCGAAAGAACGAATTAACACAGATAATGCTTACTGAGAGAGGAATTAAAGTTACCAATAATTATTCACTCATATTTATTATAATAATGAAGTCTATTCTCAAGTAATAATTAACAAATAATTACAATTTCTTAACAGACCTCAGTTTGTTATGCGTCTTGCGTCGTGAACCTACAAAAGCCAACCAACAAAAGCCAACCAACAAAAGGTAAAAACAAAAGAAGACAAACGCAGATCATAAAAGGAATTTACAGTTATCATTGTCTTTGTATGATACACATCGATATGTCCAATTACATCATAAAATATTATATAAATAATTAATATTTATCACCGTTTTCACTGTTTTTTCATATGTCGAATAGATAATGTTTATATCTGTTAGAGGCATAATTTCCTCACGTCTCACTGTAGCTAAAATTTATCTCGTGGATGTTACACCACATAACGACGGAAAGAGAAATATTTTCGAATTTGATCTTGGTTTTATACAGCAACATCGTCAAACATGAAGACAGTGTTTGGCTTTACTTTTTCAGGTGGGGGGGGGGGGGGGGGGATATCACTGCTTTCACTGACTGTCGTGTATGTAACGTCTTATACGCAGTACAATATCTCCCATAATAGCTGATACTTATGCTGAAACAGTGTTTTTGAAAATGCACAAACATGTTCAATTATAACTCCAGCTACGTGTATTAGCAGCTCTATGAGAACATGACTCTTGCCACAATTGAATGGACCTACAATAATTGCTCGTATATTATCAGGAAGAAGTATTACATACTTATTCCTCCTCAGGTCTTCTTTTACATCTCACAGGACCAGTCACCTACAACAAAGTCCTTGTGACAAAGATGTTTCATCCAGCCCAGTATGATACTGTGCTGGGCAAGTAGTGAGGATATACTCGTATACTGGCAAAGTAGTGAGGGTATATAGAAAGACACGCACACACTTATAATATGTGTAGCCACTATAGCTCCATCACTTAACCAAACGAGCTACAATGGCTACACAGAGAATTCAGCCATGAACTATAATGAGAGAGGTGTGAAATGAAACACAAACATGGTTTGAGATTATATATATACACAATATTTATTTCAATACTGTACATTGGACATAGTATTTCAAAAAAATCATCAGAGTCTTTCTTTATCTTCTTGGCACCTGTACAATTTTTTCCAAATAAAGCTTTTTGATATGCAATTAATTCCGCTCATATCTCCTTTAAACCAATGGGCACCTCACAATACTCTGGTTTTTCACAAGCACATTTAAACTGTTTCTCTTTCGGTTCTGTGTTACGGAGAATCTGAGGTGTTGTTCCAAATGATCAACATGTACGCTGTGCACACGCAGAAAGTTTACAGCATCGTTGTTTGTGGGTTCTACACTTGGCAACCAGTTACTTAGTCTCTTCAGTGCAAGGCATAGTGTAGTATCCACATGTATAAGTTCATACCTGTAGCGTGCTGTAGATAAACACACGTCACCTGATTTCACACATAGTGCATTCAGCTGTTGTAACAGATAGCGTCACTCCAGTAAGGCGTATGTTCGATGGGGAACAAATTGGATAACACTCTATGGTCATCTGCTGTTCAACATAGCACTCCACATGACGTATTTCGTCCCAGTCGAACTTATAAACAAGGGCTTTAACACCCTTCGATGCATTTTCAGTTTCTACCCTCACAAGTGAGTTTCAGTCATGATGTCCTTCCATACCCATATTTACACATTGTTTTCCACTAGGAGCTACATTGCATGTAGAACTGAAAAATACACTCCTGGAAATTGAAATAAGAACACCGTGAATTCATTGTCCCAGGAAGGGGAAACTTTATTGACACATTCCTGGGGTCAGATACATCACATGATCACACTGACAGAACCACAGGCACATAGACACAGGCAACAGAGCATGCACAATGTCGGCACTAGTACAGTGTATATCCACCTTTCGCAGCAATGCAGGCTGCTATTCTCCCATGGAGACGATCGTAGAGATGCTGGATGTAGTCCTGTGGAACGGCTTGCCATGCCATTTCCACCTGGCGCCTCAGTTGGACCAGCGTTCGTGCTGGACGTGCAGACCGCGTGAGACGACGCTTCATCCAGTCCCAAACATGCTCAATGGAGGACAGATCCGGAGATCGTGCTGGCCAGGGTAGTTGACTTACACCTTCTAGAGCACGTTGGGTGGCACGGGATACATGCGGACGTGCATTGTCCTGTTGGAACAGCAAGTTCCCTTGCCGGTCTAGGAATGGTAGAACGATGGGTTCGATGACGGTTTGGATGTACCGTGCACTATTCAGTGTCCCCTCGACGATCACCAGTGGTGTACGGCCAGTGTAGGAGATCGCTCCCCACACCATGATGCCGGGTGTTGGCCCTGTGTGCCTCGGTCGTATGCAGTCCTGATTGTGGCGCTCACCTGCACGGCGCCAAACACGCATACGACCATCATTGGCACCAAGGCAGAAGCGACTCTCATCGCTGAAGACGACACGTCTCCATTCGTCCCTCCATTCACGCCTGTCGCGACACCACTGGAGGCGGGCTGCACGATGTTGGGGCGTGAGTGGAAGACGGCCTAACGGTGTGCGGGACCGTAGCCCAGCTTCATGGAGACGGTTGCGAATGGTCCTCGCCGATACCCCAGGAGCAACAGTGTCCCTAATTTGCTGGGAAGTGGCGGTGCGGTCCCCTACGGCACTGCGTAGGATCCTACGGTCTTGGCGTGCATCCGTGCGTCGCTGCGGTCCGGTCCCAGGTCGACGGGCACGTGCACCTTCCGCCGACCACTGGCGACAACATCGATGTACTGTGGAGACCTCACGCCCCACGTGTTGAGCAATTCGGCGGTACGTCCACCCGGCCTCCCGCATGCCCACTATACGCCCTCGCTCAAAGTCCGTCAACTGCACATACGGTTCACGTCCACGCTGTCGCGGCATGCTACCAGTGTTAAAGACTGCGATGGAGCTCCGTATGCCACGGCAAACTGGCTGACACTGACGGCGGCGGTGCACAAATGCTGCGCAGCTAGCGCCATTCGACGGCCAACACCGCGGTTCCTGGTGTGTCCGCTGTGCCGTGCGTGTGATCATTGCTTGTACAGCCCTCTCGCAGTGTCCGGAGCAAGTATGGTGGGTCTGACACACCGGTGTCAATGTGTTCTTTTTTCCATTTCCAGGAGTGTATGATCACACTTTATAGCTTCTTATCCACAGCATCTGCACTCTGTCCCTGCGCTGCCCCAGGAATGTCCTCTTTCTTTTACCTTTCAAATTGCGTAGCACAGGAATAAAGTTGCGTTCACCATTGCAACAAGTGATAACATAGTTTCTCCTTTTCCTCCGAACGTTGCTTGCCACAAAGTAAAGTAACCTCTTTCTGCTTCGACTTTGTCTGGCCTAGAATTCATCTGAAAGCCAGTTTTTTCCATATTGTACAGGCGCCTAGGTTTATCCAGTAAAGAATTTGTTGTTAATACATCCAGAACTAAAAAAAACCTGGAATTGCTTCCCTATTCCTAGCCATAGCTCTGTGAATGCAGAGCTCTTCTGGCTTTGTCGTAGTTAGATGTAGGTAACGTTTTAGGAAGGACTGTCACCAATCCCAACTGGAAGTTTGATTTTCTTTAAAAAATCCTTGGTGAATTCCCTTTCTTTCTGTAAACTGGAATACCAGCCTGCCCAGAGTTTGTACAGTTGGTGGAAGTCCACACAACCGCAGCTTATTTATTTAGGTGACCGACAGCCAACAGTAGTGTCTCGTTGTCTTCACCAAGGCTACCTAGAGACAAAAATAATAACGTGATTGTTACTCAACAATAAGAAACGTTTGCAGAAATTGGATTTGCAGTTCGAGCGCCACAGTTAACGTCGAACAACTTTGCTTTTGAATCGTTAATTTTTAATTTAATAAAATATTAGTGCTAAAACTATACTCATTTTGCTCCCTAATCAAGGAAAACATTATAATTAATATAAACTGCATACTTTGTGAGCTCATGGCATGCTTCTTATCATCGTTGTTCACCACACGTCGTTTCAAAGTTCTATAAGGGCTGCTGTAGTTTCGGGAAGCTCTAAAACAATACATTCAACCACTCCTTACGTGCTCCATAGCCATTTGTAGGGATCCTTCACACCAATGACCCTATATGATGTTCTTACACACCTTCGAGGCATTCCCAACGAAAATAACGTCTGTATAAGCGAATAACAAAATGAATCATCTTACTCTAACAAAACAGTGGCATCTCTCTCGAAGGTTGGTGTGAGATGCCACTTTCCGTGAGTAGCACAATATGTTCGCGGATGGCAAAATACACTAAAAAGTCACCACTACGCTCAGCACGTTTAACATTTGCTTCTTGTATTTTATTCATATGCTCGTAAACACTTTCAAGATATCTGTGCACCGTTAAGGAGCCGTCCGCTTTATCTCTTACAATGCAAGTGCTGTTGCCATCTCTCACCACAAGTCAGAAATGGCCGATTTAGGTATCTTACCCCGATTGGCGTCTCCCCTTCGATCCATTCTACATCAGCACTTGATATAAACATACAATACACTATGTCATCAAAAGTATCAGGTCACCTGGCTGAAAATGACTTACAAGTTCGAGGCGCCAGCCATACGTAATGCTGGAATTCAATATGGTGCTGCCCCCCCCCCCCCCCCCCCCCTTAGCCATGATGACAGCTTCCACTCTCGCAGGCATACGTTCACTCAGGTATTGGAAGGTTTCTTGGGGAATGGCAGCCCATTCTTCACGGCGTGCTGCAGTGAGGAGATTTATCCCATCCCAAAGGTGCTCTATAGGATTCAGGTCACGACTCTGTGCAGGCCAGTCCATTAAAGCGATTTTATTGTCGTGTAACGACTCCGCTACAGGCTGTGCATTATGAACAGGTGCTCGATCTTGTTGAAAGATGCAATCGCCATCCCCGAATTGCTCTTCAACAGTGGGAAGCAACAAGGTGCTTAAAACATCAGTGTAGGCCTGGGCTGTGATAGTGCCACGCGAAACAAGGGGTGCAAGTACCCTCCACGAAAAACACGACCACACCATAACACCACACCAAAACACCGCCTCTGAATTTTACTGTTGGCACTACACACACTTCCAGACGAGGTTTACCGGGCATTCGCCATACCCACATCCTTCCACCAGATCGCCATATTGTGCACCGTGATTCGTCACTCCACACAACGTTTTTCCACAGTTCAGTCGTCCAATGTTTACGCTCCTTACACCGAGTGAGGCGTCGTTTGGCATTTACTACTGTTATGTGTGGCTTACGAACAGCTGCTCGACCATGAAATCCAAGTTTCTCACCTCTCACCTAACTGCTATAGTACTTTCAATGGATCCTCATGCAGCTTGGAATTCCTGTGTGATGGTGTGGATAGATGTTGGCTATTACACATTACGACCCTCTTCAACTGTCAGCGGTCTCTGTCAGTCAACAGATGAGGTCGGCCCTGTACGCTTTTTTGCTGTATGTGTCCCTTCACGTTTCCACTTCACTATCGCATGGAAAACAGCGGACCTAGGGATGTTTAGGAGTGTGTAATTGTCGCGTACAGGCGGATGATACAAGTGACACCCAAACACCTGATCACGTTCGAAGTCCGTGAGTTCTGCAGAGTGGACCATTCTGCTCTCTGACGATGTGTATTGGCTACTGAGGTCGTTGATGTGGAGTACCTGGCAGTAGGTGGCAGCACAATGCACCTAATATGAAAAACGTATCTTTTGGGGGTGTCCGGATACTTTTGATCACATAGTGTATCTAAGGTTGTCTGTAGTAATTTTACACACTGTAGACTGCAAATAACAAATTGAATGACAAGGCTTTTATAATGTTTTTAAATTCAAAAAATGTACATATACATTGCTTACTTAATTAAACAATGGAAAATCCACGATGGAATGTAACAGTACCTGAGAAGGAAAGTTGCTACTCACCATATAGCACAGATGCTGAGTCGCGATAGGCACAATAAAAAGATTTACGCAATTAAAGCTTTCGGCCATTAAGGCCTTTGTCAGCAGTAGACACACACACACACAGACACACACAAACACACACATACACACATACACACGTAAACGCAACTTGCACACACATCTGCAGTCTCAGAGAGCTGAGACCACACTGCAAACAGCAGCACCAGTGCATGATGGGAGTGGCGACTGGGTGGGGGAAGGAGGAGGCTGGGGCGGGGAGGGGGAGGGACAGTATTGTGGGAGTGGCAGACATTCAAGTGTTGCAGTTTAGATGGAGGGCAGGAGAGAAGGTGCAGAGGGGAGAGGGGCTAAGTAGCGGGAGAGAAATAAAAGAAATTAGTAAAAGACTGGGTGTGGAGGTGATATGACGGCTGTGTAGTGTTGGAATGGGAACAGGGAGGGGCCTGGATGGTTGAGGACAGTGACTAACAAAGGTTGAGGCCAGGAGGGTTACAGGAATGTATTGCAGGGAAAGTTCCCACCTGCGCAATTCAGAAAAGCTGGTGTTGGTGGGAAGGATCCATATGGCACAGGCTGTGAAGCAGTCATTAAGATGAGGGATATCATGTTCGGCAGCGTGTTCAGCAACAGGGTGGTCCACTTGTTTCTTGGCCACAGTTTGTTGGTGGCCGTGCATGCAGACAGACAGCTTGTTGGTTGTCATACCTACATAGAATGCAGCACAGAGGATGCAGCTTAGCTTGTAAATCACATGACTGGTTTCACAGGTAGCCCTGCCTTTGATGGGATAGGTGATGTTAGTGACTAGACTGGTGTAGGTGGTGGTAGGAGGATGTATGAGACAGGTCTCCCATGTAGGTCTATTACAGGGGTATGAGCAATGAGGTAAGGGATTGGGGGTTGTGTAAGGATGGACGAGTATCTTGTGTAGGTTTGGTGGATGGTGGAATACCACAGTAGGATGGGTGGGAAGGATAGTGGACAGGACATTTCTCATTTCAGGGCACGACGAGAGGTAATCGAAACCCTGGTGGAGAATGTAATTCAGTTGCTCCAGTCCCGATGGTACTGAGTTACGAGGGGAATGCTCCTCTGTGGCCGGACTTTGGGAGGTGGTGGGAGGCTGGAAAGATAAGGCACGCAAGATTTGTTATTGTACAAGGTTGGGAGGATAATTATGGTCAGTGAAGGCTCCAGTGAGATATTTCGACGGGGACTGCTCATCACTGCAGATGCGACGACCAAGTGGGGCTAGGCTGTAATGAAGGGACTTCTTGGTATGGAATGGGTGGCAGCTGTCGAAGTGGAGGTATTGGTGGTGGTTAGTAGGTTCGATATGGATGGAGGTACTGATGTAACCATCTTTGAGGTGGAGGTTAACATCTAGGAAGGTAGCTTGTTGGGTTGAGTAGGACCATGTGAAGCAAATGGGGGAGTAGTAGTTGAGGTTCTGGAGGAATGTGGACAGGGTGTCCTCATCTTCGATCCAGATAGCAAAGATGTCATCAATGAATCTGAACCAGGGGAGGGGTATAGGATTCTCCGTTTTTAGGAAGGGTTCCTTTATATGGCCCATGAATAGGTTGGCATTAGATAGTGCTATGAGGGTGCCCATTGCCGTACCCCCGATTTGTTTGTAGGTAATGCCTTCAAAGGAGAAGTAATTGTGGGTAAGGATAAAGTTGGTCTGGCGACTAGGAAAGAGGTTTCTTGTTTGGAATCTGTCGGTCTTTGGGAAAGGTAGTGTTCAACAGCAGTAAGGCCATGGGCATTAGGAACGTTAGCGTACAGGGAGGAGGCATCAATAGTGACGAGAAGGGCAATTTCTGGTAAAGGGTCAGGAACCGTGGGGTGTCGGTGGAGGAAATGGTTGGTATCTTTTACATAGGAAGGTAGGTTAGGGGTAATAGATTGAAGATGTTGGTCTATGAGAGCAGCGATTCTCTCAGTAACCAGCCACAATGGGGCGTCTTGGGTGATTAGGTTTATGGACTTTAGGAATAATGTAGAAGGTAGGAGTTAGTGGAGTGGGAGAGGTGAGCAGAGGGATTGAAACGTCCCCTTTGAACATTTATACATGACTGTGCTTAAACTGACACACAATATTTTTAGCGCAACGCAATCTGACTTTCAAAAATCTCTACAAAAGAATGGCCCTGACTAACATTAACCTATACCTTTCACAAATAACTTACAAAAATCTTCGTTACTCGAACTACTGCAATACAGCGAGCGCCACTACTGCCAGCTAAATAAAAGATTCAAACTACGGAAGGCACTAACTACTGATAGGCATAGTTAGCAAATGAAAGATTTTAATAGAGAACAAACAATGTATTTACCGTAATAGTGTTGAAAAATCATAATATACATAGCAGTTCATAACATCCAGTCTTACACATATCCAAACTCCGCCATTTCTCTCCCCACATCCACCACTGCTGGCGGCTCACCTCCAACTGCGCAACGCTACGCGCTGTTAACATCCAGCTGCCCAACACTACAATGGCAGACAACAATGCAAACTAGCCACAGACTGCACACAGCACAGCCAGTGATTTTCATACAGAGCGCTACGTGGCGTTACCAATAATAAAATCTAAATAGCCTACTTACAGGATGGACTCCAGGGAGAGGTTCTGAGATGGGCCTAAGGATTTTAGTAGTGACTGGAGATCCTTCTGGATTACTGGAATGGAGTCACTGTGCAAGGTTTGTAGGTAGAAGTATCTGACAGCTGGTAGAGTCGTACTCCCAGGTAATCCTTGCGGTTAAAAACAACAGTGGTGGAGCCTTTGTCCACAGGTAGGATTATAAGGTCAGGATCAGTTCTTAGGTGGTGGACTGCAGCTCTTTCTGCAGATGTCAAGTTAGGATGCATGTTGAGGGATTTGAAGAATTATGGTGAGGCAACTGTTTATGCCATGCTCTGGCGGTTTCCGGTGATTAAGGGTGTCAGTGTGGTACTGGTGCGCGAGACTCACACTCCCTCTTGGCTATCAAAGTTACTTGGAGTTGCTTCGCCGATCTTCTTTTCAGGATAGCAGGCTGTGATGTAGAGCACAACTTCTTCTCCGAAGATAAGATGCTACTTTGGAGGAAATTTTTTATACTTTTAAAATAACTCCGTACACTCGAGAATATTTTGAACTCAATCTCACTGTATTTTTATCACACATAATAGTTTTGATACAACTAAAATGTTTTTCGTAAGCTCGGAGCCTTCCGGTCCGTCAGAAACTATCACATTCATTTATCCATGAATACAGTCTACAAATCTCTCAAAGTTTAACAAGATAACCGTCTTGACCTTACGAAAGTAAGAGAAACAATGAATAAGTAATTGTCCCTTCTCTTCTTTCAACAACATTCAAATGTTCTCACAGTAATGTTTGACGTCGCACGGAGTACAGCACGTTTATTCCTTGAGCTGGACGTGTAACTCCTTAGGCGGGATCGGCGACTACCTGCCCGCGCCGATCATCCGTCCCATACACGTCCGTCCTGCACACACATACTTGTGGTGCAGTAGGCACAGTTCTACTTTACCACACTCATCTCTAAAAATAACGCGTGTTCAAGACGGTGCAAATACGAGGGTCTCTAGAATTTACCCAGAAATTCTCGAGGCACTACAATGCCTTCCAGAATGCTCGAAGTTAGCAAAGTATAATTATTAAATTGTCATTACCTCAACACCCCCCATCAATTTAATAATTTCCTGAAGTACCTGTAAAATTCACAATACCCAGCTTTTGACACAGTCTATTGAAATGTTCACTCCTAGCTGCTTTTGGTAAAATATCTGCCATTTGTTCCTCGGAGCTAATGTATTGAATATTCAGAAGGCCTCACCCTGTATAAAGAACAGCCGTCCTATCACACTTCGTGGTCTCTGATGAACACTCGCCGTCGAGGACAACATACTGGATTCTATTATTTAAGAAGTTTTCGAGCCAGTCATCTGTGAACTTATCTGCGATGCTCGTAGTTTCGTTAACAGTCTACAATGGGGCACGTTGGCAAATGCCTTCCGGAAATCTAGAAATATGGAATCTGCCTGTTGCCCTTCATACATAGTTCTCAGTATGTCACTTGAGGAAAGGGTGAACTGAGTTTCGCACTTACGATGTTTCCTAAAACCATGTTGATTCGTCGACATAAGCTGCTTAGCCTCAAGTAAGTCTGTTATAATCGAACTGAGAATGTGTTCATTGAGTCTGCAGCAAACAGAAGTTTGGAATACTGGTCTGTAATTTTGGGGGTCCGTTTCTTTACCTTTCTATATACTGGAGTCATCTGCGCTTTTTACCAGTCGCCTGGAACTTTGCGCTGGACGAGGGATTTACGACAAATGCAGGTAAGAGGCCAATGACGTAGAATACTCTTTGTAAAATCCAAAACCTATAACAATATTAATATACGGAAGAAAAACGCTGCGATCTTACGCACCATCCTAATACTTTGCGATCTCAGAATTTGCGGCATGAGGCACCGTCACACGTCGCGAGGGGCAGGGAAGACCACCCTGCCTTCGAAAAAGCACTCGCATTATCGTGCCTGTAGACTAGACTTGCTGTCCTTACGACACCCGCTTTCTACGTGGCGCTCACATTCCGCCAGTAGCAGGGTTATCGCCTGCTAGTTAGGCAGCCAGCTACACACGCCTGCTCCTAGCTAGCTCCGCGCCACCTGTCTGTCAAAGCAGCGCGCGTATAGCCGCGCCCGTCTCTCATCCTCTCCGCGAGCAAACTCAACATTTCTTCTTTTAAAATATGTAAAATTACATCAATACGTTTTTTTAGTTTACTGCGAATATTACTTTTTGAAGCACTGTAAACATTTTCTTTGTTTGGTTACAAAGAGTGGGGATAATATGGAAAATGTTCTCAAACATAATTTTCAACGTCGAATGTGGAGTATATATACGAGATTTGGAAGGTTTCCTAATACCAAACGCTGACTGGAAGTATCTTGCATGATGAGGGGCCCTGTAGTCTGCAGGTTGACAGAAACTGTTCCGTCAGTGGAGGCGCGTCTATTTGGTAAAACATCCACACCACGTCTCCGTACGACTTATCGCCAGCCACGGGTGGGTCTTGAACCTGTCCTGGAGAGTGGTGGCGTGTTTCAGCCCGAATTAATGGAGCGCTCTGTTAGTTCAGAGACAGGTCTCCGTGCCGGCGCTGACGTACGGCGTGGTAGGAGGTCCACAAAACCTCAGGCGTGGTGGGGATGTTTTGGACTTTGCGAAGGTAATAAGGAATCAACTTTTACACTAGTGTGGCCAGTGTAGCGGGCTGTGTGTAGACTTCTGATCTTGAAAAACTGCAGCTCTATTGGAATTTTCGAAAGAATCCTTAGATACTTCTCCAGAACTGATATTTTCGTGTTCATTAGTGAAGGACTGCGCTGCTGTTATTACGCAGTTTAATCTTAGCTTCATAAACAACGAAAAAATAAACCCACATTATATGAGCTGAATCACTGTTTAATTAAACAGTAATAAAGTACCCAGTATCATTCTGGAAATTTCCCCCAGGCTGTGGCTAAGCCATGTCTCTAAAATATCTTTTCTTCCAGGAGTGCCAGTTCTGCAAGGCTCGCAGAAGAGCTTCTGTGAAGTTTGGAAAGTAGGAGACGAGGTACTGGCAGCAGTAAGCTGTGAGGATGGATCGTGAGTCGTGCTTGGGTAGCTGAGATAGTAGAGCACGCCGTGAGGCAAAGATCCCGAGTTCGAGTCTCGGTCCGGCACACAGTTTTAATCTGCCAGGAAGCGCCAGTAATAAAGTAAACTTTCATTACATAAGACTGTTGCTGCGTACAAGTGTTACTCCATGGTAATGGCCCATACGAAGGAATAAACACCGCAGCTGCAACAAATCCCAGCCACCAGCTTATTCGATTGTTAACTATCTCATGAAAGCTGCCTCGTTGTGGGATTGTGCTTCTGGCTCGGAACCTGGGTCATTTTCTTGCAGGTATCGCAAGTTTTTTTCTTCCAGTTCGTTGCCCGGGTCAGAATGTATGGCATGGGACCAGCCATGCGTAGCGTTCTAGATATGAGATGCACACAGACGTATATCTCATTAAGGATATTATGAGTGCAGGTATCTAGTTTGGTCGCGGTACGTGGTAGTGGCTGAGTGAAGTAGGCAAAATCCGCGAAATACGGAGCAATAAATACTCTTAGGTAATACTAAATAATATGCAGCGAAGCGCCAAAGAGACTAGTATAGGCATGCGTATTCAAATACAGGCCGAATACGGCGCTGCGGTCGGCAACGCCTATATAAGAGAAAAAGTGTCACGCTCAATTGTTAGATCGGTTACTGCTGCTACAATGACAGGTTATCAAGTGAGATTGAACGTGATGTTACAGTAGGCGCACGAGCTATGGGACACAGCATCTCCGAAGTAGCGACGAAGTGAGGATGTTCCTGTACGACCATTTCACGGGTGTACCGTGAATATCAGGAATCCGATAAAATATCAAGTCTCCAACACCGCTGCGTCCGAACCATTTAACGAAACATCATCGATATGGGCTTTCGGAGCTGAAAGCCCACTCGTGTATCCTTGATGACTGCACGACACAAAGCTTTACGCCTCGCTTGGGTCCTTAAATACCGACATTGCACTATTGGTGACTGGGAACATGTTGCCTGGTCGGACGAGTCTCGTCCGAAAGAACAGACACCTTTGCTGACCTGAAGCTGTCTAGAACCAAATTTCGAATGATATTTATATCTTCAGCTGCTCACGGGCGTTGATATATAGCAACGGAGACTGGTGAAAATGTGTGCCCCGACCGCGATAGAGCGTCCTCCATGTAGGCAGGAGATCCCGGGTTCGAGTCCAGGTCAGGGCACACATTTTAACCTGTACCCGTTGATATATATCAACGCCCGTCAGCAGCTGAAGGTATTAATATAATTCTAACTTCAGACACTAGTCGAGCCAAACAATACTTGCTTACAGACTATATTTGCACTTACTGACGAAAACGCGCTAAATCGTGAAAAGGATCATACATACGAAGAATAAGCGAAATGCTTATGCGAAATCACTGTAGAGAACCGTTCGGTTACTCATTTGTTAGTTATGAGTGGTTTTACCTTGTAGTCTATCTGGATTTTTTTCTTTGTGTCTCTGTTGATTGTCGGCAAAGTGTAACTATCGAAAACGCACTGGGACATTAAAAACGGATATATTTATTAAAGTCTGAATGACGAAACTGCGCAAGCATCGTATGGTGTCGGACAAATGAAACAATAAACGCATTTTCACGTGTACGGTGAAGTTCGTAAATCACAGAGTACGTAGCTTTTCCTAAGAGTATTTGTTGCCCCGTATTTGGCGAACTTCTGTTCGCCACGCTTATCCACTGTCACGCACCACGACAAAAGTCCCTTACTAACAGCGTGAGACCAAGCGATAGCTGCGAACACAACAACGAGTGGGTGGCACTCGATCATGCAGGAAAGCCTGTTAGAAAAAGAAAAATGCCAAATGCCTACCCAAACCATTGTTTCCCATTCGCGGTAGATGACGCTGTAATCGACAAATATCAACTGTGTCTGTTTTTGCATTTAAGACACAAGGCATTTTATTCTACTTTTCCTTTACGATGTAAATGTAAACCTTTGTTTTCAAAAGGTACATACTGATCTTCAGACGTTCCTTGAGTGTGTTGTAAATGTGTACGGTGCAAATAAAAGACATTTCTCGCGAATAAGCTACTTGTATGGTAGTTTTCAGTTTCCTACGGGGTTGAATGTGGTAAGTGCCCAAACCACGTGAATGTTTCGCCGGCCGCTGTGACCGAGCGGTTCTAGGCGCTTCAGTCTGGAACCGCGCGACCACTACGGTCGCAGGCTCTAATCCTGACTGGGGCATGGATGCGTGTGATGTCCTTAGGTGAGTTAGGTTTAAGTAGTTCTGAGTTCTAGGGGACTGATGACCTCAGATGTTAGGTCCCGTAGTGCTCAGAGCCATTTGAACCTGAATGCTTCACTTCGGTCGCCTCCATCAAACCCCGCCAACAGAGTGACCGATTTAGATGTGAGTCTCTGCCCAACCGCTGTAAATCTCACGCTGGCCGCTACGCGGAATACAAACCACAACCATTGTAATAAGTTACAATGCCCATGAGGTGATAATGATAGGCTCACCTGCCACGGATACTCAACGAAATCAAGCATTCCAATGGTGAGCGGCATGGGTGCTCAGTGATAGTAAGCATCCCGATGGGAACCAAATCCTATTACATCAAAATCTTGTTACTAGATGAGGTTAAGCATCGATTCTAACCAGACACTGAAATCGGTAACCATGTTACACTCTACAATCCAATTTGGGACAGTCAAGCTGGTATCCCACTGTTGTCCAGAGCGTCTCCAGACGCACCTTCACTAAGCATCGGGGCTCAGTTCGAAGCGGGACTCAAGACTGAAGACAGCTCTACCCCAGCCAATGAGATTCCAGGCCGAAGGCGATTGTGGAGACGTCATGGACAGTGGTGGTATACCAACCTGAATGTCGCCCACCGTACGACCCGACAACCAGGAGTCATGCTCTGGGGTGCCAGTACTTTTCACAGTGAGGCCCCTTTGGTTATCAGCTGCGATACCCTTACAGCACAGTGGTACGTCCAAGACATTGCGAGTGCAGTTTTTTTGTTTTTTTTTTTTTTCCTTCATGAGAAGCCATTCCGGTAGGACATTTCAGCAAGACAATGCCTTCCAGCATACGCGAGAGTTTCTACTGCTTGTCTTCGTCCTTGCCAAACCATACGCTGGCCGGCAAGGACGCCTGGTCTCTCCCCAATTGAGAACGTTTGGAGCATTGTAGGCAGCACCTCATCTGCATGGATACTCTGCATATTACATTTAAGTGCCTGGTAGAGGGATCATCGAACTACACTCCTGGAAATTGAAATAAGAACACCGTGAATTCATTGTCCCAGGAAGGGGAAACTTTATTGACACATTCCTGGGGTCAGATACATCACATGATCACACTGACAGAACCACAGGCACATAGACACAGGCAACAGAGCTTGCACAATGTCGGCACTAGTACAGTGTATATCCACCTTTCGCAGCAATGCAGGCTGCTATTCTCCCATGGAGACGATCGTAGAGATGCTGGATGTAGTCCTGTGGAACGGCTTGCCATGCCATTTCCACCTGGCGCCTCAGTTGGACCAGCGTTCGTGCTGGACGTGCAGACCGCGTGAGACGACGCTTCATCCAGTCCCAAACATGCTCAATGGGGGACAGATCCGGAGATCTTGCTGGCCAGGGTAGTTGACTTACACCTTCTAGAGCACGTTGGGTGGCACGGGATACATGCGGGCGTGCATTGTCCTGTTGGAACAGCAAGTTCCCTTGCCGGTCTAGGAATGGTAGAACGATGGGTTCGATGACGGTTTGGATGTACCGTGCACTATTCAGTGTCCCCTCGACGATCACCAGTGGTGTACGGCCAGCGTAGGAGTTCGCTCCCCACACCATGATGCCGGGTGTTGGCCCTGTGTGCCTCGGTCGTATGCAGTCCTGATTGTGGCGCTCACCTGCACGGCGCCAAACACGCATACGACCATCATTGGCACCAAGGCAGAAGCGACTCTCATCGCTGAAGACGACACGTCTCCATTCGTCCCTCCATTCACGCCTGTCGCGACACCACTGGAGGCGGGCTGCACGATGTTGGGGCGTGAGTGGAAGACGGCCTAACGGTGTGCAGGACCGTAGCCCAGCTTCATGGAGACGGTTGCGAATGGTCCTCGCCGATACCCCAGGAGCAACAGTGTCCCTAATTTGCTGGGAAGTGGCGGTGCGGTCCCCTACGGCACTGCGTAGGATCCTACGGTCTTGGCGTGCATCCGTGCGTCGCTGCGGTCCGGTCCCAGGTCGACGGGCACGTGCACCTTCCGCCGACCACTGGCGACAACATCGATGTACTGTGGAGACCTCACGCCCCACGTGTTGAGCAATTCGGCGGTACGTCCACCCGGCCTCCCGCATGCCCACTATACGCCCTCGCTCAAAGTCCGTCAACTGCACATACGGTTCACGTCCACGCTGTCGCGGCATGCTACCAGTGTTAAAGACTGCGATGGAGCTCCGTATGCCACGGCAAACTGGCTGACACTGACGGCGGCGGTGCACAAATGCTGCGCAGCTAGCGCCATTCGACGGCCAACACCGCGGTTCCTGGTGTGTCCGCTGTGCCGTGCGTGTGATCATTGCTTGTACAGCCCTCTCGCAGTGTCCGGAGCAAGTATGGTGGGTCTGACACACCGGTGTCGATGTGTTCTTTTTTCCATTTCCAGGAGTGTATCATCACAATCCTGTACTATTCCAATCTCGTATAGCGCGCGGGAACACTTATATCTTTCCGTACGAGCTCTGATCTCACTTATTTTATCGTGGTGATCGTTTCTCCCTATGTAGGTCGGTGTCAACAAAATATTTTCACATTCGGAGGATTAAGTTGGTGATTGGAATTTCATGACAAAATTCCGTTGGAACGAGAAACGCCTTTCTTTTAATGATGTCCAGCCCAAATCCTGTATCATTTCTGTTACACTCTCTCCCATATTTCGCGATAATACAATAAGTGTTGCCCTTCTTTCAACTTTTTCGATGTACTCTATCAGTCCTACCTGGTGAGGATCCCACACCACGCAGCAGTATTCTAAAAGAGGACGGACAAGCGTAGCGTAGGCAGTCTCCTTAGTAGATCTGTTACATTTTGTAAGTATCCTGCCAATAAAACGCAGTCTTTGGTTAGCCTTCCCCACAACATTTTCTTTGTGTTCCTTCCAATTTAAGTCGTTCGTAACTGTAATTCCTAGGTATTTAGTTGAATTTACCGTCTTCATATTTGACTGATTTATCGTGTAACCGAAGTTTAACGGATTCCTTTTAGCACTCATGTGGATGACCTCACGCATTTCGTTATTTACGGTCAATTGCCAATTTTCGCACCATACAGATGTATTTTCTAAATCGTTTTGCAATTTGTTTTGATCTTCTGACGATTTTACTAGTTGATAAACAACAGCGTCATCTGCAAACAATCTAAGACGGCTACTCAGATTGGCTTCCAAAACGTTTGTAAATATAAGGAACAGAAAATGGCCTGTAGCACTACCTTGGGAGCACCAGAAGTCACTTCTGTTTTACTCGATGACTTTCTGTCGATTGTTACGCACTGTGACCGCTCTGACAGGAAATCACAAATCCCGTCACACAACTGAGACGATATTCCAAAGCACGAAATTTCGCTATAAGCCGCTCATGTGGCACAGTGTCAAAAGCCTTCTGGAAATCCAAAAATCCATAGCAACCAGTATGGATTCTGAAAACATTGATCATGTGAAACCCAACTCGCAATTTTCTCAGATGACTGCTAAAAGTAATGGATGAAGGCAGATAATTGCAGTATTTTTCGATTTTCGAAAAGTGACAGTTGAGGATATTTGATAGGGAGAATGTGGCTTGTAATCTTGGATGGAGAGTCATCATTAGGTATCAAAGTAACTTAGAGTGTGCCCCAAGAAAGTGTCTTGGGAGCCTCGCTGTTCATATTGTGATCTTATATTTTAAAGGTCAATATTGTGATCTGATATTTTAAAAGTCAATACTTCACGGGATAATGCAGCTAGAGAGAGCCGCACTAGGTAGCCGCGGTGTGTTAGGCGCCTTGCCACGGTTCGCGCGGGTCCCCCCGTTGGAGGTTCGAGTCCTCCCTCAGGCACGGGTGTGTGTGTGTTGTCCTTAGTGTAAGTTAGGGACCGATGATCTCAGCATAGGAACTTACCACAAATTTGGGTTTTTACTGAAACTAAAGAAAGTGCAAATGAGAAATAATCCTGAGTTAATAACGAGCATCAAAACCGATATAGGGATTAGTGAAAGGATTGTCGTAGCGAGACTGTATATTGTAATCCCCAAATCCTCGAAAAATAAGTGAAAAATATACCTATTCAAGAAAGCAGATAAAAATTCACTTGACGCCTTCCTGAGAGACAATCTCCACTCATTCCAAATTAATAAGTGTAGACCAGTTGTGGCTTGCATTCAAAGAAATAGTATCGGCAGCAATTGAGAGATTTATACCAAATAAACTAACAAACGACGGAGCTGATCCTCCTTGGTACACGAAACGGGTTAGAACACTGTTGAAGAAACAAGGAAACAAACATGCCAAATTTAAATATACACAAAATCCCCAAGATTGGCGATCCTTTAGAGAAGCTCGAAATTTAGCGCGCAGTTCAATGCGAGATGCCTATAACAGTTTCCACAACGAAACTTTGTCTCGACACCTGGCAGACAAACCCAAGAGATTCTGGTCGTATGTGAAGTATTTCAGCGGCAAGAAACAATCAATGCCTTCTCTGCGCGATAACAATTGAGATACTATCGAAGACAGTGTTACCAAAGTAGAGTTACTAACACAGCCTTCCCAAATGCCTTCACAAAAGAAGACGAAGTAAATATTCCAGAAATCGAATCTAGAACAGTTGCCAACATGAGTAACGTGGAAATAAATATCGTCGGAGTAGTGATGCAACTCAAATCACTTAATAAAAGCAAGTCTTCTGGTCCAGACTGTATACCAATTAGGTTCCTTTCCGAGTATGCTGATGCATTAGCTCCATACTTAACAATCATATATAACAGTTCGCTCGACGGAAGATCCGTACCCATAGACTGGAAAGTTGCACAGGTCACACCAGTATTCAAGAAAGGTAGTAGAAGTAATCCACTAAATTACAGGTTCTTTGTGCACCAGCCGTGCCAACACCCTCGAGCAGGCATTTCTTGTAATCCTCCATCGAGGCCAGGTGATGTGCATCCTTAGCCCCACCTCTGGATGGTACCGGCATATATTTGATCTGATCCCACAAACGCTAGAATCTGTGAAACATTCACCTTGTCTTTCAACAGGCTGATAACTTTCTTCGTTTTAAGATGTTATTCCATAAGGATTGTTGGTCGCATGTCCAAAATTGTTGCGATGACTCAGCTGGAGGACTATGTTATTCAAGAAGAAAACATTGACGATCTTGTTACTGTCTATTAAATGTTTGAGTGACTGAAATAACGAAATATTTGTAAAGTGTTTCTGAACATTTGTAGGAATATTATTGAAAGATATCGCAGTTTGAATGCTGTAAACTATTAGTTTGTTTGTTACACAGCTTATACCTTTCCTACGTGATATTTCACACAGATTTAACTTGCTGCCTCGAGTGTTTAAAAATAACGAGCTTCTCTCTATGTATGTGACCTTCTATGAATACTATGATGTGAATGCAAGATACCAGGTGGTTGGGCCTCCTCCTATTATACTGGACTGTTGGTTGTAAAAAGGAAAATAAATGATTTTTCTACTCAGTGCATTTTTAAAAATAGTATGTGTAGACACTACAGATTAGCATGTATGTTAGATAATGGTAATGTGTGGCAGCCAGTGACACTACCCACTGAGACATGGTGTCTATATCTCTTCACATACTCTTATTTCTCATTTTAATGAGTGCATGAAGCAGCTGTGGTCAGTCTGCCCATTATATATCTCTGTGCTCTTTGGCAGCTACCTGTCGAGAATAAACTACTGGCAAGCCTCTCTCTCTCTCTCTCTCTCTCTCTCTCTCTCTCTCTCTCTGTGGACGCACTCATGCTCATATAGGACATCTTATCCACATGCGTTCAACGGGACTGGTTGCAAGGGGAACAATGGAGGCCCTGGCGACAGCTGCGACAAGGCAACAGCATCAGGGGCAGTAGCGGAGGCACATCAACACTGACTCTCAGTCAGGTGATATGTAGGAGTATATATTTGAGTAGGTAGTTGGATAGGACATAGGGGTGTGAAATAACAGCAACAAGGAGTTTTATATTGCATTCACTCTAACTCCAATATGTAAGGAAACTTAAGTAGGAGTTCATCAGTAAACTCGGGCTCTAGAAACGTGACATGATACAAACTTATACAATTGGTATAGGGGGAATAGAGGCATTGGTACACTGTTCTAATTGGTACATAGTTTCAGTATTTTTGCTCAAATAGTCAAAAGATTCACAGTATGCTGCTCTAACACATTCATGACACTCAAATGTTGAGATACATATTTTTGTCCCACTAATTTAATTCCAGGATTGCCTAGCCGATTGCTGTACATATCAGCTGTGAGGTTTAGGAGTAGGGGATACATCATACTCAGCTCTCATCTTATTCTTTATATACCCCATCGTACTGCACAGATATTCCCAAATTTTTGCACATTTTCGATTTCAGTCACCACCCCAAAGTAATAGCCCACTAATAGCCGCACTCTCATGCGTTTAGATCCACTTTAAGTGTTGGTGAACAGCAATGGTCTTGTGGGATGTGCGTGCAACTCAGTGAGCTGCGGTAGTTCCAGTAGTGATGGCTGTTGCTGCTGCTGTGCTACACTCGAAGGACACTAGGCCCAATCGGGAAGACCACCTGTGGGCTGCTGCTGTTGTTGCTTTGGTAGTGTGGGAAACAGTAAATGAGCATCCTTGTCCTGTTGTTCTGCTACATCTGGATCAGGAACATGCTGTGCTGCTGGAAAGACAACAAAACGTTAAGTACAACCTAAAATAATTATTATATGAATGCGGATGTCTGTTCTTTCAGGCATGTCCAAAAGAACAGAGACCATGCATTCACATAATTGATTCGCCTCGATGGGCAATGAATCAACCACATTCAGTGCAGATGCACTATTACATCCAGCCTCCCTCAACATGGAAGCTAACCTTACATTTGCAGAAAGAAACCCAATCCACCATCTAAAAACTGATCCTGACCTGCAGACAAAGGCTCCACCGCTATGGTTTTGAACCACAGGGATTGCCTGTCAGAAGAACTCCACCAGCTGTTACATTCATCCACCTACAAACCCTGCATAGTAACCTGATTGTACAAATAAAACAGGATCTCCAGCCTCTCCTCAAATCCATAGGCCCATCCTAGAACCTCTCTCTCCTTACCCCTACTCACCCCCATACTCCTACCTCCTACATGCTTCCTAAAGTCCATGAACTCAGCCACTTGTCAGTTACACCGCTCCCACTGAGACAATCTCTGCTCTTGTGGACCACCGCCTTCATCCTGTTACCCACAACCCGCCCTCCTATACTAAGACAGCAGCCATTTCCTCTGTTGACTTTCCACAGTTCCTTTTTCTTTACCACACAGCACCGAGCGAGGTGGCGCAGTGGTTAGACACTGGACTCGCATTCAGGAGGACGACGGTTCAATCCCGCGTCCGGCCATCCTGATTTAGGTTTTCCGTGATTTCCCTAAATCAGTCAAGGCAAATGCCGGGATGGTTCCTCTGAAAGGGCACGGCCGATTTCCTTCCCCATCCTTCCCTAATCCGATGAGACCGATGACCACGCAGTCTGGTCTCCTTCCCCAAACCAACCAACCTACCAACCTTTACCACACAGCACTCTGTTGGTCACTAGTGATGCTGCCCCCATCTGTACTAATGTACCTAACACCAATGGCCTTGTCACTATTGAACACGACCTCTCCCAACACCTGACTGGTTAGACACCTGCTCCCTACTTCCTGGTCACCATGACCAACTATATTCTCATCCACAATTGCTTCACATTTGCAAGTATCGCCTGCAAACAAATCCATGGTACAGTAATGGTCACCTGCATCAGACCATTATATGTCAGCCTATTCAAGGACCACATAGAGGAATCTTTCCTAGAATCTTTCCCAGAATCCTGAATCCCTCTGTGGTAAAGATTTATTAATGATATCTGCATGATTTGGACTGAGGGTTAGGACACCCTGTCCACATTGCTCCAGAACCTCAACCTTCTCCTCCATTCGCTTCACCTGGACCTCTTCAGTACAACAATCCACCTTCCTTTATGTTGCACCCCATCTTAAATATGGCAGAGTTTCGACTATCTCTTGTCATGACCTGAAATGAGGAATGTACTACCCACTATTATTTCCATCCCTCCCAGAGTGGCACTTATTCTCCTCCTTACCTACACAGTGTTCTTGTCCACCCTACTCCAACCCTGGTGCCAACCCTCGCCTCATGGCTCATATCCCTGCAATACACCATATATCCTCCCACCACCACCTACTCAAGTGCAGTCGCAAGCATCAACTATTCGACAAAGGGGGGTCTGCCTGTGAAAGCAATCATGTGATCTTCAAACTAAGCTGCAACGACTGTGTTGCGTTCTATGTGGGCATGACAACCAACAAACTATCTGCCTGCATGAATGGCCACTGACAAACTGTGTCCAATAGACAGTTGGATCACCCAGTTGTTGAAAATGCTTCCTAACACAATGTGCTTCATGTTAATGACTTCTTCATAGCCTGTGTCATTTGAATCCTTCCTTGCAACACGAGTGTTTCTAGTGTTTCTGAATTATGCAAGTCGGAACTCTCCCTGCAATATATCATATGCTCATGTAGCCCCCTGGCCTCAAACATCACTACTACATGTCCTTCATCTATGTATCTGCTTCTCTGCTCTTCTCTCTCTCTCTCTCTCTCTCTCTCTCTCTCTCTCTCTCTCTCTCGCTCGCTCTCTTCCATCTTCTACTTCTCTTTTTCCCCTCTCGCTCTGTTCTTTTTCACTACCTTACCCTCTCTTCCCACCCCAAACCTCCCAAATGCATCTAGCAGCCCTACCCTGTCCTTAACACATTCCTGAATGCTCTCACAAGCAGCACTGCATCCTCCCCAACCGCACCCTGCAATCCCTCCCCTTCTCTGCCCCACCTTACTCCCTCAACCTCCCCCCCCCCCTGCCCATCAGGACTGCTTCTCCCATCAGGCGCAGTTGTTCGCAGTCTGGCCTAAGTGGCCGTAGACAATGGGAATGTGTATGTCAGTTTTGGTCGTGGTAATTTGTGCACTTTTTCCGCTTTAGAAGGAAGTCTTTTGGCAGAAAGTTAAAGTGTTTATCAGTCTTTTTGTTTTGCCTGTCTGCAGCTCAACATCTCTGTATGGTGAGTAACAATCTATCCTTTTCGTAATGTTGCTTTTTCTGTTTATTGCTAGCCTATATTTTCTATGCTGTCTGCATCACCCATCGTCAGTTATTTTATTGGTGAAGGAACAAAACTCAACCATTTTTGTTAGTGTTTCATTTCCTAATCTTATGGCCTGAAAGTAGTCGTATTTAAATCGACTAGATTCCTTCAGCCTTGTTATTCGTTCCATACAGCTGCTCTTCCAAGTCCTTACTGTATCAGACCGGATTACAATGTCGTCCATAGCAGTTTCTACCCCTTCCTCGGTGATTAATTACTTAAATAAGAGAAGTTCCTGCCATGACACATGCGTCATACACGCCAACTGAGTAATTTGTTCCTTGCGAATCGTTATATGTGGAGAGCTACGTGGGACAACTCTAAAAGCAAAAGACTAACACTCCTGTAAGTTCCCTAATTCACCATTAAGAAGTTAGATTACCTCGACTCTTGTAAAGCATTCGCGATATTCCAATTGGTTTTCTTCTAATCAAAACTCATGGCGCCACACAAGCATATGAATGTGAATGGCGGAATTGTTAGAGGGAAAATTGCTACGCTACTTTAATGGAAGTCTCGAAATATTGTTACGGCACCTTGTGTTTTTAATCGGAGAATCGACGCAAATGCAGTCTAACGGTAATATTTCATTCTAAGTTCATGGTTTATAGTCATCGCACATCGTTCACCAATAGAAGAAGTTCCTTAAACTATCTCCACGCGAAATTAATAACAGTTGGAAGTCGCATACTCGTGAATTCTTATATAAACGTTCTACAAGTCACTTTTAATCGGTAAATCACTTTTGAATGCGTAATACCAGAAAGTGTGGAGCAGACATTTTGTCGATAACAGCTGGTTCCCTTCATTGAGGCTGATTAATACCTTAATTTAAGTAGAACAACGCAAAATATTCATTCGCAGTGAGTACATTTTACTGCTCGAAGACTCCTTCGATGTTTCGCGCCTCCCTGCCCAAGGTGTGTTTCTGATTGCTCCGTTTAATCAGCCAATGATTGACGTTACTAAATTAAATTCTAATTAAAACGTGAACTTGATTTTGGAGTTAGTTAAGAAAGTGCCAGTGTGAGTAATGTAGACCGTCCGCTTAGAGACGTATACAGGGTGAAAAGTATTTAAACCGACAAACCCTTTGTAGGGGACATCAAAACAAATATTTTTCCCTAATGTCATTTTTTCCTATGAGGAGTATTTAAACCGGTAGAGGAAGATTTCTCTGGCGACAAATTAATTAAACCAACAAACACTTTTCCATTTTTTTATGACCAAGAGACAACACATTAACACAACCCAATTTCAATTACAGTAGATTTTCAAAAATGTCTCCATTGACACGAAAACAAAGGTTACACCGCCAGATCATGTTTGGTCTGACACGGACAAAAACATCAGAAGTGTCCTGAATTGCTCCCCACAGAGAAAAGTGGGGATCGAGCAGGCCACGGTAGAGGACCACCTCTGCCAATCCACGTGTCTGGGAACCGTCGGTCCAGGAATCGACGCACACGACGACTGAAATGTGGCGGCTCCCCGTCATGTTGGAGCCACATGCGTTGTCTTTTTAGGATCGGGACGTCTTCCAGCAATTCTGGCAATGCTCTAGCGAGAAAATTGTAGTAGTGCCTGCCATTTAATGGCCTAGGTAGCAGGCATAGCAAAATTAAACTGTCCCCAACAACACCGACCCACGCATTAACGAAGAACCGCACTTGATGAGCTCTAGTAACTGTGGCATGCGGGTTATCCTCACTCCAAACATGCGAACTGTGCATGTTGAAGATTCCATCAGGCCCGAACGTTGCTTCATCGGTAAACAACACAGAGGATGGAAATGTAGGATGCATTTCACACTGTTCCAGGTACCACTGCGAAAACTGTGCTGTGGATGGATACTCAACGGGTTCCAGGTTGTGGACACGCTGTAAGTGAAATGGACGTAACAATTACTCTCGAAGGGCTGTTCTTACACTCGTCTGATTGGTCCCCATTTTACGTGCAACTGCACGAGTACTGATTGAAGGATCCCGCTCCACATGCTGCAAGACAGCTTCCTCAAATTGCAGCGTTCTTACCGTGCGACGGCGCCCCTGTCCAGGTAATCTTCTAAATGATCCGGTCTCATGCAGACATTGGTACACAGTAGCAAATGTCGTATGATGCGGGATACGGCGATTAGGATATTGTTGTTGATAAACCCGCTGTGCAGCTCGTCCGTTGTGGTGCGCTACGTAGTACGCACCAACCATATCAGTGTACTCACTCCAAGTGTATCGTTCCATTAGTAAACAGAGACAATGCACTTCTACACTGGTGGACAGCAGTTACCTACAACTGAAGAGCGTAATGCGCTTTCTAACAACTGAAGATTGTAATACTACCTCTAACAACTGAAGAGCGTAATACGGCCTGCACCGGTTTAAATAATCCTCATAGGAAAAAATGACATTAGGGAAAAATATTTGTTTTGATGTCCCCTACAACCTCCCAAAGTTCGTCGGTTTAAATACTTTTCACCCTATATAAACACCTCAACCGTTAATATGAGTGAATAAGACGAGCGCCTGCCGCCGAGCGTCGCAGTGTGAACGGCCGAGTCCTGCACCGACTGTCGCTGTGTGTGGTGGGGACCGCTGGCGTGCAGCCGCGTCACTCTTTCCACACTGTATGATGAAATCTGATGAATTGTGGCTCACCGTGGGCCGTAAACGTCGCACGTCGACAAACGTTTAAGTCTTTTTTTTCTGCTCCCTGAATTAGAATCTGTTTTCAAATCTCTTCTTGATTTCCTCGACAGTTTGCTCATTGAACAGACTGAATAACCTTGGCAAAAGTCCTCAATTCCATCTCAACTACTGCTCCCTTTCCACGTCCTTCGGCCGTTATAACTGTAATCTGGTTTTTACACAAGTTGTGAACAAGCTTTCTCTTCCTGAATATTATCCCTGTTACCTTAAGAATTGCCAAGTATGTGTTCCAGTCTAAACTGTCAAAACCTTTCTGTAAATCTGCAGATGTTATAAATGTCAGTTTGTGCTTCTTTAACCTATCTTCTTAGGTAAATCGTAGTGTCATAACTGCCTCACGTGTTTCTGCATTTCTCTAAAACCTAACCTGATATTGCACAAAGTCGTTTTCTACTAGTTTTTTAATTGTTTTGTGATTAATTTGTGATATGATTCCGCAACTATAAATTACTAAACTGAAGTTTCAAATCTGTTGGCACTTAAATACTTTAGAATTGGAATTGTCCAATGCGTCTCAAAACCTGAGGGGATCCTACTACTGCCATATGTCTTGTATACCAGGTAGAACAGTTTTGTCATGAGTGGCTCTCCCAAGTATCTTAACAGAATAGTTGAGAGGGTATATCGCCTGCCCGAAGAGCTTGGTTTAGAATTAGTTCTTGCACGGATCTCTCAAATTCTTCTCGCACTACCACATCTGACATCTGATCCTCATTTACTTCTTCTTCTCTTTCTATAATACTGCCTTCAAGATGGTTCCCCAGTATAGCCAAAATATAAAAAAAATGGTTCAAATGGCTCTGAGCACTATGGGACTCAACTGCTGTGGTCATTAGTCCCCTAGAACTTAGAACTACTTAAACCTAACTAACCTAAGGACATCACACACATCCATGCCCGAGGCAGGATTCGAACCTGCGACCGTAGCAGTCGCACGGTTCCGGACTGCGCGCCTAGAACCGCGAGACCACCGCGGCCGGCACCCCCAAAATATAACTTCCCCTTTTAGCCTTCCCTTCTTCTCTGCGTACTGGTATGTCATCTGCCCTCTTGATATTCATAAAATTCCTCTTCTTTTCTCCACAGGTCTCTCTAGTTTCCTGGTAGTCGGCATCTATCTTTTCCATAGACATGGATGCATGTACAGCTTTGCATTTCTGCTCTAGCCTCAGCTGCTTAGATATTTTTCTTTCATTCTCTTTTCTCCAAATGTCTTTATTCCCCTTTACCAGCTGTATTTTTATATTATGTCTTTTCGTCAACTAGATTCAGTGTGTTGTTTATTATCCGTGGATTTCAGTTTGTTCTTGTTGGTTATTTCATCCTCAGATACCACACTGTTTCACTTCTCAACCCCACTCGTTCATTATCTACTGAATTCCTGTACTCTTTTCCCTGTCCCAAGTCGCTATCGAACTCTCAATAACCTCTTTTTTTCTGTTTCTCTGGCTCCAGTCATATATTTCTGCAATTCCCTCAGTTTTAATCTGCAGTGTCCGGCTAATGAATCATTGTCAGAGTACACATTTGTCCCTCGAAATGTTTTGCAGTTTACGACCTGATTTCCAAGTCTCTGTCTCACTACTCTGTAATGATCTGAGTTCTTCCAGTGTCTCTTTCATTTATATAATCTTCCATCACGATTCGTAGACCGAGTCCGAGTGATGAATGGTTTGTACTCTGCCGGCGTGTTTCCCCTGTTGTTGGACTTGCCTGCGCTGCTGCTGTGTCGGCGACGTTTCGTGCGCCCACGGCAAAGTGAGTCAACTCGTGGCCCGTCAACTCGATTACCTCTTCACTCGCGATCCGCATGTACTCGACCTAACCCTCGGGCCTAGCTGCAACAAAAAAAAGCTCAGTTAAATATCTTGAAATAAAAGTTGTTTTGCTCTGGCCCTCCATTGTATTAGGTGATGCCGCTAACCGTATCTGTGCGCGCTTTTCTCGAAGAAAATAATAAATTCTTCCTGTTGTATGAATCAGATTAAACAGTGTTAGATTAAATAAAGCGTGCAGTAATCCAAATAATATTCCCCAACTACAGTTTTAAAGATCAATAATAATCTTTTATTCTGCTTTTGTTACTACCTGCACACAGACTGGTGATTAATTTCATCATGAAAGTTAAGCAGATTTAAATACCTCGATCCCAAATATAGTTGGTAGTAATTTCAGTATATAATTAAAATAAGCAGTAACACAGCATGTGTTCACAGCTCTAAAGGGTTAAAGGGTCGGATCGACGACAAACACAGAAATTACAACTATGGTAGTGACACGATGATACTAGGTGTCTACCAGTGTTGAAATGATTGCAAAATGGGAGAAAATGATTACAACTGCAAAAAGAATAGTTAAATGTCTGGGACAACTTCAAAAAGACGTTACTCAGACTGCAAGAAAAAGAACTATCTGTCTTAAAAATAAATGGAAACATGCTTGGTGGAATGGTGATTGCGATTAGTTAATTACAAAGAGGCGTCCGCCCCCGGTAGTTGAGTGGTCAGCGCGACAGAATGTCTATCCTAAGGGCCCGGGTTCGATTCCCGGTTGTGTCGGAGATTTTCTTCGCTCAGAGACTGGGTGTTGTGTTGTCCTAATCATTATCATTTCATCATCATCGACTTGCAAGTCGCCTAAATGGCGTCAAGTCGAAAGACTTGCACCCGACGAATGGTCTACCCGACGGGAGGCCCTAGTCACACGACATTAATTTATTATAAGGAGGCAATGAGCTTGGAATACCTGGAACCCAAATGAAAATTATAAGAACATGAAAAATCTTATAGAAGCAAGAAAACATGGATCAAAAGGTCTCAAAAAGTTCAGAGTAGAACCCACAAAATATCACAATCGTCAGTGGAGTTACACTTTAAGCAGAACAAGAAACATTTGTAAAACATGCAAAAATAGTTTAAAGCAAGGCATACCACCAAGTCTACAGTTTATAGAACCAAAAACCACAAAAGGCTGCATATAATAACATTGAGAAATGCAAAATCCTTGTTGACTACTTCAGAGAACCACACAATTGTGATGCACCAAAAGAAGAACTTAATGTTGATAATGTAATCCAAATATAACCAACAAAAGATGAAATTAGAAAAATCATACAACAACTTAAAAATAACAAAGCATCAGGAGAATAAATATAGCTGCTGAATTGTGGAAACACTCTAGTGGCAACATTATTCTATGTCGAACAGAAATTCTTAATGAAATTTTGACAACAAACAGCTTACCATCAGAATAGACGTCAACATTAAAACATCCATTACACAAAAAAGGAAAGAAAACTGCGCCTAACAATTATAGAGGGGTCTCCTTCATACCAGTAACATATAAGATCTTGTCCATGAGATTTTTAAGGAGAGATGAAGGAATAATCGACCTACAGTTAGGAGAGTATTGAGCAGGTTTTAGGAAGGGAAGGTCTTGTGTAGAGCAAATACTAAATCTAAAGAACCCAACCGGAATGAGGAAAATGAGAAACTTGAAATACATGAAAACTTTTTTAGGTTTTAAAAAGGCATATGACTCAACATAGAAATTCACTAATCAGCCATATAAAGGAATTTGGATTTAACAATGAAACAAGAGGAATGATTAAAGGAACTTTAACAAACACAACATCAAAAGTAAATTTTAGTGGGGAATTGTCCAAACCTTTTGAAATAAAATCAGGATTCTTCCTAACGGAGCGTTACAGAAGGTAGCTGGAGAATGGAAAAATTCACTAATATCAAGGGTATTCATCCAGGAAGAAACCCAAATGAATTCATCATATATTGTCTAGCTTTTGCAGATGACGTGGCAGTATATACTGACTTGTTTGATAGTGTAAAAGGACAAATCACAGAATTATAGAAACAAGCAGACAAAAGAGGACTAAAATATCATTTGAAAAAACACATTTCACGACATAACAGTATCTGAAACAAACTGTTTTAAATACCTATGGTACGGGTACCAAGAAACAGAAAAAAAGATAGCCATAGAAAATAGAGTACATAAAATCGAAAGGACATTCCAAATGACAAAAATTCTTTGTCCTGGAACATAAAACTAAGACACTATCAAACAGTGGTAAGGCCTGAAACACCGGCTGCAGCAGTAACACTTGAACTAACAAGATTGTGTGACCTTGAAAAACGAAAAAGCTGAAAGGAGAATTCTAAGGAAAATACTGGGACCTAGAAGTAAAAGCAGTGTTAAATAGAAATTAAGATCAAACACAGAACATGGAAAACTGAACTGTTGTAAAGACGAAAAGAAGATTATAATTTTATGGACACATATATCGAATGGGACTAACTGAGCAGATCTTCAACTTACTAAACAGCTACAAATCCAAACCCACATGGTGCACCGAAATTGAGAAAGATATGATGAACATTGGAATTAGAATGAATATAACAGATAACAGAATACGTTTTAGAGAAGCAACACAAATGGTAGGGAAGAAAAAGTTTTGCAAACGGAAGGAAATATACCCAGGAAGAAAAAGAACGACACTCTCAAAGGATAAAAGAAGTTTAGGAGTGACGAAATTAGACACTAAGGAGCCGAATCAAAGCTGATTTATCGTACACACCAAATGCGTTATTCGAATACGTAAATAAATTAAATCTTAAAAGTAGATGTTCAATTCACAGGAAATGTTCCGCTCATTTCACTGCTGCAGTCATTATTCAGTTATCTATAACTTATGGAGAAGTGGATGTTCAATTCACAGGAAATGTTTTGCTCATTTCACTGCTGCAATCATAATTCTGGTATCTCTAACAATATTTAACATATAAGGAAACAACGCAAAATACTGAATAATCAGATTAAATTGGCAGTTAAACATACAGTTCTTATAATCTATGTGTTGTAAGTGAAACATGTATATGCTTGTCGACATATGCTGCTATGATGTTCGTGTAAATGTTTTGGTTTATTAATCAAGCTGACTTAAATTAACTGTCCAGTTAACCTGGTTCTCACTGGTTAATTATGTATGCAATCAAATATGCATATATCTCAGTCGATCCATATCGATGAGCGCTAAAAACTGATGGGTTGATCTCTTCCTGGATATAAAATTATAATTTTTGTTAATTATTTACTGAAAATCCGTTAAAAAAACATACTTTGCTCTGTATCTAATCATACACATCACATTCATAGTATATCTCTCTTCACTGTAATGATAGTTGGCATCTGTGTTATTGCATTTGTAAACCAAATGAGGCACAGGACAAAACTCTGTCACCTCTGCGCTCTTTACAGTATGTTGTGTCCGTAGTGGTACGACGTTCTCAGTGCGGGAGAACCTCTTAAGCTAGCCAGCTGTGCACACCTCAGGTGACACATCAGCTCTTCATTATATTAAAGTTTCACCACAAGAAGATCGTATGTCGTTTACACCACAAGATTTTTTTAATTTTTTCAGGTACTTGTGGGCTTTAGCAAGCTTAATGTGTGCATAAATCTGTAATGTATCAGTCAAATTTGATTCTTCCTCCAAACCAATGCAGAAATCAGTTGCAACCGGGTTAGTTGAGTTTTCACATTGCTATATCGACCGAGCGATATCGGTTTACTGTAGTGTTCTTTACGACCAATCAGTTCTGATAGTTGCAATGTCTTTGTTTTCCTCTTAGACATTATCTCCTCAAAGTCGATGGTTCTTCACAAATAGGAGAGGTAATGGGTCTCTACCTTTCCTTGTGCAATCCCACGCGTTTACACATTTTAGTCATATTTGGCGTAATTAGTTTTCACCAGACATCACCCATATTTCTGCGAAGCTGAAGGGTATAGACTCTGGTACGGAATATCGTTCTTTCAAATAAAATGCAAATCTAATTAAACTCCAGCAATCACTTCTCTGGACTGCGTCTTTCAATATTAATGAACATTTCAAAGCTTCTTTACTATCACAGAATATACACTCCTGGAAATGGAAAAAAGAACACATTGACCGGTGTGTCAGACCCACCATACTTGCTCCGGACACAGCGAGAGGGCTGTACAAGCAATTATCACACGCACGGCACAGCGGACACACCAGGAACCGCGGTGTTGGCCGTCGAATGGCGCTAGCTGCGCAGCATTTGTGCACCGCCGCCGTCAGTGTCAGCCAGTTTGCCGTGGCATACGGAGCTCCATCGCAGTCTTTAACACTGGTAGCATGCCGCGACAGCGTGGACGTGAACCGTATGTGCAGTTGACGGACTTTGAGCGAGGGCGTATAGTGGGCATGCGGGAGGCCGGGTGGACGTACCGCCGAATTGCTCAACACGTGGGGCGTGAGGTCTCCACAGTACATCGATGTTGTCGCCAGTGGTCGGCGGAAGGTGCACGTGCCCGTCGACCTGGGACCGGACCGCAGCGACGCACGGATGCACGCCAAGACCGTAGGATCCTACGCAGTGCCGTAGGGGACCGCACCGCCACTTCCCAGCAAATTAGGGACACTGTTGCTCCTGGGGTATCGGCGAGGACCATTCGCAACCGTCTCCATGAAGCTGGGCTACGGTCCCGCACACCGTTAGGCCGTCTTCCGCTCACGCCCCAACATCGTGCAGCCCGCCTCCAGTGGTGTCGCGACAGGCGTGAATGGAGGGACGAATGGAGACGTGTCGTCTTCAGCGATGAGAGTCGCTTCTGCCTTGGTGCCAATGATGGTCGTATGCGTGTTTGGCGCCGTGCAGGTGAGCGCCACAATCAGGACTGTATACGACCGAGGCACACAGGGCCAACACCCGGCATCATGGTGTGGGGAGCGATCTCCTACACTGGCCGTACACCACTGGTGATCGTCGATGGGACACTGAATAGTGCACGGTACATCCAAACCGTCATCGAACCCATCGTTCTACAATTCCTAGACCGGCAAGGGAACTTGCTGTTCCAACAGGACAATGCACGTCCGCATGTATCCCGTGCCACCCAACGTGCTCTAGAAGGTGTAAGTCAACTACCCTGGCCAGCAAGATCTCCGGATCTGTCCCCCATTGAGCATCTTTGGGACTGGATGAAGCGTCGTCTCACGCGGTCTGCACGTCCAGCACGAACGCTGGTCCTACTGAGGCGCCAGGTGGAAATGGCATGGCAAGCCGTTCCACAGGACTACATCCAGCATCTCTACGATCGTCTCCATGGGAGAATAGCAGCCTGCATTGCTGTGAAAGGTGGATATACACTGTACTAGTGCCGACATTGTGCATGCTCTGTTGCCTGTGTCTATGTGCCTGTGGTTCTGTCAGTGTGATCATGTGATGTATCTGACCACAGGAATGTGTCAATAAAGTTTCCCCTTCCTGGGACAATGAATTCACGGTGTTCTTATTTCAATTTCCAGGAGTGTATTAACGTACCCTATTTGCTAAAAGCGCTAATTTTTCGAATCCACCTTTTGTCTCTTCGTTGGCATCAGTGTGAACTTCGGATTTAATTATGAACTTTTACAAACGTGAAGATACTTTTTGTGTACATGTTGTTCACAAAATGATGTTCCCCATACTTTCATAAAAAATCTGAATCTTCCAATTAATTTCCACAACTTCGCCCAAGTTTTTATTTGCACCAAAACGTACAGAGTCGTGAAGGACTGAAACAAGGTCAGAACAAAAGTCGTGTTTTTTCAAGATCATTAAATCGACTGACAAATATTACAATAGAAATTATATCTTTCATTCTTTTATATTCTTGCAACAAATAGGCATAGCCAGAACTTGGACCTCTCGTTATCTTGTCTGTACCAATGATCGCATATTTGATGGCAAAAAAATGTCCAGTGCATTAGTACTTTCTCGGATGTTAATAACTGATGTAGCTCCCAACTTCTTGCTAGGCGCCCAGGAACCAAAATAAGTAGCAAGTATTGTGGTTAATGTGAATAATCCAAAGTATAATTCTTATTTTACATAAGTCATACCGTCATAAAAACGTAAATATGACTTCCTATACATCGTCACCGCTGGAAAGACCTCTAATGGTACTTGTGTCGCTACGCGTGTCACACTAAGGTATCACCAAGTTTTGAAGAACGTAATTTCTCGTTTTTACTTTATCAGGTACATTTAAAAGATGCTGTTTATAAGATTGACTTGTCTCTGGAGTTATTCCTCGGCATTTTTTGTACTGCAGTACGGTGGGAGTCTCGTCACGCGCCATGTAAAATGGAGATTTAAGCGACAGGAGTGACAATTGTCTCGAGAAAGAACGCTGTTTACAATCCGGGCCAGTTGTGCAATCTTGCCGCTCTTCCCTCTAGCTTTATGTAGGCGCGCAGAAAGTGTGCGGCACTACGCTCGTAATATGTTTCCCTATTTTAGACTCTCCTACACATCACATTATTATTAGATATACAAGTACACAACATGGTAATAGAAGTCTGTACTTTAGATTTACGATCTCACTTGAGCAGTAGTATATTGTGTATTTAACTGATACACATTTGCACAAATCTGAAGCCGAATAACACTAAACAATTGAGAAGTCCGCGTTTTAGCTGAAAGGTTCTTAATTTAATGGCTCTCTTATGTTATGGCAAATGCTGTACGTACCGCTGCATGTCTTTCGTTAATCCCGAAATTCTTTGCGGCATTAGCGTTAGTCATGAACTACGTACTCCACACTGGAGAGGGCGGCCATGTCCGAAGGTTAACTAGCTTGAGTATTCTAGTGCTGGATGAAACACGGAACTTTTTAATAACATAATTAGTCAGGCATCACGACTGATGAGTAGTAGACGAAAAAAATTTCAGTTAACAATGCTTTGAAGATCTTTTGTTGAAATGCGTGATGATTAAAATCCTGTCTTGTATATCAATTTATTCACGATTGGCTTCACAGTGGAAAAATAATGCCTTTGTAAATGATATTTTTCCACTGTGAAAATGGTCTTTTGACTGAAACCTGTCGTGTATAAAATGATATAGAAGACAGCATAGTGTTCAACATGCATGTTAACAAATATCTTGATGTTGTTCACAGTTGCCCGAAGAAAATCTTTTAAGCACTGTGAGTACGGCGATACGCAATGACGGGTTCACTGCTTCAAAGTATTATATTTGTAAGTAAAACCGAATGTTCCATTCCATAATATATTTTGACCGTATAAAAGTATAAAATAAGTTCCAGCTACTGTTGTTTCATTTTTGTGTCCTCTACCTGTCGCAGTACACTACAATGAGGCAGTTGTTTAACGGTACATTCGGCTCTTCTTATCCAACGAACGCGAAGAATATATGTCTCTGAGGGGCGGAAGATGCTAACCTAGTGCATTTTCTTCAATTGCAACCGCGAAGTGAAACATGATCATAATAGAGCGCAAATATTGGTGTACTTGTATATTAGAACAAACAAAAGTCTACGTGAGGGTATTCATCAATATATAAAGGAAAGCTGAACATCATGAAATTCTGTAACCATTTCTCAAACTGGATCACATTACACACTAGACATACGACATGTTGTGGCAGCTTGTTCAACACATGTGTATCTATGCAGATAACAACTTGTTTAGCTAATGGTAAACCCGCAAGTGTCTGTAGTGACTCTTTTCCATCACCGTATTACAATCATAGTTCATACTATGTCTATTTCTTAGAAAAGAGAAATATCAGTAATGAGAGAATTAATATGTCATGGTCAAGCCTCAATGATTTTATTTCCTCTGGATGAACCTTATTCCGTTTCTATATTCCGTTTCTAAATTTCTCCGTGGTTTTCTTAGTGCTTGTT
This sequence comes from Schistocerca nitens, assembly GCF_023898315.1. NCBI lineage: Eukaryota > Metazoa > Arthropoda > Insecta > Orthoptera > Acrididae > Schistocerca > Schistocerca nitens. Next base: position 31,293,233 of record NC_064617.1, read on the forward strand.
AAATGTATAGATCGAATGGCATTGAGAAGATGCTAAAACAGTGCTTCAGTCCCACCTCAACTACTGATTCTGTTTCATGGCCTCCGTGTCTTATAACTGCAGTCTGGTTCCTGCAGAAGTTGTAGGTAAACTATCGCTCCCTCCATTTTATTCCTGCTGCCATCAGAACTTCCAAGAGAGTATTCCAGTCAACATTATCAAAAGCTTTCTCTGTACGTACAAACACTATAATCGTAGTCTACCTATAAGCTATGTTCTAAGATCAGTCGCAGGGTCAGTACTGCCTAATTTCTCTGGAACGCTAAGTCGATTTCTACCATTCCGATACCCGATGTACGGGTTGTCATTCTGAACCGTTCTCGGTCCCATATGAAGGTTACTGATGAGTCGGCAAAATCTGCCCCGACACTACAAAGTCTGACCCCGTCCCTGTGTTCGGGGATGAACAGCGCCTAAGGCTCGGAGAGTGACTTTAGGGTGCATACTTGAGAAAAATTTCGAAACAGAACATCGGTTTATCGGCATGAGTGGTCTATGTCAATTAGAAACTCGCGCCCCAGAATTAAGATCGGCTGTACCTAGTAATCAGTCAGATTTCACAGCGGAGCTATGAGTTCAGTGAGGTTTGTGGCGAGCCAAAGGTGTCTGGAGAACAGAGGCCATCTTCACAGTGTGGCCATTAAGCGAATGCGGGTTCAGGTCGAGAGCTGCCAGAGAGCTGTCAGCTCGGTTGGCTTCGCAGCCAAAGTGGCCTTGACTGTCAGTCGCTCGACCAGTCCTGAAAATGGTGTATGGCGTCTTACGCCTGAAGGAGAAAAAATTCTTCAAAGAGACAGATTATAGCACGAAATTCACAGCGCCGGGCCAAATACAAAATAACGGTATGTTACGGTGAGACTGGTTGGTGAGTGACAGGTCTCCCCTGAAACGTGAATTCTCTTTGTTTCTGAGAATCCATTTCCTCCCCATGCATCCCCAGGTGAACATACGTAGAAATAACTTGGACAGAGGCTGAACTGGCGGTTATAAAGGCACATTTGCATGCCGAGCGTGAGTTTCCGCGGAAACGCGAAATATTAATTAAATAAATAATCAGTGACTAATAAATAAAGCCTATGGCACACAACTGCAGCGCTGTGTCGCTGATAAAGACAAAAGAATAATTACGTTACTCTTATGTCTGTTTAAGAGAGGAGAGAGCTCTGGTAGAAGTGGTGCGAGAAGCACGTATTTTATTTTATTGTCTGGCACACCGCCATATTTTCATGTTATAGAAGAATACTGCGAGTTGCAACCACACTAGGCACTCGATTCTGTAATGAATTTATATTTATAAAAGTAAGTAGGATTATGAACTGTAGGCTATTTCATTGAATATATCTGATTTAACTAACTGTGTAACTTTTTTATGTTTAGTAGACAATCACCTCTGTACGACGTATTGGCATGGCTGGCAAATCATTGTAATATTGAGATTAGATCATGAGTCCGTACCTACCGCAGCAGTCTTTGGAAACGATTTAATTACGAAGTCCGATTATTTGAGTTTTCTTTCACGGTCAACTACGAGTTACATTGCCTTTTCTAAATAGCCATTGTCAAGCGTCTGATACCGAATAATTAAACGTCCACGTTCCAGATAAGCAAATACCAATTACAACCAATCATCATACATACAGAATAATTAATCATTAATATTTTATTCCATTTTATTTTTATTTATTTTATATTGGCGACTGCGTGTCGGACTTGTTATTTTGTCATTTGTTACATTGTTCTTTTTTGTTTCATGTCAAAAATCAACTTTCTGGACCTGGACGTGAATGTATGAGAGATAATGAAAATCTGAAGATATTTTCCAATTCTAAAGTTTTGCCGGAAGACGCAATGAAGCTTCCAGCAAAATAAGGTAAGACGCAGCATCTTTGCATTAGCAGGCTTGACCAGACGTATAATTCAGTGTATTAGCTTTTCAGTAAATTCTGTAGTGTTTCTTTCGCGCATAACAGTTTTCAGTAACAAATTTCATTCTTAGCACTTTTCCCTAAACAATAACGTATCCAACAATACCAATACACGAGTGAACAATATGGCCGACTTCTGTACGATATGATGTAACATGGCCAGCAGCCATTACCAATAATCTCAAATTCAGTTTATATTTTTAAATTAACGGGACAGCCATTGTTGCTACGAGCGATTCATGCTCAACTGCATTTCATTTTAAAATCAGTGTCAAATATTTTCTTGAAACATAAATCACGTGTGGCATGGTAATGACTAGAAATCAATACGCAAAAATGGAACAGCAAAGACGTACTATTCAGACACAATCCGACTCGGACGAGAGACAAATGTTAGAAAATGACTTTACGACAGCAACCGGTAGTGACGATTTATCAAACATTGACGCAAGTGTTGACGGAAATTTTGACAATAGGCCGTCCACCACAAAAATTTCAAAGTCTCAGTCAGAGCCCATGTTAATGCATGACGTCACGTCTAATGACGCGGCGCGGGCACAGACGTCGCAAACGGTAAACATTGCCGACATGTTACAAATGATAATGAAACAGAACGCCGAAAACATGGCAACCTTACAGACACAAAATGACGAAATTAAATCTGACCTCATAGCACTCAAGACGAGTAATGACACTTTATGTAAACGTGTGGAACTTATAGACGCCACACTGACCAAACAGATGACTGAACTCAGTACTAAATTTTCCCAGCTTAATACGACACAAGAAAAGACTACAACTGACGTAGCACTTTTACAGACACAAGTAAAAAATCTTAATGTCACGTGTGAAGTTCTTACTGAACAAATTCAAACATATCCTTCAGTACACGACAACCTTGAAAAACGAATTACTGACGTACAGAATAAATTTGACAATGTTGAACAACACCTGACTGACATCTTACAATCTGATGCTACAGCTCATTTTCAAAACATTAATAAAGAATTTCATGATTGGGTAGTGAACAAAGACAAACATTTTGATAGATGCCTACGTGAAAATTTACCAACAATTGTGCACGACTCCGTAGCGCAATACATTACTAATAACAAACAGCTGATCAGTGACGCAGTACAATCCGTCACTGGACCAATGACACAATTCACCGATCGACCACAGTCTGAATGTAACGAAAATATCAGTCAAAATGTACAGTTCAGGAACCAATATACATTCGAGTATGACACACACATACCGCACACGACAAACACACAAGAACAAAACACACCACGACTACAACACATACCACGATGTACAAACACAAACACAAGCTATTATCATGGTAAACCACAGCAACATTATTGTAATTACTCGCCAGCTGAACATTGCAGTAATTACAGTGGAACAAATCCATATCACAATGCAAAGGAAGAAGAAAGCTTAATGAAACACAGGCAATTTCAGATTTTTATCCCAGAAAAACGAACCATTCATCCGGTGATTTTTCTTAAATCTTTTAGTAACGCATTTCCACGCACTTGGAGTGACCGGAAAAAGATTTTCTTGTGCCTTTAGGTGAATTGCTCGCCTGCAGGTGTGTCCTTTCGCCTCGCAATTCAGGGGGCAATATAAAGGCACATTTGCATGCCGAGCGTGAGTTTCCGCGGAAACGCGAAATATTAATTAAATAAATAATCAGTGACTAATAAATAAAGCCTATGGCACACAACTGCAGCGCTGTGTCGCTGATAAAGACAAAAGAATAATTATGTTACTCTTATGTCTGTTTAAGAGAGGAGAGAGCTCTGGTAGAAGTGGTGCGAGAAGCACGTATTTTATTTTATTGTCTGGCACACCGCCATATTTTCATGTTATAGAAGAATACTGCGAGTTGCAACCACACTAGGCACTCGATTCTGTAATGAATTTATATTTATAAAAGTAAGTAGGATTATGAACTGTAGGCTATTTCATTGAATATATCTGATTTAACTAACTGTGTAACTTTTTTATGTTTAGTAGACAATCACCTCTGTACGACGTATTGGCATGGCTGGCAAATCATTGTAATATTGAGATTAGATCATGAGTCCGTACCTACCGCAGCAGTCTTTGGAAACGATTTAATTACGAAGTCCGATTATTTGAGTTTTCTTTCACGGTCAACTACGAGTTACATTGCCTTTTCCAAATAGCCATTGTCAAGCGTCTGATACCGAATAATTAAACGTCCACGTTCCAGATAAGCAAATACCAATTACAACCAATCATCATACATACAGAATAATTAATCATTAATATTTTATTCCATTTTATTTTTATTTATTTTATACGGTTTCTACTACCCTCACTAGTACAACACTGATCTTGTACTAGAAACCACTGCATCAGATATATCACCTAGTAACTACGTCGGTATCTATACTCCGAGAGCTGACGTATGGTGCGTGATGAAGGACGCCCTTGCCAACACTTACTTCCGTCTTCCCCTGTTCCAGTTTCGAATCGTGACTGGGAAGAGCGATTGTCGATATAATCTCCAATTTCTCCGAAATTCTTGTTGGCGTAACTTGCCGAGACGTAGGCCTATGATACTGGAACTAACATGTTTAGTGACTCTTCCTGGAACGTACGCTTTTGGAGTAGCAAGAGCGAACCTCGCCGTTATCTACAACCTCTCTTTAGTAACGTCTGGCACACGAGTTCGTTGACCGTATCCATAATGCCCTCGCCATTACTAAACGGAATGTGCACTCTTGGTTGGTTCTTCTCTATCTCTTCTATTAATCCAACCTGGTAGGGCTTCCGGGCTGTTGAGCGAAAGTCAAGTATCGCTCGAAAGAGTGTTTTCTAAGTCACTTCCTTCGAGAATAAAATTCCAGAACATTCTTCTCTATTAGCCTGCAATTCCTACAGCTACTTTTCTGTGGTAACTGCACTTCATAGCGTTCGTAACGGTTACTCATAGACATGCTTTCAGTGATTTACCTCCGATAGTATAACTGAACAGCAGTGGAACTCTTAGACAAATTGCCTGGTGACTTCCATATCCGCGACGTTTGTTTGACGATTTCTCTTTTTCGCCAGCACGAGCTGCTGACCCTCCATTGCCAGTGGTGAACAGGAGTCGCGTTGGCGGCCACGTGTTATGTGCGCCTGGCGCGACAGCGTCCAAGTGTTTGACCGTGGTCCTTGCTGCTGTGGTTCTACCCTTGCTACCTCCAATGGTCGTTCGCTGCAGCACGGGACTCCAGGAGACACTCTTCTTTCTTGTCGAAGCTACTGTCATGGTTTTTTACGCAATATGTCACATTGATTTACGACCAGCGTCAACAGACAGTCTTCGCATCAATAGCACATCCTCAGCACGTCTTCCTGTGTAATATGGGGTGCTTCAAAAAGGAAAAAGAACATCGAAAATTCATATAAATTAATTCATAATACCCATAGCCCTCTCCCCCTCCCCCCATGAACCATAGACCTTGCCGTTGGTGGGGAGGCTTCCGTGCTTCAGCGATACAGATAGCCGTACCGTAGGTGCAGCCACAACGGAGGGGTATCTGTTGAGAGGCCAGACAAACGTGTGGTTCCTGAAGAGGGCAGCAGCCTTTTCAGAAGTTCAGGGGCAACAGTCTGAATGATTGACTGATCTTGCCTTGTAACACTAACCAAAACGGTTTTACTGTGCTGGTACTGCGAACGGCTGAAAGCAAGGGGAAACTAAAGCAGTAATTTTTCCCGAGGGCATGCAGCTTTACTGTATCGTTAAACGATGACGGCGCCCTCTTGGGTAAAATATTCCGGAGGTAAAATAATCCCCCTTTCGGATCTCCGGGAGGGAACTACTCAGGAGGATGTCGTTATCAGGAGAAAGAAAACTGGTGTTCTACGGATCGGAGCGTGGAATGTCAGATCCCTTAATCAGGCAGGTAGGTTAGAAACTTTAAAAAGGGTAATGGATAGGTTAAAGTTAGATATAGTGGGAATTAGCGAAGTTCGGTGGCAGGAGGAACAAGACTTTTGGTCAGATGAATACAGGGTTATAAATACAAAATCAAATATGGGTAATGCAGGAGTAGGTTTAATAATGAATAAAAAAATTAGGAGTGCGGGTAAGCTACTACAAACAGCATAGTGAACGTCTTATCGTGGCCAAGATAGACACGAAGCCCACGCCTACTACAGTAGTACAAGTTTACAAGCCAACTAGCTCTGCAGATGACGAAGAAATTGAAGAAATGTATGATGAGATAAAAGAAATTATTCAGATAATGAAGGGAGACGAAAATTTAATAGTTATGGGTGACTGGAATTCGATAGTAGGAAAAGAAAGAGAAGGGAACGTAGTAGGTGAATATCGATTGGGGGTAAGAAACAAAAGAGGAAGCCGCCTGGTAGAATTTTGCACAGAGCATGACTTAATCATAGCTAACACTTGGTTCGAAAACCATAACAGAAGGTTGTATACCCGGAAGAAGCCTGGAGATACTGACAGGTTTCAGAGAGATTATATAATGGTAAGACTGAGATTTAGGAACCAGGTTTTAAATTGTAAGACATTTACAGGGGCTAGAGGACAAATGTAAGGGTGTAGAGGCTTATCTCACTAGGGATAAGATAGATACTGCCTACAAAAAAATTAAATAGCCCTTTGGAGAAAAGAGAACCACTTGTATGAATATCAAGAGCTTAGATGGAAACCCAGTTCTAAGGAAAGAAGGGAAAGCAGGAAGATGGAAGGAGTATATAGGGGGTCTATACAAGGGCGATGAACTTGAGGGCAATATTATGGAAATGGAAGAGGATGTAGTTGAAGATGAAATGGGAAATATGATACTGCGTTAAGATTTTGACAGAGCACTGAAAGACCTAAGTCGAAACAACGCCCCGGGAGCAGACAACATTCCATTAGAACTATTGACAGCCTTGGGAGAGCCAGTCCTGACAAAACTCTACCATCCGGTGAGCAAAATGTATGAAACAGGCGAAATACCCTCAGACTTCAAGAAGAATATAATAATTCCAATCCCAAAGAAAGCAGGTGTTGACAGATGTGAAAATTACCGAACTCACAGTTTAATAAATCACATCTGCAAAATACTAACGCGAATTCCTTACAGACGAATGGAAAAACTGGTAGAAGCCGACCTCGGGCAAGATCAGTTCGGATTCCGTAGAAATGATGGAAGATGTGAGGCAATACTGACCCTACGGCTTATCATAGAAGATAGCTTAAGAAAAGGCAAACCTACGTTTCTAGCATTTGTAGACTTAGAGAAAGCTTTTGACAACGTTGACTGGAATACTCTCTTTCAAATTCTGAACGTGGCAGGGGTAAAATACAGGGAGCGATAGGCTATTTACAATTTGTTCAGAAACCAGATGGCAGTTATAAGAGTCGAGGGACATGAAAGGGAAGCAGGGGTTGGGAAGGGAGTGAGACAGGGTTGTAGCCTATCCCCGATGTTATTCAATCTGTATATTGAGCAAGCAGTAAAGGAAGCAAAAGAAAATTTCGGGGTAGGAATTAAAATCCGTGGAGAAGAAATAAAAACTTTAAGGTACGCCGATGACATTGTAATTCTGTCAGAGACAGCAAAGGACTTGGAAGAGCATTTGAACGGAATGGACTGTGTCTTGAAAGGAGGATATACGATAACCATCAACAAAAGCAATACGAGGATAATAGTATGTACTCGAGTTAACTCGTGTGGTGCTGAGGGAATCAAATTAGGAAATGAGACACTTAACGTAGTAAAGGAGTTTTGCTATTTGTGGAGCAAAATAAATGATGATGGTCGAAGTAGAGAGGATATAAGATGTACACTGGTAATGGCAAGGAAAGCGTTTCTGAAGGAGAAAAATTATTATTATTAAAATGTTAGGTTTATTTGGCACATTGAAAGTAAGATTGCTGGCAAGTTATGTTTGGTTTTGAAGGGAGAGAGATGTCGGAAGACAATAGCATTCTGCGATTGCTTCTCAGAACCGAACACAGGATTCTTACCTCTTCCTACTACAGCCTCATGCAGTACATTCTGGCGCAATAATTTCCAAACCGAGGCGTGGTGCTTAATACACCTGAATCACACCTCAATAGGGTAGTGTTCAAACCCTTGTTCGGCCATCCTGATTTTGGTTTCTCGCGGTATCCCGTTCTCACTTTAGACGACAGCTAGGAGGGTTCTATCAGACTTAACCTGCTGTACAGATTTAAGTGTCAGGAGGTCGTTTCTGAAAGACGTTTTATGGAGTGTGGCCTTGTACGGAAGTGAAACATGGACGATAAATAGTTTGGACAAGAAGAGAATAGAAGCTTTAGAAATGTGGTGCTACAGAACAATGCTGAAGATTAGGTGGGTAGATCACATAACTAATGAGGAAGTGTTGAATAGAATTGGGGAGAAGAGGAGTTTGTGGTACAACTTGACTAGAAGAAGGGATCAGTTGGTGGGACATGTTCTGAGGCATCGAGGGATCACCAATTTAGTACTGGAGGGCCGCGTGGAGGGTAAAAGTCGTAGAGGGAGACCACGAGATGAATACACTAAGCAGATTCAGAAGGATGTAGGCTGCAGTACGTACTGGGAGATGAAGCTGCTTGTACATGATAAAGCAGCATGGAGAGCTGCATCAAACCAGTCTCAGGACTGATGACCACAAAAACAACAATACCCACACAGGTGATTGTAGAGTCAATTTGTAGGGAAATACATCAGGTTTTGTTTCGGGTAGTTCGCTAGTGCTGAATCGCACCGTAAGGAGCGCTAGCGGCAGTTGCGTTAAGGATGGCTGTCTTCACTGGACGCGAGCGTGCTAGCTGTGTGTTTGGTTTGAAGAATCGAAGCCAGTTTAGCTTAATTTCCGTATTAAGTACGCTAAAGAACCTTCTAGTAGGCCTACAATTTATGAGTGGCGTAAATGTTTTGTAGAAACGAGGTGCTCGGTAAGACATGGGAAATCATCAGGTCGTCCGAGCACATCTGACGACGCCGTTGAGCGAGTGAGACAACGGTTTGTCAGCAGCCCTACAAAATAGACCCGGCGTGCATCTTGCGAACTGCAAATCCCACATACTACTGTTTGGCGTGTACTGAGAAACCGTTTGCATTTGAAACCGTGCAGATTGACGATCGTACAAGCAATAAAAGACACTGATAAAATTGCTCGCAAGAACTTCTGTGCAGATACGTTAAATCTATTACACGAGGATGAACATTTCTTGGACAAAATCATCTTTCCTGACGAGTCGACTTTTCACTTAAGTGGCAAGGTTAGGTTAACACACATACTGTAGGATTTGGGGCAGTGAAAATCCACATCTAACATTGCAACATGTTCGTCGTAGCCCTAAACTGAACTTTTTTTTTTTCATTGAGCAACAACAAGGTGTACGGCCCCTATTTTTCCGTGAGAGAATCGTCAACGGGATAGTGTACTTGATGAGTTACAACATTTTTTTATACCACAGGTCTATGAGGATGACCGAGAACGAAACGTTTACATCATGCAAGATGGTGCAACACCCTTCTACCTGTCTGACGTCCGGAATTTTCTCAGTGACCGCCTTCCAGGTCAATGGATTGGTCGTGATGCGCCAGTTGCATGCCCCCACGTTCCCCAGACCTTACACCACTCAAATTTTTATGGGGACTCATCAAGGATATCGTGTTTGTACCTCCTGTGCCGGCTTCTCTATCTGAACTTGGAGCAAGAATTTACGCCGCCACTGAGCAAGTTGCACCTGCAATGCTACAGCGAGTTTGGGAAGAAATTGACTTCCGATGGGACGTGTGCATGATAACCAACGGAAGCCACATACAACATCTTCAGTTTGAGGGAAAAATCTTGATGTGTTTCCCTACCAAATAACATAAAACCCAGCTCTGCATCTTCTTTCAATAAATTTATACGATTTTTTAAATCTGTGAAGTTGCGAGGTGCCGGGGCTAGCAGTGTATTTAACACTAAATTCTTCTAGAATCTTCATATATAACTCCGACTTTTGCTGTTGCACATGGATTAAAAAGAAACGCGAACTGACTGTAATCGACCCTGCAAGTGGAGTAGAAAAGAGTTTGGCACCTGCAATAATTTAATTTGATAGATAAGTTAAATAAAGGAAAGATTCATTAAGGTAGTCAGAAATGAAAGGGTTGCTCTACCGATTAACAGAATGACAGTTCTGTCCAAAATAACAATATGATCTATTATGACTAAACTGAAAATAATAAACAAAACACATGAAACATTTACAATACATCAAATTGGCTCAAATTGGATACTCAAATAAATGTTGTGAAGGTGAAGTTGTCCCTAAACTAGATTGTGACATTTATGGCGAAGTGGTATGTGGAGCCAATTCCTTGCAACTCAAATCTTAAGAGAAACACACAGCCAACCCAACATTAATTGCTGCTACAGTAGTGAGAACTCAGATAATGAACACCCAAGACAGACCAAAGTTAGAAAAAGACGAACAGGCGCGCTCTGCTGAGCTCTGATTATCACAGAGCAAAACTCCCTAATCTACCGGTGCTGCGAACATACATTACCAAGCTGTCTTCTCAACTGCAAGAACACGATCTGGCGTAGCGGAGACGATGGCTGGTCGCTTTGACGTCCCGTCTTGGTGATGATAATGTCTCGAGTATAGCCCGAAACAAATTATCCTGGTCTGGTTGTTCCAGACTGAAGACTTCCTATCAATACAAATGCGCCTCTGAGGGAGACGAAGAAGGTTCGCCACACAATCACTGACGGTACAGTGATTGATTTTAACAAGCGAAGTCACACAGCACCTCCGATACAGTCAACTTTAGCCAAAACTGCTCAAGACGGACAACATAGGCCGCTTGTACGCAGAACGCTCAATTGCCAACTGTACTCGGAAAGTTACGTTGAAGTCCACCAACTTCGTCAAACAGTTGAAAGTATATTAGACAGCCAATGGAAGGTAGGCTGTCCAGAGCAGCGAGAGCTCAGTCTTGTAACCTACTCCGACCTAAAGGCGAGAGCCGACTCTCTCAAGAGCACCCATACAAACCGAACACACAACATTCCCGCCCCCACGACAGTGGCCGTGCTTAAACGTTCCAATCAGAAACTCGAAAACCGGCGGAAAATCCCACTCTATTGCCGAAGCACTACCATTCCACCAATGGAGATTCTTGGCGCCAATTTCTGCGCCGATTTTGCTACGTCACGGAGCAAGCCCTGAGCAAGCAAATCACAGTTAAGATTTTGCAGAAAACGCGGGAATTTGCCCGCCAAGACTGCCTGGGTACACAAGTCATTTCCACGCCTCGCTGGTAGCCCGCCAGAAACGGTTTTCACTAAGTTCCTGCGAAGTAACGGAATCTCTAGCCCAGCCGCCCCTTCCGGCGCATCTGGGCGTGTCGCTCCCGCTCTTATTACAATGTCGGATTCTGGAAAGCATCCACTCGACTCCCTCACACCTGTCGACTTAACCCTTTCAAGCTCAGCAGAACTCGCCTGTCACCGTTCACCCAGGTGACGAGAGACGCTGCGAAGGAAATCCGCGTGTGAAGGAATAGCGACTTTTCACCACATGCAATTAGAGAGGAAGATCGAATTACTCAGAGTAAGACAGAAATATGAGAGGGGGCTCATGCCACCTCTCAAAGTCCTCTTCGAAAGATCCTGTAGTAATAGTTGCTGAAATCCAGGTTAAAGATGTCAGAGAGAAACCATCAGTGATCGTACGTCGAAATTCGGTAAATAAAAGACGAGTCGACTAAAAGGCCGCGAAATGCTCGTCGTTTCACTTTAGTCAATAAATTATTTCAAACGTGAACGGTACACAAAGCTGATTTCAAAGGCTTTACCGTCTTTGTCTGACGCCATTTTCACAGACAGCAGTGCACAGCAGTGGCGTGTAGCCGCGCCGATGAAAATTGCATCGGAGCGGCTGCGGGACACCGGCGGTGGGAAGATGATGGCGGATTATCAAACTGCGCTCGCTGTAGGAGGTGACGGCCAATGACGGCGGCGACAGCGCCGGGCCGTGCCACGCCGACAGCCGCCGCCCACGCCGCTGGCGACTGCGGCGCCGCGGCAGCCCACGCGGTGGTCGGCGGCGGCGGCGCGCCTGCATTGTTCACGCAGGTGGCGGGCCGCCGCGGCTGTTTTAACACGGTCGATGCACAGCGGCGGGCGACCGCCGCGCGCCCGCGCTGTGAAACCGCGGCATCAGAAGGCCGCATCGCAGCGATAATCGCCAGCCCCTGTGGACGTAGGCAGAAAGGGGCAGGCAGCGTCTGCTTATTTCGTTTACGAAAACGTTAAGAATGGTTTCGGACTCTCTCCGCTCCTCCGTTCACGGCTGCTGAAAGGAGCGTCCGTGACTCTGTTCGTAGGTTCGTGAGAAAGACAGTAGATTACCGTATTTTACAAAGACGGCAGGAAATACAGTGTAATTTTTCCTCCTGTCTATGTAATTACGTAGTTATGTAGTTCTCAATTCGTTCGAGCAATCAATCATTCATAATAGGAAACACAGTCATAACTCAGTCACTCAAAATGATTCAGAAATTTTACTTGTTAGAATGAAATCAGGCGATGATTCTTCTTCTCTGGAGGCTCGTGCTTTGCGGCAGTCTGCTAATCTGTACAAATAAAATGCCTCGTATTTTTGGGAGCGTTGTATAATCAGTCGGGAAACCTCAGATCAAGCGGATATTTGGCTTTGATGAAGTATAACCTTCCGAAGAAGTAATGGAGCTCTTGGATTATTAAATGCAGGTGCGTATCCAGTCTTTTGGAAGTTCCCTTCTGATTAACAACTACGCAATATATCGATGAATATCATTAATTCTCAAATGTCAAATAATGTAAATTGTTACACACCTTTTGTATGAAGGAGCAATATATATATATTTCCCTTTTAATCGTACAATTTCGTATCAGTTATCTTTTGTCATAAATCTCAATATTCAGATTACAATTCTTCAAAAAATGCTCAGGCTAATCGGCACGAAGACAAACTAGGAAGCTTTTTTTCTAACAACCACCAGAGAGAGTACTACAAACAATAATTATGCGCTTATGGCATAGCTATTGTATGAAACTACTTTGCGCATGGATTCTGTTGTGGATTGGCAGGAGAGCCAACCCACGAATGTTAGAGGAAGCCGAAAGGCACGCGTTTTAGCTCACGCAGGCTGGCGTGAGGTCTGGAACAGGACAAGGAAATTAGAACTTAGAAAAACGGACGCAGATGGTGGAATACTTAACTTTAATCCATTAATGTCGAACGTAGCTCTTGTCTGTACATTATTTACAATATCAATAGTAACTGAACATGGCGCCTTGCTAGGTCGTAGCAAATGACGTAGCTGAAGGCTATGCTAACTATCGTCTCGGCAAATGAGATCGTATTTTGTCAGTGAACCATCGCTAGCAAAGTCGGCTGTACAACTGGGGCGAGTGCTAGGAAGTCTCTCTAGACCTGCCGTGTGGCGGCGCTCGGTCTGCAATCTCTGATAGTGGCGACACGCGGGTCCGACGTATACTAACGGACCGCGGCCGATTTAAATGCTACCACCTAGCAAGTGTGGTGTCTGGCGGTGACACCACAGATTCTGCGAGTCTGAAGATAGAAAATTAGTAAACGTCATTCAAGGGTAGAATTGTATCAGTATAATTCATCGAATATAAAGAGATATTACAACGGCATGGAAATCAACATCGAAAAACCAAAAGTGATGCGGCTATCGAAAAGGGAGAAACCTTTGAGGATAACCATCGACAATCGAGAACTGGAGGATGTGAAACAGTTAAAGTACTTGGGAAATTTAGGGGCAAAGGATGCCCAATGCAGCAGTGAAATTAGAGCAAGAATCGCTATGGCCGAAACTGTATGCAGTAGAAAGAGGAATCGGGTGACCAGCAAGTTAGATTTGGAATTAAGGAAGAAACTGGTGAAGTGTTACATCTGGAGCATTGTACGGAGCATAGACGTGGACCACGAGAAAAAAGAAAACAAAAAACCTTGGAATTTTTGAAATGTGGCGCTGGAGGAGAACGGAGAAGACTAAGGGGACCGATCGGGTGAGGAATAATGATGTACTGAGAAGAGTAGGAGGAAAGAGAGACACTCTGAATACAATTCTTCAGAGGAGGGCCAACTGGATAGGATGCACACTGAGACACTGGAGCCGTTACAGGAGCGCTGGGACGAAGAAGAAGAAGAATAATTCAACTTTTTGATGACATTACACGTGAAAAGAGAAACAGCAGACTGAAGGAAGAAGCTGAAGACAGGGAACATTGGCATCAGAAATTCTCCGCAGGAAGACACAGACCTGCCACGAGGCAGAATACTACACTTTGTTCTTCGAAAACTTGCCTCCAAAATTCAGGATCGTCTTACACTCGAAATTAATATAATAATGTCCAGTGTTTGAATTAAAATTCCCGCCATTTTGAAAAATGGCCATATATTCGATGACGCGGGAAACCTATCTCTACCTGGCAACACTGGATTCAACTGGCAGCAACACAGCAGTGACCCGACCAACGTGAGTTGCGCGGAGTCACAGGCCTGCTAACGCCGTCTCCCTCGCAAACCCGGAACACTGCTCGGCCTACGACGCGTCATTGCAGTCTACGGTGCCAGTGAACTTGAGCTCAAAGCTATTTGTGCTATCGATAACACCACAATATTTTTGTTAGTACCAAACATCGTAGTGAAAACTGGTGAAGTGGTACATCTGGAGCATTGTAAGGAGCCATAAATTGAGAGTATGCAGAAGAGCATGGAAACAGACTAACTGAGCGGCGACTAACTGAAACCCTCAGCTACCGACAGGTGTTGTTGATATACCTCGATGTGGACAGCTGAAAATGTGTGCCCCGACCGGGACTCGAACCCGGGATCTCCTGCTTACATGGCAGACGCTCTATCCATCTGAGCCACCGAGGACACAGGTGAATAGCGCGACTGCAGGGACTTATCCCTCGCACGCTTCCCGTGAGACTCACATTCTCAGCTGTCCACAATTCTACATATGTAATTTACCTTATAGACATTTGCCCATTCACTCATTACTCGCGCACGCTTTGGCGATTGGCAGGAGATCCCGGGTTCGAGTCCCGGTCGGGGAACACATTTTCAGCTGTCCACATCGAGGTATATCAACAACACCTGTCGGTAGTTGGGGGTTTCAGTTAGTCATCATTTATTCCAGGGAAAAGCTTCACGGTCAACAACAGTAATCTGTTCTTTCGAGAACAGTTACTGTCTTCATATATATAGTTACAGGCTACCCAGCCATCGACCTTCGTTTGTGCGAATGCGCACAGGTTGCCCAAACTCTTACGGGAATCGCCAAAGCGTGCGCGAGTAATGAGTGAATGGGCAAAAGTCTGTAAGGTAAATTACATGTGTAGAATTGTGGACAGCTGAGAATGTCTCACGGGAAGCGTGCAAGGGATAAGTCCCTGCAGTCGCGCTATTCATCTGTGTCCTCGGTGGCTCAGATGGATAGAGCGTCTGCATTGTAAGCAGGAGATCCCGGGTACGAGTCCCGGTCGGGGAACACATTTTCAGCTGTCCACATCGAGGTATATCAACAACACCTGTCGGTAGTTGGAGGTTTCAGTTAGTCATCATTTATTCCAGGGAAAAGCTGCACGGTCAACAACAGTAATCTGTTCTTTCGAGAACAGTTACTGTCTTCATATATATAACTGAGCGGCATTTCGGCACTCCACCAACAGAAAAAAAACATTCGTGATTGGCGCGCTACTAAACAAGATGAGGAACACAAAATGCGCAAATAGAGGAGTGAATGCAAAATGGGTAAAACTAGAAGATGACGTATTGAAATGGATTCAAGGACACCGTCAAAATGGTATTGGTGGTGCTACAGGTTTATGAAGAATCATGGACTTAGCATGCGAACCAAAACCTAAATATCTTACAAAATGCCTCAAGAGTATGAAGAGAAAATATTATTTTTCCATCGCTTTACTACTGAACATCGAAAGAAAACCAGTGTGGAACTAAGCCAGATAGCCAATATGGACGAAACTCCTCTGACATTTGATGTGCCACGTAACAGAACTGTTGCCACGAATGGTGCTAACACTGTAACTGTAAAAACAGTGGATGTGAAAAAATGCACTACACCGTTGTCCTTTTATGTTGTGCTGACGGTACAAAACTTAATCCGATGAACATTTTCAAGCGCGAAACAGTCCCCAAACCGTCACGTTTTCCTGTTCGCGTACATGTTAAGGCTTCCATGGACGAGGTTGGTATGAAGTTATGGATTAACAGAGTGTGGGAGAGAAGGAAAGGAGCTTCACTGAACAAGAGATCTCTTCTTGTGCTATATCAGTTTAGTAGACATTTGGAAAATTCTGTGAAAGATTAAGTGAGACAGGGAAATACAGAGGTTTCTGTTATTCCGGGAGGACTTACTTCACAGTTGCAACTTACTGATGTCTTTATAAATAAACCATTTAAAGTGTATATGAGAGAGGAATGGAACAAATAGATTGTGGATGAAACGCGACCTGAAATCACGACCTACAATCAAACAAGTGTGTCAGTGGATAAAACAGTCTTTGCTCTAGAGTGAGAGAAGACATTACTGTTAAATCTTTCGATAAGTGCGGCATAAGAAGTACCAGTCCTGATGGCAGTGAAGACCGTCTTACATATGAAGAGGACAACAGGAAGAACAAGAAGAAAAACAAGAAACTTTCGATAACGATTTTTAGGGAATTTGAAGGTCAATTCGGATATAATAACTAAGAATTTTTTCATCCTAGTTTTGCAATCTAATAATAAAAATTATAAAAATGTTATTTTTAAATAAATAGCTTAAAATTAAGGTGCGTCTTACAGTTCGTAAAATACTGTATCTACCTACTTTCGAATGAGTGTATAGTCGTTTGATGAATTAACAGGAAAACCGCAGTCATCCGTCAAAAGCAAAGACTTTATGATGGTTTCAGTACCACCTCAAGAAATGTAGGCTATGACCTTGGATGAGAAGAGAGTATTTCAGTAATCACATCACGTTGGATATTTTAAACAAAAGCTAAGATTTAGTTAACCGGAACGAAATTGTGAATGATATAGTTCTCTTAACGATGTTCTGTTATCATAGGATATTACCTTATAATGCAGTAGTTGGCGGAGCTTGTGGTCACAGATTCGATTCCCAGCCAGGTAGGAGCTTTCAGCCACTCGGGGACTGGGTTTTGTGTTGTACTGATAATAGTACAATCATCGAAGGGCAAGTCGCCCAAGTGGCATCAAACAGAAAGACAGCTCCAGGCGGCCGAACAACCGCGGAACTGATCTACCGACCTGCGCCATACCATCACTCCATTTCAGTGAACTTCGCGATTGTACTCATTAGTATATGGTAGCGTATATTGATATATGGCAACACAACCAACCTCCATACATACGAGTAGGCAAAATATTTTTCATAGATAATCATAAGCTGATTAAATAATGTATTATCGATTTTGTAGGGAAAGTTAAATACAATGCAAGGATGTGTAAAGCGCGGTCGAACAACCGAAAAGCATCTCGGAATAAAATATTTATTTGAAACGTGAGTAAAAACCATTTTTGTTTTTATACTGTCGACTGGAAACCGCTTGTAAAACTTACAAGTGGTCCTTTTCTGTATGTAATGAGTACTGCTATAAAAAATATGCACAGAATCTTCATTATCTGTAACTACTCGTACACAGTTGTTGCTGTGGGAAGAAGGCCTAGCCATCCTGTAACGAATGATGTTGCTGGGATATGGCACGCGTATCAGGCTGGGGAGCTGAATCGCTAAATAGTACACTTGTTTGAAACTTCCTGGCAGATTAAAACTGTGTGCCGGACCGAGACTCGAACTCGGGACCTTTGCCTTTCGCGGGAAAGTGCTCTACCAACTGAGCTACCCAAGCACGACTCACGCCCCGTCCTCACTGCTTTACTTCTGCTAGTACCTCGTCTCCTACCTTCCAAATTTTACAGAAGCTCTCCTGCGAACCTTGCAGAACTGGCACTCCTGGAAGAAAGGATTTTGTAGAGACATTGCTTAGCCACAGCCTGGGGGAAATTTCCAGAATGATACTGGCTACTTTATTACTGTTTAAACAGTGATTTAGCTCATATAATGTAGATTTATTTTTTCGTTGTTTAATGAAGCAAAGATTAAACTGCGTAATAACAGCAGCGCAGTCCTTCACTAATGAACACGAAAATATCAGTTCTGGAGAAGTATCTAAGGATTCTTACGAAAATTCCAATAGAGCTGCAGTTTTTCAAGATCAGAAGTCTACACACAGCCCGCTACACTGGCCATACTAGTGTAAAAGTTGATTCCTTATTGCCCTCGCAAAGTCCAAAACATCCCCACCACGCCTGAGGTTTTGTGGACCTCCTACCACGCCGTACGTCAGCGCCGGCACGGAGACCTGTCTCTGAACTAACAGAGCGCTCCATTAATTCGGGCTGAAACACGCCACCACTCTCCAGGTCAGGTTCAAGACCCACCCGTGGCTGGCGATAAGTCGTACGGAGACGTGGTGTGGATGTTTTACCAAATAGACGCGCCTCCACTGACGGAACAGTTTCTGTCAACCTGCAGACTACAGGGCCTCTCATCATGCAAGATACTTCCAGTCAGCGTTTGGTATTAGGAAGCCTTCCAAATCTCGTATATATACTCCACATTCGACGTTGAAAATTATGTTTGAGAACATTTTCCATATTATCCCCACTCTTTGTAACCAAACAAAGAAAATGTTTACAGTGCTTCAAAAAGTAATATTCGCAGTAAACTAAGAAAACGTATTGATTTAATTTTACATATTTTAAAACAAGAAATGTTGAGGTTGCTCGCGGAGAGGATGAGAGACGGTCGTGGCTATATGCGCGCTGCTTTGACAGACGGCGCGGAGCTAGCTAGGAGCAGGCGTGTGTAGCTGGCTGCCTAACTAGCAGGCGATAACCCCGCTACTGGCGGAATGTGAGCGCCGCGTAGAAAGCGGGTGTCGTAAGGACAGCAAGTCTAGTCTATAGGCACGATAATGCGAGAGCTTTTTCGAAGGGAGGGTGGTCTTCCCTGGTCATCGCGACGTGTGACGGTGTTGTAGGGAAAGTTAATACAATGCAAGGACGTGTGAAGCGCGGTGGAACAACCGAAAACAATCTCAGAATAAAATATTTATTTGAAACGTGAGTAAAAAACATTTTTATTTTTATACTGTCGACTGGAAACCGATTGTAAAACTTAGAAGTGGTCCTTTTCTGAACGTAAAGAGTACTGCTATAAAAAATATGCACAGAATCTTCATTATCTGTAACTACTCGTACACAGTTGTTGCTGTAGGAAGAAGGCCTAGCCATCCTGTAACGAATGATGTTGCTGGGATATGGCACACGTATCAGGCTGGGGAGCTGAATCGCTAAATAGTACACTTGTTTGGAACTTCCTGGCAGATTAAAACTGTGTGCCGGACCGAGACTCGAACTCGGGACTTTTGCCTTTCGCGGGCAAGTGCTCTACGAACTTTTTTTTATCATTATTTTTATTTTCTTCAATGACCCACTTTTTTTAATGGGTTATGAAACCGAATTGCATCGTGAAGACAATGTTAGAAAATTGTAATCCGAATAGATTACCGTGAAAATAACTCTCTCTATAATACTGTTGACTGCATTAACGGAACGCAAAATATTCTTCCATTAGAATTTAAACAAAAATGAGAGAGAAGCAAAAGTAAAAATTAAGAGAGGAAATTAAACTTCTTCAGTGATGCACGTCTTATGCTTTACAATAGTTTATTCCTACTATTCTTGTGCTGTGGTATGACTCCCGTTACTTTTTGGGAAAACATGCTTTTTTGGGGGTTCTGTTGAGCCTTCACGGCTACCGTATCGGCCCCGGGGCACACGAAGTCCCCACCGTACGTCACCCTCAACAGCAGTCCCCTACTTTGGCAGACTATCTTGTTCCGTCGATTTCATATTATTTAGTTATTAACCGATGCCTTGTTTCTGAAACAAAATTTGCATCATAATCCCGAACTTCTTTTATGGTCTTTGTTCCGGTACATTTTGAAGTATTCGTCTTTCATATGTTCTCGATATTCTTGTAGATTGTCATTGCCTTTGTTGTTGACAACATAACTGACAAAATTTCCGAATAGCCACAAGATGACATTGTTTTTTTTTTTTGTGGTGGAAAGGAAACTTCTTCGGGGAAGAGTATATCGTGTAGTGTGATTTCTCTTCCATCGGTCCGTTTGAGAAAACCGACTTGCAATACAACGTCATTCCAAATATTCTTGTATCCATTACAGATGAAGCGATGCTTTAAGGAGTCCAAATTCTGACATTTTTGGCACACATTGGTTGCATGTAGTCCTATTGAATACGGTTTTTCATTGGTACTAATTATGCTGTTGACAACTCTGTACCATGACGCTTGCACTTCCGTAGTCAGTGTTTTGTTATTTATATTAGTCCATATTTTTTCCCAGTTTTGTTGGGATACTTCAGCTCCATTTTATTTTGGTTTTCGTGTGCTTGTAACTTCTCTATTATATATTTACATGTCCACTTATTTTTGTCTCTTAAAATGCATGTCAAGTAGCTTAATTCTACTTAAAAATCCTTAATATGCTTTAGGTTATAATTTATGTTGTGAACATCTACTGGTGGCTGCATGCTTCTGGGTTTGAGAAGGTCAAATAGAGCGGCAGTTATGCCGTTCGGCTGCGTCTCTATAAGTTTTAGCGTTCTTTTAATGAAGAGGGCAGTGTTTTTCCTCCGAAGGTCTGTCAGCCCTAAGCCTCCGTTTTCGGGTTTCGACGTAGTCGTTTCTATTGCTACTCTAAAAATACGGCCTTTCCATACGTATCGACAGATTGTACTCATTATAGATTTCGCTATGTCTGGAGGTGTTGGTAAAATCTGAGCGACATATGCAGCTTTCGAAAGAACTGCACAGTTTATTAGTTTAATTCTTTGCTTGATATTTAAGTCTCTCGTTTCATGCAGTATTAAGCTGTCTCTGATTTTTCCTGTTTCCAATTAGCAGCAAAAAGTTATGCCCAAAGCAGTTTGACGGTCCACGCTGTTTGCCCACGGTAGCTGCACATTGTCAAGACCCTGTAAATTTAAAAAGGAACTTTTCGTTTCGTTTATCCTCGCACCAGTTACCGTGCTATAAAGCAAAAGTTGGCTTGGCACAGTCATCATCGCTCCTTACTAGAACTCCCACATCGTCAGCGTATGCATTTGTAACCGTCTGCAGCCCAGCTATTGTTATGCCTTCTAAGGGTGTGCTCAAAAGCCGTAAAAGGGATTCCAGAGAAACCACGTCAAACAACATGGACAGGGGATTTCCCTAAGGAACTCCACGAGATATCTTCACTAGTATATTGTCCATTGATTGAGATTTTGGTTCGTATGCCTCTGACGATGTTCATTAAAACCGCTAAGTTGCCAACATTGAAACCTATGTGTTTCAAGGTTCTGAACAGATATCCGTAGTTGACTCTGTCAAAAGCTTCAGCAAAATCAATGAAGGCAATGCCTCCATTCACTGACGATGATGAGAAAATAGAAATAATGTCTCGATATTCACATACAGTCTTAAAAATCATACGTCGAGGGAGACACGTCTGGTGGCATCCAATGCCTTTTTGTAAAATCGGTCCCATTCGTTCTTTAATTACACGTGCAACTACCTTGTAATCTGAGTTCATTAGACTGATCGGCTTCATTTTAGTAATATCTTTCGTGTCCGTACTCCTTCCCTTTGGAAGTAGTACAGTTACACTGTCCTTGAAAGCAGCAGGAATGTCCTCTCCCCTCAAGACGTCATTAACTACTTCCGTGAATTGGGAACCTATTAGGTGCCAAAAGGTCCTATAAAACTCCACAGGCAGGCCGTCTGGGCCTGGAGACTTACGTGAAGGTGACGATTTGAGTATATCAAAAACCTCGTCATTCGTAATTTCTAACGTTAAACCTCTGTTCTCCTCCTCTGTAACAACTGCCTCTATTCCGGAATTCCGTAAAAACTCTTGTACTGAGTAGTCGTCAGTAGCATTTCCAGAATGTAATTGCTGAAAAAATCTACGTGCTTCATTTAAGATATCCCTTTGTTCTGTCAGGACTCTTCCGTTCTGAGGCTGGCAATAAAATATATTCTTCTGTTTTTTGTGTGTTGTATCAAGTGGTAGATGGAGGTGTTTTCTGCCTCCACCGTCGTTCTAGTGTGTGATTTGATTTGTAATCCCTCCAAATGTACCCTCTTGATACTTATCATTTTGGCTTTACCGTTTTTAATATTGATAAAGACGTCTTGAGACATTGGTTGGTCGTAAAGGTCTCTTACGTAAGAGTTGTAAAACTCCATTGTGTGTCTTGACCACATTGCCCTTTCTTTGGCGTAAGATATCAGCGCTGCTCTTATCTTTTTCTTAGCGGCCATAGTCCACCATTCAATAGTTGTTCTATATTTAGTACGAATCCTTAAAACAGACTGCCAAGTTTCTTGCATCTTTAAAGCTAGAGCGTTTCCAGAGAGGGTATTGATATTTAATTTCCATAGTGGGCGACCCCAATATGTCTTTTGCCTGGTTAATTTGATGCTGCACCTCACTCCGAGGTCAGAGAAGGCGGCTGCTATCACCTCGATACTACTGACTTTAGTGTCTAGAGTAGGGGTGGCATATATTCTGTCGATTCTGCTCTGTGTAGCACCAGTGATATATGTGAAGCGAACCAGCGTCGGATATTTTATTTCCCATGCGTCCAACGACTTCATGTTGGTGGACAACGCCTGCAGTTCTTGGAAGAAGTTAAAATTTGGTCGCTGATCCTTTTTATTTAAAACGCAATTAAAATCTCCATCAATGACAATTTCTGCAGGGTTTTCTTGGAGTAGAAATAAAATGACACTTTTAAAAAAGGCTGCCCTCTCTCGTCTAGCATTGTTGCCTGATGGTGCGTAAAGGTTTATAAAAGTGGTGTTAAAATTTTTGCAGCTAATTCCCCTCCCCGACTCTAAAAGGCACACGTTTGTCATCTCGATTCCTTCTTTAGCAAGGATGGCCGTTCGACACGCGTTTTCTGGAGCCACATTCAACTCCTCTTTGTACCCTGAAACATACAATTCTTTGACATTAACTTCCTGCAGAAAGGCAATATCTGTATCTGACTGATACAGAAAGTCCTTCAGTGCATCTACCTTTGCTTGACTCTGAATTTTGTTTATGTTTAGGGTGGTCACGTTATATGTATGTTCCACTGTGAGACGCTGCAAGACAGTAAATAGAGGACACGTTATTGGAGCCGCGTACAATAACTTCTGTTTAGATATATATACAGTGTTATTTAATTTTACTTTTATTCCATTGACGGTTTTCCTACTTTTTTTCTTTTTTTTCTTTCTTCTTAGAGTTCAATGTGACAATTTTTAATAAAAAGATTCTTCCTCAAAAGCCCCTTCCACCCCCATTGCATCGGTCTGATCCTCCTTTTCGTCTGTCCAGCTAAATCGTGGCGCGGTGATGTCATGTCCATGTCCTTGTCCAAGTCGGGTTTCATTGTTCATATCTGATGTCGTATTGTCATGCAAGGGTTCAAATGTTCCGTGTAACGTGTGAGCCCGTTCTTGTCTCTTGTTCCGATCCGAAGACTCGCCGACCGCTTCAATTTGTGTATCTTCGTCCTTCTTTTCGGTCTCCTGTATCTTCCTCAGCCGCTCTCTTAAAGGAGGGGCCAAGTTCTCAAAAATGGCGCCGGCCGGAGTGGCCGTGCGGTTCTAGGCGCTACAGTCTGGAGCCGAGCGACCACTACGGTCGCAGGTTCGAATCCTGCCTCGGGCATGGATGTGTGTGATGTGCTTCGGTTAGTTAGGTTTAAGTAGTTCTAAGTTCTAGGCAACTGATGACCTCAGAAGTTAAGTCGCATAGTGCTCAGTGCCATTTGAACCATTTTTCAAAAATGGCTCTGAGCACTATGGGACTTAACTGCTGAGTCCCCTAGAACTTAGAACTACTTAAACCTAACTGACCGAAGGACATCACACACATCCATGCCCGAGGCAGGATTCGAACCTGCCACAGTAGCGGTCGCACGGTTCCAGACTGTAGCGCCTAGAACCGTTTGGGGCCAAGTTCTCTGCAGCTTGATGTGCTCTTCGTCTCTTTTTATTTTTTGATGATTTCGGTTAAATCGTTGGTGAAACCTTTGGTGAACTTCCTGGCGACTCCATGGAAGGTCGATGAGAAGGCACCTGTCCCGCCTTCGTGGCGGAAGATTTCTGAGCTCTGTTACTTTCGGAGTCGGCCGTTGCTGCTGTTTCTACGACACGTGAGATGGGTGGTGTCATTGGTTGTCTTCTTGCGCCCCCCCCCCTTTTCATTTGACGTTTCCTGAAGTTGTCTGTGGTGTCCTGTCATCTGTGTGGTTGTCAGTTATTTGTTGCATCACATCCTCTTTATGTCCATCCGCTGTAGTTCCCTCTGGGATGTTGGCCCTTTCGTGTGTACTACCGCTTCGTACTCTACCATGTCTACATCAGGTATTATCGATGAAGCTTGTCGCTCGTTGGAAGAGTTGTCAGAGGGCAAGAGCGGTGCGCCGTCAGTGACGTCATTACTGGCCAGATTCTGATTGTCATCGTTAGTCAACTCCGCGGTGCTTCCCGTTTCCGTTTGCGCGTCGGAAGGTCCCGCCTGCTCGGCCATATTCTGTTGATATGGGGCCCGGCTAGCTGCCGCGGCAGCGTACGTCACTTGCATGCTAACAACTTGTCCTGGGACAGCCGCCTCGTTAGTCGGTAACTGAGGAACACGCCTTCTACTGCACTCACTTCTGACGTGCCCTGTGGCGTTACATAACGCACAAGTCCGTGGCTGCCCATCATAAATTATGAGAGCGCGATGGCCACAGATATTCAAGTAAGAAGGGATTTGTCGTAAGAGCTCAACCTTAATCTGTCTAACTCCATTCAAAACCGGAAACATATATTGCTCCGACCATTTTTCTGCAATATTAGATATAACCCTACCATAGGGCTGAAGACCAGCATTGACTGCTCCGGCAGGGACCTCGAACGACAGTTCGAAAAGTCTCACTGTTCGAATGCCTAGCCCAGCATGGGAAACAAGATCGTCACCAACGGTTCCGTCTGCATGATTAAATTTCATTTTTCCATCACACTTGTCAACTATCGAGGAGCACAAATCAGAGGAAAGCAATTCCAAAAAGACAGAATTGGAAACAAAAAAAAGATGAACGCCAATAATTTCGTCTCCTGTGATCTTAACTGTTTCTGAAAGCCATCTTTAGATCTCAAAAGCCTTTGGTCTTTTACAGGTCCAAGCAAAAGTGAATCTAACCGTATCTCTTCTTTCACAGTTAATTTCGTTCATTTTGCCACTTTAAGTCACTGATAGATGCAAAGTAAACAAAGCGCTCTACTGACCTTCGTTACAGCCACACAGCCGCTGTTTGCGCCAGCCCTCCTAGCGCTGCAGCCACACGTCCGTGCGGCTCGGCGGCCGAGCAGCGAATTAGCCACTCAGCTACCCAAGCACGACTCACGCCCCGTCCTCACAGCTTCACTTCTGCCAGTACCTCTTCTCCTACGTTCCAAACTTTACAGAAGCTCTCGTGTGAACCTTGCAGAACTAGCACTCCTGAAAGAAAGGATATTGCGGAGATATTCAGTACACTGGTTTGTTTGTTGCCACCTGGAAAACGATCAACAGGTTGACCCTGTTGACGACAATGTGAAACGCTGAGTTCTGGTGAACCTTTACAATAACTTCACCAGCTCGCGTCAAGACTTCACTTAACATTTCCGCGGCTGCGTTAGAACAGCAGGAAGCAGGGATTCAGTAAGTAATATATTGTTATCTGGTACCTCGGGAGTAGCTGCCGGTCGGGACTAGTCATGAATTTTCATAAGGTATCTTCAGTTGTCCTGCGCCGTCTGGAATCAGGTGCGTTCTCTAAATTATTCCAAGGCTCCCTCCGTGCAGTTAATATTTATGTTTTTACTGTAATATCCAAAACACCTAGAAGTCGACTACCAGTGCCGTCTTCATCATCGACACCTGTTTGCGTCGGACCTGGATCCATTGTTTTAGAAAAGAAAGACAGTTGATTGGCAAAGACGTATCTTCTAAACGAAATTGTCCCTAGCCCTGCTTTTGTACGTCCCTTTCCTATTCTGAGTAGGAATCTTTAATTCCCTTTCACCTTTCCATCAATTTTGAACCCATAATAAAACTCAAACTGTAGACTACCTCGGTACCACTAATGACACAACTCACTATTATTATTAATTTAATATTCTTATTCAGATATCTCGGTAGTGGCAACACTGTAATTGATCTGCTGTACCAATACTGAACGGGCCACACAACACAGTGTGAGCAATCTTCAAATTTTGTAGTCCTGTCGTCCTCAGTTGCGTGTAATATTACGGCATCTTCATAATTTTTAATTTTTGACAGTCTAATTACAACTGAATGAAACACAATTTTCGTTTGATACGTGTTTCGCCTTTATTATTTACAGGGCAGCTACAGGAGCCTGGAATATGTACATATTTTTGTTTATACTATTTAGTTCACTTTCTGGGACGATGTATATGTAGATGATAAACAGTTCTGGTAGTTGGCTTTTCTATGATGTGGTAACAATTTAAAATTCTACTTACAGGTTCCACGGATGTTGTTCTACGTGTTGTGTTTTTGTTCCATTTTGGCGCTGTTCTCCGTCTTATGACTGCGATTTCAAATTTTGTTTCTCAGACTTCACAGCACTAGCAACTGAATACTTGTTTTGATGCTACGTTTTGGTTGGTTTTGACAAATGTCGACTGCTATTGCCGAAGAGCGAATGTTATTGCCAACTATAGAGTATAATTTTGTGGTGTGTGTGTGTGTGTGTGTGTGTGTGTGTGTGTGTGTGTGTGTGAAATGGCACTTGTCTTGGTATGAATTTTTTTTATATAATTTTGTTTGTGTCTATGTGTGTGATAAGGGGAGAGAGAAAGAGAGAGAGAGAGAGAGAGAGAGAGAGAGAGAGAGAGGATATCAATTTCTTTCAGTGTGGCTGCATGAGTGAAGTGGAATGACTTTATCTTCTAATTTTTTTATTAAGTGTAGTAGAGATTCTGTATTGATTTGTGTTCGCTCATTCATCACATGTTTGTTTTCAGCAATGGTTTTCTGCATGTGAAATTTCCTTGTATTTGTATAAGGGACTTCTCACGAGTGTTTATTCAGATTATTCTCATATCTTGTACCATGTTTGTAGGATGGTGGTTGTGGTGTTTCCAATGCTTTGGAATGGTCTGTTCCATGCTTCTGACACCTGATGTGTTCTTTGTTCCATGCTTTAAAATACCTCCACATCATACCCATGTATACTGCATCACAACTTTGGCATTCAAGTTTGTATATTCCTCATCCCAGAAATTTGTCCCTCTTGGTTGTTGGTTGGCTTAAGTTCGACTGGAGGGTTCGCAGAGTTTTATATGCTATTTGGAAGCCTTATTTCTTTAGTTTGTTTGACATTTTGTGTGTTAATTTATGTGTGTAAGTCATAGTGTTCCATCTGCTTCTTTTCTGTGTGATGGTGTCATTGTGTATGAGTGTTGAGTGTCTTTGGGAGTTTGCAGCTAGTGAGTTTTCTTCCATACTGGAAATGCCTGGTACATTGTGTTTGTTTTTCATTTGTGTTTTTATTTTTTGATTGAGTCTGTGTACTACATATGTGTCATGCCCATTTTTCCTAGCTATTTGTATGTCTGTACTCATTTCTTTTTCATAGATTCTCGTCTTGAGTGGAATCCTGTTTAATCTATATAACATATGTCTTAGTGCTGCAAGCTTCTGTTTGTGTGGATGATTAGATGTGGAATGTATCATAGTGTGTGTGAGCTTTGGTTTTCTGAAAATGATAAATGAATGTTTGCCATTTTGTTTTATTATTGTTACCTCAAGAAAATTTATTTTATCTTCTTTTTTTTTTTTCAAGTGTGTATTTTATTTTCTGATGTGCTTTGTTGACTTCAGAGTGAAGTCCATCTCTTTCTTCATTGTCTGATCTACCAGACAAATAATGTCATCCACAGTGAGTATCTTTTCAAATATCTGATTTTTAAATGACTGCTAAAAATGGTGGCTAATGTTCGTGATGTTGGGGATCCCATGGCCAATCCATTATTTTGCAGATAATATTCATTCCCAAACTGGAAGTAGTTTTGTTTGGTCATCAATCTGAGCACGTTTATTATTTCTGTTACTGCATCTGTTTTGAGGTTTCTGTAGGATGTGAGATTTTCTTCTACGATTTCTATTAGTTTTGTGATAAGGATGAAGGTATACATGATTTCTGTATCAAATGAATTCAGTGGTGCTGTTTGTGGTACCTGTAGGCTCTAGTAGTCCTTTGTTAGGTCTCCTGTATTTATTACTGTTCTGTTGTTTTCTATTTTGTAGTATTTTGTAATTAACTTTTCGAAATGTTTGTTATGTGGTATATTGGAGCGTTCTTGAAGTTAATAATGCCTCTCATTGGTATATCGTCTTTATGAATGTTTAGCTGTGGAGTGTTGGTGCTTTTGGATTCTTCCATGTCATGTAATATTTCTGTTTATCGATGAGTGCATGTTCATTGTTTTTCAGCGTTCATTTCAGGTTTGCCTGAAATTGGGTCTGATTTCAATTTTTGTATGGTGTCAGCATTCACGTATTCCTTGGTTTTTCTGATGTACTGTTTTTTTGTCCATCTATTACATTTCCCTCATCTGCTCTCGTTATTACAATGTTATTATGTATTAACTTTTGTTTCAACGTTTTCTTGGTGGCTGTTACTGTATGATTGTTCTTATGACATGTCTTCTGTGTTTGCTTCCCTTTTATTTTTTTACTAATTATCTTACCGATCCTTTCTTTATTTCCAAGTTATTTATTGTCCTTCAAGTGTTAGGATCTTTCAGTTCCTACTACGAGATTTTCCATGTATTGGTTGTTTAACTTGCTGTTGGTGCAGTGTTTCAAACCTTTTTCCAAAGAGCATTTTTTCTTTTTTATGTAGTTCTGTCTTTGTCAGGTTAACTAAATGTGGGTGTAATGTGTGTTGTGTTCTTGTGGTTTCACATTCCAAACGTAAATCTATTTTTGTATCTTTTTTATTGTCAGTTTCATTATTTTCTGTTTATGCCTATTTTGTAAATGTTTCACTGCGGTGTGTGTGTTATTTTCAGTTTTTTCCATCCGTGCCATGAGGACTATGGCGTTCCCTATGTGCTATGCTAATTCCAAATGAGTCTCGCAGAGTAACAAGTTTAGGTACTGTTTTTTTCAAATGTAGCATATTAATTTCATTTAATAAACATCATTCTGAAAATGTTTTAGACTTATGTGCCACTGTAGAACTATTTTAACTTCTTCATTAACATAACTTACAATTAAGTTTTCCTTTTTACAATTTTTATTGAATTTTATGTGCTCTATCATCCTATGAAGCTTCAGGTGTATTTTCTTGAACTTGATGTATTGACAGGGAATGCTTGACACAGCTGTAGTAACATCTTCAAAGTATGTAGTCCTGTCGTTCACAGTTGCGTGTAATATTATAGTATTTTGATAATTTTTACTTTAGGATTGCGTAACTACAATTTAATGAAACACAATTTTCGTGCCGTATGCGTTTTGCCTTTATTCTTTGCAAGGCGTCTTCAGCGGCCTGGAATATGTACATATTTTTGTTTATACTATTTAGTTTACAGTTTTTGATATATATTCTATTTACAAGTTCTCTGGATGCTTCCTATAAAAAGAAGTAAAAAGAATATGGAACTATAGAAATATGGAACTTATATAGTTCCATATTTGGCGCTGTTATTCTTTTTACTTCTTTTTATAGGAAACATCCACAGAACCTGTAAACAGAATTTTAAATGCTCACACAAACAGGTCATACATATCATAAGATTACACTCAATAGTTAACAATAACATTCGATCTTTGGCAAGAACATTTGACAGTTCGCAACGCCAATCAAAACGTAGCATCAAAACAAGTGTTCAGTTCCTGGTGCTGTCAAGTCTGAAAAACGAAATTTAAAATGGCAATTATAAGAAGGACAGTGGCAAAAATGGAGCTAAAACACAACATGTAGAGCAAGATCCACGGAACCTGTAAGCAGAATTTTAAATTATTAAAGCGTCATAGAAAATCCGACCACCAGAACTGTTTACATCCTGTATATATACATCGTCCCAAAATGTAAACTAAACAGTATAAACAAAAACGTATACAAATTCCAGGCCACTGAAGCTGCCTTGCAAAGAATAAAGGCGAAACAAGTATAGCACGAAAATTGTGTTTCATTATTGTAATTAGATGGTCCAAAATTAAAATTATCAACATGTAGCGTGAAATAGTGAGGAAGGTTTGTGGCGCTGTGTGGTAAGTCTTGCACAAGGTGTGTACATCGAAACTGAGAGAAGAAAGGCGGCTGAAAAACGCCAGGGCATTTGAAAAATATGCAAACTTCCCCAACTACTAAAGTGTCTTAGATGCCAAGCACTTGACTGTAGTTAAACCAGATTCCAGTGTTTCGTAGTTCTTAGACTACAACGAAGTTCATTCTGTTCTCGTGTTCATGGTCGCAGATTCAACCTATTTGTTCAGCTAAGTGGAAGTTGCTTCTGGCGTTAGAGAGTATGATAGCACGATTTTCGGAAACTCTGCGCTGTTTTAATGTGAGAAGCCAGCCAAGTGAACCCAGCGAAAGGACATCCTCAACCATGAAATGCAGAACCTTCTATACCCTTTACTCTATTTGGATCATCATGAGACTGTACAACGAAACTTTCCTTTGCTACGAAAAACATAACTGTAAAATATGGCGTTTCAGTCTTCGATCGCTATTCTTTATTCTCAATAACCGGTTTCGGGCTAGCTGCCCATCTTCAGATCTGTTAGACAATGTTAAAAATGTAATTAATAAGAGAGATACAGTTAGCGATAAAACTATCTTATGGAACGTATTAAATGCCAACATACCATATGTTGTAGTTACAGAGTAACTTGTCCGTACAGAACACACAGTTCACTGTCATAAGTAAAGTAAATTTCAATCTGTTAAAACATTATATCGCAGTATTTAAGAGTAACCTGATTGGTAACAGTAAAAAGTGCCCTCTACCTATAACAATTGTGCATCTGTCATTATTTCGCCGTATATATTAATGGCGAATATTCTTTTTAATAAAACAATTTTTAAGGTAATAACATATGAATAATCATTGTGAGTGGACCATGAAACGAAAAAATTTTACATTAATTTAAAATTTTTTTATAGAGAAAAATAAAATATAATTAAAACGTAGATATTCTTCCGAAAATGTGCGTTTGCTCTTCTTTGTTTTTGATTGGTGGTGGAGTGGATTTCCCTACGTCAGAACGTATACAACGCCACGCCGAGTCGTCTTGCGCCGCGCCCAATTCACCCCGCCGCCAGTACGCTGAGGGCCGTTCCGCTGTAGCTGTTTCTTACTGGGGCGTGCTGTTGCATTCAAGAGGAAGCCTAAAACAGGTCTTTAAAAATCTCATAATAATTCCTGTGCATAAAATCACTTTGCTCATTAAGTAGTAGGTCTGGGGTTTTATTGTGATGTGCGTATATTTCAATCTCTTCGAGCACGTTGAGATAGAGACTTTTTGGAGCTTTATGTAGCACCTCCATTTGATCATTTATGTTACTCACTTCATGTCTACTCTCTTTTACATGTATTCCAAATGCTGTTCGATTGCTATGACTGCAATGTTCCCTGTATCGAATTTCAAAATTCCGCCCTGTTTGTCCTATACAGGGTGGTCCCGAATTCATGGTACAAACTTTAATGGTAGGTACAGGACATTGTAACAAGGATTTATTGTATAGGAATGTATAGTCGCAGGTGACGCGGTGAGGCGTAAACAGGGGAAAGAGAAATGGAGTGATCGGTTGGTGTCACTGCCGGTAGAGGGCGGTAGATGAACATGATGTATCGCAGTAGGGACAAGCGCCATTCACAATTGTGCTGCCGTAGACGATGGGTGACTTTACGTATGCAGAAAAAGCAGACATGCATTACATGTACGGCCGTGCAAATGGTAACGCCAGAGCTGCGTTACGAATGTATCGCGCGGAGTATCCTAATCGACGAATGCCGGATCATAGAATTTTTCAACGGTTACATCGTCAACTTTGTGAAACAGGTACGTTCGACGTCAACAGACATGACGCTGGTCGATTAAGAGCTGTACGCACTCCAAGACTGGAAGAACGCATCTTGAACATAGTGGCTGATAGACCCGAGTCAAGCACAAGAACTGTTGCGCGTGACGTACATGTGAGTCATCAGACTGTATGCAGAGTGTTAAATGAAAATCGCTTACACCCCTTCCATTTTCAAAAAGTACAAGCATTGAATCCGGCAGATTATCCTCTTCGCGTGAACTTCTGCCAGTGGTTGTTGCAGCAATGTGCGTTGCAGCCGGATTTCGTAGGTCATGTGCTATTTACAGATGAAGCGACATTTTCACGCGAGGGTGTCTTTAATGCGCACAATTCCCATGTGTGGGCAACAGATAATCCACATGCAACGCGTCCACATGCGTATCAACAACGTTTCGGTATTAATGTGTGGGCTGGTATTGTGAACGACTTTTTGATTGGGCCATACTTACTACCCACGCGACTCTGTGGCGAAAGCTATCTTATTTTTCTGCAAGAAGTGTTACCAGAACTGCTGCAAGATGTTCCGCTCGCCATTCGTAACCGCATGTGGTTTCAGCACGATGGAGCGCCAGCACACTTCAGCACTGCTGTACGGAATTACCTGAATGCCACGTTTGGTGCTAGATGGATTGGGCGTGGTGGACCAGTCCCTTGGCCACCCCGATCTCCTGATTTCTCTTGCCTCGATTACTTTTTATGGGGACATCTTAAGAGCCTTGTTTATGAGACTCCAGTTGACTCAGATGAGGATCTCGTTGCTCGCATATCTGTAGCTGCTGCAGGTGTGCGTGAAATACCAGGCATCTTTGAACGTGTACGCCAATCGCTGCACCGACGCTGTCAAGCATGTATCGCTCATGGTGGACGCAATTTTGAACACTTACTGTAAACATGACACTTGTCAACAACGATTTCAATAAAATCTTTCGTTTTCCTTTCGGCCGTTATTTCCCCTGTTTACGCCTCACCGCGTCACCTGCGACTATACATTCCTATACAATAAATCCTTGTTACAATGTCCTGTACCTACCATTAAAGTTTGTACCATGAATTCGGGACCACCCTGTATAGGACAAACAGGGCGGAATTTTGAAATTCGATACAGGGAACATTGCAGTCATAGCAATCGAACAGCATTTGGAATACATGTAAAAGAGAGTAGACATGAAGTGAGTAACATAAATGATCAAATGGAGGTGCTACATAAAGCTCCAAAAAGTCTCTATCTCAACGTGCTCGAAGAGATTGAAATATACGCACATCACAATAAAACCCCAGACCTACTACTTAATGAGCAAAGTGATTTTATGCACAGGAATTATTATGAGATTTTTAAAGACCTGTTTTAGGCTTCCTCTTGAATGCAACAGCACGCCCCAGTAAGAAACAGCTACAGCGGAACGGCCCTCAGCGTACTATCGGCGGGGTGAATTGGGCGCGGCGCAAGACGACTCGGCGTGGCGTTGTATACGTTCTGACGTAGGGAAATCCACTCCACCACCAATCAAAAACAAAGAAGAGCAAACGCACATTTTCGGAAGAATATCTACGTTTTAATTATATTTTATTTTTCTCTATAAAAAAATTTTAAATTAATGTAAAATTTTTTCGTTTCATGGTCCACTCACAATGATTATTCATATGTTATTACCTTAAAAATTGTTTTATTAAAAAGAATATTCGCCATTAATATATACGGCGAAATAATGACAGATGCACAATTGTTATAGGTAGAGGGCACTTTTTACTGTTACCAATCAGGTTACTCTTAAATACTGCGATATAATGTTTTAACAGATTGAAATTTACTTTACTTATGACAGTGAACTGTGTGTTCTGTACGGACAAGTTACTCTGTAACTACAACATATGGTATGTTGGCATTTAATACGTTCCATAAGATAGTTTTATCGCTAACTGTATCTCTCTTATTAATTACATTTTTAACATTGTCTAACAGATCTGAAGATGGGCAGCTAGCCCGAAACCGGTTATTGAGAATAAAGAATAGCGATCGAAGACTGAAACGCCATATTTTACTTAATGAACGATCGCGGACCTCCCAGTGAGACAACCATGTCTTGTTTTGATAAACATAACTGTAACTAGCGTTTAAGCCGTGCCCGCAGATACCTCGAGTGCACATTTTAAATTCTAAGGTATAAACAGAGAATATTTCGCTGTCATATATGAGAGGTTCCTGTGCCCCTTTCTACTTCAGGGTAGCCAGAGGGTGGTAGTACGTTTTCATTTGGTTATCATCAGATTTAGTATATATTCAGACCAATATAATTTACACATTCACTATGTGATCAAAAGTATCCGGACACCCCCAAAAACATACGTTTTTCATATTAGATGCATTGTGCTGTCAGGTACTCTATATCAGCGACCTCAGTAGTCAATAGACATCGTGAGAGAGGAAAATGGGGCTCTCCGCGGAACTCAGGGACTTCGAACGTGGTCAGGTGATTGGGTGTCACTTGTGTCATACGTCTGCACGCGAGATTTCCACACTCCTAGACATCCCTAAGTCCATTTTTTCCGAGTGATAGTGAAGTGGAAACTCGAAGGGACACATACAGCACGATATCGTAGAGGCCGACCTCGTCTGTTGATTGACATAGACAGCCAACAGTTGGAGAAGTTCGTAATGTGTAATAGGCAGACATCTATCCAGACCATCACACAGGAATTCCAGACTGCATGAGGATCCATTGCAAGTACTATGACAGTTAGGCGGGAGGTGAGAAAACTTGTATTTCATGGTCGAGTGGCTGCTCATAAGCCACACATCACGCCGGTAAAAGCCAAACGACGCCTCGCTTGGTGTAAGAAGCGTAAACACTGGACGACTGAACAGTGGAAACACGTTGTGTGGGGTGACGAATCATGGTACACAATGTGGTTATCCGATGGAAGGGTGTGGGTACGGCGAATGCCCAGTGAACGTCATCTGCCAGAGTGTGTAGTGCCATCAGTAAAATTCGGGGGCGGTGGTGTGGTCTTGTTTTTCATGGAGGGGGCTTGCACCCCTTGTTATTTTGCGTGGCACTGTCACAGCACAGGCCTACATTGATGTTTTAAACACCTTCTTGCTTCCCACTGCTTCGAGCACCTGTTCATAATGCACGGCCTGTGGCTGAGTGGTTACACGACAATAACACCCCTGTCATGGACTGGCCTGCACAGAGCCCTGACATGAATCTTATAAAACACCTTTGGGATGTTTTGGAACGTAGACTTAGTGCCAGGCCTCACCGACCGACATCGATACCTCTCCTCAGTGCAGCACTCCGTGGAGAATGGGCTGCCGTTCCCCAAGAAACTTTCCGGCACCTGATTGAACGTACGTCTGCGAGAGTGGAAGCTGTCATCGAGGTGAGGGGTGGGCCGACACCACATTTAATTCCAGTATACGGAGGGCGCCACGAACTTGTAAGTCATTTTCAGCCAGGTGTCCGGATACTTTTGATCACATAGTGTAGCTGTTCCAGTAACTTTGCCATTTCTGGAAAGCCAAACATAAGTTTATTCCTTAAGACAGCGGCAGGCAAGATTTCAGCTCACGAACCATGTCTTGGCACACACACCACGACCTCTAGCACGGCTACTCCCTCCCCCCACTGCCGCGCCACGCTGTTTAGAAATAAGAAGACGGAGCAGGAAGGAACTGCGAACGCACTGCATTTATACGGCAAATCAGCTGCATTGCTCACGACTTGCTTTCACATTTCAGGTCGCAAACTTAATAAATTTTTGGGCATTATTGAATTAGTTCTGGCGTGCTGAACTCTCAACTTATTTCATCCGGTAAAAAGTGTCGGCGAGGACAATTTCAAATATTTTCATACTTATGTTACTACGTAATGATGACTTATTTAGTCTCATAATTGAAAAAAGGTCTTTCGCACACATATATTGATCGAATATTGTGGTTCAACTTACTCTGAGCACTATGCGACTTAACGTCTGAGGTCATCAGTCGCCTAGAACTTAGAACTAATTAAACCTAACTAACCTTAGGACATCACACACATCCATGCCCGAGGCAGGATCGAATCTGCGACCGTTGCGGTCGCTTGGTTCCAGACTGTAGCGCCAAGAACCGCACGGCCACTCCGGCCGGCGATAGAATATTTTGGTACTTTTGGAACCTCATTATGGGGATGCGGAAACTGTACCAGGAAAACAATGCGTACCTCCTGGACAGTTTAACTTAAACGAATTTTTTGTTGTTGTTTTTACTGGGGTGCACGTGCGCTCAACAATGAGATTATCGGCGCCCTTACAAATGTTAAGAGAACCGAATATGGGTACAAGGACTAAAAACATTGCTTCAGCCACTCACCCACTCGCCATCTCCCAGTCCTACTCACTCGCGTTAATCCACACAGCCACTCCGCCGTAAAACAAAGGAGAAAGAGTGAAGGGCGCTGTACCTGGTTGAAAACAAGGAAAATAACAGAAGCGCTAACAGAACGTCACAGGGATATGTGATCGGCTGACTACACCCAAAAGACAGGGCTGAACCAGTCACCTTATTAACACATTGAGGACATCTCCCAAAAATTTTTGGAAACAAGTTCGACAAATCACAGAACCTCAATAGGCACACCATATTCGTCTGAACGTCAATAAAAATAGAGGGGAGAGCTGCGGGCAAATCTGCCGCTGCCCTCTGGTCCAAAAATAAAACAGTCTAGTAGAATGTGGCGCACCGTGATCTCAGCGCCACAAGCACCGCGACTTGAAGGGTCGTCGTGCTCGAGCAGGAAGCCACGCTTCAGAGGTCTGCGGCCAGCGCGAAGGTGAGTGAGGAGCACCTCGTCCCGTCTCTGTGCCTGAAAGGAGGGGAGGTACGCCATGGCTTTATTAGACACAGCTTATTACCTGCCACTTCCAGTCACTCAGCACCTCGTCGATGCATGACTCTTAAATCAACAGCGATGTAATAGCGTGGAGGAGGATGGCACACTGAAATAACTTGACGATTACGACACGCATCCTTGGCTGCTTCATCTGCCCCATGCAATACCCAGTTCTCTGGTACCCACTAAAAAGACACTTCCTTCCCCAGCTGTTGTAGATGGAGGAGTGTGTCCTGCGTATTTGTAACTACTTTATCTTCTGACTACAAGCTTTGTAAAGAGTGAAGAACACTCAGAGACACGTAACAGACAAGGAATTTGTGGTGTCACCGCCAGACACCACACTTGCTAGGTGGTAGCCTTTAAATCGGCCGCGGTCCGGTAGTATACGTCGGACCCGCGTGTCAACACTATCAGTGATTGCAGACCGAGCGCCGCCACACGGCAGGCCTAGAGAGACGTCCTAGCACTCGCCCCAGTTGTACAGCCGACTTTGCTAGCGATGGTTCACTGACAAATTATGCTCTCATTAGCCGAGACGATAGTTAGCATAGCCTTCAGCTACGTCATTTGCTACGACCTAGCAAGGCGCCATTATCATTTGCTATTTATCTTGTGATGCATGTACCGTCAGACCAATGTTCACCAATTATGGATTAAAGTATTCCAGAAGCTACGTACTTTATTTGCTATTCTCCATTACTTGTCCTGTTCCAGACCTCACGCCATCCAGCGTGAGCTTAAACGCGTGCCTTTCGGCATCCTCCCATTGTGGGTTGGCGCTCTGGCCAATTCACAACAGTTGGCGCCGAGGATTTTGCGTTCGTATTGATATTGCCCTGGTTTACTTGTGTCATGGCTTCGCCACAATCTCCAGATGTACTGTCCGAATGTTATCGCTTGCAGAATCAGCAGACGCAGGCCTTATTAGATGCCCTTGGACAGCTCGTCCAGGCTCAACGTGCAATGCAAAACGATGCGGCAGCCGCCGCTCCACCGCTACCGCAGCCACAACACGCTGTTGCACCACCTTTTCGTCCTTTTGATGCGGCACTGGAAAGCTGGACGGAGTGGTCACGCCAATTTGGATTCCATATCGCCGCCTACAGGATTCAAGGTAATGAGCGGCAGCCTTATCTCCTTTCGTCCATCGGCGTACACACGTACCGTGTGATAGTCAAATTATTTCCCCAACGCGACGTAGCAACTCTGTCCTACGACGAAATTTTGTCTGCATTAGATGCATATTTCAAAGAATCAGTCATTGTAGTTGCAAAAAGGTATACGTTCTTTCGTACAAAACGTACAGCCGGTCAAACTAATCGGGAGTGGGTTGCAACTTTGCAAGGCCTTACTAGGGATTGTGCTTTTAAGTGTCAATGTGGACTCCCTTATTCAGATACTGTGGTGCGTGATGCAATTGCACAGAACTTTTCTGATGTTTGTATAAGGGAACAGATTTTGAAACTAGTCAATCCCTCCCTTCAACAAGTGATGGACATATTGGATCGGCAAGACACACTTGACTTTGCACAGGAATCATCTGAAACTTCGCCACCCCTCTGTCAGGTTAACCGGCCCGCCGGGCGAGCTGCACGGAACAGTAAACAGTCCTCATGCCCGGCTGCGCAAAAGCCGCCTAGCTCTCCGCCACGTGTGCCGCGCAAGCAAGCAACTGCAGTGAAATCATGCCCGCGGTGTGCTACTAGACATTCGCGTGAGAATTGCCCGTCACGCCAAGCTATTTGCTTTTTCTGTAATAAACGAGGACATGTTCAGAGTGTTTCCCAGAAAAAGCTCTGATCGAACACTCACAACCATTCCAGGCCCTTTGCTTCGCGCCGGAATCGGAATCGAACCAAGAATACTCAGGCTCGTGAACCGTCGCCCATGGAAATTCATGCAGTTCATTCCATTCCGCCCAGTGCCCCTCTCTCTAACAGTGACAGTGTTCGTCCCACAAATAGTGTGCGTCGACATCGACGGAAATCCCGTCAAGTCGCAAGTGATTCTGTACCAGTGTCAGTCCACGTTGCACGAGACAGTCGCTCTTGTCGTCAGCAGGACAATAAACTTTTTGTGGACTTGGACATTAATGGCAAAGTGATACCATTCCAGCTCGATACCGGAGCTGCAGTTTCACTGATCAATCACGACACGTTCAAACAGCTGGGCACACCTCCGTAGCGTGCCGCAAATGTTAAGCTAAGTAGTTATTCAGGACAAGCGATCCCTGTGTTAGGACAGTGCAGCCTTCTTGCAACATACAAAGGTCAAACTAAACTTGTGTCATTTTACGTCCTTCGTTCTTCTTCTGCAGTGAACTTGTTTGGTTTCGATTTATTTCAGTTGTTTAACTTGTCTATAGTAAATCAGGTCCTTTATCGGTGAACCAGACTGTGCCTTCAGACAGTGTTTCTCGTCTATGTGAAGAGTTTGCAGACATTTTTGCACCGGGCCTTGGTTGCGCTACGAACTATAAAGCACATTTGGAACTGAAAGTTAACGCGCAACCGAAATTTTTCAGAGCGCGCAATGTTCCCCACGCATTGCGTGATTACGTCGCAAGAACATTAAACGATTTGGAATCACAAGGTGTGATTGAACGTGTGCAGGCTTCTCTCTGGGCATCACCCTTAGTAATTTTGCCAAAACCTTCCGGAAAATTGAGACTTTGTGTGGACTTCAAGGCAACAGTGAATTCCCAACTAGTGATTGCAACTTTTCCTTC
This sequence comes from Schistocerca nitens, assembly GCF_023898315.1. Classification (NCBI taxonomy): domain Eukaryota; kingdom Metazoa; phylum Arthropoda; class Insecta; order Orthoptera; family Acrididae; genus Schistocerca; species Schistocerca nitens. Next base: position 31,333,121 of record NC_064617.1, read on the forward strand.
ACCCCGGCCGGAAGATCTTTTTGACAAACTGTGCCTGGGTAAATATTTTTCGAAGTTGGACCTAGCATATGCGTACTTGCAAATACCGGTGGACGAAGAATCTCAGCGCGTTTTGGTGGTTAACACACATCTTGGTTAGTATCGATTCAAACGACTGCCATTCGGGTGTGCATCCGCCCCTGCATTGTTTCAGCAATATCTACAAACTGTTTGTGCGTCGGTCCCTACTGCAGCAAACTATCTGGACGATATAGTGATCTCCGGACAGACGGAAGAAGAATATTTAGCCAATCTCAGAACATTATTTCATGTCTTGCGACAAAATGGTCTTCGCTTGCGGAAGGACAAATGTGTGTTTTTTGCTCGTGACTTGCCCTACCTGGGACATGTACTCAATGCCCAAGGCATACATCCCAGTCCCGAGCACCTCCGTGCCATACAAGACTTGCCTTCGCCGCAGAATTTGAAGCAGCTACAGAGTGTGCTGGGAAAAATTAATTATTATCATCGCTATGTGCGCCACGCCTCTTCCATTTCAGCTCCGCTTCAGCGCTTACGCCGTAAAGGTGTTCCGTTCGTCTGGACGACGGAATGCGAACGCGCCTTCCGCCAGTTGAAATCGGCGTTGCTTTCAAATACTTGCCTTACGCCATTCGATCCCCAGAAACCACTTTTGTTGATGGTGGACGCCTCAGATTTCGGGATCGGTGCTGTGCTTGCGCACAAAGATTCAGTAATTTTCCTTTTGTTGTCCGGATGTCTTCCACGACGTCATCTGCCACCATCCAAGCGTTATCCGCTATCTTTTGCATTGAAGGTCTTCCACAGACTATTGTTTCCGACAATGGCCCACAATTCACGTCCGCAGAATTTCAGTCATTCTGCATTCAACATCTGACAACCGCGCCGTTTTCGCCACACTCAAACGGTGCCGCTGAACGATTGGTTAGGACTTTCAAGTCACAGATGTTGACGTTGAAAGAGTCGCATTCTCGGGAGGACGCGTTATTGCTCTTTTTGTCCTCGTATCGCTCTCAGCCCCGAGATGGTCGTTCGCCGGCTGAGTTGCTCCATGGTCGACCTCATCGAACCTTGATGTCTTTGCTACATCCGCCGCATCAGGTTCCTGTGCAGCGGCAGACACCTGCTTTTGCCCCAGGCGACGTTGTATACTATCGCAACTATCGAGGCTCACGGCGTTGGCTCGAAGGGCGCATTCTTCGCTGCCTTGGCCGCGCTACGTATCTGGTTTTGGGGGCCTCTGGTGAGGTGCGCCGGCATCTCAATCAGCTGCGCCTCTGTCGTCGCACGGGTTCTGCCGCTCCCCGTCTGCTTTCAGCGACGGTGCCGTCCGGTCAGTGCCCTGGGGACCCATCTACTGGCTCGCCTCAGCCCCAGGTGTTACCGACGCTGCCTGCCATTTTGCCCCATGGCGACGCGCCGCCGCCTGTTCTCCCGCCGGCGACGCCCGCACCGATCGCTTCCCGTGACCTGTTGTCCTCCACCATGGACTTCTTGCCCGCTCCGGACCACATGGCGTCTTCGCCCGTCGGGTGCCCCGACCCTATGGAGGTCGACCCTTCGGCCCCTGTCTCTCTACGGGCGCATACACCGCATGTTGGCGTGCACCCTGGACTAGGTTTTCAGGCGTTTCCTAGCTCCCCTCGGACCGAATGGCAGGATGCGGGTGGCACAGCCTCGCCTGTTGTTAGGCTCCCCACCTCGTCGCATACGTCAACATGGGGTCCTCCCCACGGCAGGCGGAAGCCTTATAACACAACCGTACGCCGATTTGCGGGGAAGGAATGTGGTGTCACCTCCAGACACCACACTTGCTAGGTGGTAGCCTTTAAATCGGCCGCGGTCCGATAGTATACGTCGGACCCGCGTGTCAACACTATCAGTGATTGCAGACCGAGCGCCGCCACACGGCAGGTCTAGAGAGACGTCCTAGCACTCTCCCCAGTTGTACAGCCGACTTTGCTAGCGATGGTTCACTGACAAATTACGCTCTCATTTGCCGAGACGATAGTTAGCATAGCCTTCAGCTACGTCATTTGCTACGACCTAGCACGGCGCCATTATCATTTGCTATTTATCTTGTGATGCATGTACCGTCAGACCGATGTTCACCAATTATGGATTAAAGTTAAGTATTCCAGAAGCTGCGTACTTTATTTGCTACTCTCCATTACTTGTCCTGTTCCAGACTTCACGCCATCCAGCGTGAGCTTAAACGCGTGCCTCTCGGCATCCTCTCATTGTAGGTTGGCGCTCTGGCCAATCCACAACACAATTTAGCACCTGAAGCACATCTCATCTGGTCCAGTGTTCGCAAGATTGCCTATAATTCTGCGTCGAAGACTGGGAAGTCGCAAGTCAGTCGGGTCTTGAGGACAATATCAGAGAAAACCCAAAGGAGTCCCCCTGTTTCGACCTACCCCTTAAGACAACTGTAGAGATGCGGCGCTTACTTAAAATGTCCTTATATAGTGTATTAAAACATGCAGGAGTGCAGTCTCTCCTGTACTGCACCAAATCTAAACTTACTCTGGACCTCTGCAGTAACAGTTATAGCCCTGGATTTTGGGCTGTATGTGCTCCACACCAAGTAGCACCAGCACACGCTGCACCCAGAGTGCAAATGGTGTTGTTGCTCGTGCACGAGTGGAGAAAAGGAGGATGAGCAACACTATGGTAGGCAAGTGATGTCGGAGCTGTGAGGAACTAAAATCCCTGATGCACCGTGAGGAGCTGCCGCCATATGGTGAGTGGTGCTTCCAGAGTCTCAGCACAGAGGCTGGGTATGGCGCTGGTCCTGTAACTACCTGTGGTCAGCCTAATCTCCTTAGGGTAGATAGCATCTGGCAAGAAGGCCTCACTGACGCATAACCGTCCGTCCATACTTTAGCTGTGAAGGCACAAAAGCCCTACAAAACTTCAGCAGTACCTTCTGCGTTCTGGCTTTCAGGTCTCTCAGGTATGGTAACCACGACAGTTTGGAGTCAAACATGAGGCCCAGATAGCTCACTGAGTCTTTGAAATGAAGAATGTTGTCCCTCATATGCCAGTCAGGAAAGTTAATAATACGATAAGAAGGATTAAAATGAACACACACGTATTTATCTGCAGAAAACTGAATACCCGTTTTTCCAGTCCACTCCTGTAACCTCCGCTCTGTAAGCTGCAACAGACAGATCGCTGTTGCAACACTGGAGGAGGAGCAGGCACAGAACATCGTCCACAGATAAGGAACACTGTTCAGGACTCCTTAGCACAGACATGATACTATTTATGGCTATTGCGTAGAGGATAACACTTAAAACACTGCCCCGAGGAACACCATTCTCCTGATCAAAATGGTCCCACAGCGCGTCACCAACTTCGGACCTAAGAAAGTGCTTAGGCAGGAAGGAACATATGAAGATGGGGAAGTGGCCACGGAAGCAATTGCACAAGAATACGATGTGTCTAGTGTTATATGCCTTAATAATATCAGTGAATATATCATGACAGTGACCTTTACATAGGAAAGCCTGCTGAACAGCCTCCTCTAGCCGGGTCAGGTTGTCACTAGTGGAACAAAATCTTCGAAATCCACACTGAGAGCGGCTAAGGAGTTGCCTGGTCTCCAACAACCAGGCACGACGACGCTTAATCACACGATTCAGGGTCTTTCCTACATGGCTCGTTAAGTCAACACCCCGGCAACTACTGGAACATGTGCAGTCCTTTCTTGGTCTGAGGAGAGATATCACAGTTGTTTCGGCAGATGTCGAAGCATGCAGTACTGGGTTTAGTCATGATTCGGTGCAGTATCACAAGTCTCAGACAGTGCCAACTCTAACTCTCACGTGGTGAAAGTGCAGTTATAAGACTCAGAATTGTGGTATCTGAAGTCCAACTTGCACCTCTCCATAGTCGCTTGGTAGTGGCGGAAAGCCAGATCCTGGTGCTGCAAATACGCTACCATCAGCTGAGCGATACCTCAGGCGTTATTTGGAGGCATTACTGTTTCAACGTTTCCCGGAAAACCTACTGATACTTTCTGACACTGTTTTAGAGCAGCTGGATGATGGAGTCCAGAAACGATTGCCATGATCTTTTCTTGCTCTCCTCAATTACGCATCGAGTCTTGGCCCTCGCGACCCGAAAGGCTGTGTGACAGTCGACTGTTGGGTGGTGCTTAAACTGTCGAAGAACAGTACGACTGTCCCGGTTTCCTCAGTCACACTCAGGAAACCATTAAGGTACAGGTTGTCTCCTAAGATAACCTGAGAGCTTTGGGATGTACAAGGCAGCGTCATCATAGATCACTCCTGTAGTGTGGTCCACACATTCCTGGACACTGTTTTGGTGTTCAAACACAGCCAGCTGGCTGAACGGGATCCAGTTAGCCCTGCTGACCATCCATTTAGGTTGCTTCACCCAACAGGTGAATGCAGAGTGGGAAGTTATCACTGGAGTGAAGATCGTTAATGATTTCCCACTGAACAGAGTCCAACAGGGCTGGAGAAGGTCGATGACTGAGAATGATCAAATAGCAGCACAGAAGTGAGTGGGAGTATCAGTGTTGAAGATGCACAGCTCGTGAGATGTCATGAGGCTCTCCAAAACAAGACCCTGAGAAGAAGTAGAGGTCGAGCCCCAAAGGACATGATGTGTATTGGAGTCTCCCACCAGGAGAAATGGTCAGGAGAGTTGTTCTGTACGATCTGTAAGAGCCTCACAGGTCTGTTGCATCTTGCACGGTTAAATAGCGAGCAATAAATTTTCCTATGATACACATGAACTTGAACCGCAGCTGCTTGCAGACCAATAGCCAGGGGAAGAGCAGAGGAGTGGTGCATGTTACTAACAAACACAGTGAGATCTGCCTTGCCCTTTCCCCAGTAAGGTCAACCTTGCCATAGAGCAGGTAGCTCTGTACTACAGGGACACCAGCGGAATGGGCGTTCCTGTGCTAGGAGTTTCTCCATATGCATCCTGAACTAATTAATCTTCCGCTGTAGGATGGGAGCCATCTATCATGGGTGTAGCATGTTGATCCTCACTTTCTGCCAAGGAGGGGAGCTCGCAATGGATGGAGGCTCACTCTTGGGCCAAGATGTTTGCCTCAGTCTGACATCAAGGCCCATCACCTCTGAAGAAGTTCCGAAAGAGACGTAAGAGAAGATGACGTCGACATCTTCGGTCTGTACTTCCTGTCTCCGTCAGTGGGCGATTCTTCGCCTTCGAATTTAACTTTTTGATCTGAGGAGGTTTTGGAGACACAAGCGTGGAAGAGGTAGTGGTAGCGTTGGATGGTGTACAAGACTTGATGTTTGGATGGGCAGGGAGTTCCATAACATCAGCAACCACAGCCTTTTCTGAAGTAGGCTTCGAAGTAACTACAGCAGCACAAGTGGATTGACAAATTCAAGTACCATCACTGACACTAACAACCTCCATCTGTGTTGCAGCGTTGTTTTCCTGGACTGGCTGAGAATGGAAGAAAAGGGGATAGCAAACATAGGCAGCTGCATGGCCTTGTATGTATTTTTGGTTTCACCCTATGACATCCGGTTTTGTCGTTTTTATCTGCTGGATATTACGTTCTTCAAGGAAGACACTGCAGTCCCTACCCCAGACAGGGTGATACACAACCACCGCCACGCTGTACAGTGGTCGCTGAAGCATGCCCAGAGCTTATGGTGACGGGGGACTGGTGGTTCTTACCAGTCCCCACCTCAGGAACACAGGATCTCCATGTCGGTACCCAGGAAACGAATGCTGAGCTCCTGAGGGCAAAGTATTTGTCTCTAAAATGGGAGCTACATTGCACACCAGTCAATTACATCTTCGCATACAAAGGGACGCTTTCAACTGCAACGGAAACGATGTCGAAAACAAATCGAAAAACAAATGTAAGATTAGCAGTTCTTTCAAACTTTAGAAATTGTAATTACTTCAAGGCCACGATTAATTCTTCAGACCCCCGTTTTCCTTAACGCCAGTGAGTTTAGAAACCCGGTCCGGCCGGAGTGGCCGTGCGGTTCTAGGCGCTACAGTCTGGAGCCGGGCGACCGCTACGGTCGCAGGTTCGAATCCTACCTCGGGCGTGGATGTGTGTGATGTCCTTAGGTTAGTTAGGTTTAATTAGTTCTAAGTTCTAGGCAACTGATGACCTCGGAAGTCGCATAGTGCTCAGAGCCATTTGAACCATTTTGAGAAACCCGGACTGTGTTTTTTGTCAGAATTTGTCCGTTCTTCAAAGCGATTTTATTTTTAAAGGCATCTCTATCAAATCAGAAGTAAATAGTATCTCGCCTTTCAATGGCTTACTGTTGACAGTGAGTAGGTAAAGCCTCTAAAAATGAGAGGTGTGCAGTCGTTTATGGATATTGCAATTTTCGTTTCTGCACACCTTATTCCTTTAGCAGTTCGACAATACAGGCTTTTAAATTGGAAAATCGCTCCAGGCATGCCCCTTGACTTAACCAACGTACTTTTCAGTAACACATAAAGTCTCAATACTCTTTTTCAGTTTCATTGAAATATGTCGCAACTGACAATGGAATAATGCGTGTCAGTACCAAAATTTCCTGTGCCGGCCGAAGTGGCCGTGCGGTTAAAGGCGCTGCAGTCTGGAACCGCAAGACCGCTGCGGTCGCAGGTTCGAATCCTGCCTCGGGCATGGATGTTTGTGATGTCCTTAGATTAGTTAGGTATAACTCGTTCTAAGTTCTAGGGGACTAATGACCTCAGCAGTTGAGTCCCATAGTGCTCAGAGCCATTTGAACCAAAATTTCCTTCTCGTCCTCTGAGCCTGAAAAATTAGCACAAAATGCTTTTTTGATGTACGGAACAATGAAACTCGTCTGCTAACCATTGTAATTTTTCGCTATTTTAGTGTCAACTAAATCTTTAAATTCTTTCTGCATGCTGTTGTAAAGTCATTTCATAGAAATTTCGCAATATCCGTCGATTATGGGACAGCGTAATAGATACTGTGAGTATTCTCAACTCTCTCTGTGTCATTCCCATTCATTTTGAAAGCTTGTGACAATTGATTGCAATTTTCCCTCACTTTGTGCAAACAACCACTGGACCCCTGGACTTCAGTGCCTGTTCAACGCGCGCGGTCCGTTCACAACTGGTTTCTTACATCAGAATTACTTATTAGGACATCCTCCCTCTCTCCCTCTCCCCTCCCCACTGAACCAATGAGGATCTATCAACCCCACCCCTCCTCCTCCTCCCCATCATCATGGTTTATATCTGCGACACGTGAGTATGAGGAATTCACTCCGCAGCTCAGCAGTGTAGGGGCGGGTTGCAGTTGTGTCTGTTTATTAATAGCAAATTATGTTAAGTCATTTGCCTTGAGTCCTATTTGTTAATACTAATGTAACATAATATCGTTCAAGACGACAGCAGGGACCACACCCAGGGGGAAATGTAAGAACTCTCATTCCTCTGTGTTGTTCCATATTTTTCTTATTTTCCTCAATTTTACATATTTTTCATCCATTTTCGTATTTCTTCAGGATTTTCCAAAATTTTACGTATTTGGTCCAGTTTCCAACGTCGCATCGGTGTCATGATTCTCTCAGGCAGTCACAGTGCAGAAATTGCCTGAATTAGTTAACACTGCTATAGAAGCACATGTTGTCAACTCCATTTTTTATACGTGGGACACTGGCGCTGAGTAAGATAGGGAGAGGTTGTAGGATAAATATGTTCGTTAATAACAAATTACTTTAAGCCAAACCACTCGAGAACTGTTTCTTACAAAACAATTTAATACCATATCATTGTAAACACTAGTATAGGCTAGAACCAGGTGGGTGTATACGACTTTTCCATATTTTACGCTTTTCACCCCGTTACGCAAGTTCCGCCTGAACATCACATCAATGCAGCATATATAGCACCTCGTTGCATCTTGACATCACATTAACATAAAGATGTCATGTCACAGAATCACATCGCGTTGCAGTGTCAAGCCAGCCACAGGTTGCATCATGTCGATGTTATGATGCTCTCAGATAATCACAATGCAGCACCGACCCCACACTATCATTGCTAAGCCACCTCATCATTACTAGAATGCGTGTGTGACGTGATACTGTATATTTTAGAAATAAACACATTTGTAGAAATAATGATATCCCATCACATAACTGATGTCATAACAAGTACTACCAACTATTAACCAAACATATTGTATGTATAAGAAATACCGCACTGCAATAGATAAACCACCACTGCCTTTCTATACTGTATAATGCCATAATAAAATTCTGATGCTTCCAGCCAAAGATACCGTAGGTGTAGCACAGTCCTACAAAATACGCACCTAGAGGTGGAGTTTAAGCGCCAAGCACTCCCTCCTATACCATCCCATCCACGCTTTCTCTCTGGGCCACCTATGCCAAGCAGTCATAACTCAGAGACTCGTACGTGCTTACCAGAGGAAATGTGTGGACACCTCCGCAGAAAATCTTTGCTAGGAGTTTAAGCGCCAAGCACTTCCCTCTCCTCCACCATTTATCTCTGGACCCTCCTCTCCCAACCGTCACCCATCTAACACTGGCGTCAGTGGACCCATTTTCATCCAGACTGCACTCTGAAGTGGAATGAGGGCACATAGTAATAATAATAATATCTAAATCAAATACATCCTTTAATATTATTAGTATATACGACGTTACTACAAGTCTCGCATATTAAGTGCGCGAAAATCCGAGTATGGTCATCGCTATTAATGTAATTGCGACTGTTCCGTAGAATACCAAAGATACAGGCGCTGGATAGCTAGCACATTGCAGTATGTGGCGATACTATAAGACTCGTAAATATTAGGTTGGTACATAAGATCGTAGTGTTTTCCCGTAAGTTTACAACAGATACACCTAACAGAGAATTTAGTCATCAGTAATAGATTATCCTTCACTATTTACAACAGTCTATCAACGCTGGGGAAACTTTTCGATTCTGTGAATGAAGAACTCATGCGGTTTTGAAGCACAGAGCTTGTCGTGTCATGTTCGGAGCCCATTTTCCCCAGGAAAGGAAGTTCCTTGAAGGATGGCCGATCGAGAGAGAAAAAGGTGAAAATCTGAAGGCGCAGGGATCAGGTGAATAAGGTGGGTGTGCAATAACGTCCCGCCGGCCGGTGTGGCCGAGCAGTTCTAGGCGCGTCAGTCTGGAACCGCGCGCCCGCTACGGTCGCAGGTTCGAATCCTGCCTCGGGCATGGATGTGTGTGATGTCCTTAGGTTAATTAGATTTAAGTAGTTCTAAGTTCTAGGGGACTGATGACCTCAGGTGTTAAGTCCCATAGTGCTCAGAGCTATTTGAACCATTTGAATAACGTCCCAACCCAACTCTTCTACAGTGTTTTTTGTCATTCTAGCAGAGGGCCATATAGCGGAGTGGCGTCACTTCACGCAGTCCGCATGGTCGTTGATCTCGGACTGAGTACGCAAGACGCCTGAGTTGTTGATAATAAATATGAACTGTGGTGGTTATACCTCGAAGCAATTCGTAGTACGCCGTTGCATGCGAATGTCGCACTGCGGTGCAATGATCACAGTTCATCACATATGCAGGGTCTCGAGAACACTGACGTGGATGATTGTGAATTAATGCATTTCAACCATCTTCATCAAAACCTAAATATCTACCTAAACGTGGAGAGTCAGTAATGTCAAAACAGTCCTCCTTAAAACGAGAAAACCACTTTCTTGGCGTGTAACCCCACACACAGCGCAAATTTTTCTGGTTGCCGCCGATGCTGCCAAGCCTCTGTTGAATTCAGACAAAAGAATGTGTCAGAAATTTTCTGATTTCGCAACTTGGCACTCCACTTTAAGCGTCCACAGATCGACTCGCTATCTCCAAACAACAGAACGACAACATATAAAGTAGCAACAGTGAATCACAAGTGAAAAATGAAAACTGGAATACGAAAATGCAAAACTAAAACGCTACGAATTTATGCACCAACACAATACAATCCTGCAGGAAAACTCGCTGGACCAGATCCACCACGGCTCATGGATAGAATATAAAGACTGTCGCAATATTAGCGTACGAAGTGACTATGACACTCGTGAACAGGTGCAGGAATAATCTGAAGTATATACGCCCTCAACACACACAAATGACACTGAGCATTGGCTCCAGCGCAACATAAATAAACTTTTCCAACATACAAAATCAAAGGCACACAGAGGTCATGACCTTGAAGATCTAGCACCACCTGTCGATAAGCATATTTTTCAAGGACCAATAACCTATCAACGACGTGATTCAAATTGCGAATGAGACACAAACAATGACTGCTGGAAAAACGAACTGTATACACCTGATAACACTATAATCGCAGCCACATTTATAACAAGATGTGTGCGTCTCTACATCTACATCTACATCCATACTCAGCAAGCCACCTGACGGTGTGTAACGGATGGTACTTTGAGTACCTCTATCGGTTCTCCCTTGTATTCCAGTCTCGTATTGTTCGTGGAAAGAAAGATTGTCGGTATGCCTCTGCGTGGACTCTAATCTCTCTGATTTTATCATCATGGTCTCTTTGCGAGACATACGTAGGAGGGAGCAATATACTGCTTAACTCCTCGGTGAAGGTATGTTCTCGAAACTTCGACAAAAGCCCGTACCGAGCTACTGAGCGTCTCTCCTGCAGAGTCCTCCACTGGAGCTTATCTATCATCTCCGTAACGCTTTCGCGATTACTAATCGATCCCGTAACGAAGCGCGCTGTTCTCCGTTGGATCTTCTCTATCTCTTCTATCAACCCTATCTGGTACGGATCCCACATTGGTGAGCAATATTCAAGCAATGGGCAAACACGTATACTGTAACCTACTTCCTTTGTCTTCGGATTGCATTTTCTTAGGATTCTTCCAACGAATCTCAGTCTGGCATCTGCTTTACCGACGATCAACTTTATATAATCATTCCATTTTAAATCACTCCTAATGCTTACTCCCAGATAATTTATGGAATTAACTGCTTCCAGTTGCTGACCTGCTATATTGTAGCTAAATGATAAGGGATCTTCCTTTCTATGTATTCGCAGCACATTACATTGAGATTGAATTGCCATTCCCTGCACCATGCGTCAATTCGTTGCAGATCCTACTGCATTTCAGTACAATTTTCCATTGTTACAACCTCTCGATATACCACAGCATCATCCGCAAAAAGCCTCAGTGAACTTCCGATGTCATCCACAAGGTCATTTATGTATATTGTGAATAGCAACGGTCCTACGACACTCCCCTGCGGCACACCTGAAATCACTCTTACTTCGGAAGAGTTCTCCCCATTGAGAATGACATGCTGCGTTCTGTTATCTAGGAATTCTTCTATCCAATCACACAATTGGTCTGATAGCCCATATGCTCTTACTTTGTTCATTAAACGACTGTGGGGAACTGTATCGAACGCCTTGCGGAAGTCAAGAAACACAGCATCTACCTGGGAACCCGTGTCTATGGCCCTCTGAGTCTCGTGGACGAATAGCGCTAGCTGGGTTTCACAAGATCGTCTTTTTCGAAACCCATGCTGATTCCTACAGAGTAGATTTCTAGTCTCCAGAAAAGTCATTATACTCGAACATAATACATGTTCCAAAATTCTACAACTGATCGACGTTAGAGATATAGATCTATAGTTCTGCACATCTGTTCGACGTCCCTTCTTGAAAACGGGGATGACCTGTGTCCTTTTCCAATCCTTTGGATCGCTACGCTCTTCTAGAGACCTGCGGTACACCGCTGCAAGAAGGGGGGCAAGTTCCTTCGCGTACTCTGTGTAAAATCGAACTGGTATCCCATTAGGTCCAGCGGCCTTTCCTCTTTTGAGCGATTTGTTTTTAAATCCCCCTGTCATCTGTTTCGATACCTATCAATTTGTCATCTGTGCGACAATCTAGAGAAGGAACTACAGTGCAGTCTTCATCTGTGAAACAGCTTTGGAAAAAGACATTTAGTATTTCGGCCTTTAGTCTAGTCATCCCCTGTTTCAGTACCATTTTGGTCACAGAGTGTCTGGACATTTTGTTTTGATCCGCCTACCGCTTTCACATAAGACCAAAATTTCTTAGGATTTTCTGCCAAGTCAGTACATAGAACTTTACTTTCGACGCTATCGACCGAGGGCCGTGGACGGTGATTCCTGCGGAAGCCAGACAGAATACAAGCCGTCGGCGACGTGTAGTACAGCCGCTGCTGGTCCCAGGACAAGAGCCATGTCGTTGGCTTCGCGTGTTGTTGTGGTCCTCAGTCCTGAGAGTGGTTTGATGCAGCTCTCCATGCTACTCTATCCTGTGCAAGCTTCTTCATCTCCCAATACCTACTGCAGCCTACATCCTTCTGAATCTCCTTAGTGTATTCATCTCTTGGTCTCCCTCTACGATTTTTACCCTCCACGCTGCCCTCCAATACTAAATTGGTGATCCCTTGATGCCTCAGAACATGTCCTACCAACCGATCCCTTCTTCTAGTCAAGTTGTGCCACAAACTTCTCTTCTCCCCAATCCTATTCAATACTTCCTCATTAGTTATGTGATCTACCCAACTATTCTTCAGCATTCTTCTGTAGCACCACATTTCGAAAGCTTCTATTCTCTTCTTGTCCAAACTATTTATCGTCCATGTTTCACGTCCGTACATGGCTACACTCCATACAAATACTTTCAGAAAAGACTTCCTGACACTTAAATCTATACTCGATGTTAACAAATTTCTCTTCTTCAGAAACGCTTTCCTTGCCAATGCCAGTCTACATTTTATATCCTCTCTACTTCGACCATCATCAGTTATTTTGCTCCCCAAATAGCAAAACTCCTTTACTACTTTAGGTGTCTCATTTCCTAATCTAATTCCCTCAGCATCACTCGACTTAATTCGACTACATTCCATTATCCTCGTTTTGCTTTTGTTCGCTTCGCGTAACCACGGGAAAATCATCAAACGCAAAGTGATGGACGTTGGGGACCACTGGCCTGTGTCCGTCCAGTTAACAACCAAAATCTTCCTGCTCCCACCTGCGGCTGGGGCGTCCAGAAAGCTGAGGCTCCAAAGCTGCCATGAAGAACCGATGCCCACGCGTTAACGATGGCGCGTGTAATCGCCAGAAGCAATGTGTCACCTGTCGAGATGCGAAGCAGCCAGAGGAACCTGGGCGAATAAAAACGTTCTAATATTAATTTTAATACACACGTCTCTTGTTAACAACAAATGCATTATTTAGTAGCAAAAACACACCCTACTTGTACTGGTTACAATAATGTCATCAGGTGTGTAGTGTTGGACGTTAAGGTTTTGCCACGATTCCACATATCGCTAGAGCTCCGACCACATCCCGTCTACAGTACTGCCATCGGTAACGAACCGCAAATCAGGTGATATCGGACGCAAGTTCCTTGTCTCATACTTCTAAGAAAAGAGTAGGTTGTAGAGAGAATATTACTACATCTTTTTATCGCTATGTTCTAAGATGGTAAATGCGGCATCTCGTTCGGGAAAAAGATGTGCGTAATCCTTGGTTGTAATGCATTCTTCTTCTTGGACTCTGCTGGATAATTTGATTAGGGATCATATGTCAAAGATAGGATGCACAATAATTATATTCCACATCTGTTAAGCCATACTGGTATGGTCTCAGACCGACGAGAAAATCCCATAATGTGATTTTATTAGCTAGTTCACCGCACTTCCTAACAGTGAATCCTTTGTCACCGTAATACACAAATTACTAACTAGACGACTTTCTCCAAAAACAAATAAAAAATATTTATACTCCTAGACTGTGCACCAGTAGCTCAACCAATACATTAGCATTCCGTAATCTCAGATCGGATTGCCCTCTTTTCTCGAAAAATACTCCTGAGGAGCGACATGTGTCCAGCGTACATTTCGTCATTTCGAGCGAGATAAGAGAAATTAGGGATCTATAGACGTCTTCCATATTGTACATGTGTGTCTTGAGAAGAGAGACGCCATGTACGCACGGTCCTCTTCTACGCAGAAAGCGATCCACTGCTCGGATAAACAAAACAAAACAAAAAGAATCTGTGTCAAATTTTTGTTAGGAATTATACTATGTAAGCACTGGACCGTCAATGTGGTTCAAATGGCTCTGAGCACTATGGGACTCAACTGCTGTGGTTATCAGTCCCCTAGAACTTAGAACTAGTTAAACCTAACTAACCTAAGGACATCACACACATCCATGCCCGAGGTAGGATTCGAACCTGCGACCGTAGCAGTCGCACGGTTCCGGACTGCGCGCCTAGAACCGCGAGGACCGTCAATAAAATAGGCTTCTATGGAAGTATTTCTTAAGATAGCTTTAGCCCAGATCCATTAAACCAAACTCGGAATTGTCTCATAATTTTGACCAATCTCGTAATTTGTTGTAAGATACCACTAAAGTCCTAAATCTGTTATCTATGTGATAAATAGTTATAGATTTGAGAGCTTATCGTAGGTATTTATTTATAACACCATAGTGACTTCAGTACAGTGTTGTGGAAGTGCGACACCTCTAGAAAGTCTAACGGCCACAGTTAGGACAGCATAAGAGCGCCAGTTTCTCAGTCTTGATTCTTAGGAAGTAACGTGGCCAGACGGGGTAATTTCAGTTATCCGGTGGAGTACCTCTGAATTTCGTTGGCTAGTAAACAGATACCAGCATTGGTGTCTTTTGAGTATCGATTTCCTCGTTAACTATACTCAAACACCAAAGAATCTCGTATAGGCATGCGCGTTCAAATACATAGATACATGAACGGGCAGAATACGGCGCTCCGGTCGGCAACGCCTATATAACACAAGTGACTGGGGCGGTTGTTAGTTCGATTAACGCTGCTACAGTGGCAGGTTATCAAGATTTAAGAGTGTTTGAACGTGGCGTTACAGTCGGCGCACGAGCGACTGGACACAGCATCTCCGAGGTAGCGATGAAGTGAGGAGTTTCCCAGATGACCATTTCACGAGTGTAGCGTCAGTGTCAGAAAACCAGTAAACATCAAATCTCCGACATCGCTGCGGCCGGAAAAACATCCTCCAAGAACGGGACCAACGACAGCTGAAGATAATCGTCCAACGTGACAGACAGCTGCTGGACCATGAACAAGTGTCAACGTGCGAACCACTCAACGAAACATCATCGATATAGGCTTTCGGGGCCGAAGGCCCACTCATGTACCCGTGATAACTGCACGACAGAAAGCTTTATACTTCGCCTAGGCCCATCAACACCGACATTAGAAAAAAAAATGTTCAAATGTGTGTGACATCTTATGGGACTTAACAGTCCCTAAGCTTACACACTACCTAACCTAAATTATCCTAAGGACAAACACAAACACCCATGCCCGAGGGAGGACTCGAACCTCCATGACTGCAGCGCCCTATACCGCTCGGCTAATCCCGCGTGGCCGACATTGGACTGTTGACTGGACACAAGTTGCCTGGTCCGACGAGTCTCGTTTTAAATTGTATCGAGCAGATGGACATGTACGGATTTGGGGACGACCTCATGTTCACGGATCCTGCATATCAGCAGGGGACTGTTCAAGCTGGTGAAGGCTCTGTAATGGTGTGGGACGTGTGCCGTTGGAGTAATATGGGACCCCTGATACATCTAGATACGCCTCCGAAGGTGGAACGACCGCAAGCATTCTGTCTGATCACCTGCATCCCTTCATGTCCATTGTGCATTCCGACGGACTTGGGCAATTCCAGTAGGACAATGCGATACCCCAGACGTCCAGAATTGGTACAGAAGGCTCCAGCAACACACTTCTCAGTTTAAACACTTACGCTGGCCACCAAACTCCCCAGACATGAACATTATTGAGCATATCTGAGTTGCCTTGCAACGTGCTTTTCAGAAGAGATGTCCACCCCGTCGTACTCTTACCGATTTAGGGACAGCCCTGCAGGATTCATGGTCTCAATTCCCTCCAGCATTACTCCAGACATTAGTCGATTCCAAGCCACGTCTTGTTGCGGCTCTTCTACGTGCTCGCGGGGCAGGTGTAGCAGTTTCTTTGGCTCTTCAGTGTGTAAACATACAGCGAATAGTTTTATAAACCTTTACAGGTTCTGACTGTCTTTTTAACTATACTATCGAGGTGTTACGTCCTGCCATTACCAAACAATCCATTAAGACAGCAGTCTTCCACAACATGTAACATGCAGCTAAAAATAAAAACTAATGTATTCCATTTTAGGAGTCATAACAGAATAACGACTTCATGATGAACACAATCTAATCTAGTAGTACTTTCCCATTAGAAAAGCTGTAGAACGATCTTCGCTATACATATAAGAATACGCTCAGTGTCTTACAAGAAATGGTACGGGATAGTCATAAGGATTTCTAAACTCTGTAGACAGGCCTAAAAAATCGCAGAATAAATCGAAGTAACATTCACAGTCCAGAGGTCTTTGTCCAAAATGAAACATCGAAACAACATTTTTTTAAATATCTTTACGCCATTTAACTGTTCATTGTTCATTTATTTTTCACAATCTTGATTTAGGCTTTATAGCCATCCTCAGTGCATGTTGAAACGTTAAAATATATTTGACCTGCCTGTGACATGTCACGTCAAAGAAACACATTTCTGGTCTTATAGACCAGTTGTCGTATTACAGCATATGAGTACATATCAAAGATACATAATGTGGCTGACATTGTGTACAATGAAAAACCACTAACACACAGTATGGCATGTTTAAGTGAGAAAACTAGCCTATAAGACCAGTCATTTTACAAGACTATGTTCCCCCACGAAGGATAGGTTACCGAAACATTAGTCTTTCTAGAATACTGCAGAAGAAAAACTGCCTTGTGTTTCTTGCATCACGTAAGAAATCACATCGATGACAGGTTTTAGAACCATCACAATTTAGTTAAATCCCTTCAGATCATGACTGCGAAGAAATGTGTAAAGTGCAGTACCGAAGATACACTGGGGTCCGTCAAATTTCCTCGCAAAACGTTACCAAAACTTTCGTCTGCAGCTGCAGAAGTTCCCGTTTGAAAACAAAAATGCTTTAATGAAGAACCAATTAGAAGACCAGAGAACGCTTTGTCGGCTTTAGAGACATGCGTTTCAAAAGTTTTTTCTTCCAATTCTAATCACTTTTCCAGTCTCATCAGGAGCGACGGAGATAACGTTTTCGACTTTAAAACGTTTAAACCCTGACCTAAGGAACAGGAAAAATCGTAGAGGACTGAGTGAACTTGCCCTCCTTTCCGTGCATCGGAGTCTTCCAGTTGATCCAGAGGCAGTAGTAAATCACTTTGCAAACTGCCACAACCGACAAACACTTGCTAAAGGTAAGTGCTGGCAGCTATTCCGTGCCTCACTGTTTCTGTAAATCGATAAATTTTTGGGCTGGAAGCCTGTGGTGAAAGGCATAGGCGGTACTGTGACCGAACACCCACTACGACCTAAAAAAATCGTGAATACGTTCATGTTAACTTGAGGACATGTGTTCATTTAGCTTCACTCTGCATGAGAAAGAAAATTTTCTAGAACAGCTGGCGGTTTAAAATTTGAATACAGCTTCTCAGATTAGAAGAGAAATTCGGCAGCTACTCAAAGCTGTTTGTAAGTCTTCCATAAACAGGAACCATTAAGATGACACACCAGCGCTTCAACCAAATAAAATGAGAGAGTACTTACTGATCACGAAACTCTTAACAAATCGATCGTTTCTCCCTCGTGGAAGCCCTAAATAATATCCCACTCTGCCGGCCGGTGTGGCCGTGCGGTTCTAGGCGCTACAGTCTGGAACCGCGTGACCGCTACGGTCGCAGGTTCGAATCCTGCCTCGGGCACGGATGTGTGTGATGTCCTTAGGTTAGTTAGGTTTAAGTAGTTCCAAGTTCTAGGGGACTGATGACCACAGCAGTTAAGTCCCATAGTGCTCAGAGCCATTTGAACCAATATCCCACTCTAAATAACCACTGTTAAGTAACAACGAAAACTGATGAATATTAAATCGGCACCTTTATTAAGAGCGGTCAATTTCATCTGACTGTGTCGTAGTTCAGGACCGGTGTAGCAATACAGAATGGGATATGAAAAAGCCTTTTATACGAATCACACATTATGGCATGCTCAATTAGCAAAAATTTCTCACAGGGGTAGAAAAATATTATCGAAGAACTTCTCACGTGGCTGTTCATATGTAAAGCATCTTAGTGGCGCCAAAATTACTGTCTAGTCACTAATGGACGAGACAGGGACTGAAACTGAGGGTAGCAAAGCAAAAGCAGAATGCCGGTCTCCGTTTCGTAATGTTCCTTTTCAAATGGAGTTACAGGGCTATTGCCCCACTGTCATTCTCGTACCACTGAAAAAAATGAGTGGTGACAATATGAGCGTCAGTAGTGTAGAGGACCGTCTGAAAGCGCGTAAACTGAACGAGGCTACAGTGTCCCATCGAAACTCTACGAAATTCTATAGCAAATATGTGGCTGAATTAGTGCCTCTCTTAACCACAACCCACCGCAGATACCTCGAACAAAAAACTGTGCCCAGTAGAATGCACTGGTAACATCCATGTATAAAAAGGGTAGCGGATGCGATCTACAAAACTGTTGTCTAATCCTCTGGATGTCCAATTGTTGTAGTATGTCAGGACATGTTCACTAACATCCCTAATCGTATTACAATTCCATGGATTTTGAGCCGTTCTCTGCCTGGGTGATTTACCCCTGCTCAGTCATTCACCTGGTTTCACTCAGCTGTAATACATAAAGAGAGAATATTGTAACGTACGAAACACTCTCATTCCAAAATCTAAACAAGCAAGTAACATGTGCCATCTGTTATTGAAGAACTTTTCACACGGCTGGTCATATGTAAAGCATCTTAGTGGCACTGTAATATTGTTTCTTCTACCTACAAGACATCTGAAAATTACGCTTTTCAGGTCGAATTTACATAAATGCGTGAGAAACTGTCTTCACTATATCAGCTGTATAAAAAAATAAGCGAGTTTCATAAGAAAATATACAGAATTACGTGAGAATCAGAGTCATGAAAGATCATGTCGCTCTTTCCACAAGGATCCATGGAGATACAATTTATATTTACTAATACACACATGGCACTACACACAGACACCAGTGGTCTCTGGACTGGCCGAAGCATCGAGGTGCATCGGAGTTGCAGCAGAGTGCTGGTCGCCCTTCACTCAGTGCTTGATGTCAGAGCAGCAGCGGATGGCTCTGGTCCCCCATCCGGTCCACGGCAGCATCAATAAAGCAACTGGGCTGTTGGCAACATCTCGGCCTGGCAGCAAGTGGCAGTCTGGCAAGCTGTCGGGAGTGAGGGACATGAGATCTGGTGGGAAGGAACGAGACACTGGTGTGGATGCACGGCGCCCAGCGTCTCCATCTCAGCCACTGATGACCTCTGCCCCTATCGTGTCTCTTGTTCCACTGGCTGAAAGGGTGCAGTCTTCCCTTGGATTAGGTGGTGGGGCAGCGTTACATTTCAAATGCAACCCATCTCCTAGTGATGATTTCCTCTCTTTCACTGTGCCAGTGGGCAGCCTGTGCTGTCTCCACAGTTGCCGGTGCCTGCCTGTGTCTTGCGTGACTGGAGGAGCAACTCGTCTGGATCGTGGCCACCAGCTTCTGCACACCATCTGTGGAAGTGTATGCCCGCCTGGGAGAAGCGTCTGGGCCTGGTTGTGGTGCTGGCTCTATTGGTGTCCTTTGAGGGCACGGCGTGAAATCAGGGATGTGCCTCCAGTCTCATTCACCAAAATGTTTGGTGGGTGGTTGCTGTTGCCTGTCATTTACTCAACGTGAGACCGTCCTGCAGACAATCGAGGAAGTAACGTGATATCAGTGGTAGCCCCGCTACCCAGGGTAGGCTGGTTTATAGCAGCCATGGTGCGTGTTGCAGCTCCTCCTCCGCTTTCATTTTCATTGGGATGTTAATGTGGCAGGCAGACCTGCAGGTGTCCTGGCATTCATTCAGCGCTGATGACCGGCACTTCATTTGACAGGCTTCTGGGCTAGCCGCCGCAGGCGTTCTCCTTCAAGCTTCCGTGTGGTCATTGTCGCTAGTCATAGGGTGTTGGCTCGCAATGTCCCACAAGATCCATCGATAGTAGGTTTGACATCTCCCAAAATGTGCAGTTCTTGTAGTATGTTTCAGTGCCAAGCTTTTACATCGATCTTAATAAATAGTTTCTTATGAACAGAACAACAACCCAAAAATAAGTTCTTTGAATAAATACAGTATGAGCGCATATATAATTACTGGAGTAATCCTAATAAAAATCAATAGAAGAAAAATGTGTTATTGTATTGACTAAACATAACATCGTTAACAGTTACAATTGCCTTAGAAATATGGTGTGACATACCTGTGGTCTGTGTTTGAGAGTTGTGTTGGTACCATTTCCTGTCATGCATATCCGTATGATATGCTGGCCCTGCATTCACACTTCACACAACACATAGTATTAACTTATTTTCTTTACCAAACACCTGTCAACTTTAACTCCTTTCTACTCTTAGAGTGCGTTACGTATGCTACTCATGTTCTTAGTACTTCTGGTGGCGTTGTCACCCAATGGCGAAGTGGCCTGAAACATACTCCCATTCGTCTGCACAGATGCTCTGTCTCATGACAACCACTCCTGCATTTTAACATCTGAAACTTACAAATGTGATTAGTTCCCACTTACTTGTTGCTTTACAATTCACAAAAATTCCTCCAATTTCCTCTTGTTGGATCGGCACTGGAATAAAATACAGGAAGGTAAATTCTTTCTCCAATACAGACTGAGTCTCATCCTCACCAGCTGTCCCCTTCTTACTGCTGCCCTGTATTTCCTGACCCTGAGGTACGCTACACCACTGCGACTCGCACTGTACGTACTCATCCTCATAATATATTTTACTTACGACACTCTAGTCGCACCAGAAAAATACGAAGACCTCTTGAAAGGCTTCATAGCGTGACTGGCGATGTCCCAGAATCGCAGTAGACTTAGCGTCTCCATGCACCTGATGTGTGGGCAGCTACTACCACTCATAACACACCCGAAAACAGAGCCAAACATGTGCTGTGGCGTGGCTGCAGTCTTGTCGTCACTAAACAGCAGAAAGGAAGGTAATCTCACTTTTTGGGCAGTGCTCTCAAAGGCCATTGTGATACTGTGGAAGACTTCACTACGAGAATTATACAGCTGAAATAGATGCTCATATTGCGATCGTTTCTTACCATTTCTATACTCCTTGGAGTATGATAAAGATAACGTCAGTGCGGTGCAAAGACATAATGGCCATTTCTCACAAGGGGAAAATGCAGGCTGGACCCTGAACTTACTTCAGTCAACATGCAGGTGCTCTCACGCCACAGAGTAGGTGTGTTAATTCGAAGAGCTGACACTTATGACGAATCTCTATTCAGTCCTGACTTTGATTTTCAAGCAGTTACTGAAGGCATTGATACGATGGTGTATCAACTACGCTACTCACTTGACCACGTTCCTTAAGGAGTCGTACCCCTACCTAATAAATGTCAGTTACCAATACGTCAGTTACAGGAATTCAATAAACGGATGATGTAGACTACGCTACACAATATCCACCTAGAATTATATAATCCGTTAAAGTTTTATGTACAAACGGATTCTAACCTACATGAACTACTTTAGTCACCTGTTCTGCAAATGTTGCGACTTTATATTCTAGCATGTTGATGTTGCTCGTTCTGATAGTTCCTGTGGCCTTGTCTAGAGCTGTGACCGCAGTAGCCGAGCGTCAGTTTCTATTCAGACTTCTGATACGTTTCCCCTGCGGCGGGTTGGGTGGTCTAATCTGGACATGATGATCGTCTTGGTTTTCTTTCTGACACTGACTGTTGTTCTCCCAGTTGTTTCTTAGCTGCTGTGGTTCCCAGTGTTATAATTGCCACGTCTACCTCAGTTCTTCCACAGTGGCTGGTTACTCCATCTACAGATCGAGTTGTTGTTTTCCTGTGATCGATTATCCCCCCATTTAGTCCGTCGTCGTTCCTTTCTGACGAGCCTTGCCAACTGCGATCAGCCGGCCGCGGTGGCCGAGCGGTTCTAGGCGCTGCCGTCCGGAACCGCGGGCCTGCTACGCTCGCAGGTTCGACTCCTGCCTCGGGCATGGATGTGTGTGACGTCCTTAGGTTAGTTAGGTTTAAGTAGTTCTAAGTTCTAGGGGACTGATGACCTCAGAAGTTAAGTCCCATAGTGCTCAGAGCCATTTAAGCATAGTATACTTCGCGAAGCGCGCTCTTGAATGATTCAAGAGAATCTTTGCACATTCCGACAAGGAGCTGTTGGTAGTGCAGAGGTAACTGGACGTAACAGTGTCTCGTAATTTTCTTGAGAGTGTACGGCTGGTCCAAAAACCGATTCTTCTCAACTAACGACTCAGAGAACTCACCGGACTACCGTATCCTGACGCTTTTAGGCCTTTGCCCAGCATAATTTCCTGCTTGATTCCTGCGATACCTCTCACTGCACATATGTTCCGCAAACCCCCTTCTAAAAATCCGCAGATAAATTCAGATTGAATTTCAGTGGCCACGATCCTGGTAGCACTTTATCTTACTGAAATATCCAACTGTTTGAGTATTGGGACACTACTGGTCTCACCCTAAAGTACCATTATCCAAGATGGCGGCGATGACGTCATGCAAGATGGCGGCGATGACTTCAGCTGATGACGCAAGTACCGTTATCCAAAGTGGCGGATTTTGGCGAGAAGTTTGAATTTTGTTTGCATTTTGGCGGGAAAGTGTCACCCCCTCTCGTCCAGGACAATGGCGCCAAGTTCAAATTCCAGTATGATAAAGGCGGGAAAAAGTACTTCTCTTTATTATTTAACCAATTTCAAGCAGATGTGCTTGCCATGAGATCTGGATTCAAACTGACTTAGTAACGGCACCAGAGGGCGCTACCGTGAAGTCATTCAAGATGGCTGCACCTGGTGCACCTGCCACGTGGTGTTGGTCTAGTTCATATCATTGACACCAGAGGGCTCTGTCATGATGTTAGCTGATGACGCATGTACCATTATTCAAGATGGCTGCACCCAGTGTATCCACCATGAGGATGTAGCTCTAGTTCCTATAGCCGCCACCAGATGACTATCATGACGTCAGCTGATGACGTTCTGTGGTGGGGGAAATGGTGTGAACCAATAGCAGCCCTTAATCGAGTCATGAGTTCGACTTCTACCAATAGGATTCAAGTATCCGGTGACGTCATTGTAGGAAATATAGGTTAAGCTCAGTGGGGTCTCAGTCTTGGTCAGTCAGCGGGAGAAGAAGAAGAACAAGAACCATGATGCGCCAGCAGCCGTCGAACTCCCGTGCAGTCACGCAGAACAGGATCAAACGGAAAAGTAATTATCATACTTCCCATTATTCTATCTCGCTTCTTATATTATTCTTCACGGATTTCACGTATTGGATCATTCCTCGTCTTTGTTCAACAGAGTCCAGCGCCACCATGCCTAGCTCCACAGACGCGCCCGGACCTGCATCAGCCTTGACAGCCATCTCACCGAGACCTACAGCAACGACACCCGTCACGTCTCACCCAGTAGCGGCCACGTGGGATCCTGTATCCCACATAGCCCACATGTTGGAGCAGGACAAGGAGTTGCTCATCTCTGTCCCACTCAGCAACTCGTGTGATGAAGACGCTCGACCTGCACACGACACATCGAATGCTGCCGCTGGCGGTGTTAAACAGCAACTAGAAGGAGGTCAGTACTTGTCGCCGACATATGTTCCTTCTCAGTCGAACATTCCTGTGATAGTGCACGCGCAAACTTTAGATACTGTCGATAAAAAGAACACGTCGAGTGCAGCCACGCTTTTCGCCACCACATACCCCCAGTGAGTCCAAACGTGTGAACATTGCTATAGAAGTGCACCACGTCTGGGGGATCCAAACTATAATGGAGATTGAAAATGTGTCAAAATGTGTTAAAGTGCAAATTTCCGAGTTCGACTGGGATGAGATGTGCTGTGCAGAGCGCTACATCAACCAGCAAATGACCACCGAATATCATCCATCTCACATTCGTCTTACTGATGCTACACTTTCTACTACTACGGTATATGATGACTGCGCCTTATGCGTGAAATCAGGTGTCAACTGCGTCTATGTGAGACATCCGTCAGTTATGAAGTTATTCAATCTAGGCTCTGCCATACGGTTTGCGCTGGAGAGACTGAACCGTTGGTTGCCTAGCATAGAGGCGGCGTACATATCTTGTAAACTCCCTACGTGTGAATATTATACATATTGACGATTTTGAGAAGCACCGTCGTACGCATATGACCGTTAAAGCTAAAGACTTCCATTTGAAATGCGTGAGTCACCTGCCGGCCGCTGGTGGCCGAGCGGTTCTGGCGCTACAGTCTGGAACCGCGCGACCGCTACGGTCGCAGGTTCGAATCCTGCCTCGGGCATGGATGTGTGTGTTGTCCTTAGGTTAGTTAGGTTTAAGTAGTTCTAAGTTCTAGGGGACTTATGACCTCAGCAGTTGAGTCCCATAGTGGTCAGAGCCATTTTGAGTCACCTATTGGAGTGCGTGAGATATGTGCCGAATTTGTTGCCAACCAAAAAGAATTATTTGGTAGATATTGTACAGGTGCTAAGAAGAATCGTACAGATTATGCTGATACCCCAGAAATACTACATCCAATGTACGATTTCTAAATAAATAATATATCTCTAAATTCAACTCGTGTTTGTGTTTTATTTCATACCACTTTCCCATTGTAATAAAATTATTACAATAATTTTTTTCCATGCTATACCAGTTACTGAGATTTTGTTCATCCTACTCTTCAGGTATAAAATATATACTTATTTTCCTCGTGTAGTCAACATAGTTCAATCTGTTAATTGATGGAACTATACTGGCTACACAGAAATACTATTATTATCCTTCCAGGTTTCATTTTATGTATATAGGTCAACTACATGACTGTGCCTGACTCATTTCGAATCATGGCGGGCTGGGTGAAGCACCCTCGCCGCGAGGGCTCTGTTGTCGCTGACTGGTCATGTGAAGATTCAAGTGAAGAGCTGAAGAATAAGAACAAGAAGAATGGAATTCTCCTCCTCATAATGCGCGAGCGCCGGCCGCGGTGGTCTAGCGGTTCTAGGCGCGCAGTCCGGAACCGCGCGACTGCTACGGTCGCAGGTTCGAATCCTGCCTCGGGCATGGCTGTGTGTGATGTCCTCAGGTTAGTTCGGTTTAAGTAGTTCTAAGTTCTAGGGGACTAATGACCACAGTAGTTAAGTCCCATAGTGCTCAGAGCCATTTGAACCATTTTTAATGCGCGAGCTATTATTGTAGGTCCATCGAATTGCGGGAAAACTAATGTCCTCATGATTCTGCTAACGCATGTAGACGGGGTCTGATTCCAACCTGTCTATGTATTCTCAAAAACACTCTTTCAAGTATCAGTTATTGCAAGAGATACTGCGAGGTGTAAATGGTGCTACATACACGACATTCAGTGAAAGCGGTGATATCCCCCCACCCGAAAAAGCAAAACCAAACACAGTCTTCATATTTGACGATGTCGCCGTGGAAAACCAAGACCAAATTCGAAAACATTTCTGTTTCGGTCGTCATATGGGTGCTGATGTATTGTATCTAAGTCAAACGTATTCCAGAATCCCCAAACAGCTTGTTAGGGATAACGCAAACCACACTATACCCTGCAAGCAAGACAATCTGAATTTAAAGCACATTTACCAGGCACATGTGGGAACGGACATGTCGTTCAATGATTTTGTAAAGATATATATATGCAGATTGCTGGAACCATTCACAGTATGGGTTTCTCGTTATTGATAAAACAAGAATCACAGTATGGGTTTCTCGTTATTGATAAAACAAGAAAACTGAATGATGGTAGGTACAGGCGAAACTTTCAAGAGCTGTTGCATAGATGCCAAGGTAAGAGAGGTTAGTACATCAGTCTACGTTACACCAGGGACAAATTCGCGCGTATGTCCACTTCTCAACCGGAGAGGATGGGTGTACTCAGACAGAACATTCGCCTGTACTTGGATGCGAAAATTCAGGCTATGGCGCATAAAGTTGCAGGTATGCGCAGGGAACTAGAGACGTGTTAGCAGACTCTTCTTAGAATGGTGAATGCGTTAAATGAGCTAGTTAATCAAGTGAGTAAGAAAGTAACCGACTTAACTGAAAAGGTCGATGCTATTCAGGGGAAAATATATGTAGACTCCCTTGTTGTTGAGAAGGGTGACCACGATCATAGTAAGAGGAGGAAGAAAATGACTTGATATATAAAGCCTCACGTCGCAGAGATGTCTGATTAGTATATGCCGACATGTCGACGAAGCAGAAAGTTATTCAAGCGCGGAAAGCAATTCGTGAGAAATTACGGCTGCTGAGGTTAGGGCATATGGATCGGCAGCAAACACTAAGAGAGACCTTTAAGCTCTCAGCAAAAGCAAAAGCACATGATAACGAGTATGTTGCCATAGATGAATTCATTATTAGTCACGCTCCAGGTCAGTTAGAGAGAACATTCAGCGTTAGCAAGGGAAGACCGTAAATGTTGGGTGCACATCCCATAACTGTAACTGAAGACAAAATACAGATCGGTGATAGACAGTTTGACAGAACACCCGGCTTAATGAATCTTATTTTCCTAAGACCTACCAAAAGCCCATAAATTATTCAGTTAATGATAAGGACACGTACCGTGAAATACTGCACATGACTCGTGTACACAAGATCACGAAAAGCCTTAGCAACAAGAAATATAAAACCATCATAAAACCAATACTTGAAGACGAAAACATCAACAACGGTGGCAGCAGCGGTGATGGTATTGACATTTGGCTTACAGCAGTGAACAATCGAATCCCTCAGTATATATATTATGACGACCCCAACGAACTAATAGCTCGACTACGGTTGCTCATGGCATCAGCTGCTGCATGTAATACAGCTCATTCGAATGAGGTTGCCTTGATAATCTCTGAGCTTCGAGAGACAGGTATCATCGAATAAGTATGGAGATGGTAGTTCGAGAACTGTACAAACGAGCACGCAAAACATACCCTCGCACGCATGTCATGATTAAAGGGTTGGATGACTTGTGGCAAGATGATCTTGTAGATATGCGGCAATATTCACATGAGAATAATGGATTCAAACACATTTTAATGGTTATTGACACATACTCGAAATTTGCATGGGCAGTAGCAGTCAAAACAAAGACCGGTCCAAATGTCGCTGATGTTTTTGAACGCTTGCTACAGACAGGCACGAATCTATGCCCAGACAATCTCCAAACCGATCATGGTGGCGAGTTCTACAATACCGTATGTATTTCAAGACAGTGATGCAGCGGTATGGAATCCATCGCTGCTCGACATTCACTCACCTGAAGGCGAGTATCGTGGAGCGATTGAACAGAACAATAAAAGGTCGAATGTGGATACGTTTTAACCTTCGAGGCTCATTTTTTATAAATGGACAGATATCCTCCCAGGAATAATTGCTCAATATAATAGAACGAAACATAGAACAATAAAAAAGCGGCCAATCGATGTGAACTGGGCTACACACAAATACTATTATTATCCTTCCAGGTTTTATTTTCTATATAAAGGTCAACTACATGACTGTGCGTGACTCACTTAGTGAAGCACCCTCGCCAAAATTTCTGGGGCATTTGGAATTTCTAATTGGATGCAGCTAGTAGTAAGATCGGGGTGAGATAACAGGGGTGTACCTATAAGAGACTGTTTTAGTGTCTCAAATTCCTTTTGAGCAGTATTATCCCAAGTCCAGAGAGAATTTTTTCCTGTTAATTTACATAAAGTTGGCGTATCTAAAGCTTTGCTGCTAATAAACCTGCGAAAGCCAAGTGAAAGTATCATTGATGATATTGTTCGAAATTAATTATTCAGCAAACCTGCATCTGACTGCGTCTGTGAACTTGTTTCTTGCACTCCTCCATTTTGCCAGAAATGCAGCACGTATTTGACTCAGCAATAAAATTTAAGAGAATAATACCGTTTGTGCAATGGCATTAAGATGGTACTGGAAAATTAACTTATATATGGATACCGTATACTTTCGCATTAAGATGCTGGATCCACGCAAACAGAAATTTAATGTAGGTGATTTGGTGCGTATCTCAAAACACAAGACGGTATTTGAGAAATCATACCTACTGAACGAATCCTAGAACTTATATACTGAAGGACAGTAAAGGTGAAGAAATTGCAGGCTCCTTCTACACTGAGGAGATGCAGAAAAGCTCAGAACCAGTTGTTTTTCTCGTGGAGAGAGTCATAAGGCGAGGCGGAAATAAGGCGCTAGTCAAATGGCTTGGTTTTCCTGCTGCACAAAACAGTTGGATTGATGCCAGTGATTTGCTATATAAGGAGCATGAATCGCCATATGAATCGCCACAGTAGCGTAACATGCGCGCATGAAGACACATTAGAGGAGGCGGTGATATTCTGGACAAACTACCTGTGGAATTACACATCCCTGGGTATAACTGCTGCGGACCTGGGACAAAGCTTCAGAAATGCTTGGCGCGAGGCGATAAGGGAATCAATCTGCTTGGCGAATTGTGCATGGAACACGACATTGCATACGCGGCAAATAAAGATCTATGAAGTCGTCACATTGCAGATGGGATTTTAGCTCATAAAGCTAAGGCGATACGGAAAAGAAAAGATATTGGTATAGGTCAACGCATCGCGACATTCGCAGTTGATAAAACTGTGCGCGCAAAAATCGTTGGATTTAGGAATGATGAATTTCAAGCGAGTTATGAATGCTGCACGTTGTGCACTAAACAATAAGAAAAAGAACAAGAAGGGTTGTTTGAAGAACTCTATGCTTACAGCGATGTATGCAGCTAAAAACGCAATCAAGCACAAAGATTAACGAACAAAAAGAACAAGAGGACCCGTTAAAGCACCTCGTGTTCTACCAATACCCACGACATCCTGCGGTTTTATTCTATTTCTCATCCCGGCCCTCTCCGCGCGCTCGGTGGTAGGTTCCCTCGCCGGTGGGGCTGCAGCTATAGCCCGAACGGTTAAGAACGTACAAAACTCCCAAGCGCAGTTAGAAGAGGCGAGAAGACATAACCGCATGATGGAAAAGATCTGTACTTGAAACCGTACAGGAAGGGCCTTGGTCTATTCATAAATAAAAAAAAGCCCATTGGCGGTCCTACCAGATCGGCCGCTCACAAATACAGACCACCTTAAGTTTGTTACGGATAAATTCAAGGTACCAAGATTCCGTGGTGTGTTCATGCGTGATACATTACGGAAGACTATGTGGAAAACTGGTGAATGCGGTATTGTGATTTTAGATGTTGTCGGAGGCCCCAGCACCCACTGGGTGGCATAGGTTATGAGAGACGCTGGGACAGAGTACTATTTCGACCCATTTGGTGACCTCCAGCCACCCGAAGAATTACAGTAATACTTCACTCACGAAAGGCTTGTACTCTACAATTATCAAAGCTATCAGGACTTTAATACACACCTCTGCGGACATCTTTGCTTCATGTTTCTCTTGACGTTCACAAAGAAGAAGATGAATGCTATATAAGGAGTATGTTTAAAAAGTTGACGTTCAGATGCAATGTCGTACACTTTGACGTTGAAAGAACGGTCATCTAAACTGCATGCAAATTACTTCCCGCCAACCTATTTGAGCACTGGTCAATGGAATGTTGCATTGATTGGACTGGAGACATACAACAGCAACTCAAATATACCCGAGACTAACAATAAACTGCAACTCGATATTAATGGTGAAAAATATCTTCTGGAAATAAAACCTGTTGCATACGATATCGACGATTTAAACGACGTCTTAAAACAGTCCGGGAAAGATGTTGAACTACGTGCAAACATCAATACACTTAAATCATAAATAAGAACTGTAAATGCAACGATTGACTTTAATGAGGAAGGTTCAACAGGACGCCTGCTCGGATTCACAAAAGGACAGATTTTGAAGAAGGATCCAACTAAATTTTACAAGTCGAATCAGACAGTGGACATACTCCCAGTCAGCACAATACGTGTCGAGTGTAACATTGCAACGAACTCCTATCTCAACGATACTCTCATTCACAATATTTACGGTTTATTCCCCTCAGTTGCAACGGGGCATAAGATTGTTGAGACTGCAATGCAATATACGTTCGAGTGACAGATCAGAAATTGGAATATTTGGAGCTACTTATTGTCGATCAGAATAATCAACTTGTTGACTTTCGAGATGAGGAAATCATTGTACGATTACATCGAAGACAAGATGGGCGTGCGGTATAAAACAAGTGCATGCAATCCACAGCGCGCCACCTCACTACCAAACAGCAAAGTGATAACGCCTGCGAACTTTCTTAAATCAGTTGGTCTGAAACGTCGCAATGACGTTATCACCCAATATAGCAAGTCAGTATTGGGGCTAGGCTAGCACCATCCCAAAGTACCGTTATCCAATATGGTGGCGATGACATCATCCAAGATGACGGCTGTGACGTCAATCAAGATGGCGGATTTTGGTGGGAAGTTTCAATTTTGATGGGAAAGTGCCACGGCCCCCTCGCCCAGAAGAAATGGCGTGAAGTTCAAATTCCACCATGTTAATCCATCACACCCCCGTTATCTCTACTAAGCAAAGAAAATTGCGGGAAAAACGACTTGTCTTTATTATTTAACCAATTTCAAGCATATGTGTCTAGACTGCAACTGGCTTAGTTCGCATCGGTGTCAGCAGAGGGCGCTCTCCTGACATCAGGTGATGATGCAAGTACTGTCATTCAAGATGGCTGCACCCTATGTATCCACCATGAGCCCCAGAGCCCAACTGGCTTAGTTCATATCATGGCCACCAGAGGACACTACTGTGATGTCAGTTGATGACACAAGATCGTCCACTGTCTCTCTCACGCCGCAACACTGGCCCCATTCCATCTGACCACTTACGTCAAACAGCCTCGGCCGCCACCTCCATACATGCGCCGTGCCTAGTATTCTCTAAATATGCTAACTAAACAAACACCCACATCGCGCATCTAACCTACCAGTTGTCTAAGTACTTAATTCCATTTCAATTTTAATCATCTTCAATAAGTCAATTTAAAATTTCAATATTCAATTATCAAATGAGAAATTCGACATTTCCCCACTATCAGAGCGGTATTCATTCATGACATAGCCGCCCCTCCCCTCCCACCTCTGTTGGCTCCTGCATTAGTCACGTGATTCGACTTATTCGACCTAGAGCTTGGAATCAATTTTCATCAATGCCACACCCATCTGGACTTGGAATCAACTAGTTAAAGTCTCCACCATGATGCTCAACCCAGAACCATGCCCCCTTACTGACCCATGTTGACGGGATAACGCGTACTTACCTGCAGTAATGTGCACTAACCTGTACTAACGTGTACTAACTTGCACAATGCATGACTTCATCCAAGATGGTGGGGCAAAATGACGGGAAAACAGATCTGAACGCAAGTCTTTATTTTGCAGGCCGTGTCTCCACCACGAGGTTTACTGTCCACCTGACATAGTACACATTACTGCCCTCCTATGACCTAATCCTAGATGATGGTCTGTAGGGGCGAGAATTATGCTAAAATTAGTCAGGCTGCGCTACGTTGCTGGGGAGAGTAAGCAATGAGTCCACTCTATTTATTTTCGAATATGTTATTTAGAGATCTAATACATTTATCCCACTGAGGCAAAACACTCTCCACCTTATCCTTGCGCTCACAATACACACTCTACAGACACGCAAACAACTAATTTACGCAAATAATTTACTCCACCACACCCCGTCCACAGCCCCAACCACGCGGCGCGGCCATCAGCTGTCAACCCACGCACACGCCCCACGCCAGTGTCCCGCAAGTGGCCACATCTGATTCGTACTTCAACTCTTAGAAATTCCTGTCCAAATACGTGTTCCCCTACACAAGCGTGCTGACGTGATCGGGCGGAAGCGCAACCGCGAGCTGCAGCCGAACGCTATGCCACAGTTGTGTCTAGGCGCCGTTAATGACCGAGGCCTTATTTACAGAGCGAACTCTCCAAGCAGAGCCGCACGCGAACGGCGTTACTCGCTACCCTCACTAACTTCGGTCCGGTGAAGACGCCGCAGAATTCCATTCCGCAGTAGCAGAACCTGGTTTCTCCTTAGCGATTCCAACAGACCATACGTCACGTTTGACTGACGCTTCACCACGCATAGCTACATACCATCGCAAACGCATCTATAAATGTTATCAATCTTATACTCAACTCACATTGCTATCTAAAATAATAACCAAGTCTACTAAATTCCATAGCCCCCCAGAAATAATTAACGTGCACGTTTTTACTAGTTTTCGTCTTCTCTCAGCTGTTATGCATTAAATTTCATGCCCTATTACGAAAATAACGTACAATAACGTCCAATGCAGTCTTCCTCACGGACCTAGCGTGATACCCACCCCATCACGTGATACCCATCATGCTCTCAACATCTGCAAATGTTCACACAGCTATGTACAGATCCCTATATCCCAGCACAAATGATGGAGCATTCTCATTTGCTCTTATCGAATTTGCACGTCGAATTACTTATGCAGCCTCTATCGAAGGACAGTCCACCTATTCTTTCTCGTGCTTGCAGCCGTTATATCACACAGATCGCTAAATTGCATTGACAGTTAAACCAGCAAAATTTTCTCCCCATTATCAAATACATACCAGACTCACATGAATATTGCAAGCTAGGAACATATGTACCACTGTAACTACAATTAAATATTACTATTCCTGCTACAGTCTGACACTAATCAATGTACACCTAATCACTCCTCTTGATCATTGTACTTCAGTATTTATAACGAATATAATTTTCCACTTAAAATTTCTCACTTATACCCTCCTCCTTATCAATCTGCTAAATCTATACGTCCCTCACGATAGGACACACAGTCATCCTCTCTAGTCATGCCATAACATAAACCATACTATCTTTACAATCCAATATATATACAGTTTACACAGTGTAAGCCACAGAAAGTCACAATACAATATATACACATTTTACACAAACAGTGCACTCATCTTTTATATCTGTACAGCACCCGAAAAACATTTCTCTACCGATCATCAAATACACACCAGACTCGCAAGAATAATGGAGATTGAAACCGATCGCCATCCCAGCGATATATCACCGAGTACCTTGTCGATCCAGTAAACATGCAATTCACATCCCCCACCATACAAAATCACCCGTTTTACATCAGCGAGCCGAAGTCACTTGCAGAACTGTTCTACAAATTCGCGATCGTTTCCTCTAGACACAAACGCGTTACTGTGTCTACTTCCTTGCCTGCTGCTCCAGACTCGGGGATTACGAGACCACACCTATTTTCGCCATAATATTATACCATTTTTCGCTATACATCTCGATATCAAGCAGTAGCTTCCCGATAGCTAACGCAGCGTAATTCATGACATATAGACTCGAAATCGTTTCACTACAAATACGAAACTTTAGCTACGTGGAGCGTCCTCTAGACCACTGAGTAACTATAAACAAACACATCAAAAATCATATTTCCACCCGCGAATATCGATCTCGGTGATTTAACATACTCCAATCATCCATATAATTTACAAGCCAACTTAGGTCTTTCCCATGTCTAAAGAACAGGCAAACGTGCCTTCCACACACCACATTCGATCTTCTGTCAACTAAATAAAGATCCCAAATGTGCACAAACACTCAACCGAACAATTTACACGGGAGTCAATAACTCTCCATCTCAATCATACCATCTTCTCAAAGTTCCACTTGATCACAAAAGCCGCCCAACACATACTAAGTATTAGTTCGCTGTCTGGCCGTCTAGACAAGTGCAAAGTTAACTCATATACTTTCCTACAATCCAACAGGCCTCTGCATTCACATGGATGCTGCTGTTAACAGGAAACGTGAATCGTTACCACCACAGACTTTGCATACACGGAACCATTCGGGAAAACCGCTCCCATATATATATTTATCATTATACTTACAATTAAATGCCACGATCGCACTCTCAATTGAACAGCATTCAAGAATGAGCGAAGTATAAGAACTACACCCTCTTGTCAGCAGTGGCTCTCGATATAGCTGTACCTTCCTTATAACTAGACATACTCCCTCCCCCCCCCCCCCCCCCCCATTGCTGTCACAGTACTCAAAGTCAAATCCTTACCTTCCATACAACAGGACATATTCATCTCCTTTCCGTAAACACACATATTTTATAAAACTGGTGCTCAAATGTGAACATACTAAGTATATTACTTTGTCAATAACTGATTGCCTACCACACCAAATAGCATACCAAATAATACTGATCGAAAATCAGCTATGGGCATGCATCTCTCTTAACTTCTTCTTTCGAGCCCTACCACTGTGTCCTAGAAAGAGACACGTAATCAGCGAGATGTTAAAGAAAAAACTGGCCCCAGCAACTAGTGCATGTTACTGTCTCATTCAGTCTTGGTTCTACAAGTGCACACAAGTATCAATGTTAAAACCTATACCCGCATTACAAATCAACGTACGACATTACCTCTCAATGAGGTCCTTTTTTCTTGACAAATACCATGAGGGTGATCGTAGGAATACGTATTATCAGCCAACGATGCAGCCTATGGATAAAATCACTGAACTTTGAAAGGGATTGAACTAAGGAACGTGGTATGTACGCGCGGTCTTTGCGACCCCCCCCCCCCAAATCATTCTTTATTATTTGTAATGCACTCTGTCTCGACATCATATCAGAGGTTCCTCGATTATCCACCGAGTTATAGGCAATGACTGATTGAGAAAGAACATAAACGGTAGTAGTAGATGATGTGCTGACTGAGGTCATAAGAAGAAAAATGTACACTAGCTTCTCAGATCTCTAGTGTTCGAAATGATGTGAATCATCTGGAATCACCTCTCTCCAGTCAGACACATACCAGCATCAGATTACAACGACTAGTCACTCATATTTGTGGCACTCTCATATCTCGAAAGGAGTCACCTTTCCCGAACTTAGCTTCTACATTAAAATTCAACGTGGTTTTAGTCACCCTCTACACATCGTGCAACTGATCCCATTTCTACAGCTTCGCGCATGTGATCAGTCCAATTTAAGTTTGAACTGAGCAGAAGTCAGAGGAAGACATATCCACCACCTTCACCAACCTTCGTAGAAACAGAACGAGCTGAATTACTGCAACAGGACCGTGTGTTGACCATTCGGTGGAAATGCACGCAATGTGGTATGTCCCCAAATAGATACAAGTACTACAGATCCGCGTTCATTGGAATCAATCAGCCCAGCAGATAAAAATTACGAACTGTAAAATCTCATACCAATTAGAAGTCACCAAGGCACCGATGCGGGTGCTATGATGCATAGCTGCGGCCAGCCTCCAACGTGGGGAAACAAATTTCACAATACTTCCCACAATAGCGTAGCGTGCAGCCATCCATGCATTCCTAGCCGTATAAACCGTTCACCGGGTCTCACCTCAAACTGCTACTGCTACTGATGCGTGCATATACACCAACATACACAAAATAGAGCAAACGCTCCCCAAATGTGGAGGTTACTGGATACATTCGGGTACAGTGCTATATTACACCTCCCGATTTGTGCATTGGGGCTAGGTGTTGACAGCTGTGTTACATTTACAGGCAATTTTTAGAACCCAGAACAAGCGGTTACGTAGTGATCGCATGGAGAGATCTGATATAAAATCGACAGAATTGCGAAAAATATCTAGGGAATAGGTATAAATTGATCGAATATGCACCTAAATGGGGGTAAATTGAGGAAGTACTTGTGTATGTTCTGGTTCAGGCCGAACAGTTTGTACATGTGATCAAGCATGCGCCAACAGCAGGACTGTGAGAAAACGTTGACATCGAAATGAAGGGGAATCAGGGAGGTAGTCAATTTTTTTCCCGTTGAGTCAGTATTATACTGTTTGTCTACTGAGGTATAAGAGATACACGCTAGTTGACTGCTGTATTTGGTGCTTTTGAAGAGTACAGGGATCGATTCACCTCTAAACTTACTTGCATCTGCGTTATAGAATAACAGAGAGTAGAGGGGTTGATCGATTGAGAAAGAGCTGTAACGAGGAGAAGGAGAAGTTGGTGCAGGTCAATTTCTTTTATTTTCTTTCAAGTGTTCTATCCGGATGCATGAGTCACGTGACATAGCCTACGTTCTATGCTTATAGAGCTACGTATTCTGTATGTGTTCTGTATGTGTTCTGTGGGTGTTGTGTGCTGTCCTTAGGTTAGTTAGGTTTAAGTAGTTCTACGTTCTAGGGGACTTATGACCACAGCAGTTGAGTCCCATAGTGCTCAGAGCCATTTGAACCATTTGTACGTTTGTAAATTTTTAATGGATAAGAAATGTTTCTGGTCGAGTGGTTCGATATATTCTGCGAACGGATTTTCTCTCGTTTCTGCACCACGCGTCTCCGTAAATCGGTGTCCTTGTACACCATTAAGGTCTCCTCTTGTGTCGTCAGATTCACGGAGTAATGTTTCCGTCCGCCCGAGACGTACACAACTCTATTCCGGTTCGGTTTCTGCCACACTTTGCGTCACTGAGGACGCACGCTCTGTCGTGCGCCCTATGGCGACTGGTGTGTTCTCCTGCGGCATTCGCTGTTAATGTCCCCTCACGTTGTGCATCGAAATGTCGTAACATATGCTCTTCTCTCTTTCCTGGATGATGCGGGAGTGCCGAAGTACGAGATCGTGATTCTAACTGCGCAACCCGCTGGAGTGTTTTCTGGACGTCATTTGTTTGGTCGTTCTGCTGCGAGGTGATCCAAGTCTGCTCTTCTTTAACGTCTGGTATTTGTGCCTGTTTGTGCTCGATCTGTTCGATGCGCTTCACGTTCTCTCTAATTTTTTCTTGTGTTTCCTTCTTCACCGTTTTTGTAGCATGGCATGAACCTTTTGGATTTTGGCATTTCGGTTTTGGCCTGCTTTTACTTGTTCTCTAGTTAACAAAGCGTCCTTGCGTGCACCTTGGGCTACTAGTCTTGCCGTTCTGGCTTCGCGCTTTGCCTCGTTCACGACCTCTCGCGTCTCTGTCGATGTTTCTTAACGATTTCTACCTCTTCTTTAACACCCGCGACTTCCTTCTTAACCTGCTCTATACTTTCAACAAGCTGTTTAGCTACCATCCGTATCACCTTCGTCTCCTTAGTGATTGCGTCTCCATTCTCCTTCGTGGCTGTCCTCTCTCTCGTGCGTCTTTTTCTCCGCTTCCTGCATAAATCGCGCGAGGCCCTCAAATTCAGATCCTCCGTTAATACCTTCAGGACTATTCCATCGCTCTGCGGCATTTTGTTCCTGTGTCTGCCCTGCCACTCTCAGTAACGGTTCGTCTTGCCACGCCTGCAAATTCTTCATGGCGCTCTGCTGCGGTTTCACCTTCGCGCTCCTTGTCTGACTGAACTTCCTCGTCACAATCAGAAAATTCTGCTTTCGACATATCCGCAAGGACACCTGCTACTTCCGACTTAGAATACTCTGTAACTTTCTCTTGATCGGTGCTACTTGTAGGACACTGATTAATTTGTGACGAGATTCGAATAGTCTCAATACTTTGGAGCAAACGTACGTTGCTTCTAGTGAGCACGCATTCAAGTTTCTACTCCCGAGAGATTTCAATTACTCCCCTCCGCAGTGCCACACAATTCCACTATGAGATTTACTCTGCCGAGCCATCAACTCTAAATCCCTGACAATGCGTATAAAACAAAAAAAACCCTAATCCACGATAAAATGCAAGAGCCACGGATAATCTACCATCCCACACGTCAACATAACACCGTTCTCCGTCAGGAGGCGCCTTGTCACGGTCCGCGCATCTCCCCCGTCGGCGATTCGAGTCGTCCCTCGGGAATGGGTGTGTGTGTGTTGTCCTTAGCGTAAGTTAGTTTAAGTTAGATTAAGTAGTGCGTAAGCTTAGGGGCCGATGACTGCAATTTGGTCCCATAAAGCCTTACCACAAATTGCCAAGAACAATCAACAAGTGACACAGGAATCACAACAACAAATGAATGAAAATACAAACAAACAACACACACAAATTTACAAATCATCATCAATGTATTTCGCGCCAGCATTTGTTATGGTGGCCCGAAACTAATTTACCTCAGTGGACTCACTGAATTTCAACACGGGGACACAGAAACCATGTACGAGAAATGGCATCTGACCGTCGCAGAAGCTGCTATCAGTTCAGCATCCTGGTAGCGATCCCCAAATCGCAAGATTACACTGGTTTTGCGGTATGATTTGAAAGATTACTGGCGACTATCAGTTTACGCGCTGATAGATGGCACTTTAACTAGTAAGCCTTCCACTTCACTATCTGGCCTATGCGTCAGCTAAATAGCTTGTTGTTGTTAGGCTGCATTACAGGTTATCAGTTTTATCACAATCTAAATGAACTTCAATGGTGAAAAAAACTGGTGAAATGGAGGCCCTCTCATTATTGTACTCAATTGTTAATGCTCAATTAATATATCAATATGAGATTGATCTTCTATAAAAAATTTTGGTAGAAGATTATTGATCGTAAAGTAGGAGAAACAATGCAAGTTAAGTGAGACGACAAATAAATCCAGAACTGTTGTCAACACAAATAGGCATACCAATTAGTTAACATTGCAATGGAAGGCGATTAGTTGGCAAAGACTAGGGTTTGTCTGATTAAACTACACTCCTGGAAATGGAAAAAAGAACACATTGACACCGGTGTGTCAGACCCACCATACTTGCTCCGGACACTGCGAGAGGGCTGTACAAGCAATGATCACACGCACGGCACAGCGGACACACCAGGAACCGCGGTGTTGGCCGTCGAATGGCGCTAGCTGCGCAGCATTTGTGCACCGCCGCCGTCAGTGTCAGCCAGTTTGCCGTGGCATACGGAGCTCCATCGCAGTCTTTAACACTGGTAGCATGCCGCGACAGCGTGGACGTGAACCGTCTGTGCAGTTGACGGACTTTGAGCGAGGGCATATAGTGGGCATGCGGGAGGCCGGGTGGACGTACCGCCGAATTGCTCAACACGTGGGGCGTGAGGTCTCCACAGTACATCGATGTTGTCGCCAGTGGTCGGCGGAAGGTGCACGTGCCCGTCGACCTGGGACCGGACCGCAGCGACGCACGGATGCACGCCAAGACCGTAGGATCCTACGCAGTGCCGTAGGGGACCGCACCGCCACTTCCCAGCAAATTAGGGACACTGTTGCTCCTGGGGTATCGGCGAGGACCATTCGCAACCGTCTCCATCAAGCTGGGCTACGGTCCCGCACACCGTTAGGCCGTCTTCCGCTCACGCCCCAACATCGTGCAGCCCGCCTCCAGTGGTGTCGCGACAGGCGTGAATGGAGGGACGAATGGAGACGTGTCGTCTTCAGCGGTGAGAGTCGCTTCTGCCTTGGTGCCAATGATGGTCGTATGCGTGTTTGGCGCCGTGCAGGTGAGCGCCACAATCAGGACTGCATACGACCGAGGCACACAGGGCCAACACCCGGCATCATGGTGTGGGGAGCGATCTCCTACACTGGCCGTACACCACTGGTGATCGTCGAGGGGACACTGAATAGTGCACGGTACATCCAAACCGTCATCGAATCCATCGTTCTACCATTCCTAGACCGGCAAGGGAACTTGCTGTTCCAACAGGACAATGCACGTCCGCATGTATCCCGTGCCACCCAACGTGCTCTAGAAGGTGTAAGTCAACTACCCTGGCCAGCAAGATCTCCGGATCTGTCCCCCATTGAGCATGTTTGACTCTGGATGAAGCGTCGTCTCACGCGGTCTGCACGTCCAGCACGAACGCTGGTCCAACTGAGGCGCCAGGTGGAAATGGCATGGCAAGCCGTTCCACAGGACTACATCCAGCATCTCTACGATCGTCTCCATGGGAGAATAGCAGCCTGCATTGCTGCGAAAGGTGGATATACACTGTACTAGTGCCGACATTGTGCATGCTCTGTTGCCTGTGTCTATGTGCCTGTGGTTCTGTCAGTGTGATCATGTGATGTATCTGACCCCAGGAATGTGTCAATAAAGTTTCCCCTTCCTGGGACAATGAATTCACGGTGTTCTTATTTCAATTTCCAGGAGTGTATTTATACTGGCTCGAAAGATGGATAGCGCAATATGAAATTATCTAACGCTCAAAGGCCTTTGATGGATTTATTCTACGCAGAAGTAATACTACATTAGTGCAGCTGAGAGGAAGTGGCGGGATTCTGTTTGGCCTAACAGGCCGGAGCAGCAAGCCTTTCTCGACGTGCAGCACTGTGTCATGTGACGGTCGTGGTGCAAACGTCTGCAGGGCAGTGATGTGTGACGGCTGTAATTCTTTATCACAGGCACGAAATGTAAAAAGTCGCGGCTGGCGATTTGTTAGACGGATCGCAGTTACTCTCTAATGGAGCCCTGAAATCTCGGCAGATTTCAGCGTGTGACATTCCCGTTCGCCGGTCATACAGTGGACCAACTTGACTCGCTCGTACGGCAGTGCACACAAGGGGATAAAACGTCGAGGCGGCAGACCTGACACTAATACGGTTGCCCTCAGCACAGCGAACTGTCCGAGATGACTGAGGTCTACACTGTCGGTACAGCTAAGTCTTCACCACAGGCTTCCCAGCCAAGGTCAGTTCTAGTGCGAAGTCACGCTCAGGACAAGTGTCCCAAGTACAACCCACTCATAACAAAAGTCAAGAACATAATCCTCTTCAGACTGAAGCCAAACAAGCGCTGTACCACGTGTGAGATACAGAGGCGAGCGAGTGAGCCTGAACTTAACCCAGTTCACTGCTAGTAGCGCCACGTCACCTTAACGCGTCTGTATGTAGCGCACAAGTACTGCACCACAATTTAGTACGAAATTAAAAATAAAAATTTATGTTTAAAACTTTGTTAAATTATAGTTTAGTGTAATAATGTTCCAAATACCAAGTCTTGATGTTCTAAACTTAATAGTTTACGGAAAAATGCCGTTCTAAGAGAAAAATCAGAGGCGCTAAATAATGACGCTAGGAAGCCAGAATTTGGTCAGAAGGTGCATTTAGAAGTTATAAATAATCGATGAAAACCATGAAACAAAAATTAACGCCAGAATCCACGTTTTTCGCAAAAATCAGAGGCGCTAAATAATGGACTTAGAAACTTGAAAATTTGTTTTATGCTTCAGTACACCCAAAAAATAATAACAGAGTGTCCACGTTAAGCTATCTCCTATGGTTTTAGATTAATTAAATAAAAACTAATTTTGTAACTAAAATGTACCTAAGTGTTGTAGATTAAGTACTTGAAATTTTAATGATGGAAGATTTTGGTTAAACCAGATGATCAAATATATCAAATAATAGAGCTACACCAAGTTTAAGACTTGTAACAAAAATAGCAACTGGTATAAGTCTTAGCAAAGGTATGGTTCAGAGGTAACAATCTACCGATAGTTCCACTAAATAAATTCTATTAAGCAAAGTTTTCATTCTAGCGATCTGAAGCTTTCTACGTGCTTTCAATCTGCTTATCTGCATACCAGCAAAAATTAAGAAGTTACTGAAGTAATTGGTAACTATATTATTAAAGATTATGTGCCCGAGATAGCGGTCGTTTGTAGACTGCCGCCGTATGCAAATAGACAGAGACAACAGATGTTTTCTCGGCAGTCCGCACCGTCACCTTATAAATACAGCTCCTTGATGCAGTAAAAAGGTTCACTTCGCTCTCAGACAGTGTGAGGTCCATGCTAGTTAAACGTCTGGTCGCGCTCTGCCTCGGATGACGTCAGAGCTGAGCTGTGACAAGCGCGTATTTGGCAGTGAAAACGGATAGTGAACTAGCGAGGACTGTACACCGTCCTGGATCGTTTAGAATTCGGTAAAATAACTGTTAATGTGCCGTCCGTGTGAAATTCAATTCCGCGTGGCAAGTGGCGAATT
Source organism: Schistocerca nitens (assembly GCF_023898315.1). Lineage (NCBI taxonomy): Eukaryota > Metazoa > Arthropoda > Insecta > Orthoptera > Acrididae > Schistocerca > Schistocerca nitens. Next base: position 31,375,275 of record NC_064617.1, read on the forward strand.
TATTTCCACTTTTATGGCGAGCATTAATTTTTGAACATTTATTGCGAACTTTCTACTGAGTGATGTTTGTCAGGGCGAAAAACAGTCTGGTAGGAAGTTACCGTAGAGGTCGCCTCTCAACTGCTGAAGGTGCTCTTAGATTAGAAAGACTTCTTTTCCATTGAACATAACGTAATTTTAAGTGTTGTTTGTGAGAAACTTTAATTAAATTAAATCTTGATTGGAACTTTAACCTTTTACTGAAGTCATAGTCCTGATCGCGCAAAGAAATGGGAACTAGACACTTTTCTTTCAGTGGGCTGGACCGGAATGTGGCCGTGCAGACTGGAAACAAAGGTCAGTATGTTTCCCTTAGCTTTATGGCTGACCACCAAATTAGTTGCAGGCTCACGTGATTAAAGACGGGATCAGAACCTTAAACCAGTGAAGTAACCTTACTCGCCGCCCCCACAAGACCACAGTTTGAATCAGGAGACAAAGCTTCTCTGCTTCTCATATTCCGTCAAACCGAAATAAACTCCACAAAAGTACTCACGCAACCACCCCGACAATGGATACGACCCAATCACAATACTCAATGAGCTCCGTGCCTCTCCTCTACCTTGTCCGCTCTACTCATTAGCCAGTTCTGGTCATAGTTAAGAATATACTCCTCCTTCCTCGACAAGCAGCCAAACGCTGACTCGTAAATTTCTGTGCAGAGAGGAGAAGACGTTGTGCTCCCAACCTGAGTTTTCCCACAGCCACTTTAGACAGCGTATTTCGGTTTTCCATTTAGCCCTAAAGTGAGCAACAAATTTATCACAGAGATCATTATGTGGATGGCCCAAACGTTACAGCGTGTCCGACCAGAAGCCTCAGCTAAACTAAGAGAAGCGCTTTTGTGTGCCAACACAGACCACTTCAGAGCTGCCATAAACGTAGCGTTACATTTAAAATTGTTCTGAAGGCCTGAGGCTTCCCACAGATTCAGCAGGCAGACCGATGACACCACCAGACAGCTCCCTCAACAGTGTCCGGTCCACGGTGAACGTGGAAAGTCTCGAATATTTACGGCCACCGTTCCTGTTCACAAAGGGCATTTCGACACTGTTGTAACGCCTCCACCTGGTGACCTAGATTTCTCTTGCGCCCCTGCCCCAACCGTGGCTAGAGGTACCTGTAGTTGCAACTTTTGACGTTTAGCTCACCGGAGGGGACGTGACGCCGTTGCGCAGGTAACGCCAATGGCGAGTTGACCTTCCCTACCACGCCACCAGCGGTTAGGTTGGTAAAGGGCCCCTGTTGCCACGACACGAATAAACAGTACCACGTTGTGTCACGCGTTAGAGGCACCTACGTCCATTAGCTCCCGCTGCAAAGTGATATTTTCTGGCACTGAAGTGTTACACAGTCGTCAAGTATTGTGCACGGGTGTTTTATGTTGGCGTTGCATTAATAACAATGGAGCATGTCTGAACACGAGATTCCCAGGAAAAATGGTCATCCAAGAACACGTTCACCGGCTGTGAATATAAAGTTCTGTTCAAAAAAATTCCTCCAAATTCGACAATAGTAATGGCCAATGCGGAATACCACTCGGCTGTGTCGGATAACGCTCCAACAATGCAGCGAAGGAAAGCGGCTGTTTTTCTCTGGGTACAAAGAAACATTCGATGGAATAAAGCTGTGTAACGCGAAGTTAATGGAATAGTATTGTACTAGCTAAAAACCCGCACTTACCAGGTCGTCGAAATGGCTAATGGTAAAGAGCATAGTTTAATCAGGCCTCCTCCGCATCATGCTCATTTAAATCCTTCTGAGAATAGATAGGCCTAGATGAAAAGTACTGTGGCAAAAAACAAGAAATTTGCGCTCTTTGAGGTCGAAATAATGACAAAAGAAGCCACTGCAAAAGTTACATCACAGACGACGTGGATTCATGAAGGACTGTATCGAGTTTTGAGTAATACCTTACTTCCCTTGTTACTGCATCAAGTTCCTTCTTTTGCCTAAACACAGCAGATTTCACAGGTATACATCTCACTAACAATCTAACGAAGTTGGAATAGTCGCAGAATCCTAAAACAGTGTATTATTAAACTTTAAACTGAGAGCGAAACATATCAATAGTTATGATAAATTTGCAGCATCTTCACTCCTGTTGTAACCGCGATCGCAACGGTCGTGGGGTGGCCGTGAACGAAGGCGTGACGGGCCCGGTCGGGAGCGGCCCGCGAACAAACGAGACGGACAGACAGGAAAGGATGGTCACACACAAGACAGGCCACCGAGCAAGACGCCAAGGGCAGCAACACGCAAGACGCAACGGAGTCACAAGCGAAGACCTCACGAAATCGACAACGTCCACTTGGACACGGAAACAAGCAAGTGAACACGATGTCTGTAAGCGAAATATCGAGAGTGTGACGCGAATATCAGACTGCCTCGCTCAGTGAGAGGCAGGCGCTTAAGTAAGTGATAGGGTACGTGGCTATTGGCTGCTGGGACCACGTGCTCCACAGTGGCGCCCTCACATTATACGCGGGCCAGGGGCGCGCGCAGCGATGGCTGCAGAAATCTCTAGTGGTAATCGAGGTCCACGGATTCGAAACCCGCGGCGCTCGGTAGCAGAACTCCTGTTGTTGCAAAACCCACGGCAATTCTCGTTTCACAGACTGTTGATTATCCTTAAAAATTACATAATTTCGTGTAAAATAATCTGTAGTTGTTTGAATATCTCGGTAGGTATGTAAGTTTCGCATATTAATCATATAGCGTGCTATCATTTACCAAAATCTTGTTCCAATATCTCAGGCCATTATGACTTATGAGACACGACGTATTGACGTATATTTCATTCTGGCTTATTCACTGGTGAGTGCGTTCGTGACAGAGCCGTTCTCATACATTCCATTTTTTCGACGCTGCAGACAGACAATATCCTTCGAGGTTTTAAGAATAATTTATTATGTTATCTAAATTTCATATGCAGTAACAGCTGACGTAACACACAGCAAACGCAAATTCATAGCGACCCCTATTTTTCACTCCAAAATTTACGAATTTCTTGCAGTTAATTAATGCCGAAATATCACAATAACTATGACCATTAACGAACGACACGTTCGTAAGCATTGTGTCTGATCACCTGCATCCATTTATGTCCATTTTGTATTCCGAAGGACTTGGCCGATTCTAGCAGGACAGTGAGACACCAGACACGTCCAGAATTGCTACGGAGTGGCTCCAGGAACATTCTGAGATTAGACACCTCTGGCTGGCCACCAGACTTCCCAGACATGAATATTATTGAGCATATCTTGGATGCCTTATAACGTGCTCTTCAGAAGACATCTGCAAGCCCTCGTACTCTTACGGATTTATGGAGAGCCCGGCAAAATTCATGGTGTCAGTTCCCCCCAGCACCACTTCGGACATTAGTTGAGTCTATAGCAAGTCGTGTTGCGGCACTTCTGAGTGCTCGGGGGCGCTACACGATATTTGGCAGGTGTACCAGTTTCTTTGGCTCATCCTGCAGATGTTTTTGAGCCGGCCGGTGTGGCCGAGCGGTTCTAGGTGCTTTAGTCTGGAACCGTGCGACCGCTACAGTAGCAGGTTCGAATCCTGCCTCGGGCATGGATGTGTGTGATGTCCTTAAGTTAGTTAGGTTTCAGTAGTTCTAAGTTCTAGGGGACTGAGACGCCCTCAAATATTAAGTCCCATAGTGCTCAGAGCCATTTGAAGCATTTTTTGTAACTGTAGCTCCTTGGAAAGGTAATACTGATACCGCAATTCTACCTCCGATTTGGTCATAGAGCCCCTCAGCTAATCACATAAATAACAGCACTTGCTTTAATTCCATAATTTAACCCACAACCGGTTGGTATTCCTCTTTCCTATCTACTTCATATTCTTCAAAAAGAACTTCTCTAATATCCCAGGACTTTCCCTTCTCAACCTCCATCACTTATCTTGGCATGTGTTCGGACCTCACAGAAACTACTTACTAGTTTTCCCTTTCCTCTCATTTTGTTCCTGGTATCGTCTGTTACCGTGATTATTACTACCTCCTTGGTTCCAACCTCTTCCACCACGCCTGTTCAACCCATCGCCATGCCCCTCGTCGTCCCTCCCATTCTGATTCCTGTTATGTTCCATCTGCTCATCATGGTTTCTATTTGGTTCCCCTCAATTACCACTTTCTCTCGATCTCCAATTTACTCCTCTCTGGCCACTACTGGATGTTTCTTCCCCTGAAATTACATCCAGATGGTCTAAAGCTTGTAAAATATCTTCTGCTTTCTTTTTCGATATCCCTACTAATGTTTCCTGAACAAACACTGGCAGTTTCACGATTACTGCCCTAAGTGGGTTATCTAAACACAAGTTCTTCTCGCAGAAACTTGGAAACGACCTTTTAGCTATCATACCCAATGTCTAAGAAATTTCCCCCCTGGAAGATGCTGTTTCTAACTTTGTACCAGGCCAGTACTTCTCTAAGAATTTTTTAATAAATTCGTCAAAAGTTTGACATGATTCACCAGCTCTCATTCCTCGTATTTTCCTCCACTCGTCCCATTTTTCTGGTAATAGTTCTTGGAACTGTTTCGCAATAGCTTTAGGATGAAGTTTCCCTCTTGCCGAAAAATAAATTAAAGTACAAACTTATACGTAGAGGTCTTCATTTGTACTGTTCCTACTATTATTTACAGCAATAATATCTTTCAACTTTGAATCTAATTTCCTTTCAAACGTTTCGGACTCTGATAGTAAAATCGCTGGCCTATTTCTGAATACTAGCTACATTTGTGATTATCTCATTAGTATTGGTTTCTACAGAAAATATTATATTAGGCAAAGCTGTCTCTGTTTCATATACTTTTTTAGCTACATTTGATAATACCTTATTCCATTTTTCAGTCTCCTTCCCAAAATTGTGACCTAAAATTTTGAGATTATGTAGTAATTACTAAATTTACTGTGACTCTTTTTTCCGAATTTCGCGTCACTGCTCGCTCTTTCTTGATTATATTCACACATTCTTCATCTACTACTTTGAAATTTTGTATAGTGTCCCAAATATATTTAACCAATCTATCAGCTGTGTTCGAGTTAATTTCTTTCAGAGTTTCTCTCAACTGTTCTTCAGTGTCTCTAGCACTATTCTCTTATTAGTTGCTTCGAGATTTTGGTTACTTCTTCTAGTTCCTTGATGGTTTCCCTAGCAGTTTCTTCTATTTTGTTGTTAGTCTTTTTCAGTTTTCGGTTTAGTTGTTTGTTTCCTTTGCACTTTCCTCTAGTTTACTCATCATAGCTGGAAACAAGGCGCCGGCCGGAGTGGCCGTGCGGTTCTAGGGGCTACAGTCTGGAACCGAGCGATGTGTGTGATGTCCTTAGGTTAGTTAGGTTTAATTAGTTCTAAGTTCCAGGCGACTGATGACCTCAGAAGTTAAGTCGCATAGTGCTCAGAGCCATTTCAACCATTTGAAAACAAGGCTTGCATATTAAATTATGAACCATTAATTTTGGTAGGTTCATTTTGTGTCCTCATACTTTCGTCAACCTCAGTCTGAGTGTGTGACTCAGCAGCATTTCCTGTGGTATCTGAAGTATTTAATGGGACTTTCCGCCCCTCGTTACCTACAATATTATTCAGAGTGACTACAGGGCGTTCTTTTGATTTTGCAACGGGAAATACTCATACATCATGCATCTCTGACGAGTCAGAAGTGTCTTGAACGATATAGGGACTGATGGCCTTAGCAGTTAAGTCCCTTAAGATTTCACACACAACATTTTTCTTGAACCATATTCTCGCGAATATTGGGTTCGTTCATTTTAATTTTAATTGTCCTACCGCTTTTAAGTAACAGTAACTCTATACAACACTACTCTGTCACTTTAATCTACATTGATAACTGTATATCTCACTGGGTGCAGTAATGCTCCGCTGCCTCCAGCGCACCCCTTCTCCGCTGCGCTATCCACACGATGCCCGCGCGTCGCGTTGTTTCCCCCGGTTACACAGCTCGCCTTCCACATTGGGTGCCGCTATCTTCTTTCTTCTGCTGCGACCTGTTCTCGACGATCTTTCGCTATTCTTCACTCTCGAAATGTTCGAATTGCAGTGACGCAAATCGTATATTTCTCTATGCGAAACTTATCACTTTACGTCACACACTTCCTGCATTACTTCACTGACACAGTTTTAACGTCACACGCTGCAATAACTTTTAACGTAATTGTTCACTTCCCGCTTCTTTTCTCGTCGCGTTTTTCGTCGAGATTGCACTTCCTAATTTGCCCATAAATTTGCAATAAACATTGTTTTATATCGCAAGCTATTTCTCTACACTCGTATCTGCGAACTGCAAAACTGCAAATCTCCGTTTATGTCAAAATTATTCATTTATTTTTTAATATCAACATTCCCTGGCGTTGCAAAATTACTGAAAAATAGTATTTATGACTTATAGACTGCTCCTAATGTCTGAGTGGCAAAAGGCAACTTTTATAAAAGGGATTTCTACGTCGGCACATCATCCCACTGGCTCTGAAAGCGCCAGCCGCCTCTGCTAACCGGCGTGCGAACCAACCGCTCACCCCTTGCTCCATACACACTGCAATGCTAATACATTCACTTCACGTATGTGGAACAGCAAAACTGCAAATAAAGTAAAGTGTACTCTTATCTGCAAATAAGGGGTACCTAGCGTGGTTGCACTGAAAGAAGTCACAGCAGATTTTCCTTGCTTTCTTCCCTGCCACCTCGCTTGTGCTCTGCTCCTTACGACCTCATTTTGGACAGTACATTAAACATTCCATTCATTGGCCCGAAAATACAATATCACGTACGCGCCAGTGGAGGAACAGGAGAGCAAAGGACCTAAGAGTTCTAATACAATCACTCACATGCAAGTGAGTCAGCTACAAAGAGAAGATTTCCGATTATGACTGTATCAAAGATCTTAGTAATCAAAGCGGGAAAGATAAGTGTTTAACGTCCTGTCGACGTCGTTAGAGACAGACACACTCTCGGATTTCGAAAGGATACAGGGGGAAAAGGGGTATGGCTTCAGAAGTAGCAGTCCGTCATTTCCATTAAGCGATTTAGGGTCACCATGGAAACCACAAAGTCTCCGGACAAAAGTGTCAAGATTTATTGCCGGTAATTTACAATTTCCATGGCCCATGTAAACAACATGAGTGAAGGCGAAGCGACGCGATGCCAAACAGCAGCCAGACATGGGTGAGGGACCGGGGGGGAGGTCGACTGGGCGACGAACAATGAACAATGCGCAAGGCGGGCGCCATCTATCAGCTGGCTGGATATTTTCGCGCTAAGTGGACGCTGTTCGCCTTACAAGCTGAAATGTCTAAAACGTTGATCAGCGCTGTTCAAGAACGTTACGCATTTCTGCATCTAAACTACACCCTACAAACCACTGTGAAGTACACGCCACAATTTAAGTACCAATGGAGCACTCATTACGGCTTTTTCCTGTTCCACTAACGTATTCTGCGCAGGGGAGCTTTTTCTGCTGACAGCAGATGTCATCGAACCGTACGCACACGCCGATCAAAGCGGGTGCATGAAACTATTTGAAATTATTATCTATCTTCGGAATATGGAAATATCAAAGGCATATTCTCTGCTTTGGAATCAAATAGCTCGTCGTGTCATTACGGTTGAAATGGACGCATGAAATCTAATTATGGATCTTCATAGCTACTAATCAGACACTGATCAGTGGGAACGCCCATATGCGTTCCACGGGATGCGTGAATTCTGAAGATCTTAACAGACAGTTGTGCCAGGCACTTCACCTCACAAGACAAAAGAGAGTGAAATAGAATACCAGATGCCCCCATATAAAATCCATTTCAGTTGCGTTAGAAGAGAGACTAGTTGGCATGCTAATCAGTACATTTTGCTATAATGCATTCTAAAAGCAGTAAATAAACAAAGCTTCTCACTGCAAACTGAAATAATTAAAATATGTAATTAATTAGCGATTACATCTTGTGACATAAAAACAATTAGGTCTCAATCAAAGGCAATTAGCGCACACAGAATTCTTAAATATTAACGTGTGTAATGCGGCACTATTCTTCTTTCACAATACAATAAATACTGTCAGATACAGTAAATTGTTTCTATCGACAAAAATGATAATTCCATATCTCGAAAGATAAAAAAGTTTCAAGTGTTAATCAAACGGAATAATTCGCATCTCTTTGCGATATCATCTGCAAAAAATCTCGTTTACGTATCTTGAACTGGTTATGAAATTCCACGCCTTTTACGACCACAACATTCACTTTGTGCTGTGCATCGTCAGGACCTTGGACGACCCTCTCATAGACAGAGAACTCAATATCTCAACAACAGAGATAGATATCGTTCTGCTCTTAACTTTAAATGCAGTTGGATATGTTAGCCACATTTCATATGCAGCAACGTAAGACGTAAAATGAACGAAACGAAAAGGCTACGCAATGCGTTTTTACCTGTGCAAACTCTTAAAATTTCGTGCAATTATTTACTGAATTGATCTGCAGCACAGTAACTAAGCCAAATAACGAAAAGGATTTGGGTCCTATATCGAGTGAAGACATAAGGCTGTAGGACTTGAAATAATCAAATATTTTCATCAAGTAAATTTCTTAAAATCGGATGATAAGTATTTCATATTGGCCAGCGCATCTGCACGAGCTCTCCAGCTATTGGCTGTGCTGCACACATAGGGCAGACTAGCCGCACTGCACTGCTTCAGGTTGAACCACTTAAAGTACTCGTGTAGCCAGGCGGATTCGCCAGGTCGCTCACGTAGCACGGGGTGTGAGTGCAGGCGCATTCCGTGCCTGCATGTAGAGCAACGGCCGACCACGTCACACGTGTGTCTACGACGTAACTGAGCTACAGATTGTGCTGAGGGTGGAGTTGTAGAATGCTGTGCGTGCTGCAGTCTGGCCACATGTAAAAACACGGGACTGTTGTGTCATCTGCTAAAGACGAAAGTTAACCTCTCGTGGCCAAGCACACACTTATTATAAAGTGGGTTTAGTGGTTTCGTGTCTTTTTAATCTTTATTTTCTTATTCGCTTTCTTTTCGTGAAACACTGAAACGTAGTATTAAACTCTGAGGCATGGAAACGTTCAAACTCCGCCAAATGCTGGGCACTTACAGAATGAAATTCCCAGTCAGACTGCTAGCCAATCCCAAGGAAGAACCAAAACTTTTGAAATAATACTTGAATGAAGACAAGACAACTCCTTGGAAACAAAATCGAATTCTCGACGACTGTCATGAATCCTTTCACGAACAAAAGCTACGCCAATGCGTTGCTACATGTGACTGGCGGTGGGAGAATTAATACGATGTAGAACTTTGGCAAACGTTGGAACAATATTTTGATCACGACATCTCAGTAAAAACGACAACGCACATTGCAGTCTTACGCCGCTGCTGCGAAGTTTATCCAATTTTCGCATGCAACGACACGTTTCCTCCCTGTCGAGGTAAACAATGTTTCTCACGGCGTATGCAGTGTTCAAATAACTTGAGGGAATGCAGGCGGATGACGATGAGAACGGCCGATATTTCAACACGATCACACCGTGCCATTTTGTAGGCAAAACTGCAGCCAGTAAGCGCTGCGGAAGACAGTTCAGAACCTCGGTTTTCAGAGAAACTCCGTAAAAATAACACGCACACACCCACACACACACACACACACACACACACACACACACTGTAAGTACTAGCGCCATCACAAGCCAAAGATTACCGACGTCAGAAGTCATCGATATTGAACTTAATAATCAATTAGTGAAGTAGGATAAACTCTGTGCCGGCCGCGGTGGTCTCGCGGTTAAGGCGCTCAGTCCGGAACCGCGCGACTGCTACGGTCGCAGGTTCGAATCCTGCCTCGGGCATGGATGTGTGTGATGTCCTTAGGTTAGTTAGGTTTAAGTAGTTCTAAGTTCTACGGGACTGATGACCACAGATGTTAAGTCCCATAGTGCTCAGAGCCATTTGAACCATTTCAACCATAAACTCTGTCCCTTTGTCTTTTTACAAGTGAGAGAGTAGGATTCGATGCACAATTTAAATAAAAACCACCATCTCTATTTACATGGTTGCGTGCTAATTTAATTTCAACACAGTAATATCACAAATTGAGTTCGCCTTGATGCAAAACACCTTGTTATTCGTTTATTTCTTTATTATCCCAAACTAGTTTCGGCGACAAATATCACCGTCATCAGTGTTTTTTTTTTTTAATCTAAAACGTGCAGAAAATGGTATGGTTTTACAAACACAGTAATACATTATTACATTTTTACAAATCGTCTTTTGAAATATAGTTTTATATTGATACTTTCACACTATCTTATTTATTGTATGCTAGAGCATGTTTTAAGCAATTATTGGCGCTGTTTGTGACATATTTTCTGTGCTCTTTTTTCTTTTGCCGTCTTTTTACTTAGCGAACATCATGTAATCTGCAATCATGTGAGCGGCTGTTAGTAAACAACATACTAACAGGTGAACTTCGTATGTTGGGGTTGTGGTAGTGTTGTGGAAACCAGTTATTTTGGTGTGTATTTAGCTGTTGCTTAGCTATTCGTATACTCACGTTCGTTGGGTGGTGTGTGGCTGCTTTTTTACACAGAAACCATACCATTTTCTGCATGTTTTAGATTTTAAAAACCCCACTGATGAGGGTGATATTTGTCGCCGAAACTAGTTTGGGATAATAAAGAAATAAACGAATAACAAGGTGTTTTGCATCAAGGCAGACTCAATTTGTGATATTACTGTTTTTCTATGCAAACACGGACCAAATGGAAGAGTTCCAAGATAATATTATTAATTTGAACAGTTACCCTAATCCTAATAGCTGAGATCGCGTGTCAGAATCTCCGTATTGTTACATTTCGCTGAGAGGACGCTCAGCAGAGCAGCAGCAGCACTTCTCTGGTAAACTGTAAACTAATTTTGTCTTTGCTTTTTTTCCACGTGCTTCTGCAAAGAAGTGAACTGTACGTGTTAATTCTACTGTGTAGACCAGTGGTTAGAAAATTAATCGTAGTTTTTATTTCTGCGTAAGTCTTGTGAATTCCCTTGTGCAGGGCGGCTTCCTAGTGTAAATTTTCCCGTTGCCAGAAACTCCACGCCACTAAGTTTTCATTTAGTGCTAGTAGACAGCACACAGTTTAGATCAGTGCATTCTAGTTTGAATATTTATCTCGTGCAGTAACTTTTAGGCAAACAGGGTTTCTAAAGAGAGGTATCTCTAAATACATCAACTTCAGCTGAGAAATTTATTTCTGTTTAATAGCTCGCAGCCTTAGAGTATAGTGAGAAATCTGCACAGCAACTTTTAGTGTTACTTTATTCTCCCTTGGAATGTTTTCAAACTCAATAGCGCCATTTGAGTCTGATATCTATTTTCCACACAGTACGATATGGCTAGGGGCTGTGCTGGTTGTGAGCGGACACAAGGAGAGTTGGCTGCTGTCCGTAAAACAGCTGGAAGCTGCGTTGACCACCATCGACACGCTTCTAGCTAATTCTCAAAGTTGCGGTGACGTCGGGGCGCCAGTGGCGAGACCTGCGACACCTTTCGTGCCACTGGAGTGACCTGGTAACGCGGACGTCGCTGCGGCTTCCGATACGCAACACCTGACAGGTCCGTCCTCACTCCAGAATGGGCGGCAGGCATTGGTGGGCTCGCGTGTCACTGGACGGAAGGCGAAAGAGGCGGCAGGCCGTGCGGCTGGCTCCCTACGTCTACGAGGTGCTACCCAGTGTTGATGATAGCTGTACACCAGCACGCGATGCCTCTCCTGTTGCGACAGCCGTCGATGCTACTACCCAGTCTGGAGAAGTACAGAGGGTGGGTATGCTTGTCATTGGGAGTTCCAATGTAATCCACGAAAGAAGTGGCTTATAAGGTTCTTGTTCGCAAAATTCTTGAGTATTGTTCATCTGTCTGGGATCCTATCAGGTAGGATTGATAGAGACGATCCAACGGAGAGCGGCGCGTTTCCTCGCGGGATAGTTTAGCTGGCGAGAGAGCGTTACGGAGATGCTAAACAAACTCCACTGGCAGACGTTACAGGAGAGGCGTTGTGGATCACGGAGAGATTTACTATTGAAATTTCGGGACAGCACTTTTCATAAGTCGGACAACATATTACTTCCCTCGCGTATTGACCACGAGGAGAAATTCGAGAAATTAGAGCCAATACAGAGGCTTACCGACAATTATTCTTCCCACGCACTATTCGCGAGTGGAACAGGGTTGGAGGAATCAGATAGTGGTACCGAAAGTACCCTCCGCCACACACCATTAGACGGCTTGCGGAGTATGATTTACATGTCGATGTAGATGTTAATAACATGACCGGTGCCAAGACAATGTTCTGCAGTGGCTGTTGTAAGCGTGGGTGCCGCTTAAGCTCTGTACACCGGTCCTCCACGCTCCTAACAGTCTGACCAACATATGACATGCCGCAAGCGCAAGGAACATGGTGGACACCCTACTAATACAAACCAAGATCATCCTTTACGGAACTTAAATTGACCCTGATCTTAGATGGTAGTCGAAACACACACTTCACATCATATTTTTCCCAAAATATGACCAACCCTGTTTGAAATGCTCCCTACGTAAAGGAAAAATGCTGTAGACTTCGTGCTAGCTCAGTATTATCATCACTCACCTGGGGCACAGTCAGTCAATTGCGCTACGCACACTTCTAACCTGTCTTTCACTATACCGTTTCTAACGAAATGTGACTTCCAGATGGGCTAACTCAGCTGGCAAACTCTCATGGTCCGAGATTACGTAGGCCCACTAAAGGATTACATGGCCCCTATCGACCAAGGTACGAAAGACTCCTACACGTTGAGCCGGATAGTCACAAACTATCAGCCTGCAAATTCAATTCAGTGTGAGTAGGCTTCCTACGAACGACATGTCCCAACGTACCATCCACCTTCCACCTGACCATCACGTCGAGGGAAGGAAGACAGCCACGCATTTCCTCCTCCATCGTGAAGCGAATGTTCGGGTGGATTGAATTCAGGTGTTCTAAAAAGTCTTTCAGATTCTCCCTGCCTTGAGGCCAATAAACGGCACGCAGGTTTCAAAGGCACCGACTCTAAGGCACGTTCCTCGACATCTTCCATAACCAAACTGCCAGCATTAGGAGACAACGGGCTTCCCATCGCAACTCCATCTGTCTGCTCGTAGTTCGCTTTTATATTTTGAAGAAAAGGTTTTGATTCTGGAGTTTCCCCGGTCATATAACGTAAAAATTCCTGCGGAGAGGCTTCCAGTAGTGATAATAGTATTTTTCCATTCATGCAACAGAATCCTGATGTTCCTCTACTGAATTTATTCGCATTGGCAGATGCTACTCATTTTTCCGATTACGACGTGTATGTGTCTGTTATATTCCTTCGTCGGGTCATAGTGGACTGCTTCATTTGTTAGTTTGTACTTCTTACTTGTCCTTGTCCGCGCTTCTCGAAGGGTGATGTTTTCATGGCTGGCTTGAGTTTGCAGTCTTTTATCATAAGATTGTGCCGCAATTCTTGATCCTCCAATCCGTTCATTTCGTTGTCTACTTCTCACAGTCTTCTTTGGGAACTTAAACGTGCTTTGCTCTTTTCCTCTCATTCGTTTTTTCGTTTTTCTTTATGTTATCGCCGTTTTCCTTCAGAAGTCGCAAGATCTCAAAAATCAAATCAACTTCTTAGTAACAAACGCACTAAGTACAGTTTACACAATTTTCACACTTTATTTTCAATTTATATTCAGTCACTGTATCACTTTGACTACTCACGCTTCACTGTTTGTTTTTATTCACTCACTGCGCTACTTTTTGGGTTCCTCCCTTCGTCACTAATAAGAAACTGATGTTCGAACCCACGACAGTTCTTTATACATCCCTACTAATAGGTAGCCCCACCAGTGGCGAATTCCCGAACATACCAAAAAGGCGTCGAATGGTCCACAATATTCCATAACATTCCACAACATTCGAGAGTGTTCTGGAATGTTTCACAATGATCCGGGATCTTCTGGAATGTTATCGACACTATTTCCCATGGGATCTTATTTTGTAAGTTAAAACTATACGGAATAAAGGGCTCACAGTTATCGCTAATAGAATCGTACCTTGATAACAGACAACAAATGGTCATAATTGAGAACCAACTATCAGACATACTCAAAATTGAAACCAGAGTTATTCAAAGATCAGTAATTGTCCCATTTCCCTTTCTAGTGTATATCAATGACCTCCCACATAACTTGCCAGACAAATCAATTCTATATGCTGACGACATCACCTTAATAACATCAGACGGAAATCTGGAAACTTTACATGACAAAAATACAGACATGGTAGAAAACTCCACCACATGGTTGCAAAGCAATAAATTGGTCTTAAATGGCAATAAAACAGAGACTATTTTCATTTGAGTAAGTTGAAACCAGAAGGGACGGTAAACACATCTGTCAAACTGCTAGGAATTTATTTAGACCCGAATTTGAACTGGGGCGAACATACGCAACAACTATGCAAGAAACTGTCCAGAGTAATTTTTTTATTGCGCAAACTTAGGACTTGTGCCAGTAAGAGCCAAATGTTAGAGGCATACTATGCCTTTTTCCACTCGCGTCTGGTCTGTGGCATAATACTTTGGGGGAACTCTTCAGAGGCTCAGGAAGTTTTTAAGTGGCAGAAGAGGGCAGTCAGGGGTATAAAGGGCTTACCCGACAATGAATCATGCAGACCAGTATTCAGGGAGCTGAAAATAATGACTCTCTCTGCAGTATTCATATACCACTGTCTGATAGACATCAAAGAAAACCATAGTAACTTCACAGTAAGGGGGGAGGTACATTCACACAACACAAGAACTAAACATTACATTGGCACGCCCCAGGTAAAGCTAAAGAAAACCCAAAACTGCCACAACTACATGGGGATTAAGCTATTCAACATACTGCCTATAACACTGAGGGAAATGCCAGTACAGCAACTAGGGAAGAACCTAAAAAATTGGCTGATTCTGAATACAACCTACAACATTCTGGAATTCGAATAAAACTTAAGACGCCTCCAAAATGAATGATGATTATAGCATGTAGTGAAAATATAGGCGGTATCATATTCTGTGACAAATTTGATCCAAGGAGATGAATAACTGTAAATACTTTTCTCTTCTGTATATTTTTTAAAAAAACTAATTGGTACCTTTAAAAAAAACCTGTATGTATGTATTGTATTGTGTTTTGGTACCTTTACTTGTATTTTTTGACGCTGTCTATTACAACACTAAGTTGTTTAACGACAATAAAATTTGATTTGATTTGAACATTATAGAATCTTCCGGAATGTTCCAGACTATTCCCAAACATTCCAGAACATCCAGATTACTGGAACATTCCGGAACATCCTGGAAGGCTGTGGAATGGCCTCAAATACTCTCGAATACTCTGTAATGTTATCGAATATTCTGGAATGTTCTAGAAATTTGTAAAGGGCGAAGCATCTCAGGTCTTATGTCTTCAAAAGCACATCCATCAGGTAAAAATGGGAACCTTCTTCATGGATGGGGGACAGAGCGCTAGCGCACCACATAACTCCCTACATCGTACGGGGACTCGTTCCTGAGTTTTAGCGGCATGCACATTGTACACTTACTTTTACAATATACAGGGTGATTCAAAAAGAATACCACAACTTTAGGAATTTAAAACTCTGCAACGACAAAAGGCAGAGCTAAGCACTATCTGTCGGCGAATTAAGGGAGCTATAAAGTTTCATTTAGTTGTACATTTGTTCGCTTGAGGCGCTGCTGACTAGGCGTCAGCGTCAGTTGATGCTAAGATGGCGACCGCTCAACAGATAGCTTTTTGTGTTATTGAGTACGGCAGAAGTGAATCGCCGACAGTCGTTCAGCGTGCATTTCGAACGAAGTATGGTGTTAAACCTCCTGATAGGTGGTGTATTAAACGTTGGTATAAACAGTTAACAGAGAATGGGTGTTTGTGCAAAGGGAAAAGTTCTGGACGGCCGAGAACGAGTGATGAAAATGTAGCACGCATCCAGCAAGCATTTGTTCGCAGCCCAGGAAAATCGACTCGCAGAGCTAGCAGAGAGCTGCAAATTCCACAATCAACTGTATGGAGAGTCCTACGAAAAAGGTTAGTTATGAAACCTGAACGTCAACTACCCGAGGCGATGGATCGGCCGCCAGGCAGCCCGTGACAGAGCACTTCATCACTGGCCTCCAAGAAGCCCTGATCTTACCCCCTGCGATTTTTTCTTATGGGGGTATGTTAAGGATATGGTGTTTCGGCCACCTCTCCCAGCCACCATTGATGATTTGAAACGAGAAATAACAGCAGCTATCCAAACTGTTACGCCTGATATGCTACAGAGAGTGTGGAACGAGTTGGAGTATCGGGTTGATATTGCTCGTGTGTCTGGAGGGGGCCATATTGAACATCTCTGAACTTGTTTTTGAGTGAAAAAAAACCTTTTTAAATACTCTTTGTAATGATGTATAACAGAAGGTTATATTATGTTTCTTTCATTAAATACACATTTTTAAAGTTGTGGTATTCTTTTTGAATCAATATTGATTAATTGTTATTATTATGTCCTCTGCAATTCAATGTAATCAGCAGTTGAATTTACCGCCAAAATAGAATTTAACGCGACAATCTGAATTTCTCGCCGATTTTGAATTTCCCACCATTTTTCCAGGTGGGGGAGGGGAAGGCAGGTGGTTTACAGAGGGGGAGGGGATAGTTAATTGATCGATTCAATTAATTAGTGAATTAATTTGATATCAAATGTGTTCCAGAGATGGCGAGGAGGAGAGGGAAGGGCTGGGGGGTTTCTCAGAAAGATGGATTATCCCCAGAGGCTCATAAATCAGTTAGCATAACAATAGGTTAAGGTATTATGCCATCAATTTAATTAATTGGCATATCAATTTGATATCAAAAGTGACCCAACTCTCGCTCTGCCCCGCTACTATGGTGTTAGCCGTTAATTTACATGCAGGTGATGAGTGTAGACTGCAGATTCTCACCACCAAAACATCTTTCAACACACTGCAGTCGACCATTAACACACTGCTAACGGAGAACGACGATTTCAGGACACTTCTATTACGGCCATTCTAAATATTCTGGAATAAATTATACTGGAATACATGATGAAGGTGCGGCCAGAAGACTACGGATTGGACAAGACAGAGAGTGGTTAAGCATCTGCAAGCAGATGGCTTAAATCAAAAAAAGGAGTTAAGTTAATTCTTGAAATTTATAAGAAACTTACGGATGAGTGCTATAACTTGATTGGTGTAAATAACTACTTGTTTCCTAGAGAAATGATGACTGCTTTGTGTAACATTACAGACATATTTCACAAGCTAATACCACTGCTTCACAGCACTGAGTTTATTTCCAATACAGATGCTATGACAAGCCTTTTCAGTTGCATGGAGATTCCGAAGAAACTACACAAACACGGTTTTTTTGCCTTCTTTCACAGATTTTCTTATGGTTACTGCACAAGTTGGTTTCGCGTTATAAACCCATTTTGAAGTACATTACTGATTTCAATGATGATAATACAATGATAAACATAATTATAAGGCAAAGACAGTCATTTCAACTTCTTAATGTATCGATCCTTGGCTTAATGCAAAATTACTTTAGTGACCCTTTTTGACAAATTACCTACGGAATTACACAATTCAGTAATTACACTAACATGACTAAAGATATCTAGGAATGAAATTATGCATCAGCCAGGAACTTTTTAACTAGTGATGGATTGGGGCCCAAAGTTTCCCTTCTCTCTAAAAGAGGTGAATAACTGAATTGGGTCTCCTCATTTAATAATATGTGTCGGGATGTATACATCTGTATTTAATTTTTATAAATTTCTAACTGGCTGAGTTTAGCCCCCTTTTCATCTGTGTGTAAGACTTGTACATCTATTAGGTATTGGTTGCATTTGTTAAGGCAATGTTCTGCAAACGCTGAATCAGGCTTCTTCAGTCTCCAGCTTCTATGATGTTCTTTAATCCTGGTACAGATTGACCTTCCAATCTGTCCAATGTAGCAAGACTGACACTCCCAGCATAAGATGTTATAAACCCCACTTTTTGTGATGGTTAGTTGTTGTCTTTTGCATTGACCAAGCAACTACCTGTTGTCTGAGGGACACAGAAAAGCACAGAAAAACCCTTTGCCTTCAAAATGTAACTTGCCCTGTTTGACGTTTTCCCTAAAAAAGGTATTTTCTTTCCAGTTTGTCTAGTAGGAACCTGGCCTGCTTCTTCAGCCTTTTCCCTATTATTTTGCCTATCATCCTGGGATGAAATTCATTATTTGTGGCTATTGTTTCTATTGTATTAAGTTCTTGGTCAAAGTCTTCTTGGGACATAGGGATAGAAAGGAGATGATGGTTCATGTCGTGAACTGTTGCATGTTTATAGGCTGTAGGGTGTTGGGAGGAAGCTAGGATGAACATGTCAGTGAAGGAGTCTTTCTGATAAATTTTAAATTTATGGTTGCTGTCTTCAATCTTTAAACTAATGTCCAGGAAATTTATGCTTAGCCCCCCAACTCCATATTGACCCTTATATTAGTGTGCCACTGTTCCTTATTTTCCACAGAACTGTAGAGTTGTCTACTGAAACCTTCTCTCTCTCTCTGTCTCTCTGTAGTGGTCAATCCAAGGATTGGTTTGCAACAGCTACAATGGCAGCTTGTCTCCATTCTGTGCGTCTTTCAGCTTTTCTCTTCATTTCTTTATAGGTGTTACATCCCACATCTTTCACGATTTGATCCATGTACCTCAGCCGTGGTCTTCCTCTTGGTCTTTTTCCCTCGACATATCCCTCTATGATTGTGTTCAGGAGTCCTCTATGTCTTCATAGATGGCCTGTAAATTGCACTCTTCTTTTAACAATGAAACTCCAGAAGCTTCTCTTCTCACCTGCTCTTTCCAGAACCACTTCGTTTGTGACCTTGTCGATCCATTTTATTTTGAGCATGCGTCTATAGCACCACATTTCAAAAGAATTTAGCTTCTGCTGTTCCTCTGTCCCGAGAGTCCATGTTTCACACCCATAGCATGCCACACTCCACACATATGATTTCAAAAATCTTTTCCTGGTTTCAAGGCTGATGCTCTTAGATGTTAATATGTTTTTCTTCTTGTTAAAAGCAGCCTTTGCTTGAGCTATTCTACTTCTCACTTCTGCCTTGCTCCTTCCATCCCTGGTAATATTACTGCCCAGATAAGTAAATTTATCAACTTGTTCAAGCAGTTCATTGCCTACATGAACTTGGACTTTCACTTGATCTTCTTTGTCGCATGCCATTACTTTTGTTTTTGCTTTATTAATTCTCATATTATATTCTTCACCCATAACTTTATCCATTCTATTCAGTAGGACTACAAGATCTTCTTCACTTTCAGCCAGGACAGCTATATCATCAGCATATCTTATCATATATATTCGTTGGCCATGAATTACTACACCTGTCTGTGAATTTTCCCTTACTTTTTTCGGCGCCTCTTCAATGTATACGTTAAAGATAACAGGGGATAGTGCGCAACCTTGTCGGACACCTTTCCGTATCTGCACCTCTTCTTGTTTTGTCCGTCCACGGATAACTACTGTCTCGTTTTCGTACAGGTTCCATATCATTTTTCTATCTTTATGGTCTATTCCTACTTTTTTGAGTACCTCAAACATCTTATCCCATTTAACATTATCAAAGGCTTTCTCTACATCTACGAAAGCTATGTATGTTTTCAGGTTCTTATCTAGTCGTTTCTCTATTATTAGTTTTAGAGCAAATATTGCTTCTCTGGTTCCTCTATCTTTTTAATTTCCTTCTTTCTTCCATCATATTTAGTAGGTCATTAGTGATCCATTCCTTCCTTTTCTCTGTCCTTTCTTTTCCTATTACTTCTTCTGCTGCTTCTAAAATACCAGTTTTTATTTTTTCCCAGCTGCTTTGGATGTCATTGCAGCCCTGTGTATTTGTTTTCTTGTCTGTTTCTAGTTGATAGTGCTTCAGTGTATTTTCGTTTTTCAGGTTTGTCAAATCCCATTTACATGTACTTCTTCTTTTAATGTTCTTGAATTTTAGTTCAGTCGTCATCATAACGAGTATGTGGTCACTTTCCACATCACAGCCTGGATATGATCTGCTTTCCTTAACTTGGTTTTTAAATCTTTGCTTCACTAATATGAAGTCAATTTGGTATCTGTTAATGTCACCAGGCATTTTTCAAGTATATCTTCTTCTCACATACAAAGAATTTCATGAACATATTTGTACCAATACAAAAAATGTTTTACCAATGGTTCCCTCTTAAGAAAATCAGTCTCCCACTTGTCTATGAATACTTCTGCTAGTAAGTGGGATAAAGGTGAGCCCATTGCCAGATCACACTGGTCAACACTCATTTTCTTGCCAAGGATATTTGAGTGGCTTTAGGATGGGTTAGTGGTGCTGAATATAGCAACCATTTATGCAGTTTGGCTCTAGTTTTTGAGATAATGCATGATTTATTCAATAAATTAGAAAAAAATTGCTAATACTGAACTCGAGCGCTACAAACTACAACGAAAAAAGAAAATAATCTTTATAAATAGCTTCTATGAAAACCTGATAGGCATTTGTCCACGTATAAAACATAATTGAAAAGTTTCTCTATAAGTATATCATTTTCCGTCCATGACGAACCGCTTCCTGCACATTTTCCTTTTATAGGTCTCTTCAGAACAGTCACGTTGCAGATTCCAGCAATAATCTGCCATCATATGCCTGTCCCATCTTCCTTTATATCTTTCCTCTATTCCTTTCATATCTTGATGGAACCGCTCTCCTTGTTCCTCACTGAAATCACCTAGATTACGAGGAAATCGATCCAAGTGGCTGTGAAGGAAGTGCGATTTTATGCTCATGTTAGCTCCTAAGTTTTGAAAAATAGTGAGCATGTTTTTGACCAGTTCCTCGTAATTGGTAGATTTATGATTGCCCAAAAAACATTTTACAACAGCGACAAAACTGTTCCAGGCCGATGCTTCAGTGACAGTCATGACACTTGTAAAATTGGTATCGTTGATGAGCCTGCGAATTTGAGGACCATCAAATATTCCTGCCTTAAGTTTTTCACTACTGAGTCCAGGGAACGTATTGCAGATGTATGTGAAGCAATTACCATTTCTGTCTAAAGGTTTGGTGAATTGCTTCATTAGTCCTAACTTAATATGTAATGGTGGAAGAACAATCTTGTCCCTACTAACCAGAGGTTCATTAATGATGTTTGCTTCACCAACAGCCATATGTTCCCTTGGAGGCCATGTTTTCTGCTTCCAATGTTCGTGCTTTGCCCTACTATCCCACATGCAGATAAAACATGGGTGCTTTGTGTATCCACTTTGTTGTCCAAGCAAGAAGTTCACCATTTTCAAATCAACACAAATCAACCACTGGTGCTGAATATACTGAATTTTCTGCAGAACCATCTTGATGTTAGCATATGCTTCACAAAGTTTTGTTGAGTGGGCAATTGGAATAGATGCGTAACGATTGCCATTGTGTAGGAGAACACATTTTAAACTTCTTGTGGAACTGTCTATGAAGAGACGCCAGTACTCTGGTCTATATTCCGGCAGCCCCAATTCAAGTAAAAGTCCAGGTATATTGCTGCAATACACTATAACCTCTTCTTGGTTGAAGTATGGAAGAAGGTTTTCTTCTCTCGTCCGGTAAGCTGTTATTTTAACACTTGGATGAAGACAGTTCTTTTCCTTAAGCCTGGATGCTAAGAGTTCTGATGCTTGCTTTGAAAGATTGAGTTCTCGTATCAAGTCACTGAGCTCCTTCTGGTCGAACTGCTGGGGTTGTGTCTCACGTCCTTCGTATTCCGAACCACTACTTGTACATTCCTCGCCGTGCACATCGTCATCTGATGACGTTAGCGTGGGTAATGTTGTGAAGGTTGGTACAGGAACATCGTTGCTGTGCACCACCGGTCTTCTTGCTGACTCCAAATCGGGATATTCCCACTTTCGTTTTTTGAACCTATTAAAACCTTTCACATTAACAATGCAAAAATAGCAATCATCTGTATGGTTCTTCTGCTCTCGCCATACCATAGTCACTCCAAAGTTTAAGCTTTTCCTTTTTCGTTTTGTCCACTGCCGTAAGCACTCCACACAGCATTTACAAACTTTATGGGGTGCCCACGCCTTGTCTTGATCTCCAAGTTTAATTCCGAAATATGCCCGATACGCTTCCTTCACAAAAGGAGTGATATTCTTCCTGTTCTTTTGAAGAACGTATTCACCACAAATGTAGCAGAACTCATCTGGATGGTTCATGCAAAGACGGCGTGAAGAACTCATGTTTTCCTAAAACAAAATTGCACAAATACTACATATTATGCAGAACTTTCTTGTATTTGCATGTCAATCACATCCAACAAACATCATTAATTGTTTTGTGTGAAATGAATACTCACCTCTTATTTGCTACGTCACGATGAAAAGGTTCTATCTCCTTGAAGCTGCACCGCACATGTGTGTGACTTTCGACCATCGCCATTTTTCATGTTTACACTGAACGCTACCTATCGGCTGTTGCGGGGATTACCTCGGCCAACAAACGAATGTCGAGTACCGCCGAATTCAAATCTGCACAACCCTCAATATCTTCAACACACGCACCGCACAACAGGACTGAACACATGCTGACAGTGTGATGTTTGCATGATGTAATCCTCAACCACACAGATGCACTCCCTGAGCACAATTGTTTAATAAAGATAGTACAATATCACTAATTAAAGAACAGGTAGCAAATACATTACACCATATATGGACCCTGCAGTCGATATTATCCACATGAAACTCTCATTTCCACAAATAACCTATATCTCAAAAACCAGAGCCAATTTGGAAAAAGTACAAATATACTCGGAATGAGTATCATAACAATATCCCATTTTCGTTCAAACTTCCCTGGCAACGAAAAAAAAAATTTATTTTGTAGAGCTGTGTCATCTGTTGCTGATAATAGCTCCCTTGGAAACCAAAATAATTTTGATTTCAGAAACAGTGCACTGTACTAACTATGCTCAGCTGTTCTCCTGGATTAATTTTGTGTGAATACAATGATTGTTATACAATTTCACTGGAATACTTGTCAACAAGCTATGCACATCAAAAGGGACTACTTTTGCATTTGTTGAATCCTTAACATCTGTTAAAATTAAATTTGAGCTGTTCTTAAGGCTATATTTCCCTTTGACATTCAGTGCCTGCTTGATTTTTTCTACACACTGAACTTTGGTTACTATATCTTTCTGCGGGGCTAGTTCTAAATCTGCCCTTAGATGGTCTGACAATTGAGGTTTTGTTATCATGTCTGGAGCGTGTTTGTAGTCATTTGATATTAATTCTTCTTCTGATTCTGAAAGGGCTAATGTTGATAAACTTCTTTTTATCTTTATACAAAATGTGCAACTGATTTATCACAATCAGCTTGTAACGATGGTGGGCCGCTTCCTTTATTGTATACACATAAAAAAAGTTTTGCATCACCCCGATTCCCAGAACTCTTGAAGATAAACGTTGACTGTTGATATTGTATCACAGACACAGTCCCTCTGACTGTTCAGAGATGTCACTAAACCCGCCCAACGTTAAACAATCGTGCATGAGCAGTGCCTATTAGACAGAGGTGGTCCGACAGCCGAACAGTTCCAGTCATTCCAACAGGAACGAGGTACACGGCTCATGTTGTCTGTAGTTCAATCAGGCCTAGAGGGTCAATACCACGGATCGATCGCGTCCGCATTGTTACTTTGTGCCAGGAAGGTCTCTGAACAGGGGAAGTGTCCAGGTGTTTCAGAGTGAACCAAAGCGACGTTGTTCGGACGTGGAGGAGATACAGAGAGACAGGAACTGTCAATGGCATACTTCGCTCTGGCAGCCAAAGGCTACTGCTGCAGTAGATGACAGTTACCTACGGATTATGGCTCGGAGGAACCCCGTCAGCACCGCCACCATGTTGAATAATGCTTTTTGTGCAGCCACAGGACGTCGTGTTACAACTCAAACTGTGCACAATAGGCTGCATGATACGCTACTTCACTCCCGACGTCGATGGCGAGGTCCATCTTTGCAACCACGACACCATACAGCGCGGTACAGATGGGCCCAACAACATGCCGAATGGGCCGCTCAGGATTGGCATCACGTTCTCTTCACCATGAGTGTCGCATATTCCTTCAACAAGACAATCGTCAGAGACATGTTTGGAGGCAACCCAATCAGGTTGAATGCCTTAGACACACTGTCCAGCGAGTACAGCAAGGTGGAGGTTCCCTGATGTTTTGGGATGGCATTATGTGGTGCCGATGTACAAAGCTGGTGGTCATGGAAGGCGCCGTAATGACTGTACGATACGTGAATGCCATCCTCCGATCGATAATGCAACCATATCGGCACCATATTGGCGAGGCATTCGTCTTCATGGACAACAATTCGCGCTCCCATCGTGCACATCTTGTGAATCACTTCCTTCGGTATAACGACATTGCTCGACTAGAGTGGCCAGCATGTTCTCCAGACATGAACCCTATTGAACATGTATGTGATAGAATGTAAAGGGCTATGGTCCACTTGACTCACCAACCACTCTGAGGGACCTACACCGAATCGCCATTTAGGATTGGGACAATCTGAACCAACAGTGCCTTGATGAACTTGTGGATAGTATGACACAACGAATACAGGCATGCATCAATGCAAGAGGACGCTACTGAGTATTAGAGGTACTGATGTGTACCGAAACCTGGACCACCAACTCTGAAGGTCTCACTGTATGGTGGTACAACATCCAATGTGTGGTTTTCATGAGCAATATAAAGGGTGGAAATGTCGTTTATGTTGATCTCTATTCCAATTTTCTGGCACATTCTGGAACTCTTGGAACTGAGGTGATGCAATTTTTTTTTTGATGTGTGTATTTGCAGACACCTTTGTGCTAAATAAGTTGCACGTCTGTACACTCTTTGAATAAGGCATTGATCCTACAGCAGGAGCTGCATATTTACTCGTAGGCCAGTGTGGAGGGGGCTGGATGAAGTTCCCCCCCCCCCCCTGTGCCAGCAGCTTCTGTGTTCCCACAACAGGTGCCAGCCTCCACTGCCCACCCATGTGCTGGCAGCCGTTGTTGCTTGTGTGCTGTGCCTATGGTGGGAGTGAATGAAGAAAATTAAGAGCACAACAGTGTTACTTGCTGTGATATTAGAGTAGCAAGAGGGTTTTTTTCCAGTGCAGTGTCACACACCTTTGACATGTTTTGCACATCATTGCAGCTTATGTGTGTGATGTTAGCTGCTGGAACACTATATTAGAGCAGTAAGAGCCTAATATTAGTACACTGAGGTGTTATGTTTCATAACTATATTTTTTTAAAGAAAATTAGTAAACATCATTGCAGCTCATTATTGAGTTGGAAAATGGATACACATCACAGTGGTGTCAGAATTGCTCAAATGAGGTTTACATTAAGACTGACAGTCCTGTGGAAGCCAAGGAACGACCAACAGCAGCGCAGTGGGGGCAGTGGGTGTGGGAAGAGGTTATTTTTTGTGTTATAAAGTACTTGCATTACAAATGACAGTTACCACTTTATGCTAAAGCATTTGATCACCTGGACAGACATGAAGCCTATAAATTAGGTAATAATTTTGACATTTATTGTCCATTAATTACGTCCAAAATAAACAAAATAAATTAAAACTTCCGGGCTGAATTGCCGTGGTCCATATATAAAACTGCCGACTCATCTCAGAAGATGTTGCCTGCACTAGGCAACGAAACGTCAGGAAGGAGAAGCAGTTTTATATATGGACCACGGCAGTTCAGCCCGGAAGTTTTAGTTAATGAAGACGCAGGCCGTGAAAGCTTACATGGTATGATTAAACAAAATAAATATTTTATTGTTTTCATCAGGCTCATTACAAAAATGGTTCAAATGGCTCTGAGCACTATGGGACTTAACTTCTGAGGTCATCAGTCCCCTAGAACTTAGAACTACTTAAACCTAACTAACCTAAGGACATCACACACATCCGCGTCCAAGGCAGGATTCGAACCTGGGACCGTAGCGGTCGCGCAGTTCCAGACTGTAGCGCCTAGAACCGCTCGGCCACCCCGGCCGGCAGGCTCATTACATGGAGCTAGCGCAAATGGCTACGTTGTCTACTTAAAGAGAACACTGCCCCCTTTCTCCCGGAGTCCACCTTCCCCCACTACTGCCGCCTACTCGTGGTTTCACTGTTCTTCAACCAGTTCCCACTGACACTCGCAACAGCAGCTTAGGAAAAGCTGACGCGCTTCGCCAGGTGGCTGGCCACAAGAACCTGCCCTTTTCCAGAGTCACTCACGTCGGTGGATTTCCCCATATGCAGTCCGTGTCGCCGCCAGAACGATTCCCCCACTTCTCAGCTCTGCTTACCTGCTTCCTGTACCACATCATGTGCCCAAAATGCCACTAAGCGGCATTTAGTCTCGTAGTGGGTAGTGGTCACAATGTTTTGGTTCGACAGTGTAAGGGGCACCTTTTTTCCTAATATCTTTGAGTCTTCTTGCAAGCATCAAAATTTAATTTTACGGATTATTAAGATTTTTTAAGAAATGACAAGGCTAACAGAGAACCCAGTATCGTCACAATAGTATACATGCTGAGGCTTCCTCCAAGTATCTGATATCTTCGAGATTCCTACCAGCTCTTCTGCCATTATTTTCTCTGCCTGTAGAAACTTTGATATTATCTGTTTCTTCCAGCCAAGGTGGAGACTTCCGGTCGTTTTATCAAGTTTTGCGCGCCCAATGTAAAGCAGCCTCAATGTTCCATAATCAGTGGATCTTCGGTCACGGGACGATATTGATATACTGCAACATATCACATATTCAACCTGATGGAGCGACGGGTTAACTAATTCCTAGTCACCTGTTAATTGCTTTATCTTCTCTTGGTGTTTGCTTTTTTTCCGAAGAACTCTCCCATAGGAGCCACCCATATGTTCCTGCTCTTCCCTGCTCTTTTCAATTTGGGAGGCTCGCCACTGAGGCAGATTAATGCTCAGAATATCTCTGGCCTGTACTCCGATGTGGAAATCATGCTCGCAACTCCCAAGTTCCCAAATACACGAAATGTAACCATGCGAAATATGAGAAGACTCTAACATTCATTGAAACTTACACAGAGAGTAAAACATGCTTTACCTGCCTCTGTGAAGCCGTGATAACAGCCTCGTACCTAAAACGGTATTACAGGCAAGCAAAATACACATAACCGATCTGTAACAGGAAACAGTCACACATACACATTTGTGCGAAGAACACGGATAAAACTAGACCAACGATAACGACGCAGAGGTGAAAGAAAGTTTAACTCATCTGCTAATGGAAAATGAAGCGCTCATAAATAGATTGTTTTACTGTAGGTTTCTCTCTGTTAAACAAAATTTTGTAAATACCGTATTCACGGATGGAACACGTACAGCACAGCCGTTTCTCACTTGCCGACAGCAGTTTAGGCTGAGTCTGCAGCATTTCAACTGCACTGTGGTACGACTACAAGCTTTGACTATGCATTGACTGTGCCTTCTCAGCATAATTTTGCTATATCGTAAGAAGAATTCACTAGTATTGGGACAAGGAAGTTTCTGGCACACTCTGCATTGTAGCCAGATGTATCAGAGATGGCGGCATATAAACTTCGCAACAGCGCATGATGTCGTCCAATATGGCGGACATGACGTCAGCAGATGACGCAAGTACCGTTATCCAAGATGGTGGCTTTTGGCGGTAAATTGCCATGCCCCTCCCCCACAAAAATGGCAGGAATTTCAAATTCCAACAGGATAATGCATCCCACTGCGGTTATCTCTACTAACCTAAGAAAACCGTGGAAAGAAAGGACACTTGGACTACCTCCACTAACCTAAGCCACCCGAATGCCACCTCCTCCTAGGGATTCGTGGGAAAAGGTCTCAGCCGGCACTGGGCTGTTGGACAGAGGAAGGAGTGTACTTTATTTTGGAACAATTTATTTAGGTATGGAGTACATTTATCACAGTGATACAGAACACATGATCTAACACACCACACAACATAAAGATCTGCAAACTACTCCTAAAAAACTCATCTGCAATGCTCTACACACGTGACTGTTAATTCTAAACTGTCAAAATAACGTATTGCAAAGCCTACAGACAGCAAACCACTCGTAAATAATGCAATACATTTACGTCCAGAGAGCCAAACAACTCGTAAATTGTCAAAATAATAATCCATCTAAAGGACCCTGCAAACATGCTTGCTAATCGTCAAGTGTCGAAATCATGCACCAGTTTTTATTTAAACAATTAGAGGCAGCACCACCATTCAGTGTGTTCGCCAACTGACCTATTAAACAGTGCCATCACCAGAGGGAACTGTCGTCCGTTGTGTGAGGTAATCCAAGATGGCAGCCATGATGTCAGTTGATGGCGGCAAACAGTGTTCACCATTAGTTCCGGACCTAGTACACAGTACCACCACCAGAGAGCAGTGTTGTCCATTTCGAGATGTAATCCAGTATGGTGGGGGGGGGGGGGGAGGAAATGGTGGGAAAACGACTCTTCCAATACTGGACATAAGTTTTTATTTTGCAGGCAATGTCTGCACCACGAGATCTAGACTCCAACTGACCTAATACACAATACTGCCACCAGAGGATGCTGTCATCCCTCCTGTGGCATAATCCAAGATGGGGGTGTGGAGGGGGAAAATGGTGCAAAAATGACACAGCCTGCACTGGGCTGCTGGAGAGAGTAAGGAAGGAGTGAACTTTATTTATTTTGGAACAATTTATCTGGGGGTGGAGTATATTTATCACACTCATACAACACACATTCTTGGGGGTCACGCCACGCTACCCAGCCCACAGACCTGTAAACTACTCTTAAATAACGCTCTGCAGACACCCAAACAGCTACTAATTTACGTAAATAATTTCAGTACAAACAAGCAGTCTACTCCTAAATAACGCAGTACACAGATGTGCAGACATGAAATCAACTCGTAAACTGCCCAAATAACGCACAGTGCAGACCAAAGACCTGCTCACAAACTAATGCAACAGACACATAATAAATGTACGCAGACACCGTCCAGTAGACTGCACAGGAGGCTACCTGCAGACCCGCAAAGTGACGCGGCCATCAGCTATCAAACCACACACAGATGCCTGCACACATGAGGTGGCGATATCACAGTCATACTTGATCCCTGACAAATTCCTCTCAAAATACGTGTTCACTTAGGCACCGTCGCTGACGTTACCAGGCAGGAGCATAGATGGTCCAGGGACGCGCGTGCCATCACAGCCGTGAGCCGCCGCCAGATGCAGGTGAAAGTTGCCTCTATTTTCGGGTATACGGTTAGCGTTATACTGATGTCACAGAACTCCAAGGCTTGCAGCGTCAACAACCTGTGCAGGGGTGGTTCATGTTTCCCTTTAGCGGTAGGAGCTGTCAGAATGGAGAGGCCTGTTGGAGTGTAGGAATATAGATGAATTAACGTGTTGTCCTTTACCGAATAGTGAACTAATACTTAGTATGTGTTGGAAGGCTTTCGTGATCGTGTGGAAATTTGAGAATAATTATGGAGGTGTGTTTGCACTGGACCATTATTCCCTCCCATGCAATTTATTCAGTTGACTGCTTCTGCACATTTCGCACCTTTATTTAGTTGAGAGAAGATCGATTGTGGGGTGTGCATCTAGGATGTGGAAGACACATTTGCCTGTTCTCTAGACATGAGAAACATTGACCTTGTAAATTATAGGGATGATTTAGAATCTGTTACATCACTGAGATCGGTATCCGCAGGTGGAAATATCATTTTTCGTCTGTTTGTTTCTAGTTACTCAGTGGTCTGGAGCACGCTCCTCCTAGGTAAACTTTTGGGCTTGTATAGAAATAATTCCCAGTCTATATCTTCGGAATTATGTCGCGTGAGCAATCGGTAGGATACTGCTGTGTGCGAACCATGCGAAATTAGGTATGTTCTTGTAATACCAAAGTCTGGAGATGGGTGTAGAAATGCGAGCAAGCAGGCAGGTGCAGACCAGAGACCTTAACGTGTTTGTACCAAGGGAGGGGGGGGGGGGATGAGCCAGTCTTTGCACAACAGGTTCTGAGAGTGACTTCGATCCACTGACAGTTTTCTGATGAAAAAGGTATGATTTTGTATGGCAGAGGATATGAGTTGTATGTTTACTACATCGACACGGTACACGGTGATATATTGCTGGGTTGGAGATCGGTTACATGCTCTAATATTCAAGCTCTTTCTCAGTGAGAGAGCGGTGTATTTGAGTAAGAGTCTTTCTGTATTTGACGATATGTATGTCACTTTGCGAGGTTTAGTTGTCGGTGCAATATGGCGATCAGTGTAAAATATTTTATTGCCGCTGAATGTCACGTCTGTAGAAAGAAACAAAAGACGGACAGTGCTTCCCTAGGACTGAGGAGCATCGTGACATATAGCCACTGTGAGTGTAGGCATACCATAATTTTTTTGGGTGCTGTACAAATATAAAAGATAACTGCACTGTTTTTGTAAAATGTGTATACATCGCACTATGAAGTTTCTGTGGCTTATGTTTGAAAAATGTGTATATATTGCAATGTAAAGTTACTGTAGTTCATCTTGTTGCATGACTAGAGAGGATGACTGTGTGTCCTATCGTGAGGGACCTAGATATTCAGCACATTGATAACTGCGAGAGTATGAGAGAGATTTTTTACATGGAAAATTATATGTGCTATAGATACTGAGATTCTTCCAAGAGGCACAGCTGTCAAGAGGAGACATTACCTGTACATCAATCAGAGTCAGACTGTATCTGAAATCATAATATTTAATTGTAGTTACCCTGGTAAATATGTTCCTGGCTTCCAATATACTTGTGAGTTTTTAAAATAATTGAAAAGCCACGATCACTTCAATTGTTTATTAGGTGACCAGTTTCAGCACTCTGAAGGTGCCATCATCATATCTGTGAAGGTATAACATAACAGGTTTGAGGGAGGGCTTACATGAGTTAACTACATACATTACAATTACTACAGAACCACATACCTGAAACGTGGATTAACATTTATAAAACCATATGGACATCATGGCATATGAGGCAGACTATCAGATAAAATCATTGTCACAACCAATAAAAAATAATAAAAAAACTGCTCTCATGGTTGTTCTTTCCATAACATATAAAACTGGTCACCAGATAAAACTACCACTGCTCGCCTAACACTGGTCAGCATCATCACTGCCCTATTCCGCGCAGGCTCACCTGCTGTGACTCTAGCGGTTCACAACCGGCCACCAGATAGCTATGTCCAAGCAGTGCATACACAGTCCCACAGTATAATCACGCATTACTACTAAAACACAGCTTTACTATAACTGCTTGTCACATACCCATGCAAAGCCCATATTTGCGAATACATTTCCTGTACATACTTCAATCACTATAAGTACGTGCCTCAGATGCTTTTACTTTGTAATTGACATACTTGCGTCATCAGCTGACATCATGGCTGCCATCTTGGATTACGTCACGCAATGGGCGACAGTGTCCTCTGGTGATGGTACTGTTTACTGGGTCAGTTGGCGAACACACTGGATGGTGGTGGTGTCCTATCTGTATAAATAAAGACTGGTGCGCGATTTCGACAGTTGATGATTAGCAAGCTTGTTTGCAGGGTCCTTTAGATGGATTATTATTTTGACAATTCACGAGTTGTTTGGCTCTTTGGACGTAAATGTATTGCATTATTTGCCAGTGGAAAGCTATCAGTAGGCTTTGCAATGCGTTATTTTGACAGTTTAGAATTAGCAGTCACGTGTGTAGAGCATTGTAGACGAGATATATAGGAGTATTTTGCAGGTCTGTATGCTGTGTGGCATGTCAGATCACATGGTCTGTATCACTGCGATAAATATACTCCATACCTAAATAAATTGTTCCAAAATAAATAAAGTACACTCCTTCCTCTCCCCACCAGCCCAGTGCAGGCTGAGTCCTTTTCCCACGAATCCCTAGGAGGAGGTGGTGTTCAGGTGACTTAGGTTAGTGAGGTAGTCCAAGTGTCCTTCCTTTCGTGCCATTTTCTTAGCTTAGTTGAGATAAACGAATTGACCTTCCTTTACCACCAAAATTCAAAATTGGCACCACTTCCTACAAAGAGGTGGCAGTCGGATGACTTTCGGTAGTGGAGGTAGCCCAAGTGACCTATCTTCCCATGATTTTCTTAGGTTAGTAGAAATAACCGCAGTGTGATGCATTATGCTGTTGGAATTTGAAATTCCTGCCATTTTTGTGGGGGAGGGGGGCATGGCACTTTACCCCCAAAAGCCTCCATCTTGGATAATGGTACTTGTGTCATCAGCTGACGTCATGGCAGCCATCCTTGATGATGTCATGCGCTGTTGCCAAGTCTACGCTGCGCCATCTTGGATGATGTCCCCGTCGCCATCTTGGATACATGTGTCAACAATGCAAAGTGCGCCAGAAATGGCCTTGTCCCAATACTGTCACTGGATCGACCCATGCCTTGAAACATTACCTTTTTAAGTACCATATAAAATAGTTTATGTGAGAAAATTCTACAGAAAATGGAAAGCTAATTTTTCTCTTACAGAAATCAAATATCAGTCAAGCTCTGTAATTTCACGGAATCACAACTCTATGCTGTTTATAAAAAATGAATGGGCAAGTTCATTTGTCTTGCAAACGTTTCTCTACCTTTTTTTTGTGTGTGTGAGCTCGGAGACACCGGACACAAGTGAAATGTATTTCCTGTTTGCTGGCAATAACTTGTTCAAATGTTCAAATGTGTGTGAAATCTTCTGGGACGTAACCGCTAAGGTCACCAGTCCCTAAGCTTACACACTACTTAATCTGAATTATCCTAAGGACAAACACACATACCCATGTCCGAGGGGGGACTTGAACCTCTGCCAGGACCAGCCGCACAGTCCATGATTGCAGCTCCTGAGACCGCTCCGTTATTCCCTCGCAGCTGGCAATAACTGATCTATTTATTATACTTAATCATGTGTTATTATTTAAAAATCATTTACTTTCCTCATTTCCTTTGTCATGATCATAATTTTCGTTCTATTTTTATGATTTATAGCGGCCGACGGAGTGAAAATGACAGCATATTGTTCGACGATGAAACGACCGAACACAACCAGTATTCTATCATTATCTGTTTGTTGATCGAAGACAGAACACCAGTGAGATTACTTTGCCGATCGCCTGTCTTTGCCTTATGTAATTCACTGCCTTATGTTTGTACTCAATGGATCGGTCACTAATCGTCGAACAATGACGTCACCCAGTACACTCCTTGGTCTGATGCGCTCCCACATTTCTTTAGTGACGGTGGTATATCTGAATATTAATAATTGTCATTTCCCAGATTTATCAGATTTGCCAACGTCATGAGAACGAACTTTCTTGTCGACGATTAACTTATGCAGAGTTTTATAACATCTTGTATCGTCGCTTATTTGAGAAACTTTTAACTGAAGTATCTCAATAGCCAAGAGAGGCATGTTTCAACTGGCGCCCAACGTGGGGCCTGAAAAGTGGAATTTCTTTTATCATTTGCAATTACAAGCACCACTTTATAAGATTCAAAACAGTCTTGATCGCAACTTTTTATTTTTATAGGTGTGATCGGTTTCGATTCTATTTAAGAACCATCTTCAGACCCTGAAAAAAACATATTACCAGATACAGGGATCGTTATAATAGTAAGTATATAAAAAATGTAGAACTAATAAATAAATATACCCAAAACGGTGGGTGGACTCCGTAGTGCAAGTTGCGCCGACCCTCGACGCTGGAATAACTGGTAATCGGACAAGGAGGGAACGGTTATTAAATAGGCTTGGTCACGCCCACCGTCCTGAGTGTGACGTCATTGCTAACCAATCAGAAACACGTCTATGATTAGGTAAGTACAAGGAGTAGATTAAAAAGTGCTTTATAGTTAAATTACATCGTAACATCATTATAAATGTTTATTCGTCATAAAATTTAAACTATAAAGGTTACTTGGTTTAAGATCAACTAAAAGTATGTTGCCGTCTAACGTCTATTCTGCGAACATGCACCAAATGTTGTTAAATCGACAGGGAGACGCTACTCGCAAAGATACATCGAGGGTTGCCGTGGGAACGGCGTCCTATGCCGATGGGGGCAGTCTACAGTGCTGTCAGAGATTACAATAGGCGAGGACCAACGGCCTCTGTCGATATAACATGTTGGAGATAGCTGGAAAGTCGGTTATAGTTATATTATATCGTAACATCACATAAGTCTCATTATTCGTCATGAGATATAAGCTGTAAAGGTCAAAGATTTAAGATCAGCTAAAAGTACGCTGCCCCCTAATGTCAGTTCTGTAAAAGATGCACGAAAGGTTGCTATATCGATAGTGAGACGGTGCTAGAGGATGTACATCGAGAGTTGCCATGGAAACGGCGTCTTATTCCGATGCGGCAGTCTACAGAGCTGTCAAAGATCGCTATAGATGAAGACCAAAGTCCTCTGTCGATATAACATGTTTGAAATAACTTTATGTGATGGTGGTTTTAACAGTCATTACAATGAGTGCGTGAGGAGGCAGTTTTCACATTAAAGCATAGTGAAAGACATAGATGTTATAGAGTAGCACAAAGTTACTATGGGCAGGTTCCATTCTATGTAGTATTGATTATGAAAAAGTTAAAAAGTAGAATCATGATGTTCTTAGGTGGAAAGGTGACAATATTCGTGTACACTAAGGGAAATAATCCCGTAATGACAGATAGTTGACATAAACGTTACATTACGTATAGCATTTAGAGGATGGCTGGCTCTGAGCACTATGGGACTTAACTACTGAGGTCATCAGTCCCCTAGCATTTAGAGGATAGAACCTCTATAACCAGGAGACCATTAGCGATATAGGAAAAATTTTACAAGCACTACTGCTTTTCTGTTGCATTTTTGTTGACCAGCTGTGAAGAGAAATTATCAATTACTCGTTGGATGACAACAGCAAAAGAAAAATTTACGTATAAATTAATATTGAATGGTGCTGTGGTATATCGCTAATAAAGCTAAGGACACCATAATTCTATCGACTGCATTTGCGTGTCAAGATTTTCAAACATTGCACCGAATGCTTCACGATCCGGATTTGGTCATTAGAGATTTTAATTTGCAAAAGTTTTCAGGTAGTAAATTTCATTGATGTGAAAAATCGCGTACAATATGTCCGGTTCCACAGAACGAAGACGATATGGATTGAAATTGTTCTTCTGTTGTTTTACAGTGAAGAGTCGAAGAAACTGGTGCACCTGCCTAATATCATGTAGAGCCCCGCGAGCACGCAAAAGTGCCGCAACAAGACGTGGCGTGGACTCGACTAATGTCTGAAGCAGTGCCGGAGGGAATTACACCATGAATCCTGCAGGGCTGTCCATAAATCCATAAGAGTACGAGGGGGTGGAGATCTCTTCTGAACACCACGTTGCAAGGCATCCAAGATATGCTTAATAATGTTCATGGCCAGCGGAAGTATTTAATCTTAGAAGAGTGTTCCTGACGCGTCTCCGTAGCAGTTCTGGACGTGTGAGATGTCTCATTTTCCTGCTGGAATTGCCCAAGTGCGTGGTAATGCACAATGGACACGAATGGATGCAGGTGATCAGACACGATGCTTACGGACGTGTCACCTGTCCGAGTCGTATCTAGACGTATCGGGGGTCCCATATCACACCAACTGCACACGCCCCACACCATTACAGAGCCTCCACCAGCTTGAACAGTCCCCTGCTGACATGCAGGGTCCATGGATTCATTAGGTTGTCTCCATATCCCTACACGTCCGTCCGCAACGACACAATTTGAAACTAGAGTCGTCTGACCACGCAAAATGTTTCCAGTCATCTACAGTCCAATGTCGGTGTTGCCGGCTCTAGGCGAGGCACAAAGCTTTGTGTCGTGCTGTCATCAATGGTACTCGAGTGGGCCTTCGGCTCCGAAAGCCCATATCGATGATGTTTCGTTGAATGGTTCGCACGCTGACACTTGTTGATGGCCCAGCATTGAAATCTGCAGCAATCTGCGGAAGGGTTGCACTTCTGTCATCCTGAACGATTCTCTTCAATTGGCGTTGATCCCGTACTTGATCTGTTTTCGGTTGCAGCGCTGTCGGAGGTTTGATGTTTTACCGGATTACTGGTATTTACGGCACATTCGTGAAATGGTCGTACGGGAAAATCTCCACTTCATCGCTACCTCGGAGATGCTGTATCCCATCGCTCGTGCGCCGATTATAGCACCTTACTCACTTAAAGCTAGACAACCTGCTGTTGTAGCAGCAGTAACCGATTTAACAACTGTGCCAGGCGCTTGTCTTATACAAGCGTTGGCGATTGCAGCGCCGTATTCTTCCTGTTTACATATCTGTGTATTTATATACGCATGCCTATACCAGTTTCTTTGGCGCTTCAGTGTATGTGCAACGTGGAGGAGTAGTCCTACAGTGCCATATATACCGAATAAGGTCTCATG
Source organism: Schistocerca nitens (assembly GCF_023898315.1). NCBI lineage: Eukaryota > Metazoa > Arthropoda > Insecta > Orthoptera > Acrididae > Schistocerca > Schistocerca nitens. The sequence goes on from NC_064617.1 coordinate 31,412,043, forward strand.
TAAGCATTTACATCTACATACTTACACCGCAAGCTAACGTAAGGTTTGTGACGGAGGGTATCCGGAGACTTTCCACTTCCGCTCACAAATGGAGCGAGGGAAAACCGACTCTGTATATGATTCCGTGCGAGCTCTCATTTCTATTACCTTTTATACACGGTACTTAGACCAGATGTATGTTGGCGACATGAAGATTGTCCTGCGGTCTTTTGCAAATGCCGGTTCTCTAAATGTTTTAACTAGTATTTTGAGAGGAGTACGTCTTCTTCCCTCGAGGGATTTGTATTTGACTTTACGGAATATTTCCGTAATATTCGAGTGTTGATCGAACCTACTGGTATCAAATCTACCACCATAGCTGTTTGTCGACGTCTTCCTGTTATTCGGCTTGGTGAGGTTCCAGAACACTCGAGCGCTGCTCAAAGAATGGGTCGATCGAGTGTTCCGGGCGCCGTCTCCTTTACAGACAAGGTACATATAACTAGCATTCTCCCAATAAACCGAAGTCGACAGCAGTTTTATAAATTATAACTCTTACTGGGTACTCCGGACGATACCTTCGTCTCCCATTAACACTTGCCGTCTAGCACAACGTAAAGGGTTCTGTCAATTAGAAAGACTTCCCGCCACTCACACTGTTGTTGTTGTGGTCTTCAGTCCAGAGACTGGTTTGGTGCAGCTCTCCATGCTACTCTATCCTGTGCAAGCTTCTTCATCTCCCAACACCTACTGCAACCTACATTCTTCTGAACCTGCTTAGTCTATTCATCTCTTGGTCTCCCTCTACGATTTTTACCCTCCACGTTGCCCTCCAGTACTAAATTGGTGATCCCTTGATATCTCAGAACATGTCCTACCAACCGATCCCTTCTTCTAGTCAAGTTGTGCCACAAACTCCTCTTCTGCCCAGTTCTTTTGAGTACCTCTTCATTAGTTACGTGATCTACCGATCAAATCTTCGGGATTCTTCTGTAGCACCACATATTGAAGGATTCTATTCTCTTCTAGTCTAAATTATTTATCGTCCATGTTCACTTCCATACATGGCTACACTCCATACAAATACTTTCAGAAAAGACTTCCTGGCACTTAAATCTGTACTCAGTGTTAATTAATTTCTCTTACTCAGAAACGATTTCCTTTCCATTCCCAGTCTACATTTTATATGCCCTCTACTTCGACCATCATCAGTTATTTTGCTCCCCAAATAGCAAAACTCATCTACTACTGTCTCATTTCCTAATCTAATTCCCTCAGCATCAACTAATTTAATTCGACTACATTCCATTATCCTCCTTTTTCTTTTGTTGGTGTTCATCTTATATCCTCCTTTCAAGACGCTGTCGATTCCTGTCAACTGCTTTTCCAAGTCCTTTGCTGTCTCTGACAGAATTACAATGTCATCAGCAAACCTCAACATTTTTATTTCTTCTCCATGGATTTTAATACCTACTCCAAATTTTTCTTTTCCTTCCTTTACTGCTTGCTCAATATACAGACTGAATAACATCGAGGATAGGCTACAACCCTGTCTCACTCCCTTCCCAACCACTGCTTCCCTTTCATGCCATCTGGTTTCTGTACAGATTGCAAATAGTCTTTCGCTCCCTGTATTTTATCCCTGCCATCTCCAGAATTTGAAAGAGAATTTTCCATTCAACATTGTCAGCTTCCTCTAAGTCTACAAATGCTAGAAACGTAGGTCTGCCTTTCCTTCATCTTTGTTCTAAGATAAGTCGTAGGGTCAGTACTGCCTCACGTGTTCCAATATTTCTACGGAATCCAAACTGATCTTCCCCGAGGTCGGCTTCTACCAGTTTTTCCATTCGTCTGTAAAGAATCCGTGTTAGTATTTTGCAGCCGTGACTTATGAAACTGATAGTTCGGTAATTTTCAGACCTGTCAAAAACTGGTTTCTTTGATATTGGAGTTGTTAGATACCGTATGCTCAGACGTTTGTTAACTGTCTGCACTGTGCCATTGTTTCAAATAATTTATGGAAACCCGGGAATATGGAATCTCCGTATTGCTCCTAATCCATAATTCGAAGTATATCGTGCGACAAGATGGTACATTGACTGCTGCACGCGCGATGCTTTCTAAATGTGTGTTCACTTGCGGACAGAGCTTTGCCGTGTCACGGAAATTTATTATATTCAAACTTAGCATATACTCAATAATTTTACAGCAAACCGACTTTAATGATTTTGGTCCGTAATTTTGCGGGTCCGTTCTTTAACCTATGTCATATACGGGAGGCATCTGTGCTTTTTCCAGTCAACTGGACCTCGCCGCTGGGCGAGAAACCTTTCGATAAATGGAAGTTAAGTATGACGCTAATGCCGAGGTGCACTCTCTGTAAAACCGAATTGGATTCCATATGAACCTGCTGCTTTCAGCTGCTTTTCAACGCCAGGTATGCCTATTTCTGTGTATTCCATATGGGAGTGCAAAATCATGACCTACGTTACCCATCCCATCCCAATTGAAGACCTTTCCTTGGCCAGCTGTCATCCAACAAATCTAACACTTAGATCCCATCCGTCAGTTCCTTCCCACATAGAGACAGCACACATCCTTTCACTCCAAAACTTCCCGCATCCCATTCCCTTCACACAGTTAACAGCAACCCCATCGTATCATCGTCATAATACACATAATATCATCATCATCATCTCATAAATATCAAAGCCTATTTGAATTTATTACGTTATTTTATATTAAGATCGTAATTATACAGGATGTATCAGAAAAGACAATTCAAATTCAAAAATTCATATAAATTTATTGAAAGAAGATATAGAGTTTAGTGTTATTTTGTAGGGAAAGACATCAAGTTTTTTTACGTTCAACTAAAGTTGTTGTATGGTGCTTATCCTGCACACATCCCATCGGAATTCAACTTCTTCCCAAACCCGGTATAGCATTGCAGGTGTAACTTGCTCAGTGGTGGCGTAAATTCTTGCTCTAAGTTCAGATAGAGAAGCCGGCACAGGAGGTACAAACGTGATATCCTTGATGAATCCCCATAAAAAAATCGAGTGGTGTCAGGTCAGGGGAATGTGGGGGCCATGCAATTGGCGCATCACGGCCAATCCATAGACGTGGGAAGCGGTCACCTAGAAAATCCCGGACGTCAGACAGGTAGTGGGGTGGTGCAGCATCTTGCATGAAGTAAACGTTTCGTTCTCGGTCATCCTCATCGATCTGTGGTATCGGAAATTGTTGTAGCATATCCAGGTACACTATCCCGTTGATGGTTCTCTCACGGAAAAAAGGGGGCCGTACACAGTTATGTGTGTTTATCTTGCCACTTAAGTGAAAAGTCGACTAGTCAGAAAAGATGATTTTGTCCAAAAAATGTTCATCCTCATTAATCGATTTGACATATCTGCACAGAAGTTCATGCGAGCAATTTTATCAGTGTCTTTTATTGTTTGTACGATCGTCAATCTGTACGGTTTTACATGCAAACGGTATCTCAACACGCGCCAAACAGTCGTATGTGGGATTTGCAGTTCGCGAGATGCACGCCGGGTCGATTGTGTAGGGCTGTTGACCAACCGTTGTCTCACTCGCTCAACAGCGTCGTCAGATGTGCTCGGACGACCTGATGATTTCCCATGTCTTACTGAGCACCCTGTTTCTACAAAACATTTGTGCCACTCATAAATTGTAGGCCTACTAGGAGGATCTTTAGCATACTTGGTACGGAACTTACGGTGAACTGTTGCTGCCGACTTCGATCCTTCAAACGAAAACACACAGCTAGCACGCTCTGGTCCAGTGAAGGCACTCATCGTTAACATTTTGGACATCTCTTTGAACACTGCCCAGTCGCCTTCTCTAGGACGTACGTAAATATCCGTTTGAAAAATTCCCACACTATATCTGCACGCTCTGGAAATGAGTATAACAGCGCCTGGTACAGAAGAATGGCAGGGTCCAGTGGGAGTAAAGACGCAGAGGAATTAATAACATTAAATCCCAGTAGGCACTGATTAAATCGATGGGTAAAGTTGAAAATTTGTGCCGTACCTGGATTCGAACCAGGAACTCCAGCTTAGTAGACAGATGCGCTAACCACAGCGCCATCCGGACACAGTTGTGATCGCAACTACACAGACTACCTGTAACGTCTTGTAATAAACAAAGACAATATATTATGTAATAATTAAAATATTAGATGTGTCATATTGTGTCATTATGTAAAATTATGTATTATTTTCTTTATTTTTTATTTTTGAGAACGTCTGTGTCGGCGAGTAATAAGACCGACACAGAAGATAAATGTTGTACAAAGATCACCAAATGAATTTGTATATAAGGCATGATGTAAAGCAATGTCTTTGTCTTCTTAATCTGAAAGCTGTGAGAGAAAGATCTCCTGTTATTGTCGTAGAGAGCGCGAAGGTAGCATTCTTTTGTCGAGATTGTGAATTGGACGCCATTGCGCGTGAATGTACACAGGTCTGTAATTATTAAGATATTTAAATGTTTAAATAGAGTTGTTTAAATGAAAACTTGTATTACTTAAATGTTAAAGTGTGCCTGCCTATTATCCCATCCTGTTAAGATATTTTTCAGCCATATAAAAATATTATCTGTGGAGCTGAGCTGTGTGGAGAAAGAAGAGCCGCTGCCGCGGCGTATTTAAACGACTTACAATATAGTCGAGTATACCGCAAGGAAGCGGTAAAATAATAGTAAAAAATAATATTATTTCTTTTAGCTCCCAGGTTGGCAGTGAAGATCAGCAGATTTTATGATGTGTTGCAGGTTGACGCGGGCTGCTGATAGGATATAATTTTCAGTGCAAATAATTTTATGTACCTAAAGAATCTGATAGGAAACTTGCTGTGCTCCGTTCTGATCTGGCTAAATTTTATAGTGAATACGTAATTTTCTTTAATGAGAGTCTCATGTTCTTGGGCTAGCCGTGGTATGAAATAGCATTTTAGTAAGAAATAAAATCCACTGCAGACTTGTATTTGTGAACGATCGTACGAACTGTAACATCAGTGATCATAGGACATTAATTTCAACTTTGAATAATTACGAAGTAGGAAAGATATATTGATACTTAGCATGAGTTGCAGTTACTAAAAAATCGTTCTTTAAATTGTAGGCCAGATTCAGAACAATAATACTTCCATCATTTTATTTTGCTAAAAAAGGTAACGATGATAAAGCAATTAAAAGCACAGCATTGTTAAAAGAATTTCACGTCACTCTTTCCATATATGCGTTGTTACGTTAATAATAATTAAAAATAATTAAATAAACCAGAAGGAGCAAAAACAATTTTTATAAAAGCAACAATTAACGAAAGGGCAGTCAGCAACAGCAATAGTTTTTTTTTCAGAGAGACGTGAAACTGGCGCCCAAAAACGCGGGGCCCGAATTTGCAGTGGCCACAATTATAAAATTTTATGTATTTTCTTTCAGTGTCTATTGTTATGTAGGTGTATATGTATATGTATTTAGTGTTAAATGTATGTATATCATGATCTATGCTATGTATTAATGAATGTTCAAACACTCTTACATGACAAAACGTACTACTGCAAGCGAGTTTGAGAAGACGATCCTGATTGTACTGAGAAGCTCTAACGACTACGTAATCCGGGGGCAGCCGGACCCCGAGATAATAGAAACTAAAGGTAAGACTACAGTGTAGTTGTCCTGTTTGTAGAAGTTGAGCTCCAGTGAAGTAATCTCATATCGCTAGTGGTGTGCATACTGTATGTAGTTTGATGTTAGTATTTGTGACAGGACAAAGTTGATGTAGATAGTAATTTTTAGTGTGCAGTGTAGTGTATATAAAGTGATGTATTTTGTGTGCAAGGGGAAAAACTGTTAGATTTTGTGTTTTAGTAAGCAATTTAGGAATATGGTTAAGTTGCGTAGTCAACGTCCGAGCAATATGGATATTGAAGAACAACAATTAGCTAGTGAAGGAAATGTGGAACCGGGTGCCTCAAGTAGTACTAGTACTCTCTTTGAAGATATAACTGGCGAAAATGTGGGGGCAGGGCCACAGGAAGTAGTGCCACCGCCCACTAGTCATCAAGTTGATGTAGATAAAGAAATTGTACCACCACCAGAAAAGCAGGAACCAGAGAGTGGTAATCTGCCTGGTGGGTATTCAATTCAGACTATGTTAGAGCGTGTGCTAGATTACCAGGCAAAATTTGCGCAACAGCAAGTTGAGCGAGATCGCCAACAAGCTGAACGAGATCGCCAGCAAGCCGAGCGAGATCGCCAGCAAGCTGAGCGAGACCAGCAACTTGTGCAATCGATAGAAAGTATGAAAAAAGAGATAGCAGATATGAAAAAGAATTACGAGTCGATACCTAAGGCCGTGCAGGAGCTGACTGAACAGGTCACCCACCTGCAAGTAGCAAACACTAACATGGTAGATGAAATAGGTGTCTTAGCCAACAGAGTAGAAAAGCTAGAAATAGATTCCACACAGATTGTAGAGCAGAAGTGGAATGAACAGGCAAATAAAATTGAAACAGAATTTAACTCATGGCTAGAAGTGAAGGAGACTGAGATTGACACGAATATTAATTCTAAAGTAGAAGCAGCAATAGCAAATAGAGATTCAGAATCGTTCAGTACCGCCGTAAATAGTCAGGTACAGAACGATGTGCAAACCATTAAACAAATACTCAGTGAGGATATTCCGCAGTGGCAAGTGAATGTTAACAAACGGATATCCGATCTGGAGAAGGGTTTAGCACAAACCAGGAAACAAGTGGAACAGGAACCTCTGTCGCCAACAGCCCATGGTTTTGGCAACGCACAAACTTATATGCGATACAACAATGGGGAATCTGTAGTCGATAATGCGAAGAGCTGTAGCTCCGGTACGGAGCACACAGCATATGTCCCAGCAGCAAACCCATGTAGTTCAAAAATATTAGTGGAAGAAAGTTTAATTAAAAATAGACAATTTCAAACATTTACTACTGAAAGGAAATCAGTACACCCAGTGGTATTTATAAAAAGCTTTAAAAATATCTTACCCAGTGTATGGAACGAAACACAGAAAATACAATACGTAATGTCGTACATTCAAGGTGACGCAGCACTGTGGGCTACAGAAGTAGCAGACAGCTGCAAGACATACGAACAGTTTGAAAGGGCATTTTTATCGAAATATTGGTCGCCTTGTATACAAGAGCGACTAAGAAAAGAGGTATATAATCCCGAACCGTACTCACCCCGTCTTGGGAATTTGAGGCGGTACTTTGAAAAATATATAAACAAAACACGCTACTGGGACGAGCCTATATCACCGAGAGACATAATAAGACTACTCAAATCCCATTTACCAATTCAGATCAAGGAGAAGTTAATACATGTACCAGAAAGCGACATGGAAAACTTCCTGTCGGTCCTAGATTCCATAGATTTGATACAGGAAGATGTAAAATCGGCGTGCGACCATTTGCGGAATAATGGGTCGGGATGTAATCACGACAGAAACAGTAGTGCACAGAACCACAACCATAGAAATGGTGGGGGTGGTAGCAAGCGACAAGAACAATCGCAAAATGGTAGTAACGGTAGAGGCCAAAACGGGTATGGACAACCAAATTATAACAAAAAGCGTCGATTTGACGACAGATACGAATCCGGAATGTCAGGGACCAACCGCTGGAAAAATGCGCGAGGTCAGTGGCAGAGTAATTATAATGATAGTAATCGAAATTGGCAACAGAATCAGTGTAGAAGCCCAGAGCGACAGGCTAGTGACCGGTATGACAACAATAGACCACCACCGCAAAACGCGCCTATTGCGCAGCCGTGGCGGCCTACAAATCAGAACGTACATATAGTGGAGGTCGCGGACAATAGCCGTCCAAGTACCTCCCAAGTAACTAATCCAACAAACTAGAATCGGCCTCGATATGCTCTCCATCGACGGCCGAGGGATGGAGTGAGAGCAACTCGAGTAATAACAGTAATAGACCTGGGATACGCATGCTGCGATACAACGAAGGTGTCAGTATGGATAAAGATCTGCTGAACGAACCGCACGAATGTAAGAAGGATAATAACGAAAATGTGCAAGCTATTATTGAAGCTAGAATCAATGATGTTGCAGTAAACATAATTATCGACACAGGTGCCTCAGTAAGTGTGATGAGTATGGAGCTATTTAAAGCACTGGGAAAGGGACATAGTATTCCGACCTTCCCGGTTAATAATTGTAAGGTGTCTGGAGCCATTAGTGCACAGAGCCAATCAGTTAAGTACCAGGTGCAGGTGGAGATTTATAAGGAGGGCGAAGCCATAGTGAGCTCGTTCCTCGTGGTTAAAGGATTGAAGGTGGCCTGCATTCTGGGAATAGATTTTCTCCGTGAGAGGGACGCATTGATCGACCCCTCCGTGGGGAAACTAAGCATAATTAATAGGGGTAGAAGGATTGAATTATCTATGATGAAATCGAAGGAGGTACTTGTGCCGTACTGTAATCGAATCGATATCAAAGGTAGGAACCCTTGGGTACTACACATCGATGATTTTTCACATGCAACAGACCTCTATTACCCGAATTTAGAGGATCAAAATTTCGAAACAAATGTTGAGGCATTTCAGACTAAAGTGCACGAATCGGAAGGTTTAAATGATACGCAAAAGCAACAGTTGACGCAGCTGCTATCGGAATATACTATGGTATTTACCGACCGTCCAGGAATAGTCAAAGGGTACCACTATCACATAGAGGTGATACCCCATAATACATACTGTCGCGCAACCTACTCCATCCCTTGGTCGAGGAGGGAATTAGTAGCTAAAGAAATTCGAAAGATGTTAGAGTGGGATATCATAGAGCCCTCCTTCTCTCCATACAGTAGTCCTCTTGTAGCAGTGGCGAAAGCCAATGGAAAAATCAGGCTAGTGTTAGATGCTAGGGACATTAACAAAATTATTATACCTGTCCGGACTCGTCCAGAGAATTTAGACGAGCAAATACAAAAATTTCATGGAGTGCAGTACTTGACCTCGATCGATCTGAAAAGTTCATATTGGCAAATTCCCCTTACAACGGAATCCAGGAAGTACACAGCTTTCATATTCGGGGGGCGAAGTTACCAATTCAAGGTGCTTCCCTTCGGATTGAATGTGAGTGCTGGAGTGTTTATTACTGCACTAGACACCGTACTGGGTCCAGACCTATTGGAAAAAATTACGGTATATGTAGCTATTTGTTAGCACATCCCCATACGGGGAAGATCAAAGGATTATATCCACGTAAAGACGTGAAGTTATTTATTCAGTGACACATAATATATAAAGAGTAATAGGTGTAAAAAGATTTTAATTGTGTTTTAGAATATAAGTGTGTTAGTATTTAGAAAGAAATTTGTGTGTAATGAAGTTGGGAGGAAGTGGAATCAGAAAGTGAGCAATAGCTTACACAGGACAGATTTTGTTTACAGACAATTAGTCATTAAGATATTACGTGCTTATTAAAAAATGAACAATTTTCTTGTTGTATAAAGGATTAATTTCTTGAACCATTTTCTATGTGTAGGGTGTAAGTGCAATTAATGATGCAATCTTATAGAGTAAGGGAATTACTGTAATTGTATTAGGATAAGAAACCCTGAGAGAGAGAGTCTTTACTAGCCAGACATTGACTTTGCAATATGCGACAATGATGTAATGTGATGTTGGCTGCCAGTAGTGATTTGAGAACGACACTGGAGCAGAACCTAATTAAAAACGAGCCCGTTCCGTGGAAACTCCGTTCTGTATGTAGCAATGCTTCAATTGAAGCCTGTGTACTTGGTACACGACCTTGAATATTCATTACGCGATACGCGAGTTAAGTCAGACAATGCAGAACCTACACTGTAGTCATATAGGAAAAATCATTAAAAATAATGTTATTGCTGAACGAAGTATTTATTGAACAATATGCCCGAGTCAAGCTGTCATGCACATGGTAAAATCTGTTTGATAGATGGGTGATAATCAGGCAAGCTACACTAAGAAAAAAAAAAATATGTATAAAAAAAAAAAAAATTTACAAAAGGGCCAAATACGCCTAGCAACAATATGAAGAGTATGGTGTGATAAAGTGAAAACAAATAAATGCTATGTAAATCAGAGTGACTATGCAAAGAACAGTTAAAAGGTGTTAAAAAATAAACTGTGTGCATAAACACTTAAGGACAGGACGGAATATTGTGTGTAGTAGGGACAGAAAATGACTGTTGTATCTGCACCAATTTATACGTCGATAAATCTAGTGTTGAGTGATAGACTGTCCTAGTGCAGCGCTCAACGAACAATAGACAGTGTATAAAAACAGTAGTTATTGATCCGTTCGGAGACGATTTACACAAACATCGCTCAACGGAGACATGTAGTATGAGTGTAACGAACCATTTTCGCGTGTTGAAAGACGCTCTGGCAGTGCATCAACCGTGGAAGTGAATGAAAACGTGTAGTACAATGTGCGTGTGACGAACTCTGAATACCAGTGTCACGATGCCACAAAAAACCTGTTATCACGCCAAAACATCCTGTGCATACCAGTGAAGCGACGGCTTACTGAACAATAAACGCTTTTAACAAATTGCCTCTTCTTCCACAGCTAGTAATCTGTGTCCTTAAAGACAGTACACCGTGTGGAATGTTTGTTTCATGCGCCACGACGGGGAGCCATGCGGAGAAGCAGAGACGAGTGCCGTGCCGCCATCCAGCCGGTTGCGGTAAACCACTGCCACTCGCCGACAACAGCGAATGGTTCAGCGCGGTTCGCGACTGCTTGGGCGCCACGCTAGCACGACCTCACTGTTATTGAGAGCCGGTCGTCGAACCCAGCGGCCGTCGGTACGCGGCGTTCCAGACGACGCTACTCAACAATTGCTTCGCGCCGCCAGCTCCATACCACATTGTTGTCATTCAAATGAACTATTAACTATATGTATAATGTGCTAACATGAATGGTGTTTAATGGACACGCAATGACGTGATAAACATTTTTTTTGTTGTTATCCAACACGAACTCACAATATTCATGGATTTAGTGATGTATCGATATAATATGTTTGCGTCATGTTAATGAAAGATACTCGCACGAATGCTAGACATTTTAAACCAACTGTCGCGAGTAAGTGCAAAGACGGTTCATTATACTATTGTAAAAATGTGTAATAAGTGACCTTCATAACAATCCAGAATACAAGTAGTATATTGATAACAAAGAGACTAAAAGTGTAGCATGCTATCACAAATAGCCTTTGTTATATGTGGACATTGAATAGAGTCTAAACTTTTCGTGAGATGACCATGGCTCCGGCGCAGTTTTCCCAGGTTTTCTGATCGCACGTAGCCCGAATGGGGGAGCCAAATAAATGTAATGACCCTGGGACTAGGTTGACGGTCACCTCGCAAAGTGTAAGAACAGTATACGAAGTGTAATTAAACCTACAGTGTAAAAGAACTGAGTAGTGTAAAGTGAATGTTCCAACTAAAGTAATAAACCATAAACAAGACAGACGTTAGTGGCAGCATATTGCCGAACATTTTCATCGTTAGTCAAATGCTGCCAGGGGGCAGTGTAACGTCTTGTAATAAACAAAGACAATATATTATGTAATAATTAAAATATTAGATGTGTCATATTGTGTCATTATGTAAAATTATGTATTATTTTCTTTATTTTTTATTTTTGAGAACGTCTGTGTCGGCGAGTAATAAGACCGACACAGAAGATAAATGTTGTACAAAGATCACCAAATGAATTTGTATATAAGGCATGATGTAAAGCAATGTCTTTGTCTTCTTAATCTGAAAGCTGTGAGAGAAAGATCTCCTGTTATTGTCGTAGAGAGCGCGAAGGTAGCATTCTTTTGTCGAGATTGTGAATTGGACGCCATTGCGCGTGAATGTACACAGGTCTGTAATTATTAAGATATTTAAATGTTTAAATAGAGTTGTTTAAATGAAAACTTGTATTACTTAAATGTTAAAGTGTGCCTGCCTATTATCCCATCCTGTTAAGATATTTTTCAGCCATATAAAAATATTATCTGTGGAGCTGAGCTGTGTGGAGAAAGAAGAGCCGCTGCCGCGGCGTATTTAAACGACTTACAATATAGTCGAGTATACCGCAAGGAAGCGGTAAAATAATAGTAAAAAATAATATTATTTCTTTTAGCTCCCAGGTTGGCAGTGAAGATCAGCAGATTTTATGATGTGTTGCAGGTTGACGCGGGCTGCTGATAGGATATAATTTTCAGTGCAAATAATTTTATGTACCTAAAGAATCTGATAGGAAACTTGCTGTGCTCCGTTCTGATCTGGCTAAATTTTATAGTGAATACGTAATTTTCTTTAATGAGAGTCTCATGTTCTTGGGCTAGCCGTGGTATGAAATAGCATTTTAGTAAGAAATAAAATCCACTGCAGACTTGTATTTGTGAACGATCGTACGAACTGTAACATCAGTGATCATAGGACATTAATTTCAACTTTGAATAATTACGAAGTAGGAAAGATATATTGATACTTAGCATGAGTTGCAGTTACTAAAAAATCGTTCTTTAAATTGTAGGCCAGATTCAGAACAATAATACTTCCATCATTTTATTTTGCTAAAAAAGGTAACGATGATAAAGCAATTAAAAGCACAGCATTGTTAAAAGAATTTCACGTCACTCTTTCCATATATGCGTTGTTACGTTAATAATAATTAAAAATAATTAAATAAACCAGAAGGAGCAAAAACAATTTTTATAAAAGCAACAATTAACGAAAGGGCAGTCAGCAACAGCAATAGTTTTTTTTTCAGAGAGACGTGAAATACCCCAGCACGCCTCCTGTCAGACACAAATTCCCAACTTGCCCACACACAACTGATGTAGTGCCCCTTGCCCATTTCCTCATCACTCTCGACATTTCGCCAGTTCCCGTAAGAGCTAGAGTGTGGTGCGCATCCACATTGTAGTGATGATTGGGCGTCTTCGCCTTAATTATTTATGTGGTGCCTGTTCTCTCGGACTTTTGAAAAACACTCAATCGCCAAAGAAATTGGTGTAGGCATGCGTATTAAAATACAGAGATACGTGAACAGGCTGAACGACCTTTTCACGAGTGTACCGTGAATATCAGGAAACGAGTAAAACATAAAATCTCCGACATCGCTACGACCAGAAAAAGATCCTGCAAGAACGGGACCAACGACGACTGAAGAGAATCTTTCAACGTGACGGAAGTGCAACCCTTCCGCAAATTACTTAAGTTTTCAATCCTGGGCGATCAAGAAGTGTCAGCGTGCGAACCATTCAACGAAACATTTTCGATGTGGGCTTTCGAAGCCGAAGGCCCACTCGTGTACCCTAGATGACTGCACGACACAAAGGTTTACGCCTCGCCTGGGCCCATCAACACCGACATTGGACTGTTGATGACTGGAAACAAGTTGCCTGGAAGGACAAGTCTTGTTTTAAATTGTATCGAGCAGACGAACGTGTACGGGTATGGCGACAACCTCATGAATCCAGAGACCCTGCATGTCAGCAGGGGACTAATCAAGCTCGTGGAGGCTCTGCAATGGTGTGGGACGTGTGGAGTGGAGTGATATGGGAACCGTGAAACGTGTAGATACGACTCTGACAGTTGACTCGTTTGTAAGCATCCTGTTTGATCATCTGCATCCATTCATGCCATTGTGCATTCCGACGGACTTGGCCTATTCCAGCACGAAAATGAGACGCACGACACGTCCAGAATTGCTACAGAACGGCTCCAGGAACAGTCTGAGATTAAACACTTCCGCTGGCCACCAAACTCCCCAGACACGAATATTATTGAGCATACCTGGGATGCCTTATAACGAACTGTTCAGAAGACATCTCCAATATGTACTCTTACTCTTACTCTTACTCTTACTCGGCCTCTATCTCTTACGGATTCATGACGAGCCCGGCAGAATTCAAGGTGTTATTTCCTCCCAGCACTACTTCAGACATTAGTCGAGTCCATAGCACGTCGTGTTGCGGCACTTCTGTGTGCTCGGGGGCCCTACACGATATTTGGCAGGTGTACCAGTTTCTTTGGCTCTTCAGTGTAATATTCTGCAGATGTTTTTGAGCCAGCCGGTGTGGTAGAGCGGTTCTAGGCGCATCAGTCCGGAACCGCCCTGCTGCTACGGTCGCAGGTTCGAATCCTGCCTCGGGCATGGATGTGTGTGATGCCCTTAGGTTAGTTAGGTTTAAGTAGTTCTAAGTTCTAGGGGACTGATGACCTCAAAGTCCCATAGTGCTCAGAGCCATTTGAACCATTTAGATGATTTTGATGTTGGGTTTGGCGGTGGACAGATCTTGCGCGGCCAAATCCAACATCAAAAACTGTTACATGACCTTCCTCCCGTAGCTCCGTCCCTCAATTTTTCGACGTGTTCACACCAACGTAGACCTCACCGAGAGTCACTGCTTTTCCGTGCTTCCCCTTTGCAGGGCTCCGCTTACGAAGCAGACAGAAGCTTCTGCGTCCTCATTGGCCGAGTTACAAGCACCGATAATAGGCGTTTTACGATCCCGTACCACCTGTGAAGGACGAAACCTATGAGATTAACTCCCCTGCGTTTGCCCAACGATTTGCAGTCCTTTCTGGGCACCGCAGAGCGTAACAGCTGTACGCTCAGTACTGGGCCAGCGGAACTGCGACTGGAACACTCGCATACGTCCTCCGTCAGTTCACAGCGCTCTGTGCATCCATTGCTCCCTCCCTCCCTCCCTCCAACCCTCCAATCCCAATGCCCGAGCGGGCCTCCGCCTGTGCCATTGATCACGTGCGCAACTGCTAATTGCAGTCGCCTGCCCGCATGTGAGCACCATCTTCGCTATCTGCGAGAATACTATTACTGTGATTGCTCGTTTACCAAACCACCTTCAGCGCTAGGTCCAGAGAGCAATTACCAGGGCTCAAGACAGGGGATCTGCTTGGAATTATTCGTGTGAGCCAATGCGGGAAATCGTGGTACCACATCAGTGGTAGTTGACATTTTTTCTTATTCGCCGTTCTCTGGATGTCAATGTGACACACCCTGACTACAAAACAGGTTCGTCTTGCGACATATGTGATACGTGTTGTAGCAGTTCTGTGCGTTACCATGTGAGTCTCATGGTCACACTTAAGGAAGCAGTGGCGATACACTGCCAAACGTTTTCCAGCTTTCGATATGTCTTTGATAAATAAAGAAATCCAGCCAGCATTTTGCCTCATGCAGCGTGTGACCTATGCAGCTGCATCTCCACCGGAAAAATCATATCTTACTGCTCGGGATGAAATAATTTCTCCCAACAGTCGTTGCATAATGCGACTGCCTGATGTTTATTACGGGGCTTGAATCGCAGTAATTCATATACTTTAAAAATATGCGCTCTGCCCTTCAGTGTCACACCTCCATTACTAAAAAATTATCAACAGTAACAATGCTTTTGGTCTATAGGCCTTCTAACGGTGGTAGGGCTCTTTGACTAGCTAATAGTTATTACAGTCTCTGTGGCGGTACGTCACATAAATGGACATTTGGAGAAAGGGAAAGGAAGTTTTCGTTACGAGACGTCTGAATTATAAATTATTTCAAGACTGTGTACGTGTGCGCGACGTATAACAAATAGTAAATAACGTAAGTTATTATTATCAAAACACAAATATCGATGTAATTAACAAAACAGTTTTTTTGGTATAATCTCTCTGTAATATAAGCCATGAAGATCAGAGACAATGCTTTGATTGAACTAGCTCTCCTGTTTTGTTTCGTCTAGCAGTAGGCCGCCATTGTAGTGCTGTCTGATAATTAACATAAGATTTATCTGTATTTTGAAAAATATAATAGAAATTGTTATTAGAAAGTGTGTATTATTGACTTAGTTGTCACCTCTCATGATTGCAGCCATTAATTATAATTACCAAAATTTTTACAAAACTTCGTAGTCCCTAGCAGGATTTAGTCGGCCATTACGCTGACTGTATTATTTAATCAAAAAATCATGTCATAATATTAAATGTAAATGCGAGAGACTTCTCAGTTTTGATCTTTCATTAATTTCAAAGTTAAAAAGAGTAAAAAAAGATTTGGTTTATTAATATTTAGAATACTGAGTGAGTTCAGTATGTTTCATTTTGGAAGCCTAACGGCAGACGAAATTCTCTCCAGTTTTGCCTTACAAATAATGAAAAGAAATATTCAAAATCATTACATTCCGCTATATCTCAGTTAATCTTTGTGTAATTTGGTACATAAATAACCAGTAGCCCCTGAGACCCATTTAATAATTACAGTTTGCGTAAGAATACGCATATTTTCTTTTCTAAATAGCAGCGGTCACGCAAACTATTTGTTAGAAGGCGGTGAGTCGCGTGCTGTGTTTAAAAAATATTGTATCGTGCGTACTTCGGGGCAGCCGATGTCCGTACGAGTGTTATCGCGGTATAAGTTAATTAAAAGTCTCATGCTAGTCCACAATATTTAAAGCCACCCCAACCAAAATCATAAAATATATAATTGGATTTTACCATCCAGGTATTTCTTGTATCTCCTATCACAGATATCCAGCGCGAACTAAATGTAACCGGTAGCTCATAGCCAAACTATTCCTCGTCTAAGAAATCTGCTAAGAAAAACAGTTTGGAATATTTTCTCTTATTAACACCAACTGATTTAACTTCCTCCATTGGACGCAATATCAAATATAACGAACTTTTATGCATAAAATTTTCAGTTTACTTTCCCTTTCAAACTGAATAGTGTAACTGAATATTTTTTTTCTGCTGATGTTAAACATGCACACATATATCATTTCACATTTATTAACAGTTCTCCTAGTTATACAAAAAAGTAAAATACTGTTACTTAACTCGCACATATAAAAAGTTACTGCTTCAGATTTAAAATTAATGCCGTTGACTTGCAGAATCTTTAAAGTCTGTACATTACTAGTTGTTTTTAAGCACAATTACTCGCTGTGATTTTACAAGAGACAGACGTTGAAACAGGAGTGACCCAAATTACGATCACGGCAGCACTCCAGTTATTACGTGCAGTACGGTACTTCGACAGATCTCGGTTACGCTATTCTCTACACCCAAGACATCCGTAAGTTTCAGATGAATGTTGGGAATAAAAAGTTATTCTTTAAGATGTATTTTAAAAGCAAATTCTCTCGAAAGCTTAAACCGATACGGCCATTCGGAGTTGCTTCTCTCCATAACCTTGACTAATTATTATATTTTAACTGACTTGCGTCGTTCCGTTAAGATGTTCAGGGAGCGCGCTTCCATCGATCACACGGGAGTTCAACGACTCTTGCTCATCCATTTTCATGTGCACAAACACAAAAGAATTTTCATTTATTTTCTTAACAATTTTTTACTCGAATTTTAAACAAATATATTCTGTGTTCGTTACATTAAGTCCTTCATATTGTGCCAGAACATATTGTTGTAACTTATTTCCACTCACATCAAAATGTACTAGGAAATTAACATTATCTCTACCATCCGAGAGTTGAAATCTCTCATCAAAACTTCCAGTAACCTGATCTGCCTACCCTCAGTGTTTCTGTGTGCGTCTTAGTAGGTGGCATTACCGGCGCTGGTTGTTCACCAAAGCCAACGCACCATGCCACCATCTTCACCGCCGGTATGGTCATCCGTCATTGCCAAGTATCATCACCTGCGCCAACAGCCATCGCCATCCATCATCACCCCGCCTGGCATTGCCTTCATTGCCAATCATGCCAATCATATTCCTTGCCTATCATATTCCTCAACGCGAGACGTCTTCATCTGCCGTCGTCCGGCCTGTGTTTCCCTCCACCGCCAGTCGCAACCATCTCTCAAGTTCCACCTGTCACCGCTTTCTCCAGCTGTCATCATCACGCATTACCGTCACGCCTGTCCTCACCACTGCCAGCAGTCATTGCCATCTACAATTACATCGTACTCCGTAAGCCAGCTTACGGTGTGTGGCGGGGCATACTTCCAGTACCGTTACCTGATCCCCATTCACCGTTCCACTTGCGAATGGCGCGTGGGAAGAATGATTCTCGGTAAGCCTCTGCAAATTTCACTGACTTTGTCGTCGTGATCATTTCGCGAGATGTATGAGCGAGGAACTAATACGTTGTCCGACTCTTTCCGCGGAAATTGCACTCTCGAAATTTCAATAGTAAACCTCTCTATGATACACAATGCCTCTCTTGTAACGTCTGCCACTATTCTAGGCTGCGGTAGAAGATAATTTTCATTAACACTACTATATTAATAACAGAGTAGTTACTTCTAGGACATTAATGCGATCTGTGTAATGGGGACTTTCAGTTCCGACTACTTGTTTCGTAAGCCTATATACTGGCAAACACCTACTGCATTATTTATATACTCCACCATTCCAGCCGGCCGTTGTGGCCGAGCGGTTCTAGGCGCTTTAGTCTGGAATCGAGCGACCGCTACGGTCGCAGGTTAGAATCCTGCCTCGGGCATGGGTGTGTGTGATGTCCTTAGGTTAGTTAGGTTTAAGTAGTTCTAAGTTCTAGGGGACTGATGACCTCATATGTTAAGTCCCATAGTGCTCAGAGCCAATTTTTCACCATTCCAGTGGGTTCATCATATACAATACGGTTCGCTCACGCGGTTCTATTTACTTGAATGTCCTCCAGAAGCCCCAGTTAAGCGTATCTGTAGGGTGCAGCTATTATTTAAAGTATTTGACGTATCTGTAGTTGAGTACACAAAATTACACGGGTCGACAACTAGAAACATTGCACTGGTTGTTGCAGTGGATCGCCACAAGAGACGTTGACATCCTTGTATTGAGTATAGTGTGCTTCGCCTCATGAAGAATTTTCACCAGGCATTTGTTGCTCGTGTATCTGCCTCACGACATCATACTTCCAGTTCTGCAGAGGAAAGTAAGTTTCACTGTTCTTCCTCTCATGTTTGGAAAGCCATTTGTTGTTCAGTTTGACTTCAGAACTCACTCGTCACAATGTCTATATCGCATTCTTTATTGAATGAAGATTTTCACTTATTTAGTTGCACGAAGTTCACTTAAGCGTACATTTCGAACACATATACATACGGAAACATGCTTTTCGCATTTTAAAGATACATTTGTAGGATGGGCGTGGATATACTGCAAAAACGTTGATATATATTCAGAATATAAATAAAGAATTACTTAAGATATTAATTAGTATAAGCGGTTGTATCGATTGTGGCGTGCCGAGAAGACGGCACCTTTTTTGTTCTTGAAGCGCGCCAGTCGATAAATCGAAGTATACACATTCAAATCTTGACATTCATTCCCACATATACATATGGAAACATGCTTTTCATATACACTTTCACATTTTAACTTTCATTCCCACGTTGGAGCGGATTTATTTCACAATATGTGCCCGTGTACTTATCCATGCCTATTTTCATTTTGTTTCAATTTGTTCATGTGCGTAGCCATGTTGGATTATTTATGTAACACATTGGCAGGACATTTATAGATAATAGTATTTTTCCTTTCTCACTAATTAGGCAGACATATAGAAATTGAGGAAATCATTGTCTCGCCCTCAGAACAACAAATCACAAAACTGCAGTACACGTCCGAACGAAACATTAAAAAAAAATTTTAAAAAAACGCTTTCGCGAAAACAAAACGCAATGCACCGAAAGGTGCAAGTAGAAACTGCCGAGCTAACTACAGATGGGCACCTACTGACACGGGTATTTACCATGATATGTATTCATTTCAACAAGCAAGCAATTTTGAAAATTAATTCTATATGATGAAAATCATACATCTTCTATTATACAGAGCATAAAAGTATTTGCATAGATATTTGCAAACTTGAGATAAGATAGTAGTTACTCTTAAACCTAAAATGTCTTATTCTACATTCTTTCTTATGCTAATGGCCCTATAGACGCGGAAAATTCTATTTATATCAGTATTCAACACACCACAGTTTTGCATTATGCACTGTGTATTACGTGTTTTATTATTATTTTTTTATCACTCATTCTTCTTCAACTCTATGCACATACATTCTTCAACTTAAGAGTCCAGTTTCATTTTTCACAGTCAGTATTCCAAAACATTTTAGCAAACAGCAAAATCTTTTTATCTACCAGCTAACAACATCGACATTTAGAGGAAAATTGTCCATATCAATCTGTGTATTTCAATCAGCCCACAAATATCATTCAGTTATGATCTACAAATTCGTGACTACAATGTACAGGTTGGCCCAGCTTAATCGTTTCAGCGCAGATATCTCTGGAACAACAATAAATGTTGAAAAACGTTATGAATGTTAGGCAGGGGCTCATGAAAGTAAATACTACGAGACATTTTAAAACGTAAGCAAATATTACTTACAACACACAATTATGATTTTTTCAAAAATGAATACCCCCACTATTTCTTTCGCAATCAATAACGTGAAAAATCTGAAAAAGAATGGCATTAGTTGCATCGCAATACTTCAGTTACATCCAGAGAAATTGTAGAAAGAAATTGACGCTTGAAATAAACTAAATGCTCAGCTATTGCAAATCCCGAGATGAAGGCGTGAATCCCACATTGCCCATAATCGTGATGTAATCTTACTTTAACTGTTGAGGGTCGAAAGTAACAATAGGGTTCCCTGCGACAAACATTGATATGTACGTTGGTTTCCTTAATGCAAGTGTTACTTATCTAAATACACAGTGCGGAACAGTGCCGGCTAGTATACTAAACGAACAATTCGCTGGATAGGACGGGGCAATCATGTTCAGAAATTTCCAGCGTGTCGCCGGACCTCATATCCACGAACTTTTTCGTCTGGTGACATGTGAAAAATGTGGTGCATCGGAAGTTTCAAACAATGATTGGCAACATGAAAGTGCGCATATTACTGCTACATGTGGCGCAATATCACCAGAAACACTGACAACAGTGAGTTGAGCGGGCACGGCGCTGTTGGCATGTAACTGGCGGTCTCTTCGAACATACAATGCAGCGTTTCTGCCGTGAGAAATATGATTGCATTTTGTGTGTTTCTGAGAAGACGCATGTTTGTTTTCTAGGTAATATTGTACATTTGTGTAATCATTTCACCATCTGCAGAAGTTCAGTTTTAACTTAATCACCAAAAATGTTCAGTGATATGTCCTGTACGCGTCATGTACCATTATGTTATTGATGTACAACTAGCATTACCCCTCTTTTAGGTCCTTGGTCAGCCACTATTTATTTTTACTCTGGCCGGTGATATTCGGTTATTTCGTTACGCTATGTTCACTCTAGGACTGTAGTACAGATCAATAAAGTACGAACGAGTAAACCTTTTCCTTATCTCTACGTAGTTTTGAAGCCATAGGGGTCGGACCCTACCGCCATTCTAGGTAGCCCAAAATACTAGCAGACTTGTTTTTACGATTGCCTCTTGTTCGTTATTTCTATCGTGTGCATGCAATAACTGTTTTAAGTACTAAAAATTACAGTACTTGCTTGAACAACATAATGTCAGGAAGGCAATTTCGAACGTTTTTCTGCTCCTGAATGCGTATTAGCTCTAGTAAAACGACCCATTTGGCTTCGTTAACGTAGCTTGTTTTTGTTCTTGAATTTCGAATAACGAAGAAGAGTAGGATGTGATGTGAAAAGGGTGGTTACATGCTGCATTTTATTCCACTTTTACTGTATTTTTATCGATAGCAAATAAAGCTGGAACTCCGAAACTAATACTTGTTTGCTTACTGCTGCTGCTTCTCGTTCGTTACATTTCCTGCTTTCAGATCATATGCACAACACTTTTAATGTTCACGTTTGCAAAAAAAACTTACCTCCGTGGTCTTAGTTAGCCCATAAACGTTTGCACTGAGGAAAGAAACAAGACACGCTATGTTATCTTGTGCATGTCAACAAAGCGAAAGATTATTGAAATTTCAAAGAAACAGAACTGCATAGAGGTAAACCTGCATGCAGACTAGAGTTCTTGTTTTAATAGATTGTCAGTGCATTAGTTTTCATTGTAGTACACACATCTCCTCGCTTTGAAATCTTACCTATGATGCATCATTCAATGTGTGGCCAATAATAACAATTTACAGGGTAAAGTAACAATATAATTTTTTAAACATCTTCCTGCATTGTGGAACACTGTAGATGTTATTAAGGGAATGGTCTTAAAGCGAAATGTCCATATTATGGGGTCTTCAGTGTTTAACATGTATGTAAACAATTTTTCAGTTATGGTTGCCTAACCCATGTAAGATGTAGGCCAACCTTTCCAACAGTAGCCTATTTGCTTCATTTCCCAGAATATAGCTCGCGAGTAACTCTGTCAGTTTCTCAGGAATAAGCAAACATGTTGTTGTTGTTGTGATCTTCAGTCCTGAGACTGGTTTGATGCAGCTCGCCATGCTACTCTATCCTGTGCGAGCTTCTTCATCTCGCAGTACCTACAGCAACCTGCATCCTTCTGCATCTGCTTATTGTATTCATCTCTTGGTCTCCCTCTACGATTTTTACCCTCCACACTGCCCTCCAATTTGTGATCCCCTGATGCCTCAGAACATGTCCTACCAACTGGTCCCTTCTTCTTGTCAAGTTGTGCCACAAACTTCTCTTCTCCCCAATCCTATTCAATACCTCCTCATTAGTTACGTGATCTACCAACCTTATCTTCAGCATTCTTCTGTAGCACCACATTTCGAAAGCTTCTATTCTCTTCTTGTCCAAACTAGTTTCACTTCCATACATGGCTACGCTCCATACAAATACTTTCAGAAACGACTTCCTGACACTTAAATCTATACTCGATGTTAACAAATTCCTCTTCTTCAGAAATGATTTCCTTGCCATTGCCAGTCTACATTTTATATCCTCTCTACTTCGAACATCATCAGTTATTTTACTCCCTAAATAGCAAAACTCCTTTACTACTGTAAGTGTCTCATTTCCTAATCTAATTCCCTCAGCATCACCCGATTTAATTTGACTACATTCCATTATCCTCGTTTTGCTTTTGTTGATGTTCATCTAATATCCTCCTTTCAAGACACTGTCCATTCCGTTCAATTGCTCTTCCAAGTCCTTTGCTGTCTCTGACAGAATTACAATGTCATCGGCGAACCTCAAAGCTTTTACTTCTTCTCCATGAATTTTAATACCTACTCCGAATTTTTCTTTTGTTTACTGCTTGCTCAATATACAGATTGAATAACATCGGGGAGAGGCTACAACCCTGTCTCACTCCCTTCCCAGACACTGCTTCTCTTTCATGTCCCTCGACTCTTATAACTGTCATCTGGTTTCTGTGCAGATTAAAATAGCCTTTTGCTTCCTGTATTTTAAGCCTGCCACCTTTAGAATTTGAAAGAGAGTATTCCAGTCAACATGGTCAAAAGCTTTCTCTAAGTCTACAAATGCTAGAAACGTAGGTTTGCCTTTCCTTGATCTTTCTTCTAAGATAAGTCGTAAGGTCAGTATTGCCTCACGTGTTCCAACATTTCTATGGAATCCAAAATGATCTTCCCCGAGGTCGGCTTCTACCAGTTTTTCCATTCGTCTGTAAAGAATTTGAGCTAGTATTTTGCAGCTGTGACTTATTAAACTGATAGTTCGGTAATTTTCACATCTGTCAACACCTGCTGTCTTTGGGATTGGAATTACTATATTCTTCTTGAAGTCTGGGGGTATTCCGCCTGTCTCATACATCTTGCTTACCATATGGTACAGTTTTGTCAGGATTGGCTCTCCCCAGTAGTTCTAATGGAATGTTGTCTACTCCCGGGGCCTTGTTTCGACTCAGGTCTTTCAGTGCCCAGTCAAACTCTTCATGCAGTATCGTATCTCCCATTTGATCTTCATCTACATCCTCTTCCATTTCTATAATATTGTCCTCGACTACATCGCCCTTGTATAGACCCTCTATATACTCCTTCCACCTTTCTGCTTGCCCTTCTTTGCTTAGAACTGGGTGTCCGTCCATCTCAGCTCTTGATATTCATACAAGTGGCACTCTTTTCCCCAAAGGTCTCTTTCATTTTCCTGTAGGCCGTATCTATCTTGCCCTAGTGAGTTAAGCCTCTACATCCTTACATTTGTCCTCTAGCCATCCCTGTTTAACCCTTTTGTACTTCCTGTCGATCTCATTTTTGAGACATTTGTATTTTTTTGCCTGTTTCATTTACTGCATTTTTATATTTTCTCCTTTCATCAATTAAATTCAATATTTCTTCTGTTACCCAAGGATTTCTACTAGCCCTAGTCTTTTTACCTACTTGATCCTCTGCTGCCTTCACTACTTCATCCCTCAGAGCTACCCATTCTTCTTCTACTGTATTTCTTTCCCCAATTCCTGTCAATTGTTCCCTTATGCTCTCCCTGAAACTCTGTACAACCTCTGGTTCTTTCAGTTTATCCAGGTCCCATCTCCTTAAATTGCCACCTTTTTGCAGTTTCTTCAGTTTTAATCTACAGTTCATAACCAATAGATTGTGGTCAGAGTCCACATCTGGCCCTGGAAATGTCTTACATTTTAAAGCCTGGTTCCTAAATCTCTGTCTTACCATTATATAATCTATCTGATACCTACTAGTATCTCCAGGATTCTTCCATGTATACAACCTTCTTTTATGATTCTTGAACCAAGTGTTAGCTATGATTGAGTTATGCTCTGTGCAAAATTCTACCAGACGGCTTCCTCTTTTATTTCTTAACCCCAATCCATATTTACCTACTACATTTCTTTCTCTCCCTTTTCCTACTCTCGAATTCCTGTCACCCATGACTATTAAGTTTTCGTCTCCCTTCACTACCCGAATAATTTCTTTTATCTCATCATACATTTCATCAATTTCTTCATCCTCTGCAGAGCTAGTAGGCATATAAACTTGTACTGCTGTAGTAGGTAAGGGCTTCGTGTCTATCTTAGCGTTCACTATGCTGTTTGTAGTAGGTTACCCGCAATCCTATTTTTTTATTTATTATTAAACCTACTCCTGCATTACCCCTATTTGATTTTGTATTTATAGCCTTGTATTCACCTGACCAAAAGTCTTGTTCCTCCTGCCACCGGACTTCACTAATTCCCACTATATCTAACTTTAACCTATCCATTTTTAAATTTTCTAACCTACCTGCCCGATTAAGGGATCTGATATTCCACGCTCCGATCCGTAGAACGCCAGTTTTCTTTCTCCTGATAACGACCTCTTCTTGAGTAGTCCCCACCCGGAGATCCGAATGGGGGACTATTTTACCTCCGGAATATTTTACCCAAGAGGACGCCTTTATCATTCCACCATACAGTAAAGCTGCATGCCCTCGGGAAAAAATTAGGGCTGTAGTTTCCCCTTGCTTTCAGCCGTTCGCAGTACCAGCACATCAAGGCCGTTTCGGTTAGTGTTACAAGGCCAGATCAGTCAATCATCCAGACTGTTACCCCTGCAACTACTGAAAAGGCTGCTGCCCTCTTCAAGAACCACATGTTTGTCTGGCCTCTCAACAGATACACCTCCGTTGTGGATGCACCTACGGTTCGGCTATCTGTATCGCTGAGGCACGGAAGCCTCCCCACCAACGGCAAGGTCCATGGTTCACGGTCCATGGTCCATGGTTCATGGTTCATAGCACAATTGAAATGTGCAATGTGCATTCATGATCCATGGTCCATGGTTCATAGCACAATTGAAATGTGCATCTATTTTGATCACCTGCTTGATTTTGCTTTTGAATTTCTTTTTGAGGTTTTCAAAGTATATAAGCCTATACTATGCTTTGTGACATGACAACAGTTAGTTTGATGTTCCCTGTATCATATGCACGATAAATCGTAATAACGTTGAACGAGTCATATATTGACATGAATTCTCTCTCTCTCTCTCTCTCTCTCTCTCTCTCTCTCTCTTTCTTTTAAGTATGCATCCAAGCTAATCATTTATTAGCTTTTTCGTTTATCAGTTAAAGACAGACAAGCGTTAGTAATTCCTCCCCGTCGTCATTTAAACATTACAGTAATAAGCATTTTATTCCACTTCTGTGGAATAAGAGAAGTTGTCATAGAGAGACGTTTTCAGTTTAGTTTCAAATTTTACTTTGCTGTGCGTCAGGCATTTTATATCAATGGGTAAGTGATCAAAACGTTTGGTTACAGCAATGTGGACCCCTGTTTGTGCTACAGACAACCATAACGTGGCGTAATGATGAAAGGGCTCTGTTGGATTCCTTTCACGTTAATTTATTAAATCTGTTGTCATTTACGGCATAAATTCCTCTTCTAAATTTACTGTGGTGTTTCTGACTATCTGGGAGGAGACTGAGCAGTGAAACGTGTTACTTTTACACATAAACAAGAACGATCTGTCACACTATTACACTTTAAAACACAGTTTATATGTAATTCATGTCACACAGTCTCATACGGAACCTACATCCGCTTTCTTTTATATACTGTATATGATAAGATACTGTCATCCCCCTTCCATTCTGTGTGAGAGGATGAATGAGCAAATGTATTTCTAGTTGCATGCTGGATGGTAGCAGACAAGCCTGTCTGCTAGAGAACAGTAGGACCAACGTCGGAACAGGTAGCTACACTTTCTAAAAGCAGAGAGGTTTCTATTCTTAGTATGGTCCTGTCCGTCCCTTGTCATGTTGGTATAAGAAGCTGCCCCTCTGGCCACTTCCGTTTGTATTTGTGAGCCACCCTCAGGAAGGGACCAAGTCAGTCTGTCCGTGGCGAGCGTCTGAAGTGGTAAGATCTCCGGCTAAGCGCGTGTCTGCTAAGTCCGTAGGACAATGGATTTCTTAAGTCCAGCCTAACTGAAAATTTAATCACCTTTATTTCAGGTTTAGCTCTAAAATATCTAATGTTATCTTAAATTGCAACGCAGTGTAATTCGAGTGTGAAGTTCAGAATATATTCCGGTAGTTGCTTTGTCACTACTTTATGAGTAAAGTGGAACCACGTGTTGATCAGTAACTCTAACTAGCATCATCAATCTTCAATGCGAATGTGCGTGAGATTATAACGTCTCGTCTTGACAATATTTTTCAATATAGCAACTTTTCTTTATGTTCAATCCACGTGGGGTGTACTTTGTGAGACCAGTACCACGTGCTTATACAATTGTTTGACCCATCAGGTTAATAGTAAGACGATAGTAACCAGTTCGAGGTTTTTCTTTTGTAAATTGCTTTTCGATCTAATTTATTTTAATTATCAAAATTATTGTGGAGTTACACTCTTTGTGTAAACCAAGTTGACCATGTGAAGCATGTGGTGTATTCATCAAAGTAGCCCTCAGCTATTCTTTTCGGGAAGATTTCACAGATAGTATGAATTTAGTATACCAGTGTGTGGTAATTACATGACGGACAGGATTGTGCTACGAACGTAATTTCTTTGGGTGAAAATTGAATAGGTTGGTTGTGGTTAATTTCCTCTTGCAAATGTTTCAACGTTCTTCGTGTGTTATTTTATGAATGCAGTGTTGTATTCAGTCTCCCAATCTTGGCTCCATATTTGATGTGTTCCGTAAGATTATAATCTCACATTTTCACAATCCTAAATAAGGCACCAGCTTAGTTATGAATCGAGTTTAATATGCTGAAATTTCAATGATCAATGTTAAAATAAATTTCCAAATATAAACTGATTTATTTCTTTTTATTTAAATTCTCTTTTTTATATACATATCACCGGTTGTCGTATGACTATTAAAAGATTATAATTAATGTTAGTCTGGTTGGGGATTTGGTAAGCTAGACTAGATACCTGGTGAAACAGTTGCTCAGTAATGCAAGGTTAACTTCGCCAGACAGCTCACAGCTTTTAACCCGCTTTTATTGTCTATCAGCACCGCTTTCATAGCAAATTAAAGTAACAACATTACAATGAATGTCATTCGTTTTCTTCTGTTATTGTAATTATGTACAACATTGTTAAAGTTGAAGTGTAGTGGATTATTTACAACAAACTTCATAAGGGAATGAATATACTGCGAAACAGATAGATTGCTACTCGCATGTCGATCAGCAGGCAGGCACGACAAAAAGAGCGTTCACAAAAGTTTTCAGCCAAAGCCTCCTTCAAAAAGAAAGCTAAGCACAATTACACATTCATACAATCATACACGCAGAACTCACAAAGACATGACCGCTGTCTCTGGCTGTTCTAGCGAGAATCTTTTTTCAAGAGGGAGGAAATATGAACGATCAATAATTATCAGAGGGAGGAATAATAGCGAATGAGGTGCTGCCCCAACAATAAGCGCGCGTGTTGTGCGGGGACGAGACCGTTAATATAGTGTGGCTCGGACGTTGGAGCGTTTGCGATTTGGAATGCAATGAAAAACAGAGGAAAGAAGAGAAAGAACGGAAGCAAGGCAGATCTAAAGTCAAATGACAGACATAAAACCACTACGATAAAAATGAACAGTACAACCATACATCATGTATACAAAAGAAAATATTGCTTGAACGGCCCCACTTGCTAGTGAAACGTCACACCTTTAAAATTTAGACTACGATCGGATTGTTTAGGACATCTGTAAACAACGCAGGCTGGCATTTTTGATGAAACAATTATATCTCCACTCAATCAAAGCACACAATGCGGTCGAAACTGGGCATGGGTACGTCATGGGGAAGTATCAGTATGGTGAGCTTGGAGGTAAGAATGCGGTGAACCTAATGTTTTGGGCTACTTAAGATGGCAGCTGTCGGCTTCAAGTTTGTGACGTAATGAGAACTGCCTTCTTTTTTTACCTCAGAAGAACGTATGTCTGTAATTCCGTCTTCCTTTTTTTTTTTTGACTTCCATGTATACAAGCCGTCACCTTTGAAAGATGATGTCAAAAGTTACCACAGATGATGCATTGCAAAGACATAGACGAATGTTGGGAAACAAAGTAATGTAGTACAGAGAAATCAGACCGTAGACATATGCCACGTGTATCCATATTTCGAACGTAATTTTACACACATCGCTTTCTTCGCAGTAGAAAGTATTGCTATTATATTCTTCAGTCGATCTATATAGGCCAACTGAAGGATAAGCTAAGTCGAAAACCAGCGACAGACGTACAATTTATATCATGAACTTCTTTATCTATGTAGATCAACTGAAGGATAAGCGAAGGCAAAAGAAGCAACAAACTTAAAATTTGTATCCTGTACTTCAGTTGACCTACATAGATCAACTGAACAATAGGACACTAGTGCTAGCGTAGGCAAAAAAAGACAACTAACATAAAATTTATATCTTATTCTTCAGTTGACCTATATAGTAAAGGATGCGAACCAACTGCAGAGTAAACAGCAATTGAAACGACTCACTATGAGACAAATGTATAATTCGAAAAGTGTACGCAAATGATTTAAAATTACCACAAGCGACAAAAAGCATACACAATAGTTACCTCTTAATAACACATTCAATTATTTTTATTTATGACTGACGTTTGCCACAGACGATAACAGATTTGTTATATACACCCATGGAGATAAAAAAAAGGGAGATGTCATTACGTCAGAAACTTGAAGCTGATGTCCGCCATCTTAACTAGCCCAAAAAATTAGGTTCCCCACGGTGATACTTCCCCATGACGTCACTCTGACGTGCCCGTGGCCAGCTTTCAACAGCGATGGGTGGGTGCTTTGTTTGTGTGGAGACGTAGTTGTATCATCAAAAATGGCAGCCTCCGTTGGTACAGGTGTACTAGTCGATCCGATCGTAATATGAAGTTTAAAGGAATCACATTTCATTCGTAAGTGGAGCAATTCAAGCAATATTTTCTTTTGTATACATGATTCATTGTTGCACTGTTTACTTTTGTTGTAATGATTTTATTTCTGTCATTTGACTTCAGATCTGCCTTGCTTTACTCAGCGTCCGTTCTTTCTCTTCTTTCCTGCGTTTTTCATTGCCTTCCAAGTCGGAAACGCTCCGACATCCGAGCCACACTGCCTCACCAGTCTCGTCACCACACAACACACGGACACGTAACCGCGCTCCTTGTTGGGGCGACATCTCCTGCCCTAAATTCCTCTCGCCGATAATTATTCATTGTTCAGATTTCCGCTTCCTTCAAAACAGATTCTGGCTAGAACAGCCGGAGACAGCGGTCATGTATGCGTTTCTTTTTTGTGTACGATTGTGTGAATGTGTAATTGTGCTGTGCTTCCTTTCTGAAGATGGCTTTGGTTGATAGTTTATGTGAACACACTTTTTGTCGTGCCAGCCTTTTGGTCGACATGTGAGTGGCAATCTACCCATTGCACAGTATAGTTAGTCCTTCATGACGTTTGTTGTAAATAATTCACTGCACTTCTACAGGAACAAATATGTACAGAATTACAATACCAGAAGAAGAAAATGACATTCATTACGCCACATTAAGGTTGTCTGCAGCACAAACAGGGGTTCACAAAATTTTGATCACTTACCCATTGATATGAAATGCCTGACACACAGCAAAGCAATATCTGAAACGAAACTCAAAACGTTTCTCTTTGATATTTCTAATGAGATTCAAGTTTTCTTTGAACCATTCAGCTATTATATCATCGGAGTTCGGGGTTCAGTAGAAGGAGCCAATTATTATTTTGGTACGGCTGTTGAGTATAAACTCTACCCATAGTAATTCGCAGGAACTATCTATTTCAACTTCACAACAAGATAAACTACTACCAACAGACACAAACACATTACCACCTACTTTATTTAATCTATCCTTTCTGAATATGGTTTGCGCTTCTGTAAAAATTTCGGCAGAATTTATCTCTGGCTTTAGCCAGCTTTCTGTTCCTATAACCATTTCAGCTTCAGTGCTTTGTATCAGCGCTTGAAGCTCCATTACTTCTCCAACACAGCTACGACAATTTACAACTACAATACCGACTGTTGCTTGGTCGATTCTCGTCGCTTCTTTGCCCTGTACCCTTTGAGACTAGAGCCGTTATTGATTTTTCCCGACACTATCTAACCTAAAAAAAACCGCCCAGTCCACTCCACACCGCCCCTGCTACCCGTGTAGCCGCCTCCTGCGTGTAGAGACACCCTTACTGAACCACCATTTCCATTCTTTACGTAATGTGTATCTGATATTATTTTATTTCCACTGTCAAAATCTGCACCATTTCTACACGCTCTGTTGCAGGCATTACCATGCACAAGATCACACAAAAAGCATTTTGCAGATTATAGTTTCCTTATTTGCTAAACTCAGTGAAGAGTGTACCCTTTTTGCACGCTGTTACTGTAACGTGTAAATGTTGATGGGTAGGAATTATTGACTAACATGAGTCAGTCTTTAATCAAAAAATGTAAAAACTAATAAATGATGAGCATGGACAGCCGGTCGTTGTGGCCGAGCGGTTCTAGGCGCTTCAGTCCGGAACCGCGCGACCGCTACGGTCGCAGGTTCGAATCCTACCTCGGGCATGGATGTGTGTGATGCCCTTAGTTTGGTTAGGTTTAAGTAGTTCTAAGTTCTAGGGGACTGATGACCTCAGATGTTAAGTCCCATAGTGCTCAGAGCCGTTTCCAGCATGGAGACATATTTACAAAAAGAAACTGATCTGAATATATAATAACTCGTTCCATATCATTAAGATTTATCACGCAAATGATACATGGAACGTGAATCCAACAAGGGAAACTCACCATCGCAGCCCCCTCAGACTTTCTGGTAGGAGGATCCAGTGGAAGGACCGTCAAAAACTGAACACAGACAAGCACGAAAACAGGAATAAAATGTACTGAGCTCTGAAGAAAAAGCAAAATAGAAACAGTTGAAGGTCTAAGGACAGGAAGCGCAATATAGCGCAGCCCACAACACCAATGTCGTTGTGGTTAGGTGGTCACGGTATTAGAATGCCACACGGGCGATTCCTATCCAAACCCTACTTGTGCCTTCTGTTTCCGCTGCTCCCTTTTTTCAAATTAGTGTCAGTCTCGTGGAGTAACATCGGAGTGTAAGGAAGGGACCAACAACGATAGCTGATGCTGCACATCTACTATATTACCAGAGGTAAGAGATTTGGCTTTCGAAAGGGAATCGTAAACGTTTGATGACAAGGCGACGAGTCAATTGAATTCTCCTCCGGAAAACACATCTGGTGTGTGATACGCGGCATTAGTGGCAGTACGTGTGTCACATGACAGGAATCTCTTATCGACGCACCTAATTTGTAAGTGAGTGAAATATGCCTTCTCCCTGATTCAGGTGTTCGTATGAGGGTGAATGACATCACTCCCAAGGAAATGATGAAAACATAATAATTGTCACATAAGCTGCTACAAATGAACGCAACATTTCCACAGCCACACAGTTTCTCTGTGCTCTGTCAAAACATATGTTTTTAACGTTTTTGAAGTTGCGTTCCGTTGTAGAAGCTTTGACTCTGGAATTCCTTTGTTGTAACATAGTTCACACCCGTTTATTTGTTGTTTTAATTTCTCGGAGACGTCTATGTGGTATATCGCCTGTACTCACTATCCATCATGTTTACTTGCGACGGTAACGTATTCTTACCACACGACTCAGTTCTGTAACCAATGGATAGTATGACAAGTGCCAAGACCATAGAAAGAGAACAAACATTTCAATGGCGGACGGGCAGTTCATGACGTTGTGAAAAACAGAAAATAAAAATAAATGGCACGAGAGAGTTTTGAACAGGCTGGGCCACTTGACAGTCCAACACCGGGCCACATTTTTTCCCCGTGCATTCCTTCCCCCTAGGGAAGAGGAGTTTGTGGGACAACTTGACAAGAAGAAGGGACCGGTTGGTAGGACATGTTCTGAGGCATCAAGGGGTCACCAATTTAGCAATGGAGGGCAGCGTGGAGGGTAAAAATCGTAGAGGGATACCAAGAGATGAATACACTAAGCAGATTCAGAAGGACGCAGGTTGCAGTAAGTACTGGGAGATGAAGAAGCTTGCACAGGATAGAGTAGCATGGAAAGCTGCATCAAACCAGTCTCAGGACTGAAGACCACAACAGCAAACAACAACATGGTGTACAAAAGGAATTCAAGAAAAGGAAGAAAAATTGCCATTGCCATTTTTGACCTAAAAAAAAAAAAACACTTCAGGCTTTGGCCCCTATCTAATCGTACTCCCAGTACGAGTAACATATAGCTGTAAGGGAGTGAGACAGAATAAAGGGAAGGAAACTGCAGGGGAACCATAAAAATTAAACATAATAAGTTATCTTGATTTCATTTTTATTTTTTATTTATTTTTTGTTGTTATTATTGTTTTGTGCATGAGGTGGTTGAGTACCCGGCCCTGCGTTGGCCAGCACATCCAAGCACATCTACTCGTTCAGTGGGCGTAGATTCCATTATCGGTTCTGATCGGTTCGGGTACTTTCCAGCTTCCCGTGGCTTGGTTGTCCCAGCTGCGAGGTGGATCATTAAAGGTGATCTCTCAGAAATTGGAGAAGTGTTGCTGATTGCGTGGGATGCGTGTTAGGTTGCACTGTCGTTCGTTGAGATAATTCCAATATCCTAGCACTGACTCCCCCCCCCCCCTCCATGAACCACATGGACCTTGCCGTTGGTAGGGAGGCTTGCGTGCCTCAGCGATACAGATAGCCGTACCGTAGGTGCAACCAAAACGGAGGGGTACCTGTTGAGAGGCCAGACAAACGTGTGGTTCCTGAAGAGGGGCAGCAGCCTTTTCAGTAGTTGCAGGGGCAACAGTCTGGATGATTGACTGATCTGGTCTTGTAACACTAACCAAAACAGCCTTGCTGTCCTGGTACTGCGAACGACTGAAAGCAAGGGGAAATTACAGCCGTAATTTTTCCCGAGGGCATGCAGCTTTACTGTATGGTTAAATGATGATAACGTCCTCTTGGGTAAAATATTCCGGAGGTAAAATAGTCCCCCATTCGGATCTCCGGGCGGCGACTACTCAGGAGGACTTCGTTATCAGGAGGAAGAAAACTGGCGTTCTACGGATCGGAGCGTGGAATATCAGATCCCTTAATCGGGTAGGTAGATTAGAAAATTTAAAAATGAAAATGGATAGGTTAAAATTAGATATAGTGGGAATTAGTGAAGTTCGGTTGCAGGAGGAACAAGACTTTGTGGTGTAACAGACGACAAATGATCTGTTGCATGCGCCATCTATCGCCCCTGGGCTAGCACAAATTCTAATTAAATGAGAAAATTGAGTTGCGGGTTAGGATTTCTTAGTTATGTGCATAAATACTGTGGAAGTATTTGGTTTTTATGTGGGCAGATAATTCAAACACCGAGCCAGCAACCGGCGCGGGCTTCCGTTGACGCGGCAAGTAGCGGGCCGCCATGGAGCAAACGCGGTGAGGCTGATGACGTCGCTCCACGGAGGTCCAGAGTCGCGGCGGCGGGATACTCCGAGGCGGTTGTTGGACTTCGGAGGAAAGACAAAACGAAGAATGTATAATGAGGAACTTTGTGTATAACAGTGAAAGGAGGAAGAAGCAATTTAACGGCCGGTAACGCAGTAGGCGGTACCTCAAGAGCCGACTGTGCATAGGTATCAGAAATAAATCGCTGTAACTGTTGTAGAAAAAGGAGTTCTGAATAAGAGTTATTACGAGAAGCAGTCAGACAGCGTCAGTTACTGGTGAATGATCGCCATAGGCGACATTTTCTTCATCAGCTGCGCCGTCGCCTCTTTCACTCGACGAATTTTGTCAACATTAAGACAGAGCAGAAATACGCAAATAATAAAACTCTTCAGTGGGGCGGGTATATCGCAACTTCTGGTCAGGTGAATACAGGGTTATAAATACAAAATCAAATAGGGCTAATGCAGGAGTAGGTTTAATAATGAATCAAAAAATAGGAGTGCGAGTAAGCTGCTACAAACAACATAGTGAACGCATTATTGGGGCCACGATAGATACGAAACCCACGCCTACCACAGTAGTACAAGTTGATATGCCAAATAGATCCACAGATGACGAAGAGATTGATGAAATGTATGATGAGATAAAAGAAATTATTCACATAGTGGAGGGAGACGAAAATTTAATAGTCATGGTTGACTGGAATTCGATAGTAGGAAAAGGAAGAGAAGGAAACGTAGTAGGTGAATATGGATTGGGGCTAAGAAATACAGTAGAAGAAGAATGGGTAGCCTTGAGAGACGAAATAGTGAAGGTAGCAGAGGATCAAGTAGGTGAAAAGACGAGAGCTAATAGAAATCCTTGGGTAACAGACGAGATATTGAATTTTATTGATGAAAGGAGAAAATATAAAAATGCAGTAAATGAAACAGGCAAAAGGAATACAAACGTCTCAAAAATGAGATCGACAGGAAGTGCAAAATGGCTAAGCAGGGATGGCTAGAGGACAAATGTAAGGATGTAGAGGCTTATCTCACTAGGGGTAAGATAGATACTGCCTACAGGAAAATTATGAGACCTTTGGAGAAAACAAAACCACTTGCATGAATATCAAGGCTTCAGATGGAAACCCAGTTCTAACCAATGAAGGGAAAGCAGAAAGGTGGAAGGAGTATATAGAGGATCTATACAAGGGCGATGTTCTTCAGGACAGTATTATAGAAATGGAAGAGAATGTAGATGAAGATGAAATGGGAGATACGATACTGAGTGAAGAGTTTGACAGAGCACTGAAAGACCTGAGTCAAAACAAGGTTCAAATGATTCAAATGGCTCTGAGCACTATGGGACTCAACTGCTGTGGTCATCAGTCCCCTAGAACTTAGAACTACTTAAACCTAACTAACCTAAGGACATCACACACATCCATGCCCGAAGCAGGATTCGAACCTGCGACCGTAGCAGTCGCACGGTTCCGGACTGCGCGCCTAGAACCGCGAGACCACCGCGGCCGGCTCAAAACAAGGCCCCAGGAGTAGACAACATTCCATTAGAACTACTGACAGCCTTGGAAGAGCCAGGCCTAACAAAACTCTAACATCTGGTGAGCAAGCTGTATGAGACAGGCGAAATACCCTCAGTCTTCAAGAAGATTATAATAATTCCAATCCCAAAGAAAGCAGGTGTTGACGGATGTGAAAATTACCGAACTATCAGTTTAATGAGCCACGGCTGTAAAATACTAACACGAATTCCTTACAGACGAATGGAAAAACTGGTAGAACCCGGCCTCGGGGAAGATCGGTTTGGATTCCATAAAAATATTGGAACACGCGAGGCAATACTGACCATACGACTTATCGTATAAAATAGATTAAGGAAAGGCAAACGTACGTTTCTAGCATTTGTAGACTTAGAGAAAGCTTTTGACAATACTCTCTTTCAAATTCTGAAGGTGGCAGGTGCAAAATACACGGAGCGAAAGGCTATTTGCAATTTGCACAGGAACCAGATGGCAGTTTTAAGAGTCGAGGGGCATAAAAGGGAAGCAGTCGTTGGGAATGGAGGGAGACAGGGTTGTAGCCTCTCCCAGATGTTATTCAATCTCTATATTGAGCAAGCAGTGAAGGAAACAAAAGAAATATTCGGAGTAGATATTAAAA
This sequence comes from Schistocerca nitens, assembly GCF_023898315.1. Taxonomy (NCBI): domain Eukaryota; kingdom Metazoa; phylum Arthropoda; class Insecta; order Orthoptera; family Acrididae; genus Schistocerca; species Schistocerca nitens. The sequence continues at coordinate 31,448,584 of NC_064617.1, forward strand.
TCCATGGAGAAGAAATAAAAACTTTGAGGTTCGGCGATGACATTGTAATTCTGTCAGAGAACGCAAAGGACCTGGAAGAGCAGCTGAACGGAATGGACAGTGTCTTGAAGGGAGGGTATAAGATGAACATCAACAAAAGCAAAACGAGGATAATGGAATGTATAATTAAATCGGATGGTGCTGAGGGAATTAGATTAGGAAATGAGACACTTAAAGTAATAAGTGAGTTTTGCTATTTGGGGAGCAAAATAACTCATGATGGTCGAAGTAGAAAGGATATAAACTGTAGACTGGCAACGGCAAAGGAAAGCGTTTCTGAAGAAGAGAAATTTGTTAACATCAAGTATAGATTTAAGTGTCAGGAAGTCGTTTCTGAAAGCATTTGTATGGAGTGTAGCCATGTATGGAAGTGAAACGTGGATGATAAATAGTTTAGACAACTAGCGGTTCTAGGCGCTCAGTCAGGAACCGCGCGACTTCTACGGTCGCAGGTTCGAATCCTGCCTCGGGCATGGATGTGTGTGATGTCCTTAGGTTAGTTAGGTTTAAGTAGTTCTAAGTTCTAGGGGACTGATGACCACCGATGTTAAGTCCCATAGTGCTCAGAGCCATTTGAACCATTTTTTTAGTTTAGACAAGAAGAGAATAGAAGCTTTCGGAATTTGGTGCTACAGAAGAATGCTGAAGATTAGATGGGTAGATCACATAACTAATGAGGAGGTATTGAATAGAATTGGGGAGAAGAGAAATTTGTAGCACAACTTGACTAGAAGAAGGGATCGGCTAGTAGGGCATATTCTGAAGCATCAAGGGATCACCAATTTAGTATTGGAAGGCAACGTGGACGGTAAAAATCGTATAGGGAGACCAAGAGATGAATACACTAAACAGATTCAGAAGGATGTAGGTTGCAGTAGGTACTGGGAGATGAAGAACCTTGCACAGGATAGAGTAGCATGAAGAGCTGCATCAAACCAGTCTCTGGACTGAAGACCACAACAACAACAACAACAACAGCACTGACTTACCAGAATTAAAAAGATAACAGAGCATGTGGCAACAGATCCAGATCACAGAGTCAGTTTTGATGGTAGGGTAAAAAGTCCCCTTCGGGAATAAAGGATGTCGATCTGGGCGTAAGAAACGCCAATATACGCCGTGCAAGTGTCCAGACATCGGACGCTGGACCGCAGTGGAAACGGTGGTCGTGTGTGTCGTCCACTCTACAGTGGGTGCAGAAGGACAAGACGGCTAGATGGATGTGATGCAGTCGATGTCGGTTAACTCGTTTGCCATTCACTGTGATATACCACGCTGATTGGACGTCAGATTGGAGGAAGCATGCTTGGACCACTTTCTATATGTGCTGCCACACATACTGGGAATAATTAATGGAGATGGCACTGTTGTAACACTTTCTAAACTTGTAAATAATAGATTTCAGCTATCAAACGTTCTTTTTAAATTTTATTGGTAGATCTAGATTTCGGCTAGAAACTAGCCATTCTCAATCCACTATCATTTTTGATCAATGCACGTAATGCCTGTTGGTCGAGCTTCATCCACAGTTCATTGAATACTGTATTTCCCTGCTGTCGGCATTCTCAAAAATAATAGAAGCAATTATGAAAGACAGAGTAATGAATTACCTGAATAAATACAATCATTGAAGCGAATCACAGTTTGGTTTCCGAAGTGGCAAAAATATAGAGTCAGCCATAGTAGAATTCACAAAAGTTGTAGTTGATGCTCTTGATAAACACGAGTGCGTCACAGGCATATTTTTGGATCTTTCTAATGCGTTTGATACAGTCGACCACAAGATTCTATTAAATAAATTAGAAGCGTTAGAAATAAGAGGGGTAGCTAACGAGTGGTTTCGATCAGACCTAACAGATAGGATACAAAGAGTAGAGGTAACACATACTTCAAATTGATCTGAACATTTAGTAAAACACTTATCAGAACCAAAATACATTAATATAGGGGTTCCGCAATGTAGCATATTAGGACCAATACTGTTCCCGATATACATCAATGACTTTCCCAGTAGTTTTACTCATGGTGAAAAAATCCTCTTCGCTGATGACAGCAATATTATAGTCACTGAGAAAATAAGAGAACTCCTTGCCGAGAAAGCAAATGAAACTCTCAAGGAAGTTTATGATTGGTCAATAAGTAATAAAGTGACATTGAACATAAACAAAACTAATGCTATGAATTTCAGATTGAAGAGGAAAAATAACAATGTTAAATTAAATGTAGATGGCGCCTCTATAGACTGTGTAACAAATGCAAAATTTCTAGGAGTGAATATTGATTCTCAGTTGAAGTGGTGTGAACACACAAAGGTACTTGCAAACAGAATGTCATCAGCATGTTATGCCATTACAATCATATCAGCAGTGAGTAACATGCAGTGTCTTTTAGTTACATATTATTAATATGCACAAACAGACGGAGATTGCTAAGAGACTGAACGCTATTATAGCACAAGAACTGCCATTCCTCGCCCAAGAGGTAAGTCATTAGTAAGAAATTTTAAACTAAGAAATATAAAGCACTTCTTTATGAAGCATAGTGTTCCAAACAGATTAATCTATTTCACAAGACTGTATCATCTATATGAATGGAGATAGAAGCTTCCCAACTTTGACTTAAGCACAGTACTATCAAGCTGCTTATTTGGAAAAAATCAATAGAATTTTAAAGGGTATATGTTTCACGTGTATGTATATACAGCCTTGCGGTGCCTTTTACAATTATGTTTAGAATACAATGAACCATAGAGCTTGCCGTTTGTGGGGAGGCTTGAGTGCCTCAGCGATACAGATAGCCGTACCGTAGGTGCAACCACAACAGAAGGGTATCTGTTGAGAGGCCAGACAAACGTATGGTTCCTGAAGAGGGGCAGGGGAAACAGTCTGGATGATTGACTGATCTGGCCTAGTAACACTAACCAAAACGGCCTTGCTGTGCTGGTACTGTGAACAGCTGAAAGCAAGGGGAAACTACGGCCGTAATTTTTCCCAAGGGCATGCAGCTTTACTGTATGGTTAAATGATGATGGCATCCTCTTGGGTAAAATATTCCGGAGGTAACATAGTCCCCCATTTGGATCTCCGGGCGGGGACTACACAAGAGGACGTCGTTATCAGGAGAAAGAAAACTGGCGTTCTACGGATCGGAGCGTGGAATGACAGATCCCTTAATCTGACAGGTAGATTAGAAAATTTAAAAAGAAAAATGGATAGGTTAAAGTTTGAAGATATAGTGGGAATTAGTGAAGTTCAGTGGCAGGAGGAACAAGACTTTTGGTCAGGTGAATACAGGGTTATAAATACAAAATCAAATAGGGCTAATGGAGGAGTAGGTTTAATAATGAATAAAAAAATAGGAGTGCGAGTAAGCTACTACAAACAACATAGTGAACGCATTATTGGGGCCACGATAGATACGAAACCCACGCCTACCACAGTAGTACAAGTTTATATGCCAAATAGATCCACAGGTGACGAAGAGATTGATGAAATGTATGATGACATGAAAGAAATTATTCACATAGTGAAGGGAGAAGAAAATTTAATAGTCATGGGTGACAGGAAGTCGATAGTAGGAAAAGGAAGAGAAGGAAACGTAGTAGGTGAATATGGATTGGGGTTAAGAAATGAAAGAGGAAGCCGCCTGGTAGAATTTCGCACAGAGCACAACTTAATCATGGCAAACTCTCTGTTAAAGAATCATAAAAGAAGGTTGTATATATGGAAGAAGCCTGGAGATACTGACAGGTTTCAGATAGATTATATAATGGTAAGACAGAGATATAGGAACCAGGTTTTAAATTGTAAGACATTTCCCGGAGCAGATGTGGACTCTAGCCACAATCTACTGCTTATGAACTGTAGATTAAAACTGAAGAAACGGCAAAAATATGGGAATTTGCGGAGATGGGACCTCGATAAACTGAAGGAACCAGAGGTTGTAGAGAGCTTCATGGAGAGCATTAGGGAACAACTGATAAGAATGGGGGAAAGAAATACAGTAGAAGAAGAATGCGTAGCCTTGAGAGACGAAATAGTGAAGGTAGCAGAGGATCAAGTAGGTGAAAAGACGAGAGCTAATAGAAATCCTTGGGTAACAGACGAGATATTGAATTTTATTGATGAAAGGAGAAAATATAAAAATGCAGTAAATGAAGCAGCCAAAAGGAATACAAACGTCTCAAAAATGAGATCGACAGGAAGTGCAAAATGGCTAAGCAGGGATGGCTAGAGGACAAATGTAAGGATGTAGAGGCTTATCTCACTAGGGGTAAGATAGATACTGCCTACAGGAAAATTAAAGAGACCTTGAGAAAAGAGCACCACTTGTATGAATATCAAGAGCTCATATGGAAACCCAGTTCTAAGCAAAGAAGGGAAGGCAGAAAGGTGGAAGCCGTATATAGAGGATCTATACAAGGGCGACGTTCTTCTGGACAGTATTATAGAAATGGAAGAGAATGTAGATGAAGATGAAATGGGAGATACGATACTGCGTGAAGAGTTTGACAAAGCACTGAAAGACCGAAGTCGAAACAAGGCCCCGGGAGTAGACAACATTCCATTAGAACTACTGACAGCCTTGGGAGAGCCAATCCTGACAAAACTCTACCAGCTGGTGCGCAAACAACAACAACAACATTATTAATATGTACATTCAACTCTTAGCTATGGCATTCTTTTTTGGGGAACAAATGCACAAAATATTGACACAATTTTCAAACTCCAGAAAAGAGCCATAAGAATAATAACCAAAAATACTAGTCGAGCTCATTGTAAAGATCTGTTCAGAACACTGGGAATTTTAACTGCTCCGTGTAAATACATTTACAAGTCAGTTGTACACATCAAAAATAACATTGGTAATTACTGCACAAACAGCTCTCTCCATGACCATGCAACAAGAGATAGACTAAACTTACATTTACCAAGAAAAAGTAAACATAAAACTCAAAACAGCATTTTCTACCAAGGAATAAAGCTGTACAATAAATTATCAAAAGAGATTAAAGAAATTGCCAAAATACACTTATTTAATAAGGCAGCTAAAAAGTACATGTTATGCAATACATTTTATACATTGAAGGATTACTTAGCTAAATCAGAGTAGCGGTTTGATAAAAAAAAATGTTATACAAATAAATAATAATAATAATGATTATAAAATATCCAACATTCCACATAACACCTTCACTTTATGTTTTTCCCCTTCTTTTTTTCCTTCTTTTTTTCCTTCTTGAAATACTTACCCCCAAGCTATCCGTAGCATAATACTAACACCTCTTTCTGAGCTCAACATCTCACTCATTATGGAGGGACGCTGACTCAGGTTTTCAGGATAGTAAATGGGAAGTTGCGATACAGAAAATGGTCCAGAGATCGCCAGTGTGTGTGTGTGTGTGTGTGTGTGTGTGTGTGTGTGTGTGTGTGTGTAGTCAGTGAAGAGTTATGAAACAATGTGTGTATAGTGTGTGCAGTGACTGATAGTGAGATACGAGTGAACCATGTGGCATTACATTATTTAAGAAGTTATTTGTAAAAAAAAAAGTATACCAGGAGTAAATCTAATGATTGTCTCTAACTAGAAGTCTGTAAATATATGTTTTGTGTTAGCAGAAGAGCCAACACCGTGTTACGAGTGGAGGCCGAAATGCACGCGTCTTAGCTCACGCAGGCTGGCGTGAGGAGGGAAGAACTATACTGACGTGACGTCTGGAACATGCCAAGGAATTAGAATTCAGAAAGCGGACGTAATTAGTTTGATACTTAACTTTAATCCATTAATGATGAACGTCGCTCTTGACGGTACATGAGTCACAATATTATCTGTTCAGAATACATTCTTGAAGATATTAGTTGTAGTAACTGAATATGGCGCCTTGCTAGGTCGTAGCAAATGATGTAGCTGAAGGCTACGCGAAAATGTCATCTCTGCAAATGAGAGCAATTGTAGACAGTGAACCATCGCTAGCAAAGTCGGCTGTACAACTGGGGCGAGTGCTAGGGAGTCTCTATAGAGTAGACCTGCCGTGTGGCGGCGCTCGGTCTGCAATCACTGATAGTGGCGACACGCAGGTCCGACGTACACTAACGGACCGCGGCCGATTTAAAGGCTACCACCTAGCAAGTGTGGTGTCTGGCAGTGACACCACATTCCTCCCCCGCAAATCAGCGGACGGTTGTGGCATAAGGCCTCCGCCCGCCGTGGGGAGGACGCCATGTTGACGTATGCGATGAGGTTGGGAGCTTAACAACAGGCGAGGCTGTGCCACCCGCACCCTGCCATTCGGACCGCGGGGAGCTAGGAAACGCCTGAAAACCTGCTCCAGGGAGGACAAAAAGAGCAATAACGCGTCTTCCCGAGAATGCGACTCGTTCAACTTCAATATCTGTGACTTCAAAGACCTGACCAATCGTTCAGCGGCACCATTTGACTGGCGAAAACGGCGCGGACGTCAGATGTTGAATACCATAGGCCTTGCAGAATGACTGAAATTCTGCGGACATGAATTGTGGGTTATTGTCGGAAACAATTGTCTGTGGAAGACCTTCAATGCAAAAGATAGCAGATAACGCTTGGATAGTGGCAGATGGTGTCGTGGAAGACATGCGGACAACAAAAGGAAAATTACTGAATGAATCTGTCACAACCAACCATCGATCATTCCAGAATGGACCGGCAAAATCGATGTGTAAGGATTGCCAAGGGAAAGTGGCTTTTGGCCATGAAAAGAATTTCCGCGGTGGTGCTGATTGTTGTTCGGCACACACCATGCAAGAAGAGCACATATTCGTAATCGCCGCATCGATTCCGAACCAAGTACAGTGCTGACGAGCAAGTTGTTTCGTTCTCACTATACCCCAATGTCCTTGGTGGAGAAGCTTTAAGACAGAGGACTGTAACGAACGTGTGACCACGACCCTGGACTGATCATTATCAGAACGCAACAGCAAAACACCACGTCGAACAAAAAGTCTCTCCTTGTGAGCAAAAAATCGGCGAACCAACGGGTCCTCGATCCGTGACTTTGACAATGGCCATTGCGTAGCAACAAAACGCAAAACGGTAGCTGTGGCTGTAGCTACACGACGAAAATCAATCGGAAACGATTAGACCACGTCATCGGTTTCCGAATCAATGAACATGCAAGCAAGTTCGGAGGAATCGAATGCTCTATCCTCAGCAACAGGCAAACGGGACAACGCATCGGCGTTTCCGTGCTTAGCAGTGGACCGATACAAGATATCGTAGCGGTACTGCGAGAGGAAAATAGACCAGCGAATGAATTTCTGCGCTGTACGTGGAGGTACGGGCTTGTTTGGATGAAAAAGCGATGTCAGAGGTTTGTGGTCTGTGATTATGGAAAAGTGACGACCATACAAGAAGTCATGAAACTTTTTACCACCAAATACGAGAGCCAATGCTTCTTTCTCGATCTGTGAACAATTTATTTGCGCAGACGAGAGCAATTTGGACGCAAAGGCAATAGTGCGATTGTGCGAGCCATCTTTGTGCGCAAGCACAGCACCGATCCCGAAATCCGATGCATCCACCATCAACAAAAGGGGCTTCTGGTGATCGAATGGCGTACGGCAAGTATTGGAAAGCAATGCCGATTTCAACCGGCGAAAAGCGCGTTCGCATTCCGTCGTCCAGACGAAGGGAACACCTTTACGGCGTAAGCGGAGCTGAAATGGAAGAGGCATGCGGCACATATCTGAGATAATAGTTGATTTTTCCCAGCACACTCTGTAGCTGCTTCAAATTCTGCGGCGAAGGCAAGTCTTGTATGGTACGGAGGTGCGTGGGACTGGGATGTATACCTTGGGCATTGAGTACATGGCCCTGCTGTGACAAGTCACGAGCAAAAAACACACATTTGTCCTTCCATAAGCGAAGGCCATTATATCACAAGACCTGAAATAATGTTCTGAGATTGGCTAAATGTTCTTCTTCCGTCTTTCCGGAGATCACAATATCGTCCAGATAGTTTGCTGCAGTAGGGACCGACGCACAAACAGTTTGTACATATTGCTGAAACAATTCAGGGGCGGATGCACACCCGAATGGCAGTCGTTTGAATTGATACAAACCAACATGCGTGTTAACCACTAAAACGCGCTGGGATTCTTTGTCCACCGGTATTTGCAAGTACGCATCTGCTAGGTCCAACTTCGTGAAATATTTGCCCGGGCACAGTTTGTCCAAAAGATCTTCCGGGATGGGTAAAGGAAAAGTTGCAATCGCTGGTTGTGGATTCACTGTTGCCTTGAAGTCCACACAAAGTCTCAATTTTCCCGAAGGTTTTGGCAAAATTACTAAGGGTGATGTCCAGAGAGAAGCCTGCACACGTTCAATTACACCTTGTGATTCCAAATCGTGTAATGTTTTTGCGACCTCATCACGCAATGCGTGGGGAACATTGCGCGCTCTGAAAATTTCGGTTGCGCGTTTACTTTCAGTTGCAAAGGTGCTTTATAGTGCTTAGCGCAACCGAGGCCCGGTGCAAAAATGTCTGCAAATTCTTCACATAGACGAGAAACACTGTCTGAAGGCATAGTCTGGTTCACTGATAGGACCTGATTTACTACAGACAAGTAAAACAACTGAAATAAATCGAAACCAAACAAGTTCACTGCAGAAGAAAAACGAAGGACGTAAAATGACACAAGTTTTGTTTGTCCTTTGTATGTTGCAAGAAGGCTGCACTGTCCTAACAGGGATCTCTTGACCGGAATAGCTAGTTAACGTAACATTTGCGTCACGCAACGGAGGTGTGCCCAGCTGTTTGTAAGTGTCTTGATTGATCAGTGAAACTGCAGCCCCGGTATCGAGCTAGAATGGTATCACTTTGCTGTTAATGTCCAAGTCCACACTTTGATTCCTGAGCAAAGTCAAGTGTGTCCTGCCGATCCAATATGTCCATCACTTGTTGAAGGGAGGGACTGACTAGTTTCAAAATCTGTTCCCTTATACGAACATCAGAAACGTTCTGTGTAATTGCATCACGTACCATAGTATTTGAATATGGGAGTCCACATTGACACTCAAAAGCACAATCCCTAGTAAGGCCTTGCAAGGTTGCAACCCATTCCCGATTAGTCTGACCTGCCGCACGTTTTGTACGAAAGAAGTATACCGTTTCGCAACTACATTGACTGATTGTTTGAAATACGCACCTAATGCTGACAAAATTTCTTCGTAGGACAGAGTTGCTACGTCGCGTCGGGGAAATAATTTGACTATCACACGGTAGATTTGCACACCGACGGACGACAAAAGAAAAGGCTGCCGCTCGTTACCTTGCGTTCTGTAGGCGGCGAGATGGAATCCAAATTGGCGTGACCACTCCGTCCAGCTTTCCAGTGTAGCATCAAAAGGTCTGAAGGTCGGTGCAACTGCATGTTGTGGCTGCATTAGCGGTGGAGCGGCGGCTGCCACATCGTTTTGCATTGCACGTTGACCCTGGACGAGCTGTCCAACGACATCCAGTAATGACTGCGTCTGCTGATTCTGTAAGCGATAAAATTCGGACAGTACATCTGGAGAGTGTGGCGAAGCCATTACACAATAAAATCAGGACAGTCTCAACGACATATGACAGTATAGTTAAGAACACCATTTATCCCATCCTCGTTGCCAATTTTGTGTTAGCAGAACACCGTGTTACGAGTGGAGGCCGAAATGCACGCGTCTTAGCTCACGCAGGCTGGCGTGAGGAGGGAAGAACTATGCTGACGTGACGTCTGGAACATGACAAGGAATGAGAATTCAGAAAGCGGACGTAATTAGTTTGATACTTAACTTTAATCCATTAATGATGAACGTCGCTCTTGACGGTACATGAGTCACAATATTATCTGTTCAGAATACATTCTTGAAGATATTAGTTGTAGTAACTGAATATGGCGCCTTGCTAGGTCGTAGCAAATGACGTAGCTGAAGTCTATGCAAAACTGTCGTCTCTGCAAATGAGAGTGTATGTAGACAGTGAACCATCGCTAGCAAAGTCGGCTGTACAACTGGGACGAGTGCTAGGGAGTCTCTCTAGACTAGACCTGCCATGTGGCGGCGCTTGGTCTGCAATCACTGATAGTGGCGACACGCGGGTCCGACGTATACTAACGGACCGCGGCCGATTTAAAGGCTACCACCCAGAAAGTGTGGTGTCTGGCGGTGACACCACAATATGTGTATACGAATTAGTTTATTTTAATTTGATCTAAATTTGTAAATACTTTGACATGTCCTATATCCTTGTAAAAAGAGATCTATGGTTGAATAAAGCTACTACTACTACTACATTTTATAATAGTCTAATCCTTAAACAAACAGACAAATGGTCATGGCAAAAATATTGAAAATGGGTATATTTATTTGTAATTAGTTCGACTGCCACCTGTTGATCCTCTTGTTCCTCACAAATTTAGTTTCATGGTTTAATAAAAATGGCTTATATGTTTGGCAAAATGATAATTATGTACTTTCCAAAAAGTTAAATACACTGTGTGTAATAGGCCCTCCAAATAGTGGTAAAAATTGGATTTTCGACTGTTTAATATCGTTAGCTTTAAATGTAGGTCATATTGGTCGTTGCAACAATAAAACAAATAAGTTTACTCTTCAAGATGCTGTAAACAGAAGAATAATAGTTGGGAACGAAATTTCATTGGAAGAAGGTGCATTAGAAGATTTTAAGAAAGTTTGTAAAGGTATAGCCTGTAACATACGAGTTAAATATAAAGGTGATTCCATTTTACGTCGAACTCCTCTACTTTTGATTTCTAATTCTCAACCAGTTGTTTGTAGTCACCCTGATTTGAAAGATATACGTGTGAAAACTGTTAGATGGAGAAAGTTTGATGAATTAAAAGATGCAAATAAGACACCGTATCCATTAGCCTCCTTCAATTTGTTACAAATGTATAATGTGTCATATTGAGGTGAAAGAAAGTCAATCCACAAATTGTATATATACTGCTTTTATTGTCATTATTGTACATTACAAATGGTTTTACAATATATTCAATCATAAGAATTATGCATGTTTCATTTCATATTGACCTTTATACACAGATGATTCCTCATTCCTTGTCACATTTGCCATGTAAATCATATCCGATATTTGAACTTTTGATACATTTGCTCGAGGATAATGAGTCTCTAACCCATCTGAATAAACAGAACATTGAGCAATCACTTCAAATAACATTTGAGTATCTGTATATTTTGAAACATCACTGTTCAAACTACTGGTACTTAAAGCATAAGTAGGATTTATCCCTATATGAAGACTTGGTTGCACATTAGTATCATGCACTCTAATATTATACCCACTAGATGTAATATCAGCTTTTTCAATCAAATCATTATATCCCAATGAATCCATATTTGTTACTGCACTAATAGCTGATACTAGCTGTTCTTGGATTTGTGGTGGTTCTAAAGGTGTTTTCGAAAAATCATCGCACGTCATAAATGGATTGGAATGCTTATACCATTAAGGGTACATCGTTGAGGCACACCTTGTTGAGTTACAGAAATGGGAAATATATCAACATTACTAACTTTTGGAATTTTAAGAAAACCTGAAGTAAGGTTATATTCATAATTTATTCAACAACACTTCCAGTACGCAAATCTGCATCAACTTCAGAAACACACGATTGTACGCACTTCCAACCCCAATTATGTAAACCTTTATCTTTTGAGCTAGATACACATGCATAGTAGTATTTCAAATTAGTGGGTTGTCCGAATTGATGTGCGGGAACTGTAGTTAGAAAAGCTTCTTCATCATTTCTATATCCGTACCATGATTTCCATATTGGACAAAAATTACGTTTATGGTCTGTACTAGTTGTCTCCATAGGTGCAGAGGTGGAAAATGCAGTTGGCTTTACATTAACACCAGGAATTTTCAAATTTATACCTATACTGGTTATCATATTTTTATTTTGGTTTAAAGTGGCAAGTTCAGTGTCACTTGAATTTGTTGGAAATGCAATTCTGGGATTACGAGCAATTACTTTTACATTACAATGAACAATTCTACTATCATCTGGCAATAAATCAAATTCGGAAGGAGTCATATACAATAATGGAACTTCGGCCAAAGGAGTAATCATAAAAACAGCATCTTCATGAGTAATTGCTTTATATGCTTACCCATATGTGAAAAAGCGATGCACTTTTCTATAACTTGTAATATTTCCAGTATCTAATATTGATGAGGACGGTAACGGTAAATCACGTGTATTAGCAGAATCACCCATTCCATTAGCTGATGGAGCTGCAGTTACTGGAAGTGCTTTTTTTTATTGTTTTGCACAAACATTCTTTTGCACTTGACCTGCACGTTTCCCTGATGCTGATTCCATTTCACTACTATGTGTGTCAGAACCTGAATATGGAACTAATGGTGCAACTGGAGTGTGATCCTCTTGTTCATCTTCGGAATATTCGATCTCGTCGTCGTCGTGTTCAGTCGCAGCTTCTTCCATTGATGCTAGTGACGTACTGCCAGACGTTGATGGGCGTTCGTGATCTATAGGCAAACCACGACGTACACGTGACATTAGCCACTGTTCATGTGCATAACGTTTCTGGCCTTCATGCATTCGATTCTAATTTGGACGTTCCCAAGGAGGCCAATCATAATTCTGAAGGCAAGAAACGTTACTATTATTATCGTAATATAATAGACAAATAGTGTCTACAACAATATAAATATATAAATTTATATACCTTGTTGTTTGGAATCCGGTGCTTTCGGATATAACACTTTGTTGAGTTTCTGTTCCACAAATGTTTTCAATTTCAGTCCGTACTTTTCTGCAAAGGAATGCCAATTTCGTGAATGACTCCAATCAATAGCAAAGTGAATTATGGCTTTAGCATCCAACTGCTGTACACGTTGCTTAAATTCTTCTTCAGTAAAAACACATTCTCGAGCTTCCTTTAATAAGCGGTCGTAACCAACGTCGTGTTCTTTAGCAATGGCATCTGCTCCACTTCCTGGTGCGTCTATATTTATAGGGTTTCCAGGCCCAACATAATCGCTACCTGGCAACGTTAATCCTTTATTTTTCGCTCTTTCAACTAATTTCGTAGCGCCGTATGCTATTCCAGCACCTGCTAAACGTGTTGCACCAGCAGCGCCAGCTATCTCACTTGTAGATAAGGAGGTGCTCAAGGCCGCGTCGTCCACTGCTGTTTCAGCCGCTCCAGATAAAAGCGGTCGACTTTCAGTCGTACCTGTGTCTATTGCTGGGTGACCTCCCTCGCCGTACTGATGTGGATGGCGCTGGCGCAGTCCAGTTTTGGCTTCTTCTGTCGGCCTTGGCTCTAATTCAAATTCCACAACTTCTTCGTCTAAACCGTCATATGCTGGGTTACGGGCCGAGTCTAATTTCATTAGCAGCATCTTGCCTACCAATTGTCCTTATACTGTTGCTCCTATTAACATTAAAATTATTCCCCCTCTCCGCCATTTCAGTATCGTCCACGGGTCCTGGATATAATGTTCCTCCGTCGTACTGTATTGAACTACGTTGTCCTGTGCTTAACCACGACACTGTGCTGACTAAATTACATTTACTAGTATCTATATTTATATAGGTAAAAGAATAAAAATCTGTCACTTCATTGCGCCATAAATTGGAAAATTTTATACGCGCCAACCTTTTGCTGGCGTGGGTGCTTGCCCAGATAATAGCTCTAACAGAGCTAATTATCTCAGCGACAGAGCGACAGTTCCTTCCAGACCTTCAGATCCTGGGGGACCCGGTGACCTTGGGGACTCGAAACGCATCGGCAGTAGTTTCATGTTTCAAGCTATAGAAAAAGGATATAAAATTTATATCTACAAAATATGGAATTTTAGAAGTAAATGCAACACACTGTTTAAAAATTACATTAGGACTGAGCGAGCTGGCGCAGTGGTTAGCACACTGGACTTGCATTCTGGAGGACGACAGTTCAAACCTGCGTCCGGTATCCTGATAAAAATTTAATCAACAAGAAAAATTCACTAAGATAAAAGAGTAGATCTAGAAAATTATGGAAGCCTTACTGAAGAAGCTCAACAACGCCAGCAATGCTTATTTGTTGACAAACATTAGCGAACTCAGCCCAGGAACTGTCTTTTTTCTCATACACGGAATGGCTGTTTCATCTTCGTGATTTCCATTAATGTGCACTTTTCCAGACACATACCTTCCTGCGAGATCTCCTACCCAACTTGCTCTCAGGCTCTCTTTGTCCGGCCTGAGCATCACACATGTCTCTGGAGTACCTCCAGCAGTTGATTTATGTGGCACATGTATTCTTCAAATTTGTAGATGCGACAGTTATGCCGTCGATGTAGGCGACACAAAATTCCTTTATCTCGGGTGTGATTACGCCGTGCAGGGCCCTCGCAAATGCCGTACTTGAGTCCTTAAGCACATATGGCACTTGGCTGTACTCATACTGTTCATCTTCAAATAAGAAGGCAGTGTACTTCCAGCAGGTTGGATCGAGTTCAATTTGATTCAAACCGGCTGTAGTATGAAAAGTGGACAGCGAAATTTTTCCGAGAACTGGCGCAGTATGTCCTGGACAGGTTCCGGCCTTGTTCCGTCTGCCTCAGTGTGATCATTTAATAATCTCGCATCGAGGCAACAATGGCCCGATCCGTCTTTCTTAGGAACAATCGCGAGCGAATTCACGTATTCCGATTATAAAATCGAGAGACAATCCACAGACGACAATTGCATTCACTTGGAAGGCAACTTCTTCCGTCGCTTAGCGACAACGAGATCTGTTTTTCTATCTCCTTCCTTTTCGCTCCAAAAGTGGGAATTAGTAAGATTTCTTTTACGTATACCTCAGCCAATTTACTATTACTTTGCACCAGTTTTGCGCAGAAAGACGCCGAAAGTGCTATCACTTCCGACCCAAAATGCAGACATGCTCTCGTCTTAATTTCTGTTACGGTTATCTGAATGAGGGGACACGGACTGTCCGCTTTTTCCGGCAACTTCGGGTAATCACACTCCTGGTAAACTCGTCCCTTGCTTATGATTGCCAGTACCGCTCGATGCCTCTTCTGTGCTGAGGCGTCCCCTGCGATATCGCATGACTTCGGCCATTCACTTGTACGATCTCACACATCTCCGCCGGCAGTCTGTATTCTGGCTCTTCGCCCCTGCCCTGATCTGCCTGGTGTGCGGCGCCGGCGTCTGTCTCACTCTCGCCTATTCCCTTCATCTGTCCTTCGTCCGTTATAGCACCCATTATGCTTGCCACTGCGCTGCTCGAACTCTTGTGGCGCCCTATTTTCTGTCCTCACTACGTTAGCATCTGCCGTACTTTGTTTCTCCTGCTCCTCGACGTCGTCCTAGGATCTTCAAATATCGAGGAACTGTTCTCGCGACATTGCCCCGACGAGTGCACGTTGTACGTGAGCAGGCAAATGTGAACGCATCGCGCTACATCGTTGCTGATCTGTCATTTTGTCGTCCGAATGCCTCACCTCACCAGAACGACATAGAGAGCAGCGAATGTTGCCACGGATTGGTGCGACAGTGGCGCATACTGCCCCCACGTTTGCACTTGCCTGTGGGGCCAGGTACCAGTACGTTCCCAGAAATTTTGAGCAGAAGTCCTTAGAACTACTGTTCACGCAAATTGTTACATCAAACCAGGCAGCCTCCTCTCAGTCGAGTGCTTCTCGCGCAACAAGTAAAGCACTACTTTCCGCCACTCCTTTCACACGCAGATATGCGTCTAATTCTTTACTTATTCTTCGGGTGGGTACTGCGCATTCGATAAAATTAGCCACTGGTAAGTCCGCCTCGTGTATCGGGAGTGAGGCCTGCAAAATTCGTAGGCGTGACATGCGTTATAACAACACGTCTTCGTCGCACTGCGGAAACTTCTTGCTCCAGGACTGACACTCTAGTTTGTGTTTCCCTCGACCATTTACTTTCCTCATCCATGCGCGTTGAGATCTACATCTACATCTACATCCATACTCCGCAAGCCACCTGACGGTGTGTGGCGGAGGGTACCTTGAGTACCTCTATCGGTTCTCCCTTCTATTCCAGTCTCGTATTGTTCGTGGAAAGAAGGATTGTCGGTATGCCGCTGTGTGGGCTCTAATCTCTCTGATTTTATCCTCTTGGTCTCTTCGCGAGATATACGTAGGAGGGAGCAATATACTGCTTGACTCCTCGGTGAAGGTATGTTCTCGAAACTTCAACAAAAGCCCGTACCGAGCTACTGAGCGTCTCTCCTGCAGAGTCTTCCACTGGAGTTTATCTATCATCTCCGTAACGCTTTCGCGATTAGTAAATGATCCTGTAACGAAGCGCGCTGCTCTCCGTTGGATCTTCTCTATCTCTTCTATCAACCCTATATGGTACGGACCCCACACTGCTGAGCAGTATTCAAGCAGTGGGCGAACAAGCGTACTGTAACCTACTTCCTTTGTTTTCGGATTGCATTTCCTTAGGATTCTTCCAATGAATCTCAGTCTGGTATCTGCTTTCCCGACGATCAACTTTATATGATCATTCCATTTTAAATCACTCCTAATGCGTACTCCCAGATAATTTATGGAATTAACTGTTTCCAGTTGCTGACCTGCTATTTTGTAGCTAAATGATAAGCGATCTATCTTTCTATGTATTCGCAGCACATTACACTTGTCTACATTGAGATTCAATTGCCATTCCCTGCACCATGCGTCAGTTCGCTGCAAATCCTCCTGCATTTCAGTACAATTTTCCATTGTTACAACCTCTCGATATACCACAGGATCATCCGCAAAAAGCCTCAGTGAACTTCCGAGGTCATCCACAAGGTTATTTGTGTATATTGTGAATAGCAACGGTCCTACGACACTCCCCTGCGGCACACCTGAAACCACTCTTACTTCGGAAGACTTCTCTCCATTGAGAATGGCATGCTGCGTTCTGTTATCTAGGAATTCTTCAATCCAATCACACAATTGGTCTGATAGCCCATATGCTCTTACTTTGTTCATTAAACGACTGTGGGGAACTGTATCGAATGCCTTGCGGAAGCCAAGAAACACGGTATCTACCTGGGAACCCGTGTCTATGGCCCTCTGAGTCTCGTGGACGAATAGTGCTAGCTGGGTTTCACAAGATCGTCTTTTTCGAAACCCATGCTGATTCCTACAGAGTAGATTTCTAGTCTCCAGAAAAGTCATTATACTCGAACATAATACATGTTCCAAAATTCTACAACTGATCGACGTTAGAGATATAGGTCTATAGTTCTGCACATCTGTTCGACGTCCCTTCGTGAAAACGGGAATGACCTGTGCCCTTTTCCAATCCTTTGGAACGCTACGCTCTTCTAGAGACCTACGGTACACCGCTGCAAGAAGGGGGGCAAGTTCCTTCGCGTACTCTGTGTAAAATCGAATTGGTATCCCATCAGGTCCAGCGGCCTTTCCTCTTTTGAGCGATTTTAATAGTTTCTCTATCCCTCTGTCGCCTATTTCGATATCTACCATTTTATCATCTGTGCGACAGTCTAGAGAAGTAACTACAGTCAGTCTTCCTCTGTGAAACAGATTTGGAAAGAGACATTTAGTATTTCGGCCTTTAGTCTGTCATCCTCTGTGTCAGTACCATTTTGGTCACAGAGTGTCTGGAGATGTTAGTCATCTTCGCGTTTACCGTTGTTTCTAAGTTGTCAACCTTTGTTTCACACTCTTTTCTCATCTCGTCCAAGTTGTTGGTGACCTCCGTCCGTTCGGTTTCGGTCTCCAGTTCGTGCATAAGTTCATCACTCTGCCCTTCAAGCTTTTGATTACAAAGTTTTACTCCAGTTTCCCGTCTTTCAACTCATGGTTTGTTTATCTCCCTCATAAGTGTTAACTCCGATGTGCGGTTGTCTAATATCTCGAGACTTCGATACAGTCGACTCCGACTTTCCGTACGGCCCACAGACATGCCTCGTATTTCCTTCCTCACTCCCGAACTTTTCTCAGTAATCCTCTCGGTTTCTAGTGCACTCCGAATTTATGTACTCCCCACAGAAGTGCCTGTCGTTTCCTCAATCACATACAGGTACGAAATCCCCATTGTCTTGACCGCTTACATATTTATCACTCTCCCAGATCTCAGCTGCATGGAAAAAAGGAATCACAAACTAAAAGCATTCCACAAAACGAACAGAGAAAATGCAACGCTGATGGCAGCGTAGGTAGGAGCAAATAGAACACCGGAAACTTGGGACATAACACGTTCCATAACTACATCACTAAATATGGGGGTAGCTGTGAGAACAAAAGCTGAATACACTAGCTATCGCTATACCTACTTCATATACTCATTTGCGACAGACCCAGCACACAAAAACACACCATCCTTAAGCCTGACATCATACGCAAAGAGGTTAGCACATCCGAATAAGGGAACGGAATTGCTCCAGAGTCGTGACTGGAAATTTAGAAGTTGTCACGCTAGCGAAAACGTGAGACAAATCAAATCGAAGCCCCACGCTGGGCGCCAAAATGTGGTAAACTCGAGGAATTGTTTGTGACATCAGGTGACATAAGAATTATCAATGGCATCGCTCCATACTGGTGGCGACATCAATAATTAAATGAGAAACTTCCTGGCAGATTAAAACTGTGTGCCGGACCGAGACTGCCAGGAAGTTTCATATCAGCGCACACTCCGCTGCAGAGTGAAAATCTCATTCTGGAATAATTAAATCAAATGAAACATACAGGGTTATGAGATCAAGGAGTCGATATATGAATGGAACAGGTTGCTTACACGATTAAAACATGAAAAAAATAAGAATTTCAGTACTGTTTACACACACCAAACCAGAACTACAAATCTCAGGGCGGAACGAATCTTCTCACGACTATTCGTGATCAATCGTCGTGTAGTGCTGCGGCAGATGTTCTGCGTCGGAGCTCTGCGGTCCGTGTCTGCTGCTCTCCTCGGCACCCGCGGCTCTGCAGCGAGGCACAGGTACGCTCCCTGCGTTGCCCTCCCCTTGCAGGTCGTGTGGTCGAAGCTGTGGTGTCACGGTGTCGGAGGGCGATGCGCGGAGGCGCCCTACTGCCGCGCTGCCTTACCGACTCCCCTTAAACCCCGGTCCATCTCCCAGCTCAACGATTCCTCAGAATTGTCTCCTCTCGCGGCGTTATTGTGGTGTCACCGCCAGACACCACACTTGCTAGGTGGTAGCTTGAAATCGGCCGCGGTCCATTAGTACATGTCGGACCCGCGTGTCGCCACTGTCAGTGATCGCAGACCGAGCGCCACCACACGGCAGGTCTCGAGAGACGGACTAGCACTCGCCCCAGATGTACGGACGACTTAGCTAGCGATGCACACTGACGAAGCCTCGCTCATTTGCAGAGCAGATAGTTAGAATAGCCTTCAGCTAAGTCAATGGCTACGACCTAGCAAGGCGCCATAGCAATTGATAGTTATCGTATGAAGCATGTCTCATCAAGAACGATGCATACAAATGATGGATTAAAGTTAAGTATTCCAGCAGCTACGTACTTTCCTTTATAGCATTCATTACGTATCCTGTTTCAGACCTCACGCCAGCCTGCGTGAGTTTAACGCGTGCATTCGGCCTCCTCAACCAAGTAGTGCGCGTAGTGTTGGCTAACTGCTAACACTACAGTTATCATTGGTCGCCCAGTGAATGATCGCAATTTAACGACCATTCCTCTCAGTGCAGGGTGGAAATTTCCTATTGAGGCGTAGCGCTGTATAACGATCCTGCCTTGGTGGCGGTTAAGTGGGAGATGTGTCTCAGAGCTGGATAGTGACAGATGGTGACGCGAGACTGGACGCGCACATAGTTTCTGTATCAGTCGATAGAGGACAATATTGGATAGGGAACTGATTTACTTTCGATTGTGCCCACTAGAGTGCACTAAAATAATAGAATGTTTTTCATAAACTGTTCTAGTATTTTCATAAAGTGTTATTATTTCTTTTTGTGTATGTAAAATGTTATAAATGTGTTTTAGCAGTATGAATGATGCATGAGTGTGGTTTAAGGTTAATATGAAGATAATTATTTAACGAGTTATATAGTGGGATTTAGCATGGGAACATTTCGAAGAAGTATGGATGTGGACAAAGGGGATTTTTGTAGAATAGATTTGTAAAGTAAGTTTATGGTAAAGGGAAAGTTAATTCAGGTATAAATAACAATAGTAAATAACTTTATGCATAAACAAAACTTCAGCATATTAGATAATTACGTCGATAAAAAGTGCAGTCGTTAGGTTTACTATTTTGCGATTGGTTATTGATGAAGAGCGCGGACTGGCGCGGGAGAATGTGGTTTTGCTATTAGCTGTTGAGTAAACTGACCAATATTAAAGCAGTATTTTTCGCGCGCCTTTCTCTGCTGGTAGAGAAGAGTTAGAGTATTCTAAAGAAGAGTGGGAGCCTAGCCATGAAACAGTTCGGACGTGTGTAGTTGTAGTTCAGATGGAAATGATAAGTTGCCGGATCTAGCAGTCTCTCATACATGAAAAGTGTGGTAAAGTGACGGCATAATTACTCCGATGGGAGTGTAGAAATTTCGGAATTTTTAAGTGAATTTTGTGACGAGAAAAGACATATATTCCGCGTGGCGTATTGAGCAGGTCGGTGGCTAAAAACTGTGACTGCATTTGGTACCGACAGACTTAATATTTGGCGAGCATTATCAATCAAAAAGAATCTGTATTTTTGTAGCTATTACGTTTTCGGGAAATGCAACGCCATAAACTTGCTAACGTGAGTGAAAGGGATTCGTGACTGTGTTAAGACTAACACGGGCTTGGCAGTGATACTTGTTCACCTAAGTTTCAGATTATATTAATGGAGGACAAAATTTCCAAACTTTCATTTGTGTGAAAACTTTCTCCCGAAACGTAGATTAGTGACTTAAATTGCAGTCTGGTTCACGTCGAAGTACAGTAGGTTCAACTCGGCTTTCCTACTGATGATCTGCTGAGACAATGTTCACAGGTAGGTGCAGGTCCGTCGTAAAGGGACGGAAAGAACCGCACCGCCGCACTATTTGCATCTAGTATGCGAGTTGGGAATTGGCATCTTTCTCACGATTTCACTAGCATTGGTGGCACATTCTTCCGACGTTTTCCTGCATTGCGAAGTCGATGTGAAACAGCCATACAACACTTCCTTGTAGCCGCTGTCCCTGCGTGAGGCCTGGACAGACTCATTTTTGGGCTTCGTCTCGGAGTCTGCTTCTATCTGTGATTTCTAACGAGCGTCCTTACTGGCCGGAACACGTCTTTTTAAGAAGGCTGACTTCTTTCAAACGGCTCCCTGGGCGAATTCTTCGCGATTTGTGTATGCTCCTCCCAGTGCCTGTGGTGTGCTGGAATCGTCGACACGTTCTTGCTTTCTAAGGCAGGTAAAACGACTGCTGCCGGGCCAGAAGAATTCACATGCTTTTGCATGTGTATTCTTGAGATCCCATCCTAACGGCTGCAGAGGCCCATCGGTTTTCGGCACGCTTTCCATTGCCCACGAAGCACTCCGCAACGTAACCATTCTTAAGCAAGGTGAGGGCGTGGCTGCACAACGGCTGCTTACTCCTGTGTCACTCGGGCCGGCCGGTGTGGCCGTGCGGTTCTAGGCACTTCAGTCTGGAACGGCGTGACCGCTACGGTCGCAGGTTCGAATCCTGCCTCGGGCATGGATGTGTGTGATGCCCTTAGGTTAGTTAGGTTTAAGTAGTTCTAAGTTCTAGGGGACTGATGACCTCAGATGTTAAGTCCCATAGTACTCAGAGCCATTTTTTGTCACTCGCGGTATGAGTACGGGGAGGTGTCAAACCCTGGAATGTGGCCACAGTGCTGCGGGGCCTCCGTGAAGGCGGAAAATGCATCTTCTCGTTGCCTTTTGAGGTGGGGCGAGGCTTAACGGCGGAGTTCACCTTTCATCCCCTTTAATGCTTTCTTTGGGATTGGAAGAAAGCAGGTGTTGACAGACGTGAAAATTACCGAACTATCAGTTTAATAAGTCACAGCTGCAAAATACTAACGCGAAATCTTTACAGACGCATGGAAAAACTGGCAGAAGCCGACCTCGGGCAACATCAGTTTGGATTCCGTAGAAATGTTGGAACACGTGAGGCAATACTGACCTTACGACTTATCTTAGAAGAAAGATTAAGGAAATGCAAACCTACGTTTCTAGCATTTGTAGACTTAGAGAAAGCTTTTGACCATGTTGACTGGTCCGCAGCTCGTGGTCGTGTGGTAGCGTTCTCGCTTCCCGCGCCCGGGTTCCCAGGTTCGATTCCCGGCGGGGTCAGGGATTTTCTCTGCGTCGTGATGACTGGGTGTTGTGTGATGTCCTTAGGTTAGTTAGGTTTAAGTAGTTCTAAGTTCTAGGGGACTGATGACCATAGATGTTAAGTCCCATAGTGCTCAGAGCCATTTGATTTGTTGACTGGAATACTCTCTCTCAAATTCTGAAGGTGGTAGGGGTAAAATACAGGGAGCGAAAGGCTATTTACAATTTGTACAGAAACCAGATGGCAGTTATAAAGAGTCGAGGGGAATGAAAGGGAAGCAGTGGTTGGGAAGGGAGTGAGACAGGGTTGTAGCCTCTCCCCGATGTTATTCAATCTGTGTATTGAGCAAGCAGTAATGGAAACAAAAGAAAAATTCAGAGTAGGAGTTAAAATTCGTGGAGTAGAAATAAAAACTTTGAGGTTCGCCGATGACATTGTAATTCCTTCAGAGACAGCAAAGGACTTGGAAGAGCAGTTGAACGGAATGGACAGTGTCTTGAAAGGAGGATATAAGATGAACATCAACAAAAGCAAAACGAGGATAATGGAATGTAGTCGAATTAAGTCGAGTGATTCTGAGGGAATTAGATTAGGAAATGAGACACTTAAAGTATTAAAGGAGTTTTGCTATTTGGAGACCAAAACACTGATGATGGTCGAAGTAGAGAGGATATAAAATGTAGACTGGCAATGGCAAGGAAAGCGTTTCTGAAGAAGAGAAATTTGTTAACATCGAGTATAGATTTAAGTGCCTGGAAGTCGTTTCTGAAAGTATTTGTATGGAGTATGTGGTGCTACAGAAGAATGCTCAAGATTAGATGGGTAGATCACATAACTAACGAGGAGGTATTGAATAGAATTAGGGAGAAGAGGAGTTTGTGGCACAACTTGACAAGAAGAAGGGACCGGTTGGTAGGAAAAGTTCTGAGGCATCAAGGGATCACAAATTTAGCATTGGAGGGCAGCTTGGAGGGTAAAAATCGTAGAGGGAGATCAAGAGATTAATATGAGGTGTGGCTAGAAAAAAACCGTACTAGTACTGGTGAAACAATAAAACGAATGCAATAAGGCTGAAAGTCGCGTGGCCTGTCACGTGACTCTCGCTCCGCCTACTGCTCGAGTTTCATCAGCCTCCTGCACTCAGTCTGCCCGTGGCGTCTGTTTTAAGTAGTTGACGTTTTGTCTGTGCGTCGGAAAATGTTGAGTGTACAGAAGGAACAGCGTGTTAACATCAAATTTTGTTTCAATCTAGGAAAATCTGCAAGTGAAACGTTTGTAATGTTACAACAAGTGTACGGCGATGATTGTTTATCGCGAACACAAGTGTTTGAGTGGTTTAAACGATTTAAAGATGGCCGCGAAGACACCAGTGATGACACTCGCACTGGCAGACCATTGTCAGCAAAAACTGATGCAAACATTGAAAAAATCGGTAAACTTGTTCGACAAGATCGCCGTTTAACAATCAGAGCTGTGTCTGAGTTAACAGGAGTTGACAAGGAAAGTGTCGAACAAGTTTACTGATTTTTTCAATGTTTGCATCAGTTTTTGCTGACAATGGTCTGCCAGTGCGTCATCACTGGTGTCTTCGCGGCCATCTTTAAATCGTTTAAACCACTCAAACACTTGTGTTCGCGATAAACAATCATCGCCGTACACTTGTTGTAACATTACAAACGTTTCACTTGCAGATTTTCCTAGTTTGAAACAAAATTTGATGTTAACACGCTGTTCTTTCTGTACACTCAACATTTTCCGACGCACAGACAAAACGTCAACTACTTTAAACAGACGCCACGGGCAGACTGAGTGCAGGAGGCAGATGAAACTCGAGCAGTAGGCGGAGCGAGAGTCACGTGACAGGCCACGCGACTTTCAGCCTTATTGCATTCGTTTTATTGTTTCACCAGTACTAGTCCGGTTTTTTTCTAGCCACACCTCGTATACTAAACAGATTCAGAACGATGTATGTAGCAGTAGGTACTGGGAGATGAAGAACCTTGCACAGGATAGAGTAGCATGGAGAGCTGCATCAAACCAGTCTCTGGACTGAAGACCACAACAACAAACACCCTTTAATGATCATGGGAGTTTGCTGTTTGACAAGTCCCACTGACCCCGTTCTGAATGATCTATAGCCAAAAGAGGTAACAGAATTAACATCAGGGTTGCCATGTGCTGTGTTCACGCGGATATGGGCAGGACATTATAATCCTTGTGTTGGCAAAAGAGATTTTAAACTTCGTGTTCAATATCAATGAAACCCTGAATTTAATTAAGAAAAATTTTGGAGGTACGATTTTGTACCTTGTGTAATGTGTTGTTTTGAATCGATTTAGTTATTGTCAAGCCTTGGCCCCACAAAGATACACTGTGACTTCCTATGCAGGTTACAGTGGGCCTGAATATTGGCTGTACTACACACCAGTTGGGAGTGGCAATCTGGTTACGCATGGCAAATTGTAAGTAGTGATAAAAACTTCTGATGATCTGCATCCTAGGCCTTAGTGGATCCTTATATTATTTCATTCTGACTCTGTCGTACTTCAGCGTAAGTTTCTAAGGCTCCTCGGTCACCTTAGTTGTCATTATTAATTTATTGTGCATTGCCGGCGTACTGACCGAGTTTGAGATACTGTTTTAATTACTATAATTTTGGGTGTCTCACACTCATGTGTTAAATTGCATTTAGAATTATGTAAAGAACTTCTTGTTGCTGAAAATTTAACCTAAACGCCTGTTTCAGAGATTATTTGGTTTTATATTAGCTAGGCTTATTTTGTACATTTTGTATTCTGTAAAGCTTAAGATTGTTTGAATAAATTGTATGTGCTTTGAGAAACTGAAAATGATGAAGGGTGTTGCAAATAAAGATGAACCTGGGGCTGATCCTTTCGAACTTGGTTTTCCTTAAACTTTTTTAAGACACTAGTGAGCCTCGTCATCCTTTTCCGATAGATCGTGAGATGGCCGGAAATTAACTTGAACAGTTAATGAGAGGACTGGACCGTGAAGATAATATCTTAGACCGGCTCGTGACGAACGAACCTTTTCTACTTGGCGTAGAACAGGAAACTAGTTATCAAAGTCGTTACAGCAGCACTGAATGCAGCGGTAAACAGGAATACAAGTAAAGGCAGGAGGTCTTTCTGTTTAGCAAGAGCGACAAGAGGCAGATTTTAGATTACCTGATAGGTCATCACGTAAATTTCATCTCCAGCACTGACAATGT
Organism: Schistocerca nitens; assembly: GCF_023898315.1. Taxonomy (NCBI): domain Eukaryota; kingdom Metazoa; phylum Arthropoda; class Insecta; order Orthoptera; family Acrididae; genus Schistocerca; species Schistocerca nitens. Next base: position 31,474,178 of record NC_064617.1, read on the forward strand.
TGAGCATCAATGAACAAAGGTTACGAGCCTCGTACAATACTCTTTAAACAAGTATGTCCCGAGGAAAGTTGTGAGGGATGAAAAACGTCCATCGTGGTCTGACAACGGTGTTAGGACGTTGCTAATAAAGCAAAGAAAGCTTCACTGCCATATTTCTAACGTAGCCAAAGCCTAGCGAAAAACAAAAACGAAACGAAGCCAAAATTAGTGTAAAGCGGGCTACGCCTGAAGCATTCTACGAATACGAAAGTAAAACTCTGTCTATCAATTTGACAGAAAATCCTAAGAAATTCTGGTCGTATTTAAACGGATCTAAGTCATGTGGCCCTACACTCTGCAACCGTAATGCCATCGAAACAGAGAATGACACAGATAAAGCCGAAGTACTAAGAGTATTTTTCGAAAACTGTTTCACAGAGAAAGATCCCACTGCAGTTCGTTCTTTAAATCGTCGCACGAATGACAAAAGACAGGAATCGAAACAATTGGCCACGGTGTAGAATAGCAACGGAAGTCGCTCTATAGGGGAAAGGCCACTCCACCTGGCGGGACACCATTTCGATGCTCCGCAGAGTACAGGAAAGAAGTCGTCCCTCTTCCAGTAACAGTGAACCACAGGTATCTAGAGGAGAGAAGCGTTGCTAATGATTGGGAAAAATCACAGGTCATTCCCGTCTTCGAGATGCGCCGTCGAACGGTCGTACAGGACTAAAGGGCTGTCTCCCTGACGTCGGTCTGTTGTAGAATTTTCGGAACTTTTTTATCCCCTGGAGACCGAAAATCTCCTCTGCAGGAAGCGACATGGCTCCCGAAGACAAAGATCGTGTGAAAGCCAGCTCGTTCTGTTCGTCCACGAGATCCGGAGAGCAGTAGACAAGGGCGCCCAGGTAGCTGCCGTCAGACGCAAAGCACACCATTTTACATCGTGTGAATCGTTTTTTGTCAGAATATTGTCAGCAGAGGTTGAATCTTTCTTCCCTAAACTCCAGATTCTCTCATTTTCAGACAACGTAGTAACAATCAGTGTGAAATGGTATATACTGGTCAGTCAGGCAGAGCTGTGACAATTAGGTTATCTGAACTGTAACTGCAGATTAGGTAAGAAAAATACAACCTTTTCTGATCATTTTTAACAGAAAATCATTCACATGTTGCAGAATGTGAAATTTTACATTCTGTTAAGAAAAGCATAGAGCCCACCCTTCTAGAAACACCGGAAGTCTACGAGCACATTACACAGGATGCCGGTTTAAGTAAATGATCAGACCCAGTTTCCTTTTCCTTGTTGTTAAATTAAGTTTGTTACAAATACCAGACTCAAATCGTAAATTCTTCGTATTTCTCATCAGCTGATAAATTTATCTCCACATGAAAACCTTGTTTTCCCCTCTTTCAGTAAATTTAATTATTTCTGTTTGACAAAAACTGTAATGTTTTCTATGTAAACACTACGTTATTTTTGTATCTTCTGTATAAATAATATATACGTTAGTCGCACATCATGTTTGTAGTAACTTCTGTCCCCCTGCAGTAGATGAGGGAAGTTGTATTCGCAAATATCGAATACACAAGAACAGTATGCAACCCAGCCGGCACGCGAAAACGAAAGTGAATTTAAACCAAAGAGTTTGTTCAGTCAAAGCACAGAAGTGCGGTTTGAGTGCTCGACAGTCGCTACATGTTTATCTGTGTTTGCGACATTCACTTGTCACCTGAAAATGTCCTAACAGGCTGAAAGCCGGCTAGTGATCAAATAAACACAATTTTGCACAACATTAGGAAGTGTTTTCCTATTTATTATTGTTATTATTATTATTATTATTATTATTATTATTATTATTATTATCGCCAATTAAAACGTATTACATTTTTATTGTTTCTATTATTGAAATCGCAGGCATCTGCGCTTCAAGAGCGTGAGACCCACACCACATACGAGTAACAGATGATATCGAACATACACAAAGGACCATGCGAACAGTCAGGGGTTCGACTTACGAGAGGGCGCCACGAAAATGCTAAAAAAAAAACTGAATTGGCAGACTCTTGAAGATCGATGCAAATAATCCCGCAAAAGCGTACTTTCAAAATTCTAAGAACCAGTATTGTATGACGAATATTCTCGAACTTCCTACGTATCGCTCGCGTAGGTATCTTGAAGATTAGGCTAACTACAGAGGGTAGACACCCATTTAAGTAATCTTTATTTCCACGACGCGCGTGCTGTTGGAACGGGAAGATACCGATACCTAACACGTGATAGTTTAGTAATTGCCTCTGACATGGACTTCACAGAACTTTGCAGAGCACGTAGGTGTTTGTTACCTCTCTCGCGCTACCATTCAAAAGGGCGAAACATCAGCGGAAGTCGACACCTACAGGCGAGCTGCTTGGAAAGTGTCAACACGCGGTCGTCCTCACTATCAGCTCTGCTGCACGGACCGTTAGATAGCGCTTTACCACGGACCTTCGGACCTGAACGTCGCCAGTGGAGAGACACACAGTAGCAGACGGTTCTTCCACACGAGCATCTGTGCGGAGGACGTGTCGAGCTCATTTACCCGTTGAGGTGTTGCAGCTTCTCTGTCGCGTTGTTTCTGGCTCGACGAAAGTCATCTCAAAAGACTTGCACCAGGCGACCGGTCTACCCGACGGGAAGCCCTAGCCACACGACGTTTCATTTCACAAGTTACTGTGCGTGCTGGTATGACTTCTGTAACGAGCTCATCAGACAGTTACCACTAAAACTGGCTACAGTTCGAATTCCGTCTAAAGCCGTATACGGTCTGCAGTTCCCTGCTCAGCTCACTCTTAATATCGGGAATTCCGAATTAGCGAGAGCACGTTGAAATTCCAAGAGCAGCCATGGCAGGAAGCCGTGTGTTTCATTCTGTGCGGACCCTTAAAGCGCGCAACGCCATGCCGATATACGAACGCGTGAACGGGAGTGCCGCACTGTATATGGAGACAGTAGCTGTACCTCCTCATATAGCTCGCAACATGGTGACAGCCAACAGTATCGGCGGGGATCGTCCCAGCAGGCGAGCTAAGAGTGTGACTCTGGAAACACTCAACCCGTGCATAAAGGAAATGCAGTATGGTATTAGGGGACCACTCGTGAATCGTGCGTCGAAGATCGAAAAGGAACTGGAAAAGGTACGTTGAAAGCTGCAGTTTACAGTTTCAGTTATACACACATGCAGTATAGTCATATATGTCAAAATCTTTGAAGGTTTTGTGTATTAGTTTCACGTAGTAGTATAATTTAGACACTCTGCATGCAATGCCATAGGGTCAATGTCGTTGCTTGCTTAGTATCTCATTTTTGTGAAGGACTTTAGTTTATCGTGTCTAAGTTGCTTGCTTAGTATCTCATTTTTGTGAAGGTCTTTAGTTTATCGCTGTTACCACCATCTAAAAGACGCCAGGCCTTTTTTGACCTGTTGTTTTAATTCATTTTAATTATATTGTAGTAGTACAGCTTTGCAGCGCTTCCAATGGCAAGAGGTTAAACGTACATTTGTCTGACTGCCTGTGTGCAGTGCGATAGAAAGTACGTGCTTATACACTGAAGCGCCAAAGAAACTGGTATAGGCATGAGTATTCAAATACAGAGACATGTAAACAGGCAGAACACGGTGCTGCGCAGTTGTTGACCGGTTACTGCTGCTACAATGGCAGGTTATCAAGATTTACGCGAGTTTGAACCTGGTGTTATAGTCGGCGCACGACCGATGGGACACAGCATCTACGAGGTAGCTATGAAATGGGGACTTCCCTTAAGGCCATTTCACGAGTATACCGTGAATATCAGGAATCCGGTAAAACATCAAATCTGCGACATCGCTGCGGCCGCGAAAAGATCCTGCAACAACGGGACCAACGACGACTGAAGAGATTGCTTCAGTGTCGCAGATGTGCAATCCTTGTCCAGATTGCTGCAGATTTCAGTGCTGGCCATCAACATGAGTCAGCATGCAAACCATTCAATGAAACATCATTGATAGGGGCTTTCGGAACAGAAGGCCCACTCGTGTACCCTTGATGACTGTACGACACAAAGCTATACGCCTCGCCTGGGCCCGTCAACACCGACATCATAACTGGAAACATGTTGTCTGGTCGGACGAGTCTTATTTCAAATTTTATCGAGCGGATGGACGTGTACGGGTAAGGAGACAACCTCATGAATCCATGGACCCTGTATGTCAGCAGGGGACTGTTCAAGCTGGTGGAGCCTCTGTAATGGTGTGGGGCGTGTGCAGTTGGAGTGGTATGGGACCCCTGATACGTCTAGATACGACTCTGACAGGTGACACGTACGTAAGCATCCTGTCTGATCACCCGCATCCTTTCATGTCAATTGTGCATTCCAGCAGGACAATGAGACACCCCACACGTCCAGAATTGCTACAGAGTGGCTCCAGGAACGTTCTGCTGAGTTTAAACATTTCCGCTGGCCACCAAATTCCCCAGACACGAACATTATTGAGCATATCTGGTATGCCTTGCAACGTCCTGTTCAGAAGAGATCTGCACCCCCTCGTACTTTTACGGATTTACGGACAGCCCCGCAGAACATGGCGTCCGTTCCCTCCAGTTCCTTCCAGCACTACTTCAGACGTTAGTGGAGTCCGTGCCACGACGGTTTGAGACACTTTTGCATGCTCGCGGGGGCCCTACACGATATCAGGCAGGTGTACCAGTTTCTTGGCGCTTCAGTGTGTAGCAGTATATGCTTCTGTTTCTGACAAAGAGATTAGTGTATCGCCGTTTTCGTCCTCTACAACACACCAGTTCTTACGACTAGAAGGCCATTATTCGCAGCGTAGCCCGAGACTTAAGTTATGTTGAAAGGTGACAGCATTGTTAACCAATTACGTTGAGCATCCTGTTGCGTTGAATAGACTATTTATTCGTGCGCTTTCGAAACGAATTCATGTCGTTACGTCATTAGTTTTACAAATTAGCTGTTCTGCCATCTTAACTTCCCATGATCGCTTGCGACAGGCGTTCGGAGTAAAACCGTGGACGGCTCCTAGTAAAGTTTTACCAGAAATGGACAGGGACTGTATTTGAATTATGCTGACATGACTCTTGACGCTCTCTGGAAACTGCGGGAAGCTGCCCTGGCTACGATATACGGAATTCAGGCTGCAGCTTTCAGTGTTGCTTTACAAAGAAAAATACAGGACTATTGCGCTAACTTAATCTTTGTTCTACTGAAATCATTATTGAAATGAATATTAGTGTAAGTGACGATGAAGAAATAGCTGAAATCCTTACAATCGAACAAATCTCCTGGGCCCTGTGGAATCCCTATCAGAGTCTAAACTGAATTTACGGCTGAATTAGCTCTACTTTGAACCATAATTTATTGTAGATACCTCGAACAAAAAACCGTGAGCATTAATTGAAGGAAAGCACAGGCCACATCCATCTAGAAGACGGGTAGTAGGAGTCATCTATAAATCAACAGTCAATATCTTGACATCGGTTTGTTGTAGAACCTTACATCTTGAGCTCAAACGTAATAAGGTATCTCGAACAGAAAGAGCCCCTCCAGGCCAATTACCATAGATTCTGAAAACATCGGTCACGTGAAACCCGAATCACACTTTTGTTACATGATATACTGAAAGCTTTGGATCAAGGCCGTCAGGTAAATACATTATTTCTCGATTTGCGAAAAAAGTATTTAATTCAGTACCGCATCAACGCATATTACCAAAAGTACGATCGTATGAGCACCCCAGTTACTACACACACTGAGGTTGCCCCCTCACCCGCGGTCGTCGAGAGAATTCAGGCTGCAGCATCCAACCGGCCGGAGTGGCCGAGCGGTTCTAGGCGCTACAGTCTGGAACCGCGCGACCGCTACGGTCGCAGGTTCGAATCCTGCCTCGGGCATGGATGTGTGTGACGTCCCTAGGTTAGGTTAGGTTTAAGTAGTTCTAAGTTCTAGGAGACTGATGACCTCAGAAGTTTAGTCCCCCCAGTGCTCAGTCTTTTTTTTTTTTTTTTTTTTTTTTTTTGCTGCGTCCAATGTTGCTTTGCAAAGAAAAATACAGGAATATTGCGCTAAGTTAATCCTTCTTCCACTGAAATCATTATTGAAATGAATATTACAATCGGAGTTCGCTCCAAGACGTGGTAAACAGCGAAAGTGTACCCAGGAGCCTATCGAAAGGCCTCCCTGGTTCACCTGACACAGATTTCTGGTCCTGCCTGTGACTGATGATAATCATCATCCAGATGCAGTCATTTTTCAGCCTGCAAGAGCCGGGAATTGGCGGAGGTTGGGACTACTGGTAATTGGAAGTTCCACTGTTAGCTTTGTAATCGGGGCATTACGGACGCGACTATCAAGGATGGGAGGGGGCGCAGGAGGAGAAAGAGGATGAGGAGTAGTCACAGAAGTGGAAAGGGTCTTCCAGATGCCATAAATAGCACAGATTGCAGTCAACTACAGGTGATGGTTCATTTCGGTACTAATACTGCGAGTCACTTGGCGTCAGAAGAGATTCTGTTTGGTTTCTGGAAGCTATTTGAAGTGGTAAAGACTGCCATTCTTCTTCCAAGATGAAGACAGATCGGTAGTATCGTCAACAGGACCAGTTGTGCGTGTTTGGTACAGCTGAGTGGAGGGTCTGAATCACAGGCTCAGGTGGTTTTGGGGCTGTGTAGGATGCAGATTCCTCGACTTGCGCCATAGGATAGTCGCTTTACAGGTTCCGCTTAATAGGTCAGACACAGGAAACAGCTGCACGTGTGGGTGAACAGGGCGGTGTTTTAGGTTAGATGATCGGGAAAGAACAAAAATGGCTTCAGTCTCGAAGGATTCAGGTCAAACACAGGTAGAGGTAGACGTAGGAACCATAGGTAATGCAGTTGTGTCGTAGCATTACTGGGAAAGAATCAGAGATCCAAGCTTATATCGGTATAGGTATTGGAATACGAGTAATGCCAAAGAAAGGTCAGCCAAAATTTTTACGAAATGAGTGTCCAGAAGGGATAGGTTAAATACAGTTGATCGCGGAGTGTTTGTTCCGGTTAGAATTAGTATATGTTGAAATTAAATTGAAGTAGATAGTTTCTGTGAGTTAGTGTGGATAGAGGTTACACTTGACAACCTGAATAAATTAATAATAGGCTCATTTTACCGACCCCTTGTCTCAGATCACACGCTTGTTGAGAGGTTCAAAGAAAATTTGAGTACCACCTCAAACAGGTACTGCACTCACACAGTTAAAGGTTGTGGTGCCATCAATCTGTCCTCGATATGTTGGTGAAAATACATGTTCAAAGCAGGTGATAGGCACAAAAATTCGCCCGAAATTGTTCTAAATGCTCTCTCTGAAAAATATTTTGAGCAGTTACTTCAGGAGCACACCAGAACTGTAAATGGTTGCGAAAAGGTACTTGAACTCTTAGGATAAATAATCCTAAGAAAACAGAGGACATCATAACGGTCTTAGGGATTAGTAAGCACAAAGTCGTTGTGGCGAGACTTAATACCGTAACATCCAAAGCCACCAAAAATAAAAGTAAAATGTGTCTATTTACAAAAGCAGATAAAAATTCGCTTGACACTTTTCTAAGAGAAAGTGTCCATTCCTTTCAAATTATGTAAGCATACACCAGACGTAGCTTGAATTCAAGGAAATAGTATGGGCAGCAATTGAAAGATTTATACCTAATAAATTAAAAGAGTTTGAACTAATTCCGCGTGCTACACAAAACGTGCCAGAACACTGTTGCAGAAGCAACGAAAAGAGCATGCCAACTTTAAAACACAAGAAGATCGAGATTCACCACGAATATCAGTGCGAGATGCTTTTAATAATGTCTACAACGGAACTCTGCCGGGAAAACTGACAGAAAATCCAAACAGATTCTGCTCACAGGTAAAGTACTCCAGCGGCAAGACACAATCAATATCCTCATTGCATGATATGCCGATGACAGGGTCACAAAATGGAGTTACTGAATATGATTTTCCGCAATTCTTTCACCCAAGAAGACGAAGTAAATATTTCTGAATTCGAATCAAGAACAACTGCCAACATGAGTAACTTAGAAGTATATATCCTCGGTGTAGCGAAGCTGCTTAAAGCACTTAATAAAGGCAAGTCTTCCAGGCCAGTTAGCATGCCAACTAGGTTCCCTTTAAAGTATGAACATGTAAACGTCACTACAGATATTCTGATTTAGGTTATGGCATGTTCGATACGTTTGCTATCATTGGCGATGATATGGCGGAGACGAATAACGAAATTCTGAATGACCCACTGAAGTGTCGGAACATCGATGCTTCGATGACTTCCTGAATGGCTGTTTCCATCTCAGCAATGGTTTTGTTGTTATTGCTGTATACTTTGTCTTTAATGTAGCCCCACAAAGAGGAGTTGCATTAGTACAGATCCGGAGCATATGGTAACTAATCGAGGGCCCTGCCAGTCGTCTCTGGGTACCCAGAGGCAGAATGCGGTCCCCAAAGTGTTGCTCCAGAACGTCAAACACTCTCCTGCTTCGATGGGGTTGAGCTCCGTCTTGTGTGTACCACGTCTTGTCGAAATCACGATCGATTTCGATGGGGATGAAATAATCTTCCAAAACATTCACTTACCGTTCGGTAGCCACCGTGCCATCAAGGAATATCGCACCGATTATTCCGCGACTGGACACTGCAAGCCACACACTCATCCGTTGGGGGCGAAGAGACTTCTCGATAGCGAAATACGGATTCTCAGTCCCCCAAATGCGCCGATTTTGCTTATTTACGAACTCATGCAAATGAAAGTGGGTTTCATCGCTAAACCAAACCATATTCACATACTAATACCCATCATTCGGCGCGGCCAACCGTGTAGTTTGAAAGTCCTAACGCAAACCGTTCAGAAGTTCAATAATTGTCGACCTGTATTTGGCAATAACATACAACAGCTCGCCGTATCTAAGGCCACGAAAGTTGCAGACCATATCACTGAGGTCGATTTGCAGTAGTATTTTGGAACATGTAGGCCTACTGTGTTCTTACATTAAGAATTACCTTGAACAAAACCATGTATTCACAAATAGTACACGGATATAGAAAATATCGCTTGCGTGCAATCAAATTCCGTGCCTATGGAATATCGTCTCAGTTGTGCGACTGGATTCGTGATTTCCTGTCTGAAAGGCCTCTATTCGTACTAATTGAAGGGAAGTCCTCGAATCAAACAGAAGTGATATCTGGCGCTCCCCAAGGAAGTGTTGTAGGCTCTGCTGTTCCTAATCTATATACACTCCTGGAAATTGAAATAAGAACACCGTGAATTCATTGTCCCAGGAAGGGGAAACTTTATTGACACATTCCTGGGGTCAGACACATCACATGATCACACTGACAGAACCACAGGCACATAGACACAGGCAACAGAGCATGCACAATGTCGGCACTAGTACAGTGTATATCCACCTTTCGCAGCAATGCACGCTGCTATTCTCCCATGGAGACGATCGTAGAGATGCTGGATGTAGTCCTGTGGAACAGCTTGCCATGCCATTTCCACCTGGCGCCTCAGTTGGACCAGCGTTCGTGCTGGACGTGCAGACCGCGTGAGACGACGCTTCATCCAGTCCCAAACATGCTCAATGGGGGACAGATCCGGAGATCTTGCTGGCCAGGGTAGTTGACTTACACCTTCTAGAGCACGTTGGGTGGCACGGGATACATGCGGACGTGCATTGTACTGTTGGAACAGCAAGTTCCCTTGCCGGTCTAGGAATGGTAGAACGATGGGTTCGATGACGGTTTGGATGTACCGTGCACTATTCAGTGTCCCCTCGACGATCAGCAGTGGTGTACGGCCAGTGTAGGAGATCGCTCCCCACACCATGATGCCGGGTGTTGGCCCTGTGTGCCTCGGTCGTATGCAGTCCTGATTGTGGCGCTCACCTGCACGGCGCCAAACACGCATACGACCATCATTGGCACCAAGGCAGAAGCGACTCTCATCGCTGAATCGACACGTCTCCATTCGTCCCTCCATTCACGCCTGTCGCGACACCACTGGAGGCGGGCTGCACGATGTTGGGGCGTGAGCGGAAGACGGCCTAACGGTGTGCGGGACCGTAGCCCAGCTTCATGGAGACGGTTGCGAATGGTCCTCGCCGATACCCCAGGAGCAACAGTGTCCCTAATTTGCTGGGAAGTGGCGGTGCGGTCCCCTACGGCACTGCGTAGGATCCTACGGTCTTGGCGTGCATCCGTGTGTCGCTGCGGTCCGGTCCCAGGTCGACGGGCACGTGCACCTTCCGCCGACCACTGGCGACAACATCGATGTACTGTGGAGACCTCACGCCCCACGTGTTGAGCAATTCGGCGGTACGTCCACCCGGCCTCCCGTATGCCCACTATACGCCCTCGCTCAAAGTCCGTCAACTGCACATACGGTTCACGTCGACGCTGTCGCGGCATGCTACCAGTGTTAAAGACTGCGATGGAGCTCCGTATGCCACAGCAAACTGGCTGACACTGACGGCGGCGGTGCACAAATGCTGAGCAGCTAGCGCCATTCGACGGCCAACACCGCGGTTCCTGGTGTGTCCGCTGTGCCGTGCGTGTGATCATTGCTTGTACAGCCCTCTCGCAGTGTCCGGAGCAAGTATGGTGGGTCTGACACACCGGTGTCAATGTGTTCTTTTTTCCATTTCCAGGAGTGTATATGATTTAGGAGACAATCTGAGCAGGCCTCTTAGGTTGTCTGCAGATGATGCAATCATTTACTGTCTAGTAAAGCCATCAGGAGATCTTTAACTGTATTTTTGTTTTATTTTTTATAATTGAGAGCTGCATCAAACCAGTCTCTGGACTGAAGACCACATCAACAACAACAATGGTCTCCTATTCGTATCTTCGTGTGTGTACGGTTAATGTGAATTTTCTGTCAACTGAACAGTGCAAGTAGTATGGTTACATAAAGCCTGTCTGACAGAAAGAGTCGCTGAATCCATCTGAAATTGTGTAACCGTCTTCCAATTAACTTTTATCAAAACTAATTAAGAAACATAAAACAGTATAACGAATGAGCTACCTTGTGAAACTCTGTATTGTGCAGTACAGTGAACGGGGGGCACAATGCATTTCTTGCATTTCCAACACACACAACTAAAAACTAAAGTCCGTCCGAACAGGCCATGAAGGCTCCACGGTACCGACCGGCCGCCGTGTCATCCTCAGCCCACAAGGATTACTGGACGCGGATATGGAGGGGCATGTGCTCAGCACACCGCTCTGCTGGCCGTATGTCAGTTTCTTCTCAATCGGGTAGCCCCTCAGTTTGCCACTGTAAATTTACTTAAGCGAACTAAGAAATTCCTGAACACTCACGAGAATGTGTAACACTGCACTGTAAGAGGAAGAATGTCTGACAAACAAGTAACATCTTAACTAAACTTTAACTGTACTGACCATGGCGATAATTTGAAATGCAATGCTCAACTGTAAATAATTTTGTTGCTCCTACAGTGATGTTAAATGGGCCCTAATAAACTTCCGTAACTTACCTTGTGGCAACGGAAGCTCGGTGCTGTTCGAGACTGGTGAATGTTAGAATGCTGCGCAGCAGCAAAAAAAAAAAAAAAAAGAAAAAAGAGCCTTACCCGAGAGCAATGGAAGATAAAGCAACTATGCTAAACACGTCATATTTAAACTTTAAGTAACTGTCAATAAAATTCTTCTGGATTTGAGGCCGCATTGTCAGTTATAAAATTCCGACGTTTCGCCAACACACCCTAGAAGGCCTTCTGGATTTGAGGCCGCATTGTCAATTATAAAATTCCGACGTTCGCCAACACACCCTAGAAGGCGTCTTGCAATAGTCGCCGAAACGTCTGATGTTTATAATTGACAATGCGGCCTCAAACCCAGAAGAATTTTATTGACTGTGACAACGGCCGCGGAAGCCTACGTTTACATTTAAGTAACTGCTTTCCGCCAAGTGAAATTTGGTGACACAAGATTACAAAATAGTAAGGGGACGGTGAAAGAAACTGAACTTACTGAAGATACAGAAGAGACAACCGTTTAAAAACTGACATATGGAACAATTTTTTAACGATTACAACAGTTTGTAAAAAATTCACTTCTTATATAAAATATAACTCTGTCATGTAACTCATTAATGAAGGGTAAAGGAGTAGTGAATCTAGTCCAAATTATGTGGGCACAGAATTTTGTTTAAATCCGTCTCAACAATCAAGCTAATCAACCCGAATCAATAAAGAAAATCATATTGAAAATTTGCCTTTCAAAAACCTATCATAAATTAAGGGTGAGCAAGCAATGCAGCAGCATTACCTAAATATCTTCACACTTTACAAAACCATGTTTCCAAAAATCAGTATCCTCTGCATTTGCATCTCTGTATTCCAGACAGCTCAAAAGCTTGACCAGACTCTCTTACTTCATACTCTCGAATGTTACACAGGCAACGACAATATCGCTGACAACCAAAGATCACATAGTTTGTACTCAGAACATCTGCGGCGTAATATATCGATTGTTGAAGACTTATATAGGAAAAAAGTATCCAGTAAACAAGTATGAAGTATGACTTATCGAACACAAAAAGACCTCACATCGCTCTTGTCGAATACCGGAAATAGCTGGAAACCTTACAGATCAAACGTAATTGCAAAATGATTAGACAACATATTTGTATTGTGCGAAAAATGACAATTGGCCCTAAATAATAAAAAGTATGAGGTCATCCACATAGGTACTAAAAGGAATTATAAAATTTCGGTTACATGATAAATTGCTAAAATCTAACGCGAACCAAAGAGAGCATTGTTTTACAGCAAACTTGAAGGATGCAACAAATCCGCTAAAGAGACTGGCTACATAGCAACGGCGATAGGAGAGGGGCTAGGACACGAGTAACTGGGACATAGCGCCCGCCTGCCCGGCTGCGTGACTAAATGGAAATCAAACGCAAAGGCGTGAGCACAGCGAGTTGTGGACACTTGTGAGAAGCGACACTTGTGAGAAACTGGAATGTGGAGACACTTGTGAGAAATCCGGGATACTGAGGGACCGGCAGAGGGTGTGTCGCAAATGCTGCGCCACTACCTGCTCGGCCACTACCTGCTGCCGCCTGGTGTGACTGAGCGCTCGGCTTGTGCCGGCCCGGGCAGCTGCCGAGGGACATTCACACTCCTCCAGTGCAACCAGGCTACATTATTTCAGATTTTTTTTGGGCAAGGACAAGTGGCCTTAGTCACATTAGAAATCGGAGCTGATTTTGCCCCCACGATATCGTGTCAACCATTAGTTGCATCACAGTTATGTGTAAGACCTTTTTCATTGGAATTTTTGTTCTGATTAATCTTACATAGGGCATAATTTTCGCTCAACCTCATACTTAACGACGCATTTTACAGAAACTATAGAAACCGTAAATATTTTTCATCTTTCAACCGCTCAGCCAAATTTTGATATGATAGGAATGGCAACCTTTTACCATATATTAAGAGGAATCAACTAAAGAATTTGTTTCTCAGTAGAAACTTTTTTCTTTAATTGTTTCGAAATAAACCTCAATTTTCGCGGACCACGCAGGGAAGTGTACTGAGGTCTAACGTGAGTCCTGCCAGCAATTAGCGTTAAGGAATGCAATTTATGTATTGAAACAAAATGTAGTCATCGTCCACTCAAACAGACATTGTTTCTAAAATTCTCTGCACAAAAATGCTGATTGTGATTGTTAGAAAAGCTATGACTTTTCAGACTTCATTAGTGAATCTTTTACAATTTGCAAGAGACATTTAGCCGACTTTGTGTCGTTTCCAGGGAACACCACGAGGAGGTAGTCTCTCTTCGTCCCCCATTATATTTATTTACAATATTTACCGGATGATTATTTATTTGCAATTTTTACAATAGAGCGATCGGCGTGAACTGAACCTCTTTTCAGTATTTACAAGTGTTGCTGTAGCTTCAGCCATTTCCTTTTCATTGTAATTTCTGTGCATAGGCCACGCAAGTAATAAATGATTTTGTATTGCCGTCAACTTGGAGTCTTGTAAGGGCCGTAGAAACTATTTAATCTGTCTTAATTGCGGACTTCTTTCTTCTTTTCCCACCTAGATTTAAAACTAGTCGGTGAAATTGGTGCCCATGATATTCTGCGTCCTCTCTGAGAATTTTTAGTAAGGAGTAAAAATTTGGATGAACCTTCGAAATTAATGTATTTATCCTCCGATTCCATCCTTCTGAAACATTGTTGGTGCGGTGACGCCTTCCTGAGCGGTTCCATATATTTATCCAACCATTGTTCAACAAAATAGTCGTAAAAATCCTGCAGTTTTTCATTATCTGGCGTGCTCTCCTGAATGCATAGCCACCCATCATCTAACATGTCCAGGGGAATGTGAGCCAAAGCGGAACACAATCTTATGTGAAAACGAATTTCTTCGTTTTCCTTGTAGGCAGTAACAAGGCCGCAATTCTACACTTGCCTCCACAAGCACTGATTGAAATGGTAGTTGCAGCCATTAATCTTCGCATCAGGAAACAAATGTGTTAATGACTGGGTGATTGCAGTTTCAAAATCCATCATGATAGCTGTAGGATTCCATCCAGGTACATTGCTCTTAACAGCTGTGAAAAAGCGATCGTACGTTTCTCGCTTTTTATTCGGTAGCAAGGCGTACACGGTTGGAACTAGAAATATTGGCACGAACAATAAATAACTGTCCAAACTGCTTGCTGGAGCTTTTGAACGTTCCATCGACAAAGAACGAATTGCAGTCTGTTAAACTGGATTTTCCCCTTTCGCTGTCGAACACCAATATCCTATCATTTGGTCCTCAGTTGTCATCTGCAAGCAAAAATTAGCTCCCATCATTCATTAGCAAATGATGTTCGTGCAGAAATATTCCTGTAGCATCGGTCGGATCTTGTGTAGATCCAACGCTTTTTTGCCTGATGCGTCGCAGCGATCTTTTGCAATCCTGTGTGACGTCAGTGATGGGACGATGTCGTATCCTTGATTGAACAATAGCCCTACTTCTTCGGCGTAAACAGAAGCAATTGAAGTGTCCGTTTCTTTTGCACGCCTTTTGGCGTTTGCCACGTATTTTCGCACTTCATTAGCCGCGACGTCCGGAATACATGTATGGCTGCCTTCGCCTAAAACTGAGTTGTTTCTGGTGGATAGTCTTCCTTTACACTTCTTGTTCACGTTTACGCACCGCCAATAACTTACACCTTTATTGTTGGTATATTCCACTATATACTGGTAAGCGTTATAAATCACTAAAGGCTTCCCTTTCGTAGTCGTGGAGAATTCCATCTTTACAACAGGAGCAGTAGTCAACTGCGGTGTGCTACCTGTCTGGTGTCCCTGTAGACCTCCCGCTACCTGTCTGGTGTCCCTGTAGACCTCCCGCTACCTGTCTGGTGTCCCTGTAGACCTCCCGCTACCTGTCTGGTGTCCCTGTAGACCTCCCGCTACCTGTCTGGTGTCCCTGTAGACCTCCCGCTACCTGTCTGGTGTCCCTGTAGACCTCCCGCTACCTGTCTGGTGTCCCTGTAGACCTCCCGCTACCTGTCTGGTGTCCCTGTAGACCTCCCGCTACCTGTCTGGTGTCCCTGTAGACCTCCCGCTACCTGTCTGGTGTCCCTGTAGACCTCCCGCTACCTGTCTGGAGTCCCTGTAGACCTCCCGCTACCTGTCTGGAGTCCCTGTAGACCTCCCGCTACCTGTCTGGTGTCCCTGTAGACCTCCCGCTACCTGTCTGGTGTCCCTGTAGACCTCCCGCTACCTGTCTGGTGTCCCTGTAGACCTCCCGCTACCTGTCTGGTGTCCCTGTAGACCTCCCGCTACCTGTCTGGTGTCCCTGTAGACCTCCCGCTACCTGTCTGGTGTCCCTGTAGACCTCCCGCTACCTGTCTGGTGTCCCTGTAGACCTCCCGCTACCTGTCTGGTGTCCCTGTAGACCTCCCGCTACCTGTCTGGTGTCCCTGTAGACCTCCCGCTACCTGTCTGGTGTCCCTGTAGACCTCCCGCTACCTGTCTGGTGTCCCTGTAGACCTCCCGCTACCTGTCTGGTGTCCCTGTAGACCTCCCGCTACCTGTCTGGTGTCCCTGTAGACCGCCCGCTACCTGTCTGGTGTCCCTGTAGACCGCCCGCTACCTGTCTGGTGTCCCTGTAGACCTCCCGCTACCTGTCTGGTGTCCCTGTAGACCTCCCGCTACCTGTCTGGTGTCCCTGTAGACCTCCCGCTACCTGTCTGGTGTCCCTGTAGACCTCCCGCTACCTGTCTGGTGTCCCTGTAGACCTCCCGCTACCTGTCTGGTGTCCCTGTAGACCTCCCGCTACCTGTCTGGTGTCCCTGTAGACCTCCCGCTACCTGTCTGGTGTCCCTGTAGACCTCCCGCTACCTGTCTGGTGTCCCTGTAGACCTCCCGCTACCTGTCTGGTGTCCCTGTAGACCTCCCGCTACCTGTCTGGTGTCCCTGTAGACCTCCCGCTACCTGTCTGGTGTCCCTGTAGACCTCCCGCTACCTGTCTGGTGTCCCTGTAGACCTCCCGCTACCTGTCTGGTGTCCCTGTAGACCGCCCGCTACCTGTCTGGTGTCCCTGTAGACCGCCCGCTACCTGTCTGGTGTCCCTGTAGACCTCCCGCTACCTGTCTGGTGTCCCTGTAGACCTCCCGCTACCTGTCTGGTGTCCCTGTAGACCGCCCGCTACCTGTCTGGTGTCCCTGTAGACCTCCCGCTACCTGCTCGGCCGGGTCTCCTCACAACTGCCGCTCCTCACAAGTGTCGCAACCTCAGCACAGCAGGCAATCACTGAACCCGTTGGATTGTTTAAAATGTATATAGGGTGACTTTTTCCACCGCCTATACACTTTGGGGATTGATTGATGAGAGGATACGGAACGGAAAAGGTCTAATGAATTTATGTCCGGATATGCATGGTTTCCATGCTAGATTCCATTTATTCACTCATACTTTGTTACAGAGACTGCGGTCTAATACGTGCTGTACCATGCGGCCACAGTTACAGATGCATGTTTTCCTCCTAGAGGACGGTACTGTTCGTCATACGTCATGCCCTAGCACCCTCTCCTGACACAGTAATTGGTACTGTTGTGGCCGACTCACTTTTCTTCCTGACTCACCTAGTAGTGGATGTGGTGCAGCGTTGTAGACAATGGTTCCTTATTCGGATCGAGAGCTTTCCGACATGGTGTTTACTTACGAAAAGGCAAATGGCGACTTGCGGTGGGCAGCACGGCTGTATCAGGAGACCTATCCCGGCCACAACAAACACAGCATTCAGTGTTTGCAACAGTGTTTTGCCGTTCTCTGGCACAGGGTCGTTTCAGGAAGCAGGGAATCATGAAGGACGTAGCCGAAATGTTTGCACACCAGACTTGGAGGAAACTGTGATTAACATTGTGGAAGGTGATCGCTGCGTCAGAATCAGGCAGTTGGCCTGCCAGTACAGGGTAATGAATGTCTCTAGTATGGGAACCATGCATTTCCGGACATACGTTCATTAGATCTTTTTTGTTACGTATTCTCTGATCGATCAATCCCTAGAGTTTGTACACGGTGGACAAAAATCGCCCTGTTTACAGTTAATGCAAAATGCTATGGATTTTTATGGAAGGCATGACCACTACGTCAGACACTGCGGAACAAAATGGTTCTGAGCACTATGGGACTTAACATCTGAGGTCATCAGTCCCCTATAACTTAGAACTACTTAAACCTAACTGACCTAAGGACATCACACACATCCATGCCCGAGGCAGGATTGGAACCTGCGACCGTAGCTGTCGCGCGGTTCCAGACTGAAGCGCCTAGAAGCGTTCGGCCACATCGGCCGGCCACTGCGGAGCAAAAAATATTATTTTTCGTAAATGAAAATGTTGTAATATTTATGAACGTATTTTAATTTCCATCAATTGACACTAGATCTTAATGGGTATATTATAAATATTGTAATCAAAAAGAGGATAATGTTTTAATTATTAAATACGTTAATTTCTAGCCTTATCAAACAATACGTTAAGGGCACCTAGCTATTAGGGATATCGCACGCGTTGCAACTGTAAGATTTCCATGTAGGACGTATCGCAGTTGCTAGCGGCCGCTTGAAGAGCCAAGCTGACACCGGCGATCAAGTGCGTATCGCATTATTAGTAGCGAAAGCGTACAAAAGAGAGAGGGGGGGGGGCAGGGAAGCGCCAAATGATAAGACATTTGTGTGGGAAAATGTTCTCGAACCAGTCCTGTGTGTAGGGGAAGGGGGCCTAAAGCGGCGAGGTCGGGAAAAGTGCCCACCGTAGAGGTGTCTGCCGAGAGGTACTCAAACGAGTTCTGATATGCCACCATTGTCAGTGAGTTTGACAGGGGATGACTGTTGCGTTGTTTTTTAATAAAAACGATTGTGATTTTCAACTGTCTCATGCAACGTTGAGTCATTAATGTTATTCTTGTTATCTCATAACAAGAATAATACTTTCCTACCATATAAATATTTGAACATCGTTTGGCCTACAAACGTAGTTTCTCGTTTTCCTTTTTCGGCCTGATAGTTCCCTCTGGGAACACTGATACCGACATGATGTCCAGTAGCCGAAAGTGGCTGCAGCACTCATCGAGTTCACCCCAACAAGAGTAACGGTAGCTACTGTCTACACATCACGCATAATATTGCAGAGCAGATTCACTACCAAACCCTTCCCCACACATAGCCTTCGTCCCTTTCCGACTAATTTGAATTGCCTGATTTATTTTATTTAAAACCGTTTCTCTTGTGTTATAGTTGCGCTAATACAGAAAAATTGAAAACGGTCTGCTCCGGCCACTAAGTATTGTTTGAGATACTACGGCAGTAAGGGCTTAGCAGTAAGATGCTGTTGAGATGAGACTGGCCACGTTATTCCACTCAGCAGGGAGAAATGGCCACTACGCAAGCCTTCAGGAAAATGCATTCAGTTCCTACATACTGTTTTGCTTTTTACTTCAAAATATTTGGTATGATATCTCAGAGCATGTACATTCAAAATGTGTAAGCGGCAGGGTTCTATCAATAGACATGGTTTCGTGAAAATTCAGTTTCTCTTAGAGTGGCCACTGTAGCCCACCTTGCCCTACAATTGTGCATGTACGAATTTTAAACTTCACGCCCCTCGTCAAGTTCCGTTTTCGCATGCTGACTGAGCCGCGTGAAATCTTTGCCCAAAAAGGGTCGAGGACGGGTCCACTAAAAAGAACTGAGGGACGGTACCTAGCGGTTTCCGAGCTCGCATTTTCAAGCCGTACTATACAGAACGCTGCGAACTGAGGTCAATATCAAGGGTGCGTCGACAGCTTTCCACAAGAAATCAATACACGCTGCAAAACCATGGAATGTATAGATATCAGATGCCGTCGCTAGAGCTTTAGCTTCCGCCAGGATCTGTGGTTGTAGGACGGGAGAGGGGGGGGGGGGGGGGGGCGCCATGGCTTCCTTACGCAACCCTCCCACCATTTTCCTAGAATGATCTGAGAAACCACGGAAAACCAAATACAGTACGGCTCGCCATAGAATTGAGACCAGATTCTTAAAATTATTGAGAATTGCATCACACTTTATCCATGCTTTGGACTGGCACAAGTACATTATTGTCATTTAAATGTGTTTAAAATCAGCTTACAAGCATCATCAATATACTTTTTAAAGTTTTTTTATTTATAAGTAGCTATTTATATTTTGTAAATTTTTATTTCCACATTAATCTTCAGTCAATCTTTTGTACGTAGGAGACAGCTCTCAAGCAAGTCCTGATCTCATCATCCTCTTCGTACATTTTTACTAACCTTTCATCCCGTTTCGTGTACACTTTTTTTCGTTTACCTTAACGTACTCAGCTCTACCCTCACTATAACGCGCACACAGAATTTTTGCTTCTCTTTTCATACACCTAATTACGTCATTGATTTTATGATTTGGTTTAGCAAGCATGTTATTAATTTTGTGGTGCCAGCCTTCTGCAGTGTTGGTCGTTCGATGGCGCCGTTTGTAGAAACTTCAACTGACCGCAGATAGAAAAATTCTAATTAAAGTTCTCTCAAAAATCAAATATTCAAATGTTAATTTAGTCTTAGAATATCCTAAATACTCGCAGTTAACATACTATTAACTCATTGTTAATAGCACACAGCAACTCTGAATAGGAATGACGTTAAACTCACGTACTGTATTTGAGAATAGTACAGTTGATTGTGCAGCTTGCTAAGGAAGATGGTTAGCTGCTCGACAGCGAGGCTGCAGTTTCACTAAGAAGCTGCAAACTGTAATAAGATCATTAATTTTATGTCTATAGATGGACCAGAATCCATCTGCGTGCAAAGATGGCATAATCAGTGGAAGATGGTTCATAGGTCCGATACATATAATTCAAAACACAGCTGCATAAAGGATAGTAGTCAACCCCGAGGATGCTTCGTTAAATGAAAAATATTATAAATCTCAGGCACTGCAGCAAGTTACAAAGTATATAACAACAAATGGTAACTGGCCTTGCCTGACACGCTTAAACTTCACTGACACTTGTACTACAGTTAATTACAGCACACATAGAGGTATTTAAACGATTATTCTTCCTGCGCTCCTTGGGAGCCGTTATGAATTTTATAGTGGATTCCCAAGTATGGATCTCGCTTCCATCCCCACCAACGTACTTCTGCGTTCTCGCCGTAGTTGTGAAATTATGACTGTATGTGGTAAATCGCAATTGTAATAAGATTCATTAATGTCGAGGTGCAAAGTGTGTGATATCTCGCTGTTTCGTGACGTGTGGGGCAAAGTTAATTTTCAATTAGTTGTTATTCCAATGAAATAAGCTATCGTTGCAAACTGACAATGCAACTGTTTTATCGATTTCTATTTTGGTGAAACTGTAATCGTGATGAAAAATTAGATGCCTCAATAGTTCAGATGTCATACCGTATGCTGCAAGAGCGGAAACTAGTGTCACTAGCTTTGCTATCCCTGCGCTGAAATTATATAACTCCTGCGTCAACAGCATTCTTCCATGCTGGTAAGCTGAAGAATGAGTTCCAGATTAAATCTAACTGAAAGTCCTAAATATAGATAGCCTGAAAGGCAGCATTAGAAAGCAGCAGAGGATAACGCTGGATACAAATAAAACCCCTTCGGCACCCCACAGGTGGGGTTGTCTACCCCCAGGCGCAAGAGCAGCACACAGGGCACAACTTGGCTGCATGGGTGTCAAGTCTCGGACAGGTGTATTTCTGACGTGTTCAACAAAAACAGTGTTGCCGAGTTGGCGTGTTAGAGCGACCCTTTACCAGTTTTATTCATGCACATGTAAGTGTTGCACCCTCTATGACCACGCCACAGGTAGGTGTGAAACAGGGGGGCTGAAACAGCACAAACGCCCTTTACTACTTTGGATCACGTTCGAATTGTATCAGATGGCTTTGAACGGTCCACTTCATATACCAGAGCACAAACTGTGGTAGCACTACACTCCAAAGGGGTCACATTGCATTCAGTATGACTGAAGCCCTACGAAGTCGATAGAATACGGTTGAAACGTCTGGAGATGGGGGGTCAGCAAAGCCGAACTTTGTCAGAAATGTCGTTCTGTAGCACATTAGACTGCAAACTGTTGGTTTCGACTGCAAAATGTGTAGGAATCAACGCCCTGTGATAAGCAGTTGTTTCATTGATGCTCTTCGTGCCACCCACCTCCTGAGGACTTTTGTGTCGATTCTGAGTGCCAAAGTGTCTGAAACGTTTTTCTTGCCGACCCATAGGAAAACTGCACTATTTCAATGATGGTATGGGGTTCTGATGACTGTAAAAAGGAGAGGTAAAATGTAGGTAAAAGGAGAGGTGATGACCTTCCCATCGTGTGTCACGTCCACAACAGCGTTGGGCAAAATTGTTGTGAAATTTGATGCCAACATACAATCATTAATCCACCTCACACGAATTTTAAATGTATGCAGTGTGCAGAGTTTTCAAAAGTTAACTTCCTTACACACTACCTGATGAAAAGTATCTGGACACCAGTTAGTGAACATCATATGAACTCTACGGAGGACACTTTCAATGAGGTATCTGAATGTCTTTGGAGAAATGGAAGCCCCTTCCTCCTCAATAACTGAAACCAGAAAAAGTTCTGATGATGGACACTGGAAGCTGGTGCTAGGTCGACATCGTAATTCGTGCAAAAGGTGTTCCATTTCGTTCAGGTCAGGACTCTGGGCAGACTAGTCCGTTTCAGGACTAGTATTATGCACGAAACATTGTCTTACAGTGCTACTTTGTCGCAGGGTCAGTAGAAACCACAGGGTCAGTAGAAACAGTCGTCGCCTCCAAACTGTTCCTCTACTTTGAGCTGAACACAATGATGTAAAATGTGTTCATATTCTCTTGCATTTAACATTTTCTTAAGTGCAATAAGGGGAACATGAAGAGCACCCCCTTACTCTAACACCATCTGTTCTGTACTTCACTGTTGGCACTACACATCACAACAGGTAATTCTCTCCACACATTTGCCAAACGCAAACCCTTTTCATTAGACTGCCACAGGATCTAGTGTAATTCAGCACTCCAAGTTCCTCGTTCCCAGTCATCCACTGTACAGTGAAGTTGTTCTTTACGCCATCTCAATCACCACACATTACGGGCCAAAGGAATGCACGGCTTACGAGGAGCTGCCCGATCGTAGTATGCCGTTCTTTTTAGGTAGCTGTACACAGTCACTGTGCTAGTTGAACAGCTGGCAGAACTTTGCAACTCTTTCCCTGTCTGCCAGTACGTGAGGCCTGCCTGGTGCCAGTTTATCTGTGGTTGTTCCCTCACATTACTTCCGTCTCACAGCACATCAACAACAGCTGACTCGGGCAGCTTTACAAGGGTTGAAATGTTCCTGGTGGATTTGTTACTCTGGTTGACTAGTCCACGTTCAAAGTCACTGAGCTCGTGTGACCATCCCATTCTGCTGTTACAGTCCCCTCCTCCTCTTATACTGGCACGTCTGCCTTTCACAGTATCTGGCGGTCAGTTCCACACTACACAGTTCCGGATACTTTTGATCAGACAGTGTACACGTCGACGACCAGTGTCGGGCTCGTACTGCTGAACATATCGACATCTCGAGAATGTGTCTCATACACCGTCGTCGACAGATCTTCGATCTCTCACGTCGGTCCTATTCCGACTCGGCGAAATGCACCTCTGTACCACGTTGAGCGTTCTCCACTTTTACAATAACTTCGAAGACAGCTGATAAGCTGGCACTAAGATTTTTCAACTCACTGATGGTCACTTATTAAGTAGTGGTAAACAGCAGCATACTGAAAGGAACTATCTGGACGGGTGAGCAGCTCAGTCTCATATACACATGCACAATCCCCTGTCTGGAAGCGGATCTAACACTATCTCACTGTAAATTCTTTATGGTGGTGGTGCATAGTGGTAAATGTTTAAATGTCAAACACGGTCGACCGAGTGTGGTACATTGTTCTAACGCAATAATCCTAGGACCTTCACACACGAGAGGGCATCTTCGATGCGCGAGTGTGGGGAATGCCGTTTCTGAGTATCGAAAGAGGGCATCCAATCAAACACTTTCCCCAAACGTGTAGGTTTGCCATTCTTTAACCTGTCTTCTAAGATAAAGTACAGGACCGGTATTGCCTCACATGTTGCCACATTTCACCAAAAACCCAAATTGTCCTTAGCCTTTTATCAGATTTCCATTCTATTGTAAATAATTCGTGTAAGTATTTTGCATCAATGACTTATTAGTCTGGTAGTTTATTAATATTCACACCTACCAGCATCTACCGTCTTTGTATTTGGTGTTATTACGTTCTTCTAAGTCTGATGGTATATTTCGCCTCTCACATATTTTGCAACCTAAGTGGAATAGGATTGTCACGACGACCTCTCCCGAGGACCCCAATAGATCTTATGCAATATTGTACACGCCAGGGACCTTATTTCAATTTAGCTGTCTCATTTGTCTCCCAGTATATCTTCCATATCATCTTCCTCTACTTCTTTAGTAAGCCCTCGTCGGCAATTTTGTAAACCGTCGTCGCCAGTTTTGTAAAGGCCTCGTCGTTACCCCTGTGAAGGCTGTGTTGCCACTGTTGCTACGGTAGGCCGAGATTATGAGTTCCTAAAACGTATTCTGGTGCAGCACACCACTAGGACAGTTTCTCCCTGACACTATGACACAGCTATGCCCCAGGGTCAGGTAACAGGGTAGGAGAACGAAGGTTCTACTACACTCCAACAAATTAGTAACGAAAATCACACAAATGAGTTAAAAAGGTTTACCTATTTTTGTGACTTGTCAAATAATGAAGTCTGCAACACTGCTTGTAATATAACACAGAAAGGGCCTTCAATGGCTCAGTGCAAATAATCACGGGTAAACTTTGCAGTACATGGCAAATGCAATTTACGACAACTGTCTGTTCGCTTCTAAGAGTTCACTATATGACATTCCCTATCTAAGTCAGCCATGGATGATGATCTACAACCAAGTGAACGAGAGCTGCTCCTCTATCTTCTGAGTAAGTTTCTGTCCGTTGTCTTCTGGTCACGGCAGATTGTACTTGGCCGGCAATTGGCCAAGGCGAAGTCGATACCTTCATCCTCAGCACTGCCCGTGGTGCCGGTGGAATGCGCACAAGTGCCGAGTCTCTATGGCACTGGCACCAGTTCGCATCTTTGTGCCTGTGGTGCTTTTGCCCTGGCTGTGTCTTGTTTGGACGACACAGCAGCTTCGTCTTCCCTTTCTACAATATTATGCTGGAGTTCATTTCCCTTGCATAGGGCCTCTATACATTCCTTCCATATTTCTGCTTTCCCTTCTTTGCTTAGTACTGGCTTGCATCTTAGCTTTTAATATCCATACAACAGCTTCTCTTTCTCCCTCTCTAATTTCCTTATGTGTGGCATCTATCTCTCCCCTAGTTATGCACGCTTCTACATCCTTGCATTTCTCATCTAGCCATTCCTGATTTGCCATATTGCACTGCCTGTCAATTTCACTCTTTAGAAATATGTGTTTTTTTTTCTTTCCATTTTACACTTTTAGTTCTGTAGGTCCAGACTGAGGAGCAAATTGACATATTCGTGGAAGAAGTCAGTACATAAAATTAACATCAGAAAAGTTAATAACTGATCAAAAGAATTTACATGTATCCTATTCAGACAAGATGCTGAGTATATATTAGCATAATCAAAAACATAACACAGGAATCGTCTTAATTTTTTTCCATTAGCTACCCAACAGAATAGGAGTAGTAAGCCATGAAGAAATTCTTCACTTAGACATGAAAGTGAATGGATTACTGCTAAGATTTTTTTTTATTCTTGTGGTACCTTAATGAAAATGGATGCAGCAGAATACTGCATGGCTTTCTGCACAAGAGTCAGGGAGGTGTGATGCAAATGCAGATTGGATTTCTGCCTAGTATTAACTGAATAAAAGCTGCTGATTCTTGGGAATAAGCTTATCTAGTTAGCAACAAATAGTATTTAAGAAAACATATGTTTAAGAGGCCAATGTCAGCCTTCCCAGATTCCGGAATAGGGGTCAACAAGATGTTAGCAAACTTACATCCCACATTGCTTGAACGGTCCATTTCTGAGTAAAAAATACCCTTTGTGAATGGGAAGAGTTATTCCGAGTGTCATAAGTGAATGAAAATAAGCAAAGTAGCCTAACTTCAGATTGGATATCACTTATGAAAATATG
Source organism: Schistocerca nitens (assembly GCF_023898315.1). Classification (NCBI taxonomy): domain Eukaryota; kingdom Metazoa; phylum Arthropoda; class Insecta; order Orthoptera; family Acrididae; genus Schistocerca; species Schistocerca nitens. Next base: position 31,499,982 of record NC_064617.1, read on the forward strand.
TTGTAAAAGTCAGTATAGTAGCATTCACTTTCTGAACAAGATCCTGAACCTGGACTTTCAGTGATAGCTTACCATCTGTCTGAACACCTAAGAATTTAGACTGTTCAGACTCACTAAACATGTGCTCATTTTGTGTAATCAAAATGTCAGTTTTAGTTTAACTGTGTGTTATTAACTGTAAAAGCCAAATCTTACTGTGATTTAGCATAAATTTGTTTCCTACAAGCCATGAACTTGGGTCCAGAACTGCATTATTTGATACACTGCCCATGCTGCACTCAACAATCTTCACTGCAAAACTTGAGTCATCAGCAAACAAAAATATTTTGGAATTACCTGTCTTTGGAAGGCATATCATTTACACATGTAAGAAATGGCAGCGGTACCAGCACTGACAACTGAGGCACCTGCCCACTTAATCATGCCCAGTCAGACTACTTATCACGGTTATCCTTTATACTGTGAAGAATTATCTTATGCTGTCTGTTCTTAAAGTATGAGGGGAACCAATTGTGAGCTGCTAGTCTTATTCAATAATGATCCAACTTCTGCAATAATATTTTATGATCAGAACTATCAAACACCCTAGTTAAATCAAAGAAGACACCTAGTGTAAGAAGCTTTTTATTTAACATGTCCATTGCATTGCAGAGAAAAGAGAATGAAGCTTTTTCAGTTGTCAAACCACTTATACAAACAAACTATACATTTCAGCAAATTATGTGAACTGAAATGACTAATTACCCTTATGTATAAATAAGTTTGATGGTGTAGAAATAGGTCTAAAATTGTCAACATTATCATTTTCTCCTTTTTTATAAAATGGTTTAACTCCTGAGTACTTTACTCTTCCAGGAAATTGACCATCCCTATGGGGAAATCTATGAATATGGCTAAGTACTGGGCCAACATACACAGCGCCATACCCTAGTTTTATGCTAGATGGCCCATCATATCCATGAGAGTTCTTCGTCTTCAGCAATTTAATTATTGAGTCAAACTTTCCCTTGTCAGTAACAAAGAAGTTTATTTCAAATGGCAGTCATCAAAAGCTGTTTTCTAAGAGTGTCATATGATTCCGTGAAAAAAAAGGTTTTTATTTAATTCACCTCTTATACTCAGAAAGTTATTGTTAAATACTGCACATATATTTGACTTATCAGCAACAGTAATATTTTTACAGTATCTTGACTTTAAACGCTCAACCTTGTGCTGTTCGTCACACACTTCTAAACAGTTTGTAATTACATATAAAATGTGATCATGCACAAATCCCTTTTAGTGTTAAAATTTGTGTGTCATGATCTGAAAGGCCAATTATGCTTTTACTAATGGAATGTTGCTCTATTAATGAAGAATGAACAAGAATGTTGTCTATAGTTGTGCTACTGTTCCCCTACACTTTGGTTGGAAAGAACAAATTATGCATTAGAAGATAGTAATTTAAAACCTCTTCCAACATTCCTTTTCTTGCACAACTACTTATAAATTAATGTTAAAGTCATCACATACAACTAATTTTTGGTGCTTTTGCCGGTGTCACCCGCTGCATTTTTGTATTTTCTCCTTTTGTCAATTGCATTCAATACTTTGCTTGTTATGAAAAGATTTCTGCTGGGCCTTCTTTATCTTTTGCTATTTGATCCTTCACTGCCTTCACTATTTCATCTCTCAAAGCTACCCAGTCATCTTTAACTGTCTTCTTTATTCCTGTTTCAGTTAATTGATGCCTAACACTCCATTTGAAGCCCTCAACAACTGCTAGTTCTTTTAACTTATCGAAGTCCAAACTCCTTAATTTCTCTCTTTTCTGCAATTCCTCAGTTTTAATCCACATTTCATAACCAATATATTATGGTCAGAGTCCAGTTCTGTCCTTGTAAATGTTATGCACTTCAAAATCTGGTTTTGAGATCTCTGTCTTAAAAATCTGTAGTATATTTGAAACCTTCCTGTATCTCCAGGTATCTTTCAATATGTAGCCTCCTTTCATGATTTTAAACCCATTACTACTACTTATTAAATTATGTTATTAGCAAAATTCTACCATGTGTCTTCCTCTCTCATGACTTTCCCCCAGTCAATGTTCTCCTATCATTTTTCTTTCATGTCCTGTTCATATGGTCATATTCCAGTCCCCCATCACAATTAAATTCTCATGTCCATTAAATATCTGAAGAATTTCTGTTACCTCATCACACATTCTTTCAATCTCTTCATCTACAGAATTAGTTGGCATATGAACTTGTACTGTTGTGGTAACTAATGGCTCCATGTGATATGATAATGCATTCACTGTGTTGTTCATGGAAGCTTACCCCAATTCCTATTTTATTATTTATTATTAGACATGCTCCTGCATGACCACTGTTTTATTTTGTATTTATATCCCTGTACTCTTGGATCAGAAGTTCTGCTTTTCTTATCATCACACTTCTCTAACTTCCAGTATACCAAACTTCAACCTATCCGTACAATATATGTGTACGAAGAACTTATTTCCCACTTGACAACAGTTTCAAATAAGTACTAGAACAACAAAGGGTTCCAAGCAATTCAAAAATTCCCCCATCATTCAAGATAGCCCTTGGACAAATGCACACAATTATAGGTCTACATCCCTGTCATCAGTTGTTGCAGGATTATAGAACTCATTGAATGCTAGCATATTGTGATGTCCTGGGAGAATGAAAATCTCTCTGTAGGAAATAATATGGTTTTCACATTCAAATACTTTGTGAAATTCAGCTTTCTCTATTTTCTTTATTTGTGAATTGACCACTTAGGATCACCAATTCTATTTCTTCTTTGTCTGAAGTGCCCTCTTTCTCCAGTGCTCCTTCATATGGATGCTGTGCTGTTGCTTTTGTTCATCCATCCAGGTCCTTCCAGTCTTCTTAGTTCTTTCGACTTGAAATCCTTCCGAATTTCGAATCATAGTCCAAAATGTATCCCTATTTAACATCTGAACTTCTTGAATGTCGAACCTTTCCAGATATTTACGAGCTTCCTTAACCCTACCTGAAACCACAATGCCATTCAGTTGCCTGAGACTGTCTCAGTCATGTGTGTGAGTTGCATATATATATGCGGATGGATATGTGTGTGGTGTGAGTGTATACCTGTCCTTTTTTCCGCCTAAGTCGACTGGAATGACTCCTTACCCTCTCCCTTAAAACCCACATCCTTTCGTCTTTCCCTATCCTTCCCTCTTTCCTGATGAAGCAACCTTGGGTTGCGAAAGGTGTGTGTGTGTGTGTGTGTGTGTGTGTGTGTGTGTGTGTGTGTGTGTGTGTGTGTGTGCGTGCGCGCGCGCGCGCGCAACTTCCCTTCTCATGATGATATTGTTACAGTCCATCCTGGATTTTCCATTGTTTAAAGTGGATATATACTACCTAAGTTAAATAATTTTGAAAGACAACTTGCCAACAAACATTATAAAAACACTATAATACCATAAAAACTGTAAGAAGTTGGTAACAATCTAGGAAAATGAGCTGTGTCTCCTGAACTTACAGTAGGATGTATGTATTGATTACAGCTATGAGTTTTGTCAAAAGATAAAAATTTGTTAGCTTTGTAATACTTAACTCAGAATTAACATCCTACTATCATTTATAGTTATATGTTTAACAGCTCTGAAGATTGGCAACAGTGTGTGAAACCAATAATCTTGAGATAATAAACAGTGACTGACAGACTATTATTTCTAAAAATTTCTTTTTTTTAAAGACCCATTTCCATTTTTAATTATGCATTGGCTCATACTACCATGGTATGAGATTATTTTTAGTGTCTGTAGTAAACAAATTTCAGTGTGGCTCCAATTAACAAGTGTCTTTTACTTCTTGAAACAGCGTAAGTGTAACTGTAAGTGGAGACCTGACCTCTGTTTTGCAGATGACAATCTGAGAGCAGCACAGATTTTAAAATTACTTGTTTTGCGAATTACAACTCTTTGGCTAGAGAATTAAGTGTGCTACAGTGTGAGTGGCTCACCTTTCATTTATTTAGTGTTATAGGGGCCACATGACAAAAGACTGAAAGCTAAACAGTTTACTTTTTGTGTGTGTGTGTGTGTGTGTGTGTGTGTGTGTGTGTGTCTGTGTGTGTGTGTGTGTGTGTGTGTGTGTGTGTGTGTGTGTGTGTGTCTGCCTGCAGAGGGGAGGGGGGGGGGTTACAGGTAGAATGAGCCACTCAAGCTTACACGCACCCCCACCCCTCCCCTCTCTTTTGTTCGAGTCTTGTCAGTACTATACATATTGTAATTCAAAAACCATTGTTGTTTTTAACTGACTTGTTACTGTTTGGTTGTTTTGTGCAGGGTGTCAAGAAACCATTTACAGAAGTTATTAAAGCAAACATTGGTGACTGTCATAGCATGGGGCAAGTGCCTATCACATTTGTTAGACAGGTAACTTTAGTAAATATAATTAAAAATTTTGCAATGAATTTTACTTCCAAATGAAATTTATATATTATGAATATATATTAATATTGTCTTTCTACTGGAGTATCTATTTTAGGTGCTTGCTATGGTTTCATATCCAGTGTTATTGGACGACCCCAGGTTTCCCTACGATGTAAAATATCGAGTCAAAGAGATCCTGGCTAGTTGTCCAGGTGGCAGTGTGGGTTTGTGTGACTGACTTTAATACTAAATTACTTACTTCAATCACTCTAACCTATTTAAGTTCACTGCAACATTAGTATTTTTCAAAAGTGCTTAATAAATTTTTTCTAGGGTCTTATCCTGAATCTGCTGGAACTGAAGTGATCCGTAGACATGTAGCAGAATTTATAGAAAGGAGAGATGGTGCCCCAAGCTCTTGGGAGGATATTGTCATGACATGTGGCGCGACTACAGGCATAAAGGTAGCAAAACTCTAATTGTGATGTCATTAAATTATTAATACATTCAGCACTGCCATCCCTCCCCTTCGACTGCATAGGTGAACTGGTAATTTTCCAGCAAACTGACGGAACCATCACTCAGTGGTGAAGCATCTTAGAGGCACACATCTAGCAGCATTTTAAACCCCATAATTTATAAATTATGAAATATGCTTGCTTATACACATGTTCACATCAGTATTGGTGTATTAGCATTGCCAAAACATGAAAAAACACACCACCACCCCCTCCCCGCCCCCCACCACAACCACCACCACCCAGAAAAGGTGTTATATTTGCTCCCAAGGATTTAAAGCAGATTGAAAAAAATTCATACTGTGAGACAAGAATGATTACATGGAATTTGTAGATAATCTACTTCCAAATGGTAATTTGAAAACATTGTGGTACACAAAGTCAAACATTGCACTTTTTGCCCCATCAACTGCTTTCTTTTCTTGTACACAGTCTCTTTCCTTCCTTTCAAACACAGGAAGGTCCACGTTGGAATATCAACAATTATGGAAAGGACAAATTGCTACTCAGTTTAAAGATGAAACATTGAGTAACAGACAGGTACAGCAAAAAGGCTGTTACACATTAAGCTCACAGACAATGCTTTTATCAGGAAAGAGAAGCACACATATATTTGCACAAGAAAGAACACCTACAAACGCGAGTGCTTTTTCTTGCTGCTCAGGCAGTCATCTGTTTATGAGGTGTGCTTGCTTATGTGAATGCATGTGTGTTTCATATTTCCAGTAAAGGGTTTAGCCGAAAGCTTAATATATAACAATCTTTTCATTGTGCCTGTCTGCAATTCAACATGTCCTCCTACCCTCCTTCATCAGAACAAACTTCACAGTAGCATGTGGTTTTTACTTTGTTGGCAGTGGGTAGTACCTTTTCTATAAAATAGCGAACAAAATTTCTATCTAGGCTAATGGTTAGTGATGGTTCCAGTGGTATAATGTCTCTTCTTGCAGCTACCAAGTCCAAGCTAACTTTTTTTTTTTTTTTATAAATTCCACTTGAGATATATTTTGCTTGGTGACTTCCTTCTGGAAAATAAAACAATTAACAGTAGACTGAGAAAATGTGAAAGAAAATTTTTTTCCACTTCATTGTTTTGCTTGAATAAAAGAAGGGGGGGGGGGGGGGGGGGGGAATTCAGGTTCCTTGTTTTGAAGCTTTTTGGTAGCATGTTTCTGTCCTCCATGACAATTCTGAAAGTTAATGTCTGATGTTCATACATGTTCAGTGAAGGGATACTTGTAAATAGACTACTGCTGCTGCATCTAGTGAACAAAATGTGACTATATTAGATTAATACTAGTTCCATGGATCATGAATACGATATTTTGCAATGATGTGGAACGAGCCAAATTTTCCAATACATGACATAATTAAGTTAATTTAACAACTTGTTTATTTTTTGTGTTTATTTATTTATTTATTTAGTTTTCTTAATTTATATCTAAAAATTCCTCTATGGAGTAGAAGGAGTTGTCATTCAGAAATTCTTTTAATTTTTTCTTAAATACTTGTTGGTTATCTGTCAGACTTTTGATACTATTTGGTAAGTGACCAAAGACTTAAGTGCCAGTATAATTCACCCCTTTCTGTGCCAAAGTTAGATTTAATCTTGAATAGTGAAGATCATCCTTTCTCCTAGTATTGTAGTTATGCACACTGCTATTACTTTTGAATTGGGTTTGGTTGTTAATAACAAATTTCATAAGAGACTATATATACTGAGAAGCTACTGTAAATATCCCTAGATACTTAAATAAATGTCTGCAGAATGATCTTGGGTGGACTCCACCTATTATTCTGATTACACGCTTTTGTGCAATAAATACTTTATTCCTCAGTGGTGAATTACCCCAAAATATGATGCCATATGAAAGCAATGAGTGAAAATAGGCGTAGTAAGCTAATTTACTAAGATGTTTATCACCAAAATTTGCAATAACCCTAATAGCATAAGTAGCTGAACTCAAACGTTTCAGCAGATCATCAATGTGTTCCTTCCAATTTAATCTTTCATCAATGGACACACCTAAAAATTGGGAATATTCTACCTTAGCTATATGCTTCTGATTAAGGTCTATATTTATTAATGGCGTCATACCATTCACTGTACGGAACTGTATGTACTGTGTCTTATCAAAATTCAGTGACAGTCCGTTTACAAGGAACCACTTAGTAATGTTCTGAAAGACAGTATTGACAATTTCATCAGTTAATTCTTGTTTGTCAGGTGTGATTACTATACTTGTATCATCAGCAAAGAGAACTAACTTTGCCTCTTCATGAATATAGAATGGCAAGTCATTAATATATATTAAGAACAACAAAGGACCCAAGACTGACCCTTGTGGAACCCCATTCTTGATAGTTCCCCAGTTTGAGGAATGTGCTGATCTTTGCATGTTATGAGAACTACTTATTTCAACTTTCTGCACTCTTCCAGTTAGGTACGAATTAAACCATTTGTGCACTGTCCCACTACTACAGCTATCCTACAGGCAGCAGTCATGTAGCAAACGCATTTCAGTGGATGGAAAAGATGTGCCCATATGGGATAAAGGCGCTTTCCACATGGCCGATACATGTGTGCTCGTATAGTGTACGGGCATAGTGCTGAATGTGTTAAGGAATGTGATAACACACACATGGTTGTACACTCCACACACACCACTGCAACAACCCCTTCCTTGCTCATACACATATTTGTTAATTAACAATAACTGAAAAGTGAAAAATATTTTCTTATCAATGATATTGATGTTTCAGATGGTGCTGTACTTGCTGATAGGAGAAATGAATGGGAAAAAGGCTGGTGTCATGACTCCAATTCCCCAGTATCCTACATACTCTGCTACTCTTTCAGAATTTAACATGGTGCAGGTCAGTGAATTTATTTTGGTCTTGCTCTTCTTTAATCTTTCTGTACGAGTGTTTTGTGTTCCGTAATTTGCACATGAATGAGCTGTGGAAGTCATTCCTTTTGCAAGATTTTGTTTTTTAGATACCATATTATCTAGAGGAAGAAAGTTGCTGGGGCTTGGATCTAGCTGAGCTGCAACGTGCCATAGATGAAGCTAGAAAAGTATGTAACCCTCGTGCTATAGTGATTATAAATCCAGGAAATCCAACAGGTAATGGTAAAGCAGAAACATTTACTTACTGATTTATTTTATGCTTTCACTTGTTTACTCTGGCCAGATTAGGGCCTCCAAGGTTTCTTAGGTCTCAGCAGACACTCTACATCTACAGTTTGAACATACTTATTTTTCAGTAATAAATCATTTATATTATAGTAACCATTCAAACAATGGAAAATCCAGGATGGAACGTAACAATAATAGAGAAGGAAAGTTGCTACTCACCATATAGCGGAGATGCTGAGTCACAATAGGCACAACAAAAAGATTCACACAATTATAGCTTTAGGTCATTGAGGCCTTTGTCAGCAATACACACACATACACACACGCACACACACACTCATGCAGATGCAACTTGCAAACATGTCTGCAGTCTCAGTCTTAGTGTGGTTTCAGTTATCTGAGAATGCAGACATGTGTGCAAGTTGCATTTTGTGTGTGTGTGTGTGTGTGTGTGTGTGTGTGTGTGTGTGTGTGTGTGTGTGTGTGTGTGTGTGTGTGTGTGTGCGCGCGCGCGCGCGTCTACTTGCGTCTAATGGTCGAAAGCTATGATTGTGTGAATCTTTTTTTGTGCCTATCGTGACTCAGCATCTCTGCTATATGATGAGTAGCAACTTTCCTTCTCTAATACAGTAACCATTCATTCACTCACTCATTCATTCATTCATAGTAGGCAATAGATCTCATCAATAAGGAGAACATTAAGGATGTGGAATGTGTAAAAGTATATATTAACATGAGACAAAGACATCATACAAATTATATGTGTGTCCTGTGTTAACAATAAATTATCACTAAAAGTTTCAAGAAAATGTCAGCAGCAGGTGTAATTTTCTTTATTTTTTCTTTATTTTAAACCATTACTGCCTTGGGCCCAATCCAAGGCCATTATCTATTGGTATAAATCAGGCACAGGGTGTCTTGGAGGCCAAAACCTATTGTGGTTTAAAGTAAAAAGAAAAGTGCAACAAGTGCTGACATTTTCTTCAAAATCGTTACCACAGTTGTGGAATCATCACAGATATGTTCTTCATGCTGGACAAGAAATTTATCACTAAAATGCTTAATTTTATTCATGCTTATGCCTTATAAATTTAATTGAGTAAATTAGTAAGGAAGGTGGTAATTTAAGAAATGCTGGTGCCTTCTCAGTTTCACTAGCTGCTCACAGCAGCTTAAAATTTACAACTTGTTTGGAATGGTATGTTTTGGAGAAAGTACTTTTTACATCTATAATTAATACTGACTACTATTTATAGTACATCATTCATTTTTCATACAATATTTTTAATAAACATTGCTTTTTGTCATGTGCCCAAAAAACGGTTCCAGTCCCAGAATCTAGATATTCAAATAATTTGTTGAGTTACTAACAAGGTTTTCTTTAAATTTTTCTTTCAAATTGATAGTATTCCCAATTTCTTGCTTTCTGTTATATGGGAGCTAGTTAAATACCCTACATAACAACATTCTGAACACTAGACAAGGAAGTACAATCTACATGATAATTATTTTTGTGTCTCATACTGTGAATGGTCATATCACAAACTGTTGAAACTGATATTTATCATCAGCAACAAAAACCATTAAGGAGTAAATGTATTGGGAGGTGAGTATAAGAATTCCAAGATTCTTATAAAGGCTTCTGCAACTTGTTACGGTTTTATATTTTACACAATATTCTTACTGATACCTTCTGCTGAAGAAACATTTTGTCTACTTTAGGTATACTTCCTTTGGAATAATACAAGCAAAACTTAAGATACGACATGAAACTGCCCTATAAATGTTGCATTAGAACATCACACATATTTTCTCTGCATCCAGCATTAAGTGTAGTTTATACTGACTTCATACAATGAAGAGAGGAAGTAAAGTAAACAGAAAAATAGGAGAAAAGGGAAAAATATTCATGAACTTATAATTTACAAAGACTCTGGTTACTGGTAGAATACTGAGGCGACAGACTCTGATGTGTAAAAGTGACTGTTGTCTGGAATTGAAATCACAGTTGATTTAGTATAATGTGATCCTGCTACAATTTGTAACAGGCAATGGTGACCCCTGTTAAAAACATGCTGTTACTGATTGCAGCTGACTCTGGCAGTGGAAACTTTCCTCAAATTGATGTACCCACAGTACACCCTGGAGATATTGGCACATTACTAGACCAGTGTCCGCACAACTTTGGAGGCAGTGTCTCACATGCCATATGCTGAGCATTGATACTGGGTACCATGCTCTTCATGCTCTAGACTGTCTTGCTGATGGCCAGCTGCAAAGTGTAAAGCAGCTTCAACTGTTCACAGCCATTAAATATATTCAAAATTCAGTTTTATAATTGCACCTTCTGCCAAAATAAATAAAATGCTGTGCATTTTTTATTTTTTATTAATTAATTAATTTATTTATTTTTTCACTTATGATGTATTGGCTGTTGGCTTTTCTCTCAGCACTGTGACTGACATTTATTTTTCTGATGCTTTGCTGGCATGAGTGGCTGGAATTGTCAAAGATTCATTCTCGATTGCAGATGGTTGCCACCTGAGATGAAAGCAAACAGCCAATATTATTTCTTGTCAAGAGTCTTCTCAAAAACTCACAGAAGGCTGATGTTTCTAGTTTCCATTTCTGCCCCAGATTCTGCTTAATTTTTTACATGGAAATAGTAATTTCTGGGTTTCTTGAAAACTAATTTGTTCAGATTTATCATTACTGGCATTACTTTATTTAGTCTCAGCGTAAAACGTTACTCTTGACCACAGAACTGAACTTAACAACTATCCTGCTACTACTTCATTCATTAAGTGTCATCTTTTTGATACAGGATCCTGTCAAGATTGGTTACGTATGTTTTCCAAGATTATACGTAATGCTATGAATCTTACTCTTCAAATGATTTATTTACAATCTTTATTTTTGTGTATTATTGCAATAAGTTCAAACATACATCAAAGAAACTGAAATATTTATTTCGAATGAAACTTCCAGGCAGATTTGAAGCATATGCCAGGGCTGGACTTGAACCTGTGACCTTTGCCTTTCACAGACAAGTTCTATATCGACTGAGCTATCAAAGCATGACTCACGATCTGATCTCAGACCATTACTTCCACCAGTACCTTCAATAACTTACCAGGAAAATTTAAAGGTTCCAGATGTAAGTCCTGATCCGACAAACAGTTCTAATCTGCCAATTAATTTTAAATCGATGCACACTCCACTTCAGAGTGAAAATTCATACTGGAAGTTATTCAGAACATTATATTTTATATTGTAATCATAAAAATTTTATCAGCTGGTTCATTACTTCAAAAAAGAAACTATTATCATTTAACTGAACTCCACATATGAAAATGACAAAACATTATGCCATTCCCATACTATTTACCGAATCATAGTTGACTGCTCTTTTCTGTAGTCTGGGTGACTCCAAAATTAGGCATTAGACATTCATGAGTAGCCAGTTTTGGAGGGCAAATCTACACCCATGGTACATGTCCTCTTAACTAAAGTTCTGACAGTAAGCCTACAGTGCATGGCCGGTCTATTATCCCAGACTGTTCTATAATTCACTTCTTTCCACAATATTCTACCAATAATGAAGAAGTTTTAACATGCCAACACTTTTGTGTGACACAGGTAATTCTTTCCACTCTATTTGTGTGCAGATTATCAAGTTTGCGAATTATTCGTGCATGAAAAAAAAAAAAAAGGATCTGCAATCTTTTCTCTAGAAAACAGCAATAAACAACCATGTGACAAAAACTGCCATTCCCATTGTTTAAACGACTGCCACATGACAAAAAAGTAACATGTACATTGTTACTGGCCAACCTGTTCCACATAAATGGAAGACAAATTTCAGTTTCCTGATGTCAAACAGTGTGTAACTGTCAATGAAGCAAGTTAAAAGAAATTTTTTAAAAGAGATTACAGAGAAACAAAAGAAATGTGTTGACATTAAAATGAAAGTTAGGATTATTTGAATGATTTGAGAAGGGGAAAACTACTGCAAAGCTAAGTGCTGATTGCAAACTGTTTGGGACATTACAAAGGATAAGCAGAAAATATAAGATTTCATCAGGAAATGGACCACCTACATAAAAAAGCATGAAGAGAGCTACATTTGATGACTTTGCAATGCTTTAGCAAAAATGAGAAGGTGGTGTCATTGTTTCAAGTGCAATAAGTGTCAAAAAAGCTATATTTTTCATGAAGCTCTAGGGTTAGAGGGAAAATTTAGTTCCTCATCTGGGTAGCTAACCAGATTCAAACAACGTTATGGGAATGGTGAAGTTACTGTGCAAGGAGAGTGGCTTACCTCAAATGTTAAGGCAGCTGATCCCTTCCAAGCAGAGTTCCATAAATTTGTGGAAGAAGAGAATTTCACACCAGACCAAATTTATAATGCAGAGAAAAGTGGTTTGTATAGGAAATGGCTACCAGCCAGAACGCCTGCTTTTATGAGCAAATTTGAAGCTCCTGGCTATAAGTCATCTAAAGAACACATCAAAATTTTGTGACAGCTAATCCTCCTGGGAACCACAAAGTGAAACTACTAGTGAGTGGAAAATAACAATAATAATACTAAAAAAATGAGCATTCAAGGATATCACAACTAAGGATCTCCCTGCGCATTACTACAACTAAAAAGTTGCCTGAATGGATAGTGAAATTTTCAAAACTGATTCCACACACTTCTGTACCACAAATTCAGTGATTTCTAGGAGAGAATGTCTTGCCACAGAATGCTATTCTATTGCTTGTTACTGCTCCTTCACATCCTGATGAGCGGATTCTTGGATCTGATTATGACCTGTCATAACTAAGTTTTTACCACCTAATTGGCTCCCATTATATAGCCAACAGACCAGTAAACACATCAGTATCCCATACATGGAATTTCTGATGCACGACTGGAAGTGAAGCTGGATGAAAATTCATTCAGATATAGAAGAAAGTGATTTTCAAGGTTTTAGTTATGAAGAAATAACGTCTGCACAAGTAATTAATCTGGCAACAGATTTAAATAGTTTTGAAGATGTCAATGGAGGAAACTTGAATGAGTGGCTGATCACTGATGCATGTGAAAATGGCTTCCAATACACGAGTAATGCCAAAATTGTTACTGCTGCTTCATAACAAAACAAAGAAGAGGAAATTGAATGTAAAGATAGGGATGAGGACACTGACCTTGTCAGTCATTGAACCGCATTGCAGTATGGTGATACTCTTCTAGATTAAAAAGGCCAGAGGAGTTTTCGGTACAATGACATTATTGTTCCAAGAATAATCTGAAATTCCATGCAAAAAAAATTCAACTCCTCTCAGAAACACACTGACATTACCATCCATTTTAAGAAATAAACAGGCTTCAGCACCTATGCACAAAACTGAGATAAAATTTCAAACAAGGGATGCATGTTTGAATATATCTTTATTATTCATGTTTTTCGATTATTTGTGTGTCTTCTCATGCACATTCCCCTGAATAATTAGAAGTTTACTGTATTACACCTGTACTTGTTCTGAGCACATTTACACTACAATTACAGCCACCCATCATGAGGCTCCCATTGCCGACTTTTTACTGTGCGATTGCCATTTAATTATATACACTACCAGCCATTGAAATTGCTACACCAAGAAGAAATGCAGATGATAAACGGGTATTCATTGGACAAATATGTTATACTAGAACTGACATGTGATTACATTTTCACGCAATTTGGGTGCGTAGCTCCTGAGAAATCAGTAACCAGAACAACCACCTCTGGCCGTAATAACGGCCTTGATATGCCTGGGCAATGAGTTAAGCAGAGCTTGGATGGCATGTACTGGTACAGCTGCCCATGCAGCTTCAACACGATACCACAGTTCATCAACAGTAGTGACTGGCGTACTGTGACGAGCTGTTGCTCGGCCACCATTCACCAGACGTTTTCAATTGGTGAGAGATCTAGAGAATGTGCTGGCCAGGGCAGCAGTCGATCATTTTCTGTATCCAGAAAGGCCTGTACAGGACCTGCAACATGCAGTCATGCATTATCCTACTGAAATGTAGGGTTTCGCAGGGACTGAATGAAGGGTAGAGCCACGGGTCGTAACACATCTGAAATGTAACATCCACTATTCAAAGTGCCATCAATGCGAACAAGAGGTGACCGAGACGTGTAACCAATGGCACACCATACCATCACACCGGACGATACACCAGTATGGCGATGACAAATACATGCTTCCAATGTGCGTTCACCGCGATGTTGCCAAACATGGATGCGACCATCATGATGCTGTAAACAGAACTTGGATTCATCAGAAAAAATGATGTTTTGCCATTCGTGCACCCAGGTTTGTCATTGAGTTCACCATTGCAGGCGCTCCTGTCTGTGATGCAGCGCCAAGGGTAATCACAGCCATGGTCTCCGAGCTGATAGTCCATGCTGCTGCAAACGTCGTCGAACTGTTCCAGCAGATGGTTGTTGTCTTGCAAACGTTCCCATCTGTTGACTCAGGGATCAAGACGTGCCTGCACGATCTGTTACAGCCATGCGAATAAGATGCCTGTCATCTTCACTGCTAGTGATACGAGGCCATTGGGATCCAGCACTGCATTCCATATTACCCTCTTGAACCCACCGATTCCATATTCTGCCAACAGTCACTGGATCTCGACCAACGTGAGCAGCAATGTCACGATACGATAAACCGCAATCGCGATAGGCTACAATCCGACCTTTATCAAAGTCGGAAACATGATGGTACGCATTTCTCCTCCTTACAAGAGGCGTCACAACAACGTTTCACCAGGCAACGCCTGTCAACTGCCGTTTGTGTATGAGAAATCGGTTGGAAACTTTCTTCATGTCAGCATGTTGTAAGTGTCGCCACCGGTGCCAACCTTGTGTGAATGCTCTGAAAAGCTAATCATTTGCGTATCACAGCGTCTTCCTCCTGTCAGTTAAATTTTGCATCTGTAGCACATCATCTTCATGGTGTAGCAATTTTAATGGCCAGTTGTGTAATAACTACCCCAATACAAAATTTAACCTGAGCTTCTAAATTCTCACTTTGCTCGCATAGATTCATCTCCTACCCCCATGATGGCTCCAACATGACTCTTTATAATCTTTCAATAAAATACTTCACTTTTGCATACGATTGCAGAAGCATGGTCCATCAGGATCTGCTCTGCAAGCATGGTCTGGCACGAGTGACTCAGTCCTTCACGCTAAACAATCTCCAGGCATCAATCTCTCCCTTCGAGCCATGAGGGCAACCCCATCAGCGATGCCAATCCACTGTAGCAAAGCAGCATAAGGGTGGATTTGATCCTTCAAGTAAAGGATTGATATCTGTACCCTTAAAAATGAATAGATCAACACTCCTGTGTGATGAAAAATAAACCACAATCTCTCAGAGACAGTCATTTTTCCATCCTGGATTTTCCATTGTTTGACTTCATCTGAATATAGTAGTTTTAAGAGTCTCTAAAAAGAAAACCTCTTTGTCGCATAATAATCCAAGAAATGGTCAAAATTTTGGTGGAAGCTTGTTGCATCTACCTCATATTTGTTCTGTTATCCTTCAATAAATCCAGTAGTCTTTGTTTTCCACATTATGTATGAGCAAGCACATTTATAACTCAACCAACTCATATCTTGGAGGACTGTAATGGATACAACCCGTCTGAAAGATAATGAAATTTATTTATTTATTTATTGATATTTAAATTTTATAGTCCAACCTAATGCATTCATCTCTCATCACTATAGCAAACTTATATTTCAGTGAATCCAAAGATGTCACACTGCATTAACTACAGCATTATTACTGAATACCTATTGTGGGAACACGGGAGCAATCCTTTTGACAAATGGCATAGGAATTTGTTTTCTTTACTACTACAACAGGGTTCACAGAAACATCGTATTCACCATGGAGGTTGACAGTTATGGCCACCTCTGATTGCTGGATGTGAGTGTGCAGAAGACACCTGATGGCATTCTGAGACATGATGAAGGCAGAAGACTCACTCACAGGGGCCTGTTATCTTTCCAACATGTGGATGCTACTATCCAGGACACTGAGACTCAGTTTTCATGACACTAGTGCACAAAATGTGGACTATGCGACAGTTTAATATGTACTGAGGCTAAACTCTTTATAAAGACATTTATTTCAAGAGTTACAGGATGTCATACTGAGTGATTATAAAGAAACTGACAGTGTACAGAGTGCTGTAGTGCAGGCTGAATACATCACAAGGTGCTGAAACACGGTACATACGAGGTGTGGCAATAAAGTAATGAGACTGATTTTCTTTGCAAGATCTGGCAACCCTGCAGGCTTGCGTAATCACAATATCTTTGACCTTGGTCTATAAGCTGCTTCTAGTTCAAGTGGCGCATCAATGCAACTGCTCAGTCGTGAGTTGTGCTGTAATAAGTTAACACGTGTTTGTGTCTCTCGTCACAGAAATGGAACCACATAATATTGCGCAACAGTATGCCATTTCTTTTTGTGTTTAATTGGGTGAAACATGACGACAACTTACGGTAAGCTTCAGAAGGCGTTTGGAGGGGAGGTTATGTCAAGGGCTCAAGTTTTTCGTTGGCATAAAATGTTTAGTGAAGGCAGAATGAATACTGAAGATGAAGACCGCAGTGGATGACTATCAACCTCTCGGACAAATGTAAACTTGGCCAGGGTGCGTGAACTCGTACGATCTGATTGAAGATTATCCGTGAAAGTGATTGCAGAACTAACATCAATCAAGAAGCAGTTCATCTAATAATAACTGAAGATCTTGGTATGAGAAAGATATGTGAAAAAAATGGTCCCCAAAAGTCTCACACCACACCAGCAAGAAACACGGAAAACTGTGGCGCCCAATCTGTTAGAGCAAACAGAAATCAATCCAAAATTGTTGGTCTGTGTTACCACTGGTGATGAAAGTTGGTTTTTTCAGTATGATCCAGAGACAAAACGCAATCAGAAGGAAACTACTTTGAAGTAGACAACACTAAACTTGACTATAACGGTAAGCAACATTTTTTTTCACATCAGTCTCATTACTTTATTGTCACACCTCATATGTTCATTAAGCAGTGCACTCCCAGATCATGCTGAAAAAATTATAGTTTCACTTTCTACCCCCAGGTGAAAATATGGCACTGTAAGCAGTCAGAATGTGGTGTAGGTGCAGGAGAAGGGGAAGGATGACCAAACAGTAGATAATGTTAGTTCTGGCAGGTTTATTAGGATATATGTGTTCAATATGGTCTTCTGACAGGATAGTCGACAGTTGCTTGCGATATGTCTGTGCAACCAGAGCGATACATCGTCGTATGTTCTCCTTCAGGTCAGGAAGAGTCTAGACACAGCCCTGATAGACATGATCTTTCAGATATCCCCACAACCAGAAGTCACACTGATTAAGGTTGGGGATCTGAAAGGCTACACATCTTGAAATTGTCTGGAGATGATATAGTCATTACTGAATGTTTCTCAAAGCAAATCTTTCACCTAGCAAGTGACATGTAGTGTCACCCTATTTTGCGTCAAAATAGTGGTGTGGACACAGTTACGTTCTTGCAAAGCTCAAACCACACGTTACGTAAGGAGTCCTTACAACATGAAAATGTCGCTGTAGAGCTAACAGGTCTACAGGATGTCGCCTCCTCAAAGAAAATTGGACCAATAATGAAGGAGCTCGTGAAACATCACCACACAAAAACATAAGCTGTGTGGAGTGGATGTTCCTGCACAACATGCAGTGGAGTAGAATCCCACATGCGACAGTTCTGCACACTCAAGGCATTGTGCAGAGTAAAATGTGCCTCGTCCATCCAAAGAATGTTTCCCAGCCACATCATCCATTTCTATGCACGCAAAAAAAGAAGGGAAAACTCATGGCATTGTAGCCTTGGAGCTTCATTTGGTGCACATTCTGAATCTTGTAGGTATAGCACAGTAAAATACACTACAACATCTTTCGAACTGTTGACCAAGTGAGAAACAATTCCTATGACACAACTTGAGTACTAGCTGGAGAATCTGAGGCATGCGCTGCACGATGGGTATAGCCACGGCAACTTTATGAACAACTGCCTTGGGAATGAGCCGCCTCCTTCTACCTTGAACATCACCCAATTCATCTGTTTCTTCAAATTCCTTGATCATATTCTTTAACACATTTATTGACACTGGGCTTCCTCACAGCTGTTTCTGTCAGTGATACTCCGGTAATGCACTGCTGCTGCTGCTGCTGCTGCTGCCGCCATTCTGATGAAACAACTTTACCAGCAGACAGCACTGCACAGTCTTTCTTCTCAACAGCCCTTGCGTTTTGTATTGAAAACTTCAAGATTCTTAACTTTTTACACCAGCATTCACTTTTCAAAGGGAATCAAAATGACTCATCTACCAAAAAACAGCATACTGATGTTAAAACAGGAAGCATTTCACATTTTGACTGCTTTCAACACCCTACTGTCATCTGGTGGCAGAACGTGGAACTATTATTTTTTCAGCAAATTCCATGAGAGCTCTGATTAATGAACATATCTACAGTGTTTCAAGCTTTCAACATCCTGTGATGTGTATGGTCCACACTGCAGCTGTCAGTTAAGTTATAACCACTTTGTAGCTGAAGCCACCTGAATGCAGTGGCAGCAAACAGAGAATGGGAGAATACTTTCCTACTGAATATGGGTTTAGCCACTACAATAATTGGCTAATGTTTAACTTAGGACATTTTATGAGTAAGATAAAGAAGTATATTGGGATTTCATATTTATTCCTGGAGTGTGTTGCATTCTTAGGGATTGAAATGCTAGGGACTGGGAAGAGAATGTGGGGGAAAACTCAAGCAATGAGTGCTGGGGTTTAAGCCTCTTTGTTTCTTGCTTCAGTTATTATAATAACACAGCTAGTAGCTGTGGCATCTTGAGTCAAAAAAGACCATTTCGGTTTGACATTGAAAAACTGCCAAGTCCTTAAAAATGAGAAGATCATTTAACTCTCGGCAGATCATCTTATCTTTAGAAGACGGATGCAATGTGGGGACTAATTGCTGTTTTCAGTGCACTCATTATGAAAGTTTTGTTAATTCGATTTCCAAAGTACTTGTTTTATAATAAATTTTACTTTCCTTGTTACAGGGCAAGTCCTTTCAAGAAATAACATTGAAGAGATCATTAAATTTGCGTATCAGGAGAGATTATTTATTTTAGCTGATGAGGTAAGTTTTTCAAAATTATATTTTCACATTATCCAAAAGTTATTAATCACAATATAAGCCATAATAACAGTGAAGAAAGGAAATTCCAAGCTTATTATTGTGGTTAGGTTGAGCCTTCTTACATTTTAGACTTAGAGACATCCAAAATCATTACGTAAATAATGTAGGATGCTAGGATCGTCTTCTTTAGGAAAACTGGTACAGTATGTAGTGCTTTATTCATTTTATTGTATTCACAGTCATGTCACCAAGTTATTAATACTGAATTTGACAGATTTAATACAGTTTGATACAACAATACAGTTTAGACAAACATTATTTGGTTTGCAGACAGCTATCCAGTCTACTTCTCAAATAGCACATCTGAAATTTTTCAAGTAAAATGTTTACTAGATGACTAATTAAGGAAAAATTAGATGGTTATCCTTGGATTCCGGGAACTTGTATTATTAGCAACTATCTTATAAGCTGACTGGTAAAGGAGAGGCATGTTGGAAATGGACGGGCACTGGCATACAAATGGTCCATTTATTTCAATGAATTTTACCTATTACAGGGAGGTTATACAACAAATTAACATACCTTTGGAATGTTGCATAATTTCATATTGTTTCTCCACAAGTTTAATAAAAACAACAGATATACATAACAGTTGCTTTAGTCCTCAATAATAAATTTTCCTTCACTATTTACAACAGTCTACCAATGCTGGATAACTTTTAAATTCCACAACTGTAGAAATAACATGATTTTAAGGTAAATAACTCATTGATCCATGTTCAGACAATGCATGTCAGCAATGATGGTTACACCTCGGGGAAGCAATTCTTAGTACACTACATGGTTGCTGTTCCTCCAGATGCATAATGTTATCTTTTGTGAATGCACACAGGTCTTTGCATAGAGAGTTGTTTCTTTCTTTGGGCTCATTCATTCCTTTTCATCCATTTCTTTCTTTTCCTTATGTTAGCATAAAGACACAATTTCTTGTCACCAGTGATGCGACTGGTCAATGTTGTTCATGAGCCAATTAATGACTAGCAAGCAGAGATGCACATATCACCACCCGATGATTTTTGTAATTTTAGTTTAAAGCATGTGGTACCGATATCCAATTTTTGAACCTTCCCCATTGCATGCAAATGTCACATGATGGTGAAATGACCACAGTTCATCACATTTTCCACTTCTTAAGCACACTGATGTGGATAATTGAGGATTAGTGTGTTCAAACAATCTTCATCAAACCCCAAATGTCTTCCTGAACATGGAGAGTCACTAATGTCAAAACAATTCTCCTTAAAACTAGAAAACCATTTTCTTCCTGTGCTCTGTGCAATGGTGTTATCCCCGTACATGGTGCAAATGTTTCTGGCTGCTTCCACTGCTGTTACCCCTCTACTGATATCAAACAGAAAAATATGTCAGAAATTTTCCAATATCTCTACTTGGCACTTCTTTTTCTAGTGTCCACAGCTCCACTCACTATCTCGAAATGACAAAGTGTAAAATCAAATAGCAACAGTGAACTACAAATAAAAAATTACAAATGATAAATAAACCCAAAGCAATCTGAATACCAATGTGCAAACTGCAAACACTATGATGATTCAAATGGCTCTGAGCACTGTGGGACTTAACTTCTGAGGTCATCAGTCCCCTAGAACTTAGAACTACTTAAACCTAACTAACCTAAGGATATCACACACATCCATGCTCGAGGCAGGATTTGAACCTGTGACCGTAGCGGTTGCACGGTTCCAGACTGTAACACTTGGCCATCCCCAGCTGGCAAAACACTATGAACTTATGCACCAACCTAATGAAATTCCAAAGGTAATGTTTTGATGGGAGACTGTACAAATATGCAGAGATGGACCAATGTAAATGATGGTCCAGCTATCATGTCTGGACCAGATACATCTCACCACTAATGCAGCTGAAATTGGTGTTCATAAAAAGTTCCCTCTCTCAGCACATGAAAACAAAACCCCTATGTTACATGGGACACGTAACTTACGCCTATCAGCAGAGAATAGAAAGTATAATATTTTGATCCCAGTTCAATTAATGGAGGTCATGTTTACATACAATTTCCATCTACAGAAAGAAAACAGACTACAATAATTATCTCTATACGTGCAAAAGGGTACAGAGTTTGCACACTAAAGGGGCCTACACATTAAATCTACACATACATAAGAAATCACTTAGTACTCATGACTCTTACCACATGAGTCTACACTCTCAGGTGAAGATGGGAGGTAATAATGTAACAAATACATGGTGGCTGCATCTAACTATCTGTTCACACAAAGGTGCACTAATACAGGCAACATTATTTCACATATGCGGGTAGGCGACTTGTGGAAAAGCATACAAGTCCTCATGAGCACACACACTGCACCATTTATCAGGCTTTGGAGGTTGCCAGACTGCTGTCCTGGATAGTATCAGTGTTGGTGTAGTTAAGAAATGATGGCTGGTGTTGTGCCTGGAATAACTGTCTGTCTGGGTACGAGGGCAGCGAAAGCCCAGTTGTTTAAAGCAGGTAGGCCCACTGCTTCTGCATGAAAATGCAAGTAGCTAGCAATGCTCAGGCTGCATAGTCACACAAATCCAACTTACCAGTGCATGGTGTGCTGACTGCTCATACACCTATCTGAGAACACTGTGCAGCAAGCCATTATGTTCTGTTGGCGTGCAATTACACGCTGCACAAATCACTCATTGTTGGTGTCTCAATGTCCGTGCAGGAAGTGTTCATCATGTTAAAGGCTTCTGGCCACACTTTCTGCCTGGAAAACCCACATAAGGCAAAGAGTTGGACAAAGAGAGAATCCGTGTCACATTAGGGTGCTTGCTACATACCAACGGTCCAGCATCTTCTGTAACGTTCTGTCAGCTGCTTGCGCAGACAACGAGCAAGCACGAATGTTGTGGTGCATTTCACCACAATACTAATCAGAGTATTTTTCAGCAGAGATGGTTGCCCATCTTTTACAGTTAACAATTGTTGGGAATTATACCAAATTCAATTCTTGCATTACCCAACTAAGACAGTTCAAGTTCTTTTCTTTAGGACGTGATTTGTGTCAGCTCAAAGGAAAGTCATAACATGGACAGTTCATCATGATACATGTGGATCATTGTCAAGGAGAAGCAGTCATTTGATTTTATGTAATATACCTTTCATTATCATTTACATTTCCTGAAGATGTAGATGAGTGTACAACACAAATATTGTAAAGGAAGATGGGATCCAAATGTCACCAAAGAGGCTCTTGATATGCTACGAGATTTCTGCCTTTCTATACAAATATTCAAAGAAGGAATTCTCAGGTATCTCGCAGAATGAAAGTGTGAAATTGGAGTGATATTTTGGCATGAGATCACACTGCCATAAGATACTTTGATGCAACAAGTATCTTCTGTTATACACTGCTAATATATCATATTACCCCACTGCTGTTGCTGGTGAAAGCAGAATGTGTAATTACAGGGCCAGCACTCACTTGTGGGTGCTGCATTTCTAATGGTGAAACACCAGAATTGCTTGCTTTTCCACTTGCACATACAGTACTTACATATTGCATTCCATTTTGACCTCTCACACACAGATTTTTATCATGCAAAAGAGAATAGTCAAGATAATGAAAAAATGCCTCACCTCCACTACTAAACATGTTTCAGGAGCTATAACCCTAAAACAACAGCCCGGCAGGGATTTTGTTGCCCCGCTGGTGGCGATTCTCGCAGGAAGTATTAATCCCCTCCACTGTATACAATATAGTATACTGAATGAACGTGTTTCAAGTGGAAAGGGGAAATCCATGAATTCTAGTCACCAAAGAGCATTCATGTATGATTCATATGTGCATTCAGAATCAGCACACGTGTTAAGGAGATTCTTTCAAGAGGAATTTCCTAATGTTCAAGTTCATAATCAGAGTACAATTAATTAATAAACAAATTTTGTGAAATGGGAAGTGTTTTTGACAGGAAACATAGTCAGCTGATACATTATTCAAAGAAGCAGCTCTGGATACATTGTGCATGCTGTGGAAAGGTCTCCTAGAAAATCTGTCTCAGCAAATGGCAATTTCCTATGGCTCTGTTCAAATGCCTATAAAGAAATAGAAGTTATAGCCCTGTAAAATAACTACAGTGCAAGAACTTAAAACAGGTGATGCTGCAAAAAGGCTGTGGTTTTCTGAATGGATTTTGAACAGAGTGCATGACGGAGAATGTTTCCTAAGTGAATACATTATTTCACAAAATAACCGTTACTGAAGTTCTGAAAAGCCTAACATAATACACGAGGTATGATGCATAATCAAAAAATAGGAATGTGGTGTGCTGTTAGCACAGAGAGAATAATAGACCCAATTTTCTTCCAGGAAGCAAACAGTGAAAGATGTGTGGAAAACATTTTGCAGTCGTTTTTGGCCAATTAACTGAGAGAACATCCTTCTGTGACCCATCAGTAGAACTCTGTGACTGCACATACAGCCAACTTCTCATTACAGGAAATTCATGATGTACTTCAACATATGGCCTCTTCATTCCCCCATTTTAACCCTCTGTGGGTTATTTATCTCTGGGGAAGAGGGGGCCATTTAAGAGAAAGTATACAAATCAAATCCACACACTTTATGTTAACTTAAAACTAACCAACATTTGTCAAGAAAAATTGCTGCCATTTCTCAGAGGTAACTGCAGAGTGTAATCAGCAATTTTCTAAGTAGGTTTGAACAATGAATGGAGGCAGTTACAGCATATCTTTGCTTAATATAGATGAGTAATTTACTTTTCTTTTTAAGTGTTTGTGTTGCATATGGTATAAATAACTGAACCAACAAACTGTACCTGCACCACAGGCACAGCAGCCAGCCTCATGGGTCAGCCGCATGCTGCAAAAAAGGTTGCACTAATTGTTGATCACCATGTATATAGCCTGCCAGTGCCTTTTATTTATATTCAAAATATAGCGTGTTTTCTTCATTAAAATTTACACATTTTTGCAAAAAAATTGACATCCACCATCAACAAGCCTGTCACTTCAATTATGTATCTATAATTAGTCAATGGCTATGTAAAGGACAGACTAATGTAAGAGACAAGGGAGTTCTTTTATACAAGGAGCTATCCAAAATTCAGAGGCAAACTAAAACTGTTAGTTGTGAAGAATTGCTTCCATACAGCTGAAGATTTTATGAACGCTAGTCTAAAATAACGAAGTAAAAAGTTTTTAGTTAATTTATTTCATTCTATATATGTCATTCTATATATGTCATTCTATATATGTAATTGTTCTTTTTTATCATTATAAGTCAATTATAATATTTGTACAAATTGTAACTGTGACTTGCCCTATGACCATGTGTAGCATGAGCCACGATTTATGGATCAATAAAAATCTAATCGAATGATCTGCACCTTGACAGGACAGGACAACACAGTATAATCTGCTGTAGATATCAAGATCTAGACTCACCTGCATGTTGTTTGCAGTTACTTCAGTGGGGGGCCCAGAGAAAGGGAGAGGATGACTGAAAGAGAAGAGGTTAGATGAGAAGAAAGTGGAGATGTGGAGAGGTAGAGAGAGAGAGAGAAAGGGGGGGGGGAGGAGAGAGAGAGAGGGGGGGAGAGGAGAGAGAGAGGGGGGGATAGAAAGAGTGAGAGAGTGAGAGAGAGAGAGAGATTGGCAGTCACAACAGCAATCACAAAGAACAGTAATAAAGTATTATATTCAACAGTCTTAATTGCACAAAACACTTTTATTCATAAGTGGTGACCAGTTTCTACTTGATGTAGATCATCTATGAACCAACTATTTAATTTGCAGTAGTATAATAAAACAAAGTTAAAAGCAAATTGTACAGTGATGACTTGTGGATACCATGGCACAGAGCAGGAACTGTGGTGATCACCCACTCATGTTGACTGCCGACTATTCGGCGAAGTCATGGAAGTAAATAGCAGATGCCTGACCATTGCCTGTCACCCTGTAGCATCTTTAGCCAATAGGATATAACAATGTGACTTTTTCAGACAGCATCAATTTAAATCTCAACACTATGCTGGTATGATTATTTTCATATTATAACAAATAATTTGATGTCTATCGGAAAGTGATACAAAATGTTAAAAAAGAAGCTCCACATGTCTAGAATCAATAATAATACTAAAATCTATATGAGCAATGGTTAAGAGGGAAACCAGAAAATCAAAAGCATACATCTTGGAATTCTTGCTCACTTCCCAACATATTTACTCCTTAACATTTTTTGTTGATGATAATAAAAAATCAGCTTTAGCTGAACTGCAAGTTACAGTTACAGTATGTGTGACACACACACACACACACACACACACACACACACGTAGACTTCATCTCTTTGTTCAGGGTCCAGAATAGGGTCGTGTACTCTGATAGCAAGAAATTATATAAACACAGCTTAAACAAAATATCCATGTATTATAATTTCTTTTGATCACACACACAGAAAAAATAAAATCTCATACAGCCGTTAATCTGTTCCATTAACAACAGTTGCTATTTGCATTAAATATTGGCTGATTTCCTCACCCATAAGGTGGAAAGTCTAATATTCCCTTCACTACACTGCTTTTTGATATGAATGGCATACACGAAACTAGCAAATACTGAAAAGTTTGAGGCGATAAGAACATTTAACTTTTCTCAGATTTTCATAGATTCCAGTAAATGAAACTGGAATACAGATGTAGTCTCACTTGGGAATATGTTCATTTTTCCCAAGGATAGTAAAAGAATGTGGGGTAATGAAAATAGGGATGACATACTATCTACATTACTTAAGGAATTAATAAAACCAACAGCCCACTTAATAAGCAGTTCAACTGGCCAGGGGACCATTCCTGAACTTTTCAAAATTACTGAGATACAACCAGTGTATAAGAAGGGAGCAATCACAGACATAAATAATTACAGGTCACTCTCATCGACTTCAATACTTCACAACCTCTTAAACAACTCACAGTTTGGGTTCTCAAAAGGGAGGTCCACAACAATGGCAGTAGCAACTTTTATCTATTAAATGCTAAACAAACTGGATAAAAGAATCAAAGTCATTGGGACTTTTCTAGATTTGTCTAAAGCCTTTGATTCTATGAACCATGCAGTACTATTATCCAGTTTAGACACTTACAGTATAAGAGGAGTAGCACTCTACTTCTTAAGTTAGTACTTCCAAGACAGAAGATCGTTTAGTACACTATGTTATAAGAACAAAAGTAAAATCCTAACAGTAAAAACAGCACACGAATCTCCTAAATGTGGAGTCCCTCAGGGAAGTATTCTTGGCCTCTTTTTCTTTATTGCATGACATAACATGGTCGCAAAACTCAAAGCTAGTGAACTATGCTGATGACACATCATTTATTAGCTTGGGTCACACTCATCAGCAAAGCAATAAAGAGAACTCTGTACCGATCACAAAATATCTATCAATGAATAAAATTACACTGAACAAAGACAAGACTCTTGTAATAAAGTTCTTGTTTAATTATAACCAGTCTCATACTGAATCATTGTGTACAGTTGAAACAACCAATAAACCTATGTTTTTAGGCTTTGTGATTGACAACATCTAACATGGAAAGAACACAACAGCTACGCCTGTAAAACGATTAGCAGCAATGTTTACATACTGAAACGTCTGTTGAGTATAATAAATCCTATTGTCCTTAGACAATTGCATTTGCTCCTCCACCAACCACAGTCTAAATGGATAAGACATTCAGGTTTCAAAAGAGAGCATTGAGGTTAATTGACAATATAAGTAAATGTTACTCCCGAAGGGACTACTTCAAAAATTATGATTTACTGACTGTGTATTCATTGTATGTCCTCAAGATTATTATGTTTGTAAAAGAGAATGATGAAATGAGGATAATGAAAAGACGCACTCATAATTACAATACACAAATCAGATGTGATTATCATAGGGTAATGACTAACAAAACAGCTACACATCAAGGTGCACTTGAAGCTGTAAGACAATTCTATAATAGGTTACCAAATAATACAAAGGAGCTCCATGGCCATCATTTTAAAATAAAATTGAAACAATTGTTAATCAAAAATGTTTACACTCATTCAAATAATTCTAAGCTCTGTTATTGACAATTTTAGTTTAGTATGCCTGAGTACAAAATGTTGGTGAATGTTTATATAATAGTATATAATATGCTACTTGTTGTATATATTCATTACATGTATGGCATGATATCTTTGTAAATGTACAAAAACTGATGATATGCAAGACTGTAAAGCTATTACAGACAATGCTATTATTATTATTATTATTATTATTATTACACTGAGGTGACAAAAGCTGTAGAATAACTCATAATATAGTGTTGGACCTCCTTTTGCCCAGCATAGTGCAGCAACTCAACATGGGATGGACTTGACAAGTTGATGGAAGTCCCCTGCACCACACTGTCTCCATAGTTGTGCATAATTGTGAAATTGTTGCTGGTGCAAGATTTCTGTTTGCAAACTGACATTTTGAATATGCCCAATAAATGTTTAATGGGATTCATGTCAGGCAGTCTGAGTGGCTAGACCATTTGCTTGAACTGTCCAGAATGTTCTTCGAACCAATCGTGAACAATTGTGGCCCGGTGACATGGCACATTCTCATGAGAGCATGTAGTCCATCAGTGGCTGCAAATGGTCGCCAAACATAACTATTTCCAATAAATAAACAATTCAGTTGGAGCAGAGGACCCAGTCCATTCCACATAAACACAGCCCACACCATTACGGAGCCACCACCACCTTGCACAGTGCCTTGTTGACAACTTGGGTCCATGGCTCCCTGGGGTCTACAACACACCCAAACCCTACTAGCTTGTACCAACTGAAATCAGGACTCATCTGGCCAGGCCACAGTTTTCCAGTCATCTAGGGTACAACCGACATGGTAACAAGCCCAGGAGAGGCACTACAAGAGATGTCATGGTGCTAGCAAAAGGAACTCATCTCAGCCATCTGCTGCCATAGCCCATTAACACCAGATTTCACTGCATTGTCCTAAAGGACATGTTTATCGCATGTTCACATTGATTTATACAATTATTTAATGCAGTGTTGCTTGTCTATTAACACTGACAACTCTACTCAAACACTACTGCTCTCATTCAATTAGTGAAGGTTGTCGGCGACTGCACTGTCTGCGGTGAGAGGTAATGCACGAAATTTGGTATTCTGAGTACACTCTTGAGACTATGGATATCAGAATATTGAATTCCCAATCAGTTTCTGAAATAGAATGTTCCACACATCTAGTTCCGACTACAATACCTCATTCAAAGTCTGTTAATTCCCATCGTGTGGCCATAATCATGTGAAAAACCTTTTCCCATTAAGCAGCTGAGTAAAAATGACAGCTCCACCAATGCACTGCCCTTTAACACCTTGTGTACATTGCCATCCATTGTCACCTAATCATATTATTCCCACCTACAGCTAACCGAGGCTTGCACTCATCAGCTATACTACAAACAGTGTTCACACTGATTCACTCCTGCACTCACCTTTTTCTACAATGGTTATTCTTTTGTCATTTCTTGCAGATGGTGATAGCAACTCTGGATTTCTTATCACTAATACATTTAACTGTTCCCTCAAACAGCATCTTCATGCAAGACCAAATCTCAGTTTCCCAATTGGGGTTCTGTTGCCATGTTGTTGTTGTGGTCTTCAGTCCTGAGACTGGTTTCATGCAGCTCTCCATGCTACTCTATCCTGTGCAAGCTTCTTCATCTCCCAGTACCTACTGCAACCTACATCCTTCTGAATCTGCTTAGTGTATTCATCTCTTGGTCACCCTCTACGATTTTTACCCTCCACGCTGCCCTCCAATGCTAATTTGTGATCCCTTGATGCCTCAAAACATGTCCTACCAACCGATCCCTTCTTCTAGTCAAGTTGTGCCACAAACTTCTCTTCTCCCCAATCCTATTCAATACCTCCTCATTAGTTATGTGATCTACCCACCTTATCTTCAGCATTCTTCTGTAGCGCCACATTTCGAAAGCTTCTATTCTCTTCTTGTCCAAACAAGTTATCATCCATGTTTCACTTCCATACATGGCTACGCTCCATACAAATACTTTCAGAAATGACTTCCTGACACTTAAATCTATACTCGATGTTAACAAATTTCTCTTCTTCAGAAATGATTTCCTTGCCATTGCCAGTCTACATTTTATATCCTCTCTACTTCAACCATCATCAGTTATTTTTCTCCCTAAATAGCAAAACTCCTTTACTACTTTAAGTGTCTCATTTCCTAATCTAATTCCCTCAGCATCACCCGATTTAATTTGACTACATTCCATTATCCTCGTTTTGCTTTTGTTGATGTTCATCTTATATCCTCCTTTCAAGACACTGTCCATTCCGTTCAATTGCTCTTCCAAGTCCTTTGGTGTCTCTGACAGAATTACAGTGTCATCGGCGAACCTCAAAGCTTTTACTTCTTCTCCATGGATTTTAATACCTACACCGAATTTTTCTTTTGTTTCCTTTACTGCTTGCTCAATATACAGATTGAATAACATCGGGGAGAGGCTGCAACCCTGTCTCACTCCTTTCCCAACCACTGCTTCCCTTTCATGCCCCTCGACTCTTATAACTGACATCTGGTTTCTGTACAAATTGTAAATAGCGTTTCGCTCCCTGTATTTTACCCCTGTCACCTTCAGAATTTGAAAGAGCGTATTCCAATCAACATTGTCAAAAGCTTTCTCTAAGTCTACAAATGCTAGAAACGTAGGTTTGCCTTTTCTTAATCTTTCTTCTAAGATAAGTCGTAAGGTTAGTATTGCCTCACATGTTCCAACGTTTCTACGGAATCCAAACTGATCTTCCCCGAGGTCCGCTTCTACTAGTTTTTCCATTCGTCTGTAAAGAATTCACGTTAGTATTTTGCAGCTGTGACTTATTAAACTGATAGTTCGGTAATTTTCACATCTGTCAACACCTGCTTTCTTTGGGATTGGAATTATTATATTCTTCTTGAAGTCTGAGGGTATTTCGCCTGTCTCATACATCTTGCTCACCAGATAGTAGAGTTTGGTCAGGACTGGCTCTCCCAAGGCTGTCAGTAGTTCTAATGGAATGTTGTCCACTCCGGGGGCCTTGTTTCGACTCAGGTCTTTCAGTGCTCTGTCAAACTCTTCACGCAGTATCTTCTCTCCCATTTCGTCTTCATCTACATCCTCTTCCATTTCCATAATATTGTCCTCAAGTGCATCGCCCTTGTATAAACCCTCTATATAGTCCTTCCACCTTCCTGCCTTCCCTTCTTTGCTTAGAACTGGGTTGCCATCTGAGCTCTTGATATTCATAAAAGTGGTTCTCTTCTCTCCAAAGGTCTCTTTAATTTTTCTGTAGGCAGTATCTATCTTACTCCTAGTGAGACAAGCCTCTACATCCTTACATTTGTCCTCTAGCCATCCCTGCTTAGCCATTTTGCACTTCCTGTCGATCTCATTTTTGAGACGTTTGTATTCCTTTTTGCCTGCTTCATTTACTGCATTTTTATATTTTCTCCTTTCACATCTCTGTGTGTTCCAGTCCTATGCTCCAGTGCCCACCCAGTGCGTTGTCCCATCCCGCCCTGCCCCCACTGTGGCACCGGCTGCCGCCATTCCAGATCTGACGGGTGCATCTCTCATTGGGCCACCGGCATCTCCTCCATCACCTGGGTGCCCTCTTCACACAAGGGACATGTGTGGCGTACCCTGTTACTAGTGCACGTGGCTATGAGTGCGCTGAGTGTAGTGTTATGGCATGAGTGTTTTTAAATCAAATGCCAACTGTATCAGTGTGGGTCAGTCATTAGAGGCCAGCTGTAGGAAGCATACACATGGCAGGATTCCGACATGCTGCCTACTGGCAACTTGCACCTATATACACAAAGAGGAGAGCTGACTAACTCTCACTGTGTTCTTTTCGTTTGCATCAGCTGTTCTGTGTATCATTTATGTTGCACCTTCTGTGTGTTTCTTTTGTCTTATGTGTGGAGCCGCGAGAGATTTATTTTTGTTATTGTTCAGAGGTTTATGAATAAAGCCATCTGTGTGTTACTTGGGTTGGCTTCGTGTATTCTTGGTTAATCAGATGTTCAGGTACTTTTGACCTCTTCAATGTTTAAAGTAATATTTTGTTTATACTTGTGAAATATCAAAAATCTAATCACCAAGTGATAGCAGGCAAAAACACAGAAAGACATAAAATTTTTAGTTTTTTGAACGAGGGACTGCTACTTCTGGCTGAATCAAAGAAAGACTTAGAGGCTAAAAGAACTGCCAAGCTTTATAATGCAGGGAAAGCTGAAGGGGAAGTTGTCCACGATAAAAAATCAAGGAAGACATAGCAGCCAAATAGAGACATCTTGCCTACTTAGTCTCCCCTGATTAATTGACTATGTACAATGACAGTTGGTTGGTTGGTTTGTTGGGGGAAAGAGACCAGACAGCGAGGTCATCGGTCTCATCAGATGAGGGAAGGATGGGGAAGGAAGTCGGCCGTGCCCTTTGAAAGGAACCATCCTGGCATTTGCCTGGAGCGATTTAGGGAAATCACGGAAAACCTAAATCATGATGGCCGGACGCGGGATTGAACCGTCGTCCTCCCGAATGCGAGTCCAGTGTCTAACCACTGCGCACAATGACAGTTCAGCAAAGCAGTTTTACTGGGTGTTGTTGTTGTAGTTGTTGTGGTCTTCAGTCTTGAGACTGGTTTGATGCAGCTCTCCATGTTACTCTATCCTGCACAAGCTGCTTCATCTCCCAGTACGTACTGCTGCCTACATCCTTCTGAATCTGCATAGTGTATTCGTCTCTTGGTCTCCCTCTATGAGTTTTACCCTCCACGCTGCCCTCCAATAAAAAAGTGCTGATCCCTTGATGCCTCAAAACATCTCCTACCAACCGATTCCTTCTTCTAGTAAAGTTGTGCCACAAATTACTCTTCTCCCCAATTCTATTCAGTACCTCTTCATTACTTGTGTGATCTATGCATCTAATCTTCAGCATTCTTCTGTAGCACAACATTTTGAAAGCTTCTATTCTCTTCTTGTCTGAACTATTAATCGTCCCAAGTTTCACATCCATACATGGCTACACTCCATACAAATACTCTCAGAAACGACTTCCTGACACTTAAATCTATACTTGATGTTAACAAATTTCTGTTCTTCAGAAACGCTTTCCTTGACATAGCTAGTTTACATTTTATATCCTCCCTACTTCAACCATCATCAGTTATTTTGCTCACCAAATAGTAAAACTCATCTACTACTTTAAGTGTCTCATTTCCTAATCTATTTCCTCAGCATCACCCAAGTTAACTCGACTACATTCCATTATCCTCATTTTGCATTTGTTCATATTCAGCTTATAGCCTCCCTTCAAGACACTGTCCATTCTGTTAAACTGCTCTTCCAGGCCTTTTGCTGTCTCTGACAGAATTATGATGTCATCTGCAAACCTCAAAGTTTTTATTTCTTCTGCATGGATTTTAGTTTCTACTCCAAACTTTTGTTTTGTTTCCTTTACTGCTTGCTCAATATACACATTGAATAACATGGGGATAGGATACAACCCTGTTTCACTCCCTTCCCAACTGTTACTTCCCTTTCATGCCCCTCGACTCTTATAACTGCCATCTGGTTTCTGTACAAATTATAAATAGCCTTTCGCTCCCTGTATTTTACCCCTGCCACCTTCAGAATTTGAAAGAGAGTATTCCAGTCAACATTGTCAAAAGCTTTCTCTAAGTCTACAAATGCTAGAAATGTAGGTTTGCCTTTTCTTAATCTATTTTCTAAGATAAGTTGTAGGGTCAGTATTGTCTCACATGTTCCAATATTTCAACGGAATCCAAACTGATCTTCCCTGAGGTTGGCTTCTACCAATTTTTCCATTCATCTGTAAAGAATTCGTGTAAGTATTTTGCAACTGTGAAATATTAAACTGATAGTTCGGTAATTTTCACACCTATCAACACCTGCTTTCTTTGGGATTCTTCTTGAAGTCTGAAGGTATTTATTTCGCCTGTCTCATACAGCTTGTTCACCAGATGGTAGAGTTTTGTCAGGGCTGGCTCTCCTAAGGCTATCAGTAGTTCTAATGGAATGTTGTCTACTCTTGGGGCCTTGTTTTGACTCAGATCTTCCAGTGCCCTATCAAATTCTTCATGCAGTATCATATGTCCCATTCCATCTTCAGCTCTCTCTTAATATTGCTCTCAAGTACATTGCCCTCGTATAGACCCTCTCTTCATCTGTGGAGCTAGTTGGAATATAAACTTGTGCTACTGTGGTAGGCATGGGCTTCATGTCTATCTTTGCTACAATAATGTGTTCACCTTTCTGCTTTCCCTTCTTTGCTTAGAACTGGTTTTCCATCTGAGCTCTAGATATTCATACAAGTGGTTCTCTTTTCTCCAAAGCTATCTTTAATTATCCTGTAGGCAGTTTCTGTCTTACCCCTAGTGATATATGCCTGTACATCTTTACATTTGTCCTCTAGCATTCCCAGCTTAGCCATTTTGCACTTCCTGTCAATCTCATTTTTGAGACGTTTGTATTCCTTTTCGCCTGCTTCATTCACAACATTTTTATATTTCCTCCTTTCATAAATTAAATTCAATATCTGTTCCGTCAACCAAAGATTTCTACTAGCCCTCATCTTTTTACCTACTTGATCCTCTGCTGCCTTCACTACTTCATCCCTCAGAGCTACCCATTCTTCTTCTACTGTATTTCTTTCCCCCCATTTTTGTCACTCATTCCCTAATGCTCTCTCTGAAACTCTCTTTACCCTCTGGTTCTTTCATTTTATCCATGTCCCATCTCCCTAAATTCCCACATTTTTGCAGTTTCTTCAGTTTTAATCTACAGTTCTTAACCAATAGATTGTGGTCAGAATCCACATCTGCCCCTGGAAATGTCTTACAATTTAAAACCTGGTTCCTAAATCTCTGTCTTACGATTATATAATCTATCTGAAACCTTCCCATGTCTCCAGGCCCCTTCCACATATTCAACCTTCTTTCATGATTCTTAAACCATGTGTTAGCTATGATTAAGTTATGCTCTGCGTAAAATTCTACCAGGCGGAATCCTCTTTCATTCCTTGCCCCCATTCCATATTCACCTACTACTTTTCCTTCTTTTCCTTTTCCTATTATCGAATTACAGTCCCCCATGACAACTAAATTTTTGTCTCCATTCACTATCTGAATAATTTATTTTATCTCATCATACATTTCTTCAATCTCTTCTTCATCTGTGGAGCTAGTTGGAGTATAAACTTGTGCTACTGTGGTAGGCATGGGCTTCATGTCTATCTTTGCTACAATAATGTGTTCACTATGCTGTTCATAGTAGCTTACCCACACTCCTTTTTTTTTTATTCATTATTAAACCTACTCCTGCATTACCCCTATTTGATTTTATAGTTATAACCCGATATTCACCTGACCAGAAGTCTTGTTCCTCCTGCCACCAAACTTTACTAATTCCCACTATATCCTACTTTAACCTATCCATTACCCTTTTTAAGTTTTCTAACCTACCTGCCTGATTAAGGGACCTGACATTCCACACTCCGATCTGTAGAACACCAGTTTTGTTTCTCCTGATAACGATGTGCTCCTGCGTACTCCCCGCCCAGAGATCCAAATAGGGGACTATTTTAGCCCCAGAATATTTTACCCAAGAGGACGCCATCATCATTTAACCATACTGTAAAGCTGCATGCCCTCAGGAAAAATTGCGGCTGTAGTTTCCCTAGCTTTCAGCTGTTCGCAGTACCAGCACAGCAAGGCCATTTTGGTTAATGTTACAGGGCCAAATCAGTCAATCATCCAGACTGTTGCCCCTGCATCTACTGAAAAGGTTGCTGCCCCTCTTCAGGAACCACACATTTCTCTGGCCTCTCAACAGATACCCCTCTGTTGTGGTTGCACCTACGCCACAGCTATCTGTATTGCTGAGGCACGCAAGCCTCCCCACCAACGGCAAGGTCCATGGTTAATGGGAGTTTTACTGGGTACAACATAAAAAAAACTAAGGAGTAAAAGTAACAATTGCATTATTATGGTACAGTTCTTGATATGCACTGCTGGAAAGGTTGCATTTCAATAAATTGAAGTGATAAATAAAATGTTTTTTACTGGTTACAACATAAAAAAAACTAAAGAGTAAAGGTAACAATTGCAATATTATGCTGCCTGAATATTACTAATGTCAGCGTCTGTTAAATTTATACAAAACAGGAGTGCACTAAGATGGAACATGGTACAGTTCTTGATATGCACTGCTGGAATGGTTGCATTACTATCAATTGAAGTGATAAATAAAATATTTTTTACTGGGTACAACATAAAAAACCTAAGTAGTAAAGGTAACAATTGCAATATTATGTTGGCTGAATACACTGTGCTAGGACTGTAGCCCTTCAGCTTGACTGGAGTGAGAAGTTGTGCACTGTGGAGTGTATGAAGAAGGAAAGATGGAGAGTAGGAGGGATGGTTGGTATCCATTGATACAAAACAAATATCATGAATAAATTTCCTGAGACAAATGTGATTCCAGTTTTAATGTTTTCGTTGCGAGGCTCTGATTCAAAATATTCACAGCAGTTTACAGGTGTTAAATCATATTTCAGATGTAAGAAGAAACACAGTATATAACTACCGTCAGTGTCTGTTAAATTTAAACTAAATAGGAGTGCACTAAGATGGAACATGGAACAGTTCTTGATATGCACTGCTGGAATGGTTGCATTACAATAAATTAAAGTGATAAATAAAATGTTTTTTGTGATAATGATGATAACGACCATGAATTCTCATTTTACATGACATTCTTCAGTACAGATACCTGTGTGAAAAAACATCACTTTTC
The DNA here is from genome assembly GCF_023898315.1 of Schistocerca nitens. Taxonomy (NCBI): domain Eukaryota; kingdom Metazoa; phylum Arthropoda; class Insecta; order Orthoptera; family Acrididae; genus Schistocerca; species Schistocerca nitens. The sequence goes on from NC_064617.1 coordinate 31,536,272, forward strand.
TTTGCAGTTGCAGTTGTAATTTGTTTTTCCTTAGGTGTACCAGGACAATGTGTATGCAGAAGAGAGCAAATTCTATTCATTTAAGAAGGTTATGATGGAAATGGGACCACCTTATAGTGAGATGGAGATGGCCTCTTTCATGTCAGCATCGAAAGGTAAAATGTTTATTCTGATTGATATAGTGATGTTATTGTTGTTTTTCCTTGGTTTCTAATAGTGAAAGGATAAAATAATACCTCAACTAACTTTAACAGTGTCAGTGTTGTTAGGGTATGTTTTTTTTTTTTTTTATTACAGGATACTTGGGAGAGTGTGGACTACGAGGAGGATACTGTGAGCTTATCAACCTAGAGCCAGATGTGAAAGCAATGTGCATGAAAAGTTTTACTGTCATGTCATGTCCTACTGTCCCAGGACAGGTACTCTCCCTGACTTAAAAAGTTTCTGAATGCTGTAAGATTATATTTTACAGTAATTTCATGTTGAACTTTTTTTTCTAATTTTTTATGTACAATAATACATTTTCATGAGAGGCTATTTCATTCCACAGAACCCTGGAGTGAGTATCTTTATGCAATCCCCTGCAGGAAGTAGACACGTAAATGGGCATAAAATGCCTAACTCACATTCATTTGTAGATATTAGCCCCTCAATGAGCTATTACACATAAATTTTATTTATTTATTTATTTGTATACTTGTTCCATAGATCTGTACATGTGAGCAAGTCACTCGATGTGGAACGTGTCAATGTACATAATAAGGTTATAATAGAGGGAAACATTCCACGTAGGAAAAATATATCTAAAAACAAAGATGATGTGACTTACCAAATGAAAGTGCTGGCAGGTCGACAGACACACAAACAAACACAAACATACACACAAAATTCAAGCTTTCGCAACAAACTGTTGCCTCATCAGGAAAGAGGGGAAGGAGAGGGAAAGACGAAAGGATGTGGGTTTTAAGGGAGAGGATAAGGAGTCATTCCAATCCCGGGAGCGGAAAGACTTACCTTAGGGGGAAAAAAGGATGGGTATACACTCGCACACACACACATATCCATCCACACATATACAGACACAAGCAGACATATTTAAAGACAAAAAGTTTGGGCCAAACTTTTTGTCTTTAAATATGTCTTTAAATATGTCTGCTTGTGTCTGTATATGTGTGGATGGATATGTGTGTGTGTGCGAGTGATACCCGTCCTTTTTTCCCCCTAAGGTAAGTCTTTCCGCTCCCGGGATTGGAATGACTCCTTATCCTCTCCCTTAAAACCCACATCCTTTCGTCTTTCCCTCTCCTTCCCCTCTTTCCTGATGAGGCAACAGTTTGTTGTGAAAGCTTGAATTTTGTGTGTATGTTTGTGTTTGTTTGTGTGTCTGTCGACCTGCCAGCACTTTCATTTGGTAAGTCACATCATCTTTGTTTTTAGATATATAATGTACATAATAAAATACATAGAATAAAGACATTGTTATAGTATTAATAACAGTGCACAAAAGTCATACTTATTAGCTTAAAAACTAGTCAACATAAATGTGAAGATAGCAGTTTCATATTTAGGGCATTATTGCATCTATTTTAACCTTGAACAGTAATCAAAACTTCCCACTTTGGGTTTAAAAGTGACCCAAAATGGAAATGAGAAAAACAGGAATTTTTACATTAGGGCATTATTACATTAGTTTAACAGTAAACAGTGTCAAAAAATTTAAAAACATCTTTCCAATCTGAGTTTTACTTATTTCTCTGAAAGAACTCCTCTAGTGAATAAAGTGAGGTCTCAAGTAAATAATTTTTCAAGCTACGTTTAAATACTGATGTACTACTCCTTATACTTTTGATGCTGTTGGGTAGGGAATTGAAAATTTTCGTTCCAGCATAGTTTACCCCTTTCTGAATAAGTGTCAAGTTCTTTAACTCACAGTGGAAATCCTCTTTTCTTCTGGTGTTATGTTCATGATGTAGTCAATTCGTTTCATACAGAGTTGGGTTATTTATTATGAAGCACATCAGTGAATATATGTACTGAGATGTTGCTGTCAGTATTTCAAGTCATTTAAAAAGATTTCGACATGAGGTTTGTGGGGGTAGACCACAAATGATTCTTATTGCTCTTTTTTGTGCTGTGAGGATTTTCTTTGCGGCAGGTGTATTGCCCCAGGTGTTGCATCTAGTTAGGTACTTTACACATTATAGTTTGTTGCTGGTATTTATCTTCTTATTGCTTGCATTTAGGAAGATTTTGTGAGATATGCCACATGTGGCAATTATTTTAAAAATGTATCACATGCGTAACTAAAAATGGATTTCGTATGTTCATCCTTTCGTTACTGTATGTGGTGTATTTTATGTATCAACTTCACAAAGAAAAAGTAAGTCTGGCCAATACTTACCTTCAGACTGCACTATAAGGAATCGCAAACATCTTTTGTTGCTACACACTACTGAAACCGAGAGATTCACACAGTAAAACTTCTGCTCCCACACATTTACAATCTACAGTCTTAACACAACACCAACAGATGACATAAGAGTCTTTATTCCCCGACAACTATTATGTATCACTCTTTAATCTATTTTAGTCACTTCTACAGATGGGAATGGAGTGGAGCGATGCATAGGTGATTTATGCATTATAAGTAAAGCTTTATAAAATTCACTGTACTTTTATTTAGCACTTCAACAAAGTGTCATTCAACAGTTTGTTAGTCTCAATTTTACATCAACAACTTTCAGATTTATGGTGGCATAGATTTACTTTTACAAATTAATATGCAAATAGTAAAAAAAATGTAAACTTGCTAAATAAAATCAAAATAAGAGAAAATAAAACACACATTTTATGTAAGCAGCATAAATAGTTCGCTTCCACAGTATTAGAGCACAATTTTTTTGACAGTAATTGTTACTGAAACAATAGTTAATTATATGTAATGGTCACAAAATGCAACAAATTTTATGACATATTTCTGTAAAATGTGAATATGTCAGTTTCTAATGTTATCTGACAAGTATGTAGATTTCTGTACATGAAATCTTTTACCCAACGCTGGTTATTTCATAACAATTTTTTTAAATACTAACTTCAGAGGTAAAACAGAACTGTAAGGGTGAATATCATGGCACTTTACCAGGTGCAGTCATAAAGGAAGTAGTACGCTCTCTTTTTCCAGTCTATGAAAGGGCTGATCCAGCCCATTACAAGAAGACCCACAATTTAACATGAACTTCACATTATGGTGTAACTAGGAACTTTTCACATAAATATCCATTCCACAGGTAAAATAACTGAGATGTGAAAGAAAAAATGGTGAGACTGACAGCATCTTGAACTTTACATCTTTGGATTTTTAGTCTGACATGTACCCACTAAGTCACCGAATGACATTTTAGTGTCTGTTGGACTTCAACAATGGATTACTCATTTCATTTAAAATGATAATCATATTTCATAAGTTGCACGGTGTAGCGACTTTTTTCTCTTAGAAGTAAGAATATCATTGGTGATTCATTTGTATATATAATTTTTATGTGTGTTTATAGGTCACAATTGATTGTGTAGTCAAACCACCGCAGCCAGGGGATCCCTCGTACGAACAGTATACTGCCGAAAAGGAGTCCATTTTAAACTCACTCAGTGTAAGAGCAAAGACAGTTGTAAACATGTTCAACTGTCTAGAGGGGATGTCCTGCAACAAAGTGCAAGGTGCCATGTATGCATTCCCACAGGTACAACTTCAACAACATTCTTGTAAAATGTGTGGATGTTACAAATATGTATATGTTATATGATGCAAATGGGAAACATGTTCTATAGTGTCCAATCGAAATATGAGGGAAGACACCCCATATCAGACTGTTCATTCACAGTAGAGTGTTTCTGTTAATATGTTGAATGCCACAAGCATCAGTGACAGACTTTTAATTGCCAGGCCAGGCCATAGCATTAGGTGTGAGGCTGTGTTGTGGCTGTCAGCGAGTACATGGCATCAGGCGTAAGGCTCTGCTGTGACCGTCAGCAGCCTCGTGGCAGTCGACGTGTTAAATGTCTCTGTGCAGCATACCAATCAGTTATATATCAGTGGAGTGGCCTTTCCTCAATTTTGTCCATTGTTTCCAACCTGTTGTCATAGTAACAATAACAATAATATGCCCAGTGTTATAAAAACCATTTCATAGTGAAAGTCATGTTACGTTGTTGGTTTGAAAAATGAGTGAGGAAGCAATTGGAGGCCCATCACAGATGTTACCTACAATTCTTCAAAGGCCAATAGTTGAAATAGACTGTAGAGTATGCATCCACTGTCATAGGTGCCCAGTGCAGAGCACAAAGCACTGTTGTGAGGAAGTCAGAGCTTGCTATCTTTTGCTGTTTCATTCCCTGTTGCAGCCTGTTGTCTGCTTAATGCAGACAGCTTTCTCTATCCCTTTTCATCCCCATTCAGACAGCAGTAATGTTTCTTTATGCTGCAGTAAAACAGCCATTTCATACTTCTATTCTTTTTGGCAAGAACGACTTTATTTATTTATCAAATAAAAACTTTTGTCATCATCATCATCATCATCATCATCATCACCACCACCATGTCCAGTTTGGTTAAGGCATCCTTACATGTTCCAATATCAAGTAGATTGCAGTTGATCTTTCTATCTCTTTTAGGACACCCAACATTCCTTTTCCCTTCAGGTGTATATTATTTTAGGTATTCGTTCTTTTTGCATTCTTCAATTGTATTCATGCCATTTCTTTCTGTACTCTCCTATTTTATGAAGTATGCTTTTGACAGACAGTTCATTACTTATTTCACTATTTTTTATCTGATCTATAATTTTGTAACCAGCTAGAGGTCTTAGGAGTCTCATCTGCTAGCTCAATCCTCCTTCTTCGACTGGCATTTAGAGTCCAAGTCTCTGACCGATACATTAGAACTGCACTGCTATCACATTATAAAATTTTAGTACTGTCTCTTTTCTAACTTTTTTGAAGATTAGTGCGATTTATAGTACCTACATACTGCTGGAATTCTTGCAGTTTTTACTCTTGATCATTGGTGTGTGATATATGGGACTTCACATCCCAGGTGTTTAAAAGTATTTACTTGCTCTAGTGGCTTATAATCAATTATTATTTTTGCTCTTAAAGGCTCTTCACCCTGGAATGCCATTATCTTGGTTTTACTTTTAAATACTGTAATATTAAAATCATTTGCCACCTTGTGCAAGAGCCAAATTGCTCTCTTTAATTTATCTTCTGAGTGCACTATGGTTATCTGATCATTTGCAAACAGGAACGTATTTATAACTTTATTACTAAGCTTATAATGGTGCACTGCTTTATTCTGCCATGTATTTATGACGTCTATGTATATATTAAATAATTTAGGTGATAATGGACACCTTTGTCTCACTCCTTGACAGATGTTTCTCACAAACAGACTCCTTCTTTGTGCTTTGATTTTGTTGTGTATATATACACTTTTGAATTACACTTTTTTTTACGTAAAAAGCTTTTAATGCCTAGACTGCAATTTTGAACACAATGACTAGTTTTGGTTGTTTTCTACAACCCTCTTCAAATCATTCAGGTCATAAAAAAGCAGTGAACATGCATTGAAAAATATCGTTGTTAACTGCATTCATGCAATGACATGAATTTGTATTATGGGCCAACAGACTGACTGTACGTAGTTAAAGACTTCATGTGATTGAGCTAAGTTGCAAGCCATAATCTCACAAAAGATGAAACCAACAGTAAAAATCACCACATACCCCTGATCTGCACTTCTACGGCAGCTATTATAGAGAATAAATGCAATGGGAAAAAAAAATGTCAGCTGTTCCATAGCACGGCTTAAAAAGGAGTGATCCAGCATAGCATGCAAAATAGCCATCTTTATAAAAATACAAACAAGTCAAAGATTAAAAATAAAATGCCAAAAGTCCAATGTGACTGGCAAGGCACATCAAAAGTCAGTTTATTTATTATTCATGACCTGCTGTCAATTTTTATTTCAGTTACATCTTCCTCCCAATGCTATAAAGGAAGCTAAACAAAATAATTTACCACCCGATGCTTTCTATGCATTGGGATTATTGGAGGATACTGGTATCTCTGTTGTACCAGGATCAGAATTTGGACAAAAACCAGGGACATATCATTTCAGGTATGAAGTATAATATTGACTTGAATGTTGATTGTAAATTATGTATGTGGAAAGAGGGAAGTATTCAGCTCCCAATCACTTAAACAACTACAACCACAGTGTGGATGCTACACCAGATTAAAAATGTAGCTGATAAGAGTATAAATGATTTAAAGGCAAAAACCACCTAGTCAAAGATTTGGAGTAACTGACATTTCATACTTTTCAGTACCTGTACAAATTTTTTGTTCCTGTTCCTCAGTTTTATTCTCATCTTTTATTCATCATTTTAGAACTGAACTACTTCATTATTTTATTCATATGTCACATATTGTTGAAAGATAACTCTAATAACTCTTTTTTTTTTCAGAACTACAATTTTGCCTCAGCATGACAAACTGAAGAGTATGATGAACAAAATCAAGGCTTATCATGATAAATTCATGCAGAAGTATGGATAACACATAAATTTCAGAAAACTAATCACAAGTTTGACTGGATGAGGATGGAAAATTAAATGTATTTAAAAATATATGGTACTTCCTAAAGAGACTGTAAAATGAATGTTACACCCAATCCATCATTTTTTATATGCTTTCTTTGTATCCAAGTTTTTGACAGGGGCATAAGACCTCTATTACAAATTATGGAAGGAGTAAAAGTAACCAATCACCATATAGCTGAGGCATTGAGCAGCTGATCAGTAAAGAAACAATACTGCATGTGTAGCTAAGTTTTCTATGTCCTTCCTCCAATCAAAAGTCTAACAAAAACATACACATGCACACATTTAAATTTCCTCATCTACTTCTACATCTACATCTACATCTACTTCTATAGTCTGCAAACCACCATGAAGAGCACAGCAGAGGGTACGCACCATTGTACCAGTTATTAGCGTTTCTTCCTTTTCCTTTCATGTATGGAGCATGGGAAGAATGATTGTTTGAATGCCTCTGTGCATACAGTCATTATTCTACACTTGTCCTCACGATCCCTACGTGAGTGATACATAGGGGGTTATGGTATATTCCTAGAGTCATGATTTAAAGCTGGTTCTTGAAACTTTGTTAGTAGACTTTCTTGGGACAGGTTATGTCTACCTTCAAGACTCTGCCAATTCAGTTCTTTCAACATCACAGTGATACTCTCCCACAGGTGAAACAAACCTGTAACCATCCATGCTGCCCTCCTCTCTATATGTTCAATATCTCCCATTAGGCCTATTTGGTATGGGTCCCACACACTTGACCAATACCTAAAACTTTTCGCATGAGAGATTTCTATGTAAGCAGTTTCCTTTGTAGACTGAGTGCACTTCCTGAGTACTTTACCAATAAACCAAAGTCTACACCTACTTTATCCACAGCTGAGTCTATGAAATCATTCTATTTCATAACCCTACAAAGTGTTGCACCCACATATTTGTATGAGTTGGCAAATTACAACACTGACTTATTGACATAGTCATAGGATACTACATTTTTCATTTTGTGAAGTGCACAATTTTACATTTTTGAACAATTAAAGCAAGTTGCCAGCCTTTGCACCACTTTGAAATCTTATCAGGATCTGACTGAATATTTACACAGCTTCTTTCAGACAGTACTTCATTATAGATAACTGCATCATCAGCAAAAAGTCTGAGGTTACTATTAATACTATCTATTAACACTATTATCAGGAGAAAGAAAACTGTCATTATACAGATCAGAGCGTGGAATTTCAGATCCCTTAATCGGGCAGGTAGGTTAGAAAATTTGTAAAGGGAAATGAATATGTTAAAGTTAGATATAGAGGAAATTAGTGAAGTTCGGTGGCAGGAGGAACAAGACTTCTGGTCAGGTGAATACAGGGTTATAAATACAAATCAAATAGCGGTAATGCAGGAGTAGGTTTAATAATGAATAAAAAAAATAGGAGTGCAGGTAAGCTACTACAAACAGCATAGTGAATGCATTATTGTGGCCAAGATAGACACAAAGCCCACACCTACTACAGTAGTACAAGTTTATATGCCAACTAGCTCTGCAGATGATGAAGAAATTGATGAAATGTATGATGAGATAAAAGAAATTATTCAGGTAGTGAAGGGAGACAAAAATTTAATAGACATGGGTGACTGGAATTCGATAGTAGGAAAAGGAAGAGAAGGAAACGTAGTACGTGAATATGGATTGGGGGTAAGAAATGAAAGAGGAAGCTACCTGGTAGAATTTTGCACAGAGCATAACTTAATCATAGCTAACACTTGGTTCAAGAATCATAAAAGAAGGTTGTATACAAGGAAGAAGCCTGGAGATACTGCCAGGTATCAGATAGATTATATAATGGTGAGACAGACATTTAGGAACCAAATTTTAAATTTTTTCTAGCGGCAGATGTGGACTCTGACCACAATCTATTGGTTATGAACTGTAGATTAAAACTGAAGAAACTCCAAAAAGGTGGGAATTTAAGGAGATGGGACCTGGATAAACTGACTAAACCAGAGGTTGTAGAGAGTTTCAGGGAGAGCATAAGGGTACAATTGACAAGAATGGGGGAAAGAAATACAGTAGAAGAAGAATGGGTAGCTTTGAGGAATGAAGTAGTGAAGGCAGCAGAGGATCAAGTAGGTACAAAGATGAGAGCTAGTAGAAATCCTTGGGTGACAGAAGAAATATTGAATTTAATTGATGAAAGGAGAAAATATAAAAATTCAGTAAATGAAGCAGGCAAAAAGGAATACAAATGTCTCAAAAATGAAATCAACAGGAAGGGCAGAATGGCTAAGTAGGTATGGCTACAGGACAAATGTAAGGATGTAGAGGCTTATCTCACTAGGGGTAAGATAGATACTGCCTACAGGAAAATTGAAGAGACCTTTGGAGAAAAGAGAGCCACTTGTATGAATATCAAGAGCTCAGATGGAAACCCAGTTCTAAGCAAAGAAGGGAAAGTAGAAAGCAGAAAGGTGGAAGGAGTATATAGAGGGTCTATACAAGGGTAATGTTCTTGATGACAATATTATGGAAATGGAAGAGGATGTAGATGAAGATGAAATGGGAGATACGATACTGCGTGAAAAGTTTGACAGAGCACTGAAAGACCTGAGTCGAAACAAGGCCCTGGGAGTAGACAACATTCCATTAGAACTACTGACAGCCTTGGGAGAGCCAGTCCTGACAAAACTCTACCATAGCTTGTTCATTGCTTACCGCTCACATATATAGTCTTAATAGCTAAATATGTTTCGTCCATGGTTGTAACTTTATTTCTTTTCATCAGGCTATTCAGTCTGCACAATCCTATTATTCATCAGCAACTTATTTGACTCGATACCTCTGGCTTAATATCTATTCCTTTTTATCTCCATTCATATTGCTTTGTACTACTATAGCTATGAACACAGGTGGATATACACTTCGTCCCCCCTTGTTCCTTTAGCTTAAGCTTACTATACCATTTCACTTGAGATGTGCAACCGTCACTACTTAGCACATGTGCTCGAGCCCTTCCTGAGCACTACCTCCCCCCTTATCTGTGACGGTTGTTATATCTTCCTGTGCATTACTTGTCTGCGTCTTTGTATTTAATTGTTTGAGTGTGGAAGTGTGATCGTGCGTCCTGATTCTTCAATCTACTACGGTTCTTAGTTGAAGATTTTTAGAAATCATGGAAAAGAGAAGGACTTTAGCGATAGAAGTATATGAATGTGGAGAGAGGGAAAGATAGATTGGTACTCTTAAGAGAAGTAAGAAAGGAAATAAAAGAATTGGTTGCTAAGATCGAAGAAAGAAAGAAGACAGCCCCAAAGACAGGAAACCCTTTCCTCCCCCCTTCCCCAGGATCCCCACTTCGCCGGTACTTAAGTGACAAGCCGGAGGAGGTATGATGTTCAGCAGCTCCTGCAGAATGGATGTTCTCACAGTCACCTTTGAAGTCCCCGAAGAAAAGATCTTAGCAACTCTTATGAAATGGAAAATGATGAAGAACCAGTGACACTTGTTTGCGAGGGTTGTATGAAGGGCGTGATGTGTAGGTCGTGTCTGTGCCTATGCTACCCACCCCTTTCAAAATTAGATATAAACCCTCCCCAATCACATCACACTTTACAAAAAATATAAAACATTCTATAAAAATAGAAATTATATACACTATAATCAAATAGTTATTCAGTTAGTCACTTCACTTTATATTTCATAGACATGTGCAGTTTATGTCATCTAGGTATCATTCTTCCTAAACAGTACCATTATATTATATCTCCTGTTAGAATGTTACCCTGTTAGTTTTATCTCATGCTTAGAGGTTACTGTTTATTGTGACTCCTTAAATTAGTCATAATCGTGTAGTCATAATTGGTCTCTTTCAATACTAATATGATAGGATAGCTTAAGGGCTATAAATAGATTACAGGATAGTCGAAGATTTGAAGGGAGTTTGGTCTAGGAAATCTAATGTGGAAGTAACACGGAACCCAACTCGGAAACCGGCGGACGTCACTCCGCCCGTTGACACAGAACGTCAATGTCCATGTGGGTTTTGTACATATCGTTCTATATCCTTAACATTATACATTCCCTATTCCTCTCCCATCGCAGGATCTACTAAATATAGGGTTTTTTGGTGTACTATTGATTGAATACAATAAGGTCCTACGTATTTCAGAAAAAAATTGTGTGTTTTAGGTATGGCTTGGTTAAACCGTTTTAAGAAATGGGTGGTGTGTACCTCCCCAAATTATTTGAATTTAGGAAACTGTGTCGACAAGCCTGAATTTGATCCCCATCGCAAATCAGTTATCATGTCCTTATTTAATATAATATTTTGGGGAACTGTGCCTTTCTCTAGTTTCTCCTGCATAAGCTTGAATTCTTTCCTCAACGTTTCTAAGGCTTTCCTGGTGTTATCTAAATCGAAGGTTACTATAGGCGAAGTGATATCAACACTTAGTTTCTCTTCAACCTTTCGTCCTATTAATTCTTCTACTTGTTCTTCTAAGCCATTCAAATTTATTAGCTCTGCAGTCATTAACTTTTCGTTGAAGATCTGTTCGATGGTTTCCACCCGTGATTTGACCCCTGAAATTTGCACCTGTACTAGGGGGAGCAACTTATCTTGTTTCTGGACATTGGTTTATAGCGTAATTAATTCTTGTTCGACCACATCAAATGTAACATTACAAACATTTTTCAAAGAGTCTTCCAAATTACCACATTTACAGTCTACATCATATTCTAGTTTTTGAACGAACACTTTTATATTAGCTTCATTTCTTTGTTCTAAATCCTTAAATAAAAAATTTGTCTGTTGACTCATGGAACCAGACAATTCTTTTTTCCATTCTTGCATCTGATTACTTAGCATATCAACTTGATCCTCTAGTCTTGTGTTTTGCAAATCTGACTTAGAGTTTAATTCTGCCTTCAGTTCATCCTCTTTTGTGTTCTGTGGTTCAAACTGCGCTTTGATAAACCTCATTAATTCACCTAAATCTGGCCCCTGTTTTTCAATTCCCATAGCCCCAACAGACTCTACGGATTGATGTTCTTTTTCCATTGTGTTTTGTTTTGCCTTTAATCTAGTTATCATTAAAAGTACACTCACTTATTTCCACAACACCACAAACTTCACAAACAATCAAAGGTCAGTAGTAGCTCACCCGGCATCGGTGGAAGGCGGTGTCAGCGTCGATGGACGTCGGCGTAGGTGGACGACAAAAGTGGACGGCTGCGTTGGCGTTGGTGTGATGCGACGTCGGCGTTGGTGTATGGCGGCGTCTGCGTTGGTGTAATGCGACATCGGCATTGGTGTGATGCGGTGTCGGTATTGGTGTGCGGCGGCGGCGATTTGAGACTAACTGCAGCGTTGTGCAATTTTCTTGATTCCCTTAATCATTTCACCATTTATCAGTACGATATTTCTGGATAAGTATCATGGAATCGCTCCTCAGCCTCGTTGTTATCAGTTGCTATGGCAACTCCCAACTGTTTTTTTTTTTTCTCTTTTTCTTATAACTTCTTCAATATTTCCCCTTCTTTCTCAGGTCCTGTCATGGTCATCACGTTGTGCGGTGGCCCGGTGTAATGTTAAGCTCCCTCTATACAGCTTAAGCATTTTTGTGATCTTACTTGTTGAAGAATGCTGGTTCTGCTTTCTTGCAGCGCCGATGTCTTCTGCTAGTACTGGACACTTCTCTGATGATTTCACTGCTACGAAGGGGAAATTTTCACTCTCTCACTCTCTCTCTTCTTATTTAAAAAATACCCTACTCTTGGAATATCATTCAATGCACCAGAACATATTTATTTCCACTTTGTACAGAAAAACAACTAAACTTTATCACGTAAGCCCACACATCACACGCTCCTCAGGCGCTACTTTGGACCTTATAAGGTTGTAAAACAATTGTCTGACGTTACTTATGAAGTTGAAGATTTCAACCCCAACACAAGACAATGAAAGACCAGAGACACGGTCCACGTCCTTCGAATGAAGCCCTATATGGATCCTGCAACCCAGGGTAAATTCGAAGCTTCTGCAACAGGCACCAAGCAGAAAGGTGACTACGAGTGTAGCGGCAAAGTAAGTTCTAAGATCACCGCCAGGGCGAATATCAGTAATCGGGAGTCGGAGTATGCAGGAGCGATGACTCGTTCCCGGACTAAGAGGACTTAACACCGAGACACTGTCCTCTTAAGGACGGAGCAATGTCGCAGAAGAAGCTGAGTAGCACCGTGCTGTAGTGGTTATGATACTGAACTGTTGCATGGAGGGTCGTAAGTTCAAAACTCACCTAAACTGTACACTTTTAATTTCTATATTCTGTTTGAGTACATTCTGGAAGTATCCACAAATGTTAGGAATCATTGTACTGGAATGTCCTGTAGCCATATATGTATATACTGAATGTGTTCTCAAAAATGGCTCTGAGCACTATGGGACTTAACTGCTGAGGTCATCAGTCCCCTAGAACTTAGAACTACTTAAACCTAACTAACCTAAGGACATCACACACATCCACGCCCGAGGCAGGATTCGAACCTGCGACCGTAGTGGCCACGCGGTTTGAGACTGTAGCGCCTAGAACCGCTCGGCCACTCCGGCCGGCTGAATGTGTTCTGGCCTGAGGCAGTTCACTCCGCACTCTTGTATGTGCAAGTGCTGAATATACCTTCTTTAAGTGAAGTTAGTGTTCGTCATTCATCTAATTACACCTTCTTCTACGTGACATTATTCTGCTATATAGTGATTGAAGGCTTCACACATTGCTCTTCCACCCTTATGCCATGCATTTACACATACCCATGTCACATTGATCTTACCAAGTTCATCATCTCACTCATTACAGAAGGATGCCAATTCAATTCCTCAGGCAAACAAATCTGACATTCGCAGTGCACAAAATGGAAACCTATAATTATCATAATGTCAGGTCAGCTGATGGTCTGGGCATTTGGTTCCTACAACAAGACTAAGGCTAACTGTTATTCTCATCATACAATGTGCTATTCTCATCCTAATAATTCAACTGTAAGTATGTAAATACATGCATACTGGCATATGAATTATGCTTTTTTTTTCAGAATGTAATATGATGACATATACTTGTAAAAGCAATCCCTGGATGAATGCTACTACTACAACTACTACTACATCCATGGAGATAAAAAAATGAAGGAAGTTATCAATACATCACAAACTTGAAGCTGACATCTGCTATCTTATGTAGCCCAAAACATTAGCTCACCACATTCATACCTCCATGGTGAAACTTCCCTGTGATGTCACTCTGATGTGCCTGTGCCCAGTTTCAACCATGTTGGGTGCTTTGACTGTATGGAGACATAGTTGTTTCCACAAAAATGCCAGCCTGCATTGTTTACAGATGTACTAATAAATCCTATGGCAGTCTTAAGTTCAAAGGTATCGCATTTCATTTGTAAGTGGAGCCGTTCAAGCAACATTTTCTTTTGTATATTTGAATTGCTGTTGCACTGTTTACTTTTATCATAATGATTTTATTTCTGTTATTTGACTTTAGATTTGCCTTACTATACTCAGTGCCCATTCTTTCGCTTCTTTTCTGTGTTTTTCAATGCCTTCCAAATTGCAAACACTCCAATGTATTGGTCTCATCCCTGCACAACACATAGCTACGTAATAGCATTGATTGTTGGTACAGCATCACATGTACTAAATTATTCATTGCTCACATCCCCCCCTTAAAAAAGGTTCTGGATAGAACAGCCGGAGGCAGCAGTCGTGTGTGTGTGTGTGTGTGTGTGTGTGTGTGTGTGTGTGTGTGTGTGTGTGTAATTGCATGAAAGCGTATGTGCGATTTTCTTCGTTTCTGAAGAAGGCTTACCTTGAAAACTTGTGTGAACACACTTTTCATTGTGCCTGCCCAATCTATCCGTTTCTCAGTATAGTTATTACCTCATGAAGCTTTTTGTAAATAATGAACTGCACTTCAACAGGAGTAATGTTGTACACAGTTACAACACCAGAAGAAGCAAAATGACATTCATTACGCCACATAAAGGTCATCTGTAGTACGAACAAGACTTCACAATGCTACAAACCAAAAGTTTTCATCACATACACATTGATACACAAGTCAGACAGAGAGCAAAGTAAAATTTGAAACTAAACTGGAAATGTTTCTCTTTCATAACTCCTCCTATTCCACAGAAGATGATAAATTAATGTTATGATGTGTAAATGGTGATGGGTAGGAACTACTAACATCTGTCTGTCTTTAATTAAAAAACTCATAAATGATCATAGGCTTTTCATATTAGGTGCATTGTGCTGCCATCTACTGCCAGGTTCTCCATATCAGTGACCTCAGTAGTCATTAGACATCGTGAGAGAGCAGAATGGGGCACTCCGCGAACCTCACGGGCTTCGAATGTGGTCAGGTGATTCGGTGTCACTTGTGTCATACATCTGTATGCAAGATTTCCACACTCCTAATTATCCCTAGGCCCACTGTTTCTGACAGCGAAGTGGAAACATGAAGGGACATGTACAGCACAAAAGCATACAGCCCCACCTTGTCTGTAAACTGTCAGAGACCACTGACAGTTGAAGAGGGCCGTAATGTGTAATAGGCAGACATCCACCCAGCCCACCACACAGTAATTCCAAACTGCATCAGGATCCACCGGAAGTAGTTAGGCAGGAGGTGAGAAAACTTGGATTTCATGGTCGCATGGTAAATGCCAAATGACGCCTCACTTGGTGTAAGAAGCATAATCATTGGACGACCAGTGGAAAAAAGTCGTGTGGAGTGACGAATCACGGTATACAATGTGGCAATGCGATGGCAGGGTATGGGTATGGCGAATGCCCGGTAAACATCATCTGCCAGTGTGTGTAATGCCAACAATAAAATGCAGAGGCAGTGGTGTTATAGTGTGGTCGTGTATTCCATGGAGCGGGCTTGAACCCCTTGTTATTTTGCATGGCACTATCACAGCACAGGCTTACATTGATGTTTTAAGCATCTTCTTGTTTCCCACTGTTGAAGAGCAATCCGGGGATGGCGATTCCATCTTTCAACATGATCGAGCAGTAATTCATAATGCACAGCCTGTAGCAGAGTGGTTAATGACAATAACATCCCTGTAATCGTCTGGTCTGCATAGAGTCCTGACCTGAATCCTATAGAACACCTTTGGGATGTTTTGTAACAGCAACTTCATGCCAGGCCTCAGCGATCAACATCGATATCTCTCCTTAGTGCAGCACTCCGTGAAGAATTCCATTCCCCAAGAAACTTTCCAGCACCTGATTGAGCATATGCCTGCAAGAGTGGAAGCTGTCATCAAGGCTAAGGGTATGCCAACACCATATTGAATTCCAGCATTACCGATGGAGGTTGCCACAAACTTGTAAGTCATTTTCAGCCAGGTGTCTGGATACTTTTGATCACATAGTGTACTTTGAAAATTTCTAAATGTAATTCAAAAGTAAAATGAAGTAGATGATTAAAGTAGATGTAGATCCGAA
The DNA here is from genome assembly GCF_023898315.1 of Schistocerca nitens. Lineage (NCBI taxonomy): Eukaryota > Metazoa > Arthropoda > Insecta > Orthoptera > Acrididae > Schistocerca > Schistocerca nitens. The sequence goes on from NC_064617.1 coordinate 31,552,425, forward strand.
TTGTGCTATGTTTGGTTATTCCTGAAAAATTGACAGAGTTAGTGGTGAGAAATATTCCAGGAAAAGAAGCAGATAGGCTACTGTTGGAAAGGTAAGCCTACATCTGACACAGGCTAGGCAATCATTACTGAAAAAATAAATTACATATGTGGTTAAGTAAAATATCCATTTTATGAGGCCTTAAGTGTTTGAGACCCTACCCTTTATCACACTTGTACAATTCCACAATGCCGGAAGATGTTTAAAAAATTACATCCATTTTTTTACCTTGTACAGTACTATTATTGACCACACACTGAATGATGCACCATAGGTAAGATTTCAAAGTGAGAAGATGTATAAACTATAGTGAATGCCCTGCAATCTAGTAAAACAATAAAAACTCTATTCTGCATAGAGGTATACCTCTATGTAGTACCTTTTCTTTGATATTTCAATAATCATTCACTTTGTTGACATGCACAAGATATGACAGCATGCCTTGTTTCTTTCCTCACTGCACACATTTATGGGCTAATAAAGAACAGACTAAGAAGAAGCAGTACCAATAAGTAAGCAAGCTTTAGTTTTGGAGTTCCAGTTTCATTTGCTATTGATACAAATATGGTAAAAGTGGAATAAAATGCATTATGAAAGCATCCTTTTCACATCACATCCTTATCTTCTTCATTATTTGAAATGTATGTTTGAAACTGCCATCCTAACACTACGTTATTCGAGCAAGGACTGTAATTTTTACTACTGTATTTAAAGCAGCTATTGCATGCGCATGACAGAAATGCTAGGCATGACCTGCACCTCAATAGGTATGGGAAGGGGAGGCTGGCAGAGCTTATAGGTGACAGTGTAGTGGTTAGTGTAGGATCACTCATGGAAAAATTCCTGTAGTACGTTTTACAGCTGCACCTTTTTCAGATTGAAGTTAGCTGATACATACAACTGCTTAAAAGAAATCCCTCTGACTAAGGGATCACCTTCACAGGACGTCATGTTTCCAAGAAGAGAATGAATTAGCATATTTCATCAAAATATAAAACGTATTAGAGAGAAAGTTAGTGAACTGCTTATAGATGTTGACTCTGAAATTATAGGTACATCAGAACACTACTTAAATAATTTGGCAATTCAGAGGCTTCCTTTACCAGGATACAGATTAGCTACCTGTTTTCCACAGAGTTCCTTGTGGAATGGGGGAGTGGCCATGTATGTAAAGAACAGTATTCCATTTGAGTCCATAGACGTATCATGGCCCTGCACTGAACAGATATTTGAATGTTGTGCACGGGCAGTTGAATTTAGTGAAACTAAACTTATAATTTGTGTTGTTTATTGGCCCCCTAACTCTGACTTCAGAGCATTTCTGCTCAAGCTAGGGGGGGTTCTTGATTCTCTTTATAGTAAGTACTAGAAATTAGTTGTATGTGGTGACTTCAATACTAATTTTGTATATTATGGTGCAAGGAAAAGGATGTTGGTAGATCTCCTAAATTCATATGATCTAATGCAGACTGTGTCTTTTCCAACTAGGGTGCAGGGGAACAGTAGCACATTCACAGACAATTTTTTTAAATTTATTGTTCATTATTAGATGAGTATTCTGTTAGTAAAAGGGTGAATGGCCTTTCAGACCATGATGCACAAATATTAACACTAAAAGGCTTTTGTACTCAAACAATTGTCACATATAATTACAAACTATGTAGGCAATAGAGTGTTTTTTAAACCTCATCAAGGAACAAGAGTGGCAGAATGTTTATAGTACCGATAACACAGGTTAACATATTTATCATGCTCTTTGAGAGTTGCTTTCCATTAGAACATTTCAAATGGGGTACTAGCAGTAAAAGGAAGCCTGGGTGGCTGACTAATGGGATACGGATCTCATGTAGAATGAAGCAGGAATTACTTCAGAAGGTAAGAAGTAGTCACAATCAAGTTACAAAAAAATGGTTCAAATAGCTCTGAGCACTATGGGACTTAACTTCTGAGGTCATCAGTCCCCTAGAACTTAGAACTACTTAAACCTAACTAATCTAAGGACATCACACACATCCATACCCGAGACAGGATTCGAACCTGCGACCGCAGCGGTCGCGCGGTTCCAGACTGTAACGCCTAGGACCGCTCGGCCACCCCGGCCGGCATCAAGCTACAGTAGCATATTACAAACAGTACTGTAAGCACTTAAAAATGTTATTAGGAAGGCAAAGAGTATGTGGTACACAAATAGAATAGCTAATTCACAGGATAAAATTAAAACCATATAGTCAGTTGGGAGGAAGTCTCTGTTCAGCAGCACAAGGTTGAAGATATAAAGTCAGTTCATAGTAAAAATATTTCTGTTACTGATAAATCAGGTACATGTACAGTATTTAATAATCATTTTCTGAGTGTTGCTGGTGAATTAAACAAAAATTTAGTCGCTACAGGGAATCATATAACTTTCTTGGCAATTGCCTTTCCAAGATTGATGTCTGAATTACTCCTTGTGATAAGATTGAGTCAATAATTACATCACTGAAGACTAAGGACTCTCATGGATATGATGGAGTCCCTAGCAGAATATTCAAGTACTGTGCTGTGCGTGTTAGCTCTGTACTTAGCCATATTTGTAATTTTTTCTTTAAGAATGGTCAGTTACCTGAACTATTAAAGTACTCAGTAGTAAAGCCACTTTATAAAAAGGGAGAAAGGGATAATGTAGACAATTTTAAGCCTATTTCTATGCCATCAGTGTTTGCTAAAGTTATTGGGTTGGGTTGATTTGGTGGAAGAGACCAAACAGTAAGGTCATCAGTATCATCGGAATAGAGAAGGACGGGGAAGGAAGTCGGCTGTGCCCTTTCGAAGGAACTATCCTGGCTGACATTTGCCTGAAGAAATTTTGGGAAATCACGGAAAGCCTAAATCAGTATGGCCGGATGTGGGATTGAACCATTGTCCTCCCGAATGTGAGTCCAGTGTGTTAACACTGTACCACCTCACTCAGTTTAAAGTTATTAACAAGACTGTGTATGTAAGCATAATTGATCATTTTATATCACACAATTTGCTATCAAATGTACGGTTCGCTTTGGAAATCGTTTAACAACTGAAAATGGTATATTCTCTTTTCTCTCTGAGGTGCTGGATGGGTTAAACAGAACGTTTTGAATGCTATGCATATTCTTTGATTTAACTAAGGCATTTGATTATGTGGATCACAAAATATTGCTCCAGACATTGTACCATTACGGAATAGGGGGAGTAGCTCACAATTGGTTCATCTCTTACTTTAGCAACAGACAGCAAAAGGTCATTATTCACAATGTTGAGAATGGCTGTGGTGTGAGGTCTGAGTTGGGTACCATCAAGTGGGGGAAGGAGGGGGGGGGGGGGGTTGCCCCAGGGATTAGTGTTGGGGCCACTCCTGTTCCTTATTTATGTAAATGATATGCCCTATAGTATTACGGGTAACTCTAAAATATTTCTGTTTGCTGATGACACTAGCTTGGTAGTAAAGGATGTTTGTGCAACATTGGCTCGGTTTCAAATAGTGCAGTTCATGACCTAAGTTAATGGCTTGTAGAAAATAAACTAACGCTAAATCACAGTAACAGTCAGTTTTTACAGTTTTCAATAACAATTCAACAAAACCCAATGCTTTAATTTTACAGAATGGGCATATGATTAGTGAAACTGAACAGTTCAAATTTCTGGGTGTTCAGATAAATAGTAAACTGTCGTGGAAAGTCCACATTCAGAATCTTGTTCAAAGACTTAACGCTGCCATTTTTACAATTTGAACGGTATCTGAAACAAGTGACTGTTTGACACGAAAATTAGTCTACTTTGCTTATTTTCATTCACTTATGTCGTATGATGTTATGTTTTGGGGTAACTCTTCCCTTTCTAAAAGGATATTTTTGGTTCAGAAATGGGCGGTTCGGGCAATGAGTGGTGTAAGTGCGCTAACCTATTTTCGACCCCTGCTCATCAGTCTGGGTATTTTGACATTGGCCTTTCAATATACATATTCTATACTGTCATTTCTTGTTAAGAATATCAGCTTATTTCCATGAATAAGCAGCTTTCACTCAGTTAATAATCGGCAGAAATGAAACCTGCATTTGGATCGTACTTCCTTAACTCTTGTGCAGAAAGGTGTGCAATATACTGCTGCATCCATTTTCAATAAGCAACAACTCAAATTCAAAAATCTTAGCAGTAATCAAATTGAAACTGAAGATTCTCCTCGTGGGTCACTTCTTCTATTGAGGACTTCCTTGAAAAATTAAGCTGATTCTTGTTGTATTATTGATTGCATTTACTTAATATCACGGCTTGACTTTTTTTGGGTTCATAAACACTTTAATTTTATCTATTATTACTTTTACATTGTAATTTCATGTTCTGACACATTCCATGACCTTAGAGATTTGCTCCTCAATTTGGTCCTGCGAAACTTGATGTGTAATAAAACAAAGAAGCAATCATAAATAGTAATCAGCTGTTTTGGGCTACTTGAAATGGTGGCGGGCCCTGACCACACTGGTTTCAAAACAACGTACAGCAAAAGTCTAGTGTCATCTCCCTTCTTTTTTTACCTTCATGATTACATCCTATTATAGTCCCACCACATGTATAACAATCCCATCAGTGAAAGCAGGCATATCGAATATGAACTCTGCTTTAACTTACACAGACACTTTATGTGGGCATGGCCACCAACCAGCTACCATCTCAAATGAATGACCACAACTAAACTGAAGCCAAGAGCCAATTAACCACTCAGTGGCAGAGCAAACCACTGGGTAGAACATACTCAACTTCAGCAGCTTTATCACACCCCTTTCCATCTGGATTCTTGCCCAATAGCAGATCCTCCCATTCGGCAGATAGTAATTGTTTGTAAAATACATTCAAATCCTGCAATCTTCTGGGTCACAATTGGAAATAGCCTGTCTCTCTCTCTCTCTCTCTCTCTCTCTCTCTCTCTCTCACACACACACACACACACACACACACACACACACACACCACTTCCACCCCCGCCCTCAGGCCTCTCACTTCACTACATTAATCTTCACAAACACTGTTCTCTATACTGTCTGGCCTTCGTGTCAACAAACAGTGTCTGGTATGAAAGATACAGGCTGACACAGAACTGCAATAACTGCTACAATTGTGTGCTACTGACTTATGTAGTTCCTGCTCCAGTAAGTAGCTAGCAGCACAATGCACTGGCATGAGACACATTTCATGATCTCCAGTGAAAGTAGTTTTGAAAATGTATCAAAGATGAGATGTTTAAACAAGGTAATGCACTATTTTCCCACTAGAGGGTGTTCCTTTCTTCCCAGTGATAAAGATTATGGTATGCACATTCTGGATTTCAATAACTGTTGCATAGACTATCACCCAGTAAGAACACAGAACAACACGGAAGAATTTCATTTCAGTATAACCCCCACCCCAAAAAGCAATAGAGTAAATAAAAATAAGAAAAAACAACTTGCAACTAATTTATTGATGGTTTAGTGTACCACTCAGTCAAGCTCAAAACACCACAGAAAACTCAATACGTCAGGCTTCCAAGTGATCTGTTACCTCTCAGTTGCTATTAATCCCAGAGAAATTGGAAGAAATGAAGAACAAGGTTGAATACACAGCAAATTTCAACAGACTTTGTAAAAATCTTTCCAGTGGCCAAGTTTGGAGATACATACATGATACATAGCAGTTTTTTGAATTGGTTGGTCTCACTTGGTCTTTCAGTATTACTAGTCTTACTGTGGAAAACTTTGTGTATGTTGCTTTCTAAGTCATCTTACTTATACCAAGTGTTTCCACGTAAGTGTTGAAATGTCAGGTGCTTTCTAATGTCTCCATATTGTATTAAAACTCTCAAAATACAGACTGAATAAAATTTTGAAATCCATCTACTTTGATGAAATGTCATTCATCTCTAAGCACAATTTTTTTCCATCCACATTTTATTCATTTAGAGGAGAAAAAGTCATTTCCAATTTTTTTTTTTTTTAGAAACTACAATTGAAACAAAATTCAGACTATCAATGTGTTTTTAACTAATTACATGTGTAGATAAAATTGTGTGTATTAAGATGGAATTTGTTCACATTTTGTAAAAGTCAAAGTCCTCTTCTGTGACAATATGCCACCAGTCCATCAACACTTTGCTATGACTAAATAAGACACACTCCAATTTCAACATTCAATACCTACCTGTTGATAACGTCAGTACAATGTTGCTCTCTTTATGACAGTAGCACACGTGAATGAGGAAATTGCCAAATTTCACAACATTTTGCAATAACAGCCAATTTTGTACTCCCTGTCCCAAGTCATAGCTGAAAGGCATTTGCATATACACTCCTGGAAATGGAAAAAAGAACACATTGACACCGGTGTGTCAGACCCACCATACTTGCTCCGGACACTGCGAGAGGGCTGTACAAGCAATGATCACACGCACGGCACAGCGGACACACCAGGAACCGCGGTGTTGGCCGTCGAATGGCGCTAGCTGCGCAGCATTTGTGCACCGCCGCCGTCAGTGTCAGCCAGTTTGCCGTGGCATACGGAGCTCCATCGCAGTCTTTAACACTGGTAGCATGCCACGACAGCGTGGACGTGAACCGTATGTGCAGTTGATGGACTTTGAGCGAGGGCGTATAGTGGGCATGCGGGAGGCCGGGTGGACGTACCGCCGAATTGCTCAACACGTGGGGCGTGAGGTCTCCACAGTACATCGATGTTGTCGCCAGTGGTCGGCGGAAGGTGCACGTGCCCGTCGACCTGGGACCGGACCGCAGCGACGCACGGATGCACGCCAAGACCGTAGGATCCTACGCAGTGCCGTAGGGGACCGCACCGCCACTTCCCAGCAAATTAGGGACACTGTTGCTCCTGGGGTATCGGCGAGGACCATTCGCAACCGTCTCCATGAAGCTGGGCTACGGTCCCGCACACCGTTAGGCCGTCTTCCGCTCACACCCCAACATCGTGCAGCCCGCCTCCAGTGGTGTCGCGACAGGCGTGAATGGAGGGACGAATGGAGACGTGTCGTCTTCAGCGATGAGAGTCGCTTCTGCCTTGGTGCCAATGATGGTCGTATGCGTGTTTGGCGCCGTGCAGGTGAGCGCCACAATCAGGACTGCATACGACCGAGGCACACAGGGCCAACACCCGGCATCATGGTGTGGGGAGCGATCTCCTACACTGGCCGTACACCACTGGTGATCGTCGAGGGGACACTGAATAGTGCACGGTACATCCAAACCGTCATCGAACCCATCGTTCTACCATTCCTAGACCGGCAAGGGAACTTGCTGTTCCAACAGGACAATGCACGTCCGCATGTATCCCGTGCCACCCAACGTGCTCTAGAAGGTGTAAGTCAACTACCCTGGCCAGCAAGATCTCCGGATCTGTCCCCCATTGAGCATGTTTGGGACTGGATGAAGCGTCGTCTCACGCGGTCTGCACGTCCAGCACGAACGCTGGTCCAACTGAGGCGCCAGGTGGAAATGGCATGGCAAGCCGTTTCACAGGACTACATCCAGCATCTCTACGATCGTCTCCATGGGAGAATAGCAGCCTGCATTGCTGCGAAAGGTGGATATACACTGTACTAGTGCCGACATTGTGCATGCTCTGTTGCCTGTGTCTATGTGCCTGTGGTTCTGTCAGTGTGATCATGTGATGTATCTGACCCCAGGAATGTGTCAATAAAGTTTCCCCTTCCTGGGACAATGAATTCACGGTGTTCTTATTTCAATTTCCAGGAGTGTACAAATTAGATTTCATGATGGCTATGTAAGTTACTGACCTACATTTATTAAAGGTAATGAATAATGTTAACTGCAAGGTAATCATGTTTGTGCTGTGAAAATAAATGTACATGGACAGTATTTAATGTATCAAGCAGTGTTGGCTAGTTAAATGAAAATTCTAACCAATACCCATTTCTTATCAAACAATGCCCAGAGGGCAACTGTAAGATCAGTAACCTTATAAGATCCAACAAAGAGAATGAGAAGGGTCTTGGTCTTTCATTCCAAAGATTGATTTACCAGATGAAACTATTAAGAATCTACAACTGCAAATACCATTTACACTGAGAGCACTCCTCCCCACGTTCATTATCAAGGGCTACTAAAATATCCAGTTTCTCTAAGATTTCGTGATCTTCCCCAGGTTCATAATGCTTCTTCATCCCATTATCAGCAACAGAGAGGCCCCAACATACCAACTTACTAAATATGTCAAAAAATTGTTTACCACTCAGACTGGTATATGATTACATTACATTTGCAACTCTGCTGACTTTGTGGAACACTTCAGTTTCATGTTGAAAGATTCAGAGGTCTTTGTCAGGTTAGACACCATCTTCCTTTTTATCAGCCATCTTCCACAGGCATTCTTTGAGCTCAGCAGCCAGAAGTTTGACATGAAAATAACTTCTTCTGATACAGACTAGATAAAGGAAACAAAGTCATTAGGACTTTTCTAGATTTTTCTAAGGTCTTGGATTTTGAGGAACTGATGTTATAAGAGGAGTAGAACTAAACTTGATAAGTTTGTATCTCTGAGACAGAAGACAGTTCTACATTGTGTTATAAGAATGAAAGTAAAATCCTAACAGTAAAATTAACATACACAAGTATCAAGTGTAAAATTTTCCAGGGAAGTATTCTTGGGCTATTTTTATTTTTCGTATGTGTTATTGACATAAAACAACCACAAAACTCAAAGCTAATTAACTACGCTGATGATGATGCACCATTTATTAGCTGGGACCATATTGAACAGTTAGCATTACAGTGCAGAGAACTCTGAACTGCTCACAGAATCTCTACAATGGATAAACTTACAAGACTGTTTTAATGAAGTTCTTTTAAATTATAACCAATCTCATATTCAGTCGCTACCTACAGTTGAAACATCCAATAAAAATAAGTTTTTAGCTATTGTGATTGACAAATGTCTTACACAGAACGAGCATATCGGCTACACAAAAATTAGCAGCAGTATTTACTTACCAAAAACCTCAAAATATAATAATAAATCATCCTGCCCTTAAGCAAGTGTACTACAGATTAATCCACTCTCATTTTCAATGAGGGCTGAAATTTGGGGTGGGGCACCCACAGTCTATGTGGATAGGAAATTGAGGCTTCAAAAGACATCAGTTAGGGTAATTGCTAATACACACATCAAAAAAAGTTTTGCATCAGCCCAGTTCCCAGAACTTCTGAAGACAGATGTTGACTGTGGATATTGCATCAGAGACACAGTCTCTTTGACTGTTCAGAGATGTCACTAAACGCACCCAAGGATGTAAACAACCATGTATGAGCAGCACCTATTAGACGGAGGGGCTCCAACAGCCAATAAGTTCAAGTCATTCCACCAGGACGGAGGTACACAGCTCATGTTGTCTGAAGTTCAGCCATGCTTAGACAGTCAATACCGTGGTTCGATCGCGTCCACATTGTTACTTTGTAGTGGTGGTGGTGGTGGTGGTTAGTGTTTAACGTCCCGTCGACAATGAGGTCATTAGAGACGGAGCGCAAGCTCAGGTTAGGGAAGGATTGGGAAGGAAATCGGCCGTGCCCTTTCAAAGGAACCATCCCGGCATTTGCCTGAAATGATTTAGGGAAATCACAGAAAACCTAAATCAGGATGGCTGGAGACGGGATTGAACCATCGTCCTCCCGAATGTGAGTCCAGTGTGCTAACCACTGTGCCACCTCGCTCGGTGTGTTACTTTGTGCTAGGAAGGGCTCTCAACAAGGGAAGTGTCCAGGAATCTCGGAGTGAACCAAAGCAATGTTGTTCGGACATGGAGGAGATACAGAGAGACAGAACTTTCGATGACATGCCTCACTCAGGCTGCCCAAGGGCTACTACTGTAGTGGATGACTGCTACCTACGGATTATGGCTCAGAGGAATCCTGACAGTCACGCCACCATGTTGAATAATGCTTTTCGTGCAGCCACAGGACATCGTATTATGACTCAAACTGTGCGCAATAGGCTGCATGATGTGCAATTTCACTCCCGACGTCCATGGCGATGTCCATCTTTGCAACCACGACACCATGCAGTGTGGTACAGATGTGCCCAACGACATGTCGAATGGACCGCTCAGGACTGGCATCACGTTCTCTTCACCGACAAGTGTCGCATATGCCTTCAACCAGAAGATCATCAGTGACATGTTTGGAGGGAACCTGGTCAGGCTGAACACCTTAGACACACTGTCCCAGTGAGTGCAGCAAGGTGGAGGTTCCCTGCAGTTTTGGGGTGGCATTATGAGGGGCCCACGTATGTCGCTGGTGGTCATGGAAGGCGTCGTAATGGCTGTATGATATGTGAATGCCATCATCCGACTGATAGTGCAACCACATCGGCAGCAAATTGGTGAGGCGTTTGTCTTTATGGACGACAATTCATGCCCCCATTGCACACATCTTGTGAATGCCTTCCTTTAGGATAATGGCATCGCTTGACTAGGGCCAGCACATTCTCCAGATCTGAACCCTATCAAACATGCCTGGGATAGATTGCAAAGGGCTGTTTATGGACGACGTGACCCACCAACTATTCTGAGGGATCTACACCGAATCACCGTTGAGGAGTGTGACAATCTGGACCAATTGTGCCTTGATGTACTTGCGGATAGTATGCCACGACGAATAAAGACATCCATCAATTCAAGAGGACATGCTACTGGATATTAGAGGTACCAGTGTGTAGAGCAATCTGGACCACCGCATCTGAAATACTCACTGTATGGTGGTACAACATGCAATGTGTGGTTTTCATGAGCAATAAAAAGGACAGAAATGATGTTTATTTTGATCTCTATTCCAATTTTCTGTACATATTTTGAAATTCTTGGAACCGAGGTGATGCAAAATGTTTTTTGATATGTGTATAAACGAATATCTGTCCTATGGGAATTTCTTCAAAAAATTATAATTTATTGTTTGTGCATTCACTGTATGTCTTTAAGACTGTTATGTTTATAAAAGCGAATGATAAACTAGGTGTAATGAGCAGAGCCAGTCATAATTACATAACATAAACCAGATGCAATCATCAAAATGTACTGAGTATTAAAAGACAAACCAGTGGTTGAAACTCGATCAGCTGCATCAGTGTACCTCTTGTATGTCATGTATCTTAAATTGTCTAAAATTTTAGCTGTAGAATTGATGTGTGGCAAATGCTGCATTGTAGTTACATGTATTCTTGAAATAATTCTCTGATTCATCTTTAATTGCTCCATCATTTGAAGAGAGTCTTTGATACACTGCATTGAAAAACAAATTTTATGTTCATGGCAGCAAAGTAACTTTTTGGTTTTGGCAATACAATTGTTTTGTTTTATTTTAGGGCGCAAAAACAACTAAGGTTGTACACGCCCAAGTCAGAACTGTAAAACATGAAGACAAAGAGAGGAGTTAAAAACAACTACAAGTTAATCGCAATCAACAGAAGACAGGACAGCCAAAAACAGGGATGTGGAGAAAGGTCTATAAAATACACCATAGAGAAACAGAGATCATGATCTAAAAATTAAATGTTCTTTGCCATATTGCCATGACGGATAAAAAGTAAAATGTGGTCAACAGCCTGTGCATTATTTGCTAAACCAGCTGATAGCTAAAACGGCAAACACAAATGAGAACATAAGTGGTTAAAAGGGCATTCATCACGAAATGGCGGGCCATCAAAGGTTCAGCGCAATGAGCACAAGGTGGTGGGGGAGCACCACTTAGCAAATGGCAATGGCTAAAATGACAGTGCCGAGTAAGCAACCTAGCTAACTTTATCTCCTCACAGTGAGAGGGCCGAGAGGAGGTTGTCCAAGCCACAGGGAGAGGCTTAATAACCTGGAGCTTGTTCCCATGAAGGAAGGACCAGTGGCAATGTGAAAGTGACACCACCTGCTGACAGACGGCATCATAGAGACCATTGGAGGGAATATAAGAACTAATGAGCTGAAGTGAAAGGACTGAAACCTCGGCAGCAGCGTCAGTGGCCTCGTTTCCTGTCAGATGGGTGTGACCAGGAACCCACATAAACATCACATTTGCTCCATCAAGAGTGAGCAAATGAGAACTTTCCTGGGCCCATTCCACTAAGGGATGGACAGAGTTCAGCACACAGAGGCTTTGGAGTGCACTGAGAGAAGCAGAGCAGATGACACAACTGGAAAGTGTGTGAAGCCAGATGTACTGCATTGCCTGATCAGGGCAAAGAGCTCTGCAGTAAATACTGAGCAGTGTTCCAGAGGCCAATACCAAATGTCAGAGCCAATGGCGAAGGTGCACCCAACACCACAGTTAGTCTGAGACCCATCAGTGTACAGAAAAGTACTATTGTAATGTTCAGTGTGGAGGTCGCAAAACTGAGGGCAATAGAGCAAGGCTGGAATAGTGTTCATAGGAAGGGAATAAAGGACAAGGTGAAAATGGGCCACTGTACGAAGCCAAGGTGGTGAAGGCTTCTCGCTCATGGGGAAGGTGGCAGGTAGCATGAGGTTAAGCTGGCAGAGCAAGAGCCGAAAGTGAACTTCAGGAGGTCGTCAGTCCTGAGACTGGTTTGATGCAGCTCTCCATGCTACTCTATCCTGTGCAAGTTTCATCATTTCCCAGTACCTACTGCAGCCTGCATCCTTCTGAATCTGCTAAGTGTATTCATCTCTTGGTCTCCCTCTACAATTTTTACCCTCCACGCTGCCCTCCAGTACTAAATTGGTGATCCCTTGATGCCTCAGAACATGTCCTACCAACCGATCCCTTCTTCTAGTCAAGTTGTGCCACAAACTCCTCTTCTCCCCAGTTCTACCCAATACCGCCTCTTAGTTATGTGATCTACCGATCTAATCTTCAGCATTCCTTTGTAGCACCACATTTCGAAAGCTTCTATTCTCTTCCTGTCTAAACAATTTATCATTCCTGTTTCACTTCCATACATGGCTACACTACATACAAATACTTTCAGAAACAACTTCCTGACACTTAAATCAATACTCGATGTTAAAAAATTTCTCTTCTTCAGAAATGCTTTCCTTGCCATTGCCAGTCTACATTTTATATCCTCCCTACTTCGACCATCATCAGTGTATTTGCTCCCCAAATAGCAAAACTCCTTTAATACTTTAAGTGTCTCACTTCCTAAACTAATTCCCTCAGAATCACCCGACTTAATTCGACTATATTCCATTATCCTCGTTTTGCTTTTGTTGATGTTCATCTTATATCCTCCTTTCAAGACACTGTCCATTCCGTTCAACTGCTCTTCCAAGTCCTTTGCTGTCTCTGACAGAATTACAATGTCATCGGCAAACCTCAAAGTTTTTATTTCTTCTCCATGAATTTTAATACCTACTCCGAATTTTTCTTTTGTTTCCTTTACTGCTTGCTTAATATACAGATTGAATAGCATCGGGGAGAGGCTACAACCCTGTCTCACTCCCTCCCCAACTGTTGCTTCCCTTTCATGGCCCTCGATTCTTATAGCTGCCATCTGCTTTCTGAACAAATTGTAAATAGCCTTTCGCTCCCTGTATTTTACCCCTGCCACCTTTAGAATTTGAAAGAGAGTATTCCAGTCAACATTGTCAAAAGCTTTCTCTAAGTCTACAAATGCAAGAAACGTGGGTTTGCCTCTCCTTAATCTTTCTTCTAAGATAAGTCGTAAGGTTAGTATTGCCTCACGTGTTCCAACATTTCTATGGAATCCAAACTGATCTTCCCCGAGGTTGGCTTCTACTAGTTTTTCCATTCGTCTGTAAACAATTCGCGTTAGTATTTTGCTGCTGTGGCTTATTAAACTGATTGTTCGGTAATTTTCACATCTGTAGCACCTGCTTTCTTTGGGATTGGAATTATTATATTCTTCTTGAAGTCTGAGGGTATTTCGCGTGTCTCATACATCTTGCTCACCAGATGGTAGAGTTTTGTCAGGACTGGCTCTCCCAAGGCTGTCGGAAGTTCTAATGGAATGTTGTCTACTCCTGGGGCCTTGTTCCGACTTAGGTCTTTCGGTGCTCTGTCAAACTCTTCATGCAGTATCATATCTCCCATTTCATCTTCATCTACCTCCTCTTCCATTTCCATAATATTGTCCTCAAGAACATCACCCCTGTATAGACACTCTATATACTCCTTCCACCATTCTGCTTTCCCTTCTTTGCTTGGAACTGGGTTTCCATCTGAGCTCTTGATATTCATGCAAGTGGTTCTCTTTTCTCCAAAGGTCTCTTAATTTTTCCTGTAGGCAGTATCTTGCAGACGCATAAATGAAACACCCATAGTCTAGTTTTGAGTAGAGAAGGGACCGGTACAAACTGAGGAGTGTGGTTCAAAGTTTCCTCTCAAGCGTGAGTCCCAGGAATTTCATAGTTTCAACAAATGGAGGAGCAATAGGTCCAAGATTTAAAGACAGTGGAAGAAACCATTTGTGCCACCAGAAATTCACACAAACGTTTTTGCCAGCGGGAAAACAAAAGCCATTATCGAGGCTCCATCAGTAAAGAGAATTGAGACAATGCTGAAGACGCTGCTCAATGAGCCAACTGCGATACATGGCAAAATCATCCACGTGAAGGGAGCCGGAGATGCCCGGCGGGAGACAGGCTATCATAGGGTTAATAGTGACAGCAAATAAGACAACCTCACGATGGAAGCCTGAGGCACATCGTTTTCCTGGATAGAAGTGTCCGACAAGACAGAACCCACACTTACCTTGAAAACTCAGTCTTTTAAAAATTCTGGAAGGAATCTGGGCATGTGGCCACAGAAGCCACATGTGTGGAGTGTACAGAGGATACCAGTCCTCCGGCAAGTGTCACAGGCTTCCTCCAAATTGAAAAACACGGCCACAGTCTGGGATTTCCGCGGAAACCATTCATGACACGAGTGGACAAAGTGACAAGATGGGCAACAGCAGAAGTGAGTGCTCGACATCCACACTGTGCACGGGTTAGTAAATTGCGAGACTCAAGCCCCTATACTAATCAAGCACGAATCACGTGTTCCATCACCTTGCAAGCACAGCTGCCGAGAGAAATGGGGCAGTAGGTAGAAGGGAGGTGTTTGTCCTCAACAGGCTTAGGTATGGGTATGACAGTGGCTTCACATCAGTGTCTGGGAAATGTGCCCCTGCCCAGATGCAGATCCACGTATGATGTATGACGTGCTTGCCGAGGAGAGGAGTGGGAGGGGAGGGGAGGGGAGGGGAGAGGGGGAGTGGGGAGAGTGGGAGGGGAGGGGAGAGGGAGAGGGAGAGGGAGAGGGAGAGGGAGAGGGAGAGGGAGAGGGAGAGGGAGAGGGAGAGAATCGCCCAAGTCTCCTCCGAGCTTTTCTGATGGAGGAAAGCAGGCTGATAGTGGGAGGAGCCCGAAATCTCCAAAAAAATGGTGGCCCAAGGTGTTGGATATAATAATAGTATACACTATAACATCATCTGTTACTTTCAGGCTAGAAATTGCGTCATGCATCTTGCTCCTAAAGAGCCGACGGAGTATGGCCCATACAACAGAAGAGTGAGTGGAACTGTTAAAAGAACTAGTGGATGATATCCAGATAGCTTGTTTCTTACCCCAAAGAACGCGACAACACTGTGCATGCAACTGTTTATAATAAATGCAGTTTCCGATCGAAGAATGATGGTTAAAAACGTGGAGAGCACATCTCTGTGTGCGAATTGCATTGTGGTATGCCTCAGTCCAAAGGACCGGGATATAGCATGGTAAAGAGGAAGTGCGAGGAATGGAACATTCTGCAAAGGTAAGTATAATGTTGGTAAGATATTCTACTCAGTCATTACAACTGAGGAAATATTCGTCAAAGGTCGCCAGGGAGAACTAAAGCCTCCAGTCGGCATTAGAAATCTGTCATTTGGGTGTGCACGTAGGTGGCATAGGAGTCAGCAAACGGATACCACATGGGAAATGGTCACTCGAGTATGTGTTAGAGAGAATGGATCACTTGAGATGATGGGCAAACTGGGCACTGCAGATGGATAGGTCCAAATGTACCTCTCGGACACATTCTAGGTGAGCCCCATAGGAGATAGTGTGCGTTAAAGTTACTGAGCGGCAGAAAGGGATGAGGTCGCAGCCCAGTAAGCTGGAGGAAGTCTGCCCAGTGACATCGAAAGATGGAGGGATGTAAATGGTACAAAGGGAAAAGGTCAAGTGAGGAAGGAAAAGGTGAACTGCAACAGCTGGTACACTATGAATATCATCCCATATGAGCAGCATGGCTCCTCCATAAGATGGAATGCCATCCTCAGGGGGGAAGGTGAAAATGGACCAGGAAGAAATGCGAGAGCTCAAAGTGGTCATGAGGATGCAATTTTGTTTCCTGGAAACAGAGAACAAGTGGACATTGTGATTCAAAGAGCAGTCCTAGATCCTCTTTGTTTGATCAAAGCCCACGAATATTCCATTGAAGGAGAGACACGACAGTGAAAGGGGAGGAGGGAAAAAAGAAAGGGGTACACCACAGCAGCTGCTCTGTGTCAGCCTTCAAAGACTCACTGCTACAGTGTGCAAAGGCTGGCGGATCCTGCTCCATGAGATCTGCAAAGGTGTCAGCATTCTCCCTCTGTTGATCTGTGGAGTCCAGGGCAGAAAAAAAATGATTGGTGGTGTGCACCAGCGACATAGAGGTCGGCTGGGAAAGAGTATCATGTGGTGGCACCGTCAAAGAGGATCTTTAAGTTGGTGAAGAAGACCGTTTGCCTTTGTTTGACTTCTTGGAAACTTTCTGGTTGGTGGAGGAAGACTCAGACATTTGCTGGTTGGAAGAATGTAGGAATTCTTCGCAGGAGTAGCCCTTCTGTCCTTTCAAGCCTGCCGGTTGTGTAGCCGGTGACTTCGCCACATGAGGCGAAACTTTGGTGGCTTGTTGCACAGCTGGTGATGCTACCATGACACGGGGCAATTTTAGAATCACAGTGCTGAATTTGAGGTTGCATGTAGCAAGAACAGTACTGTAAGTGCCAGATGGTAGGACACAGGGTTTGTGACTAGCCAATAACTTGCGGGCGACCAGGTAAGGTACTTTTTCCTTTACCCTGATCTCCTGGACAGGCCTCTAATTGAGATACATGGAACAATCTCCAGAGCAGGCAGCATGGTCACCATTGTAGTTGATACAGCTGGGAGGAGGCGGCAGACAATCGCCCCAATGAGCACCCCTACCACAGGTTACAAATTTGGCTGGGTGTTGACAGGACATTCAAGTGTGGTTGAAACGATTACACTGGTAGCAGCGCATCGGGTTTGGAATGTATGGTCAGACTGTAATAGCTTCATAACATGCTTTGATCTTGGATGGAAGCACCACTCTATAAGAGATGAGAAAAAGAGTGTGTGTGGGCACTGAGGAGAATCTGCCTTTTTCATCACCTAATGGACTCCAGTGAGGTATGTTTGGATTTCAGCCTCAGTCAGACCGTTGAGCAGCCTAGTGTAAATAACAACACAGGAAGAATTCAGAGTCCTATAGGCCTCGACACGAACAGGATAGGCATAGAGGAGTGAAGCGGCAAGCTATTGTTGTGCTTGAATCAGAAGTAGTCTCCAAAAGCATAGTGCCATTGCATAAATGAGAGCAGAATTTCACAGGACCGGCAACTGCAACACCTTTCTGAATAATAAACGGATTTACAGTTGCAAAAGACTGACTGTCTTCAGTACTGGAAACCACAAGGAACTGTGGTGCTGCTGGGAGGGTCTTTGAATCGGGAGCATCATTCTGTTTATGTCTGGTAGACATTGACTGCGAAGATGATGATCGGCTCATTGCGAGAAAATCCCCCCATGACTGCCAGCGTCTCCAATGGCGCGCTCCTTCCAAATGGGGGCTCCCCTCAGGTCACACCTCCTGAACACCTGACAGAGGGACCAATCACCAATTTGGGAAGGTAGCAGCTCACACAATCACCCCTCCCTGGGCCTGGCCTGTACCAGGGGGTACATGCGAACCCTACCTGTCAACCCAGGGCTGGGAATTACGTGTTACCGAATCATCTGTTACTTATTCTATGCAAAAAGTGTCTCTCTCGCTCATAGTCTTGTCAGTCTGACCCATTAACATTCTTCTTGTGGTGTTACAGTTATTCTTGTTACGTTCATTCTCGCTATGAAATTAACATTCTTCTTCAAGGCATAGCCTAAAACAAATATAGTTTCCTTATAATAAAAGACATTGTGGCTCAAAATAAAGATACTGAAAATTAGGAACATGATAAATTTTTTGGTGACTGTGGCAAACGAACACAGAGTTAGTTCTGTTTACACTTAGACAAAAAAGTAACTGAAAATGCCGTTACTTTCTTGTGTGTGTCATGTCTCCCATAGCACCTGATCGTTACACATGGTAAAAAATAGTAACAATGTCAGAGCCAAATAAAAACTTTTGTCGTGTGTGTGTGTGTGTGTGTGTGTGTGTCCTCATAGTGGTTATTTATAAACACAATTTTGTTCTTTCCTGCACACCTGCGACAAAGTTTCTTTCAAATTATGTACATAAGTTTCATTGGCCTCCTTACATAATTAATTTACAAATCGGTACTTCAATTGATGGTACTCATGAATTAATATCATGATGGTTAAGTAAACAGATGCATTATTATCAATGCCCACACTGCTATTACTTTCTTTGCGCAGAAACGGTATCTGTCTAGCTGTGTGTCTTTCACTCTGACCCGTTAGCATCCTACTTCTAGGCATATCCTAAAACAAATATAGTTTCTGCATAATTATGGAAGTTGCAAGTCATAGTTATTAAATATGAAGGAATTAAAAACTAGGAACTTACTTCAAATTTTCTGGTAATAGCAACAAATGACCACACACTTACTCTTACACAAAAGTAAGTGAATTAACGATGCCATTATCCAACGTTATTTACAGACTTCGTTACAACGATATGTTGCTTTCCACTGTTGACATCATCGACCTAGCAGCTGTTTTGCACTGTAGCTGCCCGGTATGCATGTTTTACTGCAAATGAATCACGTAAACATAAAAGCCCCTAGAATGCGATTTCATGAAATGTTGTTACTTTCGTGTGTCATTTTTACCATAGCACCTGATCAGTATGCAGGAGAGAAGTTGGTAGCTCTTCAATATTTGATGTTTGGTTAGTGGAGATTTTAATGCATGATAGAGAATGTGAAATCAGTGTTATGAACGTGAAAGCTTCTACTTCCTTTTACCATTCGTAATGGCCATTAATCCATTCTCTGCTGCTTCTCCTTTTCTTGAAAGATTTCAAAACTTCACCTGTCATGTGCTTGTCTCCAGTCTTCAGCTGGGATCATTTGTCTACATCATCTCCCTCTCCTTCCAGGCCAGCAAACCTGTTACAAATTTCAATACCATTTATCCTTTCAATGTTGCTTTCTCTCAGGGGATTTTTTTTTCCCCCTCCTCTCTCCCGGTTTGCTTCTATCTGTTTTCCTGCAGTTACAGCTTTCTATCCTTTCATGGTTAGTTGTCAACATAAAATATTGGTCTGATTCTGTTTCTGCACCTCTTTGAGATTTTACATTCTCAATAACACTTCTGTGACTGGCATCCACTAGTACCTCGAGAGCCAGCATAGTGTCTCAGAAAAACCACTCTTTCTACTTTAGCATTATAGTCACCAAGGAGCACTTTTATGTCACAAGATGGTGCATCCTCATATACTAATTCTGGGTCCTCACAGATACTGGCTTTTTCTTTATTGTCTTTATCATATGTGCACGATATGACACTGTGGCAACACAGCAGTGATGGCATTAATGAATGTAGCTTGGTTGGTCAGTTGATTGATTTAAAAGAGGGGGAGAGGGCCCAAACTGCTAGGTCATTGGTCCCTCGTTCCGAATAAAATAATTCCACAAGAGTGGGAGTAAAATAATCAAGACATACAATACACAGCTGGAAGAAAGGAGAAAACCACAAGAATGACAAAGGGCAACAAACACTAAAACAGAAAAATCGGACAAGAAAATCACAGAGAGATACAAGAAACATGTAGAAGAGATACAACAAGACAGCAGATTACCGTGGCTGGCTGACCATGAGAATAGAAGGAGAAGTCAGCCACTCTGCAACACATTAAAACCTTCACCCTAAAAGCACTAGGGTCGAGGACACAGAAGGACAAAGGACATGTGCTAAGACTTAGATCAAATGATAAAACCTACTCTCACAAATAAAACATAAAAATAAAGCTGCTGTTGAGGCATTGTCACGCAACATTGAAGGTAGGGTGCTGGAAAAGTTAAACGTCCGCTGCAGAGCGGCTAAAAGTGGGCAGTCCAGAGAGAGGTGGATGACCGTCATTTGTCAGCCACAGCAACACCGGGGTGGGTCCTCACGATGCAGGAGGTAACCGTGCGGTAGCCACATATGGCCAATGACAAGCCAGCATAGGACAACTGATTCCCTGCAAGACGACCACTTGCAAGACTTCCACACATTCGTAATCTCCTTAATGACACACAGTTTGTTGTGCATACTAATACACCATTCCGTCTCCCAAAGCAGAACACAGGTGTGTTTTGGAGATACGCATCTCCAGAAGCAGTTTCCGCGTAGCCTGTTTGACCAGCCTGTCGGCAAGTTCGTTGCCTGGGATTCTGAACATGTCCTGGGGTCCACACAAACATAACTGAACGATGGGACCGGTCCAGAACATAGATGGACTCCTGAATGGATGCTATCAAAGGACGGCAAGGGTAGCACTGGTTGATAGCTTGTAGGCTGCTCAAGGAGTCAGTACACAGGAGAAATGACTTCCCAGGGCATGAGTGGATGCGCTAAAAAGCACAAGATATGGCCGCCAGCTCTGCAGTGAAAACACTGCAGCTATCTGGTAAGGAGTGACGTTCAATATTTCTTCCAAGAACATACGCAAAGCCTAAGTGACCATCTGCCATCAAGCCGTCAGTGTAATCCACTTCATGGCCCCAGTACATGTCAAGAATTGAGAGGAAGTGACAGCAGAGAGCTGCAGGGTTAACGGAATACATAGAGCCATGTGGAAGGTCCAGATGAATCTTCGGCCTAGGTGTACACCATGGAGGTGTATGCAGAAGGACCTGGATGGGAGGTGGTAAAGAGAAGGACTCCAGTTCAGATAGAAGGGATCGCACGTGAACCGCAATCGTTAGTCCTGACCTGGGCCGCTGATGCGGGAGATGAACTGCCACAGGTGGAAAAAGGAAACAGTAGTTTGGATGCTCAGGAGAACTATGAATGTGTCTAACGTAACTGGAGAGCAGTTGTGCAAGCCTAACCTTCAATGGAGGGACTCCGGCCTCCACTAGAACACTGATCACCGGACTCGTTCTAAAAGTTCCCGTCGCTAGGCAAACGCCACAGTGGTGCACTGGGTTGAGTAAACACAACACTCAGGGCGCCGCCGAACCATAAAAAGCATCCTCTGCCCAGTCTCCGTTAGTAAAGGCAGGATTGAACAAGGGCTTCATAGCGTTGCAGCAAATTAGAGCGACTTGCACCCCAGTACAGTGGGGAGACATATGGGTGAACTACCAGCACTTAAAACACTGCATCGGTGGAGGGATATATGGCCTGATGTCACAGCAGTAGATCATCACATAAACATTCTCGGGCAATGTGTCACCCTCGATGGAGGCACCAGTAGCAAACTGGTTATGCCTCGGACCACGATGGACGTGCCAGATGAAATGAACACCTCAGCGCTCTAAATTGTTGCGCAGCTCATTGTCCGACTGCAAAAGAAGGTCCCTGTGAAATATGATACCCTGGACCATATTTAAGCTCTTATGGGGTGTGATGGTTACAGAAACATCCCCCAGCTTGTCACAGGCGAGTGGTGCCCGTGACTGGGCAGAGGATGCTGTTTTGATTAAGACTGGCCCAGAGTGCATTTTGGACAAGCCTTCCACCTCCCCAAACTTGTCCTCTAAATGCTCCACAAAAAAATCAAGATTACATTGACAAGACGGATTCCCTATCAACTCTTGTACATATGAGGTACCAGAGTGAATAAGCTTCGCGGCCATCATTAGCCTTGCGTTCTTCCAACGGTGTGGCTGGGGAGGGGGGCGGCAATGATTTGGGATCACATTTCTTAGCATTTAGCATTGAAGTTAGACCTTCATTGCTTAGAGACTGCTGGTGTTTGACAATCAGCAAGAGATGATGTACTACGCTTCATGGCGAGTCATCTGCCCTGATGCCACCCACTCCGACCAGGGGCCCTCCCCATGGGCACCACCAAGCCGCAGCAAAGGCCACCTGGTAGGATGGCCATTGCCGGGAGTCCCGATGCCCCAGCGGGATAGCATACATGTGGAGTTTGATGTGTCGGCAGCTGGGCCAACACCTTGTAGATAGAGGTGGCTTAATGCACGCTAGACTAACGCAGACGGGCGTGAAGTACTGGAACAGGATACGTAATTAACGCTATGAAGAAAAGTATGTAGCTGGTATAATACTTATCTTTTAATGAATCATTGTGGTACATCGCACAAAGGAGACTTTAATTACAATCACTGTAAGGCTAATGGCGCCTTGCTAGTTCGTGGCCATTAACTTAGCTGAAGGCTATTCTGTCTCTCGGCTAATGAGAGAGAAAGGCTTCGTACGTCTAGTCGCTAGCTCTGTCGTCCGTACAACTGGGCTGAGTTCGAGTCAGTCTCTCGAGACCTGCCTTGTGGTGGCGCTAGGTTTGCGATCACACAGTGGCGACACGCGGGTCCGACATGTACTACAGGACCGCGGCCGATTTAAGCTACCACCTAGGACGTGTGGTGTCTGGCTGTGACACCACAGAGTTAATAGTGCAGGCATCAGCAGAGTGATCCCTGTGTGGTTAGGGGGCTACAACCAACAGGGTACATGGCGGCCCCACCACAATGGATTGGCTACCGTGCTGGATATGAGGTGCGAAGAAGTCCATTAGCAATGTCAGCACAGAAAATGATACTGCACAGTGGATGGAGGAAAACGCACCCAGGAGGATGACCCCACCCAACAGCTGCAAAACGGACAGAAGTGCAGATCCACATCGATGAAGGATGCGAAGAGGTCTCAGTGCATGATGGACACAATGCACCTTGTAAGGCGCCCTTCCCCAATTGGCTCACTCTTTGGAAAAATTTGGAAGAATGGAGGTCAAACCCTACAGGGGACTATCACATAAAGGCCGAAACACGTCAGACTCCTTTTAGTCACCTCTTATGACAGGCAGGAATGCCTCGGGCCTATTATAACCCCCGGACCTGCAGGGGGAAACTAATGTAGCAAGACATTTCAGGCAGTGGCACAATTCTCTGCCGCAGGACTATCTTTGAGACCAGTTCAATCTTTTTCATTGTATGCATGTAGGCTTTTTCCATTTACTGTTACTGTGCAATAAAATGTATATATTTTGCATTCACTGTGTCCATCATCCGACCAGGAGGAAACTCATCTGGTTCTTGTCCATATTAGCGACGTCGCAATGAATGTCAGCACCTCCTTGGATTATCATGTGGCCTTCATCTAATCTCATAGGCTTAGACACAGGAACCATCTCACAATTACAGTGTTGGAGAACTTTGAATGTAAGACAGTGACTTACATAATTTTCACTTCAGAGCTTCACATCAAAATGAACAACCTCTGCCTCTTTCTAAAAAAAAAAGTGTGACATGTTTTGTGCACTGCCAGTGGCATCAACAATGAGGTCCATATATCCAAACATTATGCACCAAGTACCTGCTTTCTAGGTGCCTTTGGTAATGGATACATCATATTTGCAATGCAACAAGACATCGTTCAACAGACTGTTGCATACATACACAAGGGAATGTTATCTGACTTTGTCATGCGCACAACACCAAGTACAGTTCCACCAAACTTGTTTCCATTGTCATGCAGAGCCCAACTAGTTGAGCCACATATCTACATCTACATCTATATCTACATCCATACTCAGCAAGCCACCTGAATGTGTGTGGCAGAGGGTACCTTGAGTACCTCTATCGGTTCTCCCTTCTATGCCAGTCTCGTATTGTTCGTAGAAAGAAGGGTTGTCGGTATGCCTCTGTGTGGGCTCTAATCTCTCTGATTTTATCCTCATGGTCTCTTCGCAAGATATACGTAGGAGGGAGCAATATACTGCTTGACTCCTTGGTGAAGGTATGTTCTCGAAACTTCAACAAAAGCCTGTACCGAGCTACTGACCATCTCTCCTGCAGAGTCTTCCACTGGAGTTTATCTATCATCTCCGTAACGCTTTCACAATTACTAAATGATCCTGTAACGAAGCGCGCTGCTCTCCATTGAATCTTCTGTATCTGGTACGGGTCCCACACTGCTGAGCAGTATTCAAGCAGTGGGCGAACAAGCATACTGTAACCTACTTCCTTTGTTTTCAGATTGCATTTCCTTAGGATTCTTCCAATGAATCTCAGTCTGGCATCTGCTTTACTGACGACCAACTTTATACGATCATTCCATTTTAAATCACTCCTAATGCCTACTCCCAGATAATTTATGGAATTAACTGCTTCCAGTTGCTGACCTGCTGTATTGCAGCTAAATGATAAGGGATCTTTCATTCTATGTATTCGCAGCACATTACACTTGTCTACATTGAGATTCAATTGCCATTCCCTGCACCATGCGTCAATTCACTGCAGATCCTCCTGCATTTCAGTACAATTTTCCATTGTTACAACCTCTTTGTATACCACAGCATCATCCGAAAAAAGCCTCAGTGAACTTCCGATGTCATCCACAAGGTCATTTATGTATATTGTGAATAGCAACGGTCCTACGACACTCCCCTGCGGCACACCTGAAATCACTCTTACTCCGAAAGACTTCTCTCCACTGAGAATGACATGCTGCATTCTATTATCTAGGAACTCTTCAATCCAATCACACAATTGGTCTGATAGTCCATATGCTCTTACTTTGTTCATTAAACGACTGTGGGGAACTGTATCGAACGCCTTGCGGAAGTCAAGAAACACAGCATCTACCTGTGAACCCGTGTCTATGGCCCTCTGAGTCTCGTGGACGAATAGCGCGAGCTGGGTTTCACACAATCATCATTTTCGAAACCCATGCTGATTCCTACACAGTAGATTTCTACTCTCCAGAAAAGTCATTATACTCGAACATAATACGTGTTCCAAAATTCTACAACTGACAGACGTTAGAGATATAGGTCTATAGTTCTGCACATCTGTTCGATGTCCTTTCTTGAAAACGGGGATGACCTGTGCCCTTTTCCAATCCTTTGGAACGCTATGCTCTTCTAGAGACCTATGGTACACCACTGCAAGAAGGGGGGCAAGTTCCTTCGCATACTCTTTGTAAAATCGAACTGGTATCCCATCAGGTCCAGTGGCCTTTCCTCTTTTGAGCGATTTTAATTGTTTCTCTATCCCTCTGTCGTCTGTTTCGATATCTACCATTTTGTCATTTGTGCGACAATCTAGAGAAGGAACTACAGTGTAGTCTTCCTCTGTGAAACAGCTATGGAAAAAGACATTTAGTATTTCGGCCTTTAGTCTGTCATCCTCTGTTTCAGTACCATTTTGGTCACAGAGTGTCTGGACATTTTGTTTTGATCCACCTACCGCTTTGACATCAGACCAAAATTTCTCAGGATTTTCTGCCAAGTCAGTACATAGAACTTTATTTTCGAATTCATTGAATGCCTCTCGCATAGCCCTCCTCACACTACATTTCACTTCGCGTAATTTTTGTTTGTCTGCAAGGCTTTGGCTATGTTTATGTTTGCTGTGAAGTTCCCTTTGATTCACAGCAGTTTTCTAACTCGGTTGTTGAACCACAGTGGCTCTTTTCCATCTCTTATGATCTTGCTTGGCACATACTCATCTAACACACATTGTACGATGGTTTTGAACTTTGTCCACTGATCCTCAACACTATCTGTACTCGAGACAAAACTTTTGTGTTGAGCCGTCAGGTACTCTGTAATCTGCTTTTTGTCACTTTTGCTAAACAGAAAAATCTTCCTACCATTTTTAACATTTCTATTTACGGCTGAAATCATCGATGCAGTAACCGCTTTATGATCGCTGATTCCCTGTTCTGCGTTAACTGTTTCAAATAGTTCGGGTCTGTTTGTCACCAGAAGGTCTAATATGTTATCGCCACAAGTTGGTTCCCTGTTTAACTGCTCAAGGTAGTTTTCAGATAAAGCACTTAAAAAAATTTCACTGGATTCTTTGTCCCCGCCACCCATTATGAACATTTGAGTCTCCCAGTCTACATCCGGCAAATTAAAATCTCCACCCAGAACTATGACATGGTGGGGAAATCTACTCGAAATATTTTCCAAATTATACTTCAGGTGCTCAGCCACAACAGCTGCTGAGCCAGGGGGCCTATAGAGACATCCAATTACCATGTCTGATCCTGCTTTAACTGTGACCTTCACCCAAATTATTTCACATTTCGGATCTCCGTCAATTTCCTTCGATCCTATTGCACTTCTTATCGCTATAAACACGCCTCCCCCTTCACTGTCCAGCCTGTCTCTGCAGTATACATTCCAATCTGAGTTTAGAATTTCATTACTGTTTACATCTGGTTTCAGCCAACTTTCTGTCCCTAGTACTATGTGGGCATTGTGACATATGAACACTTTCATGGGATTTCCTTCCGATTTGCATCCTGCCAAAGAGAGCTCATCCATCATTGTCACTACTCTCCAGCCCACTGTAATGTCACATATGTATCAAAATTTTGGTGGCATTTCTTTTCACCCCAGCTCACAACGAAATCATGGCATGTCCAATTACAGCTCAATGCTCATCACATTACTGAACCATCTGGGTGAGCACACTGACATTATTATTGACACTTATTCTGGGGACCAAGAACTGGCCAAAACCTGGAGTAGAAGGATCTGAGATATTTAGAGGGTAATGGAACATACAATAAAGTTCGGTGAATGAAGTCAGAACAGCCGATTGGGCAAGACTGGTTACTGACAACGCTACATCTGTGTAGCAGCCAGTGTTGGCAATCTGCCCCTACCACAGTTCAGTTGAGCATCGTGTGTGTTCCATGTTAGACCTGTTGAACAAAGTGCTTGTTTAGTGAGTTGGTTCTGAACTGAGAACAGGACAAGGAAAAAACAAAGGATCAATTTAAAGTTTTGTTTTACGTTTAGCAAGACACTGGAAGAGACACATGCAGTACTGCTATGTGTTTATGGGGATCAAGCACTGTCCATGAAGTGCATGTACAAGTGGTTCACCCATTTTCAAGAAGGCAGGGAAAGAGTTTCTAACAATCCCTGTATTGGACGATCAGCGACCGCTATCAGTGACGAAAACATTAAGAAAGTGAGGACATTAATCACAAATGACTGTCGATTAACTGGGCGCATGATAGCGGATAAACTGCAGATGAACTGTGAATCCGTGCGAAAATCCTTACCCACGAATTAGGGAAGAGGAAAACGTGTTGTCATCTAGTGCCACATCATTTGACTGACAATCAGAAGCAGCCATGTTTGCAGGGTTCACAGGATTTTGTCAAAACGGTGGATGCGACACCTAATTTCTTGAATTGTGTTGTCACTGAGGACAAAACCTGGTGTCTCTGGTATTATCCTGAAACGAAATAGCAATGCACAGAACGGCATTCTCCGACAACGCCATGTCAGAAAAAGATCACAGCTGAAACATCACGCATCAAAATGATGCTCATCACCTTTTTCGATAGTCAAGGCATTATCCTCAAGGAATTCCTACGTGAGGAAACAACATCAAATGTTGCGTGGTACAACTCTTTCATGCAACATCTAAGCAGGGTACGACTCCAGTATGCACAACAAGATTCCTGGCTTTTTGTTCATGACAATGCTCGCTCACACACAGCCTATATTGACAAACAGTTCCTGGCAAAAGAGGGTGTGGTGCAACTTTAACATCCACCTTACTCGCCAGATCTCAAACCTCCAGACTTCTTCCTGTTCCCTCAGCTCCAACTCGCTTTGAAAGGAAAGAGATTTGACGATATTTCTGACATCCAACAAATTATGACACGGCTTTTGAACACCATCCCAAAGGAAGACTTCATGCAAAGTTTCCAGGACGTGTATCGCACAGCTCAGCGGTGCATAGTTATTGGAGGTGGCTATTTCAAAGGACAGTAAGGTTACTGTAGTTCATAGTTCATCTATACTAATTTTACAGGACTATTCACTGAACTTTATTGTCATAGGTTGTATACGGCAAAGACAGATTAGATGCCATAGGATGGGGAGAGTTCATTGCAGTTGACAAAAATATTGTCTCTTCTGACATTGAAATTCAGTGTGACAGTGAATTTATCTAGCAGCATACAACATGTCTAGGTGAAACCCATTTAATTGTTTGATATTTTTACCGGCTACCCAATCCTGCTGTGACACTTGTAGAATCCTTCAAAGGAAGTCTGTGGTCAGCATTGCAATAATACCCAGATCATGGAATACTAGTTGGAGGCAACCCGAACCTGCCAAGTACAGACTGGGACATCTACGGATTAGTTGCAGGGGATACAGAAAGGCAGTACTTTTGAATATGCTTCCCAAAAACTGTCTTGGGCAGCTAGTTTGGCAGCCCACACATAACAGAAATATCTTAGACCTTGTAGCTATAAATGAGCTAGACCTTATCAATGACATCAGTGTAGAAATGGAGATTAGTGCTCATGATGTCATCATAGCAACTATGGTCACAAAAGCTAATAAATCAGTCAAGAAGGTGAGGAGAGTGTGTTTCTGCTAGAAACAGCAGAAAAATGTAAGTTAATGTGGATGAGTGGGAAAAACCAACCCATAATGTTCAGAGACATCGTTAGTAGCAACCTGCCTTATACAGTCACATGGTTTAAAGATCTGGGCATAATACTGAGAAGTGATACGAAATGGAATGAGCGTGTCAACATTGTGGTAGGGGATTTACTGGGTGAAGTTTGGAAAAGTGTGGCTCTTCTGTAAAGGAGACTGCTTATAGTATACTTCTGTGACCTATTCTTAACTACTACTCAAGTGTTTGGGATTCGCAACAGGTCAGGTTGAAGGAAGACATCGAAGTAATACAGAGACAGGCTGCTAGAATTGTTACCAGTAGGTTTTAAGAACATGGAAGTATTACAGAGATTCACCAGGAACTCAAATACGAATTCCTGGAGGGAAGATGATGTACTTTTCGAGGAACACTACTGAGAAAATTTAGAGAACCAGCATTTGAAGTAGATTGCAGAACGATTCTACCGCTGCGAACATACATTTCACGTAAGGTTCAGGAAGATAAGAAATGACAAATTAGGGCTCATATAGACACTCATTTTTCCCTTGCTCTATTTGCTAGTGGAACTAGAAAGGAAGTGACTAGTAATGGTACACGATACCCTTTTCCATGCACTGTATGGTGGCTTGCAGAGAATGTATGTAGATGTAGCTGTCAGCCCTGGCTATTAACAAATATGACTCAGTAAAGACAGAAACAACTTTATAATATGAGCAGCCATAGCTGTGGAAATTCATGGTAAACTGAACTTGAATATGACTGCAAACAGCTGGTAAGTAATGATTTATTCACAACCAGTTTCATTAAGTTAAAGTAGCATCTTCAAGTGGTTCTACACAGAAAACAAAGTATCCTTGTAATCTACACATTTTAAAACTTAATTAAGGACAGCCAATAATATTAAACCTAAATAAAAGTATGCACAGTAGCGTCACATTATTAACACATGGAGATGCCCCCAACATTCACAGTCACAGAATTCAACCCCATGATGCTGGAAGTTAGCAACAAATAACAACCAGCAGGGGATTGGGGCAAATAGCACAGGGAATGATGCACTATGGCAAAAAGAATCATACTTAATGTGATAAATATAATTAAAATTTAATACAAGAAACATAAAATAACATACGTTCAATGGAGCATCTGTCTGAGAAATCTAAACCATAACCAATTGTTACTACAAAGATAAAAACCTATAAAAGGATAAAATTAGATTAAAAATCAGGAAGAGAGTAATTAATTAAGCTATGAGCCTACATGAGCATCCATGTGCAAACTGAATGCAGATGAAGGACTAGACACATTCAAAACCTTATAAAGTTATAAACTTTATTCAATACACTAGTAAGAACCAATAATGAAAATCAAATAATAATAAACCACATTTATAAAGGTTGTTCGGATTAAAAGAGGGGGAAAGCGACCAAACTACGAGGTCATCAGTCCCTTGTTCCCAATAAAACAATGCCACAAGTGTGAGAATAAAACAAACGGGACTGACAACTCAAAACGGAATGAAAGAAAAAAATCACAAGAACGATGAAGCGCAAAAAACAGGTAAATGGACAAAAGGGGACAAGAAAACAGAAATGCAAGAAATGGGATGAAAAGATTAAAACAACAAAGCAGATTACCATGGCTGGCTGACCATGAGAATAAAAAAGGAGAAGCAATACATTAAAACCTCCACCCTAGAAGCACTAGGGTGGAGGACACAGAGGGCCAAAGAACATGCCCTAAAACTTAGATCGAATGATAAAACCCACCCTCATGTATAATAAGTAAAACTAAATCAGCCAATGAGGTGTTGTCAGATAAAATTAGCAGCAACAAGTAAGGTAACCCAAGATTTCGTTGCTGAGCAGTCAACGTTGGACAGAGCACCAAAATGTGAGCCACTGTCAACTGGGCATCACACCGGCACTCTGGCAGCTCTTCATGGCGCAGGAGATAACCGTGGGTTGCGCGAGTATGGCCAGTGTGGAGCTGGCAGAGGACAACTGATTCCCCGAGAGAGGCCCACATGGAAGTCTTCCACACATTCATAGTCTCCTTAATGACAGTTTGTTGTGCGTACTGTTACACCATTCCATCTCCCAAAGCCGAAAAACCCTACGGCATAAGTCAGAATATAGGTAAGGTTCAGAGATGCCCATCTCCAGAAGCAGTTTCTGCGTAGCCTGTTTGGCTAGCCTGTTGACAAGTTCGTTGCCTCGGATGCCAGCGTGTCCTGGGGTCCACAGAAACACCATTGAACGAAGGGACCGGTCCAGGGCATAGATGGACTCCTGGATGGACGTTACCAAAGGAGGGTGAGGGTAGCACTGGTTGACAGCTTCTAGGCTGCTCAAGGAGTCAGTACACAGAAGAAACGATTCCCCGGGGCATGAACGGATATACTGAAGTGCACAAGAGATGGCCACCAGCTCTGCAGTGAATACACTGCAGCCATCTGGCAAGGAATGCTAATCAGAATGGCATCTGTGGACGTAGGCAAAGCCAACATGACCATCAGCCATCGAGCTGTCAGTGTAAACCACTTCAGAGCCCCAGAACACATCAAGAATCCAGAGGAAGTGACAGAAGTGACAGCGGAGAGCGGCAGGAGCAACTGTGTCCTTATGGTCATGCGAAAGGTCCAGACACATCTGCAGCCTAGGTGTACACCACGGAGGTGTGTGCGGATGGACCTGGATGGGAGGTGGTAAAGGGAAGGACTCCAGTTCAGACAGAAGGGATCGCACGCAAACTGCAATCGTTAGCCCTGACCTGGGCCGCTGATGTGGGAGATGAACTGCCGAGGGTGGAAAAAGGAAACAGTAATTCGGATGCTCAGGAGAACTACAAATGTGTGCACGTCAGATCTGCAATGGAGGGACTCAAGCCTCCACCAAGACACTGGTCAACGGACTCGTTCTAAAGGCTCCCGTCGCTAGGCGTATGTCACAATGGTGCACTGGGTCAAGTACACGCAATGCTGAGGGCGGTGCTGAACCATAAACCAGACTCCCATAGTCAAGGCGGGACTGAATCAGGGCTTCTAGAGCTGCAGCAGAGTAGAGCGATCTGCACCCCAGTTGGTGTTGCCCAGACAGCGGAGGGCATTGAGGTGCTGTCAGCATTTCCACTTAAGCTGATGAAGGTGAGGTAGCCAAGTCAACTCCTAAGAACTGATATGTCTCATTACAGTGAGTGAATCATCATGAAGGTAAAGTTCTGGTTCCGGATGAATGGTATGATGCTGACAGAAGTGCATGACACATGACTTAGTGGCCGAAAACTGGAAGCCTGAGGGAGAGCCCATGACTGCCCCTTGTGGATGGCTCCCTGTAGGTGCTGCTCAGTAATACCAGTACTGGTGGAGCAGTACGAAATGCAGAACTCATCTGCATACAGAGAGGGTGAGACAGATGGCCCTACAGCTGGTGCCAGATCGTTAATAGCTACAAAAAATAGAGATACACTCAATATAGAGCCCTGACGGACCCCATTCTCCTGGATATGGGGAGAAATATGGGAGGCACCAACTTAGACATGAAAAGTACGGAGCGACAGGGCGACCCTGACATGGAGCCAGTAGGCCATCTGACTCCAGGACCCAACCCAACCGTTGACACACCATACATTCCAGCAGCTTACAAACAACATTGGTGAGGGTGATGGGCCCAATAGCTATCCACATCAAGCAGGTTTTTACCACCGGAACAATGGTGCTCTCCCGTTATTGCAATAGAAAGATGCCATTGCACCAGATCAGGTTGGAGATGGTGAGGAGATGGCGCTTGTAGTCAGACGAGAGATGTTTAATCATCTGACTGTGGATCCAACCTGGCCCAGGTGCTATGTCGGGACAATGTGCAAGTGCGCTGAGGAGCTCCCACTATGTAAATGGGGTGTTACAGGGTTCACTGTGGCGTGTAGTGAACGAGAGGACTTCCCTTTCCATCCACCGTTTGAGGGTGCGAAAGGCTGGGGGGCAGTTCTCCGATACAGAGGCTCAAGCATAGTGCTCAGCAAAGTGCTCGGCAATCCAGGGACATCTGCTGGGGTCTGGTACCCAAAAAGACGTCCGATCTTCGTCCAGGCTTGGGAAGGTGACATATGGCACCAACTGGTCGACATGTACCTCTCCCAACAACCCTGTTTCAGTCGTTTTATAAGCTGGCTTACACGGGCACGGAGCCGCTTAAAGGCTATCAGATGCTCTAGGGAGAGTCAACAGTGACATCACAGGTGAAAATTTCCCTGCCTGCCTTGTTTAAAGCCAATCTGGATAGGTGTCCATGGGCCTGACACCGGGGCAGTGATGGGAAGATGGGGAAGTGGTCACTTCCACACAGGTCATCATGTGCTCTCCACTGGATAAATGGGAGAAGTCCTGGGCTGGAAACTGATAAATCAATGGCCAAGTAACTACCTCGAGCCACACTAAAATGTGTGGCGACCCCAGTATTTAAGAGGCAGAGATCGAATTGAGACAGTAAAGTTTCGACATCTCTGCCTCGGCCAGTAAGCACAATGTCACCCCACAAGGGTTTAAGGGCATTAAAATCTCCCAAAACAGGACAGATTTAGGGAGTTGATCAATCAGTGCAGCTAATACATTCAGGGGTACTGCACCATCTGGAAGAAGATATACATTGCAGACAGTTCTTTCCGGCGTCATCCGTATTCTGACAGCCACAGCTACAAGAGGGGTTTGAAGGGGCACAGTTTCACTACAGACTGAGTTTAGGACATAAACACAAACTCCACCTCACATTCGATTATAGTCGCTACGGTTCCTGTAATATCCCTTATAGCCACGGAGGGCAGGGGTACACACTGCCAGGAACCAGGTTTCCTGGAGGGCAATGCAGAAAAGAGATGTAAAACTTAACAGTTGCCATAGCTCAGCCAGGAGGTGGAAAAGATCGCCGCAATTGCACTGCAGGATGAAGTCATCGTGAGACAGACAAGGCATGGAACATTCAATGAGGCAGTTTACGCCTCAGGGTTACCTGTTGCCACCGACTTTTCACCTGATCAGTCTACAACCATTGTGTCTGAGGGTCCAGCGAGATCCAGGCCCTCAGCAGACGCCAGAATCTCCACCCCATCCTCAGATGCAGAGCTCGTAGGTAGCGATGGTGTGGATGACACCACAAGTTCCTTGTTCTTGGGTGTCTTCTTTTTCGATTTCTCGCACTGTTCCTTGGGTTTTCCTGGTTGGGAGGACTTCACTGGCTCAGTCTCCACAGCTGAGGATGAGCGTGAAGCCCTAAAACCAACTGCTTTTGGCCCTTCAGCAACTAGCGGGTGTCATCTTTCCCACAAGCAGAGACCTGTGAAGGGAGTGACCCAAGGGAACCCTTCCTAACGAGTGGAGCCGAAGAAGCCTTACACTTCTCTGGCTCAGAAGTGGGGACTGAAATCCCTGATGGTTGGAGGGGTGTTGCTCCCACAGTAGGTGGTGCAGAAGCAACAGAAGCCACCATCAAGGGGGCAGGTGCAGTCTCCCAGTTCTGAGAGGCAACAGGAATTCGAGGAACTGATGGGGCAACAACTGTTCGTGTAGCAGTGGCGTATGAGGAGGTCATAGCCACAGGATGTAGGCGCTCAGATTTCCTCTTAGCCTCAGTCTAGGTCAGTCAGTCCAGGGTCTCGTATTCCATGATTTTCCTCCCTTTCTGTAAAATCCTGCAGTCTGGCGAGCAAGGTGAATGATGATCTCCACAGTTGACACACATGGGGGCCATGCCCACGGAGTATTGGGATGCAATGGATGTCCAGAATCTCGACAGGTGGGGCTGGAAGTATGGCGGGAAGAGATATGGCCGAACTTCCAGCACTTAAAGCACCACATCGGGGGATGGATATATAGCCTGACATCACAGTGGTAGACCATCACCTTGACATTCGCGGGCAATGTGTCACCTTCAAAGGGCAAGATGAAGGCACAAATGGCAACCTGGTCATCCCTCGGACCCCGATGGACACACCAGACAAAATTAACACCTAACCGCTCTAAATTGGTGTGCAGCTCATCGTCTGACTGCAAAAGAAGGTCCCTGTGGGATATAATACCCTGGACCATATTTAAGCTCTTATGACGCGTGATGGTAACAGAAACATCCCCCAACTTGCCACAAGCGAGTAATGCCCATGACTGGCCAGAGGATGCTGTTTTTATGAAAACTGACCCAGAGTGCAATTTGGACAAGCCCTCCACCTCCCCAAACTTGTCCTCCAAATCCTCCACAAAAAACTGAGGCATCATGGACATGAAATATTCCCCATCAACTCTCATACATACAAGGTACTGGGGCAAATAAGCTTCACTGCCATCCATAGCCTGGCGTTCCTCCCATAGTGGGGCCAGGGAGGGGTCATATTTCTTAGCACTGAGGTTGGACTTTGTTCACTTAGAGACTGCTGGCAGTGGACCACCAGTGGACTACGCTTCATGGTGTGTCATCCGCCCTGATGCCACCCACTCCACCCAGGGGACCTCCCGACGAGTGCCACCCAGCCGCAGCAAGGGCCACCTGGTAGGATGGCCATTGCCAGGCTTCCCAATGTCCCAGGGTGATGGGCATCTACTCCTTGGTATACATGGGGAGTTAATGGTGCAGGCATCAGCAGAGTGATCCCTGTGTTGTCAGGGGGCTACAACTAACAGGGTACATGGCGGCCCCACCACAATGGACTGGCTACCGTGCTGGATATGAGGTGCAAAGAAGTCCATGGTCATCAGCAGCATATGCAGTGACACTGCATAGTGCATGGTGGGAACACACCCGGGAAGGTGTCCTCATCCAAGAGTTGGAGGATGGGTGGGACTGGAATGCAACGATGAGAAAGTGGGCTAAATATCACACTGCATGATGGACACGATGCACCATGTAAGGCGCCCTTCCCCAGTTGGCTCACTCTTTGGTACAATTTTGAAAAATGGAGGTCAAATCCTACAGGGGGCCATCACATAAAGGCCAAAACTTGTGAGACTCCTTTTAGTCTCCTCTTACGACAGGGAGGAATACCTCAGGCCTATTCTAACCCTCGGACCCGCAGCGGGTATTTATAAAGACAAACTTAGGAACCAGAAGAACAGGTTAATGAACCATTTAATATAAATTTAATTTTCCAAATTTACCAACACAAAAAATTTACATACCCTATAGCTGGTTGTCATGAGGTCAAAACACTGGATGAGGTCAATTGTGTACTAACCTCATGGGGTTGGCCATATGACTGGAGGCACAAGTGTACGAAGGAAGACTATAACATGTGATAGGTGAGGATGGATTTTTAACCCCAAAGATCTGGGAGTTCCTTACCAGTGGAACATTGTTCTATGAACCAAAGAACATAGTAAAAACGAAGATGTGACTATCATCAGGACAGATCACTGTATTTAGTGGGAATGCTAGAAATGTAAACAGTGAGGGAATAAGGTATCAAAAGTGAATATGAAAGTCCTGACTTTGAAATCTATTAATGATAAGCTGAATTGCAACCAGGCCTTAATTACAAGGCTGATAAGGAGAAGACGGTGGTCATAATTGAAAAGAAGAATTATACTGAAAAATTGGAGCAGTTTTTTATTTACATTGAATAACATTCTAAAGATGGTCTTTAATTCCATCGAATGTCTTCTCAATGGCTTTCAGTAAAATCAAATACTTTGAATGCATTCAAACACCCCTCAACTGTGGGCCACTATGAAGCTTCATAAGGACCACCGGCCTGTCCAACCCTTTGCTAGAGTTGGTAGAGCACTTGCCTGCGAAAGGCAAAGGTCCCGAGTTCGAGTCTCGGTCCAGCACACAGTTTTAATCTGCCAGGAAGTTTCCTTTGCTAATGATAGGGGGCAGCTGGCTATCATGTTTTGCTGGCTAAGTACTTGAATAAATATTACAAGCGTCCTACTTACTTATTGAGAAACTGCCAGCACATGTGCAACATGTATTGCAACATTCAAACCGATGAAGTTATAATTCGCATTTCCAGTAATTTATGCACTTTCAAAGGAAGGAAAAAATAAAAAAAAGCAAGGGGAGGGAGGGAGGGAGAGGGAGAGAGAGAGAGAGAGAGAGAGAGAGAGAGAGAGAGAGAGGTAGATGAGGTCATAGCCAAACTAAGGATAGCCCTGCAGTTTACTTATTTCAGGTTTGGGGACTGTTACCACATGCAAGAAGATGGGCTGCCAATGGGATTACCCTTGGCCTTTTGTTTACCTAACACTTTTCTGACTAATTCTGAACAGAATTCCACAGAAAAATTTTGCTGCCATACCGAAAAAAATCTTGTTGTGGCGCAGATATTTCAGTGACATTTTGCTAGCCTACGATGCCAATAGGGAGCCTCCAGCCAAAGATTCAGTTCACTGTGCAAAAAAGTGTGTTGGGTTCACTTCCTTACTTAGTCTTCATGATCATACTGCAGAATTTCTCTATCTCTTTTGATATTTATAGCAAACCTACATCCACTGAATCAGTAATCCACAGTACTTCAAACCGTTCTCTCAAATATAAAATGGTCACTTTCAGATCAATGCTAAATGGACAAAAAGAACTAAAGACGTTGGCTTCCAGTGAGCATTGATTTATATCAATGGGAGAAGTTGGACATGTCCAACAGAATAGACGCCACATATATATCGCCATCTAAATAAGATGCACGTTGTGCCCGTATCTCGTAAGTCGTTCAATAAAGAGTACCAACTGATTCAATTAATATTTTTACGTAATGGTTACAGCACCAACTTTTCTAGTGATTTTAACAAGGGCATTTTAAACAAAAGTGTTCTGATCTGAGGTCTGGTCATATTCATGACATTACTCTCCAGCCAATAGCTTAACAATTCTGAGGCCATGGTTGCCATAGGCTACCCTATTATGGTAAGATTTCAGAGAAGACTGGTGCCAGTCTCATAGCAAAGAACACCTCCCCTGATGTTTTATACCTCAGAGCATTGGTTATAAATGTAGGCACACAGATTACTCTACAGGTTGTAAAGTCAATGTACCCGGTGTTTATTGTATCCCATGTGGTCCAATGAGACATATAGGCCAGACTGATAAGTCATTCAATACACATTTCCAGGAACATCTTTATCTGGCCAGCTGAAAGTCAGCCTTGAGCACACCCCTCCACAAAATGGGACATACAGTTACAAATTTGAACTCCAATTTACTTATTATGCCCCATCAGAAGAAAGATCTGAGTCTCAACATTCATGAGGAGGTTGAGATTATTCACAGTAACAACACCTTTCAGTGGTATACTTTAAATAACCAGATGGAGCCAGGACACTATTGTATTCAAAATAATTTTGTTTGTCTAATATAATTCCTTGGATCCAACAACTTTTGCATTTACTGTTGGTGCCTTATTCCCTCGCTATTTATATATCTAGCATCTCCACTAATATGAAGGAGAATCAAAAAGTAACACACTAATTTTATTAACAAAAAGTTTAATAGGTAACAAAATAAAAAATAAAAAGTGGACCTACATCATTCACCTACTTTTCTACATACTCACCAATATTCTCAACAGATTTTGCTGATCACTGTAAAAGTCCATTTTGGTTGGCATATAGTCATCTGTAGACTGCTGATTTCTCTTCCGCATCTGTCGCAAAGTGTTGGTCCGCCAGGAATTTCTTCATGGGACCAAACAGATGGAAGCCCGGCAGTTCAAGGTCCAGACTGTATGATGCGTGCCGGAGCACCTCCCACCCGAATTCGGCAATTTTCTCATTAAAAGGGGCAGCAACAAGGGGTAAGCATTGTCATAAGGAAGTCTCATACTGTCAGCATTAATGTAGAGGCATTTGTTACAAAGGGCATGATGTAACTTCACCATAGGTTTAATGTAGACTGCAGCATTCACAGTGGTCCTGTGTTCTGCAAAGTCCACCAATAACACACCATACATATCCCAGAGCACTGTCACGAGCACTTTCCTGGCAGACCGAATCACTTTGAATTTTTTTCATACTAGGGAACCAGCACACTTCCACTCCATAGAGGCTCGCTTTGTTTCAGGCGTGTAGTAGAATCGACACTTAATTTTTTAGGAAACAATGAGCAACTCTGTCTCAGTCAGGGCCCACACTGCAACATATGGCAGCAGGCAGCTGAGCATGACGTCGCTCACACCCGCAGGGACAGCAACCTCCAATCAGTCTAAAATTTTATGTGTCAGTATGCACCTCTTTGATCATACAAACCATCCTCCATAATAAAGCACGTTTTGTTTTCTGGGAACTTGTGGTAAAACTTACAATGAGAAATGATTATTTTTACAAAATATTGTCCTGAATTCCGATTTTTGCAACATAATTTATCATAACCAAAACACTAAAACCACAATATTTAATATAAACAACAGATGCTACATCTGTCCCCACAGCAGTGTCACTTTGCTTCCTTATTCCACTCCATACATATCGACACAAGTCAGTAGTCTTTGTGACTATGATGTCATGTCTTCAACTGCTGCCAGACACAACTCAGTGAATGAGTATCTAGAATTAAAAAAGCCTTTAGTGATTATAAAGATACTCCCACCCATGGGAGTCACATACAGTTGCGACTTCCCAAAGAGATGTGATGCTTTAAATGTCATTTGTCTTTTACTCATTGAGTTGTATTACAGCTCAATTAATCTAAGTTCACATTTATTACACAAATAATTGTTACATTGTCATTTAATACATGTGTACCATTCTACATCTCTGGTACTAACTTGCTCCATTAAGTTCAAACAACAATTCCCTAGGAGGTGCCACTATGCCTTTCCAGCACATCCCAAATGAAATTAACCCCTGGTTTCAAACACATTTCGGCGGTAAAGCATGCAACTGCACAGCACCCTGTGATCACCCAAATGGTAAGAACAATTCACAATAGATGCTCCAGATTGTTGCACCAGTACAAACCGCCTACTTCCTCGACACATGAACCAGCCCAGTTGCACACCATTCCCACAAAAGACCTGCAGACTCTATATCGTAGACCATACTCCAAACCAATATTTTCTCAATGACACGGGGTCAGAAGTGAGTACCACACTTATGAGCTAGCGTTATTGGAAAGAACTTTAACCACTTTCCAACTTCATGCAGCAAATGATTCACATATTGCAGCATATGGAACCTCATCTCAAACCTTGAACCTTGGTTTAGAAGAGATGTTTCCATGGCAGTTTTTCATTGCCGACATCAAGGAACCAGTACTGGGGACTCATTTCCTTAGAAATGTTCATCTGTCTCCCGATATGGCACTTTGAACTCTTCTGCGTCACGGCAGTGGACATTCCGTGACTGGAACCATACACACACGCCTTCCACAAACACTAGCTTGCAAAACACTCATTACATCAACCCTTACAAACACAGCTGACGATCCTCCAATCAGTCTTCAAACTTCTCTCTCTCTCTCTCTCTCTCTCTCTCTCTCTCTCTCTCTCTCTCTAAAGCCCGTATCATCAAACAGACTGATAGTCTTTGGGCCCTAATCAGCACATGTAGGCTGTGCGGTGACTAGGTGATTATCTGTCTCTTAATGCCTGCATGATCCTGGACAGTCATCCAATTTGGAATATTCAGGTCTTTACTCAAGATTTAACAACCACCTCCACGTTCAGTGTGCTGGACTGTTAAAAGGCTTATTTTTCAGATTCCCATGAACCAAGACGCCACACAAAAGAAGACTATTATTGCCTCTTTTGCACTTTATGAATTGTGTTACAGGCCATATGGACTCAAGAATGCAGTGCAGACTTGGCAGAGACACATACAAAATAATCTTTTCATGTTTTCCTTGTGCTACTCTTACTTAGATGATATTTTCGTCTTCTCTATATCTTAATGCAAACATGAAGGGCATCTCAAAGTAGTTAATGATGATAAACGTCAACTGCAACAATTGAGAGTTACTTTCCTTCGTCATTTGGTCAGCAGTGA
Source organism: Schistocerca nitens (assembly GCF_023898315.1). Lineage (NCBI taxonomy): Eukaryota > Metazoa > Arthropoda > Insecta > Orthoptera > Acrididae > Schistocerca > Schistocerca nitens. The sequence continues at coordinate 31,593,226 of NC_064617.1, forward strand.
CAGCATATGCCCTACAACACAATGGACTGAGCTCATTAGTATACTGCTGTGGCCACAGAACTTTCAAGGATTAAGCCAATTTCTTGGCATATTTTTATAGCAGATGGCTACCTCATGCAGCTGCGATCCAGGCATTGCTGACAAATGTGTTAGCAGGCAAGCACACAATGAGAGAGCGAGACATCAAGTGGAACTCAAAGATGCAACAGGTATTTGAGCAAATTAAAGACTGCATTTCCCAGGATAGGATCTTGGTACAACAGCTACGCACCACATATCTGTCAATCACTTCAGATGTGAACATTTCTCCAATTGGAATGGTTCTGCACCAGTTGGTAGCAGGAATACAGAAACTACTACACGTTTTTCAACAGAAGATGACTGGCCTGGCCGCAAGTGGTTTGATTATGACATGGAATTGTTCGCTGTGTATGAAACAGTATGTCAGCTCAGACAATGTTGAGGGCAGGCCTCTAACGATCTACACCAGTCATTGTCCCCTGGCAGATTCCATCTAAAATCTATCAAGGATTGTTGCACAGTCATTTTGCCATTTAGATTATATTTCACAATTCACAACCAACATTCAACATCTCCAGAGCTGAGAAGATATCATGGCAGACGCAATCTCTCAGATCAACACACTCTCAGTTGATATTGATTATGAGAAACTAGCAGGTGCACAACTACAGGAAAGACACAATTATGCCAACCCTTGTGTGACACCACAACCAGTTTGCGAATAGAATGCCTCACGATTCACAGCTTGCCAAATGTTGTGTGTGAGGTTCCACAGAATCATCTTTGACTAATCCTAATGCTCCGTACGACGGGTGCTGTCTTCGATAAACTACACAGGCTGTCCCATCTGTGGAGACTCGTCAGAGACCACTTCATGTGACCAAATGCCAAGAGATTGTAAAACCTGGATACAAGTGTATGCTGCCTGGCAATGCTGTAAGATATGACGGCATGGACAACCACAACACGATCATTACTCAGTCTCAAAGGGTCACTCTCAGCATGTCTGTATAGACCACGTCAGGCCACTCCCTCAATCAGTTTTCATTACACCCTTTCAGCAATCAATAGAGTAAGTCACTGGGTTGAGGCTATACCAGTATCTGACATAATGGCAGAAACCGAGGCAAGGGCATTTGCCCATTTATGGATTTCTTTTTTTGGCTGTCCTGCCTCTGTCGTTACTGATCAAGGCAGCCAATTGGAATCCACACTTTTCACTGAACCCTGTCACTTTCATAGTGTTCAGCCGTTCCGAACCATGTCCTACCACCCTGAACGTACTTGCTTAGTGGAGCACTGGCACTACACACTAAACGGCCCTCATGTGCCAAAGAGGGGAGTGCAAGGAGGCCCTGCTGCGGGTACGTTTAGGTGTGCATTGCATGTATAAGGAAGACCTTTGTGACCTTGGCATAAATCCTTCACAGAGAACCACTAACTGTGCCACTGGACTTCACAGGGCCATCTCAACCATCAACAGATAAAGAACTTCCTACACTTGTCTACAAGGTGAACTGGCACAGCACTCATCTCAAGGTACCAGTCCTGCAAGTACATGGTTCACATAAAATCTTCATCCATCAAGCTATAAAGGACTGTGATTATGTAATGCTGATGGATGACACATTCTGCCTGGCCTTGCAACAGCCATACACAGAACCCCACAGAGTGATTACGCAGAGTAATAACATGTTTGACAGCCTGCTTTGCAGGAAATCAATGGCTGTTACCATCAATAAACTTCAACACAACCAATTATAGCACTGCCCACATACATGAAAGTACTTACATTGCTCACAGCAATGATGTATTTGTAGTGTGACTAGACATGTAACAATTTCAACCTGATAAAACTCATCAATAACCTTGTGATCATGGAAGGTCAGTACAGGGAAAGGCTGGCAATGAAGGGACACTCCCCAGAATATCCTCTGACAACTACAGACTACCACTGCAGGTGCCGCCACTTCCCAGCTTTTGCACACAGAACCATCACTGCCACAGCTGCTAAGAAACAGCCAAGCTCCAGGTCTTGAAAATGTAGCAGGACACATCCATAGCCATGACATTGCCCCAGTCACACTTCGGACACTTCACTTCATCCAACTGCCACATCGAGAAAGTTTCAGCTGTGCTGCTTTAGCAGCCAACCATAGCATGGGCGGTCATGACCCCCCCCCCCCCCCCCTCCGTCCACGCTCCTCAGTGCGCCACACTGCAGCACAGTAACCAAATAGTGACTGTGGTAACTCTTAAAGCAGAACTCTTTGGACAGTGACGTAGCTCTGCTGCAGGACTATCCTTGATCCAGTTCCAGTTGACCTTTTACTATACGCACCTGCATTTTTTCAAGTATTGCTACCATCCAATGAAGTGCAGTATTTCACATTTATGGTCTCAATCATTGGACTATGAGCATACTCAACCGCGTCTTCTTCAAAAAATAACTGTTAGGTTGTAAAACTTTCCTTTCATTCTTCTCCAGCTTGTTCTTTGATATTTTCTTGTTCTGTTGGCTACTGCAAACCGACTGCAACTTGATGTTTAAGTGTTTCCACTACAGAAGTAGCAGCAGAACAATCTTTATGTGCCCCTTCTCTGCACCACCTGATCTCCTGCAGTGCCACTAAATCTAGCCTGTGCTTATTCCTTTCTTAATCCAACATCTCCACTGCTCCACACATGCAGAGTGATCTTACATACTTAGTACATCAATTCAGTCAAGGATTGTTCTGTGATCTTCCAGTACTAGTCATTGACTTTCTAGAGTCAATTACATTGTTGTTCCAAACCAAATGTGAAGCTATTTCTTGGGTTTCATAACAGTTACCATTTTTTTTTAATGGTGTGCGGACTTGGCCCCACACCCAACCCCCAATCTGGAGGACCAGGTAATCCCCTTCAGTCTGGATCGTCACATTTGATCTGTCCAGCTTGGGAAACCTTACCATAGTTCAATCTACAAAGAAAAATTGGGGAAAAACTAATGCATCACGAGATTTTTTTTTACAATGGTAGGAGGGAGTGTCTTGAACAACATACTGAAAATTCTGACTAGTGTGGTGTCAGCATTGGTGTCATGGGGTGTTTATAGGTCACTTTCTTATGTTTTTTTAATAACTACAAAAAGGTGGTGCTTGGTAAAAATATTTCCCAGTACAATTTTGCGCAGAAAACATCAAATTCAATTTTCTCTTTGTTGCAAGGGATGGGATATTGTAAAATATTGTTTTAGTGGTATAAAATTAAATGTTCATCTTTGAATGAAGTGGATTAAGAACAAATATTAAATGTGTGTACGAGTTCTAACTGCAGTAGAGCTGTATGAAGGGATAAATTGTGTTCTGGCAGTGTAACAGGATGGAGGGAGGTGGAGGGTAGAAGCGCAAGAGGAGGGAGGTCTCCACATTGTGTTCATGCACTTCCCTCCTTCATGCATCTACAAATTGAAGAGAGAGTAGGTGATTCTCCACTCTGTGTACCCCAAAATATCACAAGAAGCAACTAACGAGTGTTTCACACAGTTGTACCCACCCTTCACAGTACACCTTATGAATCACTGGTGATGCAGTGTGCAAAACATGCCCGTGCTGTTTATTTTATACAAACTGCATTAACACTACAAGGAAACAAGTACAAGAAATGGATATGGGCAAACTCTGGTTACATCTCTGCATGCTGTACTACACTGGTACAGAACAAAATGATCCTTAACCGTCATGTTACAGTTACAGTGTTCCTCCAGGAAACGCAACTTCCCCCAACACAAGTGCTGCTCGTTTTTCATTTTGCATATGAAATCTACATCCCCAGCATTTCCTGTCCCATTCTCTTATGAGAGTAGACAAACAAACTTTACCGATCTTATGTTTATGTAGTGGTGTTATCTTCAGTTTATTAAATGAGTGCTTATTTGAGTTGCTAAGTGAGCTTGTATGTAAAATATGTCCCTATAAACAATGGCTGAGAGGTGTATAATTTGTGCCACGTTTTCAGTGACTGTTGCAGTGTTGGCAGGAAGTAGACTGGATTGGATGTTGTGGCACACTGCTGCTGTCTACACAGCATGCTGTGAAGTCATGTAATTGTGTTGTAGTCATTTGGTGGTGAATTAATGACTGGCCACAAAAATATTGCATTTCTCTTCCCATTAACTGAGGTATTGCATAAATACTTACAGTCATGAATTGCTGGCACTTGTAGAGTGGGCTGTACCGATTGCTGCCACTTGCCACACATACACAGTGTATTTACCATGCTGGTTATGAATATGTCATGTTCAAGTCTACAGCATAATTTCCTGTAATCTGTTGCTCGACTTGTGCCGAGAGATCTGAAGTTCTGTAAGATATATGTGATTCTACTTCTGTGGTGATCTTCTTCTGGTGCAAGAGGAGATAATTTAAGCCTCTGGACCTCTTCAGATCTTGGGAGAGCTCAGGTGAAGGTGACACATGTGACAGCACCCATACTGTTAAAAAGTTCCAGACAGTGATAATGGAGATAACAAAATAGACATTATCAAACACATACTGATGGCATGTTACACATGGGACAAGCTCTTCAGTATGGTAGACAGTAGACAGCTCCAGCTGCCCAACATTTTTATGTAATAGCTCAATTAACAGATGCAAACACCCATTCCATTTAATAAACTAAAAATAACTCCAATATGTAAACAACAGTTGACCAAAGTTATTTTATTAACTTGCATAAAAGAACCGGACAGTACGTACTGGGGAGGAGTAGCCTGTTTGCAAAATAAAAAGTGAGTAGCACAAATTGTGGAGGAAGTTGCCTCTTCCAGAAGAACAATGCAGGTGCCTTACTGGATGACTAAAATTCAGTTTTCTGTCTAGCAGTGTAGGACAGTGTGCGGAGATTTACATAGGTTTTGTCCATATGCATTTTTGCTATTATACGTGCTTTCTATTACTTATAACCTGTATCTCTATGCTATGTCGTGTTAATGCACTTTGTGGAAAATAAACAACCCCTGGCATGTAGCGAACTGTGTTGCCACGGATACGTAAAGCACACTATGGACAGTTGGTTTGACTTTGTGAAACACCTTAGTTGCTTCTTGTGACGTTGTGGGGTAGGTAGAGTGTTGGATCACCTGCTCCCTCTTCAGTTTGTAGACGTATGGAGGCGGGAACTGCACGAGAACAATCTGGCGACCTACCTTTTCTCGAACTTCTATGGTCCACCACATCCGCCTCCACACTGTTACACCTCCACAATGCAAATTATCCCTTAATATGGCTCTACTGTGCTTAGCCATGGTACACACATTTAATATTTGTTCTTAATCCACTTCAGTTAAAGATAAAAATTAATTTTGTAGCGTTAAAACAATTTTTAATAACACGTGATTTTTCCATTCCCTGCAACAAGGAAACTGTTATTCCTAGGGGGGAAAATGAACAAAACTTTTACTGTAGGAAATTCAATGTAGTTTAATTTTGTACTGGAAAACATTTTCACAAGAAGATGTGGATTTAGAGACATTCAGGAAAAACATTAACAAGGGATTTTTAAATGCCTCCCATTGGCATGGTTACACCTCACAGGTCCAGATATTCAATATGTGCTACATAACAATCCCTCCTACCACTGGAGAAGAATTTGCAACTACAAAATTTTTCGCTATTTAACCTTCTTTGGTCTTCATTGACTGGGCTACAGTGGCATAGCTAATGCCAGGATAGCTCTCAAGGACATCTGCACCCCCCCCCCCCCCCCAAGTCCTCTACCTACACAAGGTAAGGATAGCAATGATGGAGCACACAACTGATCTGCTCAAATCAGGACAGGGATGGACAGGGGGGGGGGTGAGGGGGGGGGTGAGAGAGAGAGAGAGAGAGAGAGAGAGAGAGAGAGAGAGAGAGTCAAGTATCCAACAAAATGAATTATTTACAATGTAGGTAATATGTTACTAACTTATGTAACAGCCAGTGCTACACCAGTAATAGAAGCTGCTGTTTTGTATCATATCACAATAATTTTGTAGCAGATCTGGAGTCAATTGGGAACCAACATTTGTGCAAATTTACCTCTGTATTAGATAATGAGACAAAATAAGATTATGTGTCATGAAAGTTGGTTTTCATTCCACGGTTTGTGTTAAGACCCAAACCTCTCGCCAACCTCAGGCAATCTGCTCTCTTAAAAGCTATCTCTTTAATAAATTATATACACTTCTCCTGTTGTCACCTTGCATGCGAAAATGATTGTCTTACATTAATCGCACAGTTGCAGCTGTATATTTGGCAGTAAGAGGGTGTAACAGAACCAAACTGGTGCTAGGTTCTTGAGAACAAATTAAGGCCATACCAAATGGTTGCAATATGTTGGGTACTTTCATCCACTGGGAAAAGTTAATCTATCAAGCAACCTAGCCTTCAGCATCTGAACTACGCATCACTGCTGCAATTTCAAATATTTGATGGAAAATAGTTCAGTGCTGCAATCAGTATTGCTGCTGCTGTTATTAATCCTTTTGAAAGTACCTAAAAATAATGTGAGTAGATGATTTTTCTACATTTTGCACCATTCAGTATCAGCTCTGACTTGTCTCTTGAGCTGCTATTGATGTATTTTTTTCCCACCTTGCACTTGTTTTGAAAGTGTTTCTCAGCTTCACCTGATCCTTTGTGCTGTCTTCCTGTGGAGTATGCTACATGATATTTTACACTCGCTTTGCTTTGGCCATCTACTGACACAGGAAGACGTGCAGTCATTTAGAATGATTTCCTTTAAGTCTGAAAAGTATTTATTATTAAATATATAAGAATCACTATAGCTCTCACAGTTTGTGTCATATATGGTAGTTATCTTTCAGATTTAATCTAAAAGTAGTCAAGATTTTATTCATACTTAAGGGGTGTTTATTAACTTATGACACAGAATTGCTGGCTAGTACTGGCAACAGACTCATAAAAGTATGACAAACTATTCCAGCTCTTGGAACTAGTAGTTCTTTCCATGGGAGTAAAACCCGCCCAATGCACCTACCACCACCACTACTCCAACCCCATCACTTGACAAGCATACAATATCAAATTTGGAGCAAACTGCGAAACCACACAAGTGAGTAATGGGCAGAGAAGAACTGTTCTCCCTGTGGACACCCAGTACACAGATGCTGAACGTGCTCTGTCTGCAGCATGAGTCAAGGGAATTGAGTGCCTCCTACACCATCCAGGCTACTTGGTTCCTCGCATTCAATACTAGTTTCCCTGAATTCTGAAGACAAGAACTTGCCTTCCAACACATCCTCGCATCCTGACACCCTCCTGGGCTATTGCTTTCATTTCATCTTCATTCTCTACCCTCCACTCTTTATCTTTTTACCATCTCTTTTCCTTCTCATTTTCACCTTCATTATTCATTCCTCTTCCCCTTCCCCTTTAACCCATCTTTACTCTTCACTCTACCCTATCATCTCTGGAAAGAAGCTGACACAACATACTACTGTCTTTGCTTCCTCCTCCATCTTTGTCTACCACTGTCCTCATAATAGTTGGGTCCCTCTCATCCTGGGGTCTAAGTAGCCTGCCCTTCCTTTTAACCTGCCCCAACTTATCTTCCTCTCCTCCTCCAGAAAGGATCTACCTGTCATAGCACCTTTAAACAGAATGTGCATTTTGCATATATATTCTTACGTGGGTTAAATTTGTCTACCGAAAGCCAGTGATAATATTGCCTAAAAATGTGATCTATTAAATATTGTGCCAGTTATGTAAATAGGACTCCTTTCAGATGGATCCTTTTAAGCTATAATTTACTTATCAGGCATCCAAAGTATGCTTATAGTGGGCTCTGTTATGACTTTTGCAGCCACAATAGTAAGAAGGAAAAATAAGAAGATAGTTTAGAGAGCAAATATTTGGCATTCTATCTGCTTTGTGTAGTGTAAATAGCGGCAGAACATACTGTTTATCAAGAACAACATGTTTCATTCCTTCCTTACAAGCCGATCAAAGTCGTTCGTGTGACAAAATTATTTAGGTAGTTAGTACGCAGGGAATTTTCCATTGGGTCTGCACTGAGTTGACGTATGTACGGAACTGGAGAAAAATGTGCGAGTAAGAATGCTGTCGAGCAGCGGCGACAATTGAGCATCTCCACCTCCTCTGAAAGGGTCGCTTATGCTTTGATGTTGTGGCTTGAAAATCGAGGAGCGGACAGGCAGACAATAATGTCAACACCCAGTAAACAGCTGAAGAGATACAATGTAAAACATTATTTTGTTCTAAGATTCTATTTGGAGATGTTAGTCTGATCTATGAATTAATGGAAGATCTGTTCACCGAATGTCGTTACTATTACATACAAATGCAGAAAAGTTATTTAAAAAATGGTCATGTCATTTAGTAGCATGGAGTTCTGTTACAGCCCTCTGCAGAAGGTGAAGAAGTTTGGCCGGACAGATCAGGGTCACTGCATCAAGAAACTTAAAGAAAGGCAACTGTGCAAACATAATTGAGCTAAAAAGTATTGTGAAATTATCAGGGTGACAGATCATTTGTAAATTACACATACACACTGTATGTGCTAAATGTATGTACTGTTCAGTCTAATGGTTGGGGATAAGATGTATGATGCAAGAACACGGTGTAATTTCTAGAGTGTATTGTTTAAATAGTATTATTATAATGTAAATATAATGAATGAGACTAGTAATTTTTTCCAATATATTGTGAAGCATTGAAAATAGTGGTTATTCCACATCCAAATGCAGCGTTCTTAGTAGACCCTAAAATGGGACAAGAGAAAGGATTGATATTGTAAAGATATTTATATCCCCAGGAAAATTTGCACCCTTTGCAAACTCAACAGTGTGATATCCATCAGTAGCAACATTTAACTGCTTGGTAGCTTTACATTTCTTTTTATGAAGCAATTTCTTCATCATCAACTATCCATTATCTTTAAATGATCTCCATCTCTTACTGTACTATCATAAGAAGAAACATGAGAGTACTGAGAAATGTGTCATTTGAGAACCAAGCATACAGTACATATATTATTAAGTACCAATTATAAACAACATGGCTGTTCAAGCACACAAAAACTATGGACAGAATAATTTTGTTGTGTTTTTTAACAATTTGTACACATGATTTGTGCTTTTTCTTTCCTAGGGTTTTGTTTACTTTTTATAGTGGAGATTAGGTAATGGTAGTTATTCACTACATATTGTAAGTCATTAAGTACAAAAGTACTTATGACTAAGATGAAATATTTTGCATTATCATACACATACATACATCTGACGGTGGTGAAATACTGTGACTGACCCAACCTTAATAGACTTTGCTTTGGCACAGTAAGTAGACGATTCTTTTTACTGTGGTTTGAAGAACATGTTAGGAATGTCAATAGAGTGAAAGGTAGAGAAAGGGAAACTATTCCCTACGGCAGTAGGGATGGTGACATGCTAACATGTAAGCGAACAGGAAATAGTGCAGCAAGCAAACTATATTGCCACCTCTGTGGTACATGAAATTAGTGTTTTAAGTTTTAGGAGAGTGCAGATGACTTGTTTAACAGATGAGGAGTGAAAGTAATCTACAGAACACTCCAATAAGAGAGTGCTAGTGCATAAAGGATTTCTGTAAGTGTAAGAAAACTGTGATAGTTAATAATATACGACATCTTTCAACATAAAACAGAAGGATTAAAGAGCCATTAAGTAAATGTTTTGTATTTTATAATTATTAAAAAAGATGAAATAGAGATTAACAACAAACATAGAAGTGTGCTCAAGAGAATGTGGGAAATTACTTTATAACATATACAGCCAAAAAGTGACGATTGAAGTATGTTCACTCCTTACATCTTACAATTCCTCATGGTTTTTGAGGTGGGAGGAATGAGACCACTTTGACAACAGAAACACAAATATTGTAGTCGAGTAACAATAAACAGATTATTTGTGAATAACATTTGATGACATCTGCGTGAATGTTATGCATAATAAAAGAGAAAACAAATGTAGGAAGGATAAGTTGAGAGAAGCCTCTTTGTTACATAGTTTGAAAGCATTGTGAGAAGTATAGGTAAAGGAGTACAAAAGTAGAGGTCAGGAAAAGTTGATAAGCCATGGAGCAACTTCACCATTGGAAGATATACAGTTAAAGGTCAGAAGCTTTGCATAAAGCTACAAATCTTTAAGATGGGGTGGACCCAAGTTTATGTAGGTATGGGAGACAGGAAGGATAGGCAAACACTGGGAAGGGCTGATCTAATCCTTGATCAGGTGAATCCATAGAAGGAATGACATAAACCATTTTTTATGGAAGTATAAAGAAAGGGACACTCACATCACAAAGACAATAATGTATGTACATAGTGTCTCTCTGGGGGATAAGATGTAAGGGCAGCTATTACAGAGGTAAGAGCTGTGAAGTGACTGTTAGTCACACTAATGAAGTGTTCTCCAACATAGTCAGGATTATTAGACATACCTGAACAATGAAGATTCTTGGAATTTTCACTTCCGTACACGTTTGACTTCACGTCACCAAGGTACGGCAACAATTGAGAGTCTCCACCTCCTGTGGAGATGTCGCTTATGCTTTGGTGTTGCCCCTTGGCGTTGACTTGGAAATCAAGTAGCAGATGGGCAGACAATAATGTCAATCCCCAGTAAACAGTTGAAGAGATACAATGTAAAACATCATTATGTTCTAAGAGTCTATTCAGAGATATTAGTCTGATCTATGAATTAATAAAAGATCTGCTCACTCAATGTTGTAAAAGTGTTAAACACAAGTATCAAAACACAGAAGAGTTATTTAAAAAGTGGTCATGTCATTTCATAGCTTCCAGTTCTGTTACAGCCTGGTACAGATGGTGAAAACGTTAAGCAACACTGTCAGGGTCACTGCATAACACATCTGTTACATCAATAAACTTAAAGAAAGGTGACCATATGAACATAATTAAAGTAAAAATTGTCATGAAATCATCAGGATGACAGATCATTTGTGGAAGTAATACACCAGATGGCTTAGTCCAGCTACAGAAGGTGGATATTACATGCCAAAACTTACACATGCATGAAAACACTCAAAATAAATTCATTACTGAGGACATTCATGTTTTTAAACAATTTTTCTCACAAATCTTCAGGTCCAATGGAAATCATTAACAACATGACATTGACAATAGCATCATTAATGGAAACACAAAAAGAACTTTAAAGACACATAAATGAAGTAGAAATAAACCCTTAAAGAATAAAATACAAAGTTTGCAAAGATTTCAAGGCAGAATAAATAAAAAAAACTGGAATAACATGGACAGAAGAAAGAACAGAGGAGAAAGTGGAGTGCTGGAAAAATAGGCAAAAATAAAGAAAGAGGAGGAATTTAAGTAATGTGACCCCTGTTGGTCATCACAAAGATAAAAAAACCTATCATGTGATACTAAGCTTGCTGCATCTACTCTTAAATCACTGGCATGAAAATAGTATACTACTGCTGTAGAAAGAAATGCATCAAAGGTGTTAATAGAGTCATTCTCATTCATATATGTAACAAATTAATTTCAGGGCTGCACATCTATTGCAATTGCACACCAGCTGGAAATACTGATAATTAAATGTTTACATTACTGCATAAATTAATGAAAACCAATAAGCAGGAAATGATAAAATTATTAGACACTGATCACCTGCACTAATTCTGTGAAATTGGGGAAGGAAATTGGTCATGAAGTCTTTAACAAACCATTTTGAGATATGCCTTAAGCAGTTTAGAAGAGGCATGAAAAATCTAAGCTTAAATCACCAACCAGTGATTTAAGCCCCGCCTCATCTACACAAGTCCAATGTCTACAGTACTACCTCAGACCTTCTAAAACATTATTTAAAATGAACTTTGAAAAGGCATTTCTAAATGAGCCTAACATCAATATTAATGCATAACAAAAACAAATGGATAACAGGTATCGGGAAGTCCTCCCAAACCTCTAAGTATCTTAGCTTTATGAAAAAGAGTCATAGTAAGACAGAATTCTTAAATTCCTATCATAGGTGCAAAAAGACTTATTTGATGATGAAGTAATATAAAATACAGAGAATAAAAGCAAAGCAGTCTTGGAAGTCAGTAAACAGGAAAAGGGGAAAGACAAACAAAGGCACAAAACATAAAACAAAGGCACAAAACATACTGATAAAAGAGGAGGATAAAGCAATAAATAATCGACATCACCCAACAAACTATTTGAATGAGTGATTTTCAAATACTGATGAGGAATTACACCAAAAATTCTCAAAAACAGGTGGGACATCTGTAAATACACTGCTGTTAGTGAAAACTGGAATCATCAACCAACTGAGAATGAATGGCTGAAATCGCTCCAAAATCTGAGGATGTGTAGAGTAGTGGAACAATAATAAATAACTAAAATTGTACAGAGAAAATGTGCACATAGGCCAAGCAGCACCCTCTTTTGTATGAGCTAACGGTGAAGGACGTTAAGCAACGTGGAAACACAATCAAGTGTTCAATGTGCCTCCTTGATGTCGAAGGGCACAATATCAGCATTTGAGCGAGTTCAAAAAGGGCAAGAAGGTTGGACTCCAGGGAAAGTGTTTACCATACTGTAACACTGCAACTCATATAAGGAATGCTGCTTTGACAGTGATGTGTTGTGTGTGTGGGTGGGGGGGGGGGGCGGGGCGCAGGTGCACATGCGTGCACAACCAGTTGACAGAAGAGGGCCACACACAGTGATAAACGAGTACTGGACCTAACAAAGTGACCATACAGCAAGAGGATTGACATATTGTCCACCTGACCACAACCAACACAACATCTTTGTCCACATTTTTAGCATGACGTTGAAGTACTGCAACTGGTAAAATAAGTTTGCACCAACAGGCTGACACCATCTTCTGAGGGATGGACTGGTGGCCATTGCATCAACTTCCATTGCCCAGAAACCACCAATGCTTCAGACTACTATGGGAATGTCAGATGCATGCCGAGTTGCTGAATATAGTATTTTCAGAGAAGTCTCACTTCAACTAAACCTACAGTGATGGCTGCATATTCATTAGATGTTACCATGGTGAATGAAATCAGACTGCACTGTAGATAGGCATAATGGGCATAAGCCAAATGTGACATTTTGGGACACCGCTGGTTACAACGAGTGATCTCACCTCTGATGTATTAATGGTAATATGAACAGCAACAGCTACATCAGTACGTCAGGGAGGTTTTTGAGACCAAGTCACTGCCCCTCCTGCAGGCAGCTCCACATTCCATATTTCAACAGGACAATGCCTGGTCACATGTGGCAAGGAATGGACAAGCTTTCTTTTAAGAATTACAAGTACCACTGCTTCTCCAGCCTGCACTGTCACTTGACATGTCATTCTTCGAACATGTCTCAGATATGGCCTGTCGGCAACTTGTTCATTCAGTGCTTCAGGGAAAACAATTACAACCTGTGTGCAGCAACATATCCAGGCCTTCTTTGATTATGTGCTACAACATCTAGAGGCTTTGATTGTAACATACACTGCCTTCATTCCATGCTGAATTCCACAGTCAAAGTGCATGTACTGTTCTGTAATTCTTATCATTTGTAAATTGTCACATCCCTTTCCATGGAATAAATTTCATAGTAATCATGTATCTCCTTCTTTGTGTTGCAATTTTTATAAACAGTAGTGTAATTATGTGCACAGTACAGTGAAGTTACTACCAACAACAGAGCAAAAGTCAGTAAACTGTATGAAACCTAAAAAACCAAATGTCAGTAGGATTAGATAATGTACCAATGTGTGTGCTGAAGCAATGTATACAGAGTATACAAGCTCCCTTCACAAATGAGTCATTTACATCCGGGAGGTTTCCAGAGTATTTAAAACAGCCAAGAGCCATGCACATGCTAAAGAAAGGTAACGCAGAAGACAGAAAATACCAGCCCAATTCCCTGCCGTCATTGTTCTAAAAAATAATAGAATTGATTATAAAAAACAGATTAACGAATAACTTGAGTAAATACAACCAACCATGTGAATTACAGTTTGGTTTCCAAAGTAGTAGAAGTACAGAATCACAAATAGTAGAATTCACAGAAGTGACACTTAATGCTCCTGACAAAGATGAGTGTGACACAGGACATATTTACAGATCTTTCTATATCTTTTGCTACTGTTGACCGTAAGATTCTACTAAATAAATGAGAATCATTAAGAATGAGAGATGCAGCTAATGTCTAGTTCTGATCATACCTAGTGGATAGGGTACAAGGGCAGAAATAACATATGATCAGAGTTTCTATAGTGCTTTAATATGTGTACTTACCAATGTTTTAAGTATCATTGCCTCATATCCTACATTTCCTTGTCACACTCCTACCATCCCTCTTTTAGGATTGTACATGGTCTGTACCATATTTTAACTGGCATGTAGTAACCAACATGATGCTCGGCACAGTGAGTTAATTCAGACTATTAGGAATCAATTAATCCCAACAAATTAAATAATCTAAGAATTAAACTCTCACTTGGCATTTAAATTGGAATTGCTGACATAATATTTTGCAGCTAAAGTGTAGGTTGACATTGCAATTTAGGGGCACTTTCATCAGTTTTTATATGTTCTAATTAAAAGTGTTGAGAGCAAATGCGAGTACTGCCTAATATATCTGTATTTTTACAGTTTCGTGAGTTTTTTTTCTTAAATATGATAATCTAAAATGAACAGTCTACACTTACAACCCTTATGGACTGAGTCAAACACAGGCAACTTCTACAAAATCCTGTCAATTTTCTGCTATTAAACATCTTTCCTGTACCATTTCTTGCTTTAATACAAACATGTGAATCATATCTGGCAGTAATAAAAGAACAATTAAGCAGTTACACGAAGGCTGTTTTCCCACCTCATCAAAGTAAGAACAACTGTGGGAGAGTGTTACACACAGACAGAAGAGACAACTACATGTTGAGGAGGTGAAATGAACACTTTGTGTGAAAATTTTACGATGTCTAGTAGGAGAGAGTGAGTAAGCCATCTGAGAACACACTGCACCTCTTATGATTTCAGTGCATAAATTCTGACAGTGGTTTATAGCTGATAACAGAGCTAACTGCAGCTCTTTAACAAAACGGAATAAGTTCAAAACATAATTTAATGACATCTGCTTTCTCTTCAAATAACAGTTGTCTCTCTTCATTTGCCTATTCAGCCAAAATCTTCCAAATTACTTAGCACATTTATGAAGAAAGACACCAATAAATGGTCAATCTTTTTAAAAATAGCCTTAATCAGAAACACAGTTTCTTATTAAAAAGTAACTCAAGAAGTCACTCCCCATACATCCAACATCATGCATTATCAAGCACGACATATCTAGCAGTACACATAAATGTCAGTTGACTAAACTAGTCACACAATTATTTGTCATCTTACAATCAATCAATCTTACCTTCCTTCTATCGCACTACTTTAACAATCTGTAAGAATGGTCTCAGTTTTTTTAACTGACATACAAACCATGGATCACTCAAAAATGGTTCACAATGGACAAGCTGAAAAAAGGTTCAGTTTTAGACTTGAATGAGTTGTTGCTTTTGAGAAGCACCAAACTGTTATCAATATATACGAGGTTTTGATTCCAGTGTTATACAGGGTTTGACTGGAAAAATATACACAAACACACAGGATGTTGTTGTATTATTATAATTGATTTTGGCTAAAATAACAATACAGAAGTTTCATCATCATAATATTGGTTATTTACATGTCTAATTACTGCATCACAAGGAATATATTTCCACACAAATTTGAGTTTTACACCTTCAAGTGTAGCACCAAGGCATCTTTCCGAAATAGTGGCAGCACAGTGCAGCCTGGTAAAATCAAGCCTTTATAATGGAATCACAGTTAGATTTTATTACCACCTCTTCTCACTCTTCACTTAGCATGTGAAAAGCACTGACTGCTGTCTCTCTTCAGATTCACTTTTTTTAAATAAATCATTCTTAAACCACTTCAGTGTTTCAGCTGTAAGAATTAATCACAATGTTGTCATGTTTTACTGGAGTTTGTTCCACAATGCATCTTTATCTTACTATCACAATGTCATAAAAACCATACAACAATTTCCCATAGCACACATATTCAACATTGTTTTAGAACTTAAATCGTAAAAGCAAATAGCACTTATAAGCTAGCAACAAACATATAATTTTCACATAAAAATTAAACTGCTAAGATAATTTCAGGATTTTTGTTACACTGTAGCTGATTTCAATAATTATATACGATAGGAACAAAATTGAAAGAAATGGCACAACATGTTGTAAGGTACTCTTATAGTCACTCCCACTGTAAGCTTGCAGCAAACTGATAAAACTTTCTAGCAACAGTACAATTTGACTTAAGCATCACCAAAACAGTGTGTGTTTATAGGGTTAAACCAACTGTTAGAAACTGCTTACGAACACAATTTCCACACTCATTAATAAAAATGTAAGGATTTACAAATCTAATATCTTTTTAAAAAGTTTCTAAGCAATAAAAATTTTGGATGCAAACAGTTTTAAACTTTACCACTGTTTAATCAACATCTTTGGTTTCACTTATTTCCATTCACAACAATAAATTACTTAAGCTGTCACTCAAAAATACTCCTGAGTAGCATGTTTGCTCTATATAGTTTTTTTTATGAAAGTATCAAAAATATTAAAGCCTACCAGACTTTTAGGGAGTTCCCTGCTTCTAACACAGTTACTTGTATGTGCCCGTAATCCTTAGTCTAAGTCTTTTCAATTATACTTCAAAACATATTACAAGTATTATACGCTCTTACAGCAAAGACAAGTGGTCGTTGCAGTGAGTGATGTTAAACACAAGAACTTGAAGGACTAAACATTCGGCTTTTGTTTCAGCATGTAAATACAGTTATGTTAATTAAATACTCAAACATATGTCTAATATGTCACAGTAAATATGGTACAATGCCTTAAAACTGTATGTTATACCAAAAAAGGCAAAGCAAGCAATGTGTTCTGTCTGAGAAATATATATATATAAAATATGAAGCAATATCCATGAACAGAACACGTAATTAAATTCTTGCCCTTTCCCATTCTATTTCAATGAGGTTTCAAACAACCTCTCTTAACTGTTGTTAGTGACTGACAAGAATGCTGGCAAAGCACAGTAGCTTCTCTTTCCCTAAAAAAAATCTTTCAACACATCACAGTATGAGTCATCCATCCCCCTCACAAAACCATCTCTCTCTCTCTCTCTCTCTCTCTCTCTCTCTCTCTCTCTCTGTTGTTCTTATTTGGGTAGATAATTAAAACAGATACAGAGGGCAGGATTCTAAAAATGTGAATCCAGATCACAAACTCAACAACTATATTTTTCAAACTGCCTAACTATCCTCCCAATGTTACTGCATTTGTTACGGTGTGAAAACTGTAATTCCTATTTGAATGTATGTAACAGTTTTAAAACAATCACTTCACCATGAGGTAATACCTCAACAGTTCGGGAAGAGGCAGCTGACAGAGGCTAATCACCAGGGTGTTCTGGACACGAACGGTTCACTTCAAACCACCTGTCAATGCAGCTGTAACAAAATTTGTTCCAATAAATGTAGATACACAAGCAACTTCAATTTACAGCTACAAATAATAAGAAATGAAACAACCTTTAGCTCGGCACTACACTGTAACACTCATTTAAAATCAAACAATTAGCAAAGGCACTGTAAAATGATTACTAAAAAGAAATTAAATTCAGTTACACAGATGAAATGAGAAGGACCCTTCCCCTCACTTTACAACATTGTTCGATCTTAATATCCCCGCCCCCACAAACACCATTCTTCATTATGGAATTACCTCACAATGTAAACTAAGAAATATGAAAAAACTGAAGGAATATTTTACTTTTTGTGTGTCACTGAGTATCATCTGCTCTATTAATTTTTAATAGCTGCCCTCCCCCCTTTAGTGCCTCGCCCAAAAAAAAGGGAGGGGGGGGGGGGGCAAGTATGGCACTAATAACACATACTAAAAGTCAATGATTATAAAAGGAATCAATACATCATGTGTAATGAGTAGGAAATTATATGAAAGGGTTAGGGCAATTGAAGAGGTAGGAAGATATACTTTGCTTTATTGTTAAAAGTGATTAAAAAATAAAATCCGAGACTTATATAGTGAATGAAAATAATATCTGAGATGATAAAATTAATTCTGAATGGGGAATAGTAATGACATAAATCAATAAATAAACTGAAGAAATGTCGAGATTTAGTTTTTAAAGATAAAACAAAATGACATTATACAATAATCTGGTACCAAACTATAATAACCCCATCACTGAAATAGTTCAGAAAGCTGGTGTGACAGTTCACGGAATAATCCAATACAACATATGCATGAAGCAATACATGCAGCAAAATCATGATTACTGCATGCTCTACCAAAGACATTAAGAACATAATTCACTTTCTCAACTGTAACAATCCTCGCAGAGCTGATAATAAATAAAGTAAATTGCTAAAACCCCATTCTTCAGATGTATATAAGGAACTCAGTTACATATGCAATACACCATTATCACAGGATATATTTCCTGACAGAGGTTGTACAGAGTTTCAGGGAGAGCATAAGGGAACAATTGACAGGAATGGGGGAAAGAAATACAGTAGAAGAAGAATGGGTAGCTTTGAGGGATGAAGTAGTGAAGGCAGCAGAGGATCAAGTAGGTAAAAATAGAAGGGCCAGTAGAAATCCTTGGGTGACAGATGAAATATTGAATTTAATTGATGAAAGGAGAAAATATAAAAATGCAGTAAATGAAGCAGGCAAAAAGGAATACAAATGTCTCAAAAATGAGATCGACAGGAAGTGCAAAACGGCTAAGCAGGGATGGCTAGAGGACAAATGTAAGGATGTAGAGGTTTATCTCACTAGGGGTAAGATAGATACTGCCTACAGGAAAATTAAAGAGACCTTTGGAGATAAGAGAACCACTTGTATGAAGATCAAGAACTCAGATGGAAACCCAGTTCTAAGTAAAGAAGGGAAAGCAGAAAGGTGGAAGGAGTATATAGAGGGTCTATACAAGGGCGATGTACTTGAGGACAATATTATGGAAATAGAAGAGGATGTGGATGAAGATGAAATGGGAGATACAATACTGCACGAAGAGTTTGACAGAGCACTGAAAGACCTGAGTCGAAACAAGGCCCCGGGAGTAGACAACATTCCATTAGAACTACTGACGGCCTTGGGAGAGCCAGTCCTGACAAAACTCTACCATCTGGTGAGCAAGATGTATGAAACAGGCGAAATACCATCAGACTTCAAAAAGAATATAATAATTCCTATCCCAAAGAAAGCAGATGTTGACAGATGTGAAAATTACCGAACTATCAGTTTAATAAGTCACTGCTGCAAAATACTAACGCGAATTCTTTACAGACGAATCGAAAAACTAGTAGAAGCCGACCTCGGGGAAGATCAGTTTGGTTTCCGTAGAAATGTTGGAACGACTTATCTTAGAAGCTAGATTAAGGAAGGGCAAACCTACGTTTCTTTAGAGAAAGCTTTTCACAATGTTGACTGGAATATTCTCTTTCAAATTCTGAAGGTGGCAGGGGTAAAATACAGGGAGCGAAAGGCTATTTACAATTTGTACAGAAACCAGATGGCAGTTATAAGAGTCGAGGGACATGAAAGGGAAGCAGTGGTTGGGAAGGGAGTGAGACAGGGTTGTAGTCTTCCCCGATGTTATTCAATCTGTATATTGAGCAAGCAGTGAAGGAAACAAAATAAAAATTCGGTGTAGGTATTAAAATCCATGGAGAAGAAATAAAAACTTTGAGGTTCGCCGATGACATTGTAATTCTGTCAGAGACAGCAAAGGACTTGGAAGAGCAGTTGAACGGAATGGATGGTGTCTTGAAAGGAGGATATAAGATGAACATCAACAAAAGCAAAATGAGGATAATGGAATGTAGTCGAATTAAGTCGAGTGATGCTGAGGGAATTAGATTCGGAAATGAGACACTTAAAGTACGAAAGGAGTTTTGCTATTTGGGGAGCAAAATAACTGATTATGGTCGAAGTAGAGAGGATATAAAATGAAGAAGAGGAATTTGTTAACATCGAGTATAGATTTAAGTGTCAGGAAGTCATTTCTGAAAGTATTTGTATGGAGTGTAGCCATGTATGGAAGTGAAACATGGATGATAAATAGTTTGGACAAGAAGAGAATAGAAGCTTTCGAAATGTGGTGCTACAGAAGAATGCTGAAGATTAGATGGGTAGATCACATAACTAATGAGTAATTATTGAATAGGATTGGGGAGAAGAGAAGTTTGTGGCACAACTTGACCAGAAGAAGGGATCGGTTGGTAGGACATGTTCTGAGGCATCAAGGGATCACCAATTTAGTATTGGAGGGCAGTGTGGAGAGTAAAAATCGTAGAGGGAGACCAAGAGATGAATACACTAAGCAGATTCAGAAGGATGTAGGTTGCAGTAGGTACTGGGAGATGAAGAAACTTGCACAGGATAGAATAGCTTGGAGAGCTGCATCAAACCAGTCTCAGGACTGAAGACTACAACAACAACATTTCCTGACAGGCTGTAATGTGGCACTGTCACACCCCTTTAGAAGAAAATGTTATGTATGCAAGAACAATAACACACCTACCCCAAAGCAAAATACTAAGTCAGTTTCAATTTAAGTTTTAAAAGCATCTCTCCACAGAAGATGCCATTTTTTGGTCCACAAATCAGATTATACAAAATTTAAATTAGAAATACTGACTTTTTTCCCCACTGTGACATGTCAGAAGCATGCAATTGTGAGGTCACCATTTTCTCCAACAGAAAGTGTAATATTATGGTATTCAAGATCTTGTTGGTAATCAATTTTTATTACATCTAAGGAGATAACAAACCCAGAGAGAGTATACAAAAAGTATCTTCATAGAGGGGAACAATCACTGTAGGTACATCACAGAAACTGGTGTTGAGTGGTCACTCATTCTTAGAATACATAAACAACATGCCATCAAATATAGAAAAAGCTGTAATAGTTCTTTGCTGATGGCAAGGTGCTACAATCATGTTTAATAAAAGACATTCCAACACTGAAACTTCCTGGCAGATTAAAACCGCATGTTAGACTGAGACTCAAACTCAGGACCTTTGCCTTTCACAGGCAAGTGCACTGGCGACTCAGCTACCCAATCACAACTGATGACCCAACCTCACAGTTTTCCTTCTGCCAGTACCTCATATCCTACCATCCAAACTTCACATAAGTCATTCTGCAAAACCTGCAGCACTAGCACTTCTGGGAGAAAGGATTTAGTGGATACATGGCTTAGCCAGCAGCTTGTGGGATGTTCGAGATTTCCACTCTGCAGCAGTGTGTGCACTGATATGAAACTTCCTGGCAGATTAGGACTGTGTACCAGACCAAGACTTGAACTCTTGTCCATAATGCTTCCCTTTAGAGGAAAAACAACCTGAATCACTTCATGCAACAGCATCAGAGTTACAGATGCTAGCTTGTGTATTAAAAGACAACTGAAAGCAATGTTACTAGTAACAGTTGCTTATGCAACGAAGTGTAATACTTGTGTTGTTGCTAATAATTGTAGAATACAAGTAAGATAGATGGTAAGATCTTGTGGCGACACATAGTTACTCCATCTAAATAGAAACATGTGGACTGTGGGACTTATGGACCCACTCGATGGATCAACCACCAATGCCCTTACTCAATAAGACACTGCAAAGAGGTTTACAAATTAACTGGGATGTTGGCACACAGAGAGTGATTAGCAGATGCATCTCACCATCTCTCCTCCCACCCCCAACAAAACACTGATTACAAAAATTTCATTTACCATCAAAACTGGAAATGACAAACTTAAGTTCACCATCACTACAGAGAAAGGTGCACAACAGTAAGCTGGAATTTTTTTAGGGCTCAATATGTTTTTACAAATGCCTTACAGGATGACATATCAGAGCCATGAAGAGTGGTCTACGTCACGTTACTTAGAAAGATGAACATTATGTTAATTCCATACTTTTCAATGAGTAACATGCTCCTAAAATAGCATGAACATCTCAGATTTATTTTATGAGCATAAAATGGTGTCATAGGAGCAATGACGAACATGAAATAATTCACTACTAAAAATCATCCATAAAGTAAGTTATAATGCACCTAGTATATTTACAGATATGACTTGTTCCTACATCAAAATTACAAGTGTCACTAATGTATACAATATATGATACTGCTGTTTTAGATACTTGAAAATGGCCTAAGGCCAAAATTGTACAATTGTACATATAATAAGGAAAATGGCAGCTGACGGCATCAAGAAATCTTTCAAAACATTACGTTAATTGTTTGAGAATACATCTCACAGACAAGTAACTGGCCATTCTGTAACCTATCATACCTAACCAAGTAATTATTTTACCTTTTTTTTTTCAGAAACTGAATTTCAGCATAGAGCTTCTATTTAACTATGCCTTATGAAGTCTTATCAGATCATTATCAAAACGCTGTACATTTGTGAGAAAATTTACTTGCCTTTTGTGATATATACAGAGACAAGGCAGTCTAGCAATGATATCCCCTTGCTGTAGATCCTCCAGGCATATGACACATTCTCCTTTGTCATCTGCCAGAACATCTTCTGCAAAAATACAGTTAAACAAAATTGTCAATAGGTTTATCGTAAAAAAATACAGTTAAAACAAAAGCAAAAGGAAAGTGTTTCAGTATGAGAAAATTATTGTTATTTTAAGAAATGAAATAAGCTTTCTTTTTCTTGAATTCTCTTTAGCAAATATTAATTTAAATAGATGCCTTAACTGAACTATCTACTGTTGTATGTATTACAGTTTTTGTGTAATAAAGGAGTCATATTATGCCAGAAAATGATAATATAAAATATTACAAAATCATAAAATTAGCTGTCATTACTGTTTAGTAGAAATGGAAGATGAAGCAACTGTAACTGAACTGAAGACCTGCACCACACACAGATGCTGCACAACTGTGTGTCTCAATTAATGCTTCAGTTCCATGTTGAACATTCAAAGCTATCAAACTTGGTAAATACAAGGCCTTTACAAGAAAACTGCAACAAAACAAAAAGTATTTGCAAGAATGCAGCCAACTTAGGCAATGTGACGGATTTTCGATACGTATTTTCTGACGTAAATTGCTCAGTGCTGTCTGGTTCTATTGACGCACTGGAAAATTGGACCACGGGTACAAACTGGTATTCATTCCCTGCCCATCACTAACACTGAAATTACGGCCAATTAACATTCTACAAAAATCATGGACATCATACAAAATTTGATAACAGGTTCGCACAGTGTTCTCAAGATACTGCACATCTAGCTGGCTTGTGTAAGACCAATTTCCGGTCAGTGACTGACCAAAACTCAAAGCTCTTTTGGAACAGTAAACATAAATACGCTTTCCCAAGCAGAAAAATTACATGAATTAGGGAACAATAATTCCACGCACATATGGGATTAATTTTGGCAACTACAGGCTTTCGCCCCATCTCTACCCCCCCCCCCCCCCTTCTCTCTCTCTCTCTCTCTCTCTCTCTCTCTCTCTCTCTTTCTTTCTCAAAAAGTACCTCGGAGTTGCCTTCGCCATTAACAAGTACATACTAAATTCAGCAATAAATATGAATCCCTTAAATAGCAGATTAATAATCGTCACCATAAAGTGTGCAAATCAATAAACGCTCACATTTTTGCCAATGAAGGTAGTAGAAAAGACGCTAGAGAGGGGGAAAAAAACGTGCAAAATTCAGGTCAATACACGACTGGTTGAATTTAACGAACAGTTAAGTAACTGTACCGGCAAGAAATACTGGTAAACAAAAGTGTATAAAAATGGCCTAAGTTGAATACAAGAACAGTCAACCGTTTAGTGAAATAATTTGTCTGACAGTAAATAAACGCTGAGTACAGAAACATTTGACGTAACTCATTTGCTGTATTTCATTGCAAGCATCTACATCTACATCTACATCTATACTCCGCAAGCCACCCAACGGTGTGTCGCGGAGGGTACTTTACGTACCACTGTCATTACCTCCCTTTCCTGTTCCAGTCTCGTACGGTTCGCGGGAAGAACGACTGCCGGAAAGCCTCCGTGCGCGCTCGAATCTCTCTAATTTTACATTCGTCATCTCCTCGGGAAGTATAAGTAGGGGGAAGCAATATATTCGATACCTCATCCAGAAACGCACCCTCTCCAAACCTGGACAGCAAGCTACACCGCGATACAGAGCGCCTCTCTTGCAGAGTCTGCCACTTGAGTTTGCTAAACATCTCCGTAACGCTATCACGCTTACCAAATAACCCTGTGACGAAATGCGCTGATCTTCTTTGGATCTTCTCTATCTCCTCCATCAACCCGACCTGGTACGGATCCCACACTGATGAGCAATACTCAAGTATCGGTCGAACGAGTGTTTTGTAAGCCACCTCCTTTGTTGATGGACTACATTTTCTAAGGACTCTCCCAATGAATCTCAACCTGGTACCCGCCTTACCGACAATTAATTTTACATGATCATTCCACTTCGAATCGTTCCGCACGCATACTCCCAGATATTTTACAGAAGCAACTGCTACCAGTGTTTGTTCCGCTATCATATAATCATACAATAAAGGATCCATCATTCAAAGGCGCGTAAATATTTCTCCAATCTATTTCATTGATAAATCATTCCACAAAACATTTGATCATTTTTTTTTTTTATTTTCAAGTTTTGCTCAGGAAAATAGCGTATTATTGACATGTCATTTGCTTTCCTATGTCTTCTCGTCTCGAAATGTCCTGTATGTACTTGTTCAAAGGAAACCCATTTGACAGTTAAAATTTCACACCGATGAAACCTTTAATGCGCAAAATAACTAGGCCTTGAAATGATTAAACTGAACCAGGCATATGAAGTAATAGCTTGAGCGGTGTGCGATATTGTTACAGTGTTGCACAACTCCCAAACTCTACACTCATTTGCGATCTTTGCATGTAATCTTTTAGTTTAATATACCAAACATATCCTCTAAAATCTGTTACAATCAACCATCTTCGGTCGTTCAACGTCCAAATTCTGCATATCCCAATCCTTCATAACAGGCCAATAAACGGCCTTCTCAGCCGACAGCGCGCCTCAGTAGATGGGTGATGAGCCCACAGGCTGTGCTTGAAAAACAGTGCACCTGCGTATTTCGGTGACTTGCTGTCAGGTTAGGTTTCGATTTTGGTGTTGATTCGACAGTATACAAGTGTCTGAACATACACAACGTGAAGATGTATATTATAATTGATACAAATTTGTTACGAGAGTTTCGTAGGAAATGTTTGCTCATCAACATTTTGTATTTCTGTCCGCTGTAAATCGAGATTACAAGGAGAGCTGCTGGTCTCGGAAATTCAGCTCGGAATGAGACTTCGCTGGTTCGTAGTATATCTCAAGCGTGTGCACTCGTAGAAGTCTTAAAGCCCACTATCCAGAAAATTCCGAGAAAATGAGCTCCAAAATTTTAAGCGCACCTCATAAGCACCTCATATAACGTTAGACGTAGCGTTCCAGCACACAGGTGAAATGGCTCCGCCAGTAGCGTGTTAGAATGTCATACTGCCGATCCGGCCCTGAGTGGGAAGCCAGCGAGAAACAAAACGGAGAACAAATTTCCACAGGACATCTGGAACCAAATACGGAAGAAAATCCCTCAAAACGTGTTACCAAAAGATGCCAAGGAGACATGGAACAAGATAGTAAACACAACGGTGCTAACCAATCAAAGGCTGGCGGAGATAATACTCGTCGCAACTGATGAGTGTGGCGCATGTCCCTTGACAGACACCCTCGAGCACCGTTTCACCTGCGGAAATGCCACCAAAATTTGGAAAGCATGCCAGCAAATGATGGCTCATATCATCAGAACAGCGCCGATGAGTGTCACAGTGGAAGTTATCACTGCCCCAGAGACCAACCCATTTCCACGACCCA
Source organism: Schistocerca nitens (assembly GCF_023898315.1). Lineage (NCBI taxonomy): Eukaryota > Metazoa > Arthropoda > Insecta > Orthoptera > Acrididae > Schistocerca > Schistocerca nitens. Next base: position 31,619,335 of record NC_064617.1, read on the forward strand.
AGAGGCTGGCGACCCTCCGGTTGCTCGCCATGACGGCACACGCCTTCGTGGCGAGGAAGTGGACTGACCACCTGGTCTCCCTGGTGGACCTCTGCGACGAGAACACGAGGGCCCAGCAGCACAGACGCTACCGCGACAACTTTAAGAACTTCCTCCAGACTCCACTACAGACAGCAATCGGCAGAGTCCTCCCCAGCCTGTGACCATCGCCATCAGCCATCCCACCACGCTCATCTCCAGAGAAAGTGCGCAGTGAAAGTGAAAATGTGCAACAGAAAAAAGGGTATCTCCTCACGCTCCAAATAGCCTACCTCGATCAAATATAACAGTGTGAAGTGCGTTTCAGTGAAATTAGTGTTTACAAAGTGTTCTCCCTCTGTAACATGTCATGTCCGTAATTTCAAATCATAGTCCAAAGTGCTTCAAAGAATATTACCAGTGTTTTCTAAATGTGTGTTAAAAAAGCAAACTTTCCATCCTGCCGTGCGGTGTTGCTTACCATCCAGCCGTACTCGACTGTACGAACTACATGTGCTAGGCTATATGCTTTACTCAGTGACAAGCGCCTATTACACACAAATTTTGAATGGTTTCCTTTTGTTATATGCTTTACTAGTTTTATATGATGTATACTCTCATTCTCCTCATGACTCTTATATAGCATGACATCGCTTTTCAAATTATCTTTTTGTTGTATTGTACGAAAATTTCTTCCACTTCTGTTCCACCAGTCATGCTAATGTTTTCTCTCATACTTTGCCAACTAATAATGCTGACTACGGAAAGAAAACTAGACCAGCATACACAAAGTGACTGTGGCATCATAAAGTGCATTACACACGCAAAAGCTGAACTCAATAATCATTGCTGTGTTGACGTTAGATATACGTTTATTATGCTTGTCCTACTATGATTTATCTACAAAAAGACGACAAATGGCCATGGTAAACGGACTTGAGGAAGACCAATAGGGGAAACCAAACGGAATGTTTGTTGTTGTTGTTGTTGTGGTCTTCAGTCCTGAGACTGCTTTGATGCAGCTCTCCATGCTACTCTATCCTGTGCAAGCTTCTTCATCTCCCAGTACTTACTGCAACCTACATCCTTCTGAATCTCCTGGTCTCCCTACACGATTTTTACCCTCCACGCTGCCCTCCAATACTAAATTGGTGACCCTTTGATGCCTCAGAACATGTCCTACCAGCCGGTCCCTTCTCCTTGTCAAGTAGTGCCACAAACTCCTCTTCTCCCCAGTTCTATTTAATACCTCCTCTTTAGTTACATGATCTACACATCTAATCTTCAGCATTCTTCTGTAGCACCACATTTCGAGAGCTTCTATTATCTTCTTGTCCAAACTATTTATCGTCCAAGTTTCACTTCCATACATGGCTACACTCCATACAAATACTTTCAGAAACAACTTCCTGCCACTAAAATCTAAACTCGATGTTAACAAATTCCTCTTCTTCAGAAACGCTTTCCCTGCCATTACCAGTCAACAATTTACATCCTCTCTACTTCGACCATCATCATCAGTTATTTTGTTCCCCAAACAGCAAAACTCCTTTACTGCTTTAAGTGTCTCATTTCCTAATCTAATTCCCTCAGCATCACCCAGTTTAACTCGACTACATTCCATTATCTTCGTTTTGCTTTTCTTGGTGTTCGTTTTATATCCTGCTTTCAAGACACTGTCCATTCCGTTCAACTGCTCTTCCAAGTCCTTTGCTGTCTCTGATAGAATTACAATGTAATCGGCGAACCTCAAAGTTTTTATTTCTTCTCCATGGATTTTAATACCTACACCGAATTTTTCTTTTGTTTCCTTTACTGCTTGCTCAATATACACATTGAATAACATCGGGGACAGGCTACAACCTTGCCACACTCCCTTCCCAACCACCGCTTCCCCTTCATGCCCATCGACTCTTATAACTGCCATCTACTTTCTGTACAAATTGTAAATAGCCTTTCGCTCCCTGTATTTTACCCCTGCCACCTTTACAATTTGAAAGAGAATATTCCAGTCAACATAGTCAAAAGCTTTCTCTAAGTCTACAAATGCTAGAAAATTAGGTTTGCCTTTCCTTAATCTTTCTTCTAAGATAAGGCGTAAGGTTAGTATCGCCTCACGTGTTCCAACATTTTTATTGAATCCAAACTGATCTTCCCCGAGGTCGACTTCTACCAGTTTTTCCATTCGTCTGTAAAGAATTCGCGTTAGCATTTTGCAGCTGTGACTTATTAAACTGATAGTTCGGTAATTTTCACATCTGTCAACACCTGCTTTCTTTGGGATTGGAATTATTATATTCTTCTTGAAGTCTGAGGGTATTTCGCCGGTCTCATACATCTTCCTCACCAGATGATAGAGTTTTGTCATGACTGGCTCTCCCAAGGCCGTCAGTAGTTCTAATGGAATGTTGTCTACTCCTGGGGCCGTGTTTCGACTCAGGTCTTTCAGTGCTCTGTCAAACTCTTCGTGCAGTATTGTATCTCCCATTTCATTTTCATCTACATCCTCCTTCATTTCCATAATATTGTCTTCAAGTACATCGCCCTTGTATAGACCCTCTATATACTTCTTCCACCTTTCTGCTTTCCCTTCTTTGCGTAGAACTGGGTTTCCATCTGAGCTCTTGATATTCATATAAGTGGTTCTCTTTTCTCCAAAGGTCTCTTTAATTTTCCTGTAGGCAGAATCTATCTTACCCCTAGTGAGATAAGCCTCTACATCCTTACTTTTCTCCACTAGCCATCCCTGCTTAGCGGTTTTGCACTTCCTGTCGATCTCATTTTTGAGACGTTTGTATTCGTTTTTGCCTGCTTCATATACTGCATTTTTATATTTTCCCCTTTCATCAATTAAATTCAATATTTCTTCTGTTACCCAAGGACTTCTACCAGCCCTCGTCTTTTTACCTACTTGATCGTCTGCTGCCTTCACTTCTTCATCCCTCAGAGCTACCCATTCTTCTTCTACTGTATTTCTTTCTCCCATTCCTGTTAATTGTTCCCTTATGCTCTCCCTGAAACTCTCTACAACCTCTGGTTCTTTCAGTTTATCCAGGTCCCATCTTCTTAAATTCCCACCTTTTTGCACTTTCTTCAGTTTTAATCTGCAGTTCATAACCAATAGATTGTGGTCAGAGTCCACATCTGCCCCTGGAAATGTCTTACAATCTAAAACTGGTTCCTAAATCTCTGTCTTACCATTATATAATCTATCTGATACCTTTTAGTATCTCCAGGGTTCTTTCATGTATACAACCTTCTTTCATCATTCTTGAACCAAGTGTTAGCTATGATTAATTTATGCTCTGAGCAAGATTCTACTAGACGGCTTCCTCTTTCATTACTTACCCCCAATCTATATTCAACTACTATGTTTCCCTCTCTCCCTTTTCCTACTCTCGAGTTCCAGTCACCCATGACTATTAAATTTTCGTCTCCGTTCACTACCTGAATAATTTCTTTTATCTCATCATACAGTTCATCAATTTCTTCATCATCTGCAGAGCTAGTTGGCATATAAACTTTTACTACTGTAGTAGGCGTGGGCTTCGTTTCTATCTTGGCCACAATAATGCGTTCACTATGGTGTTTGTAGTAGCTTACCCGCACTCCTATTTTTTTTATTCATTATTAAACCTACTCCTGCATTACCCCTATTTGATTTTGTATTTATAACCCTGTACTCACCTGACCAAAAGTCTTGTTCCTCCTGCCACCGAACTTCACTAATTCCCACTATATCTAACTTTAATCTATCAATTTCCCTTTTTAAATTTTCTAACCTACCTGCCCGATTAAGGGATCTGACATTCCACGCTCCGATCCGTAGAACGCCAGCTTTCTTTCTCCTGATAACGATGTCCTCCTGACTAGTCCCCGTCCGGAGATCCGAAAGGGGGACTATTTTACCTCCGGAATATTTTACCCAAGAGGACGCCATCATCATTTTACCATACAGTAAAGCTGCATGCCCTCGGGAAAAATTACGGCTGTAGTTTTCCCTTGCTTTCAGCCGTTCGCAGTACCAGCACAGCAAGGCCGTTTTGGTTAGTGTTACAAGGCCAGATCAGTCAATCATCCAGACTTGCCCTGCAACTACTGAAAAGGCTGCTGCCCCTCTTCAGGAACCACACGTTTGTCTGGCCTCTCAACAGATACCCCTCCGTTATGGTTGCACCTACGGTACGGCCATCTACACTCCTGGAAATTGAAATAAGAACACCGTGAATTCATTGTCCCAGGAAGGGGAAACTTTATTGACACATTCCTGGGGTCAGATACATCACATGATCACACTGACAGAACCACAGGCACATAGACACAGGCAACAGAGCATGCACAATGTCGGCACTAGTACAGTGTATATCCACCTTTTGCAGCAATGCAGGCTGCTATTCTCCCATGGAGACGATCGTAGAGATGCTGGATGTAGTCCTGTGGAACGGCTTGCCATGCCATTTCCACCTGGCGCCTCAGTTGGACCAGCGTTCGTGCTGGACGTGCAGACCGCGTGAGACGACGCTTCATCCAGTCCCAAACATGCTCAATGGGGGACAGATCCGGAGATCTTGCTGGCCAGGGTAGTTGACTTACACCTTCTAGAGCACGTTGGGTGGCACGGGATACATGCGGACGCGCATTGTCCTGTTGGAACAGCAAGTTCCCTTGCCGGTCTAGGAATGGTAGAACGATGGGTTCGATGACGGTTTGGATGTACCGTGCACTATTCAGTGTCCCCTCGACGATCACCAGTGGTGTACGGCCAGTGTAGGAGATCGCTCCCCACACCATGATGCCGGGTGTTGGCCCTGTGTGCCTCGGTCGTATGCAGTCCTGATTGTGGCGCTCACCTGCACGGCGCCAAACACGCATACGACCATCATTGGCACCAAGGCAGAAGCGACTCTCATCGCTGAAGACGACACGTCTCCATTCGTCCCTCCATTCACGCCTGTCGCGACACCACTGGAGGCGGGCTGCACGATGTTGGGGCGTGAGCGGAAGACGGCCTAACGGTGTGTGGGACCGTAGCCCAGCTTCATGGAGACGGTTGCGAATGGTCCTCGCCGATACCCCAGGAGCAACAGTGTCCCTAATTCCCCTACGGCACTGCGTAGGATCCTACGGTCTTGGCGTGCATCCGTGCGTCGCTGCGGTCCGGTCCCAGGTCGACGGGCACGTGCACCTTCCGCCGACCACTGGCGACAACATCGATGTACTGTGGAGACCTCACGCCCCACGTGTTGAGCAATTCGGCGGTACGTCCACCCGGCCTCCCGCATGCCCACTATACGCCCTCGCTCAAAGTCCGTCAACTGCACATACGGTTCACGTCCACGCTGTCGCGGCATGCTACCAGTGTTAAAGACTGCGATGGAGCTCCGTATGCCACGGCAAACTGGCTGACACTGACGGCGGCGGTGCACAAATGCTGCGCAGCTAGCGCCATTCGACGGCCAACACCGCGGTTCCTGGTGTGTCCGCTGTGCCGTGCGTGTGATCATTGCTTGTACAGCCCTCTCGCAGTGTCCGGAGCAAGTATGGTGGGTCTGACACACCGGTGTCAATGTGTTCTTTTTTCCATTTCCAGGAGTGTATATCGCTGAGGCACGCAAGCCTCCCCACCAACGGCAAGGTCCATGGTTCATGGGGGGAGGAATGTACAAACGGAATGTACAAACGAAAAAACCATAAAAATAACAGAAATGTTTACCAACTTTGACAACATTGATACATTGAAATGTTAAGAATTTATCGTCGTTAATAATTTAAAAAATATACATTCATACGGCTAAAAAAATGTTCGATCCTAGCTGCAGGTTCGATTTTTTTTTTGTTTTCTTAAGTATTTCAAGAATGATAACAATTTTTAAATAAAGTTAATGACCTCAAGTATTATCAAGTACATCATAAACAATTTTATTTTGTTTATGAAATGGCTGCTACAGGCTACTTAAAATGTGAATTACAATCCTCAATACTTCTTAAAAAAAGTTGAATTACTTCCAATGCATTTTTGATGGAGGTAAATTAAAGCGTTAATTATTGTCATTAGCGCTACAAAATTGGGCGATATTATAAACTGTGAAGGTTATAAATATTGGTTGTAAATTCGAGGAACCGGTGTCTTCGTGGAAAAGCAGAGTATAGCTGTTGCCCTATTGTATATACACGCATGCTCAGAAATTAAGGATAATGCTGATACATGGTGAAACGACGCTCTGGTGGGTGGTTTGGGGGTCTTAATCCCCTCGGGGTATGACCATGCGGTGCATCTGACCTGCGTTCGTCGCACGGTGGCGCTGGCAGCAGTCCACATACGCAGAGGTGTGTTGGTGCATGTCAGAGTACGGTGCAGCGAGTAAGTGTGCAGACGTTTTCAGACGTGCTAATGGTGTCTGTGTAATATGGCTCAAAGAACACATATTGATGACGTTATGAGGGGTAGAATACTAGGGCGACTGGAGGCTGGTCAAACACAGCAGTTCGTAGCACGGGCCCTCCGTGTGCCACGAAGTGTGATCTCAAGATTATGGCAACGATTCCAGCAGACAGGAAACGTGTCCAGGTGCTGCAGTACGGGACGTTCACAGTGTACACCACCACAAGAAGACCGATATCTCACCATCAGTGCCCACAGACGGCCACGGAATACTGCAGGTAGCATTGCTCGGGACCTTACCGCAGCCACTGGAACAGTTGTCTCCAGACACACAGTCTACAGACGACGGAACAGACATGGTTTATTCGCCTGGAGATCTGCAAGGTGCATTCACAGGAGAGCCCGTAAAGCCTGGTGTCAAGAACACAGTACGTGGTCATTGGAACACTGGTCCCAGGTTATGTTCACGGATGAGTCCCGGTATAGTTTGAACAGTGATTCTCGCCAGGTTTTCATCTGGCGTGAACCAGGAACCAGATTGTTATTGTTGTGGTCTTCAGTCCTGAGACTGGTTTGATGCAGCTCTCCATGCTACTCTATCCTGTGCAAGCTTCTTCATCTCCCAGTACCTACTGCAACCTACATCCTTCTTAATCTGCTTAGTGCATTGATCTCTTGGTCTCCCTCTACGATTTTTACCCTCCACGCTGCCCTCCAATGCTAAATTTGTGATCCCTTGATGCCTCAAAACATGTCCTACCAACCGATCCCTTCTTCTAGTCAAGTTGTGCCACAAACTTCTCTTCTCCCCAATCCTATTCAATACCTCCTCATTAGTTACGTGATCTACCCACCTTATCTTCAGCATTCTTCTGTAGCACCACATTTCGAAAGCTTCTATTCTCTTCTTGTCCAAACTGGTTATCGTCCATGTTTCACTTCCATACATGGCTACACTCCATACAAATACTTTCAGAAACGACTTCCTGACACTTAAATCTATACTCGATGTTAACAAATTTCTCTTCTTCAGAAACGCTTTCCTTGCCATTGCCAGTCTACATTTTATATCCTCTCTACTTCGACCATCATCAGTTTTTTTACTCCCTAAATAGCAAAACTCCTTTACTACTTTAAGTGTCTCATTTCCTAATCTAATCCCCTCAGCATCACCCGATTTAATTTGACTACATTCCATTATCCTCGTTTTGCTTTTGTTGATGTTCATCTTATATCCTCCTTTCAAGACACTGTCCATTCCGTTCAACTGCTCTTCCAAGTCCTTTGCTGTCTCTGACAGAATTACAATGTCATCAGCAAACCTCAAAGTTTTTACTTCTTCTCCATGAATTTTAATACCTACTCCGAATTTTTCTTTTGTTTCCTTTACTGCTTGCTCAATATACAGATTGAATAACATCGGGGAGAGGCTACAACCCTGTCTCACTCCTTTCCCAACCACTGCTTCCCTTTCATGCCCCTCGACTCTTATAACTGCCATCTGGTTTCTGTACAAATTGTAAATAGCCTTTCGCTCTCTGTATTTTACCCCTGCCACCTTCAGAATTTGAAAGAGAGTATTCCAGTTAACTTTGTCAAAACTTTCTCTAAGTCTACAAATGCTAGAAACGTAGGTTTGCCTTTTCTTAATCTTTCTTCTAAGATAAGTCGTAAGGTTAGTATTGCCTCACGTGTTCCAACATTTCTACGGAATCGAAACACCAACCTCTTAATGTCTTTGAAAGGGACCTGCATGGAGGTTGTGGTTTGATGGTGTGGGGTCGGACTACGATTGGTGCACGCACACCCCTTTCATGTCTTTGACAGAGGAACTTTAAGAGGTCAGGTGTATCGGGACGTCATTTTGCCCCATTATGTCCGCCTTTTCAGGGATGCAGTGGCTCCCACCTTCCTCCTGATGGATGACAACGCACAGCCCCACCGAGCTGCCATCGCGGAGCAGTACCTTGAAACACAAAATATCAGGCAAATGGAGTGGCCTGCTTGTTCTCTCCAGATCTAAACCCCATCGAGCACGTCTGTGATGCTCTCGGTCGACGTATCGCTGCACGTCTTCAAACCCCTACGACACTTCAGGAGCTCCGGCAGGCACTGGTGCAAGAATGGGAGGCTGCTCGACCACCTGATCCAGAGTATGCCAACCCGTTGTGCGGCCTGTGTACGTGTGCATGGTGATCATATCCCAAATTGATGTTGGGGTACATGCGCAGGAAACAGTGGCGTTTTGTACCACATGTGTTTCGGGACGGTTTTCTCAACTTATCACCAATACCGTGGACTTACAGATCTGTGTCGTGTGTGTTCCCTATGTGCCTATGCTATTAGCGCAAGTTTTGTGTAGTGCCACGTTGTGTGGCACCACATTCTGCAATTATCCTTAATTTATGAGCATGAGTGTAGAAACAGGTAGACGGTCAGGAAGTGTAAGGTCTGCACGGAACTAATCGAGCAATGGGTCTTACCTGCTACAGTGCCAGTTCATTCCTGGCTTTCGCAGAGATGGAGCGTCCTGTGCTGTAAAATATTACCAGAATGTTTATAATATTGTGAATTAAAAATATCTGTCAATGAAGACATCGCGAAAATATAGGAAGCTGCAGATTCATTGTACAGTGAAGTGTCGAAGGTGATGTTAAAAGATGTGGTTTTTATTAAGAAAGCTTGCTTGCTGCAAATAATTTGATTGCATCGGAATCTTGAACAGCAATTTCTCGTGAAGCAGTGTCGATGGGTAAAGAAATTTGCAGAGGTAGTATGGACATGTTGGCTGAAAAATACTTGTGACTGGTGAACTTGCTCACGAAAATGAAAACTGCGAAGGTGAACCTTTCGAAAAGTGGGGAAGGAGACCACAGCTCATCGGATGTACAGCGTTATTACAAATGATTGAAGCGATTTCACAGCTCTACAATAACTTTATTATTTGAGATATTTTCACAATGCTTTGCACACACATACAAAAACTCAAAAAGTTTTTTTAGGCATTCACAAATGTTCGATATGTGCCTCTTTAGTGATTCGGCAGACATCAAGCCGATAATCAATTTCCTCCCACACTCGGCGCAGCATGTACCCATCAATGAGTTCGAAAGCATTCTCTACAGCCCAGATTTGCACATTGTGTCTGTTGACTTCACCATTAAGAAAAAATGTTGCTTCATCACTGAAAACAAGTTTCGCACTGAACGCGCACCCTCTTCCATGAGCTGTTGCAACCGCGCCGAAAATTCAAAGCGTTTGACTTTGTCATCGGGTGTCAGGGCTTGTAGCAATTGTAAACGGTAAGGCTTCTGCTTTAGTCTTTTCAGTAAGATTTTCCAAACCGTCGGCTGTGGTACGTTTAGCTCCCTGCTTGCTTTATTCGTCGACTTCCGCGGGCTACGCGTGAAACTTGCCCGCACGCGTTCAACCGTTTCTTCGCTCACTGCAGGCCGACCCGTTGATTTCCCCTTACAGAGGCATCCAGAAGCTTTAAACTGCGCATACCATCGCCGAATGGAGTTAGCAGTTGGTGGATCTTTGTTGAACTTCGTCCTGAAGTGTCGTTGCACTGTTATGACTGACTGATGTGAGTGCATTTCAAGCACGACATACGCTTTCTCGGCTCCTGTCGCCATTTTGTCTCACTGCGCTCTCGAGCGCTCTGGCGGCAGAAACCTGAATTGCGGATTCAGCCGAACAAAACTTTATGAGTTTTTCTACGTATCTGTAGTGTGTCGTGACCATATGTCAATGAATGGAGCTACAGTGAATTTATGAAATCGCTTCAATCATCTGTAATAGCCCTGTATATCAACCAGAAGAAAAGAAAGCAAGAGAAGTACATCGTGTTTCTCTGGATTACAAAAGCAGCGTTGTTAATATCCCAAAGGCTCACCCCACGTGGAAACTACATACATTACAAAAAAGAGGATGCAGCCGGTTAAGAAAGTAGGAAAATTTATCCCAATGGACAGAAGAAGTAAATAAAAGGAGGCAATCAATTTGGTAAGTACGCGACAATCAGTTCCTGGACATACGATCGTTTTGTTGAAGCCCGATGGAATTGTCAGCAAGTGACGTGTCAGGAAGATACGGAATTTACAACAGCTGGCTTTAGCAGCATCACAACAGTCTACAGATTTTGAATTTAAAGCTTCTGACAGCTGGTTCATAGATTCAAAAATAAGCATGAAATTCGTCAGCGAAAACTGACAAGATTTGCTTTAAGAAAAGAAACAGCGACGATCGAAGAAACCTTAGCTGCTGCAGACACTTTTCGAACCCAGACATTAAAATTGATACTGAATTTCAACAAAGATTTTGTTATCAACACTGACCAGACATTTTTTGCGGGGTATTTAAAAATTCATTTTGCTCTCTATTTTTACAATCCTCTGACAAAAGACTTTGATTTTGGTTGTTTTTTCTTTCCACGCTGTCACTATCAGTCGATGTACAACAGAACTCTGGCTCTTCAAAGGAAGCAAAACTATTTTCGTCAAAAGATACTACATGAATAAAGTGACGCATACATTTACCGCTCAATATGCTCTCACTGGAATCATCCTACGTCAAGTGTGTGTTTATTTACAAGAGGCAACCGGGAACTTTTGTTCCCGAGTTCAAGAAACAGTAAATAAATATGAGCAAATTATAAAACGCTGTAATAACGTCTTCCAAATCTGGGAAACTAACGACAGAACTGTATACTGACTTTCTCAACCAGTGTTTGAAGTCATATGTGTGTCAAGATCGGTTTCTGTTAATTATTGACTCTTGAGGTGAACTCGCAAAGCCTGAATTATACAACGATATCTTGTAAATTATAGACTGCAGCAATCAGTCGTCCTTTTAAAACGTTATTATGCAGATCTAGATTTCAGCTAGAAGCTAGCCATTCTCAATGCACTTCCGGATGGAAGGTAACCTGACGACGATATCTTTTAGGATGACGAGAAATCACCAACATGTACAATTAAAGCGATTCCTCCGGAATGTACTCCACTTGTTCTACCATGTGACACCTATTTTTATAGACAAGTAAAAAAATCTGATATTGTGTGTACAAAACAGCGCTTGTCTTATTAAAAATAATAAGGAAATAAATTCTCGTGAAGACTGTATGTAAAAATACAATCAATAGTCCATCATCAGCTGTCATCACCAATTTGCTTCCACGCTTTCTGATGAAAGAGGAGTTTTCTGGAATGTCAACGAAGTATGTTTTTCAACAGACCTTTTTTAAAAAAAAACATTGTTCCTGTAAAACTATCGTCGTTCATAAATTGTACAAGATGCTAAAATATTTTTCGTTTTCTTCTGATACTTGCACATAAAATACAAAATCAGCAAACGAACATGATATTGTAAAAAATTTTACATAATTGAACTCCACCCTGAATTTTGTGATTGTGGTAATTAATTTGCCTCCACTAAAAATGCATTTGAAATTATTCAACTTTTTTAAAAAGAAAACACTGACGAGTGTAATTCACATTTTAAGTAACTGTGACAGCCATTTCATAAAGTAAATAAAATTATTTATGATTTAACTGATAATTCTTTAGGTCTTTAACTTTATTTAATAGTTGTTACAATTTTTAAAACAATTCATAAAACAAAATAAAACCGTACCGACAGGTACGTGCGATCGAACCCATGTCGGTCGCATGATAGTCTAAGACACTACTGACTGACCTACTTCACGTATCTGCTTGGTTGGTTGGTTGGTTTAAAAGAGGGGGGGGGGGCGAGGAGGAGGGGGGCAAACTGCCAGGTCATCGGTGCCTTGTTCCCAGTAAAATAATTACACAAGGGAAAGAAGAAAAGAAAGGAGACGTACAGCACAATAACAAGAGAAAGGAAGAACCAGAAGAACGACAAAAGGACAACCAACACTACTAAGGACAAAACAGGAAATGAAAGCAACAGAGAGAAGCAAGTAACAGGTAGAAAGGGTAAAAACAAGAGAGCACGTGACGGTGGCTGGCCGAACACGAGAATAAAAAGGAAAAGCTAGTCACTCAGCGACACATTAAAACATCCACCCTAAAAGCATTAGAGTGGAGAACACAAAGGGACAAGGGACTAAAACTTACATAGAATGATAAAAACCACCGTCACGTATAGAACGTAAAACCAAATTAGGCGATGAGGCGTTGTCAGCTAATATTTATGGCAACGAGTCCGGTAACTGAAGAGTCCGTCGTTGGGCAGCCAAAGAAGGGCTGCTCAGCAAGATACGGGCCACTGTCTGCCAGGCGCTGCACCAGCACTGAGGTGGGTCATCACGGCGCAGGAGGTAGCCGTGGGTCACACAAGAGTGGCCAACGCGGAGCCGGCAGAGAACCACAGAGGTCCACATGGAGGACTGCCACACATTCGTAGTCTCCTTAATGACACGCAGTTTGTTTTGCGTGCTGAGGTTATGTCACTTCGTCTCCCAAAGCCGCAAAACTTTGCGGCGTAGTACTGAACGCAGGTCGGTTGCAGAGAAGCCGATCTCCGCAATCGGTTTCTGCGTAGCCTGTTTGGCCAGCCTGTCGGAAAGTTCGTTGCCTGGGATTCCGACGTGACCTGGGGTCCACACAAACACCACTGAACGACCGGACCGTTCCAAGGCATAGATGGACTCCTGGATGGTCGCTACCAAAGGATGACTAAGGTAGCACTGGTCGATAGCTTGTTGGCTGCTCAAGAAGTCAGTACACAGAAGAAACGACTCCCCAGCGCATGAACGGATCTGCTCCAGAGCACGAGATATAGCCACCTGCTTGGCAGTGAAAACACTGCAGCCACCGGGCAAGGAATACTGTTCAATATGTCCTCCCCGAAGCCGACGTGACCATCAGCCATCGACCTGTCTGTGTAAACCACTTTGTGGCCTCAGTACATGTCAAGTATCAAGAGGAAGTGGCAGCGGAGAGTTGTGGGGTTAACTGAGTCCTTAAGGCCTTGTGAAAGGTCCAGGAGAAACCGCGGCCTAGGTGTACATCATGGAGGTGTACATGAATGGACCTCAAGTACATGTGGTAAAGACAAAGACTCCAATTGAAGCCCTGACCTGGGCCGCTGATGCAGGAGATCAACCGCTGTGGGTGGGAAAAAGGAGACGGTGATTCGCAAGCGCAGGAGAACTATGAACGTGTGCAACGTAACTGGCCAGCAGTTGTGCACGCCTAACCTATAATAGAGGGGCTCCTGCCTCCATAAGGCGCTGATCACCAGACTCCTGTCGCTAGGCGAACCCCACAGTGGTGCAGTGGGTCGAGTAAAAGTAACGCTGAGACAGCCGCCGAACCGTAAACCAAACTCCAGTGTTCAAGGCGGGTTTGAACAAGGGCACTGTAGAGCTGCAGCAGAGTCGAGCGATCTGCACCTCAAACGAAGTCAATCAGGCGTCGAAAACCAGTCCTAAGAATCGATATGTCCCCACCACAGTGAGTGGATCAAGGTAAAGTTCTGGTTCTGGATGAACGGTACGACGCCGACAGAAGTGCATAACACACGACTTTGCGGCCGGAAACTGGAAATCGTGGGCTACAGCCCATGACTGCGCCTTATGGATAGCTCCCTCTAGGCGCCGCTAAGAAACAGCAGTACTGGTGGAACAGTACGAAATGCAGAAGTCGCCTGCATACAGAGAAGGTGAGACGGACGGCCCTACAGCTGCTACTAGACCGTTAATGGCCACTAAAAATAGAGACACACTCAATACAGAGCCCTGCGGGACCCTACTTTCCTGGAGATGGGGGCAACTATGGGAGGCTCCAACTTGGACACAGAAAGTATGAAGCGAAAGGAAATTTTGGATGAAAATCGGGAGCGGGCCTTGGACACCCACTCGCATAATGTGGCAAGGATATGATGTCGCCAGGTCGTGTCATCCTCTTTTTCGTAAATCAAAAATATAGCAGCCAGGTGCCGGCATCTGGAAAAGGATGTTCGCATGGCAGACTCGAGGGACACAAGATTATCAGTGGTAGAGCGACCCTGGAGGAAGCCGCCCTGACATGGAGCCAGTAAGACACGTGACCCCAGGACCCAACCCAACTGCCGACACACCATACTTTCCAGCCCCTTACAAAGAACGTTGGTGAGGCCTATGGGCCGATAGCTATCCACATCAAGCGGGTTCTTACTGGGTTTGAGCACTGGAATGATGGTGTTCTCCCGCCACTGCGATGGTAAGACACCATCGCACCAGATCCAGTTGAAGATGGCGAGGAGATGTCGCTTGTAGTCAGATGAGAAATGTTTAATCATCTGACTGCGGATCCGATCTGGCCCAGCAGCTGTGTCAGGGAAATGTTCAAAAGCACTGAGGAGCTCCCACTCTGTAAATGGGGCGTTATAGGATCCACTGTGGTGGCGTGTAGTGAACAACAGGACTTTCCCTTCCAGCAGTCATTTAAGAGTGCGAAAGGCTGGGACGGGGGGGGGGGGTCATTCTCCGACGCAGAGGCTCGAGAATTGTGTTCAGCAAAGTGCTCGGCAATAGCGTTTGCGTCGGTAGATAACACGCCATTTATGTTAACACCGGGAACACCTGATGGGGTCTAATACCCGAAAACACCTTTGGTCTTTGTCCAGAATTGGGAAGGTGACGTATGGCACCCGATGGTCGAGACATACCTCCCCCAACAGTCCTGCTTCCGTCGTTTGATAAGTTCGCCAACGCGGGCAAGGAGCCGTTTAAAGGCTATGAGGGGCCGCTTATGCCGCTTATGCCCGTGTAGAGCTCGCCGACGCTCCTTGATTGCTTCAGCGACTTGCGGCGACCACCAAGGGACTGCCTTTCGCCAGGTGCACCCTAAAGAGCGAGGGACCGTATTTCCTGCCACAGAAACGAGTGTTGTAGTCACCTGCTCAACCATCACATCGATGTTACTGTGTGGAGGAGATTCAGCGGTGACAGCAGAAGTGAAAGTTTCCCAGCCCGCCTTGTTTAAAGCCCATCTGGGCAGACGTCTATGGGCATGAGGCCTGAGACAGTAAAGTTCGACATCTCTGCCTCGGCCAGTAAGAACGGTGCCACCCCACTAGGGGTTATGGGCGTTAAAATCACTCAAAAGTAGGAAAGGTTTAGAGAATTGGTCATTCGGTGCTGTTAATACACTCAGGGATACTGCCCCATCTGGAGGAAGATATACATTGCAGACAGTTATTTCCTGCGCCGTCCTTATTCAGAAAGCTACAGCTTCAAGAGGGGTTTGAAGGGGCACAGTGTCACTATCGACTGAGCTTAGAACATAAACGCAAACTCCACCTGACACTCGATTATAGTCGCTACGGTTCCTGTAATATCCCTTATAGCCATGGAGGGCAGGGGTCAGCATTGTCAGGGGACATGACCTCAGACGTTAAGTCCCATAGTGCTCAGAGCCATTCAGCAATGTCGGGAGCCACGTTTCCCGGAGAGTAAAGCAGAAAGCAGGTGTCAAGCTTAACAGATACCGTGGCTCAGCTAGGCGGTGGAAAAAACCACTGTAATTCCATTGGAGGATGGAGGCATCGTGAGACTGGGAAGGCATGGAACATTCAATGAGGCAGCTTACGCCTGAGGGTCACCTGCTGCAACCGACTTTTTGCCTGAGCAGTTTATATCCATTGTCTCTGTGGGTCTGGCGAGATCTAGGTCCTCAGCGGATGCCAGAATCTCCACCTCATCTGCAGACAGACACCTTGTAGGTAGCAGTGGTGTGGCTGCCATAGCTATTCCCTTGGTCTTGGGGACCTTCTTCTTGGATTTCTCTCGCTGCTCCTTGGGTTTCCATGGCTGGGAGGGCTTCACTGATTTAGTCTCCGGGACTGAGAATGAGCATGAAGCCCTAAGACCAGCTGCTTTTGGGCTCTTCAGCCACTGGCGTGTCGTCGTCTTTCCCACTAGCAGAAACGTGGGAAGTGAGTGACCCAAGGGACCCTTTCCTAGCAACAGACTTACGCTTCTCCGGCTCAGAAATGGGAACTGATATCCCCGATGGTTGGGAGGGTGGGGTGTGTTGCTCCCGAAGTAGATGGTGTGGGAAGAGCAACAGGGAGGGAAGTGCCTCCCCCCCCCCCCTCCACTGTCAAGGGTGCATGTGTAGTCTTCTGGTTCTGAGAGGCGACAGGAATGCGAGGAACTGATGGGGGCGACAACTGTTCTCGTAGCAGCGGTGTAAGAGGTGGTCATAGCCATAGGATGTAGGCGCTCAGTCTAGGTTAGTCGGTCTAGAATCTCATATTCCGTGATTTTCTTCCCTTTCCGTAAAATCCTGCAGTCTGGCGAGTAAGGTGAATGATGCTCTCTGCAGTCAACACAGATGGGTGGCGGGTCACATGGAATCTCGACATGTGACGCTGGACATCGACTGTTCTGACAATTTACGTACCTTGACAGATGCAGACAAGCTTCATCAAATAAAAAAAGCATCGTAGGATCAACTTCCCCATCGTGCTCAGACTGTAACAGCCAGTTGCAATAACGACGTCGAGAAACAGTATCTGAGTTCCTCAGTTAATGCATTACCGTTATTTTGTATGGTTTGAATTTCAGTCCGTGCACAACTCTGTGAGCAGATGCTCTTGACACACCAGTCTGGTGTCTCCAACGGCGCACAGGTTTTCTCGGACTTCTTTCCAAGGCCTCCCCTATCTCGTCTAATTTATTTTCGGGTAAAACACTAGGTTCTCTAGGCCTTAGTTTGTGTTATAACGGCTCTGAGCACTATGGGACTTAACATCTATGGTCATCAGTCCAGTTTGTGTTATAGATCCAGCCTCTTTTAAATTTCTTCACTAATCTGCGTATCGTAGAATCATTGGAAACATGCACTCCGCGAAATTTTCGTATGAGCTCAAGCCGAAATTCCAAGAAACACCTGTTGGTCCTTCGTGTATTCCATACCGAACGGAAACTCGACAGGAAACCCAAAACAAAACACCCAGTCTTCCAGTATAGAAGACATGCGCACGGTGTTTCTGTCTGAGGACCGGGTCCAAACACATAAGGCAGGGGAAGCACCGGACTCGGCGCAGCTGTTATAATGACATCTATCAACAATATTTGAAGCGATTAAACTTGACAAAAAAACTCAAAAGAAAACACTAGTACACTCAGCCACATAGTGTAGGGGCCGCGCGCAAAGTATTGCTGTCCGAGAACTACGCAGAGCGCCGTCAGTCTATACGAGTTTACAACAACAGATAAGACGTTGACGGAGAGTTTAACGCTGTTCAAACTAATCATTGTAATAAGAAATGACATCAGTTGAAGTACGAAGGAGTGTTTCTACTTTGGAAAGAATAAGAACGTTCTTAAGGTGTCACCTTACTAATATTTAAAAGTGCTTCTCTTGACGTTTTTCCGTACTTTCGATTTAAAATTTGGGTTGTTTTGAAAATCCGCCTTATGCAAACACTATCTATTTTTTTTATTCGTTCAGACGGGTTTCGAAGCCTGTGTGTTATCTTCTTTGGGTCAAACTTCTTATTTCTCAACATTACATCGGTAGTGAAACAGCGTTATTATAGATGGGTTTTTGTATCATTTTTTGTCATTTTTGACAGCGTGTCATCCATCTGCAAAGCAATCGGGAAGATAATTGCTTGTGCATTCGTGAAGTACTATTTCGTGGGCAATGGTCATCTACGTCACTGTACTTACATTTTCCGTCCTGTTGCGTATCTCTGGTGGATATCTCTTTATACTGCTACTGAGTACACTGTTTCCGCACTGTTATTTATAAAACTTCGCTCACAACTTTACTTCGCAAGTATTTTCCACAAACCGTCACTTGAGCAGACACTTGTATCCATTCTCACTGAGAGGTGCTATATTGTCGCTGCTCACTTGTTCATCGTCTGCATTTTGTTTAATGTGGCGCTTATTTTGAATGTTTCGTGACGAAGGTACTGAAGGTGAACGTTAAGATGTGAAAAATTTTAGGAATTTAATTCTTGGAAAACCCTTCCACGATCTTCTTCCATTTCTCAACCGCAGGCTTATTTTTGTCATCAAAACACTGTGCCACGTCCAGGCTTCTTTTAATTATTTGAAATCCTTTGTATAAAGAGTCCATGTTCTTCAGTTGATCGATGCTTAAAAGTTCCGCAGCAGTATTTTGGAAAGGATGTTGTTTTCAAAAACATCTTATCGTGGTAAAAAAATATCCAACAAAACTGGCTCTGAGCACTATGGGATTTAACTTCTGAGGTCATCAGTCCCCTAGAACTTAGAACTACTTAAACCTAACTAACCTAAG
Organism: Schistocerca nitens; assembly: GCF_023898315.1. NCBI lineage: Eukaryota > Metazoa > Arthropoda > Insecta > Orthoptera > Acrididae > Schistocerca > Schistocerca nitens. The sequence goes on from NC_064617.1 coordinate 31,637,983, forward strand.
GACATCACACACATCCATGCCCGAGGCAGGATTCGAACCTGCGACCGTAGTGATCGCGCGGTTCCAGACTGAAGCGCCTAGAAACGCTCGGCCATTCCGGCCGGTAACTAAACTGGTATAGAACTGTAGAAAATCGTTCCAAATAAACTTTTGTATTAGTGTTTATTCGCCCGTTATTTTTGTCTTACTTTCGAAAAAGTTGTGATTTATTTCTTGCTCAATCTTCAAGCGAATCCCGTGCATTTCAGCATGCATCTTAACAACTGATGGAAAATCTCATTCAATCTTCTTATTTGTTGTTTATACCGAAAACATTACGTTATGCAGTAATGACAAATAGACCAAAGTTTTTTCCTCTCCTTCATCACGTGTGATTATCTTTTCTAATAGACGAGGAAAATTAATATTCTTTCGATATCAGGACTAAGAGATAAAAATCTCGAGGCACTCTACTGAAGTATCAAACTTTCTACATCACTTCCAGTTTATGAGCACTGTGATTTGTCGCACTATGGAGAATATGGACGGCACTACCAGCTTTGACAATCATTTTCAGCTAGAAGAAGTGTATAAATGTAATGGTTTCTCCCGAAGTTTACATTAGTGTTGTCAGCGGCGAATGCCGAAACTTCATTTAAAGCCAATCCATTCTTCTCCAATGTGTCCATCACTAAACTTTGAAATTTGATATGTACATTCATCGGAACATTCTACAAATTCCAGTAGACTGTTTACAGTCCTGGTATCGCAATCAAAGAATCGTTTACAAATTGAAAACATTTTTCCATTTTTTAATTACTTGCATCTGTCGCTAAAGAAAAGGATAGATTTTTTCCTTGGATGGTATTAAAAATATTTTCAACTCATTCTTTGGTCAATACATCGCATTCAATAGCTTCCGCTTTTGTTCTTCCGCAGCTAAAACGAGCGATTTTTAAATCACTGCAGATCTTTTGATTTACCTGCAATTTTTTTTCTCAGTTCCATCTGCGTTAGCACAAACAAGAACTGTTTTTCTTTAGATAACTTGCCACCGACACGTTTTTCGCCCTTGAGTTTCAGAGTTTTGTCGGGCGTCAATCTAAAGAAAACACCAGTCTCGTCTGCATTAAAGATGTCAAATCTGCTTATCCTTCACGAATTGTAGGTGACACAGCAGTGAGCCACTGATTCAGTATTCACACTTATGGCTTCACCTCTCACTATTGAGAAAGTAATGCCGTGGCGTTGCTTGAATCTGTCAATCCAGAAACACAAATTCCTCATCCTTTAATTTCTTGGCAAATTCTTGTGCTTTCACCATAAGCAGAGGTCCACTAATGGGTGCACTGTTGCTTAGTACTTCATCCACCTCGCTCCGTTCAGCTTTTCATAACCGCTTAATTCTAGATCTATTTTGTTCAAACGCTGTAATAATATTATACCTGTTCTTCCAAATCATTTGCACTGTGGAATTTACGAGGCCAAACTGACGAAATACGTCAACCTTTTTAGCTCCAATCTCTATTTCATGAATCACTTTCACCTTTTCTTTTACTGGCCATGCTGTTCTAAAAAGCGTGCACTTCGTGACGAATTGTTATGGAAACGGACATCACGTCTACTATTATCCATTTCATAATGATTGAACCTGACTTTGAGCTCAAATTTTGGTCACATCGCATGGCGAACATCGATATGTTACACCTTGCCGGGATCGTGGAAATGTCTACCTTAATTTGGTGTACGAATACTAGATTTTAGTTGAAAAGGGGGTGGCATACGCGGTAACATTTAACAGAAAGAGTGCTTTTTCGACCAATTTTTGGCGAGTGTAAAATTTGAGGAGTCATAGAAGTCAGACCGCAATTGGGAGAAAAATTTTCTTTGTTCAGTTTAATGATACAACCATATTCAATTTCAATCCAGACTAACTGTCATTGGTTTCCAATTAGTCGTTTTGTCCTAATATGGTGGGCGTAGATGGCTGCAGTTCGCCTAATGGTGGTACACATTAACATCTCTACATCTACGTCATACTCCGCAAACCACAGAATGGTGTGGGGCAGAGGATACTTTTCATACTACTAACTGAGACCTCCAACCCTGTTCCACTTGTGAATAGCGCGTGGAAAGAATGACTGCCGGTAAGTCACTGTACTGGCTCTAATTTCTCGAATTTGTCCCTTGTGGTCATTAAGCGAGGCGTATGTGGGTGTAAGTAATAAGTTTTCAGACTCTTCTCGGAAAGTGCGCTCTAGAAAATTCGGTAGTAAAGATCTCCGTGATGCACAACACCTCTCTCGTAACGGCTGCCTATCCAGTCCGTTGAGCATCTCCGTAACGCTTTCGCGCCGGCTAAACGAACTCGTGACGAAACGCGCCGCTCTTAGTTGGATCTTCTCTAACTCTTCTATCAGTGCTACCCGGTAGAGATCCCAGACGGACGAACAGCACTCAAGACTCGATCGAACAAGAGCCTTATATGCCACTTCCTTTGTGGATGGGTTATATTTCTTTATGATTCTTCCTATAAATCTGAGACTGGTGCCTGCTTTCCCCACTACCTGTTTTATATAGTCATTCCACTTAAGTAAGGTCGCTCTGTATAGTTACTCCTTGATATTTTACGGTAGACACTGTTTCCACCGGTTTGTCATCAATAGTATAGCTGTACAGTAGTGGATTTCTTTTCCTATGTATGCGCAATATGTCACATTAATTTCCGTTTAGGGTCAGCTGCCAGAGCCTGCAACATTCATCAATTCTCTGGAGGCTCTGAGCACTATGGGACTTAACTTCTAAGGTCATCAGCCCCCTAGAACTTAGAACTACTTAAACCTAACTAACCTAAGGACATCACACACATCCATGCCCGAGGCAGGATTCGAACCTGCGACCGTAGCGGTCCAATTCTCTGGAGGTCATACTACAAATTGTTACTATGTTCTGGCGTTGCTACTTTGTTGCAGACAACCGCATCATCTGCAAACAGCCTCAGAGAGCATCCGACGCTTTCTACTAGATCATTTATATATATTGTAAACAGTAACGGTCCTATCACATATAGTTGGGGTACTCTGGAAATTACCTTTGCATCTGTCGACTTTGTTCCGTTAAGAGGAACATGTTGAGTTTTTTCTGCAAGGAATTCTTAAATCCAGTCGCAAATCTGCTCCGATGCTCGATGTGCTCTTTCCCCCCCCCCCCTCCCCGCTAAACGGCACTGCGGGACGGTGCATCTACCTAAACGCTATTGTCTACGGCGCTGTGGACCTCATGGAGGAACAGAATGAGCTGGATTTCGCAAGCTCTTTGTTTGCGGAATTTATGTTGATTTTTATAGAGTAGGTTTTCCTTCTCCACGAACGTTATAATTCTTGAGCATAAAACACGTTCCATAATTCTACAACACACTGACGCCAACAATACGGGTCTTTAATTGTGTGCATCTGTCCTACGGCCCTTCTTAAAAACGGAAATGACCTGCGCTTTCCTCCAGTCGCTAGGTACCCTTCGTTCCTCAAGCTATCTACGATAAATTACTGTTAGGAAGGCAGCAAGTACTTTCGCATGATCTTTGTAGAATCTTACAGGTATCTCGTCTGATCCTGACGCCTTTCCACGATTACAGTTATATTTCTGTTCCGTGATCGGCTGTCTCACTATCTGCCATCTCGACGTTCGTACGGCGAATTTCGGGGAACCATGTTGCGATCTTCCGCGGTTAAACAATTTTGGAAAACCAAATTCAGTATTTCGACCTTCTCTCTGCTATCTTCCTTTTCGGTGCCAGTATGGTCACTAAGTGAATGAATCGATGATTTTGACCCACTTACTGATTTTACATACGACCAAAATCTGTTATGGTTTTTACTCAAATTGATTGACAAAATTTTACTTTCAAAGTTATTGAACGCTTCTCTTATCGCTTTCCTTAGCTCATTTTCGTTTCGTTCTGCTTTTGTTCGTCAGCTAGGTTTTTATTTCTCTTGTATCTGAGATGAAGTTATCTTTGTTTACGTAGCAGTTTTCTAACACGGCTGCTAAACCATGGTGGGTCTTTTCCATCCCTTGAGACTTTACTCGGAACATACTTGTCTAGAGCATATTGCAAGACACCATTCCATTTTTTCCATTTGTTCTCCGTATCTTCGTCCTCATCACAGTATATCTGATGCGACTTCTCCGATACAATGAAATTTCTATCCTGTCACTCCTGCTGGGCCAAAATATCTTCATACCTTTCTTAACATTCTTTGTTAAGACCCGTTGTCATAGATGCTATCACAGCGTTATGATCACTAAAATGTGTGTGAATTCCTAAGTGACCAATCTACTTAAACTAACTTATGCTAAGAACAACACACACACCCTGTCCGAGAGAGGGCTTGAACCTCCCCAGGAGGGGCCGCGCAGTCTGCGGAATGACGCCTCAAACAGCGCGGGCCTCTACGTTAACTTATTCGGTAAGTTCAGGTCTTTTGCTGCCAGGTGGTCTAAGATGTCCTCAAGAGTTGGTTCTCTATCTCCTCAAAATAATTTTCGGACAAGACATCCAAACAATGTCTCTGGCGCCCCCAATGTATACTGACAAGTAGAACTCATCCCAATTACAACGGCAAGACCAGGATAATTTATAATGAATTCTGCGAATTCTGTCTGAAGCGCTCTACCACTAGAGTTTCTGATCCAGGCGGTCTATGGAAGCATCCGATTACAGTTTTTGACCCATCTTTGATACGTAACTTGACCCACCTCAATTGACAGTCGGAAAAAGGGGTAACCTCGCTAGATTTTATCGAATTCTTTGTCGCAATAGACACGCCACCACCACTGGCGACTACCCTATTCTTACGATTAATATTCCAATCTGAACTGCCGGCCGCGGTGGCCGAGCGGTTCTAGGCGCACAGTCCGGAACTGCGCGACTGCTACGGTCGCAGGTTCGAATCCTGCCTCGGGCATGGATGTCTGTGATGTCCTTATGTTAGTGAGGTTCAAGTAGTTCTAAGTTCTAGGGGACTGATGACCTCTGATGTTAAGTCCCATAGTGCTCAGAGCCATTTTAACCAACCTGAATGTAGGATTTCGTTGACATTTATGTCCGGTTTCAACCAACTTCCTGTCCCTAATACTATCTGTACTTACCTTCTATAAGCGATAATACTCTGGAACCTTTCCTTGGATGCTCCTGGAGTTTACTAAAATCATATTAACCTTTTATATCTCTGATCTGCGACGAAAAGCGTTCTCTGGGAGACTGTGGCTAATTTATCAGGCAAATCGTCTTTGATCCTACGGTAGGGTTCATCTAGCCTAAAAAGGCCCCATGTGCACGCCACAGAACCGTCTTATTAGGTTAGAACTTCGACTCTGCTCCACACCACATGAAAGACGAAAAGCGTAAATGTAAACTGTGCGGCCTTTCACAGCTGTTCTGTTTTTATGCACATACATCTGCTCAAAACGCTAATATCACGTCTTTAATTTATTTGCTTTTGCGTTTCTACGCGCTGTACGCTCGCGTATGCTATGTTGCCGAACCTCTGAACAGTATTTCCACTACATCATTGTGCTGGTCTGGTGCAAATCATTTTAGAAAGTTTGGTTGGAAGGCACAAAAAATGACTTTTGCATCACAAAATGTACCCAATTATCACACAGGAAGTTTTCAAGAGTGGAATGGCTAGAAAGGAGGAATTCAAACACCGTCCGGTTCTGTGGAATGCGCCTCACTGGGAACGAAGGTTGGTTCATGCAAAATGCTGGCAAATGTTTTATTGGGCAAAAAGGAGGTACACATTATCATTGTGAAACGAATGCTAGACACTACCTCGAGTGGTTTAGGAGCATTCGCGAAAAATTACCGAACACATCTGCTATTGTTTTAGATCAGGCTCCATATCACGCGATGATAATTTATCACGAAATCCATCTACGAAACGGAGAAATGATTCTGTTACTGGATGGATGGAAAGCCCTGGAACACATACGACCGCACTTCAGGGCGCAGGAATACCTTCAAGTATACCTCCGAGGAAATCAAACTTATGTGGTCGCCTGTAGCGCACTGCGAAATGAAAGTGTTTGGAGGAATTCAGTGATTCATGTACACAAACTTGAAAACAGTTATCCACAAAGAGTCTACTTTTTTTACATAGCAACAGAACCGCAGCTGATCCAAGTAGACGACTGCAATAGCAGCAACGAGACCTCAGTCAGCAGCGAAAGTGACTTCGGTAGGTTTTATTTCAGTCATCACTCTTTACTGAAAAATATATTCGATCTAATCGACTTTTCCATGGCTGAAATGTGCTATACAAATGCTCATTTATTGCGAGCTGCTTGCATGTCGGCATTTATTTCCAATTTTCCATACTATTTCCCTCTACTCGCAACGTGGCCAACGCTGTCTGTACTGGAATGCGACTACGAAGTTGCCGTTCTCCGCTGGCTAACGCGCTTATCGCGCACTGGCGTGGCAACTATGCTCCACCACAGCCTCAACAAACAAACACAAGCAGTACTCATGTTCAAGCCTAACACCAGTGTCATCCCCGCCCCAATAGCTACACCGGTAAGCTCAATCGCAGAGCTTTAGCGATGGCACGAGTTATTAGAAAATAACTAAAATCCGCAAGTAAATAGAACAAGATTGTATCGCCGAACTGTGCAGCGGAAATTTTTTTCCTATTTACGGTCTGATTTTTGTGCGTCCTTAAAGTTGACACTCGCCGGAAAAAAATTTGGAAAAAGGGCAGTTTCTCTTAAATATTACCACGTATATCACCCCCATTTCAACTAAGATGTAATATTCATACACTCAATAAAAGTAGACATTTCAGATTCCGGTAAGGTATAACATATCGATGTTTGTAATGCAATGTAACCAGAATATGAGCTCAGAGTCAGGGGCCAATCATTATGAAACAGATAATAGTTCTTTGATTGTCACCACTACTGTACTATGAATGTGCTAGGGTAACAATGAGGAGAGTAGTCGGTACGACGCTTACTGTTGACGGAAGGGCAGAGAGAGGAATATACGAGGTTGCAATACTGAAACAGATTTCCTTCTACAGTACATTGATTCTTGGAAAATCTTGTTACCAAATGAAAATGACGTTGAATTCTGTGCCTTACGGGGAGTACGGCCGTACCACAGAAATCACGACGTTATGGCTGAGCTGTCGCTGTAACAGATATTCAACTGTAGCTTGGTGAGACATGTCAAGAAAATGAAACTCAAAAGAAAGTTAAGAGATGTCAGAGGTGGAAAAAACTGAAAACTGTGTACTACCATTCAAAATAAATAAAGTAAATCTACTTCCAAACACACTAAACTGAACATTACAATTTCGTCACTACATCAGAATATGTCAATGATTCAGAAACACTAATTTCGAACTGGATATCAGATACCGGAAACGCTGACAAATGAGAATGGAAAATAATAAAAAAAATCCTTGACCGGAAATGCACAAGGATTCAGTTGAGGCTAAGAAGCAAGCAAAGCGAACAGAGGATCATAGTGACGTTAGTAAACAAAATTTTTCGGCACTATCAAGACAAGGAAATCAGATAAACTTGCAAGACAAACACTTACATTTTATGAAACCAGGGAAAGCAAAAACAGTGGCCATGAAATGGAGCAGGGAAAAATACAAATAATTATCAAAAACTGGCATCGATCACACAAGATGACACTCAAAACAGAGACATTTTTCGGTCTACGGTTCAACAAATTGCAATTTGACCGAGAGGAACGGAAGAAGACTGGAGCAGCTTGATCCGAGGTGAGGATACAAGCCCATAGCAAAAGACTGGACAGGAAGACCAAGCAAGGTTTAAGTACTTTGTGTAGTCTTGAATGGGGTTGGTTGGTTGGTTGTTTGGGGAAGGAGACCAGACAGCGTGGTCATCGGTCTCATGGGATTAGGGAAGGATGGGGAAGGTAGTCGGCCGTGCCCTTTCAGAGGATCCATCCCGGCATTTGCCTGGAGTGATTTAGGGAAATCACGGAAAACCTAAATCAGGATGGCCGGACGCGGGATTGAACCGTCGTCCTTCCGAATGCGAGTCCAGTGTCTAACCACTGAGCCACCTCGCTCGGTCTTGAATGGGGTTATTCGCATCGAAAGTGACAGACATTTATCCTCAAACGATTGCCGCCTTTATCAGTCGAGTACCGATCTACCATAGCGATTAACACTTTGGAGTGATATGTGTCTTTCGACAGATGTGTGGTTCCAATATCTGCCCTGTTAAGGTAATTTTGCTATGTTTTCTTTGGCTTGCTTAAATATCTTCAGGAGAATTCCGGAATGGTTCCATTAATAGGCGCCGGCCGGTGTGGCCGAGCGGTTCTAGGCGCTTCAGTCTGGAACCGCGCGACCGTTACGGTAGCAGGTTCGAATCCTGCCTCGGGCATGGATGTGTGTGATGTCCTTAGGTTAGTTAGGTTTAAGTAGTTCTAAGTTCTAGGGAACTGATGACCTCAGATGTTAAGTCCCATAGTACTCAGAGCCATTAATAGGCCAATGCCGTTTCATTCCGACACCACGATCATCAACTGGCGTGTCCATTTGTAACAGTCTTCAGGTGTCAACTGTTATGAACCGACAAACTGCCTGATATTTTGTAAGTGGCTAAAAATAACCTGGTACGTGCAGGAATGAAATTCATTAAGTCCATAAAAAGTAATTTATTGTTTGGAACGGTATAATCCATCAATAATCTTCAAAATACGACGCTCTTGCGTCAATACATTTTCACCAGCTGGATTTCCAAGCGTTTTAGGCATCTTGGAATTCATGGGATGGAATGTCCCTTAGCACACGCGAAACAGCCTCTCACTGGGCTTGAAACTGTGCTCTCTCAAGGGTCTCTTGAGGCAGAGAAACAAAGAAGTCTGCTGTAGTGAAGTTGGGATTGGTAAGGGAGGGGCATTGGGTCAGCGTAGCCATATCGATGATAACTCCTCACCAAGAAGGCGATGTGGCAGGGCGCCTTGTCTTGGTAGATCTTGAACGGATCGAGAATGTGTGATTAGACGCGCACTGCCCTTTTCTCAGGCTTTTGAGCACTTCCACACAATAGGCAGCATTGTCCTCCAGGCACAGACTCATGAAGGATGACAACGAGCGTTGCCTTCACTTAGATCAGCTCATGCGTGCCTTGTTAGGACACAGTGACTGCGAGGTGTGGCAGATGGAGGCCTGTGTCTTCTTCTTAACCTCATATTTGTCCAAAAAGTAGTATAATTTGTACATGAACACAGAAGTTTTTCACAAACGAGCACCCGATTGAATTTGCGGTCGTCAATCAAAATTTTCGGGACCATTTTTTTTACACTTTCTTCATCTGCAATTTCTCTTTTACAGTTTCGTAGACAATGGTATTGAGTATATCCCAGGTGTGAACGTGCACTCGTTCTGCGGTCTTTACCTTTCAACGTTGAAGGGCGTCACGAGCGAATTTCGTCGTCGATGCCATCCCGGATTCCCAAAAACTCCTTGTACCACCGAAATTCCTTCCGTTTCGACATCATTCATTCCCAAATGCCTTTTCAATCATTGGAAACGTTTCAGCAGCGGACGCCCTATGTTTCACGCAGCCTTTGATTTCAAGTGAACACTTCATCGTGGATGGAAACGGTGCCAAACAGAGATGCACGTATGGACATGTCCAGACTTTGGAGCAGCTCGGATAATACTAGGGTTACTTGCGTTATGACACTAACAAAATTCTACCAAATAACCGACGCAGATGGGCCGTGGCCCGACAACACAAACGTCATACTAGAACTGGACATACTCTTTTCCACTAACCTTGTTTTCCTTTATACTGTGGTGGTCCTATTCCGAAAAGGGAAAGTATAGATCGCAGCTGTAATTAATTTAATAAAAGCAGACAGCACCAACAGTAAGATCACCATCAAAGAACATATGGTATACCGATATACGAAGGTCTGGACGAAAATAATGTTCTCGCGTTATCCAGTTGATAATGAACTGCCAGCAGACAAAGAACACCTGCAGTCAGCTAGTGACTAATAACAACACAGGGATTACCATTAACAAGATAGGTGGCTTGGTTTACAATCGCTTTGTTATCAGCTTTGCGATACTGAAATCCGAGCAGCCAGCTAGCTTCATCATCATCATCATCATCATCTGGTGAGTATTCTACGGCTGGCGCCGCTTCTCGCTTTTCGTGTCCCATGTCCTTCGTTCATGCGAATCTCTTTCTCGGTGTCTGAAGTAATAACAAAGTGCAACAAATTTGGAAATCAGTAGAGACAGTGAAATACTAACGTTATGCTTTGAGCAAAATAGTTTAAAATATGTCACGTTATTCTGGGATGTGGTGTTGTAGATCTGTTACGGTTTGGAAAATGTATAGCAACAGAACACTGAAAGTCTTATATCGCTGAAATACCCAAACGAAACTTAACATAGAGTAACGGAATTGTAATTCTTACGCTATTCATCGAAATTCTAGTATTGAAATCTTTCTTGATAAGATAATATTACTGCATACAATTATTAGGTCATTTTTTAATGTTTCCTGTTTCAATTAAGATGACATGTCTGATAATTTGAAAATAATCTATGGATGAACAAACAACTAACAAGCTTAGTTAACGACGTCTTTGTCATAGAATGACTAATCCTGTAACTATTCCTCTGTATTCGATAACAAAATGCTTCGGCTCTCCACCCGTAACTTGAAAGTTACGCAAGGATACATACTATTGCGCTATAATATAATTTACGTCTGAAAAATCACCAGTTGTCAGTAATGAATTTCAACGCTGAATCCATAGGTAGACAACTTCACTACTTGTAAGACAAGTAAGCCACTTCGAAAGCCTAAAAATCGAATAAAAATCATTTTAAAGTAGACAAGTGGCTGTACTATCTGTAAATTCAACATTTGTGTACCTCCGATGTTTGAAGGTTAACCAGTCTGAAGTATACGCATGCGCAAGCCGCTGAACAAATAACACTGATTAATAGATAACTATTTCATAAGAGTCATAAATGAGGGATTATTTGACCTGAAGCTAAATCTCTGCTTCAAACAATGTATGTTAACACATGCAGTACTTGCTTCTTTCTTCCTCTTCGATGTATCGACTGGAGCTCTCCAATGTCCTCTGTTCCGTGTCCCTACACTAACCTGTTTGGAATTTCGTCTTTTTTTAAATGTCATCCAGCATTCTTAGCCGTCTTCGCCTCTTCCTTTACAACTCTTCCTTCGATGTCTCTTCGTTGCAGTGCGATTTTCTCATTCTCGTCATTTCCACTAATTTTCTTTCCTATTTTTCGCAGGACTTCATTCGTCATTCTGTCAATTCATTTCACTTTTAGTATTTTCCGCCACAGTGACGTGTTTTTTCCTCTTTCTTTTCAACTATCTATCATTCGTGGCCATATACCACACTCCGGACAAACATGCGTATTTCTTAATTCCACTGAAATTACTTTTGATGTCAACAAGTCTTTCACCTTTTCAAAAGGTGCTTTATCCATAGATATTCTTATATCCTCCACACATTCTTATTTCTTCCTCACTGTTTTCACTTTCTTTCACCAAACTTCCTAAATACATGACCAATTTACGTGTTCAATGTATTTCCTTCTAACGATTTTTTGATGGCACCTTCATGTTTGTAGATTCTCAACTCTTTGGTGTCTCCTATAGTTATCTTCGTTCAATTTTTTCTTCTCACTTTTATGATCCTCTCCATCATAAATAGCAGTTCTTCTGGTTCAGCCAACACTGCCTGACCATCTGCAAACTTAACTGTCTTTATCCTTTCTCCTCCTCTTCCTTTTTCTAATGCTATACCTGTCGGTTTGTAGCATAGTTATTCAAAAGCGTTGATGATTAACAACAATCTTGTGTAACATTTCCTACATTATCTGTCTCATCCGTTTTCTTATCGCCAATCCACGTCGCCACTCTCTCTTTTAGAGTTCGTTTGTAAGTCTTTTGCTCTTCAGTCCTCACTAACGTATTTTACGGTATTCAGGAGGATACAACAGTCCACTGTCATACACTTTTTCGTAATCGTCATTACATGTAAAGGATACGTGCTTTATGTATGTCTCATGTTAACGTCTAGCATTCTTTGTCCTATCATACTCAACGCCCAACAGCATCTCGTGATCATTTTTCTTCCCTGAAACCATGTTTTCTTTAACTTGTATTTCTAATCTTCAGAGCAGAAGACTACACACCTCCACTGTAATGTGGCATATGAAATTAACTGCCCTTTAATCTTGGCATTCTGTGGCGATGTATTTCTTTGGTAAAAGCGACTAGAATGGTTTGAACTAGATCTTCCGGCCAAATACCTTCGCATATATCCCATTGATCAGGCACGTTAGTCTGAATATTGCTCTATTTTCAAGCCGTTTCGACCTTCGGCCACTATTTATCATAGCCCACTTGTTTCCTCTTTCTGAGATGCTAAAAGGTTTTCTCCAATTCACATAGACAAATACGTACAATACCACATATATAATTTTTGGAATCTATAGCCTTTTCAGTGGCAGGCGCGATGATTTAAATCCCTCGGGGTGGTGGCAGTCATAACATGTAAAAATCACTGTAAATGGCCAACATCAGTACACAATTCAGTTTTCAGAGGTTCTAGGATAGTTGATAACCATCCTAATAACATTTACGTTGGAAGATTGTACACTGTACTTATACTTCTGAGTGACATTACTCTGATTTCACGAAAAAAATTGATTTATTTTCCAATGTAACAGAAAACTGGTGTAAGTAAATAACCGGGAAATGGCGAATAAAGAGATAGTAACGGTATAAAGTGATGATGGTGGTCACTATCTGAAGGTACTGTTGCCCGAAACATTTGTAATAAATCATTTCTGTACACAATTTATCATTTAATTCTCTTGAGAGCAAATTTTTTCGAACGTAATAAGCAGTTTCGGCTATGCAATAGCCATCTTGAGAATCTACTAAAGAAGTGAATGTTGTTTTCTTCTTTTACTTCTATACAAGAGCAACACAATACAATAGGCATCTTCAGAATCTACAACAGATGTAAAAGAAAAAAAGTTTCCGTCCATTGTAGATTCTGGAGATTGTTATTTTATATCCGAAACCGGTAATTCTGTTCAAAAAATCTTTGCGATCAAGATAATTAAATAAAAAATTATGTACGTAAACATATAACTACTCTCCAAATTATTTTATGTCAAATTCGGTTTGATAAATTCTGGTTTAATTCACTACCATGCCTGGCACAGGCAGCTGGACATGATAAGATTATTAAAATTACCTCTTCAACCTGATGTAGTCCAAAAAGATAGTTGTACTCTACAACAAATCTGTTTTGTCAATAATTTTAGTGCTAGTCAAGTCGAATTGTTATATCAAAAGCTACAATAAACAAATAACACACACAAAAATTCTAACAGGTTTGTTAGAGAGTACACTTCTGGTACTGCATATATCAGAAACTTTGGTCAGCATCTTGATGTTGCATTTCTAACAATTTGAAAATTTTACACAAAACACCTGAAGGGCTGTTTCTTAATATGTTAGAAGTAAATCTAAATCTATTCACATTATAAAAACAAACCCCCATCTTCTATAAACGAGCAGCTAGACTTCAAAGACAACAGTTTCCTGGAGCATTTGACGATCTGCTTTAGAATGCTTACTGTGATGTCCTGATTTTCTAACAGTACAAATCTAAAAAATGGCTCGGAGCACTATGGGACTTAACATCTGAGGTCATCAGTCCCCTAGAACTTAGAACTACTTAAACCTAACTAACCTAAGGACGTCACACACATCCAAGCCCGAGGCAGGATTCGAACCTGCGACCGTAGCGGTCGCGCGGTTCCAGACTGAAGCGCCTAGAACCGCTTGGCCACCACAGCCCGCACAGTACAAATCTATTTTACACCTTCTTCACACTCTTTTTATTGAGACCCACATTATTTTGCTTCCCTGTAATTTTATTGAAATATAATGGCTCATCACATTTTCTTATTACTTTTACAAATATTTTGCACATTAGGTCAGTCACAGAACTGGATTTTTAATGTATATTTGTTCCTCATGGAATCATTTTAATTTATTACTTTTCGACATTACTTATTGTCACTAGTTACCACATGATGTATTTTACAAAGATGGACAGATATTTTCCTTTAATATTGCTCGCCTTTCACATTACTTCCGTTTATTTGCTACCACATTACGATCTACAGCTATTTACTATAGATCGTTACGTACATTAACGGATTCGGCTTGTTTAATATTCTGAGGCTGCGTCTATGGAGCGTTCTCTACTTCATTTATCAATGTTGTAGGTGGTTCAATGGAAACCGCCCATCTCCATAGTAGCCAAGTACTTGGTACATCTACGGAAGGTCGTCTGCTGGACGTCACCTATCGATACTCACAGCCGTCTCTTTGGCCTGCTACACCTTTGCAACGCCGCCCACCTACTCTGCAGAAAATAACAACACCGTAATTATTTTTCCAGCATGCTCCTAGACTGTAGCCGACACAACGAATGTGACGTTTATTTGTTCCCTTTTTAAAGCTCTTAGTATATTTATACCACAATAGCTGTATTAACAAGACGTTTCTTCTTTACAATAATTCTATGTAATTCTGGCATTGTGTTTACTAACAAGTACATCTTTTTGTACATAATTCTCTCGACTTATACCTAACTGGCTAAAGCTGACGTAATGTTGTCAGCTGTAGCCGGAGTCTCCACTATTGGAAGAAATAGCTGCACTGCTCTCTTCAGCAACTGACTATCGTCTATCAGCGGTTCCTGCTCCATGTACAGCCATTGTCCATCAGTATGGGTATATCTATGTTTTGTAATTTAGTAGTTAAATTTACGTTATTTTTATGTATTCCTCTAATTTATATCCTTTATTATACTGCAGCTGAAGATCAGAAGATGATCACGTGATGATCGAAACTGGTCACCTTTTAATAAAATGTCTCTTACGACCTGGGCTGTTTTATTATTATCTTCAATATTACATTGTGATCGCTCACTTTATCCGGCGAGAGTCGCCAACGCTGTATAACGAGGAACTTGTTACTCTAGTATCCAACAGCACATACCTAATTCTGGTCTTAAGCGGAAATAGATTGTCGCCGTTAATAAGTTAAGAGCAGGGCACATGACTACCAACAAAACGGAACGTCTTTTACAGTTAATTATCTCTCTGAATTACATAATCACGGTAGAGTTGAAGATGACAACCTGCATTTTTTAATTGGTGTGTGTAAAATATACAAACTTAAGAGTGAAAACACTACAAGGACTGATGTGTTCATTCTTCCTCACTCCGATCTTTCGCAAGTTCTTCGAACTATCCAGCATGTAAATGTATGTATAAAGTTCATCAGAGTTAGTAAAGGGATCTGTAACGATAATTTTCTTTAATTTGATTAGTTTATGAAAAAGCTAATCTTCGAATGATGTAATGTTCAATCTCCTTATATTCGTGACGAAGCGTCTGAATTAAAGGAAGTAACAGTCTAAATTCAACCTCAGTCATCACGTGTGTGAAAAGCTTCCACTTCAACATGCGACCGAGCGAGGTTTAGTCGACTGACCTCTGTTCCGAAGCGAAAGCTTAGCAGGCGAAGTGACTCAGCGTTAACAAGAACGGAGAGTGCGCGTTACAGTGCGGGCATTCCGGTATCAGATTCTGCTAATTTGGTGCCATTACATCAAGCTAAAACAGGAACTTTCTCTTAATCACTGCCTGCTCCAATTACCTGTAGCGAGCTGTGTTTAAACCGACACAAACTTAGCGTCGCTAACGATCACATTTCCGCTCGCACGAAATGCTAGAGTTTAGAGGGCGTGAAGGGCGCAAAGAGTTTGGATGTCGTAAAGGAAGACGAAGATGAGGACGACGCAGTGACTGATGAGCGGAAGGGAAAGAAGGAAGAGGAAAAGGAGCGAAAGAACGGCCGCTAACTTGCTTCTGCACTCACAAGCAGACACTTCCCATGCAGATCCAACAATGTGGAAATTAAAATGGAAATGACAGTTGAAAACGGGAGGCTAGGAAGCGGTGCTCTTCCATCGTCCCACCATCACAGCTGAACTGACGTTTAGTACGCACAAATGACGTAGACACTTTTGGCGCGCTGGAGCGTCGTGTAGAAATGTAACAAATCAGAAGGGAATTTTGAGGGGACGGGTTGAATGATTCAAAATTTGTTACACCTACCGTTCACTTAAACTTGTCTCTGCTGCTCAGTCATTTTCAGAATTAATAAGCACACAGATTTAAAGTAAGTTAAGAGGCCGCCTTGCTTGTATTACTTTTGTAGAGCTGCTATTGCTCCTCGTTTACCTACAATAGCCGTTCAAATCTGTGCTATAATACGGTTTTACGTGGCAAAAAATCTCAGAGATGCTGACATTCTGCGCGAATTTGTGCTGTACGTGGACCGAATGTGAAGAGCGAAGTGTTGTGCGCGTCTACGGCGCGTCATTCGTGCACATGACAGAAATCATTTATAGTCAGGAAAAAACTTTACAGAAAATTGACAATTTGTGGTAAATTGCGTTTCAGAATGTCTCAACCGTCGTATAACTTCCCGCAGGAAGTATTAGAGGGCAAATTTTGTGCAGTTTGGGCTCCAGAACGACTTGCTGAGAACCACAAAACTCTATACATGACTGTTTCTCTGGACTTTCTTTCTCGTTTCGATGTATAATGAGAAAACGTACTGAACGGGAGGAGAAAACCTACTAAATGGAATCGAGACCAATGATGTCATGGGTTTCCTATGCTAACGCGAAGACAAAATACGAGTCAGTGGTATGGGGAGAGAGCACTTCGCCCCCTCCTCTTAAAAAAAAAGTATGCGCATTTTATGCCTTTTTTACGAGGGGAGATGGGGGAGGGGGAGTGGGGGTTCTTACGGAAACCTGTTCGTGGATTGTACGCGACGCGCGCCTGCAAACACTTCCGAAGCATACCGTGCGACAGAGAGAATCCGGCAACCTCTTGACGACACGTGTGCTGTTTTTTGCACGAAATGCTCGACCATACTCCTCCCGGCACACACAAGAATTATGTAAGACGTTCCTCAAGCTCTGCCCTACAGCCCAGACTTAACTCTAATTGATTTCCACCTATCGCTTGGATCCCGTCACTTTAAGCCGACGAAGAACCTCAAGATCGTGCCTTTCACGCGCTATGCCAGAATTTTATTCAGAGGGGATTTGGTAACATAAGAGGTGCGATGGATGCTTAAACATGAATGGTGATTATGTGAGGAAGGAATAAACGGATGGTATTTTGCATATATTTACTATAATTATTTCAGTACTTCATTTGTAGCCTAAAGGAGAATACTTTGTAGTAGAATACGAAATCCCAGACAACGACGTAGTTAGAGACGGACAGAAACTCAGATTCATCAACGAGGCAAAAGTAAACCGACAGGGATTTTTTCAAAGACACCATGCTTGAAGGAGATTTACAGACAGCACGGAAATCTAACTATGGGTGGGCAGTCGGGGACTCGAGCACGTACAACGTGTCTGTCTCAATGACGTCTCGGTTGTTCCAGGTCAGCTGTGGGATACTTCCAAATGGCAACAAACGAAACGGCGCAATGGTTAAAAGGCTGGCTTCGTATTTAAGAATATCGCGATTCAAATCCTGTCCCGCTTTCCTAATTTATGGTTTCGGTGGTTAATGGACTGCTACGGGAAGCTCCTTCCATCGGCTGCGGACATATTTTAGGTCAGTTATGTTCATCACTGTCAGCTAGGCAGAGGCTTCCTCCAGGCTCTTCCATGCATCACGGTCCCTGTTTATAATCATACATGTCTTCTCCTGCATGATTTCCATTACAAATTCTGTAAGATCGCTGTTACGATCTTTCAGCAAGGAATTTCACTAGTTGTTCTACTAACCTAGTCTGTTGACAATGACTGGGTGCAGGCAGCAGAGGTAGCAAGCTCCACCATCCGAAGCCCAACAGCCAGGAATAAAGGGCGCTGGGCTAGAGTTGCCGTTCGTTCCGATGTATCGGGACCGTCACCATTATGGACCTCCTTGTTCCGACATCTCGATAAGACCCAATTTTATCCCGATTTTGCAAAATACTGTTACGAGCTTGGTTACGTACTGGAGTAACTCCATCTGTTAGCGCATCATGTAAATACAGCTTCAGTTAGTTAAAAGTCAACAAGCTTATGTTGACGAGGTCTCACACATGGCGTTGCATGTTGCGTGTCCTATATCAACGATGTAAGCACCTTCTAGACCTGACGCAATCATTCGAGAAAATAACAGACGTCTCCAGTATTACGGGGCTGGAACAATTTAAGCATCGCCACGCGTAAGAATCGGGTTGTTTCCATTTGAATAGCGATCTGATAAGGTGATACTTTCTAAACGTAATACGAGCAACGAGTGCAAGTTAGTAATGTCTGAAGTATTTACAGCCGGTATATAGGCCGTGAACTGTACGTTGACGTGTACTTCGATGACTAAAGTGTTATTGTCGACTGTTTACCGTCTAATAAACTTATCATAGCTTACGAAAATGTCTTAAGGATGGCAAGCGAAAGTTTCACTTTTTGGATGATTACACAAAAGAGTGGTCTTTTGCCAAGAAGGGACGTACGGATCAGGAAGTGTTGTGAGAGATATGTAACTGTTTCATCTCAGCAGTTCACAGAGGTGAGGCACCTGCGAGCCATCACATTTCTACGAAAAATCGTACAAATAGATTGGCGGAAGCATCGAAATTAAAGCCTATTTCTACATTCATGATTAAAGATGATACCCAGGAAGAACTAACAACAGCTTATGAAGTTTCATCAGTCTTTCAGTTCTCTCGAGTGGGCAGTAAAACTGAATGCTACAATGTGTCCTCATTCCAAAGTCGCCAAAGCTACAGAGATTTTTAAAAATATTCCCGCACAACACTCCGTGTCAGAATGCATAAAATAATCGCAAGAAGTTTCATTTTATGGCATAGTCACCGACGCTTCGAACCACAAGGCTGAAAAGATGTTTCCTTTAGTTGTTCAGTACTTTCCTGAAACTGATGGAATCCAACAGGAGCTGTTGAAATTTGATTCGCTGAATAAAATGGCTCTGAGCACTATGGGACTTAACATCTGTGGTCATCAGTCCCCTAGAACGAGCTACTTAAACCTAACTAACCTAAGGACATCACACACATCCATGCCCGAGGCAGAATTCGAACCTGCGACCGTAGCAGTCGCGCGGTTCCGGACTGCGCGCCTAGAACCGCTAGACCACCGCGGCCGGCCCGCTGAATAAAAAAAAAAAAATGGTTCAAATAGGTCTGAGCACTATGGGACTTAACATATATGGTCATCAGTCCCCTAGAACTTAGAACTACTTAAGCCTAACTAACCTAAGGACAGCACACAACACCCAGTCATCACGAGGCAGAGAAAATCCCTGACCCCGCCGGGAATCGAACCCGGGGACCCGGGCGCGGGAAGCGAGAAGCGAGAACGCTACCGCACGACCACGAGCTGCGGACTTGCTGAATAAAGAAACATCGGAGACAGTTTCAAAGTTTTTTTCTAGACACTTTAAGACAACTGCAAATTCTATTTGATAAATTAATCGCTTTTGGTGGAGACAATACCAATACGGCCAGCGGAATGTCTTACCAAATTAATGAAGAACTGGGAAAATGTAGAAGGAATTGGAGATATTGCGCATATTCTCCACAGTAATATATCAAGCGCTGCTGCAGTCTTAACCGTCGACACTGAAATCATCGCCATGAAAGTATTTAATTATTTTTCAGTATACACGATAAGGACAGAGAAGCTGAAAGAGTTTTGCTTATACGTTACGTCAGTCATCAGACTCTCCCATCTCACTCAAAAACAAGATGGCTGTCGTTAATGCCCGCAGTTGAGAGACTTTTTAAGCTTTGGACTACATTAGAACAATTTTTTAACACCGAACACAGGCCGCCTAAGATAATTTCAGATTTCTTCAGTAGCCTGATCAGTGAAATTTACCTCATGTTTGAAAAAAATATAAAAAGCGTAGAAGAATAAAGTCTCGATAGTTGAAATAAGAGATATATTAACCGACACTCAAAGATGTTTGAATGAAAGGAAGACTGACAATTCTACTGGCATGCAAACAAATTTGAACAAATTGAAGAGTGAGAACCGTAACCAAGATAAAATTAATTTGATTTCGTAATTTGAGGATGAGACGATGCCTTTCTATACCATAGCATTTGATTAATTAGAGAAATGGGCTTTTTAAAACTAAATATCAAGTATTTGATTGGATGACGCTATCTGAAGCCCCCGATTGGGTGATGATTGAAAACACTGACTAAAAATGGTGTGAAGATTTTAGGCTTGATTGATTTAGAGGCGGGAGAAGGGACGAAACTACGAGGTCATCGGTCCCTAGTTCCTAATAAAACAATGCCACAAGTGTGAGAATAAAACGGACGAAACATATCACACAAAACGGAAGGAAAGGAAAAGCCACAAAAGCGAAGGGATTAACACTAAAACGAACAAAAGAGGACAAGAGAACAACAGAGAGACGCTAGAAACAGAAGAGAGTAAAACATGAAAGCAGATTACAGTTGCTGGCCAACCACGAGAATAAAAATTGGAAAGCAAGCCACTCTGCAACACATTAAAACCTCCACCTTTTCACTAGGGTGGAGGACACAGAGGGGCAAAGGACATGCGCTGAAACCTACATAGAAGTATAGAAAACCCACTCTCACAGATAAAACGTAAAACTAAAGCTGCTGTGGAGGCATTGTCCCCCAACACCGAAGGTAGGCTGCTGGGAAAGTTAAAAGTCTGCCGCAGAGCGGCTAAAAGTGGGCAGTTCAGCAAGAGGTGGACGACTGTCATTTGGGAGCCACAGCGACACTGAGGTGGGTCCTCGTGATGGAGTAGGTAACCGTGCGTTAGCCACGTATGGCCAATGTGGAGCCGGCAGAGGACAACTGATTCCCTGCGAGAGGCCTACATGGAAGACTTCCTCACATTCATAGTCTCCTTAATGAGGAGATAAAAGGAGAGTTACTGTTATTAATCATACGCTCATACAGACAACACAAAAAAACTTCGTCAGACAATTACGATACTTTGGGATCGCTGAGAGTGGCAGGAATCTGAAACAGGGACACGAAGTGTTCCGAATGGTGGCGACTTTTATAGATCAGTGCTTGGTGGCCGGTGGTCAACTTATCGCTCATGACACTCGACGAGTGTCGTCCAGAAAGTAATACACCGCTGTCTTTCTTTTTTTCCTCAATCGTAAACAATGCTACGTTACGTATGTATTGTTTGAATTCTCCTGAACGAGCGCGCTAAGTTTTCGTCACTTCCGACAGATAGCGTAGCTGGAAGACAGTTTCAAAATGGCGTCTGTAGGTGATGTACGTTAAAAGCATCGTGCCGGCATTGAATTTCACACTGCAGAGAAAGAAACTGTGGGGAATATTCACAAACGCTAGTGCAAAGGCTATGGAGCATCTGCCGTCGACAGAAGGTCAGTTAGTCGCTGGATTCGGAGGGTGCTCAGTAGGTGGTTCGGCGGAGCCCCACGCTTTGCAGCGGTCGGGGAGAACATCCACGGCTGTCACGCCTGACATACTGCAGCGAGCTGATGTTCTCATTCGCGAGGACAGACGCATTACGACTAGGCAGTTGGCGCTGCATCTATCAATCAGCAAAGGGAGTGTGGATGCGATTATCCGCGCTCTTGGATATTCAAAAGTGTGTGTAAGATGGGTCCCGCCGTGTCTAACGTTGGATCAAAAAATCACAAAGAAAAAACATTTGTCATGATTTGTTGCAACGTTTTGAAGCTGAGGGGGAGGCCTTCTTGTCCCGGATTGAGGCAGGTGATGAAACGTGGGTTCACTACTTTGAGCCCAAAACAGTCGATGGCATGGCGCCATTCCCACTCCCCACAGCAGAAAAAATTCAAAGCAACTGCTTCTGCCGGTAAGGTCATGATCACCGTGTTCTAGGACTGTGAAGGTGTGATTCTAATTGATGTGATGACGTGTGTGTGTGTGTGTGTGTGTGTGTGTGTGTGTGTGTGTGTGTGTTTTGCTCTGAGGCACAATTTTGTGTGTCCTGATTTGCAATGTCCTCTTTACTGTTTCAATTGCCTACACAAACCGAAAACATTTTTTGGGATAGCTCTCCTTTGACAATCTGTTAACCTTATTTGGCACCTCACCAGGAAATAATAACAAACACACACACTAATGGCCGAGGGAGGACTCGAACCTCACACACATTTGACATTTGACCCGAATGTACATATTCCGAACCACAGGCTTGGTTACTTTGTTGAGTGTGAAAGTTGATATTTTTGTAAAGTTCCTACTTCCATGCAACATTTGCCGCGACAGAGTCCGCCTTAGTCGTTAGGAGAAGGCAAGTAATGCCAACAGTAGGAAGATGATCCACGGCAGAAAGCGCTGTTGCCAGCTTCCAACTGCAAAGTGTTACCGGCTACAGGCGAAAACAGTTGCCGTCTACAGAGGTGTAACAACACTGAGGCGTTGCCATAGATGATGATGATGAGTCCCATACTCCTTTACAGAGCGCAGGGGAGCGACGCGGGAGACACGCGCCGCCTTACTAGGCAAGGTCCTAGTGGAGGTGGTTTGCCATTGCCTTCCTCCGACCGTAATGGGGATGAATGATGATCATGACAACAACAACACCCACTCATCTCGAGGCAGGAAAAATCTCTGACCCCGCCGGGAATCGAACCCGGGACCCCGTGCAGATACGTTAACAAAATCGCGTTACGTCGCTGGTTGAAGCTCCCACCCCCAGCCCACTGCAGCTGTCAGGGATTCAACTGTAGCAGGCAGGCTGTCTACACCTGACTTGTACACGTTGGGCGTATCGCTTTAGGAAACTTCAACAAGTGAAGGTATCTACCACACGGTCCCGTCAGCAAAACTAGTGAAGGTATCTACCACACGGCCCCGTCAGCAAAATCTCCAGGTCTGGATGCTACACTGCATATGTGGTTCGCATAAAGGGAAACGATTTTCAGCCTACAGCTGTCACTAACAAGGGAAGCACCCCAGCTACAACGGCAAAAATGACTTCAAAATACGGGGACGTGACTATTTGAAACATCAATTGCACACAAATGCAGTGTTTTACAGATATATGACTGTAAGTGGCTGACGAGGTCTATATAATCCAATACAGTTTTTAATTCGGTTTTTGTCGATAGAGCTGGGGTACTTAACATGTAAGTATACCCTCGTACCATCACGCGCTTCCTTCTCGATCATCCTGCTCACTTTTTAGTTGTTGTCCAAGAGACGTTTCTACGAATATCTCGGGTTTGAGAATATTTCTAATGACATGTTTTGGTCACTGTCAGTGTCACACATCTTGTAATTAAATTTAACTCTTTCTGTCCTGTTAACGAAACTTAATTACGTCTTATTTCGCTTAACTACCGAAAACTAGTGTGCTTCCGACCATTTACGTAGTCCTAGTTGTGGTGGCGGTGGTGGTCCAAGCAAAGAAAGCGTTTTGCGTAGGCAAACTTTTAAGAAAGAAAACGATATATATTGAGTAGCTGGAACAATCAGTGCCTCAGATTGTATGGAAAACAGACTTAAAGAGAAAAGCACAATGCCACACTACTTTAGACATCTACGATAGTGGCAGCTGCTGGGAATAAGAAGGGGGTCTTTAAAAAAGGAACCTAAGCTCTGGACAGTGCAAGAAAATCATCCGCGTCGTTTTAAAATGAACCACCTTCGGCATTTATACTTCAACGAATTCTGGGAAACCACGGGAGACATACGCTGGGTAATCATACCGACCAATGTAGCGTAGTGTTTTAGCATACTAGATTCGCAACCGGGAGCAATCCCTTTGTAGAGGGCACGGAAGACTTCCTTCCCTACCTAAGTTGTGCTCCGTCTGTTGTCCGTGGGACGTCAAACTCGAAATCTTACTTCCTGTATGGTCAGACATTACTTCAACCCGGTCTTTCCGAATACAAACCCTGTGCCACCAACATTACGTCACCTAGCTCGATCCAAACACTAGCTACTTAAGTTTTCTTATGGGTACACAGGTCCCTTTCTTAAGCTTAGTCCGGTAGCACCTATTTTTGTTAATAAAGGCTCTGCCGACAGTCACACAATCTGAACGATCTCTGTTCCGAAGAAATTAGTATCCCTCAGGCCATGTAAATGTGTAAAGTTGGTTGTTGACCGATTACTTCAGTGGACAATAACATTTTCATTCGTAATTTACTTCGTTCTTTTGGCTGAACAATTCTGTTCGTGACCGAAGCCGTTAGTCAGCTGTGACAACGTACGTTTCGTTTCGTATTATATCGATTCGTGTCGCTATTCAAAGGCACCAAATCGATACGACCGGGGCTATGTCGTGCTGCTGGCAGTAAGACCAAGCTGTCATATTCCCACCCATTTGACTAATTGTTTCTACTGCAATACATTTTCAGGCAGGTGGCGATTACGAAACCAAACTTTAATTATGAAGTGGCACTCCTATAACCATTCTCGTTCATCAGTACAAACTTTGACTGATACATTTTCGAAGCACTGTCGAGAGAGTTTCATATAATTATGTTCGTATTGACAACCAGAATCAAAAAATACTCCTTTCACATTACAAAATGGTGAATATTTACAGGGCAGAACTTGGGATGTAAAAAAAAAGGGGGGGTAGTTTTTCGACTTATCTGGTAGTTTCAAACACATTTACAACAGAAAATGACATATTCGCGCTTTTTTATTTGTTAGTATCAGTACCCCCGTCACGTAATAAAGTAACATGATACATAATGTTATGTCGTATAACATGGCACATACCATCACGCGATCCAACATGGCATTTGTCATCTCGGGCAATATGAAACAACGTCATTAACGTTTAGGACGCGTGCGTCCCCACTCTGGGATGCACCCTCACTCTCGGATATTTTCTATTGTAGATCCATCCACGCTCCATAAGCATACAAATTTAAAATTTATGTCTATTTGTTCTTACGCCCAACACCGTAGACTGTAATCCAGCTGCAGGAGGGCCCGCTCCAAACGCGAATTAACTGCACAGACAGAGTACACACGCGACGGCGTGATAACAGCAAATTGCCGTGCCCATCGGAAGCTATGCCAAGATAGACACAAGTGGTTCTAACAGCAGAATATCCGATCGCCGCAGAATATTAAGTCATTTCAGGCATTAGACACTGTTTGAATTTATTGTAGGAGTGCCGACCCCGGCAGTACTGAATTGCCGGATCAACCCCAACAGGGGTTGTGTTTGAGCGAGAAATGGTCCCCTCGGAAAAAATAAAAGAAAAAATCAATCCCTCCACCCAGAACCTCTAAAATTGTTATAGCGACCCCCTCCCTCCCTCTCAGGAACAAATCCATTCCTAGAAATGTTATGCCCCAAAAATACTTTTTTATAGCTATTACATGTATCCTCTTCAGCCATATGATACTTTATATTGTTTACTACGGCTGGCGAACCTTCTGGATTTTTGACACAAGACGCAAGTGTGCCAGTACCTTGCAGCTAAGAGAGGTAACTGCGTAGGGGAAGTAGGGTTAACGCGTCAAAAACGCGAACTTGTCGAGAAGTTTTGATTTAAATGTCTTTGAAGCTTCCAGATGAGTTCCCTTCTTTTTACATACCTCACTCTGCTGAGGACGTATTCGCCTCTTTCTGTGCTAAGCTAGCAGCTCTGTTCATTCTGGTTCCCAACTTTTACTCTACCATAATTTTTACATTAGACTGCCACAGTTTGGCAATCGATGTAGATATTTGTTGTCTCAGGCAACGACTGATCCGGTTTATATTATTTTGCTGTCTTTTGAGCCGCATCGCTTGAGCTGGGCGTCGTTGGCCTGGCTGCATCCACTAAGTCCTACTGAGCCCCTGAGCACGCGGGCATCACCACTAACCACGTCAGGGTCAAATGCCCGTGGGAGGTTTTTTGTTTTATTGGTTATCTTCTCATTTTTCATATTTATATTTTTAATATTTTGTTTCATATTTTTATTTTTGTAATTTTTATTGATTTTTAATTTTTTCTTTTATAATTACATTTTATTAATATACGCATGAGCCTATATAATAAGCAAACATATGAAAAATAACCACGAATACTTAATCCGTGCACAAAACAGCAGCAAACATAAAAATGATATCGAAAGAAATATTAAATAGCATGCGAAGTTTATGATGATAATGAATGCTAAATAACTTATATTACCTAGATCTTACGGAAGGACCATATTATACAGATAAACTTACTTTAAATGTTACTATATCGCAACCTTAACGATTCGTACAAAAAATAATAAACTACTGAAAAGCATACATCTTGGTATTATCTATCTTAAAATTCTTGTCATTGTTTACTTAGGGTATGCAAAAGCAAAAATTGAGAATTAACAAACCGCCACTACAAAAACTCACATGAATAATTTTGGCGTGAAATGTTGCAACTACCAATGTGAAGAACGCATGATTGGCTGAAATGAGCAGGACACCTGCGAAACAAGGTATTCACACAAAATATTATCTGCCGTACGAAAATGTATATCGTTTTGTATGGGGCTGCGCGTAATTCTGGTTTGATACATGCTTTGTTTTGCACGTGCACACAATTTTTCGTTGATTTTAAACCACTAGTGAATAAAACATTTAACGTATAAACAACGAAACGATGATTAATATTAACAACCAGTTTTTTTAAAAATTATATCTAAATACAGCGCCTAAAATGCAACGCATTTCTACAAAACAGTTTCATGCGCAACGACGTGCTTTTTCGCACGTAAAACCAGAACGATGAAAAGATTTCTGTAAAAAACTAAGTCGGCGAAAGTCACGTAATGTGGGCAAGTGAAGGGACGTCTTGTCACCAATTACAAGTGCCTAGGCTGGTCCCGGCGGAGGTTCGAATCCTCCCTCGGGCATGGGTGTGTGTAAGCTTAGGGCCTGATGACCTTAGCAGTTAAGTCCCATAAGATTTCCCACACATCTGAGCATTTTGAACAAGTGGCTATGTAAGGTTGAACAACAGCATAAATCTTTCGGCGTGGAATATACATTCAGTTTACCGAGGAAGACCCATTTCGCAAAAAGGAGTTCGCTTGCGGTAAGGACACGAGCGCTGTTCATGTGTCCGGCACTCCGCCAAGCTATGGCTAAACATGACATGAAACGATGAGCGAGCTGTGCGGTTTCTGACTGATTTGTTTACTCATAAAGAGACGTTACAGACTCGTGAAGCACACATCAAACACTAAAAGAGCTACGTTGTACATTTAACCCGACAGAATCCTCTTAAACTATCAAGAACCTATACCTACGTTGAGTCGAAAAATGTTATTCCGCTTCAACACAAACGTATCGTGGGACTTCTAGTATGCTCGATTAATCGCAGGACAATAATTTGGGTCAGCCATTTCGATACAGAAACAGCCACAGCCGCAAGATTCACTTTTTATTTAACTGATGACGACTTTAGTTTGAATATGGGTTTATATAACCGAAAACTAGTCATCAATTACATAAAAACTGCATCTTTCAACTTTGGCTGCTTCCATATCGAACGAACGTATCACTTAAGGTCAAAATCAGAGAGATTACGAAAGCTATTGGAGTGTATAATCAACAGCCTTCTCTTCGAACGCTTACCAGATGCCACCTGTAATACTTGCAATCGCGCTCGACATAACTTCCTGTGGATGCAGCTAACCGGACTTTTCAACACTGCTCACACACAGAAGCAGCCAACACAATATCTCGTTTCTGAATGGAAGACGGATGTTCTATGAAACACAGAGGAATCCGTTTCTGTATGGAAGACTGAAAAGTCTCTCGTGCAAATCGCCTTTGTTTTGTCTTAGGGCGCAAAAACAACTAAGGTCACAAGCGCCCTTGTCAACCGCAGAACATTAAGATGAAAAAGGAGTTAAAAGCGACTACACGTTAAGCCCAATCGATGCAAGGAAAGACAGCTAAAAACAGGGACTTCCTCTCGGAGAAAAGTCCATAAAACACGGCATAGAGACAACGGAGGCCCTCAACTAACGATTAAACGTTTTTCGCCATACTGCTACGACGAATAAAAAGTAAAATGCGGTCGACAGCCCGCGCGTCGTTCGCTAAAACGGCCGAAAACTCAGACGGCAGGCACAAACGTGAACGTAATGGCGGACCGTCGAAGGTTGAGCCCAATGAGCACGAAGTGGTGGGGGAGCAACACTTAACAAATAGCGATACCTCAAAAGACAGTGCCTGATACGCAACCTAGCTAAAACGATTTCCTCACGAAGAGAGTACCGAGAGGAGGTCGCCCAAGCCGCTGGGACTGGTTTAATTCCCCGGAGTTTGTTCCCATGAAGTGAATACCAGTGGTAATGCCAAAGGGACATCACGTGCTTACAGATGGGAACACGGAGATCCTCAGAAGGAATGGAAGAACTAGCGAGCCCACGTAGGAGGACTGCAGCCTTGGCAGCAGCGTCAGCAGTCTCGTTTTCGTCAGACCGACGTGACCAGGAACCCACATAAACAACACAGTGGTGTAACACCATAGCTCTAATGCTGTACGGATTTATTTTGTCTTTTGTTTTGGTTTAATGTTATAACATTGAGTATCTGTAAAGGTTGTTGGATTGAATCGATAACACAAAATTGTATACTCCTTTCTCTGTAAAAACTTGGATGTCATGGTTTGATTTTATGCAATGTAGTATATCTGTCATTTTAATTCTTTGTCTCAATTGGAGGGAGACGAAACTTACTGTATACATTTGGAATTTGGGTGAATAATTTTTTGTAGAAATACTAATTTGTGCAAATGTTCTGTTTTATTTAAAATGTTTGTTTACTGTTATGTAAACTGCTGACCTTCACTTAGGGTTCTTAGTTAGTTTGTATGGTAAAGGTATGGCGGTTCCCCTCGGGAACGGAACTGTGCAGCGCGCGCAAATTGTGGTTGGCCTAAGTACAAAAGGTGGAACAAGAGTCAGAGCTACCAAACTGTGCACTGCCCATACAAAAGTTGTATACTGTGCTGGTTCAGAGAGAGGCTTTTCCTGCCGCTTTCCAATGCCTCGGATGGACGGATAAATACCTGGAACTATTCTGGAATTGGTATCTATCATCGCCACCAAGAAATGACAGAGTCCAACAATTCTACCTGCAATTCCACCTACCAACATGCAATCGCCACCACATTGCGCAATCACTATAATGGAGCACTATAGTAATGTACAGTGAAGGATCAGCTCATTGGATGTTTTAGTGTGCACAAATATAAGGTAACTTATAACTGAATTCGCCGGCCGGAGTGGCCGTGCGGTTCTAGGCGCTACAGTCTGGAACCGAGCGACCGCTACGGTCGCAGGTTCAAATCCTGCCTCGGGCATGGATGTGTGTGATGTACTTAGGTTAGTTAGGTTTAATTAGTTCTAAGTTCTAGGCGACTGATGACCTCAGAAGTTAAGTCGCATAGTGCTCAGAGCCATTTATAACTGAATTCATGTACCTACCTTGATTTTTTTCCCTATCACAACACCTCTCAGGTTCTTCTCCATTTGAACTATGATTACAGAGTGTCCTAGTTAATGGAAAAAAATGAAAGCCTCAAAGCCAAATAGTTAATTAAATAATGTTGTTTGATCTTTGGTGAGAAGGGAGTATTCAGATTTACTGTGGATTTAGTGAAATTGTGGGAGGTAGTAAATGTAGCTTTGTGAAAGCCTCCCAGTGATGGAAACAGTCCAATTTAAAATTGGTGGAGTTTCAAAGTCACCTATTTAATCATTTACTTGAAAGTAGGAGGTTTCGGTAATAAAGACAATTTGCTGTTTCTTTTAATGATTGAAAGTTCTTAAAACTGAGGCTTATAAAGTTTTGCTTAGTTAATGATCATATGCTGCCCGTAGTAAATTGTAAAAGGTGAGTCAGTTTCTTGCAAATTTGTCAACATTGTGTCTCACTGTAGTAAAAGTGGAAAAGTGCAATAGTGGAAAGTTATATACTTGTTTCTTTTGGGTAATGAAAGTGCATATTAATAGTGTAATAGGATCCACAGGTTATCCTTTATGCTCATGATAAATAGCAATTAAATAGAAAGACCACTGTTTATGAAAACAATAATTTCTTTATTCAAAAGACAGTGAGAAGTAACCTGTTAGTGAATAAAATAGTATTTAGCTAAGAGAGACTTACCCTGTGATCAGTTCATAATTTTGCAGTGAACTACATTTACGATTTTATGTCAGCTAGGAAAATGTGTGAAAAGTAATAGTGTGTAATGTTATCTGTTATGGTGCTGGTTAGTGTTTAACGTCCCGTCGACAACGAGGTCTTTAGAGACGGAGCGCAGGCTCGGGATAGGGAAGGATTGGGAAAGAAATCGGCCGTGCCCTTTCAAAGGAACCATCCCGGCATTTGCCTGAAACGATTTAGGGAAATCACGGAAAACCTAAATCACGATGGCCGGAGACGGGATTAAACCGTCGTCCTCCCGAATGCGAGTCCAGTGTGCTAACCACTGCGCCACCTCGCTCGGTTGTTATCTGTTATATTTATGCAAATAGTCTGTTCTGCTCTGTCAGCTTCCAACTTAACCGTGAACATATGCAGGTGTCAGAGTTCATTGCACTCGCGTGTGGCAAAATATAGGTTGTGTTTGTCCGTTGAAGTTACTCATACCTATTTTCTTAAACAAGAATGTTAATCATTCTCTTGCCTAATTAGGCTGGCGACCGTTTTCTTTATTCTTTAAACAGTGTAGATATGCAAAAATATTGTTTGTTACTGTTCGAATATTTACTTAATTCTGGCTTTTATTTCCGATAAGCCACCTCCGTTAGGTACAACACGGTCAACATAACAAAATTCCTCTCAGAGGGTACCACTGCTCTGTTGCTTTATACCATAATTACTTTAACAAGATGGTTTTTATTTCACGACCTGCCTCCAACTTTAAGGTTATGGTATGGCAGTAGCAGACAGGGCTCCCTCAAGAGTGAGCAAGTAGAGGCTGGACCTGTTGTGCTAAGGGATGGACTGTGTATAGCACGCAGAGGCTTTGAAGGGCACAGAGAATCTAACAGGTGATACAATCTAAAAGCCTGTGTCGCCGGATGTACCGCGTGGCCTGATACGGGGCGAACAGCGCTGCTGTAAATAAAAGGCAGTGTTGCGGAAGCCGATACCCGAAATCGTCGGCAGCCATTACGAAAGCACATCCGACACCACGGTCTGTCCGAGAGCCATCAGTGTACACAAAGGCACTATCGCTAAGTTCTGTGCGAAAGTCGATAGACTTACAGCGGTAGATCGAATCCAGAGTAGTCTCCTTAGAGAGCGAATGAAAGGTGAACACGGGCCGCCATACGAAGGCACGGTGGTTAAGGGTTCACACCCATCGAGAAAGTGAAGTTAAGCTGCCCGAGCAATAGCCGGAAGTCAACTCCTCGGGTAACAGAAGAGGGTCGCGCCCCGTAATTGCAGTCAGAGTCATCGAAGGAGGAGGCACAGGATGGATGGTCAAGCATGCAAGACAAACGGCATACGTATCCGCCGAGGAGAACATTGCGTCGATATGACAGCGGTATCCGGCAGTTTCAGCATACAGACTCTCAACCGGGCTAGTGTAAAAGGCGCCCATGGCCAAACGGACGCCACGATGGTGGATTGTATTTAGACGGGTTAAGATGGACGGACGTTTATATGCATAAATGAAACACTCATAGTCTACTTCCGAACGGACAAAGGAGTAGTAAAATCGGGGAAGGGTGGTCCTACCCGCTCCCGAGGAGGTACCGCTGGGGACACGTAGGACACTGAGGGGCCGGATACAACAAACGGCAAGGTAAGACATGTGGAGGACCAAGAAAGTTTCCTATCGAGCATATACAAACGGTTTTGCCAGTGGAAAAGTAAAAACCATCGTCGCTACTCCACGAGTAACCTCTGCCAGGTACTTAATTGTAAATAGCAGACTAATCACTAGACGTAGATGTAGATGAGTAAAGACGATCGAGACATCGTTGAAGAAGCTGCTCAATGAGACAACTACATGGAGAATTGCAACAGATGGCAAAATCGTCAACAGAAAGGGAGCCGGAGATGCCCGGTGTGACACTGGCCGTAATAGCGTTAATGGCGATGGCAAAGAGGACAACGCTCAGGGCGGAAACCTGAGGCACACTGACTTCCTCGATACACGTGTCCGGCAATGCAGAACCCACATGTTCCTGGAAAACTCGGTCGTTTTAAAATTCCTGGAGGAAACACGGCAGGCGACGCTCCACGTGCAGAGAGTACAGAGGATACCAGTCCTCCAGCACGTTTCATAGGCTTTCTCCAAATCGAAAAACACGGTCACAGTCTGGTATTTCCGCAAGAAACCAGTCATGAAATGGGTGGACAAAGTGACGAGATGGTCAAATGCAGAACGGCGCGAAAGAAATCCACATTGTGCACTGTTCAGTAAATTGCGAGACTCGAGCCACGATACCAGCTGGGCCTGAATCATATATTCCATCACCTTGCAAACACAGCTCGTGAGAGAAATGAGGCGGTAGCTCGAAGCAAGATGTTTGTCCTTACCGATCTTAGGTATGGGTATGGGTATGAAAATTGCTTCTCGCCAGCGTCTGGGAAACATGCCCTCTGCGCAGACGCCAATGTGTGCATGAAGCAGAAAATGCCTGGCCACAAGAGAAAGGTGCTGCAACATCTGAATGTGAACATCCGTCGGTCCTGCGGCGGAGGATCTGGATGAAGTGAGAGCACGATCTAGCACCCTCGTATTAAAGGCGACATTATAGCAGTCATTATTCTGAGAGGAGAAAGGTATCGCCCAAGCCTCCTCCACTCATTGCCGGTGAAGAAAAGCAGGGTGACAGCGAGTGGAGCTCGAAATGTACACAAAACAGCGGACCGAGGAGTTGGGAGACAGCAATAGGCTCCACTATGACATCATCTGCTACGGTCAGGCCGGAAACTGGGAAATGGACCTTGCTAAGAGAGCCGTCGGAGGTTGGCCCACCAGACGGAAGAGGGAGTAGAACTGTTGAAAGAACTAGTAAATGAAATCTGGCTAGATTTTTTGCTATCCAAAAGAATGGCACGACATTGTGCACGCAACTGTTTATAACAAATGCAGTTCGCCTTTGTATGATGACAGTTAAAAGCTCGGAGAGCACGTCTCCGCGCGCGAACTGCGTTGCGGCACACTTAGTCCACCAAGATACCGGGACATAGCGCGGTAAAGACGAAGTGCGAGGACTGGAATGTTCTGCGGCGGTAGGGATAACGTCTGTAAGGTATTCGAGCTGGTCATCACAACTGGGGAAATGTTGTTCGTCGAAGATCGCCAGGAAGGAGCAAAGCCTCCAGTAGGCCTTAGAAACCTGCCACTTGGGTTTGCACATAGATGGGGTAGGAATCAGCAAACGGAGAACACACAGGAAATGGTCGCTCGAGTACGTGTCAGAGAGAACGGACCACTCGAGACGACGGGCGAGCTGGACAGTGTAGAACGAGAGGTCCTAATGGGAATAGGTGTGTGTGGAGTCTGAAGGGAACGTGGGTGCTCCAATGTTAAGGCAGGTGAGGTTGAGTTGATCGAGAAGGTCAGGCAAGAGGGCACCTTTCGGAAAGGTTCTGCATGACACCCAAGGGGATGGTGTGCATTAAAGTCACCGAGCAGCAAAACGGGGTGAGGGAGTTGACCAATAAGCTGGAGGAAGTCTGCCCTGGTGACACCGAATGATGGAGGGATGCCGATGGTACGAAGAGAAGAAGTGCGGCGAGGAAGGAAAATGCGGACTGTAACAGCTTGCAGGTGGATGTTCAGAGATGGTTTGACTATGAACGTTATCCCGGACGAGCAGTATGACTCCCCGGAAGTCAAAGCGGTCGTGAGGACGCAATTTTGTTTCCTGGAGGCAGATAACAAGAAGATGCTGCAATTCCAAGAGCAGCCGTAATTATTGCTTGTTGGATCTATGGCCGCGAACGTTCCACTGGAGGAGAGGGAAAGGGGAGGAGGGAAAATAAGAAGCCACCTTCCCTCAGCAATTGCCGAGTGCGAGCCTTCGAAGATTTTCTCTGTCACGGCGCAGAGGCTGGAGGATCCTGATTCATGAGATCTACATAGGCGTTGGGGTTCTCCCTCTGTCGGTCTGCGAATTCTAGGGCAGAAAAACGGTTGGCGGTGCGCACCAGCAACACGAAGGCGGGCCGGGTGAGGGTATTACACGGCGGCTCCACTGAAGAGGATCTCCGAGTCAGCGAAGGAGAAGACTGTTGTCTGTCTGATTTCTTGGAATCTCTGCGGTTGGCAGATGAGGATTCAGATGTTTGTTGGCTGAAGGAACGTAGGAAATTTTCGCAGGCGTATTCTTTCCATCCTGCCCGAGCTGCAGATTGTGTAAGAAGTGATTTCGTTGCGTGAAGCGAAAATTTTGCTGCTTGCGCACAGCTGAAGGAGAAGGAGACGGGGATGCTACAGTGACACTGGGCGATTTTACAACCATGGTGTTAAATTTGAGGTCGCAAGTCTGCTTGGCCATGTCCTTTGTGGAGCAAGACGTAGCAAGAACGGAAATGTAAATGCCAGATGGTGAAGCGCAGGGCTTCTGACTAGCCAACATCTTGCGAGCGACAGGTTAAGGCACTTTTTCCTTCTCCCGGATCTACTGGACGGACCACTCATCGACATACACAGGACATTCTCGGGAGGAGGCTACATAATCGCCATTGCAACTGATACAGCGGGGGTGGTGGGGGAGTGGAGGCAGGCAGCAGGCAGTAGCCCTCGTGAGGATCTCTACTGCAGGTAATACATCCGGCAGGGTTTCGACAGGACATTCTAGTGTGGTTGTAGCGATGACGCTCGTAGCAGCGTATTGGGTTCAGAATGTATGGTCGGACTGTGATTACTTCATAAACTGCTTTGATCTTTCATGGAAGCACTATTCTATCGAACATGAGAAAAAGTGTGTGTGTGTGTGTGTGTGTGTGTGTGTGTGTGAGCACGAAGGATGCGTCTACCTTTTTCATCACTCAATGGATTGCAATGACACCCTGATCAGAGAGGTACGTTTGGATTTCTGCCTCGGTCAGATCATCGAGCAGCCTATTGTAAATAACACCACGGGAAGAATTCAGCATTCGAAGAGCCTAAAAACGAACAAGATAGCCATGGAGGAGCGAAGCTGCAAGCCGTTGTGCTTGGGAATCACAATTAGCCTCCAAAAGCCAAGGGCCCCCGCGTAAACGAGAACAGAAATGGTCAGGACCAGCAATTGCAACAACACATTCCTGAATAATAAACCGATTAATGGTACCAATGGACTGACCATCTTCAGTACATGAAACAACAAGGAACGAAGGTGCAGCTGGAAAGGTCTTTGAATCATTAGTCTCATTCCATTTACGTTTAGTAGACGCAAACTGAGAGATAATTGGTTCATGTGAGAAAATCTCCCACGATTGTCATCTTCTCCGATGGTGTGCTCCTTTCAGCTTCCTCCCCAGCCCCTCCAGAGGTAGGATCATCCGTCCAAGTGTTCACAGCTTACGTCACATCTCTCTAACTCCTGACAGAGGGACCATTTAGCGATTTGGGAAGGTCACAGCTAAGGGAACGACCCCTCCGTGGGCGTGGCCTGTACCAAGGGGTATGTGCACACCCTACCTGTTAAGATGGGGCTGGAAATTACGCGTTACCCCATCACCTGCTACGCATCAAACGCATAGCAAGCCTTCAGGAGCGCACAGGGAGGAAGAAGAAAAATAGGAACCTCAAAGGTCGAAGGGGAGGAAGTATAGGAGAAGGAGAACGCAGAAAGAAAAAAAGAATGAGAAAACAGCGAAGGGACTGTTCTGGTCTGAGGCTTCTGAAAATTCAGGACACATTCGTACAAATATCCCAGACGTATTTCCTACAGGAGGGGAAAAAGAATAACTGCAGGACAGACATGCAGCACGGAAGGGAACAGGTGCTGCGAAGCTTGGGGTTCCATGGTAGCCGAGCACGTACTCACCAAAGAGTGTTGAGTCTCTTCGGGGGCCTATGTTTGTTACGTGATACACAACAGTACGTAACAGTACTAGTGATTGCTGGCTTGTTAGAAAACACAATTTACTCTTTTATTCAAATTTGCCTGCTTCATACAAGTAAGAGCGCTTTGAAAGCACGTAGGCAAACAGAGAAAACACCTGTGGAGTTTCTCAGAAGGAAATGCCGGGAGGGACGCTGGTTAATGGCTTGCAGTGCGCCAGACACATTTTTTTAGTGCCGACCTCGGGCGCCCGATGCACAGTACGCTTCACAGATACGATCTACGGCGTAAGGTCCCGATCAGAAGCGTTTCACAACCCAGAAGTGGAAAGGGAAGGAACGCTGTCTTTAGGCGAGACTAGGATGGCATTATTATGCACAAAACGTAGAAAGTTGTTTTCTTCGGAAATCACCGGACGCTACATATACCATGTCGTAAATTGAGTGAGAACCCACTGTTTGGGGCGCCTTTGAAGGTGTGAGATGCCACTGGAGGTTTTTCCCTATAAAAACGATATTTTCCGACTTAATATTGGTTACCTTTATCTGATCCCCTTTCTGAGTACGCAGGATCTGCGAAATCAATATCGTCTTTTTTGTGATGATTCGAAAGTTCAACCTGAAGCCAGCGCTCTACTTTGGCGACACGCAAGGCTAACTACTGCAGCGATGAATGTACGAGCCCGCCATCGCATACAGCCGTAGGGCACGAGCCCTTGCCGTCTGGTGACAGTGCCAGGTTTCACGCCCCCCCCTCCCCTCCCCTCCATTCCGTCTTCGCCCATGACTAAACTTAACATTGGTTCGCCCACTGTTAAGAGTATGCGGCCGTGGTCGGGGGGAAAGCCGCAGATGCTCACATTGTGCAGCGGATACAGAACTGCGCCCTGAAGACTGCTATGCATCTTCCGAGGCGCTTCTCGACGCGCCAACTCCACGAGGACACCGGGATCCTGCCTCTCCGAGACAGGTTTCGCGCCATCGCCAGGAAGATCTACGAGAAAACGGGACGCTCCCGCAACCGGCTCATCCGTGGACTGGGCCAACAACTTCATCACAGGCCAACCACGCGTTGGCCTGACCTGCTGAGGGATTAAGTTTTACTAATCCCTCACCAGAGTGTGTCTTTCTCTTTTTCAGGCTACACCAGCTAGGGCCAATCAACAAGAGTGGTAATATATCTTTCTCTCTGTTACAGGAACCGCAGGAATGACAAATATTGTCTAAACTGCACCACCACGAGCCAAGGACAGGCTCGTCATTCCAGCGTCAGCGTCAGCCATGGCTAAACAAACACAACAATGCATTCCGCACGCACTCACAGCAATCATCCACGCATACAGATACAAACTTGACAATTCGTAACGGGTGGGAGTGAGGCAATGATCAATTTCCTGCCCAGCACAGAACTGTTGGGTTTCCGGCTTGTCCTCAGCACTCATTTCTAGGGTATAGGACTGATTTTAATACGAGTTATTACGACTGTGTTCGAATTTTGGTTTGGAACGAGGAAGAAGATACAGAACACTGCACAACCGGAGTGAATCCAAATTCTTATCTCGGGCAGTAGATATGGTAAACGCGGTGGTCTACTACGACCGTTAATGGTACATTGCTTTGGAACTTATTTCCAATTGTTTCATTAAGTAAAGGTGGGTGGTCTACTAAGGCCATGAATGGTACATTGCTTTATTACTTATTTCAAACCGTTTCGTTAGAACTCATTGTCTGATTCTACGGCAGAAAGCGACTCTTAACAGCTGTCAATACGTTGTTTTCTGTATCATACAGTGCGCCTGTTTTTCATAGCAAGTGATTGGTAACGCAATTACGAAGCTATAACAAACGCCCCAATTAACGTGCTGGCAAAAACTGAAAGTATAAGGGCTGCAGACAAAGCAGCGACGGCGACTACACATAACAACTGCTGTTAAATGAGACAATTAGTGACATCAGTGCTAAAACAATAGGTTGTGATTTCGGACCTTCTGGATGGAGGAAAGCTAGTTATAAAACGCACGCATAGCATACAGACCGCAAAATTGAGAGATTCTAGAACGCACGATGTTTTAGCAGTGCGGATTTTTTTTAAATTTGAAATGCGTCGTGGCCCACTAAAAGGACGGCGCCCGTGACCCAGTGGATGTTGGAAGGTCCTGCAGAAAGTTCATCACTTCTGTCTCTAAGCTGGTCGTGGGCTGTGTTCCAAAATGAACAGCATAGAGACAGCAGTGATGTCACTTTCTGCACGACCTGACCATCATTTTGCAGGACAATGCTCAAGCACGTACAGTGCAAGCTGTTACTGATTTGTTTGACTGATGGGGCTGCTAAGTGCTATACCACCTACTGCACTCCCCTGACTTAAGCCTTCGTAAGTTCAACTCGATTTCTAAACTGAAGGAAACACTTCACGGCATTCGCTTCAGAACTGCTACAAATTCATCGGTCAATAGACCGCGCCGCTCGAACTGTCAACAGAACTGGCACTGCTAAGAGTATCCTACCACTTCCACATCGCTGGCAACGGATTATACACAATGCTGGTGACTACTTTGAAGGTCAGTAAAACTTTGCAACACGTATCTACGTTGTACGAGCTGTAAATAAATAGTTGCCACTATTAAAGTTCCGACAATCGTATATAACGTTTCTTTTGATCGTAAACGAACACGAATGTGGATGCAATTATCTTTTGGACCAACTAGCTGGTTGTTCTACCTAGACGCGCGCGTCCACGCTCGTGCAATACCAGTGGGACAAACTGTGCGTCAACTTCCCTCGACAATGACGGCCACACACCGACCACCCTCAGACGAGCTAACTTCCTTCACTTAAAGGCTTGCGACGACATTACAGCGTCATCCGAGCTATGCCACATAATGACATCGTTTTCTTAAATGTATGCATATTGTACATGTTACTAATTTCAGGTACACGGAAATTTTCTGCATTGTTCAAATGGTTCAAATGGCTCTGAGCACTATGGGACTCAACTGCTGAGGTCATTAGTCCCCTAGAACCTAGAACTAGTTAAACCTAACTAACCTAAGGACATCACACACATCCATGCCCGAGGCAGGATTCGAACCTGCGACCGTAATGGTCTCGCGGTTGCAGACTGCAGCGCCAGAACCGCGCGGCCACTTCGGCCGGCTTCTGCATGGTTCGGGACATTATGATACATATGGTAGTCCTTCGCCGAGTGTTGTTCTGTATGAATGAAAATCAAGTTTACAATATGTGTGTCGATTCGACGGAGTAGATGCAACCGAAGAAGTGATATAAACGCGAAGAACAAAAACTGCAAAGGAAGTTGCACAGTTAAAATTGGCTATTGTCATGTATATTCGATCAAACAATGGCAGTTCATTCGCGCAGTATGGCTATGAATCTGGGACTTTTGACCTGTTTCAGCCGAGAAAGGTCAGTTGATTCAAAACGGTTTTAGAAACCGTGAAAAAGTGAAGTAGCGCTTTAATTTCATTTTCATATATTTTGGCTTATTATTTAATTACGAAGTACAGATAGTGCCATCTTTAGCGAAATTCTAATTGACATACAAAATAACATACATGAAGCTCTCAGCTGTACACAATGATAAGAGGCAAACAGGTAGTTTTGAGAAACTGTACGGTAAAGTTTCAATAAATTTTCAATAACAAAGTATTTCAAGCACATGCAATGCGATTTTTGAGTCATTTATGCCACTGTTTTCAAATATATTTACAATAAGAACATGTTTTTACAATGGTGAAATCTATCTGAAATTGTATTCTTAAAACTATATCGTCAAGAGATATACAAGACTGTTTACTTGCAAACTGTGTGACTATTGGGACAAACTGCGTTCTGGCCCAAAGTACCGTTATCCAAAATGGCGGCCGTGACGTCAGTTGACACAAGTGCCACAAGCCCCTGGCAGGAAGCTTGAATTTTGGCGGAAAGATAGGACAACTGGGCTACCTCCACTAACCTAGCCCCCACCCCAGAAAAATGGCGGTAACTTCAAAATCCATCAGGACAATGCAACCTCTACTAGCCTAAGAAAATCGCGGGAAGACAGGGCACCTGGGCCACCTCCACTAACCTAAGTCATCCGTTCGCCACCTCTTCATAGGGATTGGTGAGAAAAACCTGCACTGGGCTGGTGGAGAGAGAAAGGAGTGTACTTTATTTATTTTGAAACAATTTATTTAGGGATGGAGAATATTTATTACACTGATACAAAACACACTCTCTGACATGCTTGGGGTCATGTCACACAGCCTACAGACATGCAAACCACTAAAAGACTCTGCAAAAATGCTTGCTAATCGTCAACGGTCGAAATCGTGCACCATTCTTAATTTAAACAATTTGAGTCACTACTGCCATCCGGTCCAGAGACAAACTGACCTAGTGCACAGTACCACTGCCAGAGAGCGCTACCACCCCTCTCATCTATTCGACCGCTTTCTCCCTCCTGCACTTCTAATGGGACACGTCTGACGTGCCTAGCCTGCGTGTGCGCATAGCGACGTCGCATTGTATAGCCAACACGCGCATATGGACGTCGCATCACTATCTAAATAAGCGCCAAGTCGTTCTTTGGGCCACGGGCGTGTGTGTTCACCGCCGCTGAAGTCATTCCCATCCCTAGCTGCACTCCAGCGAAGACATATCTGCAGAGCGGCTCACCCTCACAGACGCTATAGAAAAACTGTTCCACCACTCGCGACCAGTGTGTGAGACGTGCATACTGACGTCACAGGTTATGCAATAGAAATCTGCTCGCGACTGTGACGGTACTCGTGCGACGTGTGTAGCCAGCGCGCGCATGGTGACGTCACAGCGTATAGCCCGCACACATATACAGATGTCACAGACTGTGCAATAGAAATCTGACCGCGATTCAAACGGAACACGTGAGTGCCGCTGCCCCAGCCCCGACGCCACCCGGGCTGCGGCCGCCACAGCATCGCTCTGGCGCCCATGGGCCATCCTCCCTCAGGCTAGGGGGTTACGGCTGCAGCAACCAGCCTGATCACAGTGGCCCGATTCCACAGCGCAGCCTCCTCCGACGTCACGTCCTTGCCAACCGCGTGAGGTATAACACACACACACACACTCTCCTGTCCATCTCGCCACAGAAATCCAAGGCGTGCTCACACCGATCCCATCATGCCTGCTAATTGTAAACTGTCCAAATAAAGCATTCCGCAGCCAACACACATGCAAACTACTAAACCAAAATAATTTCAGTACAGACCTGCAAACTGCTTCTAAATAACGCAGTACAGTGATGTGTAGACACGCTCAGTACTCGTAAACTGTCCAAATAGCGCATAGCACAGCCTACAGGCCCGCTCGAAAAATAATGTAACAGACACGCAATCAACGCGCGCAAGCACCGCACCCCACCCCCTGTCCACTGGACTGCACAGGAGGTTAGCGGCAGTCCCCATGAAGTGACGCGGCCGTCAGCCGTCAAACCACACACACAGACATCCGTTTGGGTCCTGCACACATGAGGCACTGGCATCTCAATCATATCGTCAAATACGGAAAGACTCCTACTCAATTGTACTGCACTCCCACCGAGGACAGGAGCTTGAATATTAGAAAGTGAAAGCATATTCTTGGCACGAGCACCGCAGCCGTTATTACTAGTAGCAGCTACGTTTCTGGTACTTAAGCTGTTTACATGCACACATTCTGACAAAGATATAACTTAACGAGAATCTGAAATTACAAACATCGCAGCTATTTCTCGATTACTGTGAACTACGAACTTATATGAGTAAAGGACATGAGTTAGCATGTTTTGCATTCAGTAACACTGTTTACCACCGACTGTCCGTTGCCGTGGTTTCCAGCCGAGACCTTCTCATGACCTTAGGTGCTGCATCCTCTCAGCAACGTACGTCTGAGGGAAGTCGCGTAACTCATATACGAGAGCACGAATTTTCTATACGGTGCTTTTCATTGAGAAAATTCTCTTACTGTTTTGCGATAATGTCCTCCCACGATTTAGTAGGTATTCTTAGATACACTTCAATCTTTCATCTTCCTCGAAGATCTCCGTAATGGGCTCGAATATTTCCGCGACTGTGTGACGCTACTCACAAATTTTAAGAATGTCGATTACGACAATGGACGTCGGTATCTCTACTCCACAGCCAAACTACATATAATATTCACACATTGTACCTGTTCGTAGAATGACAAAGGAACAGTCAAACTGACGTGGTACCACACATATGCTCACCGCTCGATGGTCTGCCAACACAGGGAATTGCTTCAGTTGTTGTTTGCGTCGTATGGATACAGACTAGCATGCTTAGGGCAAAGTGACGTCAAATTAAAAGCTTTCGTAACTGGCATATTTATTTGTCATTCGTCCACTGAGCGATCGACAAGCCACCCTGGATTTGTGTATCACACAAATTTAGGAAGACAGAAGGGTCCATTAGTTTTCAAGAGGCAAATTTTTATTATTGCACGACACACAGTTTAGGAGACATGAAATTTTATACAACGGAGTTCGATTTTTTCAATAATCGGGGATGGGGGGTTTTATGGTATGTGAGAAATTACTCGATGAGTCACAAATGACAAAAACCTGTGTCTTGGTCAGAGCCGTCGATGTATTGGTTCTTTCAGATTTATAGTAGAGATAAGGCTTGAGGCATACGACATGTGTCATGGGTCCTGGTTACAGCACTGGCTGCCGGGTACTTTGCAGACAAATATTGTGTGTTTTGGCATGACAATGGTTCAACAATAGCCTTGTTACTACTATATGCGCAGTCGACCTTGATACTCCGCGCGGGGATGATGGAATACGCGGAATCCCTTATGGCCACTCCCAGCATCCGCGGCGC
This sequence comes from Schistocerca nitens, assembly GCF_023898315.1. Classification (NCBI taxonomy): domain Eukaryota; kingdom Metazoa; phylum Arthropoda; class Insecta; order Orthoptera; family Acrididae; genus Schistocerca; species Schistocerca nitens. The sequence continues at coordinate 31,681,001 of NC_064617.1, forward strand.
GGGGTGCACATGTAATATACACGTCGTCTTTTACATACAGAAAATTAACCGTGTTAATGCCGCCTCTACTGAAGGTTTTTACTGCCTGAGGATGCGGTGGGTCGTTTTTTGTAACAGGAAATAAAAACAAGGGCAATCGAACGAAATCATTTTCGGTGCTAGTAGTGGATGTTGCATGCGCCTATAGAAAAACGGAATTCATGTGGACATACTCGTACAGCAAAAAATACTGTAACTTTGTGCTGTCTACGAGAAAAAGAGGTAGGGATTTTCCAAGATTGAAATTTATTTAGATGTATTTATATATTTTTCGCAAGAATAGTAGTTGTTGACAAATTCGCTACCTCAAACAACCGCAGCAGAGAAATGAAGCGCTAAAGAACGTGCTGATTTCGTAGAGGTGCGTGATTTAGAGCAGCGTCGATGAGTCGTATCGCTGACAATCGAGTCGACGGTGGTCGGCAGAGATGATCACCTCGTTTCTCTCCTTTCGCAACTTGTCCCTGACGCAGGACCCGGCGCCGGCGCACGAAGGCCGCCAGATAAGGGCGGCGCGCGTGGGCGGGTCGCCCGAGCGATCGAGCGCATCAGGTGACTCAAACTGTGGCGCTACATTCGTTAGTGGATTAGTCGGCGAACAAAGAGCAAAGAAGCCTTCTCATATCAGAAGACTGACGAAACGGTATCAGGTCGACACATTTCTGCTAGCTTTAATCGCTTCCCTTTACAAGCGACCCAGTTTTTTGGAATGTGTAAATAATTACTCTGTTTGCAACCACAAAATTCGTAGCAAAGGAAAAATTCTTAGGAATGGAAAATAGCTGCAAATGAAGTTTCTGTTTTCTTTCCAAAGAAGTGTTTAAAATCTTACACAGCAGAACAGGAAAAAACAGGAAAGGTGACGACGTGTCGGTACCAACAGCTAGGAGGCACTGTAATGGCCATACTCTTTATAGCTGCTGTACCGTTCGGATCTTCACGTCTCGAAACCAATATTTCCTTGTGATTATCTTTTTAACATCAAATTAAATACCTTTACCATACTCAATGATTTCCTCTGTAATTTTTTAAAATTTTGTTCCAAATGGTCGATGTTACTTCCATAGTGTTCGTGTCAATATCGACAAAAACAGGAGTTTTCTTAAACATTAGTTATTTGCCGTGGGTTCACAGTTTTGCTTTGTCAAATGTTTCACCTCGTGTAACAATTTATGTCTTTTCAACATATGTATTCTGCGTCTTATTCCCACGAAACCACGTTGACTTCCGAAAGCTGTTCAGTATTATTATGTTACTAGCTCACAAACCGGGCAATTTTCTATTAGAAAATGAATAGTGTTTGTAGTGAAGTATCAAAACATTTCATTTCCATGTATTCGCGAAAACACCTTTCAAATTATGAAAGAGTTCTGTAGGTGCTCAAGCGTGTGACTACAGTATCCCGGACAGTTTCTCTACGCTGGGCGCAGCTGCTTCGCCTGTCAACAATGCGATTTTGTAAACGTCTCTACAGCAACAGATCTTCATAGGTCTATAGACGGGTGTTGTGTTCGCCTACAGCCGCTTTCGTTTCGTAGTTGAAAGCTGTCCAAAGCGCTGCCAAGTGTCAAGGATTGCCTTATTTATTTGTTTAGTGTATGGCTAGAGATACAACGTCTATCATGATTGAAATGTACACTTGTATGTCCAGATTACGAATGTAGTCTACAGTTTGTGGAGTCGCGAGAGCAAAGTCAAAAGCACTGCCATTATACTTTCTTGTCCTACATTCGGTGATGATGTACTGGATCATCTGTCGTGTAGCACCACAGTCACACTCAGGCATTGAAGTTATGTTCCACTTGAAGTGGGAGGCCGCACAATTCCCGTGGTTGATTCGGATTCTGTTTAGTGTGGCCCATTGTGTGCGAGGGAGGTTGAAACCAGGTGGCGGCGTCTTCACAGGAGGCATTGTTGGGCAGCGTTTGTCGTAAGTCTCTTCTGCCACTCAATGGTAGTTGCTGTTCCTCAAGTTCATGGCATCTCTTGTTGGTTTCCTCGAACGCGGGCGATTAGCATTTGCGTTGCTGATGTCAGAATGTATCGGTAGTTTTGGATTGTCCATTATTTTGTTGAATTCTCTTAAGAGAACGTCTTTACGTCTCAGATCTGGCGGGGGGATATAACTTAGTGCTGGTAGCCAGTGTATGGGAGTAGATTTGATTGTGCCACTGATAAGACGCATTGTGGTATTTAGTTGTGTATGTATGATATTTGCATGGGCACTATTGAGCCAGACAGCAGTACAGTATTCAGCAGTCGAGTACACCAACCCTAGAGCTGAGCATCGCAGAGTTGCGGTTGTAGATCCCCGAGTTGTTTCACATAGTTTACGAATTATGTTGTTGCGAGTTCTTATTTTTGTAGCAACATTTTAGAGATGATGTTTGAAAGACAGAGTTCTATCCAGTGTGACCCCTAGGCATTTAGGGTATCTGTTGTGTCTCAATTTCTGGTTGTCCATGCACACCTTATCTCCATATTAGGCGTTTTGTTGTTTAGATGAAAGCAACAAACTTCAGTTTTACTGGTGTTTGGTCTGGGTCCCCACTTTTTGGAAGTATTGAGTCTGCCTCTTGAGGTCTTCTTTCAGGGTCTCTTCCGTTTCTCCAATGCTTTGCTTTCCGATACCAATTGCTCAGTCATCTGCATCTGCATATCCGAATTTTCTTGAAAGCGTATCTGGCATGTCTGAAATGTACAGACTAAACAGCAATGGAGCAGGAACCGACCCTTTAGGTAGCCCGTTGTTCAACGATCTTTTATTGCTTACATCTTCGCCCTTATACACACGGAATTGTCTTTGGCTCAACATGGTGTTCAAAAACCGTGCAGTTCTTCTAGATGCTTGTAGAGTCCTCCGTCTTTCCACACTGTATCATAGGTAGCTATTAAATCTATGAATGCCACTGAAGTCCTGAGTTTTCGTTGACAGCCTGCTTCTATGTAAGTTGTAAGAGACATAACTTGATCTGTTGTATTCCTGTTTGGTCTAAAGCCCGCCTGTTCCACTGGAATTATCTTGAGTACATCAGGACCAATTCTGTTCAGTAAAAGTCTTTCCACGAGTTTATATGCAATGCTGAGCAAGGCAATATGGCGGTAGCTTTCTAACTTTTCACTTGGTTTATTTTTCTTCAGTATAGCAATAATCTTTGTCTGTTTGAAGAGCTTTGGTATCTGGCCTCTTTCAAGAATATCAGTGTAGAATTTGGCTAGACAGGCACGAGCCTGTTTTTCACAGTGAGCGAAGAACTTCGGGGGTAGGTCGTCCTCACCAGGGGCTTTACCTAATTTAGTGTCACTGATGGCGGTGTTTATTTCTTCCACGTTTAATGGTTTGGGTTGTGTCATCGGGGAGCTACGATTAAGGAGTTTCATTTCTTTCTTTATATCCTTAGTAAGATTTTTGCTCCTTTTGCTTTTGGAAATCATGACTATATGCGAGGCAATCTTGTTTGGATGGATTTCTGACGTTGTCCGTGCAGTTGTTTTTCCATCTCCAAGCTTCCTTAGAAGACACCAAGCTTCTAGGCTTGATTTTGTGTAGTAAAGTGAGCTAACTTCATCTTCCCATTTTTCCTCCTGGCTGCATCTAGGCTGTGTAAAAGCTGATCTGCAATTTAATGGTCATTGCTCTCAGTAAATTTGTTGGTAAAGGTTTTCCCTTTCTTCACTCCATCTAGGAATATACTCTTTGCAATACCCTCTAGAGATATGTTTCTTTGCTGCAGATATCATAGCTCCTATAAATCGTTCATAAGCTTCATATGTAGGTGGTATTCGACGTATACTATTACCAAGTTTTTCTGTGAAGCCACGCTAATTGGCCTTATTGAAGTTCCAGCGAGGTCGAGGGCTGGACGTGATCAGGGGGATTTGGATGCCGATTTCGTATATCACAGGTCTGTGCTGGCTATGAGGGTAGTCATTAAGCTCCTTTCGAGTGGTTAGTAAAGGTTTGTTTCCTTCATTTCTGGACACAAAGCATAGATCAGGAGAGTACACTCTTTTCCAGGCTGCTGAGTTGAACGTGCTTCAGTCTTGGCATCAAAGAGGTTGTTTCTGTCCATCCATTCCACTACTGCTTCACCATTTTCATCATTAGATTCCTTAAGATGCCTCGGCTGCAGGATTATCTTAGTAGAAAAGAATAGCTGTATTAAAATTTCACGCAGGCTGTGGCATTTTTTCACGTTTCTCAGTGTTTATGACGTCACATCTCTTGAGCTCTGTGTCATACATTCAGCGGCATATGTGGTTATATGAGTTAGCAGCATAGAAGTAATAAACTTAGTAGCGCACAATGCGGCAGTCTGTGATGTCACACGAGCTGTGTGAGAAAAGTAATGAGACTGATTTTTATCTATCAAAGTTTTTATTATTTTCAAACGACAATACTGTCCATAGTTTTTGATCCGTCTTCAGCATGTAATCTACCCTCTTCTTCCTACTTTCTTCTATTGACCACATTGAAGTCTTTTACGAAGATCTGAGAGGAGCGAAGATCACAATAAACTTTCTAGTTTAGTTAACTTGTCATATTGAGTTGGCTCCAGTTCTTCTTGACCAGAGGTCCGACTCTTGAAGCTGAAAAATGTCATATCAGGTCCTCACGGTTGGTGTGAACTAAATAAATCTGAATATTGTTGTTGTAGTATTGTTTTCGTAAATATATTTTATCACATTTTAGTATATCATACAGTATTTTGATTTTTCACATTAACAGAGCCGAAATTACATTGTTCGCACTAAATACAAAAATACGTCCGATCACATCAGAGGCATGCTTACGACTCTCACACTCTGCAGAAATAATATTCCAAAGGGTTTACAATTTTTCTTAACAAATGAATTTCTTCTAGTTTTTGTTACATTATTAATTTCGAGCATTATTTCATAAATGAATCCAGGAATAAATATAGTAAACAGTACAGGATTGCGTAATTAATAATAGAAATTTAAAGTTTACCAATAATACGCAATTTCAAATGTTTCCAAAAAATAACAACAATAATAATTTTAACTGTACATTCAGAAGTAGTATATATCGATCCTGTGCTAAAATATTATATAATTCCTTTTCATGAATTTTAGCTTCAAATATAACATACTGTGTATAAAATTACATGAGAGTTTTCAGAAAAGCAACTGAGACAATATTGGTCTGTACAAAATTCGAAAAATAATACTGGTATCGACAAATACTGTTGAGGAAAGGTAATGCTAGAGGAGGATGTCCCGCTACAAGCACCTATAGTTGTACATGCTGAAATAATCGGCAAGCAGTTGCTTAATTCCATGGGCACGTGGTTCACCGTGCCCGTACAAAAATGGCATTTTGCTGCATGCATCTTATTGACGACACTTGCAAATAATGCGACACGTACAACCTTATGAAGAACGCACTAAGTGCCCGACACCGATTAGGAAACTAGATTTCTGACTATTTCTACAGAAACAATACTGTCTCCTACAAAGCGGTTCCCTTCGGCAGTTGAACAAAGGAGGAGCCGTCGTTCCAGGTCTTAGTAGCAGCGCTGAAAGGCTTCACCTTGTAGGGTCTTCGACACGTCGCTCACATTCTTTTGATTGTTCTGCTGAGTACCAAACTGAGGTCCCTTTAAGTCATTATTCAATTTCGGGAGAAGAAAAAAGTCACAAGGACACAGATCAGTTGAATGTGGGGTACTGTGGAACAACAGGAATGCCTTTTGAGGTAAAAAATTCCACGATGGAAGGGGCCCTGTGACATGGGGCGTTGTTCATGATGTAACATACACTTCTCTGGAGTGTCTAGTCTCACCTGATTCATCGTTTTTCTGAGCCTTTCAAGGGCATCTTTGTAAAACACTCGATTGAGAGTTTGTCCTGGAGAAACAAATTCTTTATGCAGGATACGCTACTGTCAAAAACGCAAATGAGCAAGCATTGTTTTGATCTCTCGATTTACTCACTCGAGTTTTCTTCGGTCGAGGCGGTGTCTCGGTGTGCCACTCCACTCCTCATTCTGCCGCTTTGTCTCAGGATCGCACTCACACGACTGAACCATTCGTGGTCACTGGCAATCCTCTCAGAATGATAAACGCACGCGTTTCTGCGATTGCCCTGCTCAGTTGTGGGATTGTTCGGCACCATTTTGTTACAAACTTTTCACATGCGCAAAATTGCGGCCAAAATTTGATTTACGGTAAAAGTATTCAACAAGTCAGTCATCATCCTTGTTGTTAAACGTCGGACTGATCTCGCAAAAGTACGCACATGTTCGACGTTTTCACCGGTTTTTGATGCTGAAGGTGTCCCTAAGCGAGGTTCATCTTCAACGTGTTTTCAGCCTTCCAAAAATGATTTGTACTAGCGAAGAACTTCTGCTCTTGATACGAAAGTTCCGCACAGATCCGTTTCCACTTTTCAAAGGTAACAGTCGCGGATTCCTCAAGCTTAACACAAAACTCGGTAAACGTTGCTCTAAATTCCGCTGTTCCACTTTCGTAAAACACAAATTCACTCTTGACGCTCTTAAAAATCACTTGATGGCCGTACGGAGCTGAAACTCGGACATTGTTGTCCGATAGTAAGCTTGGTCGAAATCGGTTCATAAGTTCAGGACGAGATGTGGAACAACCCCCCCCTCCCCCTCCCCCCGGACACACACCATCCCACACAGAGGAACTAATGGTCAGAAATAAGTATTTAGTTTTTTATAAACAACATACGCCTTATAGCAACAACATGAATTCCTCGCTAATGTTCGAAGCGAAGAACCCAGATGCCTACATCAGCACCGCACTGTTTGCCACACCATATAGCACCATGTCTAAAATTCTACTGCGTGGAAAATTCTTTGTCCAAAATCTTGGTCGTCTGTCCGTGGATTGAGGTACCTCGTTTCTATACATGACGATAAATTCCTTCCAGTTTGTAATACACCGACTGAAAAGCTTTACTCTGTACTTCCGTTCGATTTTCGCGTATTAATAATGTAAATAGAAATGAATGTAATTAAAACGTATAAAATATTACAAAGGGCTAACACACAAACTTACTTCAAACTGAAATTCCTCTCACACAGTCAAATTATCACGCATACATTAAAATACTGTGAGTATAGTCAAGCGTTCTATTAAAACTCCACTTTTCCTAATCCCGAAAACAAAGTCTTCTACTCCAAATCGATTGCTACAAATGAAAACTGCTTTTTTCGGCATGACCTACATTCTACATGACAAAAGCTCGTTCCGTTGTAACATAAAAGATACTTTGAGCCACTCCAGAGAATTGCTTGAAATCATCCTCTCGCTTTACATAATTATCCTTTTAGGTGTATTTACTATATCAGCGTTGTTCGTGTGATTAAAGTCATCGTATTCGGTTTCCGTTTTATAAATTACCCCTAGCTTCACTAACACGTGCATCTTTTATCCGCAGTGACATGACAGGTTTGTGGAGATTGGTTTCCATCCACTAATTCCGCAAAGGCTGATATGAAACCGATCGAGGTGGCGCACTGGTTTTCAAAGTGGACTCGCATTCGGGAGAACGACGATTCAAATCCGCGTCCGACCATCCTGATTTAGGTTTTCCGTGATTTCCCTACATCGGTTAGGGCAAATACCGAGACGGTTCCTTCGAAAGGGCACGGCCGACTTCCTTCCCCATCCTTCCCTAATCCGATGGGACCGATGACCTCGCTGTTTGGTCCCCACCGCTGATCCAACCAACCAACAAATCTGATATGACCAGCACTGCTCATCTTAATTATTACACTTATTTCGGAAAGGCTTTTGAAGCAATTCATGTATTTCAATTGTAGCGGAGGTCAAACTACATCGGCACTCACAACTAGTTTCACTTGTTAATAATAACGTCGATAAGGGTATATTAATAATTTCCTTAATAGTTACTTACAGAAAACCCGATTTCAGTTTCGTAATCTTCTGATCAAACGAAATCGTTTGATAGGCATCACAACAGCTCTGAGCACTATGGGACTTAACATCTAAGGTCATCAGTCCCCTAGAACTTAGAACTACTTAAACCTAACTAACCTAAGGACATCACACACATCCATGCCCGAGGCAGGATTCGAACCTGCGCATCACAACAGCAATCGGTTTAATTTTTATTTTGTTTTTCCCTGTGATTTTTGTTTTTCTGTGTTTTTAGGCCTTCGATCTGCCTATTATACACAATTTTCATCCACCGGAATCGGAAATTTCTGCGGCACTCTCAATATCATTATCCATATCATTCGCCACCAGCATAGCTTAAATTTACACGGTATTTAATTTTTCGTATTTACAAGACACTTCGTAACACTACGGTAAGGACTGTTTGACGCCAAGGGAATGAAGTCAGCCGCAGTGGAAGGGCGCCAGCAGCACTCACTGGCTCTCGACACGGGCTGCGTTGTTCTAGCCCACCACTGGTAACACTGATGCAGCCACGTACGGCCTCACAGCAGAGCTAAGATCACCAGCAGCTTATCCCTTGTACACAGTTTCTTCACACCGTTTAGTTTAGAGCTACTCTATTTCTGGGCAGAAGTGAACCGCAGCTGATTATTTAGTTGCAAAGATTTTCTGTATTTTCCATCTTTAGTATTCAGGGAGTTTACTTTTTAGTGCAGCTTTCCGCCGCAGAAGCCGCTAGTGTCGCTTTGTTTACTTGATTCCACGACGTAATAGTAAATATTCAGTAGACCTCCAGCCTCAGATTCTCTGAGTTTAATCTCGCGTTTTGCAAGTGTACATCCAATTAGTCAGCAGCGCAGTAGTTACTCAGCTGTTTGTTTTGAGCGTAGTTAGCCGCTCAGTTCGGTGCCAGCTATCGCCTGTGACACATCAACAGGCTTTTCTTTAATAGTACATATTTAACTGCTTGCGTGTTTTGGCATTGAAGAAGTTTTAAGTCTAAATTGAGGCCTCTGTAACTCAGTTGTCATTTCTTCAGAACAGCCAACTACATAGTTCACTGAAGCACAATCAGGGTCCCTTGGTTCGCGTCAGGAGGGTAACAAACAAATTGCGGTTTAGGTTTCTGCCGGCTTCTACTGTTTACTCGTCAATTACTCTTGCTAGGATGGATAGGGTGTGTGCCTGCTGTTTGCATATGCAGGAGGTGCTGGGTGTAGTTCGCGAACAGTTGAATGTGGTTTTGGCTGTGATCACTAGCCTTCAGGCTACCGCCCCGGGGTGTGGCGGTGGCGGAGATTATGGAGCGTCGCATGGGACGCCTCAGGTATCGCTTGTTTCGCCCAGGGGCTCTACCGCCGAGGAACCTTCTAGTGAACCCGGAGCGGTGGACCCGCAGGGTGAGTGGCGCGTGGTAACGCGTTTGCATCGCTCGAGACGGAGGGCCAATATGGAGCCTGGCTGTATGGCCTCGCCTATTCATCCTGTGAGTGAACATGTGGCCGATCCTTCAGCACTGGAAAGAAAGCCAATGTGCACTCGGTATATGTGCCTTGACTGCGGCTATCGAGCGTGCAGGGTGCAAAAAAAATGGTTCAAATGGCTCTGAGCACTATGGGACTCAACTGCCGAGGTCATTAGTCCCCTAGAACTTAGAACTAGTTAAACCTAACTAACCTAAGGACATCACAAACATCCATGCCCGAGGCAGGATTCGAACCTGCGACCGTAGCGGTCTTGCGGTTCCAGACTGCAGCGCCTTTAACCGCACGGCCACTTCGGCCGGCCGCAGGGTGCAGTCGTCTCCAAGTTGTAGCTCACGTCGGCACCAACGACGCCTGACGCGTAAGTTCTGCGGCTATCCTCAGTTCTTGCAGGCGGCTGGCGGAAGTCGTGAAGACTGCTGGCCTCCCACGCGTGATGCAAGCAGAGCTCGCAATTTGCAGCATCATTCCCTTAGTTGATCGGGGCCCTTTGGTTTGGAGCCGAGAGGAGGGTCTCAACCAAATGCTTCGTTGATCTGTGACAAGTCTTGGCTGCAGATTTCTGGACCTGACCTGCGCTACTGGATGCGGATTTGTAGGACTCTCCTTGACAGGTCAAGGGGTGCACTACACAAAGGAAGCAGTTACTCGGGTAGCAGAGTACTTGTGGAGTACACATGTTGGAAATCTGTCCGTGTGCAGAGGAAAGACGGTTCGACAGTAAAAATTTTATCACTAAACTGTCAAAGTATTCGTAACAAAGTTTCCGAATTTTGCTGCCCTCCACCAAAGTTCTCAATCTCAAACAATTCTTGGGACTGAGAGCTTGTTAAAACCCGAAGTAAAAAGCTCTGAGGTATTTAGTTTATGGCCGAGCGGTTCTAGGCGCTTCAGTCTGGAACCGCAAGACCGCTACGGTCGCAGGTTCGAATCCTGCCTCGGACACGGATGTGTGTGAAGTCCTTAAGGTTAGTTAGGTTTAAATCGTTCTAAGTTATAGGGGACTGATGACCTCAGAAGTTAAGTCCCATAGTGGTCAGAGCCATTTGAATCAATTTTATTTAGTTTATTATGTTTATCGGAAAGGCAGATTAGACGCGGTAGGAAGACGAGTGTTGACTGCAGTCGACAAAAATATTGTCTCTGCTGAGGTTGAAATTGAGTGTGAAAGTGAAGTTATCTAGCCGGGCATAAAAGTATAGACTGGGACGCGTATGAATCCACTGGAGGGGGTACAGACAGACAGTCCTGTGAAGTGCTTCTCAACACGTTTTCCGAAAACGTGTCTTGAGCAGCTAATTTGGGAGCTCACACGCAGTGGAAGTATCTTGGACCTTGCGGCCACAAACAGGCCGGACCTTACTGATGGTGTCCGTACAGAGACGGGGATTAGTGATCATGATATGGCAGCGGCTATGGTTACGGGTTACTAGAACATCAAGAGGGCTACGAATGAATTTCTGATAGAAAGAACAGATAAGAGTTGTTAGCATCGCCTTAGGCAATGAATTGCAATCATTTCGTTCTAGAATCACATACACTGCGGAATTATGGGCAAAGTTTAAAAAGATTGTCAGTCGTGCTCTGGATAAGTATGTGCCTAGTAAGTAGTCTAAGGACGGAAAATACGCACCGTGGATTAATTACGAAATTCGGAAAATTCTGGGGAAGCAAAGGCTGTTGCACTCTTGGTTCAAAAGACGTGCAAATAACGATAGGCAAAGATTAGTAGAGATTCGTGCGTCTGTGAAAAGATCTATGAGCGAAGCATACAACAGCTACCACCTTCATACGTTGGGTACAGATTTGACGGAGAATCCGAAAAAACTCTGGTCCTATGTAAAATGCTAAGCGGGTCTAAGCATTCCATCCAGTCACTCCTTGACCAGTCTGGTTTGGCAATAGAAGACAGCAAAAGGAAGGTCGGAAGTATTAAATTCGACGTTTAAAAAATAGTGCATGCAGGAGAATGTTGCAAACGTAGCATCTATCGTTTGACCATCGCACAGAGTCCTCTATGGATGACACAGTAATATGCACACCTGGCGTAGAAAAGCAGTTGAAAGAGTTGAAAACAAATAAATCGCCAGGTCCGGATGGAATGCCAATTCGGTTTCATAAAGGGTACTCTACGTCACTGGCCCCTTACTTAGTTGGCATTTACCGCGAATCTCCTGACCATCGCAACGTGTCAAAATGGTTCAAATGAGCACTATGGGACTTAACATTAAGGTCATCAGTCCCCTAGAACTTAGAACTACTTAAACCTAACAATCTGCGGTTGTTCGCGGATGATGCTGTGGCGTAAATGAAGGCGTCGAAGTTGAGTGACTGTAAGAAGATAAAAAAACGATGTAGTCAAAATTTCTAGTTGGTGTGATGAATGGCAGCTGGCTCTTAATACAGTAAAATGTAAATCAATGCAGATGAGTAGGAAAAAGAAACGCCTAATGATCGAATACAGCATTAGTAGTGTCCTGCTTGACGCTGCTTTAAATATCTGGGCGTAACGTTGCCAAGCAATATGAGGTGGAACGAAAACGTGAGCACTGTGCTGGAGAAGGCAATTTCGGTTTATTGGGAGAATTTTAGGAAGGAGTGGTTCATCTGTAAAGGAAACCTGTGATATTCGCTATTTTTGACTTCATTAAAACAGCAAATACGAGTAAGACGGACGCAGATTTGTGGCAGTCTGATCTAATTTTTACTAAATGTATAAAAACGTGTTATGTCTAAGTTTGAGTGAAGTGTAAAGAACTGTTATAACTTACCGTGACGACGCACGAGCGACTCAAAGAAGACAATGGCTATATAAAAGAGCGCTCAATGGACAAGATACGGACATAAAAATCTACCGTCATTGTAGTACTAAGCTTAAGGTACGATATATGTTTTAGTTATAATAAATATTTGTTCTGGGAATACTGAATCATTTAGCAGTGCTCATTCCTATTATCTCCTCAGTATTATTTTCATTTTAATTATGCATTTTGCTAATATTACAGACACCAAGATCAGCAGTCCAATGTGCGTGTTACATTGATAAAAAGAAAACTGTTTTATCGTCTTCTTGCATCAGCTTTAATATTGAATTTCCCTTTTGTGTGATGTTACGGTTGTTTTTGCGCCCTTAAGAACTTTCTGGTCCCTTAGGAAATTGTTTTGTCATAACAATAACTTCACAACCGGGTATGATCGTATCTACGATCATGAAGTAATTAGAAAGACGATAACGCAATTTCTTAATCAATAGCACGCTAGTTGTGACTGCCTCAAGCCACGCGAAACTGCAAGTAAAAACTATTCACATCTCATAATGCAATATTTTATGACAATGGTCAATCCATGATTCTTACGCCAATTGTGATTGATAAAACAGTAAGCTAAAACTCAATTTCTAACTTTCCATTGAATAACAACATCACTTTTATTTTGTAACATCACACTTGGCGCCCGAACAGGGACTTGACCAAAAATTAGTTCAAATTCTTGGAAAATTTTCTATGTGCTTGTGTTAATGAATGTTCTGTCGTCTCATGTACACATCATCTCTGTGAGAATGACGGAAAATATGCTGGTCAATAACGCAGTTTAATTATCGAGAGAAAGGAAAAGAAGAGAGACGCGAATTTGCTGAGTCAACATAGTGCTAACCAAGCCATCAAAAAGTAAGTCAGAATTTTGCATACGCAGTGAAGTGCTTCAGTAGCAACGTTGCTTTTCCAAGTCGATCCACATGCTTTCTATCTCCTTCCCGCTATAGAAAATCTGCTTTATTTCATCTTTTAAAGTAAAATTCTTCGTAGTCTGATAATAGAAATTATTTCTCCCCATTCTTAGTATAGCTGTATTACATTTTCAACGTGGTGGATAGTGTGTGCAATTTGCAGTGAAGAGCATCTTCATTCATTTGTCTGAAACGTTTAGGTTCCATCTTGTCTTCTCGCCAGATAGAATTTCATTTGTTGCTCACGCGAGAGCGGTGCTCTTAGCGGACTCACCACGTCACTGACAAACGACGAAAGCCTTGCGTAGCACGTGATTTACTGACGAAAATGGCAGATAGTAAACAGAGACAGGTGACAACAGGAGACGGGAGTGAAGACGTTAATAGTATTCCATACCCTTTACGATCGCGAACGGTAGGTTCCCGTGTGGAAACTAAACTAACCATGTCTGTAACAGGGGAAAGTGACCCTAAAGTCCAAACTCTTCCCTCTGCAGCTACAAATGACGTCGGTGCGTTAATGGAAATGCTGAAGCAACAGTCTGACGCAGTAAATGAGACTATAAAAACACAAAATGAGACTGTTAACGCCCGATTAGATGCTGTAAGCGAATCAGTAAAAACACAAAATGAGACTGTTAACGTCCGATTAGATGCTGTAAGCGAATCATTAAAAACACAGCTAGGCACAATCAAAACAGATCTGCATAAAGAAATTACGGCTGAATTAAATAACCATTTGGGTGAGGTGCAAACTAAGATCAGTGATCAAATTCAGAAAATGCAGAAACAGGTGAAAAGTGAAGTAGCTGAAGTATCTGGAACATTAAACACAAAAATTCAGGCAGCTACCAAAGAAATAAACTCAGTTAGAAATGCAGTATCTGACATTGAAGGTGTAGTGGAGGATCTGTCGAGGCAGATAGACTCAATCAATATTGAAGAACAGGTTAAGAGCACCGTGAAAGCACACGCGGAGGCATTGTCGGAACACTACGGTGAATGGATAAAGGGTAAAGATATTTTTATCGAAAAGAAGGTCAGGGAGGAGCTTAGGGAGACTCTCAAGGATGTAACTTATGAAATCTTAGCTGCTCCTGGTAAGTCGGGAGACACAGTGGTTTCTGAATTGGGACAGATTCGGAGGACACTTACACGGGATCTTCCTGAGTGGAAACAGCAAGTAGTGGACGAAGTCAGAATGCTGAGAAACTGGGTAGAATATCCGCACACGCATACGCAAACTATAGGGAACAACTCTTTAGACGGTGACGAATGTCAGTCAACTCCTTATCGTTCACCGCCTAATTACATGCAAAACAACAGTCCTGTTGAGCCCCGAGTAGGGAAAATAAATGATCCGCCCACAATTGTGAGTTTAATGCAAGAGGAAAGTGTGATTAAGCATCGCACTTTTCCTGTTTTTCATCCGCAGAAGCGAGAAATACACCCCATCGTGTTCCTAAAGAATTTTTCCGGCATATTTCCCAGGAGCTGGACAGACAGACAGCGTATTCAGTTCGTCACTGGCTTTATTTCTGGTGATGCAGCATTATGGTGACGGAAATGGTAGACACGTGTAGGAATTATGAAGAGTTTGAGAAAATGTTCTTGGCAAAATTTTGGAGTAATGGGGTACAGCAAAGATTAAGGAAGGAGATGTATGGTGCGGAAATTTTCAATGAGAAGCATGGAAGACTCCGGCGATACTTCGAGAAGTATCTAGCAAAAATTAAATTCTGGGATTCTCCGATTTCTTCCAAGGACGTAATTATGATTCTCAAAAGCAAACTCCCTGTGTCTATTAGAGAGAAACTAGTAAATGTGTCCGAAGAAGACACGGATGTATTCCTTTCTGTGCTGGATTCCTTAGATTTAATTAGCGAGGATGTGCGCTCCAAGGTTGGCAGCGGCAAATTCTTCCCTGGCAGCCAGCAGAATGCATCGCACGCGGACAACAATGCGCCGAAGGAGAGAGTGCGCTACTGTGATCGCGGGTACCAACCTGCCAGCCGTTATGAAAACGCAAACGGCAATAACTTTAAACGGAAGCAGAAAACCAATTACAGTAATCAGCAGAGATACCACCCAATTTACAACCACCAGGTACAACATCAGTACGGAAACCCACCCTTTAATTCTGCGCCTGAGCAGTATGGAAATTCTCCACAAACGATTGGTAATTTTTCAAATGGACCAGTGTACAATCAAAGTTATAGGTCGAAAAATAGCAAGTGGCATGGGCAAGGCGGAGGCCACCCAGCACATCAGAACAACTTTTCACAGAATAGAGGACCGCGGAACAATTTTCAAACGGTACCAAATGCGAACTTTCCTTCACAAGGAAATGGTTCTGCCGGCAACCAAAAGATCGGGCGACAGCAGCCGTTTCAAGTATTCTATTCACAAGTGAATGCACCCAATGGATTTTACCCCTTTACACCGGCATTTGTACCACATAACCAGCACCAATATGAAACGGAACAAACACATAAGGCCATGAATGACAAACAGACTAAGCATCCTGCGGAAAATTAGAGGCAGCGCCTTTCAGCCTCCTAGAGGTCGCTGCCGGATCCAGTGGGAGTAGTAACGAATACTCTGATTCTGAGTATGCTAATGCGATACGGTACGACCATGAGACCGACTTACGAGATGACCTTGCACCTGACATACAAGCTCAAGACATTAATGACATTTATGATGAACAGGTCCAGGCTTCGATTCAGATTTCTATTGCCAACGTTCCTGTCACAGCCATTGTTGATACAGGAGCAAACATCAATGTCATGTCATCATGTCTCTTCAGACAGGTGTCTTCTGTTTCAAAAGTTTTATCATTGCCGATTCAGGGTTGCTCCATATCGGGAGTAATTGGTCTATTGAAACAGAGAGTTAGTTTACAGACACAGCCTCAACTGCAGATAGAATCTGTTTTGGTTTCTTGCCTCTTGCTTACTGGAAATTTCCTTGTGTGAACTGTTAATGATAAGTATTGTGTTGAACAGCGCACTGACTACATGGTAACGGCTACTACATGTAAACTTTAAGTATTAAATGCTATGTATGGAAAAATTGTTTATAGTGATGGACATGAACTGATATTTCTTCAACAAGCTGAAGCAGGAAATTAAGGTTGCAGAAAGAATTTCAATTTAGCTTTTTGAGTTAGTATAAAAAAATGTGCTTGCGAGGTGATTGCCAGGATCTATATAAATATGTAAAAGTGAGAAATGGAGGAGGATGCGTAAATAAGCACTTCTCTCAAGGTACAAGATTTATAGATTTATTTTTAGTAATGTAAGTACTTGAAGTTCTGTTGTAAAAGCCCAAATTACCTGCTTAAAAAAAAGGTACATGTTCAAACAGTCCAGACAGTGGACAGGAGTAGAAGAAATAGCTTAAAGTTCAGTTAAAGCGTGCTGTTAAATGGAAAAACAAGTGGTAACCCACATGTGTTCACGCAAGGAGACAATAAGCTGTAGTAAACTAAGTTAGGGGAAATACAATACAAATAGAGGCAAACCATGAAGCACGACTAATGTAGCGTAAGTACTCCACGAGGCCATTAATTGCCATAAAAGTAAACTGTTTCCCTGTGATCTGAGCCCAATCTAAAGAGTATATGAGGAATGTTAGCTGACGAATTGATTTCAGTAGAATCAAGGTACTAAATGACCACACAGCAAGCCCCCTGTATCATAAATAAATCCAAGTAAAGATCTTCAGAAGATTTGTAGTGTAATCTAGCGACCATTCAATACCCTAATTGAAGGCTAATCTAAAGAACAAGCAATGCAGTGATATTTCAACTTAATACTGACTATAATCAGAGTAAGACGTAGAAGTAGCAAAGCATGCTGTACTGAAAGAGGTTGAAATTTATATATGTGCGTATGTTTATTATGATAATTTTATTTACATGCAGATTTTATTGCAAAAATGTCTCCTAAGACACTCCTCTTATGAAATCCATTGTGCCCGTTCCTTTTGATCCTGGTTCATTAACCCTGACCAAGGGTCGACTTGTAAAAGGCACGTGTGCTTGGAGGCAAAGCAGTGCTTATGAGAAATGAGACACGTAGCGCGATGAACTTCGATAGCTTTGGTAATGTTTTTTTTGTGGACAGGTTGCGTAAACCCAGTGAAATGTGGGTAATTCCATTCATGCGAAAAATAGTAGACACGCGTTACCCTATTATTTTTTTTTTAACAGAGAACGATTGCTGAGTACATGAAGCGAAGAGGGAGACCTATTGTTATCCAGTCTGCCCTCAAATATAAAAAAAAAATTGGCAAGCACAAAGGAAAGCACAAAAAAAAAGATTCAGCGTTAAATGCGTACTCGTTAAGTAGTAGATATGCTGCGTGGCAGTAGAAAGGATCTTGGGTGCACTAAAGAATAAATGCAACGAGTGTTGCGAAACCTGTAGTTTTCATAATGAGGAGATGAGGAGATGAGCCCTTAAAAGAAAGTTTGAAAGAATATTTTTAGGTTCACTAGTGAAAGCAAACCTTGAGATATAAAGAGTCCATTCATAAAGCAGTTGTTCACTGAACTTAAAAAAAGGAGTGACCATTAATTGTAAATATTAGCTCGTAAGTGATCTTTTGTAAATATAATAGTAGAATATAAGTCTTTCTGTACCAATGGAGGAAACCTGCAAAATTGATTGTTTTGTAAATGAACTCTATCGGCGAAGGAAGCACTAAAGTGCGACGTGCATAATAAAAATAACTGTTCACTATATATTAGTGGTAGTGTTGTACTGCAAGTGTAAAAAGAAGTCAGGGCTACGACAACAGGTGCAACGCAAGGTTCAGTGTTGTTCTAAGTGCATCGACAGCTAAAACATTCGTCGTCACTTACCTGTGAGCCTCATGGGAGGCAGTTGACAGAGAAGTATGGAGGCAGCTTCAGTGTCCGGCTCCTCCGATGGAAAACGCGCACGAGGTGTTTGTATCGATGCACTCGTGTGATACGAAGTTCACAAAAAAAAAAAGGAGCAATCGACGACCAGCAGCTCTGTTATAGCCTGAGCGCGAACGGATACTGAGTATTGGAGCTCACGCAACACTGTGCAGCCGCTGTGAGTGGCTGACGTGTGGGTGACGAAACAATCCAAACTTTAAACTGCTAACCGCCATGACTTCCATCGTACATACTGGAGGAAAGACATTTGTACACTTGTGTGACTACATTTTCATACGTAAATTAAGCAATTTTCTTGAGTTGAAGTTAAGATGAGTAAGAAGTAGATTGTTGGACTACTCAGACCTTAAAGCCATTAATACCGGCACTCCTGAACACTGCTAAAATGAATTATAATCCTGTCTCTTGATGGACAAAGAAAATGAATGTGCACTATAGGAAGACCCTAAACTCCAGACCAGTCCCGATCCTTAACAAATGTATCCAATAGGTTGTAAGTTATACTAATAATTTTCCACATCTTCTGTTTCATATTGTAAATAAAAAAATCGGGAAGCCACTTGAATTCCTGGCACCACAGTGGAAAGGACAGATATACTGCATGATGAACGCCGTATACAGCTAACACTGAAAGTGAAAGTATCACGAAGTGTAGTGGTACGTTATTAAACTGTAATTGAACCACAATGAGTCAACAGATGCTCCAACATTGTCCACTCTAGCTTAGTGAAAATAAGTACTCACTGTACTCATGTATTAGTTGTTAAGCTCAAGAGAAAGTAATTACTGAATTCTATCCCCTGAAGTACGAAATGAACGTTCACTTATTGTTATAAGCCAATATGGACCAAACTGAAATATGCACATAAATGTTAATCTTGGTATTATGGAATGAAGTGACTGATGAACAAAGAAGGAAAAACTTTATTTTAAAAAAATGATAAATATCTGATATATGTTTATAAATGTAATTTCAATTTATGTGCATAGTACGCCAGTAACATTATGTAAATGTAACACCAAAAATCACGAATATCTCATGAGGGCATGAGGATCGAGGTAATCCTTCGGCATTCCCTCTCTCCTCATGGGAGGCAATGTGATATTCGCTATTTTTGACTTCATTAAAACAGCAAATACGAGTAGTTAATACTTTCCGCCAGAAGGCAAATACTTGTTTATAAATAATGATTAATGTACACTCTTGGAAATTGAAATAAGAACACCGTGAATTCATTGTCCCAGGAAGGGGAAACTTTATTGACACATTCCTGGGGTCAGATACATCACATGATCACACTGACAGAACCACAGGCACATAGACACAGGCAACAGAGCATGCACAATGTCGGCACTAGTACAGTGTATATCCACCTTTCGCAGCAATGCAGGCTGCTATTCTCCCATGGAGACGATCGTAGAGATGCTGGATGTAGTCCTGTGGAACGGCTTGCCATGCCATTTCCACCTGGCGCCTCAGTTGGACCAGCGTCCGTGCTGGACGTGCAGACCGCGTGAGACGACGCTTCATCCAGTCCCAAACATGCTCAATGGGGGACAGATCCGGAGATCTTGCTGGCCAGGGTAGTTGACTTACACCTTCTAGAGCACGTTGGGTGGCACGGGATACATGCGGACGTGCATTGTCCTGTTGGAACAGCAAGTTCCCTTGCCGGTCTAGGAATGGTAGAACGATGGGTTCGATGACGGTTTGGATGTACCGTGCACTATTCAGTGTCCCCTCGACGATCACCAGTGGTGTACGGCCAGTGTAGGAGATCGCTCCCCACACCATGATGCCGGGTGTTGGCCCTGTGTGCCTCGGTCGTATGCAGTCCTGATTGTGGCGCTCACCTGCACGGCGCCAAACACGCATACGACCATCATTGGCACCAAGGCAGAAGCGACTCTCATCGCTGAAGACGACACGTCTCCATTCGTCCCTCCATTCACGCCTGTCGCGACACCACTGGAGGCGGGCTGCACGATGTTGGGGCGTGAGCGGAAGACGGCCTAACGGTGTGCGGGACCGTAGCCCAGCTTCATGGAGACGGTTGCGAATGGTCCTCGCCGATACCCCAGGAGCAACAGTGTCCCTAATTTGCTGGGAAGTGGCGGTGCGGTCCCCTACGGCACTGCGTAGGATCCTACGGTCTTGGCGTGCATCCGTGCGTCGCTGCGGTCCGGTCCCAGGTCGACGGGCACGTGCACCTTCCGCCGACCACTGGCGACAACATCGATGTACTGTGGAGACCTCACGCCCCACGTGTTGAGCAATTCGGCGGTACGTCCACCCGGCCTCCCGCATGCCCACTATACGCCCTCGCTCAAAGTCCGTCAACTGCACATACGGTTCACGTCCACGCCGTCGCGGCATGCTACCAGTGTTAAAGACTGCGATGGAGCTCCGTATGCCACGGCAAACTGGCTGACACTGACGGCGGCGGTGCACAAATGCTGCGCAGCTAGCGCCATTCGACGACCAACACCGCGGTTCCTGGTGTGTCCGCTGTGCCGTGCGTGTGATCATTGCTTGTACAGCCCTCTCGCAGTGTCCGGAGCAAGTATGGTGGGTCTGACACACCGGTGTCAATGTGTTCTTTTTTCCATTTCCAGGAGTGTATAATGAGGCGTCGCATGGCGACGGTGGAATTTTCTAAATAATGTAATTCGTCGTCTTTGGGCGGCAATATAAACAGAAAAATACGGATAGATATGCGATCCTTCTCTATTTTGTTCGCTGGAGAACAAATGAAGCCTTGAGCGCTAAAGACTTGTACTGTTTTTCTCAAGTAAGACGGACGCAGATTTGTGGCAGTCTGATCTAATTTTTAATAAATGTATAAAAACGTGTTATGTCTAAGTTTGAGTGAAGTGTAAAGAACTGTTATAACTTACCGTGACGACGCACGAGCGACTCAAAGAAGACAATGGCTATATAAAAGAGCGCTCAATGGACAAGATACGGACATAAAAATCTACCGTCATTGTAGTACTAAGCTTAAGGTACGATATATGTTTTAGTTATAATAAATATTTGTTCTGGGAATACTGAATCATTTAGCAGTGCTCATTCCTATTATCTCCTCAGTATTATTTTCATTTTAATTATGCATTTTGCTAATATTACAGACACCAAGATCAGCAGTCCAATGTGCGTGTTACATTGATAAAAAGAAAACTGTTTTATCGTCTTCTTGCATCAGCTTTAATATTGAATTTCCCTTTTGTGTGATGTTACGGTTGTTTTTGCGCCCTTAAGAACTTTCTGGTCCCTTAGGAAATTGTTTTGTCATAACAATAACTTCACAACCGGGTATGATCGTATCTACGATCATGAAGTAATTAGAAAGACGATAACGCAATTTCTTAATCAATAGCACGCTAGTTGTGACTGCCTCAAGCCACGCGAAACTGCAAGTAAAAACTATTCACATCTCATAATGCAATATTTTATGACAATGGTCAATCCATGATTCTTACGCCATTTGTGATTGATAAAACAGTAAGCTAAATCTCAATTTCCAACTTTCCATTGAATAACAACATCACTTTTATTTTGTAACATCACAAACCGCATACAGAAAGCTGGTGCCACCTATTTTTGAGTACTGCTCGAATGTTTATGAACCGCTCCAGGATGGATCAAAAGAAGAATAAGGCACTCATTTGGAAGAACGCTACTGAGAACGTTCAGTGAACATGCATTTGGAAGTGACTTCAGAAGGATCCTACTGCTACCAAATTCATTTCGCGTAGGGACCATGAAGATAAGATACAAGAAATTAGGGCTCATACAGAGGCATATAGCAGCCGTTTTACCCTAGCTATATCTGCGAGTGGTACAGGAAAGGGAACGAATAGTTGTGGTACAAGGTACCCTCCACCACGCACCGTATGGTGGCCTACGGTGTATGTATGTAGATGTAGAGGACATTATTGCACTCGTCCTCGCGCGACCGTTATCGGAAATTTTGCACTGTGGCGTATACAGTAAACAAGAAGAGTGGTGACTAGGGAAAATACATCAGATTGTGAAAGATTTCAAGAGAGTTGTGCACATACTATCAAGTGTTTAAGCGTTTCGTCGAGAAAAATCAGGATAAAAACTCACGATAAGCCGACCGAACGCACTCACTCCCAGGTGCACTAATATTGTGGTGGCTATCGGGTCGGGCCACAAGTGCCAACGCGGCGCACGCTCAGCCTCGCTCCACACTTCCCCCCTGCCTCGCTCCACACTTGCTCCACTACGACGCTGCTCTGCCTGAGGGAGAGGAGAGGAGAGGAGAGGAGAGGAGAGGAGAGGAGAGGAGAGGAGAGGAGAGGAGAGGAGAGGAGAGGAGAGGAGAGGAGAGGAGAGGAGAGGAGAGGAGAGGAGAGGAGAGGAGAGGAGAGGAGAGGAGAGGAGAGGAGAGAAGGGGAAACCTGGGAACGCGACGCGTTTAAATGCCAGTGCGGTTGCACTACACACTACTTCGTTTTAAATTTAGGTCACAAACTAAAGAAATTTTCAGTATTATTTATTTTTGGCGCGCTGAAGACATAATTTTTACCTTTGTGAGAACGTAAAATGCCTACAGCCGTCCTTATGATTTCATTTATTTTGTTGCAACCAGTTGTTTTTTGAATGTTTCTTCAGTCAGTTGGCAGTTGATGGTTAGAGTGCTGGCACCTAAGTTTTCAGATTATTTGTGTATCCACTTATGCTGGCCACTGATGCGATATATAAACTGTTCCGCATCGATTACGGCCTGAAGATGGCGCACTTACGCCGAAACTGGTTGCCACAAAATAAATAAAATTATAAGGACGGCTGTAGGGCGTTTTATTTTCTCACAATAGCAAACGGCCATCATCCCGAAGACCTCCTGCCAAAGGATGGACATACAAAAACTTAATTTTTACCTGGTACAAACAATTGGCGTACGGACAGACGCAGACTGTTTCAGAGTTTTGCACTCAAGTTGTCAGGTAATCGTGACCTCTTTAGACACGGAATTGAAAAAGGATCTTTCACACAAATATGTCGATCGAAATATTGTAGCATTTTTGCAAGATCATTATGAAGACTTGGAAACTTTACCTGAGGAAAACAATATAGACATCCTTGATCGTTTTAAAGTGAAAATATTTGTCATTCGAACGGGGATTACCTTGCAGATCGATCAATTACACCTGCACATGCACAGGGGTGCTTTCAGCTGAAACGGCAAACGGCTCGGAAACAGATGAAAGATCGACAGTGTCCTCAAAATCTTTATAAAAACTATCCCAGTAATTCTTTCGAAGCCACAATAAATTCTTCAAACCTCGCTTTCTCTTTAAAGCGAGAGTTCTCAGTTAACTGGACTGTCTCTGTCAGAATGTGTCCCTTCTACAACGTGATTTTCTTTTTACATGCATCCCCATCAAATCAAAAGGATATTATCTCGCAATGTCTTACTGTGGGCAAGTCCACTTAAATGCGAGGTCTCTACTCCATTCCGGACGTTTTAATTTTCGTTTCTGCACTTTTCTTCCTCCGTAAATTCAACAATGTAGATTATTAAATCGAAAAATCGTTCCAGGCATGTCCCTTGACTCACAAAACGTACCTTGCAGTAAAACATGACTTCCACTGAAAACTGTTGCAGCAACTGACAATGGAATAATGTGTGCGACTTCAGAAATTTTACTATTCGTACCACTTGTGCTCCAGGCCCGTAAATATAGCACAAAGTGCTTGTTGATGTACCGAACAATGAATTCCGCCTCTGTAAGTTTTTGCTCTGTCAAACATAATCTAAAAGCTTTCATGGTACTTTAATGTAGTTTCATAGCAAATAGACAGTGCCAGGCGAAAAGAGAATTCTCATCCTTCTCTACTGTCATTCGTAATCATTTTAAAGGACTGTCAAATTAGGTCGCTAGATCTGCCTCTTTTTGTGCAAACAGCCACTGGACTTATCATCGTCTTTCGTACCACGGAACAAATAGCGAATGTTAAACAGCGCTGAGAGCACGATTCTGCCGAACTGGGAAAGTTGTGCCGACAGAAAAATCACACGTGGCAATGTTAAATGCAGCGTCGCGGTGTGGCGAGTACCCCTGGGAAAGAGCGAGCAGCGGCGAGTGGCAGGCAGGCCGGGTCTTCGCCTTGCCCGCCCCTGGCCAGCACAAACTGCACGCCGTGGCCGGGCCTGGTTTGTTGCATCTAACCAATATTGCTTTTATTTTGAAAACCAAATAAACAGATACTACGCAAAATTTTTGTTTACCACTTACAAAGTTAAAAAAATACCTCAACACACTAAAGTCGATCCGTCGACCTACAACAGATGACAAACAACCACAAGTTCAATATATCCACAGGAGTTCTGGATTTGCGAATAGATCTTTGAGGCAGCCACCCAGTTAGTACCACATTACAAACTAATCCTCAATGTTGCAGTGGACAAGCTGGGCATTTCACAGACTCTTAAAGCCGTGCCACATTCGTCTCGCTGAAAACCCGCAGGTAAATTAGCTGCTGCCCCCTTCTCTGAAAATTTAACACAGCTGATTAAAGCGTGCCGCGCCGTCATCCGTGCGCCGCAAGCCTCACGTAATGGAGGGCCGTCTCGCTGTCGTGTTACAGGACTGACAAGGAACCCCTCGAGTACGAGGTTACAAATTCAGTTTTTAGTAAGGCTCATTTCAAAGCGTTAACAGTTATGACAGGAAAAATATTAGGTGCTAATGACTCAGCATGTGCATCAGGAGAGCGACAGAAAGTGAGTGTCCGGGAGGTGCAGATATAAACCTTCTATGGGATGTGTGTATCACTCTTCATCCAATGGACATCGTAGACATTCAAAATGTTCAAAACTAAACCATTAACTTCTACCATGAACATCGAATCAAAAATGGAGCGCCAGAGAGATCACGAAAGTTCGCACCGTCAAGGTCGAAGGCACTCTTAAAGAATCAATACAGAATCATATTGCTGTAATGTGATGGGATGCAACCGAATGCGAAACAGTTTGTCGTGGAGCTTATCGTGACAACTTTAAGGTGTAGCGATGATACGTTTTACAGGCGTGGAAAAAACAAACATACAGATGCCCAATTTGTCCAATGTTTCCAGGTAGTACGAACTGCAATGTGACACACTTTTCAGGAAGGACAATTTCCTCTAAAGTAGTAACATTTTTATACATAGTCCAATAATCAAACAAAGTATGTTATTTTTATCAGCTATTGGACAAAATCGATGCTCGTACCGTAGTTGTAGTTGTAGTTCTCTTACGCCCGTATTCCCACTCTTGCTTGCTTTGACGTAAATATTCACTATTGCCCTTTCAAGATGACGCACACGTGAAAGGACTGTAGGAGCCAGAGAAACTCAATCTTCTGGCAGCCCAATAAATAACTTTCCAGCAAATTTACTATACAGATTAACAGTCGCCCTAATTGTACACGAATGTGTTAAGGCATTGATGTTAGTTAATCTTGATAAAACTCCCTTGGTACCCCTCATTTGCAGGGTACCTTTCATATGCATTTCCTCTTCCCGATTGGCCGGAGTTCAAAACAAACTCCTTCCTGAACGATGGTATAAATTTGTTTATCTCATCTACAAATTTTCGGGCCGATTACGCAGACTGCTGCGATTCGTTGAGTTGACGCACTGTTTGGAATTTTGTGATCTTACGTCTTCCCATTCTGTAGCACTGTTGGAAGTCAAGCAGCCATCACTGTAACCTACGTAGCGCGCAGTTTAAGCTGCAGGTCACTGTCAAGCACATCCTGTAAACTGTATAGAGCGTCCTTGAAACGTGCAAACACCAGTTGTAGTAACAAGTGCGCCTTGTCCTCCCCCGAATAGCCACTGTCTTTCTTAAGCACTACGCGGTCCCATTGCTGAGGACTTATTCGAAATCTGTTCATATTTTTTCCCTATGCTGAAAAACATCCAATCCATAGTTGTGAAGTCAGATAAAAGCAATACATTAGTTGCGATGAAAGAAAACGAATACATAGACAATACCAATGAATTTTCTGCAGCTAACAATATTCAGCACATTGAAAAAGATCCAACTAAACAATTTCAAAGTAAAATTAAGGAACAACTATTCCTATCGACAGAAACTGAAAAGAAATACCTCACATGCATGAATCCAAAAGCACCACGCTTAAGAGCACAGCCAAAAATACACAAAGATGGAATTCCGATGCGTCCCGTCGTCAATTCTATAAATAGGTCAGCATACAAACTGTCACAAAAACTGAATAACATACTGATGAAAAATTATACGTATGAATCAACATATTCCATAAAAAACAGCATGATACTAAAGGAACTGAAAACCAGAAAGCTCCCCCAAGATGCGCAGTTTATATCACTTGACATCACCAACCTTTACTCAAACATATCCATACAAGAAGCTCTAACAGCAATAAAAAAGAACCTTATGCAACACAAAAAACTTTCATACACTGAGATTGTCGAATTTATGGAACTCCTTCAGCTAACCCTAAGTTACAACTCCTTTACCTTTAGTAACAACGCCGGCCGCGGTGGCCGTGCGGTTCTAGGCACTTTAGTCCGGAACCGCGTGACTGCTACGGTCGCAGGTTCGAATCCTGCCTCGGACATGGATGTGTGTGATGTCCTTAGGTTAGTTAGGTTTAAGTAGTTCTAAGTTCTAGGGGACTGATGACCTCAGATGTTGAGTCCCACAGTGTTCAGAGCCATTTAGTAATGGGATTATGTATATCTGGTACCATATACATATATATATACATAAATTATTTAGAACAAAAATTATTTGACAGGCAAGAAAATAGAATTTGATAGGAGATATGTAGATGACACACTACTGTTAGTGAAAGGGCACACCAAAGACATCACAGACATTTTAAATCATTTCAGTAATCTACATGACAAAATCAAATTTACAATGGAACATGAGAAAAAAGAACCAACTTTCTGGACCTATATATTACAAGGCATAACAACACATGTACATTCGAAATTTATAGGAAAACACAATGACTGACACCACAATCCCTGCAACCTTATGTCACCCAAATACCCAAAAACAGGCAGCATACAGGTCAGTGCTCCATAGAGCAACAAAAATACCATTGAAGCAAGAAAATATGCAACAACAAATAAACATGGTGAAAGAGATTGCAGTTGTCAATGGTTACGATGTTTCCATGGTTGACACAATCCTAGACAAAGTGAAGAAAGACCCAGGTGCAAACTGCACCACAGAAGAAAAAGAGAAAAACAAATGTATATCTAGTATTCCATACATAGGCAATGTATCACAGAAGATTGCAAAAATTCTCAAAAATCTCAAAGTAAAAATTGGGTTTTCTACATCTAATAAACTACAACAAAAACTAATACATAATAGAAAATGTAATCAGGATCCATATTCAGACTCTGGAATATACAAGGTAACACGCCAGGAATGCTCTATGTTCTACCTAGGACAAACAGGCCGGAATTTCAACACCAGGTACAACAAACACACTAAGTCAGCAATAGCACCACACATACATAATACAGGACACCCAATTCGAAAAATAGAGCAAAATGTCAAAATACTCCACCGACTAAATAAAGGACATAAAATGGATTTGCTAGAAGAACTGGAGATATATTCACATTACAGAAAATGTGAAAACAACATATTAAACGAAAAACTTGTAAGTGAATCAGTGAATTTCTTTGGATGTTTCGTTAGTATACTAAAATAAAAATAGTAAACATAGAAATAAGCACAATTGTAAAATCGATATATGTGGTTTATGAGCCAAATTGTTTAAGATACATAACCTCTGTACAAAAGCATATCATGATCTGTGGAAGACCTATAATGATATCTCTGTGGACTACGTGTAAGAAGATCTTTGTAACTGTTTTGTTTGTATAAGATATTTTCGATGTGTAAAGTGTACAACAAGTTGTGTATGATGTTTAGTGTGTGAGACTCGGCACAAATGGGCCATTAGAATACTGTAAGTACAAACTCTTCTAAATTTCGCCACTAACTTCACCAAAAGAATCGATACCCAACTGAAAAAAACCCTGTTTCTTATATATCGCAGCAAAAGTCAACGAAATGAAGCATACTCTCACACATTGACAACATCAATAAAAATGGCTTAATACACACAAAAAACGCACTTGAAAATGGGAATCATTTCCCCAGACGCGTCGTACGAAAAGTAAAATAAAGAAAAATCGTGACTGGTAGCAGAAGATTTATTTATAAACAAATCCATTGTTTTCACAGTCGCAGGCTTTTAGAAACCATTTATAATGGATCAAATCACATATCCAACATAATCAAAAATACAACCAGAATACAAACAAGTGACAGAAATAACAAGTTACTTTGGAAAAAAAATATTATTTTATACAGCATTTGGAAATGAAATTATTGAGAGTCAGCGAATTTCTGACCGAAAAAAAAAAAAAACTGTAGGATACTGGAGATTACTGTTAGTCTTTATACAAACAAATTGGCTCAATAATTTCATTTCCAATCCGTGCATAAAACATCATTTGAGATTAGCTTTTTTATTTTTGTCTGTTGTTTGTAATTCTAGTGATGTTTTTGGTTGTGCTGGATGTAGAGAAACGACCATGTAGCGACGCTGCTTTGTTAGAGCGTATCACAAACTTTGGCGTCATATATATAGGATGTTGGACAACGACACCGACAAACTTCGAGGGATTGAAGAGGGTGTCTTGAGGAACAAACTGAGGACAGGAGCCTGTGTGCGGAAACGTGATTCAACGATAGTGAAGAGCGCCGCCTGCCGCCAGGCCATCCCTCCTTCAACAGACGTGACCTTGTCCGCTGATGCACCGCAGACGCAACGTCTCACAATATACCTAACAGGATGCTGGGCGTTAACTAGGGCTGAACGCGTCAAAAATGGTTCAAATGGCTCTGAGCACTATGGGACTTAACATCTGAGGTCATCAGTCCCTTGAACTTAGAAATACTGAAACCTAACTAACCTAAGGACATCACACACATCCATGCCCGAGGCAGGATTCGAACCTGCGACCGCAGCGGTCTCGCGGTTCCGGACCGTAGCGCTTAGAACCGCTCGGCCACTCCGGCCGACTGAACGCGTCAACCCCTGTCTCAACAGAGCTGTAGAAACCGCTAAGAGCACTGGTGGCAGAGTGGAATGACATACGAACACATCGCTCATTCGTACTTTGTCTTGTGCTGTCGCGCCGCATCACGGAGAACTTCGCTTGGTTTGAGCAGTGTGAGCTGCATATCGTTTGCGGTGATGCGAGAAGGAGCCCGGCCACGCAGTTTTGCGCGTCTACGGGCAAAGATATCGAAACTGGCGCCACCCACACTACTGTACGGTACGTTTGCGACTATTCATCACCGTCTAGAGGGTGAAACAAGTGCTTTCCAAGGACGTTGGAACGGCGGAGGTCGCGTGAGAAGCGTACGATCTGAAGAGGAGTTATTAGAGGGGAATTCGACTGGGACCCATCTGCAAGCACACGTAAAAAAGCAACCACATTGCGGGTGTGTCGCGATGCATGCCACGGGAAGGCATCAGTTCAATTTTCTTGACTCACAGGCACTGATGGGCCACTAGACTGCTTTGCGTGTGTTCGGGCAGTGGTTTTTGCAACGTTGCGCCGCGCAGCCGTATTACGCTGCATAAGTTTTGCTCGCGGACGAGATCTTCAACCTTTAGTGTGTATTCAACGCAAAAAAAAAAGTGGTTCAAATGGCTCTGAGCACTATGGGACTTAACATCTGTGGTCATCAGTCCCCTAGAACTTAGAACTACTTAAACCTAACTAACCTACGGACATCACACACATCCATGCCCGAGGCAGGATTCGAACCTGCGACCGTAGCGGTCACGCGGTTCCAGACTGAAGCGCCTAGAACCGCACGGCCACCCCGGCCGGCTATTCAACGCACCCAACTGCCATACTTGTGCGGAAGAGAACACCGACGCCGACCACGAACGGCGTCATCAAGAAAAGTTTAACATAAACTTACGGACTGCCGTGGTAGACAATTGCTTTATTGTCTCCTACATAGTTTCTCCTCGATTCGCAGGCGATAGCTATGCAATATAAGTGCTGCCGGAAGTGAGGGGGTGACACTTGTTGCTCATCGAGGTCTGTGGTTCCAGCACGATCGGGCATCCACACACTTCAGCCTAGCTGCCAGACACCAGACTGGACACATGTTTGGAGACCGCTGGATTTGTCGAGGTGGCCGTGTAACTTGGTCGCCCGCTGGACTTTTTCTTGTGGGGTCATCTGAAGACCGTGGTGTATGAAACCCCAGTGGAGTCGGCGGAAGACTTGGTTGCAATGATGCATGCACAATCAGGAACAGAAATGATGAAAAACTGAACATTTTTTTATTACAACAGATACTCAAAGGACTGTTGGGGGCTTCGAAGAAGTACTTGTACCTGGAAATGAAAAGCAAACCGATGGCAAAACTTATTTTTTAATACAAAAACTAGTATGTTTCTATGTAAAACATCTAACTAATGCTTATTTTATTATATTATAGCCGTACCGTAAATTGACAAAATGCTTGTATTCGAACTCGGCATTCTCTCGCAAAGCCGGCCGAAGTGGCCGTGCGGTTAAAGGCGCTGCAGTCTGGAACCGCAAGACCGCTACGGTCGCAGGTTCGAATCCTGCCTCGGGCATGGATGTGTGTGATGTCCTTAGGTTAGTTAGGTTTAAGTAGTTCTAAGTTCTAGGGGACTAATGACCTCAGCAGTTGAGTCCCATAGTGCTCAGAGCCATTTTCTCTCGCAAAGCAATCGAATTCATTGAAAACACACGTTCCGACCTCGGAGTAATCAAGACTATCCATCAACCTGAATATACTATTTAAGCATCTGACAGTGAAAAAAAAGGAAGCGCTTTTGCAAATATTGCCAGTCAAACCTGACAATAAAATGAACTACTTGTGTGGTGATCAGACATTTGTAAGACTCACGTCACCTAATTGTGTCCAATCTGTCAGATAAGAGAGGGAATATTGCCAATTATAATTAAAAAGATGCACGCAGTGTTATGAAGACGGTGCGAAAGATTCAATTTTTCAATAGAGGAATTTTTATGAATTTATTGTACTCCCCCTTCTCAATATTAACACTTTATCAGAAAAGTAAATGGGAACAGAGCAGCAGAGTTGATACCAGAAAAGGAACTACTTTCCTTACAATCTTACATTTGGCTGAGAGATTATCAACGGATATAGAGAATCTTCTCAAATACAATACGCATCAATTAAGAAAACAGCCCGTGACGCCGACTGAATAAACATCCCTTCAATGGTTTATCGGAACCATCCACAACTGGGCATTTACGTCTTACCTTCAGCAGTAAGTAATGGGTCCCGGCAAAGATGAACAGCGAATCACGGCTCCGCAGAGGTTCCGCCCAACGGCGGTAGGGGCCTTGCAACTGAACTTTACTGCAAGACAGCGTCGTAATTGGCCTTCCCCTTCGTTACGCCGACGTCAGCTTTATTGCCGCTCTAAACTTGGCCGTTTCGCAGAGCCGACCCTTAATACAAAGTCGCTCTGTGGCGTGCACGAGTTATCTGTATCGACTTCCAGGCTAAAAGGGTCGCTCCAACATTCGACGCGTCAATCTGCAAGCTGCCAGACAGTTCCTGCCGTGTCCATAAAGAACGTGGGCGGATCTCTCTCAGGCTTCGTTAGCGACAACGTAGCGACACCGACGGTCGACCACCCTCCCGCGCCCCTTGTGGCAACTGTTAAAACACACCAGATGTTTCCCTGTCCCCTTTCGATTTCAGTCCTCTGCGAGTACCTTCACCCCAATAGTGGTACTTTTCCTGACACATTCCGCACAGCCTCCACCTTATTACGTATTGCTGAAATGATCTTACAGATCCCTCCTCATGTTCACAATTCGTAACTTGGCTTACGGACATATACTTTATTACGACCCACAGGTGTCATTTGCAAATGTCGAGTTAATATTTTACCCTAGAGCTACGCTAACGCCAGTAGCAAATTACTTATCTTAATTCGAACACGTTAATTTAAACATCTCAACACTGACATCACAACAATATTCATACGTGACACAAAAAAGTAGAAAAAAAAGTCAACGTAAACCGGTGAAAAAATTGTCCAGTGCGTTGGAGCCGAGCACGGTTTGTTTGTTCGCTGTTGCTTTAGGGCGCAAAGCAGCTGAGGTCATAAGCGCCCGAGTCATAACTTGAAATGGTCAATTATCGAATTGATTTGAAGTCGATAATACTCGAGAGCCCAATCGACTGGAGCAGAGGCATAGCTAAAAGTAATCACTCCTATTCGAGCAGGTTGCTCAAACAGCTGAAAACTAAATTTCCTTCGCCATATTACTACGACTAACATGAATTAAAACGTGATCTACAGATCGTAGTGTATCTGCTAAAATATCGGACAATTCAGATGGCAAACATGCATTAAAACATAAAACGTTATGAAATCGGCATTGGGTCAGAAAACTGCGCTTTGTCAGTCGTTCGTTGCAGTAAGCACAGAGGGATGCGGAGTCTCCATGTAAATAACGGTAGCTGAAACGACAGTGCCAAATACGAAGCGTAGCTAGAAGTACCTTCTCGCGACGAGAGGGGCGAGAGGAAGTCGTCCAAGCCGTTGGGAGGTGTTTAATTTCCCAGGGTTTGTTCCCATATAGGGAAGACCAGTGTTCATGCCAGAGTGACACAATGTTGCTACGTATGTGGACACAGGGATTGTCTGAAGAGACAGAATAGCTAAAAGGCCTAGGTAGTCATTCGCCGACATTCCGACGTAACCAGGGACCCACATAACATCACATTGGCTCCATCATCATCATCATCATCATCATCGAGCGAGTGGAGGCAATCTAGGATTCGTTGTACTAAGGGGTGGTAAGTGATCAGCACACGGAGGCTCTGGAGGACGCTAAATGAATCTGAGCATAATACACAGTTGAGAAGCGTGTGACGACGATGTACAGGGTGTCCCGATAGAGGGTGGACAGCTCTGCAGTACAAATCCAGCACTGTTCCAGAAGCCGGTATCCAAAATGTTTGTTGCCAATGACAAAATCGCATCCTACACAACGGTCGGTCTTAAGAGCCATCAGTGTAAACGAAGGTGTTGTCTCTAATTTGGGTGCAAAGTTCGGGAAACGTATGGGTAGATCGCATCTAGTGTTTTTGGGAAGCGAACTAAGTCCAAGATGAACGCCGACCTCTGCACGAATCCAAGGCGATGAAGAACGGCTCTCACCCATCGGGAAAGTGGAAGGTAACGTAAGGTTAAGCTTCCCAAGCAGTACTCGGGAGGCAACAAAGACGTGGCGCTTATTCCGTACTGGACGTCAAGGGAGTCACCAAAAATGGACGCATGAGATGGATGATTGGACATGGAAGAAGACAGCACTGAGGAGAACACCACGCCGATATGACACCGGTAGTTCCCGAGCACGATGCTGCGTTCTGAAGTATCCGGGAGGGCAGCGGTTGTGACACCCATACGGCCTTGCTGGTCACGGCTTCCGGTGGCCGCACTTAACTACACCGGACAAGTCACGGCTGCCACCTTCCCTTTTCTCCAACTGAGCTGGGACCGTCTGCAATTGTTTTGACGTCGACCAGACATTATGCTCGAATCTTATTTCTTTCAGCAAAACATTATACCAATAAACCAGACACTTCCCAAACACTTAACTGCCCCGTACAGTACGACAGATGCACACATGTTGAATTTAGGATTCCTGTCATCCTTTGTGACAGGGAGACACACAATACTTGTAGCACCGAGCTTTATCACAAACTAAATATCGATTCCAGATATTTTTCAATCGCCGCCCGTTTGGTCAAATTGTCTTTGAGTGCAGCAAAAAATAATAAGATGATGTCTGAACTTAAACTAACACACTATGGATAATGCAGAACCCCGTGACTGTAGGATATATTAAATGAAATAAAACTACAGGTAGTTGTGACCATTCACTTCTTAAACACACAGCAAAACACCCGTCCCCCCTTTCCCTGTGGCCATTCCCTCTTCCGTCGCCCCCCCCCCCCCCCCAAAATCTCATTCCATCTTCTCCCCCTCTCTGTACACCTACTACACCACCCCCAACCAAATTCGAGCTAGGTGGTCTAGATGGTTCTTAACCCCATACGATTTTTTCTGGACAATAAATGTTACGTGTACCAAGTTTGGTTGAAATCGATGGAATAGTTTATGATGAAATGAGGAAAACATAGAGAGAGATAGAGAGATAGATAGAGAGAGATAGAGACAGAGAGAGAAATTCATTTTACATTGAACCCTCTGCCAGGCACTTTATTGTGAATAGCAGAGTAATCGGGTACATGTAGATATATGTAATGATTTCTCTACTTCCATAAACTAATATTATAAGCACTTCAGACTCATCTTCAGATGAAACACGCAAGAGTTTATATTTTCTTACTTGTAGGGTGTGTTCGGCACTGGAGGTGGCTTCACCACAACAAGATGACAGCTGACACGTGAATGTATCGCTTTGTGTGCTAGTTATTTGGCAGATCCGAAGTGTGAAATAATTTCGGTGAAGGTCACGGTTAAAGCAGGCTCAAACATGGCAAATGGATGTCTCTATAGGCCCCCTGGCTCAGAAGCTGTTGTGGCAGAACACCTGAAAGAATATTTGGAAAATATTTCTAGTAGATTTCCCGACCATGTTATAGTTCTGGGTGGAGATTTTGCCCCCCACCCCCTCTTGCAGCGGTGTACCGTAGGTCTCTAGAAGAGCGTAGCGTTCCAAAGGATTTTAAAAGGGCACAGGTCATTCCCGTTTTCGTGAAAGGACGTCGAACAGATGTGCAGAACTATAGACCTATATCTCTAATGTTGATCAGTTATAGAATTTTGGAAGACGTATTATGACTTTTCTGCAGACTAGAAATCTACTCTGTAGCAATCAGCATGGGTTTCGAAAAAGCCGATCGTGTAAAACACAGCTTGCGCTATTGGTCCACGAAGAGCGCCATAGACACGGGTTCCCAGGTAGATACCGTGTTTCATGACTTCCGCAAAGCGTTTGATACGGTTCCCAACAGTCGTTTAATGAACAAAGTAAGAGCATATGGACTATCAGACCAATTGTGTGATTGGATTGAAGAGTTTCTAGATAACAGAACGCAGCATGTCATTCTCAATGGAGAGAAGACTTCCGAAGTAAGACTTATTTCAGGTGGGCCGCATGAGAGTGTCTTAGGACCGTTGCTGTTCACAATGTACATAAATGACCTTGTGGATAACATCGGAAGTTCACTGAGGCTTTTTACGGGTGATGCTGTAGTATATCGAGAGGTTGTAACAATGGAAAACTGTACTGAAATGCAGGAGGATCTGCAACGAACTGACGCATAGTGCAGGGAATGGCAATTGAATCTGAATGTAGACAAGTGTAATGTGCTGCGAATACACAGAAAGAAAGATCCTTTATCATTTAGCTACAATACAACAGGTCAGCAACTGGAAGCAGTTAATTCCATAAATTATCTGGGAGTAGGTATTAGGAGTGATTTAAAATGGAATGACCATAAAAAATTAATCGTCGGTAAAGCAGATGCCAGACTGAGATTCATTGGAAGAATCCTAAGGAAATGCAGTCCGAAAACAAAGGAAGTAGGTTACAGTACACTTGTTCGCCCACTGCTTGAATACTGCTCACCGGTGAGGGATCCGTATCACATAGAGTTGATAGAAGAGAGAGAGAAGATCCAACGGAGAGCAGCGCGCTTCGTTACAGGATCATTTAGTAATCGCGGAAGCGTTACGGAGATGACAGATAAACTCCAGGGGAAGACTCTGCAAGAAAGACGCTCAGTAGCTCGGTACGGGTTTTTGTTGAAGTTTCGAGAACACACCTTCACCGAGGAGTCAAGCAGTATATTGCCCCCTCCTACGTACATCTCGCGAAGAGACCATGAGGATAAACTCAAGAGAGATTAGGGCCCACTCAGAGGCATACCGACAATCCTTCTTTCCACAAACAATACAAGACTGGAATAGAAGGGAGAACCGATAGAAGTACTCAAGGTGCCCTTTGCTATACACCGTCAGCTGGCTTGCGGAGTATGGATGTAGATGTAGAATGCTTCGGAAGTTGGATTTACTTACATTCTTACTGGCTTAGTGCGCCAGTATAGCGGGTATTGATGTAAAGATCCAACTAGCAGTTTCCAGTGTCATTGTGCTTCAGTCACGCATCATTTTCTTGTTATTATTTTGTACAAACACCGACCAGCATGCAGTATGTGCTGTACAATAGTGTACAGGACACAGATCTTAGTCCAAATATACAGTATAAAATTTCTGGGCTGGAAAAATTTCTTCAAATTCTGTGTCTGCAAGGAGCCCACCAGCAAAATAGCGCCCATAAGTAAATAAATTAGACTTTGGACGCAATTTGCTACATAACTAACACACACGGCGATACATTAAAGTGCACCCGTCTTCTTGTGGCAGTACAGCAACAAGTATGAATATGATGCACACCTGATCTAAATAAATGTCATGTGACTATGCCCTCCCGTTGGGTAGACCGTTCGCCGGGTGCAAGTCTTTGATTTGACGCCGCTTCGGCGACTTGCGCGTCGATAGGGATGAAATGATGATGATTAGGAAAACAGAACACCCAGTCCCTGAGCGGAGAAAGTCTCCGACCCAGCCGGGAATCGAGCCCGGGCCCTTAGGATTGACATTCTCTCGCGCTGACCACTCAGCTACCGGAGGCACATCTGATCTGAATCTGGGCCTTAAAGCTCGATAATTAGGTCATGAAAGCAAAAGATGTTAAGTAAGTTAATGATCGCGGTTACCTCCAATTATATTTCTTGTCTCTAAACCGATTTTACATGGCAGCTGTCTGATAAGAATAACGTACTCCCATTCTGTGATATACACAAAACATGTCTTTCCATTGTTGGTGCACTTAATGGCAAGATACACTGAAATGTCACACACTTTCTTTTGGCTTAATTTGCTCTTCACATTCGTGCCGGCCGCTGGTGGCCGAGCGGTTCTAGGCGCTTCAGTCTGAAACCGCGCGACCGCTCCGGTCGCAGGTTCGAATCCTGCCTCGGGCATGGATGTGTGTGATGTCCTTAGGTTAGTTAGGTTTAAGTAGTTCTAAGTTCTAGGGGACTGATGACCTCAGATGTTAAGTCCCATAGTGCTCAGAGCCATTTGAACCATTTTTGAACAGTTATTCGTGGTTTGCAAACAGATGAGAATTGTTTACTCTTGGACATAGCGAATAATTTTGCTATTGATAGCAGTTAAGCATCCCTATGTAAAACCATTCGTGATGTCGATTGTCACTATGATGAACTTTTATTGTATCACGAACTTCTGTTGAAACTGTAAACTGAACAACTGCTCAACTGCTTTCAGTAGATTGCTAATTAACGTTCCGCGAACTGACGCCCTGACGCCCAATCTTTTTCCTGTGGAGGCACACAACCATCATTGCATCTTTCGAGATAGAATGCTGTACGACAGTTAGAATTAAGGTCAAGTCATGCGCCAGTTACTGAAGCTATCCTGCTCCGAACATAACGCGCGCATGAACCAAATTTTCTCTGGTTTTACAAGCCTCTAAAATGAACTTAATTGTCATCTGCTGATAATTTTAAGTCACCCACCACTGTAACTTAATTGTCCTCAGTCACTCACTGTATACGTGGTAGCGCAGTGGCTGGAGGTAACCGACTCGTACTTGGGACGGCCAAGGTTCAAATTTCTGTCCGTAATCACATCATATGGAGGCGAAAATGTTGCCCTAAAGAGAATAATGACTATGTGTTAGACTTCAATCGTTCTCCCTACCAAAAGACTCACGTAGATTGACTTTTTTTTTTTTTTTTTTCATGCCAGCGACCTTGCTACACACAACCTGCAACTGCCTGGTTCACTTGCAGTAGCAGATCCCGCAGACAGCCTCTTTACAATCTCCACTAGCTTCTGGAAATTCATGTTTTGATGCCGATATCAGTACTCTTAGTATTTACAGGTCAAGCAGTCTTGTTCGTACAAATTACAGAATTTTTTAAATCGTTATGAATGTTTACGTCTGTGAGTTGTGTGGTTCAAATGGCTCTGAGCACTATGGGACTTAATTTCAAAGGTCATCAGTCCACTAGAACTTAAACGTAACTAATCTAAGGACATCACACACTTAGATGCCCAAGGCAGGATTCGAACCTGCGACCGTAGCGATTGCGCGGTTCCAGACTGTAGCGCCTAGAACCACTCGGACACCCCGGCCGGCAGAGTTGTGTGTCCTCTTGGCTTAATCACTAACTCTTTTCAGGCAGATCCAGATGTAGACGTCACGGGCATGTAGTACTCTATACCTTTCACCGCACAAATGAGCAGTTTGCCATCTCACTAGCCTGTTTCCTCAGAATGGCAAAGAAAGAAATAAATAAACTTAACGCACACATCTACCCACTAAATGCACCCCTCCCCCCCTCTCTCTCTGTGTGTGTGTGTGTGTGTGTGTGTGTGTGTGTGTGTGTGTGTGTGGCGCGCGCGCTCGAGTGCCATTCTCAGGCGACAGACGAGATGAGGCAATATTTTCACTTACCGTTGTAACTGAGCCGCGGCTTCGTGAGGCACATCACCAGGTGACATTCTATGTCATCCGGAAGGACGAACTTTGCACACACAGGACATTTTATTCCTGCGGAAGAAATAAAAGAGAACAATAAGTTTCTGTAGCATAAGAGAATGAACGAACTTTTAGTAAAATACCATAAATTATAATGTTTTGAATTTGGAATTATTAGTTGCTACGGCGTTCTATTTTCGAAAGGGTAAAACGCCTTTACAAGTCTCACGAGACAAACTTTTCAGATAATGCAGCAGAGTTATACATACGACATGAACTTTTCTGAGACAACTTGGCAAAAGCACAACAAGTTAAAAACCAGTGTCAGTCACGTGGCATCAATTATCATGCGGTTAGGGAATGTTGGAAGTTAAATAGTAAATTCTTAAATTTACAGAAGAATAGGAAGTGCCTTTCTTTTTTATTTTTAGAATTTTTGTTATTCGTTCTACACATACGACACTTATTTAAGGGTAATTATGTTCAGAAGAACGACGCACGATCATGATGCTTCATACTGGTTTATTAAGAGAAGATGTTACTGAAACTTCATTTATTATCGTTTATTTATCTTACGATAATAGGGGAAAATACTAGAAAATAGCCGGCCGAAGTGGCCGCGCGGTTCTGGCGCTGCAGTCTGGAACCGCGAGACCGCTACGGTCGCAGGTTCGAATCCTGCCTCGGGCATGGATGTGTGTGATGTCCTTAGGTTAGTTAGGTTTAACTAGTTCTAAGTTCTAGGGGACTAATGACCTCAGCAGTTGAGTCCCATAGTGCTCAGAGCCATTTGAACCATACTAGAAAATAATTTCGAGGGAAAAGTCGGCAAACTGGCGTTATACATCATAACAGTTGCCTTGTGAAATTTTTTTATGTGGCATCACGGTTCTTTTTCTGTGAGTATCTAAACTTTCCTGGCGTATTAATTCTTGATAATCTTGTCCCATCTGCAGTCATCCTCACAGACTGTTTAAGCGGTCAATCTGGCCTCCATATACAGGTGAGAACGCTGTTTGATGACTCTTTCTTCCGGTGAAATTTAATACACAGAGTTCTCACTTGAAAACAGCGGCCACATTTGTACAGAAATGTAAAATGGAACAAATGATGCAAAATCCGTTAAGAACTTTATAACGATAAATATTTACTGTTGGTTTGTCAGAAACAGCCCGTTATAGAAACTAAGTTTTTCTTCCAAGCACTTTATATACGAGTTGAGAGATTTAACACAAATCCAGGACGTCCTTTTCACTTTTAGTGCCGTCTCCAAAGCTTATGGCCATGTCTCTTGTCAAACTATGAGCTAACTTATCATCATATAGCCTAACACAAAAGTGCTGTATCGACATGCACACATCATACACCTTGTATACCGACGGATCATGGCCGGCCGTTATGGCCGTGCGGTTCTAGGCGCTTCAGTCTGGAACCGCGAGACCGCTACGGTCGCAGGTTCGAATCCTGCCTCGGGCATGGATGTGTGTGATGTCCTTAGTTAGGTTAGTTAGGTTTAAGTAGTTCTAAGTTCTAGGGGACTGATGACCTCAGATGTTAAGTCCCATAGTGCTCAGAGCCAACCGACGGATCATGATTTTTCTCATTGCCGAAGACAGCCTTGGGTCAGAGGCCAGTGTCCCATACGGGGGCTATGTTTTGGCAAACGAAGGTACGTTCGGCATTAAGGATGCGAGTCAGAATTTTATTATTCAAAATTAAATTACTTTCTGTTGTACCACACATCTTCCGAAGCAGAGAGACGTACCAAAGAGACAACTGCAACTGACGAAAACAGTTACCGAACACGTAACACGAAGCAAGTAGGAGTAATGACCAAGTTAGAGGACAAGCCACCCTTGTCAAACAGAGGTAAACAAAGCATCCAAGAAACTTTAGACCAAGCGAAAAAGGGCCATTTTCTTTTGTTATCCCGTTTCACAATCACAGAAACTCTGCTGTTCCTTTTTAACGTCGGCGCTCATCCTGTAAAAAACGGAACACTGGTCGCCTATTGCCTTCCCCGTCTCCTGACATTTAGAGTACGGGACTCCACTCCAAACTACGTCCCTCGAGCCTACACCGGCCCTCGAACACCACCTATCCGGCCCCCAGTAACGAGTCGGACATGTATGATATCCGGCCCGACGTAATTTTTTTGTTCGTTTGTTTGGTACAGTCGAAGCTTGTTTATCGAGCATCTACCGTAACGAATGACTCGCACAAAGAGTAGAAGAAATGTAAGAGACTGACTCGCGGAACGGACGATGATTCACATAGCCCCTGCTTACTGATCTTTTTCTTTTTTTTTCAGTCTTTAAGAACCATTTCAAAAACCACCTTCTGGCCTGGACCCGTCTCTTTGATCACTATAAACGAAGACTTAAGTGGTGCGCTCTCCTATAAACTTCCGCTCTGAAAAATAGAAGCTCAGTCGGTTGTACTGATCGCAATGCGCCTCGCGTCGCAACACGTGTGATGTGTACTGGGGCTCGCGCTTCCGCGACCATTTTGGAAGATCTTTTCTTCGAAAACGCGTGGTAACCCTTTCCTTTCCAGTATCTGTTTATGAATTCCCACTCTGATTTGTCATCGTTAACGAACACAAATTCATTAAACACGCCCATAAGGCAGTAGCTATGCACGCTACGAATATGCTGTGTCTCTGTTTCGAGAAATTTTGAAGCAGGCGTACACAAGTATCTTTAGATATCTTTCTTCCAAAATATGATGTACTCTACTATAAATTAAAAACTACAGTACTATATTAAAAATCTATTTCAGTACCCATTTTTTCGGAATGGAAGGCAATAAGGCAATGACCTATTCCACATGGATTCCTACAGAAAAAAAGTGTTTCACTTAACGATTCTTAATTACGACTAAGATGCAAGAACGAATCACGCTTATTATGCGAAGTAACAGCGTAAAATGTACAATAAAATGTACAATGCAAATGAATGTTACAAAATAACATACAAGAATCAGTCGTTTTTATTTTATGGCCAATTAAGATACACATTACTTGACATCCGTAACTGTAATTAATTATATGAGATTTCCTGAAAATTTACCGTACGTAAATGACACAATTCAATTCACACAACGAAATTAACCATAGAAATTGTAATTGATGAAAT
This sequence comes from Schistocerca nitens, assembly GCF_023898315.1. Taxonomy (NCBI): domain Eukaryota; kingdom Metazoa; phylum Arthropoda; class Insecta; order Orthoptera; family Acrididae; genus Schistocerca; species Schistocerca nitens. Next base: position 31,722,914 of record NC_064617.1, read on the forward strand.
TTATGTAATTGTAATTTTCCATTTATAATTGTTCGTGGATGTGGATCAAGTTTATTAATGGAAATCATCGACAGCGACTTCAAATGCTCATCAGTTAGTTTACATCTGTAAATGTTTATGTGTATTTCATTTTGGACAACGGTTTTTCACGTGTCGAAAGCGGGGCAAAAGACACGAAGAAACATATGGAAATGATCAAACTGTTCGAGTGGAAGATTCTTATAAAATTACAGTAATGACTTTAAACATTTCAAATCGCTACACTACAAATCAATCTATTTACAAAACTGAGTAATGAATTACACAGGATTTATCTTTAAGGCAATCTTAATTACATTAAATACTCATTGTTAAACACACTGGAAAACAGCAGTTACGGAACACACTAGCCATATTATATTTTGCCCGCATCTCGTGGTCGTGCGGTAGCGTTCTCGCTTCCCACGCCCGGGTTCCCGGGTTTGATTCCCGGCGGAGTCAGGGATTTTCTCTGCCTCGTGATGGCTGGGTGTTGTGTGCTGTCCTTAGGTTAGTTAGGTTTAAGTAGTTCTAAGTTCTAGGGGACTGATGACCATAGATGTTAAGTCCCATAGTGCTCAGAGCCATTTGAACCATTTTTATTATATTTTGTTTTTCAGGTCGCACATGTTGCCGCAAAGGTGCTGGTACCGTATACTACTACTTGACTCAGCTTCTTTACTCTTCGGAAGACGTCACTGCCATACACGTAGCATGGTCTGAAGTAGTCGTAACATACGTAAAGCTCAGCACCAGCATCGGCCATCACCGCGGCGATGACTTGCAAGTAAGTGCCAACAGGAATTGCGGAGCGGAGTCCACCCCCGTTCCCTGTGTCACAGGTATCTGAATCACGTCTAGCCCCAAACAAAAATTTAAACGTACATCTACATCTACATGGATACTCTGCAAATCACATTTAAGTGCCTGGCAGAGGGTTCATCGAACCACCTTCACAATTCTCTATTATTCCTATCTCGTATAGCGCGCGGAAACAGTGAACACCTGTATCTTTCGTAAGAGCTCTGATTTCCCTTATTTTATCGTGGTGATCGTTCCGCCCTATGCAGGTCGGTGTCAACAAAATATTTTCGCATTCGGAGGAGATAGTTGGTGATTGGGATTTCGTGAGAACATTCCGTCGCAACGAAAAACGCAGTTCTTTTAATGATTTCCAGCCCAAATCCTGTATCATTTCTGTGACACTCTCTCCCATATTACGCTATAATACAAAACGTGCTGTCTTTCTTTGAACTTTTTCGATGTACTCCGTCAGTCCTACCTGGTAAGGATCCCACACCCCGCAGCAGTATTCAAAAAGAGGACGGACAAGCGTAATGTAGGCAGTCTCCATACTAGGTCTGTTAGATTTTCTAAGTGTCCTGCCAATAAAACGCGGCCTTTGGTTAGCCTTCCCCACAACATTTTCTGTGTGTTCTTTCCAATTTAAGTTGTTCGTAATTGTAATACCTAGGTATTTAGTTGAATTTACGGCTTTTAGATTAGACTGATTTATCATGTAACCAAGTTTAACGAGTTCCTTTCACTACTCACGTGGATGACCTCACACTTTTCGTTATTTGGGGTCAAACTGCCACTTTTCGCACCATTCAGATATTTTTTCTAAATCGTTTTGCAGTTTGTTTTGATCTTCTGATTATTTTGTTAGTCGATAAACGACAGCGTCATCTGCAAACAACTGAAGACGGCTGCTCAGATTGTCTCCCAAATCGTTTATATAGGTAAGGAATCGTACTTCAACACTACAGCATGCTGGTATTATGAATTACAGTGTGTCCAACTTTTCTTGAGCCATGTCAACGGCGACCGCAGGCAACGAACCATTATTGACGCCTCGTGGCGAGATATGTCACCACAATGCTACGGCGAGAAGATATCCCGCAATGCTGATACCATATGCAGCTCGCGCTCCGTTCTGACCACTTGCTGTGATGTTGATGACGGAAGGAAGTAACGAGGTTTTGTGAAAGCTCATTACATCCATACGTGGTATTTATTTGTAGCAATGTACACGAATTTAAATTAAGGCCACAGCTCAAGGTCAAACAATACGCTGCCCACTCTGTAATGTCTACTGCAGCGGCACTGTGTCATGTCGTAAAGACTGGCAGCGGCGGGAAGCGTCACGAAACTTGTGAACTGTACTGAGAAGTCCCGAGCAGGGCCCAATCTCCTCCCTGACACAAATTTCAGTTCACGTTTTCAGCTTATTTTGCCCTTTTTAGACTGCCACTATTGCCCAGGCTCTCCGGCATTGGAACAGAACCCCAGCATTAGATGTGGGGTGGTATTCCAGCGCCAGAGAGCCTGGGAAATAGTGGCAGTCTAAGGAGGGCAAAATAAGCTGAAGACGGGAACTGAAACTTGTGTCAGGGAGGGCATTGGACCAGGGTAGTCCGTGCAGCAATGTTAACTGTGGTGCTGTGGCCATGTGATGGCTACCATTCCCACCTTATAAGCAAGGAGACCTGGGTTCAAGTCCCGACCACGGCACACATTTTAATTCATTTCTTCAGCTTCCATCATTATAGTACATAAAGATAAGACTCAAATGTCTCGAGGAAAATTTAATTATGAGATCTATAGAACTGTATTTGACACAAGATATCTACGGAAGACTTATAACTATGTGGTGTCACTTGACATTGAAAGCTTCAATGAAGCCGAAAGTGGATGGTTAAGTGTCTGTGCACGATGTGTGACATACATCAGACGATCTGAGAAGCCTAATGAAACACTTATTGAAAATAAAACACACAGAATTTCTACGAACACTGAAACAACAACTATAGTGTAGCAAAAGAAGGAATGAGGAAAGTACGGAATATTACGGTTAGACGTCACATCGACACAGTCATTCGAGACGGAGGGTAAGCTTCCAAGATAATCGTCATCGCCTAACTTCAGTTACTAATTTCCTCTGTTTTTTATTCGTCTTCCCAAATGTGAGTCTGAGGGCTGCGTTAAGCTAGTATCGCACAAAGATTTGTAATGGATGCGGCTGTGCCCATGTTGATTGAACTAACACAGCATTCGTCGCTAATAATGTGGGGAAAATACGAAAAAAAGGTCTTGAGGGAGGGGTGAGGGTGTTGTGCCTGCACTATTGTTTTAGGCCCACACTCAAGAAGGCAGTGAGCTGGGGCACCACGATGTGGTACTCACTGTACTACCAAAGACACGTCCGCCTGAGGGATGCCACGCCTGTGAGGCGTTGTGGAAGGATGGCAGGTCCCACGAGGCAGTCGCTAATTATCCCCGTCCACAGACAAGCCGAACCGGTGATGCTGGTTCACTGTCACCATACCGAGGGGATTCTCCATACCACACAGGTGGGTGTCGTGAGGGCTGATGATACCACCCCTGGTAATGGTAGCCTCATCTCTGAATAGGGTGGATGACAGAAATCCCAGCACTGTATGGCCTGTGCGACAGTCGCCGTAGAGGGTAGTCCGTAGCTAATAAAGGCTTCATCCGTTTTAAGTGATACGCATAGAGGCAGTGGTCGTCGAGAATGTTCCACACGGTCGTCTGGCTTTTCCAACACTGACGGGTCACCTGTCTGGTGCTGAATCTGGGCCCACCTTCACTTGGATGTACCTCAGGCCGTATGCCTGTAAGACCTGTGTCGCTCCGCATTATTCTGGGGCAGTCCCCTGCAGTTTGCCACCATTCAGTAAACTCATTCCGTGTGGTGAATGCACCAAAATATACACGAACACGAACAGGTAAAATGCAGCGAATCGGTAAATGTGCTTATCTTGCACAGACCATACAACAGGCTAGAAAAAATCGCAACTGATAAATAGTTACTAAAACGGAAGAGTGTACGGTGTGACTAACACTATCTGCAACTAAAATTACAACACCAAGACAGTTAACGATGATTTATAGCCCCCACAGAACAGAGATATTTTAAATAAGGATTATTAGGAAAATAATGGGCGCAGTACAAAGTTCATATGGTTGAAAAATTAGTAGTAATGAGAAGATCTACTAAAATATACGCAAAATATCAGAAGTAACGGCAAAGCGAAGGTGAATCTTCTTTGTACACCTCTACTGAATGAATAAGAACACGCAAAAGAAAGAAATTTACTTGTATTTCTGGAAAAAGAAGTCAACAGTATCATGGATTACGGAAATAAGAACATAGTAGCATATATACATAAAAAAACCAGAGATACAAAATGAAACAGATTCCAGAAAAAAATAGTACATTTAGAAGGCTGAAACGCAAAATAAATAAGAAATGGGTTCCATTTGTGAGATTACGTGTATGCAACTGACGACTCCGCCGCACTATCCTGTTCTCTCCTGCAGAGCAAGTCTGGGAAACTACTGCAGCTCTTCAGCCGGCACCCGGGATTCTGCAACGCCTCTGCACAGATCCTCCACAAGACTGTGAAATGGTGAAGCTATTGAACCACTTCTTAGAGAATATATCGCTCAGCTGTCATGTCTCTCTTGCAGCTAGGGTACCATTGCTCTTCTCTTGCCAGTTTATTCGTCACGAAAAGGACTTCCCACTTTTAACAAGCAATCCAAAGACAAGCGTGTTGAAATTTTCCGAATTTCCTCTAACCTTTCGACATTCTCTTCATGAAACACGCTCTCATTTTTACATTACTCTTAACTCTCGAATAGTAAGAGAATAATACATGCCCCCATCGCTTCCTGGAACCTGTTTCGCTATCTCCCGGACATCACTCGGCGCACGCTGCTCAGACCTGTGGCTTACTCATCATGTAACTCTTGTGAATACCTATGGTAAATTAATGTACGGCACTCAAATCGAAGTCAGTCCCTTGTCTCATCAACGAGCCCCTGCTATTTTTTCCTCCCTTCATGTCCATGAACTTCTCTTAATCTACTGGTCAGTGATAACCTCGACGCTGGGTACGCTGTCCAACAACAACAACAATAATAATAATAATAATAATAATAATAACGCTTAGCTTAGCAACTTCTTTTCTAATGATACCTAACCATCTTTGTCTTCGTTCTCCCCTTCGTCTTCTGCATTTCGCGCTTCCTTTCGAAACTTCCATTATAGCTTGTACCTCTCTTCACGTTACACGACCATACCAAGTTGATGCTCGAGGTTTAACTTTACCTGTAAGACCTGTGCTACACTATTTTACTCTGCTTTTGATTCGTCTTCGCGTACCAATTTCCCGAAAAATTCCAAATATCTGTCTGACGACTGCGTTTCTGGAGGCCATAAGCTTCCTCGCCGTCTTCAGATTCGTGACTATTTCGCAGTTCCGCATAAAACCACTAGTTTGGCAATTGTATGTCTATTAAAGAAGGTTGAAGTCGAGGAATTTATTAAGTGCAAAACGTGCCTTTTTGATTGCGAGAATCCTGGGCGACCTTTCGTGATAAGTTGTTGTGGTCTAACAGACTATCGAAGTACTTGAAGCTGGTTACTTTTTTAAAGTCTGTTCCACCAATTTCTACATTTCTTTATTGGTTCTGCTGACCGCATTGTATTTGTCATTTTCTCTAGTTCATCCCGAGGATGACTTCTTTGCCTTTCTCTATTAATAATCTGGTCATGTGCTTAAGCAATTATTCATACCTGACTGTACTACACAATAGACATACACTAGAATACATCGCATGAAAGGACTATACTAGACCGAGACATACGCCTAAGATTTGAGGTGTACAGGCATGCAGAAGACTTGTACAGAAAAACCCTACATAACACGCGTAAACAACACTGGGAACGGTTGTAACAAAACAAAAAGAGCAGAACATTTGGGGGGGGGGGGGGTTCGGGGGGGGGGAAGCATAAAAAAATACTAACAGGGAAAATAAAACCCCGTTAGTTCTGGGAACGCTACGGCTGGATGACGGCTCTTTGATGAGGGGATGGAAGAAGACAGCTGTATAAACTGTATAAAGTGATCTCTGACGACGTCATCGATACAGACACACAATATCATACAACACTAAGAGAAGACCTAAACACACCATACCAACACTGACACAGTCACCTTCCCTTTTGCGCAATATGAGGTTGCGCTAGCAATCTCAGAGCTCAAAAACACAAAATCACCTGTATCAAATGGTATAGACACTGAAAAAAGTAGCACCGGAGATCACCCAGTTCCTAACAACGTTGCCTTACGGCCGGGCAGGGTACCTACAGTATAGAAAACCTGCGAAGCAGTTATTATTGAGAAATCAGAAGAGAGGAATCCTACAGAGCCAAAGACATAGAGCTACATCCCTAACAAAACACACTAGCAAAGATTCAGGGAAGCTACTGTGTAAGCGTTCGCAAACCCACAGGGCATTAGCCAACACCAGTTCGGCTTCAGAACCGGTAAACACAGTAATACGGCATGGCAACAATGACTGACACTGTCGGAGGATTCTATTACCTCTGGTGGCTCGCAATGTTGTAAAGGTTAAGACGTCTGGAGGTACCGAAATTACTGCACAACAGTTTCCTACACAACTGTTAAGACCGAGTAGTCGAATGGCAGATAGCATGAAAGGAATTAAAAGAATTACCAAAGGGTGTCCTCAAGGGTAGATCCGAGAGTTAACAATCGAACCCCTCCTACAACTTCTGGCTGGAGATGACAGGTCAGACGAAATTGACGCCTATGCAGATGACTTATTTTAGACGTAGTCTCTGCAAACAACAGAGTCCAGCTAGAAGAGAAAGCCAGTGGAATATTACAAACAACTACAAAATGGTGTCACAACAAAAGACTCAGGATAGCCGAAAACAAAACGACATACACATTACCGAAAGTATCACCCCAAAGAAGTCCTTCGGTTAAAATAGGGGACGCAAACATCAAACGAGCACATGTTAGACGATATCTTGGACTATATATAGATGATGAAGTTGAATTTGCTCGAACACATAAGGCTAATAACAGACAAAGCTGAAAAAATATTACATAAAATGTTGAGGTTAAATTCGAACCAGTACAGAGTACCTCTAACAGTCATATGGACATACCACTGTGCACTCTTAGAATCAATACACAGCTTCGTGGCTAGTAGGTGAGCACGCAGACCGGACCTGGTCACCAACAAAGCACCAATCAGACGGTCGCAGAGAAGTGTTCAAAAATGGTTCAAATGGCTCTGACCACATCTGAGGTCATCAGTCCCCTAGAACTTAGAACTACTCAAACCTAACTAACCCAAGGACATCACACACATCCATGCCCGAGGCATGGATTCGAACCTGCGACCGTAGCAGTCGCGCGGTTCCAGACTGTAGCGCCTAGAACCGCTCGGCCACACCGGCCGGCTTACTTATTAACAGTACTACAACAAAATTTAGTTTAAGATCAATAATCGATATAAATTGTATAACGGCTTGTTTATAGTATTTAGTCTCTTCTGCTTAGCAATCCTTATTTCATGTAAGAAGTGGTGCCTCATGCGACTAATAATCATATTGGCATGATCTTAATTTTATTGCATTCCACTGCAGCCGTAACAAATTATAAGTAAGCCTATGGACTTCCGATCAGTGTAGGAGTAATAACAGTACGACTCAATGCTAGCGGATTCCAGTAGAAGATCCAATTCTCGTTTTTACGTACACACCTAGTTACGATTTAACAGGTGTAGAAACGTAGTTAGTCTGCGAGCGAGCGTGACGAGGAGTAGGCTGTGTGCCAGCACATCTCATCATCGAATACAAACGTTACACTACTCTATAAATACACACACACACACACACACACACACACACACACACACACACACACGCACGCACGCACGCACGCAGTATTACAAAACCACAAATATTGTAATGCAGCAAAATCATTGTACATACCAGTCAAATATCAGGATAGCGAATACTAGGGTAAATAAAGCATAAGTGTTTGCAGTAGAATAAGAGCTGTTTCTTGTTTTCAATTTTTTCCATTAATTTAAATGGTTACCTTATGACTATTGACGCTAGTATTGTTCACGCTGAGATGGTTTACTTTAAGCTGAAACCGGACTAGCATCATCTTGGTGAACATGTATTGCAGCGACTTGAACAGTAAAAAACCCTAACACGCTAAGTACTCTCTGTCATGCACTTAGCACTAATTTCCAGAGAATATATAGATTTAGAACCGGCAGCATGATGGTGACGGGTAAGAAATCTGTCCAAAGATTTCTTCAAGACGACGTTATCATTTTTTCTTTTTTTTGGTTAGTCAGAGATGATTTCTCGAACGAAACTCGCTTAAGAAGCTCGCATTGTCACGCGGCAAAGTGAAGGCTGCGTCCACGGCGACAGCACGGGGCTGGCTGGCCAAGTCGGCACAAGAGTTTCCTCGCAGTGGACAGAGGCGGCGTGCTGGGCGGCCCAGTAAGAGGCTTAAACGCTTGCGCGCCGGGGTTTCAGCCGGTTACACAGGACTTCACCTCGCGTCGCGCCTCACTCGCCTTTCGCGACGGATTCTGCTTCACAGCTCGTTACGCCAACTCTAGTCATTCCAAGCTACAATTAACGTAAACGCGCCAATAGCCGGTATTTATTTCGCGCAGAGCGAGAAACGAAATATTATTCTCTAGCGAAGTGGGTCAGGAAATGTGTCGTCCCGAAACAGTTGTTCTTTCAGAACATTCTCGGTGCACGGTACTCAACGTGCATCCTCAGAGTCTCCAGCACAAAAATTGGGTGTATATGTTCATGCGTAGGTCAATAATACCGGGAGAAACTTCAACCAAAACTGGTACACGTATTTTTTACTATCAATTAGAAAATGTGCGTATATATATATATATATATATATGGGGGGGGGGGGGTTAAACATATGCCAATTTCTCAGGGTCGGTATGTCGTGCCACATAAGCATCAGTGTGTAAACGACTGGAGCAATTTCAACCAAACCTCGTAACTACATATCGCACTATCTGGAAAGAAAGAAAAAAAAACACAGTGTAGTACGACTTTCGTACTTAGAATAGTTGGGTGCGGGTGAACAGGAGGTGATTGCACATATGACAACTTACACGTATGTGGAAAATTCGAGAGGCACCAGGCTACGGGCTCACCATCTTTCTTTCATTTTTCAGGGGGGTTTTGGTTCGTCTTGTGCTGTACCAGGACACTAAGCATCTCTTATAGAAAAAGACGTATTTCGTGTGTCGGCAGCAATCAGTCTGTCGGTACTAAAGTTTGGAGATACTCACTACGACCTCCATACTCCACCTCTGACTCTAACCCGGAAATTATTTCCATATTGAAGAGGAGGGGCGCCTTCAGCCATCGGGCAGCAACAGAAAAACCGCCAACCACTGTCGCGTCGTTTGATTTCCTGTACACATATCTACAGGGTTTTTCATGTAACGCATTTTCTCTGTAACTTAAGGAGTATTTACATACCTAGCCAGGAATATAGTTAATTCTGTTATTTTTCACAGAGTTCAGAAACGGTTTATAGAAACGATAAAAGTGTCAATGGTGGAGCAACATGCTCTACACAATTGGCTGTGTTCAGATACATGTTCTGGGGGCCGGATGTTCATTTATGTGGGGTGTTCAAAAGAGTGTCCATTTTCTAGAATACACAACACAACGCGCCTTCTAAACGACCTGCCGACGAGGTGTAGAGCTGCTCGTGTCACGAAACGACAGCTTCCTCGATGCGATCTTTAACGTCATCTACAGTTGTGGGTTCGATGACATCGACACCATTTTCTAGACATCCCCACAACAAGAATTCCGTTGCTGTTAAATTGGGTGACCGTGAGCCCATTCGTGAGGAAGAACGCGTTCTAAACATATTCCAGGAAACCTGTTGTTCCCTTCTTGCGCAAGACCACGAGGAGAATACGTTGGGTGACCATCGTGCTACACTCACTCACGGCCTCTAATGACCAACGTTAAGACGTAACATTTTCAAGATTACCTAAACTGTCGACAACAAAGCTCGATACATCTCGCCGGTCAGCGTGACTGCGAAGTAGTGTGCACCGATGATTTCATCTCCAAAGATTCCACACCATACATTAATGAACCACAACGATCGACATGACGTACTCCATTTTTCTGTGGCCCGGTAACGCATACTATGACGATTCAGTACGCAGTAATTTCTGAACGTGGATTCATCAGAGAAGGAAGGCGCCCCGTGTGAAACTATTCACAACCCATTCGCAGAAAGTAGCTCTCCGATTTTCTACGTCAGGGACTGGTGGTAGGAGTGAAACCTGCGTCCGTGTACTATTCGCTACAAGGATATAAGGCTGATACAAGTGACTGCAATAACTTCTGATGAGCTGACATGAGGAACACTATGAAGTGCAGCTAAAACAAACACTTCCGTATCCTCACTTCTTGCTGGCCTCCGCGTACCACCGCCGCACCATACCAACGTCCTTGTCTCTCGAAGCTGCGGTACAGCACATAAGAACGTAATGGCTGATGAAGCTCTTCGGCCAGGATATTTCGCGGCGTAGGCTGCTTAAGCAGCATCGTATCGGCATTCGCCGAGCATAAGCACTGGATGTGTATGTCGTGTTTACTCCATCTGGCAGACCCAACCTCGTTTCTTTGTGCATTCCGACCTATCCTGCACACAGAAGTGTAAATGCACATTCTACGCTCTAGCTCAACATGACCTGAAACAGCGCATCGAAGAGGCTGCCCAGTAACACCAACTTCACATCTCTTCCGCACGTCGTCTCGAAGGCGCAAGTGTTGTGAATTCAGGAAAATGGGCACTCGTTTGAGCATATCACTCAAACGAACATTCAGCCCCCAGATCATCCACCTGAAAACTGGCAGTTATGAACAACACGTTGCACCTGCCCTTGAAACTTTCAACGTTTAGAGCTACACAATCAAAATTAATAGAAATATAATTTATTTAAATACATACGCCACATGACAGAAAAACTGTCAGATTTAAAAAATTACAACTCGTTGTTGTAACTCTTTGGGAAATAACCAAATAATGTTCATAAATCTGCACGAATAGTGACGCTTCTCACGTTTACCTATAAATTTCACTTACAGTTTTGTAAGTTATAGAGGAAACGCCCTGTATATAACAGTGTGTGTGTGGGGGGGGGGGGGGGGTGTCCGGAGGAGGAGGAGGAGTGGGGAGAACATGGGTTCGCACGCACCGGTATTGTTCCAGAACTTCTGCATGGAGTGACTTCAACCGAACTCGGTTGGCACTTGATTAAATATCTGGAGAAAATACTGTTGAAGTAAGACACCACTAATAGACTCAGGGGTGATGTGCACATCGGAAGCAGCTGATATTTGAAAACAATCACAAACGACCGATATTAGCGTCGAATCCACCCTCTCTGTCCATTTTTAGGAACCACACTGATTACAGGCACGGAAAGTTTTATGTAGGTATAAAATGGTAAAACAGAGATTCAGGAACCAGGTAGTAAACTGAAAAACGTTTCCAGGAGCAAACGTGGGCTCAAACCTAATTTTATTGTTTATGGCATAGAGAGTAAAGCTTCGGAAACTGTAAGAAACTGGAAAGTAAGGAAACAGTAGAAGCAACTGAGGTGTTGAGAATTTCAAACAAAATGATTAGGCAACGATTGACTGAAACCGGAGGGAGGAATACAGTAGCAGAGCAATTGCTTGCTTTGAGAGATGAAACAAAAAGGGAGGAGAATAGCAAACTAGCTAAACAGATAAGGCCAAACTGAAATCACAGCATAACATAGGAAATATATTTGTTTAATGACAAGGGAAAACAGAAAAATACATCATTTGAAACGGCAAAATGGAATATGGACGCCTAAAAAAATGAAACCGGAAGTAGTACAGGGTGGTGAAACAGTTACGGTTGCAGCAGAACAGCAAAGGTATGTAAGTATAAACGGTACGAAAGGTAGATGTCACTTGTAGAAAGGTAGACGTCACTTGTAGAAAACGTTCTCTTACAGGAAACGTAAAGTATCCGTTGGAGGGGACAGATTCAGGAGTATGGACATTAACAGCTCAGAGGGTAAGCCTGTACGAAGCAAGGAAGCGAAAGCTCGAAGATGGAAGCAATGCATAGAAGGGCTACACTAGGGGAAAAGGAAGGTGTTTTTCGTTACGGCGAGATCTCTTCACGGAATTAGAACCACGAACTTTTTCCTCTGAATATCAAATCACACGGTACAGACACATTAACGTGACAACCGGCTATGTGCGATGTCAACGAGCAACAACCATTCTCAGACGGCAGCTGGCAGCACTGGCGGTGGAGGATATACACGGTGTTACAAAAGGGTACGACCAAACTTTCAGGAAACATACCTCACACACAAATAAAGAAAAGATGTTATGTGGACATGTGTCCGGAAACGCTTACTATCTATGTTAGAGCTCATTTTAGTTTCGTCAGTATGCACTGTACTTCCTCGATTCACCGCCAGTTGGCCCAATTGAAGGAAGGTGATGTTGACATCGGTGCTTGTGTTGACATGCGACTCATTGCTCTACAGTACTAGCATCAAGCACATCAGTACGTAGCATCAACAGGTTAGTGTTCATCACGAACGTGGTTTTGCAGTCAGTGCAATGTTTACAAATGCGGAGTTGGCAGATGCCCATTTGATGTATGGGTTAGCACGGGGCCATAGCCGTGGCGCGGTACGTTCGTATCGAGACATTTCCAGAGCGAAGGTGTCCCGACAGGAAGACGTTCGAAGCAATTGATCGGCGTCTTAGAGACCACGGAACATTCCAGCCTATGATTCGCGACTGGGGAAGACCTAGAACGACGAGGACACCTGCAATGGACGAGGCAATTCTTCGTGCAGTTGTCGATAACCCTAATGTCAGCGTCAGAGAAGTTGCCGCTGTACAAGGTAACGTTGACCACATCACTGTATGGAGAGTGCTACGGGAGAACCAGTTGTTTCCGTGCCATGTACAGCGTGTGCAGGCACTATCAGCAGCTGATTGGCCTCCACGGGTACACTTCTGCGAATGGTTCATCCAACAATGTGTCAATCCTCATTTCAGTGCAAATGTTCTCTTTACGGATGAGGCTTCATTCCAACGTGATCAAATTGTAAATTTTCACAATCAACATGTGTGGGCTGACGAGAATCCGCACGCAATTATGCAATCACGCATCAACACAGATTTTCTGTGAACGTTTGGGCAGGCATTGTTGCTGATTTCTTGACTAGGCCCTTGTTCTTCCACCTACGCTCAATGGAGCGCGTTACCATGATTTCATACGCGATACTCTACCTGTGCTGCTAAAACATGTGCCTTTACAAATACGACACAACATGTGGTTCATGCACGATGGAGCTCCTGCACATTTCAGTCAAACTGTTCGTACGCTTCTCAACAACAGATTCGGTGACCGATGGATTGGTAGAGGCGGACCAATTCCATGGCCTCCACGCTCTCCTGACCTCAACCCCCTTAACTTTCATTTATGGGGGCATTTGAAAGCTCTAGTCTACGCAACCCCGGTACCAAATGTAGAGACTCTTCGTGCTCGTATTGCGGACGGCTGTGATACAACACGTCATTCTCCATGGCTGTATCAGCGCATCAGGGATTCCATGCGACGGAGGGTGGATGCATGTATCCTCGCTAACGGAGGACATTTTGAACATTTCCTGTAACAAAGTGTTTGAACTCACGCTGGTACGTTCTGTTGCTGTGTGTTTCCATTCCATGATTAATGTGATTTGAAGAGAAGTAATAAAATGAGCTCTAACATGGAAAGTAAGCGTTTCCGGACACATGTCCACATAACATATTTTCTTTCTTTGTGTATGAGGAATGTTTCCTGAAAGTTTGGCCGTACCTTTTTGTAACACCCTGTATAAGGCGTGTCGGGCGGATGTGGACAAAAGTGCAGTCGTTGTGGTGTGGGAACGGAGCGATTTATATGACGTCCAAAAGGGCGTGACCACTGGATTTCGGACCGAGGATGGAAGCTTTTCCGAAACTGTTAAGTTTGTAAACATTGTTTGAAGCCATCCAAAACCTGCGCCGAGACTACTGTCGTGCAACACTGACCGGAGATGACAGGGGTGAGCGATTGCTGTGAAGATGTGTACGGGGGAATAGACTTGAAACTGTTGAGAAACTCACAGCCCAGATGGACCAAGCTGCTACCAACGATGTCTCCTCAACGGCCGCTAATCGATCGCTGCTGTGTAGAGGCCTCTACGGCTGGAACGTGGTTCGTGCACCAGTGCTGACTGTTGTTCACCGGCGACGAAGGCTAGAATTTGGATGCCAATACTGCAATTGGAAGTCCACTGAGTGACGACTGGTGGTCTTTTCAGATGAATTACGTCTTATGCTCCGTAGGCCAGACGGCAGTTAGCGTGTACGGCGCGAAACATTGGAATGCAAACACTTTGCAATATTCGTCGGAAGGGGCCATGCCGGAGGAGGCAGTGTTAAGGTCTGGGGAATGTTTACGTGGCATTCCCTGGATGATCTCGTCATTCTGGAAGACACAATGAATCAACGCAAATATGCATCTATCCTATGGGACCATGTCCACCCCAACATATAGTTTCTCTTCTCCACGATGGCTTCTACCAGCAGGAGAATGCAACGTATCACACAGCTCGCAGTGTACATGCGTGGTTGGAAGAGCAGCAGGATCAGTTTATCGTACTCTCCTAGCCACCAAACTCCCAAAATTGAAGCTCAGTGGAAAATGGAATGATCGTGTGGCATTGCTTGTCGGGAGGCGTCGTCCGGAGAAGTTCGGCCGCCGGATGCAAGTGTTATTTCAGGCGGCGCCACACTGGGCGACATGCGCGTCCGTGATGATGAGATGATGATGACGACACGAGCCCGAGCCCACTGCATAGCAGGCAAGCACGTCCGCACTCAGGTAAGCAGGCGGACCACAATGATGGGGCTGTTCGCACCGAGAAACACTGTGCAGCTGGCCACAGCACTGGAGTCTGCACTGTCAGTACCTTCCGGAACGTCGCTGACTCCCTTGCTACATGTCCCGCTGCGGTCCACTCCCCAAAAGGTGATTACTCAGCGTTTTTCTGTTGGTCACATTAATGTACCTGGAAAATGTATTTTGTCTTCTTCCACCTACTATGGGCAAATGCACATCGTGATAAAGTAAGAGAAATCAGAGCTCGCAGGTTAATACTTAGGTGTCCAGACGCATAAATAGTGTGACAATAGTCGAGGTCTGCGTACAGCATCACATTGGCTGCCGGCTCAGAGGAGAACGGACGCTGCTGACACAGTGCACTACTCGTCGTCGTACGGACCCAGCACCTGGAGTGACGGCGTGGGACGCCTGTGGTTACAACACGCGATCACCTCTGGCTCGCATAGCCAGTAACCTAGCCAGCGATACTACATTTCAAACTTTTGCGGGCAGTGGTCTTCTAGGTCTGCGTGAAGTTACCTTCCTAAAACACAGTGAAGATTTCATGTTGCCCATGTTGTTATGAAAGACCTCGATACAGAGGGAGTTCAACTGTCGCCATGTTCTCCGAGTCTCTCACACATTAAAAGCATCTGGTCGTGGGTTGCCGATAGAATGGCAAGGCTCCAATCGCGAAACAACAGTTGGTGAACACTCCCCCCCCCCTCTCTCTCTCTCTCTCTCTCTCTCTCTCTCTCTCTCTCTCTCTGTGTGTGTGTGTGTGTGTGTGTGTGTGTGTGTGTGTGTGTGTGTGTGTCTACCTGTCTGCGGGGAAGCGGTTGTTGGAGTTATCCTACCGAGGCCAAATACTTTTAAGATAACCTGAATTAGAGGAAGCGTCTGTCATGGAGACAAGATCTCTCCTGTCCTCGCAGCAAATGCAATGCATGCACTAGGTTGGGGGGCGGGAGGGGAGGGGGAGGGGCGTCAGGTCTTCTTCTGGCCGTCGTAGCGACAGCCGAAGGCAGCATGCGAAAGTCACATATCATCATCTTACCTGTCCGCAATCAGATCGTGTGTGCCCGATGCGTGGAGCACTCCTCCACCTTCGCTGTGCGCTTTGCACGAGCCGTAGTAAAGGTGTTTAGTGAGTACCTAAAGAGCCGCCTCTTAAGTCTACTCCGTGAGCAGTGTCAGGTACTACCGTAGCTCCAGACACTGGACAGAGGGCTGTCGAGCGCAATGGGTGCAACCGGCTACAAATAGCGGCACATGTCGGCAAAAATGACGCCTGTCGCTTGGGTTCGAAGGTCATACTCACTTTCAGCGGATGGCTGATTTGATGAAGGCAACTGGCATCGCTCACGAGGTGTAGGCTAAGCTGACTATTCGTAGCAGGGTCGAACGCGGTCCTCTGGTTTGGGCTAGAGTGCAACCTCTAAACCAGAAGCTCAGAAGATTTGTGATGGTATCGGATACGAATTTCTAGACGTCCAGTACTGGGTGGAGAATTCTACGGCTCCCCTTAGTAGGATAGGTGTGCGCTACACGAAGGAAGCGGTTGCTACGGTGAACACATGTGGCGTGTACATAGGGGTTTTTGAGGTTACAGGAACCACCTCCCGCCCTCCCCTGGGATCAGAGACGCATTGCCTGCCAAACTTGAAGATGCATCAGCCACAATGTGCTCAGAGGATCTTGGTTCTCATAGATAGTATACAGAAAATAATAATATGATATTAGTTAACTGCTGGAGCAGCCAACGAAAGATCCAGAATTAGTATCGCTTATTGAAACTTATAATGCACAGATATTATCAGGAACAGAAAGTTGTTGCAGAGGTATCATATGTTCGGTTTGGAATATTTATCACAAGGATGGGGTACTCGGCAATGATGGCGGCAAATGGATTGCAGTAAAGAATTCGGTAATACACAGGGTGAAGAAAAAATGCCGGACTTTGAGATCGGCGTGCGATTCCTCATCCAGATTCAAAACAAATGCTTATCTAGTCAAGTCAGATCCGGTGTTCATTTCGAAAACACGAGAATGAAAATGAGGAACTGCCAACACTGTCACATCGTGCAGCGCATCGGAATGTCAGCCCGCACTGCCGCGCCAGGGGTCGCAGCTCACCGAGTATACCGCTGGGTCATCACACACACATCCAACGTACAAGGGTGGTTCGAATACTCGCAATGTTTCTTTTTTATTTGCCGTTATTTACAAGCACGACATCATATTTGTCATAAGACAACAGCCTATCACATGGCAGTGTGATCCATTACACTGCATTCACGTGTGTAGTAACCGCAGAGGGCACAACCAAAACTCATCCTGTCAGGTTCGATATGCTTTTGGTGCTGGGTGCACCCGATAACCGAGCTGCTGCTGCTTCTGCTCGTGCGTACACTGCACGGTACCCATCCCTATACGAACGTTTCTCGTCCCCTGGAGCAACGTCTTCTGGTAACCGGTAACCTTCGTCCACAGGTAATGGACAGAGGTGGTCCAAGAGGTACTCCAAACGCAGAGAACGCTATTCCTGAAACCGTTCAACATTCACCTCAACGGAGTAGCTGTGATATTTCACGGCAGTTTCAGATATCTCAAAGACTGGTTGTTAAAGTGGTGTAAAACGAAGAACTGCGTTCATATCATACACGTAAACTCAACACCAGCGGCCTGAAGACCGCGTTTGACGAGTACAATTCTGTCAATGGTTTTCCCCCAAGCGGAAGATAACGAACATTCTACAAATAACGTGGTATGAACTGACGAATCTAGTTTCACTCGTGAAAGTATTTTCAATCTCCGCAACAGCCATTATTGGTCGGAACATAACCCACATATAACCCGTAAGCGTAGCTTTTAGGCACGCTTCGCCGGCCGCGGTGGCCGTGCGGTTCTGGCGCTGCAGTCCGGAACGGCGGGACTGCTACGGTCGCAGGTTCGAATCCTGCCTCGGGCATGGGTGTGTGTGATGTCCTTAGGTTAGTTAGGTTTAAGTAGTTCTAAGTTCTAGGGGACTTATGACCTAAGATGTTGAGTCCCATAGTGCTCAGAGCCATTTGAACCATTTTTTAGGCACGCTTTGACATAAACATGTGGGCTCGAGTTGTGGGAGACAAGTTGAAGGTGCTCGACTGCAGTTACGGTTTCGCACACTATGGAACGATCGTGAGTCACTATTTAAATCAAGCGTTTCCAGGGAAATGGATTGGTCGTGGAGATCCAATGCTCTGGCCTCCAACGTTCCCCGGACTTAAATCCACTATATTTTTATTTGTGGGGACACTTAAAAGGAACAAGTTTATAGCATTCCACTCATGGATATACACAACCTAATAGCTGGCGTGGATGCCGCTTCGGCTGTAGTGGATGCAGGTGTGTTGTGAAGGGTCCAGCAAAGTATAATCCAGCGAGTGGCGGCAAAGTGTTTGCAAATACAAGGCGGTTCCTTTGAACATCTTCTCCAAACTGAACATTACTTGTACGTGCACGTACCAGCTCTGTGAAGATAAGCGTGGACGTCAAACGTACAGAATGGAATTCTTGTGTGTAGCATAATGTGCAGTTTACCTACTGTCTCTTTTGTACTTCACCTGATACAGAAGACGTTACTGTATCCAAACTTATTTTCTATTGGCTTTATTTGTGCCAGGGCGAAACAAAGTGGTCGTTTACGTCTGCAATAAAAGTAACAGCAACAAAGAAATATACATCATACCACATCGTGGAGTACCGAATTGGATACGACTTGATGCTTCAGAATAGAAAAAAAAAAAAAAAACACCGTGTCACTGAGCTGATGGGACAGTAAGCAGGTCTAAATCGTCTATTCAGTCACTCCGTGATCATACAGGCACCGAAACGGAAGATAAGGCCGAAATATTCAGTACGGATTTTCGAAACTGTTTCACAGTGCGAAGTCGTAATACAGTCCCTCCTTTAAATTGCCGAACGAACGTCGAAATGGCAGATATTGAGATGACCGATCGCGGAATAAAAAAGGAACTATAATCGGTTAGTAGTGGAAAGGCATCAGCACCAGACGAGACACCTGCAAGATTGTACAAAGATGATGCTGGCAACTGGCAAAAAGCGCAGGTCATTCCCGTATTCAAGACATGCCGTAGGACAGATGCACATACTTTTAGGCCTATATCGTTGACGTAAATCTGTTGTAGAATTATGAAACATATTTTATGCTCAAGAAGTGTGATATTTTCGGAGAATGAAAATCTTCTCTATAAAAATCAGCATGGATTTCGCAGACAGAGATCTTGTGGAACAGCTTCTTCTGTTCCACCACGAGATCCATCGGCGCTCAGATTGGTGCCGTGTTCCTCGACTTCAGGAAGGCATTTGACACCGTCCCGCACCGCCTTTTAGTGGAAAAAAGAGGAGTTACGGAGAATCCGATCAGGTTTGCAACTGGATTCAAGGCTTCCTTGCAGGTAAAACTCAACATGTCGCTCTTAAGGAAACAAAATGTACAGATGTAAAGGTAATTTTCGGAGTATCCGAAGGGAGTATGATAGGAATATTACTGTTTACATTGTACATAAGTGATATCAACGCCAGAAGACGGTATCGATTTGCAGAATGACCTACACACGATTAATGAATGGTGCAGGCTCTGACGGTTAACCCCGAACGTAAATAAATGCAACATATTGCGCGTACGTAGCAAAATATATCCACTATTGCGCAAGTGAACTACTGATGACAAATTGTTGGAAACAGTCTGCACTGTAAAATATCTAGGAGCAACTATCCAGAGCGATCTTAAGTCGAATGACGCCATTAAACAAACAGCATGATAAGCAGACGCCAGACTAAGATTTATAGGAAGACTCTTACGAAAATGTAACTCATCTACGAAGGAAGTGGCTTGTAAGCGCTTATTCTACCGATTCTTGCGTATTCGTCGTCAATCTAGGATTCTTACCAGGTGGGACTCACAGAAGACATAGAGAAGAGCCAACAAAGAGTGGCGCATTTCGTTACTGGCACGTGTGGTCGGCGCGAGAGCGTGACAGAGATGCTCAACAAACTCCAGTTATAGTCATTACGACAGAGGCGACGTGCACCTCGGAGAGTTTTAATATTTAAATTTCGATCGAGTACTTTCTGGGAATAGCCGGACAATATATTACTTCCTCCCAGATGCATCTCACGAAATGACCGCAATGAGTAAATTTGAGTAGTCAGAGCTAATACAGAGACTTAGCGACAGTCTCTCTTTCCACGGGCAATTCGGGAGTAGAACAGGGAAGTGGGGATCAGTTAAAGTGGTACCAGAAGTACCCTCCCTCACACATCGTCAGGTGGCTTGCAGAGCAGATGTAGACAGACGGTCCAAAATGCAGTAGATCACTCGCTAATTCGATGTCAGACAACCAACGATCAGCAGCTGTACCATTCAAAATAACCACGAAGCTGTCCGCCCCATACACGTACCTCTGCTCTGCCCTCCACACGTTCCAGAGCGCTATGGACACCCGGTGGGCGTTGGAAGTCCGGCTCGTCTGGTGAATCGAGGTACGCGTTTCTACAGTCCAGTGGCAAGGCATGAGAAAGTCCACGACCGCACAGGCCACGAAATGGAAGTCTTGACTTATCTGCCAGAATCTCTCATCGGCGAACGACACAGCACTCTACTGATCGAAAATTTGCATCCTTATGAACGCCCACAGCAGCCTGCAGACGATCTGCACTTTCAGCAAGACAATGCACGAACACAATCGCTCCAAAATAGTATCCGAACCGTTACAGAACATACGAAGGAAAAGAAAGCGATTGTGTGGCACTCTCCTTCAGTACCACTAAAGCACATTTAGGACGCAGTCACGGGAAATGAGTCTCTTCCACTGACCACCATAGGTACAAAACTAATCTCAGACATTTCGTTGTAATCAGTCATGAGACCTACAGATGTACGAGGCAAGCGCTACATCCGGCGCTGAGCGGTGACCAATGCTGTGAACGCAGTCTCCGATCGCCATACATGCTACTGTCCGTTCCTTGGACTTGGGTGGGTCGCTTTCAGTCTTAGCCGAATTGAACGAAACAGCACCAGCAGCCAGAGAAAGTCGTCGTAATTTAGCACTTCAGCCTAGGGTATCCCTAACACGTGTTCACAGAGCTGTACACAATCTCGTTACACAAACTCAAGCTGAAACCTTACAAAGGAACGCTAATGTGTCAACTGGCTAATTCAGGTAGGATAATTCCTGTTATTAAAGACACTTCGCGGCATCGTCACAGAGACACCTGCTTTAACAATCTCGTCCACTGGCCAGCATCAAACAACTTTAGGACTTTTAGTTTGTTGTCAGTTCTCTCAATATGGGTTGCAGTACGTTGTTCAGATACCTAACAGCATATATGGCTTGTTGGAACAAGTTCAGTCCAACAATTCGTGTTGCACTGACATATTACCGTTTTCACATCACATCATTCTTCATTTCACGATGAGGAACTTTAGAACTTCAACGTCGGTCGTTCTCAGAGTCCACGTTCTCCAATAGATACAGCCATGCTGCATCAGAAACAAATTTCTTCCTCGTGCACAGACTGCAGTACTGATGCCGAGAAACCGTACCTGAACTCACCACTTGGCGCTCTACCGTTACTGTGGAAGGTTTCAGTTTCTGTGACAACACTGTCGACACACCAGTGCTAAATGGCACCTAGATTTTCTTCCTAGGTCCGCTCCTCGATAGTCCAGTTCAGCTGAAACGGGCGCGCCACCTGACAAATCCCACGAACGGGAGTTGGCCATGGGGCTAATAACCCAGTACCGTAAAAAAAAAGAAAAAATGAATATTATAGAAATTCAACTGAAGCCTCGGAAACTGCATGGAAAACATGTATCATGACACCGGCAAAGCAAACAGAGAAAACGATCTGACAACAGCATCATGGAATGTGAGGACAATGCTTCAGCCTGGAAAAACGAAAGAAATAGCCAATGAAACATTAAAATTTAACTATGATGTGGTAGGGCTATAGGAAATAAGATGCCAAGGAAATGGGCAGACAGATAAACGTGAGTACTCGATGTTGTATAGCGGACCAGCAGAAACTACAGACCAATTCGGAACAGAGTTTATAATAACTAGGGAGTTAGGACTAGCTTACTAGAGTTTGAACCCATAAATGAAAGGATGCCCACACTCCGACTAAGAGAAATTTAGGAAAATATCAACAGTATATGAGCAGTATATGCAGCGACAGAGGAGAAAGAGGATACAATAAAAAAGCCGCGCGGGTGTAGCCGAGCGATCTGAGTTGCTGCAGTCATGGACTGTGCGGCTGGTCCCGGCGGAGGTTCGAGTCCTCCCTCGGACATGGGTGGGTGTGTTTGTCCTTATGATAATTTAGGTTAAGTAATGTGTAAGCTTAGGGACTGATGACCTTAGCAGTTAAGTCCCATAAGATCTCACACACATTTGAACATTCGATACAATAAAAGAACAGTTCTATGAAGACTTGGAAAAGTATGCTGCGCAGTACTACATAAGACCTGATGCTAGTAATGGAGGATTTTAATGTAAAGTTAGGAAGGAATCAACATCAATATGGAGTTTCTGGAAAATATTCACTACATGACAAAAACAACGAGAATGGAGACTTACTATGCCAATTCGCAGCAATGAATAATAAGATTATTAAAAGTACCAGCTTCCCACACAAAAGGATCCATGTGGGACCTGGAAGTCTGCAGTCAATGAAGTAGTCATTTAGATTACCCATATTTCAGTGACTGCACGGCACTCCACGTCTATCACAGATGTACCAAGCTGCAGAGGACCAAACTATGACTCAGACAACTTTGTGATAAAATCAGTCCTCAGAGAGAAACTGTAATTAACAAATCGCAAGTGAACAGAAAAGAACATGAACTAGGATACTCACAAAGTGAAAATCGCTGATCAAGTAAAAAGTACCAAGTAACACTAAAAGTTAGCAATAGTAAAAGCTGAGCAATAAAGAGACTGAATAGGAGTAGACGAAAGGCAGAGTAGGATTGAAGAAGCCATTACACATTCTGCAGAAGAAATAATAAGCAAAAGAAGGAACAGAAGAATCCACGAATGGTATGATGAAGATTGCAGGTCAGCAACAGAGGAAAAGAACAGGACAAGAACAAAAGCGCTACAGAGAGAAACCAGAAATGATGTGGAACAATATTGTCGCACAAGAAGCGAAATAGTGCAGTCGCCGTAGTGTAGTGGTTATGATACTAGCTTGCATGGAAGGTCTTGAGTTCAAAACTTCGGTTCGAGTACATTCTAGAAGTATCCACAAATGGCAAAAATCATTGTACTAGAATGTTCTGTAGCTGTATATATACCGTATGTGTTCTGGCCGGAGGAAGTTCGCTCCGCGATC
Source organism: Schistocerca nitens (assembly GCF_023898315.1). Taxonomy (NCBI): domain Eukaryota; kingdom Metazoa; phylum Arthropoda; class Insecta; order Orthoptera; family Acrididae; genus Schistocerca; species Schistocerca nitens. The sequence goes on from NC_064617.1 coordinate 31,746,184, forward strand.
TTGTATGTGCAAGTGCTGAATAAACCATCGTTAAGTGAACTTAGTGTTCGTCATTCATCTGCTTACACCTTCCTCTACGTGACAATATAGAGAATTAAGGAGAAGAGATAACAGACAGTGCAAGAGAAAGAAAAAACGTCGACTAAGAAGAAATTTCAAGAAGTAGAAGAGTTACAGGAACAGATTGAAATAAAGAAGTTCTACCATGCTGTAGGCAAAATAAAGAGCAGATTCCAGCCAAAAATAATGGTATGCTCCAGTAAAGATGGGGAAAATGATAAGGGAGGAAGAACACATGGGCAGAGTATTTCGAAGATACACTAAATCCCAGCGTAGAAGGTGAAGACACAGCTTAACAGGAGGAAAGAGTGGATATGGAAGTAGACAATGACGCAAGAAATACAACACTACAACTCTCCTAGCCTGTACACAAGACGAGAAACAATCGACGCCCTGGGGAAGACAGCATAATCCCTGAATTAATAAAAACTTGTGGAGAGGCTGTAATAAAGGAACTGCACACATTAATATCAGATATATAAGAAACAAAAACTATGCCAGATAACTGGAATAATAATCCCTATCTATAAGAAAGGGCACAGCTTATAAGATCTTCAAAAGTATATCAAACGAAAGGATACAGAAGTGCGCAGAAGACATACAAGGATAGTACCAGTGTGGCTTTCGATCAGACAGAGGAACAAGTGATCAAATATTTGTGATAAGACATATGATGGAAAAGTTCTATGAATACGATGTAGATCTGCATTTCCCATTCATCGACTTCAAACAAGTCTTTGACGATATAAACCGGCAAGAACTGTGCAGAGAACTGGAAGAAGCTGGCACATGTGCTAGACTAATGAGACTAACCAGAATGGCAATGACAGAGACAAGAGCAAAAGTAAAGGTCCTTAGCAGAACAAGTGAAAGCTTTGACTTTAATAAAGGCGTGAAGCGAGTGATTGTCTCTCCACTGTCCTCTTCAATATAGCCCTGCATAGTGTAGTAAATTAAATCAACAAAAAGAGGCACCATATTTATAAAAACTAGCCAGATTTGTGCATACGCTGATCACATCGCTATAGTAGGAAGAAAAATCAATGCACTCCAAGTAACATACCGGGTAATGGAAATGGAGGCAATAAAAATTGGCCTCATAGTAAATGAAAACAAAACAAAATATATGGTAATATCACAACCTGAGACCAGAAGAACCACTTAGACCTAAACTTCTGTGGGAAATGCTTAAAAAGGAGTGCCCTCTTTTAGCTACTTGGGAACCCTAGTAACAAATGATAACACTATTGAAAAGGCTAAAAAGGAAATACAAGTAGGAAACAGAGCTTACTTTCCAAATATGCAGCTTTTCTGAAACAGCCTTGTTACAAGTAAAACAAAACTACTGGTATATAACTCCCTAGACCGCCTAGTTACACATACGGGTGACAGGTATGGACGTTGACAGAACATGACAAAAATGCACTAAGAACCTTTGAGCTGAAAATACGCAAAATCTAGGGTCCAATAAGGGAAGAAGAAGGCCGGAGACCACGCTACAATGCCGAATTACAAGTATTAATATAAGGTAGGAACATAGTAAAAGTTGTGAAATCACAACGAATACGATGGCTCGGACACGTTGAGAGAATGGCAGGGGATAGAATCCCGAAGGAAATGATTAAAGGTGTGATCCATTCAGCTAGGTGAAAAGGGAGACCTAGAAGAAGATGGATTGACGATGCAATATTTGATCTCACCAGTATGGGAGTCTGGTCGTGGAAAAGAGCCGCAATGAACCGAGAAATTTTTTTTTTCACTCCGTCTTCAGGCCACGAGTGGACTACCGGGACCATCCGACCGCCGTGTCGTCCTCAGAGGACGATGCGGATAGGAGGGGCGTGGGGTCAGCACACCGCTCTCCCGATCGTTATGGTATTCTTGACCGAAGCCGCTGCTATTCGGTCGAAGCTGAAGTGCACCCCGAAAAATGGCAACAGCGCATGGCGGCTGGATGGTCACCCATCCAAGTGCCGGCCACGCCCAACAGCGCTTAACTTCGGTGATCTCACGGGAGCCGGTGTATCCACTGCGGCAAGGCCGTTGCCACAATGAACCGAGAAATGCGGGGGAAAATCATTGAAGAAGCCACGGCTCACAAAGGGCTGTAGCGCTACCAAAGACGAAGAAGAGGAAGTAGTAGAATGTAAGAAATATCGTTTCAGAAGTCCAAATGTGTTAAGTCTGAGTAATTATGAAACACGAATAAAATCCAGAAATCGAAGCACTGTGATTTTATCCTCCACAGCAGCTCTCCTACGATCGGTTTATCATCGCCAGTATAAAGCAGTGCACGAACTTATGAGAGGGCATCGCCAAGATAACAGGCAACAGTTGAATCACACGAAGAAAACGTCACGGAACACAAACAAACGCAAAGACTAAGTAGACTCATTCAGCCGTGCAACAGGTACAACTTGTTTATGAGATGAACAATATTATTCCAATAAATAATGTGATGGCAGTTGCTCTTCAAACGATAAAATAAAGAGATTCACGAAACTGCATGATACACATCCAATTTCAACATTTTTGAAAGAACATTCAAGCCACCTACCACCTACTCAGTTAAGAGAAAAAAGAAAATTCTTTAATTTTGCAATATCCAGTCAGACCTTGGCACATCAGCCTGGTCTAGTGGCTGCAAGTAATTTTTAACGCGGAGAATTCTAAAGTTGTGGACTGTATTGTAAAATTGTACCGGGTTTAGACTGTAAGGTTGATGAATCACTACAAGAGTCGGTCAAAGCCCGAAAAATACCTGGTAGAAAAAGTATGTGGGGGATATAATGAAGCATTATCACAGGAGCTGATTTGTAGTTAAAGAAAATGTAAGTGTTTCCATTTCTTGATAAACTATTGGAGAAACCAAAGATAAAATCTTCTGGGGTTTTAGAGCGCGTCATATTTCCTCCTAAAATAATCGACGTTTCGATCCCTTTGCTGGGATCTTCATCAGGATGTTTCGGTGTCCATTATTGTTAGAACACTGTCACAGACCAGCGTCGCGGTTGGTTGGTTGGTTTGTGGGATTAAAGGGACCAGACTGCTACGGTCATCGCCAGCGTCGCGTTCTCGTATAAAGGGGAGTATCGGTTAAAATTCTTGTGGCTACCACTGATGGGATATCATCACAGGCTAATATTCCCGCACTTATGCAGAGGAAGGCGTTATTGGTTAAACGAAAGGTTCGAGAAGCGGTTGAAATTTCCAAGAATGCATGTAATTTCAATAGAGAGGACGGCTATAGGCTTCCGGCATCGTGGCTCCCCGCCATCAAGGAACTGAATATGCGGCCGCTGTGTGCGAGCAATGCTGCATCTCACCTGGGAGGACAATATTATTTTGGTTAAATATTCCCCCTCTCTTGCTCTGTCAGTTTCGCATCTAGCCAATGATGACGGCCAACCAATAGCAGTAGGAGGAATTTCAACCAATAACCCTTCTTCAGCGTAAGTGTGGAATAGTGCCTTTCTATCCAATGACGATGGGCCACCAATAGTATCCACACGAGTTTAGCCAATACTCCCCTTGTTCTGCAAAAGCGCGGGAATATTAGCCTACGACGATGGCCCACCAATGGTAGCCACAAGAATTTTAACCGATACTCCCACTTCTCCAGCACAAACGCGGGAATATTCCCCTTTATAAGAGAACGCAACACTGGTCTCTGACAGTGTTCTAGCAACATCCTGAAGACGATCCCAGCAGAGGGGTTGAAACGTCGATTTTTTTAGAAGGAAATACGACGCGGCTTAACAACCCATAAGATTTTTAACTTTAGTGACAACGGCCACGAAAGCTAGTAGACTTACATCGGAGAAACTAGTTTTTCTTTTTTTAGTGAAAGACGAGAATGCACACAGGGTTGTCTGGCGACAGAGTACTGGAGGAATGCTGAAAAGGCTGAATTGTCCGAACCGTTAAGGCAAGACTCGTAATTATATCTTCCGACAATCTACACAGATTGTTCCCTCAATCTAGCGGTTCTAGGCGCTCAGTCAGGAACCGTGCGACTGCTACGGTCGCAGGTTCGAATCCTGCCTCGGGCATGGATGTGTGTGATGTCCTTAGGTTAGTTAGGTTTACGTAGTTCTAAGTTCTAGGGGACTTATGACCACAGATGTTGAGTCCCATAGTGCTCAGAGCCATTTTTTTGTTCCCTCAAAACCGACCTTCGAGTTTTCTATGACTATTCTTCCGCCTCTTACATAGTGCCGTATTAGAGACCGTGAAGATACGATCAGAATAATAAAAGCTCGCAAACATTCATCCCACGCTCCGTCTGTGAAGGTACACTCTGATATGGATTTGATACTGAGCTGGAGATCGTAGACGCAAACATATAAGGGTATGGAACTAGGTGATACGTGAGATCACATTTATTTTAAGAGGTGCTAAAAGATCACCTCGAAGTCAAAGAAAGCACTAATTTCACGGCGAAAAAGTTAATCCTATCATGCTTTCCTCGAGGTAAGTGAATTCAGTTCACGCCTCCATGTATCTCGCGTTTGGGAAAAGTGATGGAATATGCGACGATCCTGATGAGCATGAAATAAGAGAGAACTGTTTTCTAGTCTAGCTCCTGACTGTAACACACATAATGGTAATAAGAACTCTGCTTCTGACAATAGTGGAAGTGTTCCCGAAATTGTCATTGTCGTACATAAATTGAACACGAACGTCAGGACAAACATCAGAATGACGAACACAACCTGAAATCACGTACATGACATATTTGGGTAGGAATGTGGCTGTGATGCCATTTTAATGGATGTTAAAAGAAGCACTGTAATGGACAAGAAAGCCTTAGAAATAAAAATACTTGTTAACAACCAACTATCTTGAAGAAAAACTGACACTGTATTATTTTAGTGCATTTGAAACTCTAAAAAACTGATGTCTTACCTTCCTCCAACTTCTGAATCGCCTTTCTCAACTTCGCATTTTTCACACATACATGTCACAAAATAAGAGAAAATGACACTAATACGATCGCTTAAGAAGGACTCAACAGAAGACAACTGGACTGTTGGACTGACACTTAGGCTCCTAGCCGCCTAGCTCAAACTACGTGTGTATGTTGTGGGCCATTCCCCAGAAAGAATGGAACTGAGGCAACAGTCTGTAAAAGAAGAGGTTCCAGATTTGTGACTCTTCTTTTTTAACGTTTTAAAACATTTTAACGCTTTTTTAGTCAGAGGTTCCGGTACGGCAAACCGGCGCGTACAGTCAGAAATTAAGCACTGGTATGCAAAAGAACCATAAAAATATCCTGGCTGCAGAGAAAAAAAAAATTTTACGGCTAATTAACGAGAAAAGGTATTGCTTAACACCGTAAAAAGGCAAAAAAGAAAGTGACTGGACACGTAATTCGTTACAATTCACTCCTAAATAATGTCTTGAAAGGAAAATGATTAAATTTAAAGAAAGAGGGAGGACAGAATGAGACGCAGGGTCACAGTGTGGTAAATAGAATCAATGATGGCCAGTTCCGCAAATTTAAACAACAGCTGAGACACACAGCAGCGGCTTTACCAACAAGACGCAGGCACTCTCTAGGAAGGCCGCGCGGCGTGAGCGCAGCGCCGCCAGCCAGGGGATTCGCGCGGCGCTGACCTGGTGAGATTTCGGCGGAGCCACTGTGAGCCGAAATGTCTGCAGCGCACGCCGCCTTATCGATCCGAGCCCGTCCCGAAAACGGGCAAAGCGTGCCAAACGGAGCGGTCGAAATTCGGAGTCACGCAGAGGCGGGCGGAAGCCGGGGAGACTGAGCAGCTACCTGGACAGGACAGCAGGTGTTCCGGGGTCGATAGACAAGCGGCCAACCACGCCCCCACGCCGCCGCTGCCGCCGCGCACCGCGTGCGTGGTATTGAACCCGGCGTTGCTACCCCGGGACTCCGCGGCCAGATTCCCGAACGCGCAGCTCGCGGCACCACGTAAACATCGGATGTCACTTTCCGCTGCGCGGAAAGGTTTACGAAATGGCGTTTTCCCGAGGAAAAATGTGGCATAATCGAGAGCACCGAAGACATCCACGCCGTTAAGCAAGTCGTTGGAGATGAGGGAACACTCACAAGGACTTAGCCTCGATCAGTAACTATGCCCGACGTACTCTTCGTGTAATTTAGGGGAGTGTAAAACGAGATGGCCATTCGAGAGTGTAAGTAATCGAGGTACAGTGTGCAACTAGCGCATCGTCTCATTTGGCGGGCACCGAGTAGCTGCCTGATTTTTAGCATAGCGCACGAAGAAACACGTGCATGCGAGATACTTTTAACTGACGTGTCAGTAATAGGACCACGACTCTACATACTTCGCAAAGACATTGCAAAGAGAGTACTTTGTATCCGTGTTAGTCCTCCTCCTCCTACTCCAGTCTTACTTGTAGTGAGGAAAAAAGTACTTTATCTATGCCTCGGTATGACATCTAAAGAAGGGACCAGAAGTACAGAGTAGAACTGCTGTACAGAAGCCTCAAGTGGCGCATCCGTAAAACTGTTCAAATATGTGTGAAATCTTATGGGACTTTACTGCTAAGGTCATCAGTCCCTAAGCTCACACACTGCTTAACCTAAATTATCCTAAGGATAAATACACATACCCATGCCCGAGTGAGTACTCGAACCTCCGCCGGGACCAGCCGCACAGTCCATGACTGCAGCGGCCTAGACCGCTCGGCTAATCGAACGCAGCCGTAAAAGTATTCAACGATACGTGGGGACGTCGTTTTTTTGGTCCCAACGATTCTCATCTAAGTTCACGTAGCATCTCTTAGACTATTATACAGACAGTTCACCGACCTGTTCCCATCGGCCTCGCAATCTCTTTCTGAACTGCTTTGATGTCTGTTGTAAAGACTTCTTCGTAAGGATTTCAAACACAGCAGTAGCACGTCTAGTAACACAAATAGTCTTGTGCGCGGTTTCCGTAACAGAAGCCTTCCCTACTTCCGAACGTAGTCTTTCCACGTCTCATCCCCTCGCAGTATTACTCTTAGACAGTTGAACGACATGACCGACTAGATCAAGTACAACCACACGCCACCACCGGACATTACCCCCTTACAATCCTACAACACTCAATAACTCAAATGAGCTAACTATTACGGTACCTACAATATGGCACACACGCCGAGAAGATTACAGTTAATTAAAATACAGACTAGTTCTGCACTGTTGTTATGCAAGAGCTTTCGAAAATACATTAAGAGGTCTAGTAATGACGAAATCTGCTATAAGTAATGTTCTTCTTTCTAGGACACAGTGCAATAATGAAAGCTATGGTAAGCATACTGTTTGTGCCGGGCTACTCGTTTTAAGGGGTGAGTCCAAATCCCAAACATTACCAAAATAAAATTATATGACCACCGTACCTAAGGACCACAACAAAAAGGGTTAAAGCACAAGGCGACACTTATCTCCACAGCAGAGAGTTGATCTTTGTGCCTTACTATGACTGCTGTACAAATCGAAAAGTACACAGAACAGGACATACAGCATTAAAAGCAACGTCATATCATTTGACTGCAATCTCTTCAGCCCGGTGTCACACATCCTGTTTCAATTATATGCACAGAGAGAGGTATACTTTTACGAGTATCTAACGAAGAAATATTTACTATTTCGCCGATACGTGACGTTTCATTTGCGCCAACAGCTGGGAAAGGGGCACGACACAGTTCATTCTTGCGTAGATTTGAACTCCCTTTAATAGGTCAATGTGCCTCGAATGTGCACGGAAAATTCAGCAGCCGGTCTGCTTCTGTTACTGTTCGAAGCACCTAGCAACAATGTTTAACCTTCAGGGCGGATACAACTTCACGTGACGGCGAACAAATTTATCTCCTTTCGCAATAAATGCGTGCAACCCTACCCCCCCTTCCTTCCCTCCCCCCCTCCCCCCATCTCTCTCTCTCTCTCTCTCTCTCTCTCTCTCTCTCTCTCGTGTGTGTGTGTGTGTGTGTGTGTGTGTGTGTGTGTGTGTGTGTGTGTGAGCGCGCGCTCTAGGAAATACGCGCTACTAGCGGAACTTTCGAAGCTTCTGATTTTTGACCTTTTCAGCTACTTTTCGACCGCGACCGCCCAGTACACTAAACCTTACGCGGAATATCCGAAGACGTGAAAATAACAGGGGCCCTACACAGGAACTCAGTGTTTGAGATGGAACGACCGGTTGTCCACAGTCTGGGTCAACTACGACGCGCGGGACGCAGCTGCGCGATTACAAGCGTGACGATGGGGGGTTGCTACTAGAGGGTACATCCGTCTGGTAGTTCGGCGACGGCATCCTGACGCGAATACGGGACAGACGGTTACCACATACGCAAAACTGCACACATCTGCAAAATCTGTGGTGCTGAAGCCACCATATTTGTGAATGCACAAGGATAACAAGAAAGTGTCGTACTTACGAAAATGTTTAGCGGGAGTGAGAATTAAGGGGCGTAGCTAGCGAGCACTGTATGTGAGCGTCATACGACTTTCGTACTCCGTGCACTAGCCGGTCGCAAACTACTTTGTGCCAGGGCCACACCACACAGTCCCCTGCCCGTGCCACCGCTCTCGGCAGCAGCTTTTAAGTGCAGAGTGACAGGTGAGCCAGGAAGTGGGCGGCGCGGGCGGCGACGCACCGTAGAGCACCCTGCGGATGCCGCGCACGCCGGCCACCCCCGGCGAGGCGGAGGCGGCGCCGGCGGCGGCTGCTGCGGCGGCGGCGGCCACGAGCTCGTGGTGGGCGGCGGCGGCGGAGGCGGCCGTGCCCTGCGCCTGCGGGTCGGGCACGCACGAGCCGATGATGATGCCCATGGCTGGCGCCTGGCGGCCGGCCAGCGTCGCGACTGCCCGCGCGCCGCCGCCGCCGCCGCGCCCGCCATAACGATTTTAGCCGGCCCCCCTCTCTCTCTCCCGGGGCGAGCGGCCGGCCCGCCAAATATCAACACGCGGTGCGCGCACTTCGCTGCCGGCCGCCCGCCGCGGGGCATGCGCGGCCGCGGCTTGGCGCGTAGCGCGTGTCGCCGTGCACCCCAAGCCCCACACGCTCGTTCTCCGGCCTTCTCTACACCCGAGGCGATCGTACAACAGCAAAAGATAAGGCTCTCTACAGCCCGTCCTCTCACGGGACGTGTAAACGTACGTGGACGAGGAACCGGCGACGTCGCAGCGTGGAATTCCACGTCCTACTACACTGTTAAGCTCGAAATGAAGACTCCGGCATTCCAGATTCTCGCCTCGTTGACACGAACGAAGTACCCAATGACATCCGGGCATCACTTGTACGTAGCAAGCGTAACTTAGGAGACGCCGTATAGTATAAGGTTAAACCCGGTATTTTCTGGTTTTTGTACTGAAGCACACAAGGTATAAACTGGTATAATCAGAATCAAAGACCCAGGACACTGAGCATCTATCCAAAACGTGTCGTTATTATATACAGGGTGAAAAGCATTTAAGCCGATAAACTCGGGGAGGTTGTAGCGGACATCAAAACAAATATTTTTTTCCTAATGTCTTTTCTCCTATGAGGATTATTTAAACTGGTGCAGGCCGTATTACGTTCTTCAGTTGTTAGAAGCGGTATCACGCTTTTCAGTTGTATGCAACTGCTGTCCACCAGTGTAGTAGAGCATTCTCTGTGTTTACTGATGGAGCGATACACCTGGAGTGAGTACACCAGCATGGTAGGTGCGTACTACGTAGCACACCACAACGGACGGGTTGCACAGCGGGTTTATCAACAACAATATCCTAATCGCCGTATCCCGCATCATACGACCTTTGCTCCTGTGTACCAACGTCTGCGTGAGACCGGGTCATTTAGCAGATTACCTATACAGGGACGCCGTCGCACGGTAAGAACGCTGCAATTTGAGGAAGTTGTCTTGCAGCATGTTGAGCGGGATCCTTCAATCAGCACTCGCGCAATTGCACGTAACATGGGGAAGACTCAGACGAATGTAAGAACAGTCCTTCGAGAGCAATTGTTTTTTTTTCATTTCACTTACAGCGTGCCCACAACCTGGAACCAGTTGATTATCCACCCAGAGCACAGTTTTCGCAGTAGTACCTGGAACAGTGTAAAATGCATCCTACATTTCCATCCTCTGTGTTGCTTAGCGATGAAGCAACGTTCAGGCGTGATGAAGCCTTCAACATGCACAATCCGCATGTTTGGGGTGAGGATAAGCAACATGCCACAGTAACTAGCGCTCATCAAGTGCGGTTCTTCGTTAATGTGTGGGTCGGTGTTGTTGGCGACTGTTTAATTGGACCGTATCTGCTAGCTATGCCATTAAATGGCAGGCGCTATTACAATTTTCTTGCCAGAGGATTACCAGAATTGCTGGAAGACGTCCCGCTCTCTACAAGACAAGGCACGTGGTTCCAACATGACGGGGCGCCGGCACATTTCAGTCGTCGTATGCGTCGATTCCTGGTCAGACGATTCCCAGAAACGTGGATTGGCAGAGGTGGTCCTGTACCATGGCCTGCTCGATCCCCATATATGTCCCCTCTGGACTTTTTTGTGTGAGGAGACATGCGCAACCTTGTTTACGCAACTCCTGTTGCATCAGAAGAGGATCTGGTTGCCCGGATAGTAGCAGCAGCAGGAACAATTCAGGATACTCCTGGGGTTTTTGCCCGTGTCAGACAGAAAATGATCCGACGGTGTAACCTTTGATTACGTGTCAATGCAGGCATTTTTGAAAATCTACTGTAATTGAAATCGGGTTGTGTTAATGTGTTGTCTCTTCGTCATAAAAAAAATGGAAAAGTTTTTGTTGGTTTAATTAATTTGCCGCCAGAGAAATCTTCCTCTACCGGTTTAAATACTCCTCATAGGAAAAAATGACATTAGGGAAAAATATGTTTTGATGTCCCCTACAACCTCCCAGAGTTTGTTGGTATAAATACTTTTCACCCTGTATATATGAACAGCGTCCGTTTGTTTGTTTGTAATTCACAAAAATCTACACTCTTATTTTGACCTTGATTGAAATTATGCACATTTTACCTTCAAGACACGACATATCCATCTACATTTACGTGATTACGCTGCTGTTCACAATAAAGTGCCTGGCAGAGGGTTCAATGAACCATCTTCACGCTGTCTCTCTACTGTTCCGCTCTCGAACGGCGCGCGGGAAAAACGAGCACTTAAATTTTTCTGTGCGAGACCTGATTTCCCTGATTTTATCATGATGACCATTTCTCCCTACGCAGGTGGGTGCCAATAGAGTGTTTTCGCAATCGGAGGAGAAAACTGGTGTTTGAACTTTCATGAGAAGGTCCCGTCGCAACGAAAACCGCTTTTATTCTAATGTGGCACTATCTCCCCTATTTCGCGATACTACAAAATGAGCCGCCTTTCTTTGAACTTTTTCGTTGTCATCCGTCGGTCCCACCTGGTGCGGATCCCACACAGCGCAGCAATACTCCAGAATATGGCGGACAAGCGTGGTGTAAGCAGTCTATTTAGTAGACCTGTTGCACCTTCTAAGTGTTCTGCCAATGAATCGCAGTCTTTGCTTTGCTCTGCCCACAACATTACCTATGTGATCGTTCCAATTTAGGTTACTTGTAATTGTAATCCCTACGTATTTAGTTGAATTTACAGCCTTAAGATTTGTGTGACATATCGCGTAATCGAAATTTAACTGATTCATTTCAGTATTCATGTGAATAACTTCACATTTTCCTTTATTCAGAGTCAACAGCCACTTTTCGCACCAAACAGATGTCTTAACTAAATCATTTTGCAATTATTTTTGGTCATCTGATGACTTTGCAGGACGATAAATGACAGCATCATCTGCAAACAATGTAATAGGGCTACTCAGATTGTCTCCTATGTCGTTAATATAGATCAGGAACAATAAAGGGCCTATAACACTTCCTTCGGGAACGCCGGATATTACTTCTGCTTTACTCGACGACTTTCCGTCTATTATTACGAACTGTGGCGTTTCTGACAGCAAATCACGAATCCAGTCGCACAACTGAGGCGATACTCCATAGCAACACAGTTTGGTTAGATGACGCTTGTGAGGAACGGTGTCGAAAGCCTTCCGGAAATCTAAAAACATGGAATCAATCTGACATCCCCTGTCGATAGCACTCACTACTCATGCGTATAAAGAGCTAGTTGTGTTTCACAAGAACGATGTTTTCTGAATCCGTGTTGACTATGTGTCAATAAATCGTTTTCTTCGAGGTACTTCATGATGTTCGAACACAGCACATGTTCCAAAACCCTACTGCAAATCGACGTTAGTGATATGGGTCTGTAATTCAGCAGATTACTCCTATTTCCCGATTACTCCTATTTCCCTTTTTGGGTATTGGCGTGACCTGAGCAATTCTCCAGTCTTGTAGGTACGGAATTTTCTGTGAGCGAGCGGTTGTGTATAATTGCTAAATATGGAGGTATTGTTATCAGCATACTTCTGAAAGGAACCTGACTGGTATACAATCTGGACCGGAGGCCTTGCCTTTATTACGTGATGTAAGCTGCTTTGCTACACAGAGGATATCTACTTCTACGTTTCTCATCTTGGCAGTTGTTCTTGATTGGAATTCAAGAATATTTACCTCGTCTTCTTTGGTGAAGCAGTTTGGGAAAACTGTGTTTAATAGCTCTGCTTTAGTGGCACTGTCATCAGTGACTTCATTGTTGTTATCGCGCAGTGAAGGTATTGATTGCGTCTTGCCACTGGTGGGCTTTATGTATGACCAGAATCTCTCTGGGTTTTCTGCCAGATTACGAGATAGAGTTTGGTTGTGGAAATTATTAAAAGCATCTCTCATATATTTCGAACTTCTGCAAAACTTTGCCAATCTTGGTGATTTTGCGTTCTTTTAAATTTGGCATACTTTTCTCGCTGCTTCTGCAACAGCGATCTGACCCGTTTTGTGTACCATCGGGGATTAGTACCATCACTTATTAATTTATGTGGTATACATCTCTCAACTGCCGTCGATACTATCTCTTTGAAATCATTCCACATCTTTTCCACGCTTACGTAACCAGGTCAGAAGGATTGGAGGCTGTCTCTTAAAAAGGTGTTAAGAGCATTTTCATCAGTTTTTGAAGAGGTGTACTTTGCGTTTCTTTTTGATGGTTGTAGGTGTTACGGTATTCAGCGTAGCAGCAACCGCCTTGTGGTCGTTAATCCATGTATTCGTCATGATACTCCCCATTTGTCCAGGTCAGAAGGATTGGAGGCTGTCTCTTAAAAAGGTGTTAAGAGCATTTTCATCAGTTTTTGAATAGGTGTACTTTGCGTTTCTTTTTTATGGTTGTAGGTGTTACGGTATTCAGCGTAGCAGCAACCGCCTTGTGGTCGTTAATCCATGTATTCGTCATGATACTCCCTATTTGTCCAGGATTATTTGTTGCTATGAGGTCAAGTACGCTTTCGCAACCATTTACACTTCGAGTGGGCTCACGAACTAACTGTTCCAAATAATTTTCTGACAAAGCATTCAGTACAATTTCGGATGATGTTTTATGCATGCCGCGGGCTTTAAACGTATAATTTTTCCAGCATATCGAGGGTAGATTGAAGTCACCACCAACTATAATTGTATGAGTGGGGGTACCTATTTGAGATGAGACTCAAAGTTTTTTTGAACTGTTCCGCATCTGTATCTTCTGAGTCGGGGGTCGGTATAACGATGGAATTAATAGTTTAGGCCGATCGTCAAGTTAACCATGCTCATACCATTTCGTAGGAACTATCTACTTTAAACTATCTACTTTAATTTCACTACAAGTCAAACTACTTCTGATAGCAGTAAATACTCCACCACCAACTGTATTTAATCTGTCCTTTCTGAACACTGTTAGATCGTGCAAAAAATTTTGGGTGAACCTATTTCCGGCTTTAGCCAGCTTTCTGTACCGAGAACTATTTGAGCTTCAGTGCTTTGTATTAGGGCTGGGAGTTCTGGTTCTTTCCCAACAAAATGATTACTGTCTACATACGATTTCGTAATCTGGCTTGAAACATATACATGGTGAACATTAATGAAACCAACAAACCGCAGGGACGATGCAGGGAAAGAGGGCCTCGGATTGGGAGTCATCGACAGAAGCAGAAGTAGTCCTAGCCACGGCTCTCGAGACTGTGTTGGGACTCTTACTGTTTACGTCATACATGGCAGATAATACCAATAGTAATGTAAGACTTATAATTTAGGTACCTGTGATGAAGTACTCTCTGAAAAAATTGCACAGATATCAATTACATCTTGACAAGATTTCAAAATGGTGCTAAGATTCGTAAAGTGCTTTAAATGCAAAAGTGTGAAGATCAGAAAAATGTAGAAAAGTATTATCCCCGACCTATAACATCAATGCGTCTCAATTATAGTGATATTAAATGTAATCACTTAATAGTTTCAGCGGTAGGTAAATCATGTGGCAGACTTCGGTTCACTGGAAGTACAACAGGAAAATGTAATCAGGCAGAGGACTACTTACAAATCGCCTGCGTGTTCCATCTTACAATATTGTTCCAGTGTGTGGAGACTGTACCATACATAACAAGACTGAAGATATAGAACCAATTCAGAGATGGGTAGTAAGAATGATAACACGTTTGTCTGACCCAGGGGGGAGTGTAACAGAGGTGTGGAAAAATCTCAACTGGCATAGGCTCGAACATAGACGCATACTATCCCAAGCATAGTTTCAAAGTTTCAAGTACGAGTTTTAAATGAGTAACCTGTGTATATAGTGGAACTCCGTACGTACAGATCGTACGCAACGGGATCGGGAAGAAACCCTTACACGTGGTACTGCGTTACGTATCCTACGCAGAGCACTTCACAGTTGTTCTGCGGAGTATGTATGTACATGGAGGTATACTGTCTTCATTCCTGGTTGTATAATTCCGTAGAAGCGGTTTAGAGGGAATTCCTCATATGACAACGTCGGCGGATGAGAGCAACTGGTAACAAGGAAGCGTTGTCGGTCCACATGCTGGCGGGCAAGACACTGGCAAACTGGCGACCGACGCAGTTCGTGTTGGTGCCTGCCCGACTACCTCGGCTGACGCTGGCCAGTATATCGACCGACAGAGATCAGAAGCCTAAGCGGCCGAAAGTACACACTTCCGCTGTCGGCAATAAATCTATAGACTCGGTACGGGCTAAACTAATAATCACGACTAATACATGACGACGTTTCAGTTCCTACTGGCTAACAGGTTACAGGGACTTACTAATTAACTAATGGGTTCCAAGCGGATGGACGATGGACGCGTACGGGTATGGAGACAACCCCACGAATCAATGGACCCTGCATGTCAGCAGGGGACTGTTCAAGCTGGTGGAGGCTCTGTAATGGTGTGGGGCGCGTGGAATTGTAGTGATACGTAACCCCTGATACGACTCTGACACGTCACACGCACGCGAGCGCCCCGTCTCGTCACCTGCATCCATTCATATCCACTGTGCATTTCGACGGACTTGGACATTTCCAGCAGGACAATGCGACACCCCACGCGTCCAGGATTGCTACAGAGTGGCTCTAGGAGCACTCTTCTGAGTTTAAACACTTCCGCTGCTCACCAAGCTCCGCAAACATGAACATTACTGGGATGCCTTGCAACGTGCTGCTCAGAATATGTGTACTCTTACGGATTTATGGACAGCCCAGCAGTATTCGTGGTTTGAGTTCCTTCCAGCACTACTTGAGACATTAGTCGTGTCACGGCACTTCTGCGTGCTCGCGGGGCTCCTACAAGATACTAGACAGCTGTGCCAGTTTCTTTGGCTCTCAGGGTAGTTACTTTATACACTGCCGCGTTACATGTTACAATTCGGAGCCCTCAGCAATTGTAAATATGTAGACGTGAAGAATAAAGACGTAGAATGTTAATAACGTGTGTTTTATTTAAAAGGCGTTAAGAGCTTTCACATAAAAAATTCGGAGCCATTGGTTTTCAGCACTCGTCATACTACAATGATCAGAACGTACAACACACTCGGAGCAGTGACCACATGGCAGTGGCAAGCCCTTGTTAACTGTTGCCGGAAAAACGAATACGCTCCAGTCGTGCGTAACAGCATGACACTGATCTGCGCTAGCCACCGCCGAACAACGTGATAACAGCACTAAGACACGAGCGCAGCTGTCTCCAGGTTCACCACAGCTGGCAGATAAAAATTCTTTTTTTTACTATTAAAAACAGTCTTGATCACAATTTCTTTAGTATGGTGACCGGTTTCGACCACTACTGTGGTCATCTTCAGACCAATGAGTAAGAACCTCCTTGTGCTAGTGATTCTCTAGCAGAAGGAGGTTCTTACTCATTGGTCTGAAGATGACCACAGTAGTGGTCGGAACCGGTCATCATACTAAATAGACTGTGATCGAGACTGTTTTTAATAGTAAATATTTGTAACATATTGATCACTGTCACTCCCATAATGTATTCAAAAGATTACATTCTGTCTTTAACTACTGGCAATAAGGAAAAATCAGTTTCCCCTACCTCCATCCCCGCCATGCATTCATATCGCGGATTTCATGTACGCTGCTGAGCGGTTCGTGGGTCGCCCGATATCGAATTCGCGTCCGCGACCAGAATGTCGCGCCGCTCAGCGCGCGGGACGGGTGACGCGTCGCACTGCTGCACAGTTTCACAAAAGATTCAGAGATCAGACCACGGAATACCGGAATAGTTTCAGTGCAGCGCCTCTAACGTCTACTAGAAAATGCCGCCGATAATCACAACGACAACAAAACTAGTCATGTAGAGGAAAAGTCACACACATGCAACACATTCAAATTTGCACGGAAACAATATACTGGTATTAACAGTAGCCAAGTCCATCACTCTTCTGCAACGCCAGTAACGGCTCAACGCTCAACATCTTTCTATCGAGCAAGTCCAGCTTCACTAATCGGCAACATTCTCCGAGAATAACAGTGAAGCGCCGGCGTTCGGGAACGCACTTTTGAATACTCTGCAAGCTTTCAGTGTCGGAAAGGAAACGCTGTACAGGAATGATCACCAAGTCGAGACTCCGCCCCAGAGCGCCCACGACTGGCCACCCCCACGAGGCCTGCCACCCGACTCACGGGTTTTGTGGGCTCTAGGCCGCTTAGCGAAATTATTTAACGCACAGGCCTTTCAGCCAACCAGAATTAGCAGCACAATCTAGGCATTTTCACTGACCGTTTGCAGCTCCTGCTTTAAACACTTCTGGCAGGACTTTTAAGAGCTGGCGGTCACACCGAAATTACTCTCCATGTAAGCCAGCCATGCACACAACCCATTTAGGAGTCGTAGGGACAGACAGGCCTATCAACTCCGGGCTTCAGAAAGCCTGCTTCTCACAGAAGTTGATTCTGTCGTGGACAGCAGCAACAGAAAGAGCAGAGGAAATGACTCGTTACACTCCATTTCAGGAACGACAGCGTCACCAATGAGGCCAGAATAAACGACGCAGGATTTCCT